>NC_069797.1:2761998-3981088 GCF_027406575.1 Nycticebus coucang
TATGAAACGTGCAAACAAGGAAGTAAGTGACGCCCATGCAGTCAGCTCAGCTCAGACAGATCACATGTTCACATTGCCCCTTTTCTCTCAGTGTCTGCAGCCAAAGACTCTGGAGCAGCTGGGGATCTTCTGCTCCTCCCGCCACAGCACAGAGGATAAAAGCACAATGCTCTGGAACTATTAAAAAGAGGTTAATAAAGATATGCACAGAACAGAAAAAAAAGAAGATACTTCAAAATTTTCTCTTTTTTCTTTGTGTGCTAAAAACATAATTTTTCAAGTGTATACTTCTAAAATGTGCCCAAGTTTTATGCACTCTGTCTGACATTGCTTCATTTTCTAATTCTGAGAGGCTCAAATGACTAGAATATCTGAACCTCCTAGGGCCTGGCTGTAGTTTTGGGTGCCCCTGTCACAGTGGAAATATGCATATGCCCTAATGTCATTTGTTCTGGTTATATGCAAACGTAGGTAACTAACTAGGGGAAAAGAAAATAATTATTATATCTCCAAATTAAGGGTAGTGGGCAGCACCTGTGGTTCAGTGGGTAGAGTGCTGGCCCCATATACCGAGGGTGGTGGGTTCCAACCCAGCTCCAGCCAGCTAAAACAGCAGTGACAATTGCAACAAAAAATAGCTGGGCATTGTGGCAGATGTCGTAGTACCCGCTACTCGGGAGGCTGAGGCAGGAGAATCACCTAAGCCCAAGAGTTAGAGGTTTCTGTGAGCTGTGATGCCACAGCCCTCTACCCAGGGTAATGAAGTGAGACTCTGTCTCAAAAAACAACAAACAAACAAACAAAAAAACCCAACAAATTAAAGGTAGCCAAATATAGACAAAGGTAGATTTTGAAAACTCATACTGTATTACTTAATGTGGTTTCGGAAAACTCGTGATTGCTTAGGTTTTCACAAGTATGGGGTCAGAAAAAGAAGGAAACTAACTTCCCAATTTTAACAAGCAAGATTTACTTGGGGTTATCTGTCCCAAACCCAGAACATGTTGAGGTCTTCAGAGCATCGATTTTCAACTGGTGGGCACAGTGGTCGAGGAGGCTCTTAGGTGCATTGTGAAAATTTTTAATGATCTTTAAATTATTTTCAATAGAAGTTCAAAGCACGGTGTATTCTTTTTTTTTAATCTTTTTATTTTTTCAACACAATTTAAGTGTGTTATATGAGTTTAGCTATAGATTTAAGTGTACTGTGTCTTAAAAAGGTTGAAAAGCACTGCTTTCAAGGTTCTGGGGAAGGTGAACATGCAAAGTTCAAAGAACCAGAGGAGCTTTGATCTTGGGTTGGGGCAGTATTCATTTTCAACAGTAGAAAAATTCTGGTATATCACTAAAACAATTCAAGGTTAATTATCATTGTATCATTTTATCCTGATAGCATGCCTGATAGGGGAGAATGTGGTAACCCTTACTGCAGCAGAGAAAAATGTGGTAATTCTGAAATGACTTCCTAAAATGCATGAAAGAAATAACGGATATGGCCAGATGTAAGACCAAGTCTTCTGACTTTAGAGTCTTATCTTTTAGAACTATTCTTCCAAAAAATAATACCTAGAATTCAAGAAAAGTAGAAATGCTTTTAGGACTTTAGATCATCTCATTTAAAGGACATATTATTTGGCCTATCAAAATCTAGAATAGAGATGTACTTTCTCTTACCTTCTGGAAAAATCTCTTCTCCTCATGTTTAACATGGAATGCATTAGGAATTCAATGAATGTGCTCTTTTTAATAAACATATGTGCTACTACAGTAGTGGCAGGGGGATACTTGTTTCAAAAACTAGTAATGAAAAGATAAAAATATAAACAATATTTTAAAACTGGCATGATTTCCTTCTGTTTTCTTTTGTGTGTATGTTTCAGTGGTTTGGCATTTTTTCTTTCGTATTAGATTTGAAAATTGCAAAGTTACTGTACATCTGTTTGCAATCTCATTTTGAAGTTTATTCCATTTGTAAGCCACCCCTAAAGAATAATTCTTACTTTGTTTCTTCAGGATATTGTGTGTGTAGGACTAGGTATATATAATCCTCTTCTCTAAGATTACCAAGTGATAAAGAATACTATTTGGGGGCGGTGCCTGTGGCTCAAAGGAGTAGGGTGCCGGCCCCATATGCTGGAGGTGGTGGGTTCAAACCTGATCCCTGGCCAAAAACTGTTTTCCAAAACTGAAGCGTGAAATAGTAGTAGCTCTCTTCTTGGTACTCAAGACATCCTGATTTGATGATTTCATTTTAGAAACTTTACTGGAAAAGGGTCTGAATTTACACAGCAGGCTTAATTTCTTTCTCGAGAATAGGCCCTAAAATGCTGTGGAATTTTATTGATTTACTCTGAGAATCACTGCACTGCCCTTCAGGAAATCTGAGCTGAATTGAGAGGACACAGTGCGGTTGCTTTGTCAGACTTAGAGCTGTTTGTCTCACAACATTACACAGTATATATCGAGACTGCAGATACAGTTTGCTTGTCAAAAATACAGCTTTTATATTTAAGTCATTTTAATGGCAAGCTAGCATAAAAACTGATAATGAGATCTTCTGATGTAGATTTTATTGTGACAGGTTTATACTTTGCTTGGCATCCAAAATTTGATTCCTTACACAGATAGCCCTTGAGAGAGTGTTATTTGGTTATCCAAATCAGTGCTCATACGTTTTCAAGAAATCTTCTTAAAAAACCCAGTTCCACGCAGTGTGCCGTATCCCATACTCCTAACTTCCTTTAGCTTGGATACTTCTCTCTAACGTTTCCAAATTGCATAGTTTCCCTGCTCCCCTGGTTTGGGCCTGTTAGAGAGACTGAGTCTACTTAGAGGTCACAGCTTCTGATGTGGGCTTGGCCTTCCCACGGGGATGGATAGATACTTGACAGGCCCATGTCTTCACTTCCCTACTCACTGGTGAGGATTTCAGAATTGATGTGAAAATAACTGACCTTTGGCACTGATAATATGATTTTTAAGAGAGTTTATGTGAGAATAAAGAAAATGTAATATCCCAAAGTTATAGGTCAGCTTGGTCAAGCTGATTTCAGTTAGCCAAATTTTATTTAAAAAAATAAAACAAAGAAAAGCATAGCGGGCTAGAGACACCAAAGAGGGACTCTTTGCACTTTATGCGAACAGCTGGTAGGCTGTGCTTTCTGCTGGGGACACCCGCAACCCCACAGCTCACATGCTCCCTCCAGGAAGTCCCCTCTGAGTCCTCAGCACATCTGGCTCCACCTCCCTTCCTGGCTCCACCCCAAGCTCAGTGCTGCCTCTTGGCTGCTTGTTACTCAAGCTTTTCAGCACCTGGCAGGTACCTGGCACACAGCTCTGCCTAAAGCTTGGTGAATCCGGACCCTGGGGCGAGGCAGGGAGCCTCAAGAGAAATCAGATGTATTCTGAGAACCACCCCTTGAAGGCTACCACACATCCTGAATTCCAAATGCTGAGGGCCTGGGGACCTGCATTTTGTCTCTCCTATTGGATGGTTCTTATTCCCAGGCACTGGGGAAATGCAGGGTAAAGGACACACACCCAGGACCTTCTGCTACTGGACCTCTCAGCAGCAAAATCTCTAAAGGGGACAAGAGGACTGGGCCATCCTCCACTACTGAAACTTCCAGGATTCCTCAGAGCTCCTTGTTAGCCCCCTGGGCTCCTTCAAACCCTTAGACCCTTACTGCTTTGGGGTTTACTTCTGATTTTTGTTCTCTGGCCATCTGTTAGTTAAATATTTATTCAAAAATAAAGAGAAATGCATGCCAAATATTTAACAAGTTCCAGAATATAGTTGTAGGGTGGCTTAACCTTCTTAAGCATAGAGCCGGTGGAAGAACACATGATTTATTCTTCCATACAGATGAAAGGGTGGAGTGACGTTCCAGGCCTCAAATCCCACTGCAAGATGGCCATTCAATAAAAGCTCAGGACTTTCTTTATTCATTCATTGGCCTTATTTTTTATTTTTGAAAATTAATACATCCATGGGATGGGTTATTAATAGCTCTTCTCCTTAACCACTGCTCCATAAATGTCTCTGAAAAAGGAATGATTTCATAGCCACAGCTAGACTACTGAGTGAGGCCAAGGGTGATGAAGAGAAAGAGAGCAGGCAGAAGTGTCTTTATTGGCTGCCGCAGGGACCAGGGATACTAGGGAGGGAGACCAGGAAAGCCTTGGGCTGGAGGCCCCAGGTGTTTTTGCCCAGAATGAGTGTTGCTCCTGCAAAATAGTTCCTCCCTGCATGGGGGAGGCTGAGCCCTTGCCAAGGGGGTGCCGGTAGGCCCGTGCTTGTGAAGTGGCTGTAGAAGGCAGTCTCAGCAGGAAAGCCAAGGGCAGGTATATGTCCACTGCTAACAATCTGCAGACTTGATTGGCTTTACTAACCCAGAGCCTCTGAAAGCTTGAAATTGGTGGTTGATGTTTAGAACTCCAGGGATTTCACATAAAAATATGTTTCTGGCTTCTTGGGAAATTTCAAAAGGCTTTGGGCCCTCAAGCTGTTTGGCTGACGACCCATGGTCAGCCAGAGCTGCTGGCCTTGTGACAAAAAGGGCCTGGCTCTGGGTGCCGAGTTCCCCCCAGACCAGGTCAGGAATCGGAGTTACATGCTATATGCTTTGCTGGGTGGGCTTCCTACCACCTGAGCATCTGGTCTTTCTTCACCCACTGGGAAAGACTCAGACTAAGGGGAGGCAGGGAAAGCCAGGGAACATGGGACAAGGCAGGGGTGGATGCTGTCAGGTGGAGTAAAGGAGACACTCGCAGGTCTAAAGGCTCAGGTGACCATCCTGCTCTGCTCTGTTATGCCAGGAGCAAGAGGGGAGAAGGCCAAGACCCATCTGTAGACTCAGCTGTCCCTCAAAGACATTTGACAAATGTCTTTCTACAATCCTTACAGATCCCTAGCCTGCTGGGGGGGCTCTCCACCCCATCCCACCAGTGCAAACCCCAAGGCAACCTTAGTAGATCTGGGACAAATAGGCCTGTATCCTTTAAGGACAGGCAACATCTACTTTAAGGAAGTGAGTGCCCAGGAGGGTCATTACTTGGTTTTTCTGAAGAAAAGGAACCCAGAAAGGTCCTGATTCACCAAGCTTTAGGCACATCTGTGTGCTAGGTCCCTGCCAGGTGCTGAGAAGCTTGAGTAACAAGCAGCCAAGAGGCAGCACTGAGCTTGGGGTGGAGCCAGGAAGGGAGGTGGAGCCAGATGTGCTGAGGACTCAGAGAGGACATCCTGGAGGGAGCATGTGAGCTGTGGAGATGCAGGTGTCCCCAGCAGAAAGCACAGCCTAACAGCTGTTAACATAAAGTGCAAAGAGTACCTCTTTGGTGTCTCTAGCCCGCTATTCTTTTCTTTCTTTTAATAAATTTTTTATTTCAAATTAATATGAGGGCACAAATTTTTAGGTTATATTGTTCTCACTTCCAAACTAAAGTTCAAGATGTAGAGGAACCTCTCACCAAGGGGGCTTGCTAAACACTCTATCATTGTGCACATTAGGTGGGATCCACCAAATACCTTCTCTCCTCCCATCAACTGCCCTTCCCACATCCCCCTCCCATTTCCTTCCTCACCTCTCCCCCTTTATAGACTATATTTTTCTTTTGTCATTTATACAAGGATGTAATTGTTTATATATTGGTTTCATATTGGTACTGAGTACATAGGACTTATTTTTTTGAGATACTTTACTAAGAAGAATGTATCTCCATCCAGGTAAACATAAAAGATGTTAAGTCTCTATCTTTTTATGGCTGAATAGTATTCTATGGTATGCATATACCACAATTTGTTAATCTGTTCATGGGTTGATGAGTGTGTGGGTTGCTTCCATGACTTGGCAATGATGAATTGAATTTCAGTAAACACTCTGGTGAAAATGTCTTTGTGGTAAAATGATTTCATAGATGCCTAATAAGGGGATTGTGAGATCAATGTGAACCTCCATAGAGTTTATATTAGTTTGTAATCCCACCAGCACTGTAAAAGTGTTTCCTTTTCTCCACATCCACACCAGCATCTGCAGTTTTGGGAGTTTGTGATGTAGGCTAATTTTACTGGAGTTAGGTAATATCTCACCTGAGTGGTTTTGATTTGCATTTCTCTTATGATTAAAGACGATGAGCATTTCTTCATGTGTTTGTTGGCTATTCATCTGTCTTCTTTAGAGAAGTTTTTGTTCAAGTCTCTTGACCACATAGAAGTGGGGTTGTTTGCTCTTTTTTGTGGTGTTTAATTTGAGTTCTCTATAAATTATAGTTATCAGGATTTTGTCAGATTCATCACAGGAGAAATTTCCTTCCATTCCTAAGGCTATCTGTTTGCTTTGTTTGTGGTACCCTTAGCTACACAGAAACTTTTAGCGTGATCAAATCCCATTTATTTATTTGTAGTGTTGCTAGATTTGCCATGGGTATATTCCTCATATAGTTTTTCCCAAGGCCAATATCTTGAAGTGTCTTTTCCTCAAACTCTCTTCTAGAATTTCTATTGTTTTATGTCTTAAATTTAAATCTTTTATCCAGCGAGAATAAATCTTTTTCAGTGGTGAGAGGTGCTGGTCCAGTTTCAGTCTTTTACATGTGGCTGACACGTTCTCCCAGCATCATTGGTTAAACAAGAATTATTTTGCCAAGTGGGTCCTTTTTTTAGGCTTATCAAGATCATATGGCTGTATGTGGCTGGGTTCCTCTTTAGATTCTCTAATCTATTCCATAGATCTGAAGGCCTCTTCCTTGCAAGTTTTAGGGCAACACTCTGCCTGGCAGATGCTGGTGGTGTTAAATGGTTTTCTTGAGCTTCTATCTCCTATTGTCATTTTTAGGATTCCGAAAAGCCAGCCTGTTGTCTGGTTTAGGAGGCTGGAGACTCCTGCAAACTTTTCTCATTTGATGGCTCCTAATTACTCAGGAGCAGAAGTGGCTAAGTCTTCAAGGTCCCTTTCCATCCTATAGTCGCTTGGTACCCACCCCCGACGGCATTTCCACTGTGTGAAAAAGAATAGCACCCTGGGAATCCACAGTGGTGTCAGCCAAGCCAATATGGACTCTGAGAGTCATTAACTGTGTCCTAGAGGAGGCTTTCCTGAAGATGTGGTCACTCCACTGTGTCTTCTGTAAGTGATTTATTCATAATTGACCATGAAAAGAAAATGGAAAAAGGCAGGGCAGTCCCAGAAAAGTAGAGTGGAGGGAAGACAAAAGAGCCTGTGTGGCCTTTTGTGGCCTGCTGAGAAAACCAGGAGGAAGGAGCTTGAGGACCACCCAATGCAGACAAGCCACATCTTCAAATCCCCAAGCCATGGGTCTCACCTACTCCTAACCTGGGCAGTCAGGGGATCAAATAATAATTGGAACTCTTAGAACACTCCCAAGTTTTGGGGTTGCCCATGATCCCACCATGAACTGAGGACTGGAGGCAAAGGTGTGTTTCCCCAGTTTAGAAGGATGTATCGAGTGATTATAAGATGTACTGAGAGTTGCAGAGACAGGTGGCTTTTAATTCCATCTTTTCTCCCTTATTTGTAAAATACTAATTACATTACATCATGTCTTTTGATTAGTGAAACTTATTTGGAGTAGTCTATCTGATCCTTCCCATCTCAGGAGGGCAAGTCAGTCCTTCCCACTGACTTTTGAGAATTGAGAGATTTCACTTAAAGCAGAAAAATAGGCCCTTCAGCCAGGAAATTGTGAGTCTGTGATTCTGTGGGAAAGGAGGACTTCACAGAGCTGAGTATTAAAAAAGACAGGCTTCCACCCAGGCCATGCGAACACTGGGCTGCTAATAATGCAATGATCAGACCCTGCAACTTCTTTTCATTCTTCATTTTGTCCCATTTTTGAAAAATCTTACACATATTCCTGACTTGCAAAAGAGTATGTGAAACAAAATTTAATTGAAATAAATTACACATTGCCACATTCCCACATAAAGGTTGTGAGAAGCCAGTGAAATCCACACTTTGATGAATTTCAGCTCTCGCTATGCCAGGAGCCTTTTGCCATGTACAGGACAGGGCATCAAATGGGTGTTTTGCCGTCCTCATCCACCATGAGGAGGTGTTTGTCCTTGAATGCTGAATTAGCAGCCAATATCATGGCCATAGCCACAGATAACGGTGTTGGTCTGTCGGACCTGGCCTCTGTTTCTGAGAAATATGCAAGCATTAGTACCTTTGACAGATGAGCAAACTGAAGTCTTAGCATTAGGAGCTTGCTCAAGAGCATGCAGCTGTTAAGTGCTGGAATTGGAGCTGTCTCCCAAGATGAGAACCAGGTGCTCTCCTTGCTCCTGGGAATCCACAATGGTGGCAGCCTAGCCAGTTCAATCATTTGAATCTGTTTGAAGTAATTTGGGGCTTCAAGCTAATGCTGGACATGACATTAACCTGTTGTTTTGAGATGTTTATCCTTGATGCATAGTATGCTGAAAACTTGTCTGTGTTTGCAGAGAGAGGAGATATGATAGACCTTACCCAGCCAAAAAAAGCCTTTTTTTTTTTGTTTTTTTGGAAGGATGCTCATTGCTCTTTACCCATTCCAGTTTTCTAAACTTCTTTGATAGGGGTGAGGGGGAGGAGTTTAGAGAGTTTAACCATTTGGGTAAGATTTCTGAATGGTTGTGGTCAATGCTGCAACAATATGGCTGTCAGATAGGAAATAAAAGAAGGACAGCATGGGCCTTGGTCAGGTACATGGATACACTTGTGTGTTTGGAGTGACCATCAATGACCAAGATCAGACTTCCTGAGGCTGCATCCCTGTGCATCATGCAGAAGAGTGTGTGCAAAAGCTCTTAGCAAGTGAGACAGCAGGGTGCTAATAGTGATGGTGAAAGGAAAAAAGACATAGAAAACAAAAAAGAAAGGCTGACATGCTTTTTTATTCAGGGCTTCAAGGAACAGAATTGGGTTTTTATTTCTAGATACTAGAAAGTGAAAATTTCAGTGTGGCTTTTTGTTTCGCATGTATTTAAAAAATAAAATAAACTACTGGTTGTTTGAAAGCAAATGAGGCTCCATCTGTCCTTCCTGAAACATTTGCCCATCCCCAATTTTAGCCAAACCGTGTGTGTAAACAGTGTCTTAATTGACTTCAGGTTAAGGAAGTCTGGAAAATAAGTTAAAATTTATAAAACCATAATGGACATCCTTGAGAACTCTTCACAAATCCAACTACAGGGATTTATTTACCAACCACAAACTGGGTGCAGGATGTTTGCTACATATTCAGTGGGTGGAAACAAATAGCAGAAAGATTGGACTAGTGTGCTAGAGGACTACATTTGGGGAGAAAAGATTCTCCCTGCAAAGCAGAGGGCCTGTCCCAGATGATCAACAGATGGTCCCAGATGATCAACCCTCACAATGAAGTTGGTAATGGAGGCTCATTTAGATCTCTTTCATGTCTAATCTCTCTCTGTGTTTAGCGTTGTGTCTATTTTGAGATTCAGAAAAGAAATATTTGAATTTGCAAAGTAAATTGTCTTTTGGTTGTTTATTAATGATCATGTACACTTTTCTGTTTGATCCCTTGGAACTAAATCTCGGCCTTTAGGTTTCACATGTAAAGCGGGATCATGGACTTCTTTGGTAGTTCAGAGAGGCAGCATCTGGAGCCACAACGCCTGGTTTCAAACAACAGCTGCCCCAGTTCCTGCTTCACCTGGGCACATTACTCACTGTCTTTCCTCCTCAGTTTTTGCACCTGAAAAAGGGGAGGATCATAATGGGACTTACCTTTAGGGTGGTGTGAGGGCTGAATGACACACAATCTCTCATCCCATTCTTAAAACAAACAGATAGCATCTGATTAAAAATAATCTCTCACCCATGAATGATTTTTTCCCCCTTTTGGCAATGTTGTATCTTCTTTCCTTTTCATTTTAGTAAATCATTTTGAAGGATTTCCATAGCTTGACTGAATATACTTGCTGGCTACTAGGAGTTTTATGACCTGGGGGTGGGGGTCAGTGAGGCTTCTTATAACAGTCTGAGTTAAAAAAGGTAGAAGAACATGTTTGCAGAGGAGTTTAGGGGGCAGGTAGGGGAGATCAATTTGTGTAGACTAGATGCCTCCTGAACAAAATCCCCAGTATCTTAGAAAAGCAAACTAATCCAGATGGCTGACTGGCTGGACAGGCAGAGTTTAGCCGCCTCTTTCTGTAATAGGAGGTCACCTCTACTGTCCCCCACTTCAAATACACATGCCAAAAAAGACAGACTTAGCATCTGGGACATTTATCCCAAAATTTAACATTTGTAGTGCTCCACGACGACTGCACATTGAAAAGTTTATGCTTCCCCATCATCCCTTTTTATTTTGTAATTGTCTGTTGTTCACAGTACTGATTTGTAGAATTGGGCATGATAAAGAGTAGCTATTTTAAATTTCTCCAACATGCCCATCTATATGTATATATACTGCGGGTATGGACCAAAGTGTCTCATTTCTTTATGAAAGGAGAGATGTGCCATTCCCTCTCACACATTCTAGACTGACGTAAAAACAATACAATGGCCCTGAATGTTGGTAAATGTGACTGCTCTTGTGATACTGTTTTTGGTGAGATGACTGCAATCCATATGGGCTCCAAGAAATACATTAATGTTTTCATGAAAGATGTTCACAGGTAGTAAATTATCTGCAAATAACCTTGGGTATCAGCTTTCAGTGGACTGTATATTTATTTACTTAAAGCATTTCGTGTTGGTGGTTTCATAGGTCTGCTCCTACCTCACATGTCATTTTGGAGGAGGCAGTGCACAGCACAACTTTGGCAAAAGCCAAGTTACAATATTGGCTCCCCTCCCATTTTAAAATTGTATGATGAAACAAACTACAATTAAGGGTTGGTGTGTTCATTTTAAGTGACACAATGCAAAACAGGAAATGACTGAACCAGTAGAGATCACTCACTAGTTTATTTAACTGGGTGTGTACGGGCAGGCAACTCCTCTGCTGAGAGAAAAAGCACACAAAACATCACCCAGTCCTCCTGACATTGGTATTTAGACAAGGGTGCTACAAAGCAGAGATTGGAAACACTTAACACCACAGATGCCTGGCTGCTGAAGACCAGCAGAGATGCCTCTTGGATGCCAGGCAGCACTTATCACTAGGACCTGGCACTGTGGTGGCTGTTTCCAGAAAGTTCTTGCCAGACCTTTTCATTTCTCAGGAGAAAATGGACATCCATTTGGTTATGTGATTTTTTTTTAAGTTAATTTGGGCCATTCATTACTTTTTTTTTCTTTAATAGTTTTGGGGACAGAAAAGTAAAATTAAATGTGTGAGTGTCTCCAGCTTATAACTTTTGGAAAGGATGGATGCATTTATGTGTACAGGAGTGATGGGATCTATGATACTGCCACTGGGCCACCATGGGGAAAAGAATGTGGACTTTGGGGACTCATAGTCAGATTGGGCAGACCCATCCCTGCCCCATGAGGAAGCGTTAAGGTGGAGGGAGAAAGTAGTGAATGAAAAGGCAAACAGACCCTGATTTGCATTCTCTTCCCCATCCTCTTCAGCACCCCCATGAGCACATAGGCCTTGCAGAAATGGGCTATTAAATAAACATATTCTGCTGAGACAGGGGATTAGTCCAAAGTTACAGCAGATCCTTGTAAAAGGGCATTCCTATCCTCAGTTCCCCTGGTAACTAACCAACACCCAACCCTGTAAATCTAACCTGGCAAAGGCTTGCTTTTCTTCCCCATCCCAGCTGAAAGAAAGGTATAAAAACTCTCTTCTTTTGTCATGCAGGTGCAGAGAATTTTCAGATGTGAACCTTTTTTGGTCATCCAGCTGATAAAGGACCTAATACTCAATTGAAACAGTGTGTTGGCTTTTTCTCTACAATTCCACTTGCATTGGGTACAGCATTTGGAGGCCCCAGTGAGATCTCGCTAGCTGGAGTGTCCGAATACATGTGACGCCCCCTGGAGAGGGCAGAAATTAAGGTGAGGCACATCCCTAGATATTCCAGGCCCTGCAATTTCCTGAAATCCTCTTGAGGGCTCTGAAGAAACTCAGATGGATTCCACCAAAATCCTGGGTCTGAAACTCTCTCTCAAGAGGTAAGTGTTCTTATTCTAAGTGTAGTTTATTTATGTTCAGGAAGTAACCTTACATTACCAAGAACAGGCCACCGAATAGTCACAGAGACTCCAGTGCCCTGGGGATGCTGCTAAGTGCCCCAGGGAGCCACGTTAGTGCACAGGAAGAATGACAGGCACCCAAGAAGGAGGCACTGGGACTCCTGAATACTGCCCAGGAGAGACCCATGAGGGAGAGACAGGAGCTCCTGAGAGTTGGCTCATGCTGGATAGACCTGTCCCAGGTTCCTGAAAACAGCAGGATGCCAGTGGGGAGACTCAGCCTCAGAGGCACATTTGATCTGTTCTTTGTTCATGAGTTTGTTTGTCGTTATTGTCATCAGTGTGCTAACTATTCTTAGTGTCTGTTCTGATTTCTATTCTTTTTGATTGGGTTCACAATTGTGGGAACTCAATAAAGTGAACACCTGACACCCCTCCAGTGCATGTTAAAGAACTCAGTGCTGGCTTCTCTGATGATTATGGAGTCCACTATTCTAAGAACCATCTCTGAGTCCTCTGTGAAGTTCAATGGCCCAGATTCAATGTAGGGTGGCCTTCTAATGGCTCCCTTGACCCAACTCTCATGACTGTGGTCCATCAAGTGGTCACTGGGAAGCCAGGTCATCTGGACCAGTTCCCATACATTGATCAGTAATTGATTTTAGTCCACAATCCCCTTCCCTGGCTTTGTGTATGTGCAGTGGGTACAACAAAGCGAGACCACTCAAGGAGAGAATAGGCTCAGATGCACCTTGTAGCTACCAACTGGCCGGAGGAAACTGGCATCTGCCCTGGGAAATATCTAAGACAAAGTAAAATCGATGCAGGGTCCCCACTATTTTAATGGAATTAGGTGTCTGATCAACCCCTGGATGTTAGATTGCTGGCAGGACTGGTGAGAGGTGTAGGAGAGTGTGTGTGTGTGGTGGGATTGAGACTGGACACGAAATGTAGATTTCCCCATTTCCCCTCACAAATCCTAGGAGAGTGTTGGTTTACCTTCTGTGGCTAAGTGACAGTTTGTGTAAGAAATCGAGGGTACCAAGGTTAAGAAATGTGTTGGAATTGTGTGCATGTGAATGCTTGGAAACTAACTGAGATGGGTAATAATAGGCAGGAGGAGTTCATGCCCCCTTCCCCTTTTCGTAGGGAAAATAACTGTGTGCTGGCTGCTGTCTGTATCCCTGTATATAAAGTGTTTGCAGTTTGTCTGAGGGAAAGGGATGAGAAGCATGTGGAGAAAGGCTGCCCTGTTAAGAACTGTGCTGAAAGATTTTGGAAAAGGGCTTGTGGAGAGACTACTGCAACATGTCTCCGGGAAGACTGAGAACTTTAAACAAGAATAACTTACATGCCCTGATGTTCAGGTGATTGTGGCATTATTTAAGATAGAATTTGTTTTAAACCTGTTACTAAAGTTAAAATGTTCAAAGTTTATAGAACTGCTACCTCTATAATATTTCTAAGCTTGCTGGATTTGACCATGAGCTTGTGTTCTTGATTTTAAATCTCTGAATTGGGTGAGCTCATTCCCCTACTTAGGCCAGCAACTGCAGGGCGCAGATTAGCCCACATGACTTTTTTCTTCCCTGCTCCAACTTTTCCCACTGGCTATTCTGAAAGAAACTGGATGTTCCAGGTTTTCTGCTTTCTGTTTTGGATGCAGATCCTGTCCTTGATGGCCATCTTTACTATGTGGCCATGTTTGACTTACGGGGACAATGAAAAGACATCAGAAAGAATACTTATGTTATGGTATTGTTGCTGGAGTTTCTTTCTTAAGTGAATACTTAGTCTCATGGTCTAAGAGTTGAGCCTATGGGACACAGATGAATGATAAATTGTGATTTTGTTGGACGGAGGTGCAGGCAGACAGAGTGAAAAATGCCAGAGCTTCTGGTCGTAGGGAAGAGGCCCAAGACAGAGGTCTCCTGAATGGGTCCTTTTTCTAGGATTAATATTGACACTAAGAGAAATTTTGACCAGGCTTGTTAGATGGGAAGACGCCTTTAAAGCTGATTGAGTGTTTTAATAAATGAATGAATGCAGTCCCTTCACTGGGGCAAGGTTATTAGGTTTTTGTCATAGGGAGGGGATTAGGATATTTACTCTTTGTTCAGGCTGCTTTAATCCTGGATTTGCTTAGTTCAGAGGGTGTAGTCTGCAGGGTGCAACCTGTTTGTGCCTAGAAATGGGAATGTGATTTCTGAGCTCATCTGAGCCTAAAAAATGGGGTGTCCCTGTCTAGCTCTGAGTGGAAAAATCCTGTATCAATATTGTATTCCACAAAATGTCTCTCTTTTGTAAAACATAATAATTTGATTATTTAAATTATTTGGGAAACTAAGTCTTTGTCAAAGAATAAGATTCTTGCCTTCTAAATTTTCTAATTATTAGTTTCGCCAAGTAAATAATTAACTTCATAGTAAACTGTGATCTTGTTTTCTATTAAGTAGTTTTTTTGAGAGTAAAAAACAAATAGGCAGAAAGGAAAATAGCATTGTGTAAGAAAAGGATCTTATGTGGTAAATTTTCTCCTGAAACAGAGTGATTATTTAAGAAAGTAATAGGCAGGAAAATTTAGAACATTTAGAATGTTTTCAATTGTCTGTGCTGGATTGAATACAGTTCATAAAATTATTATTGAAAGAATTTACATATAATCCAGATGACTATCCAGTACTGCCCTTAAAATCTTTTGACTTGTCATCTTGTTAAAGAAATGTTTTCAGCCTGTAATATTTGACAAAACTTCCAAAATAAAAAGTTTAAATTTGTTCTTTTTGAAATATCAAGACCATTGAAAATCTGAGAAAGACATATTAAACTTACTCAATATACCAAAAATGTATAGAAAATATTGTTAAATATGAAATAATTTTATATAGATTATATTTATATGTATATTCCAATATATGAAAAATTAGTCTGTCTTAATATATATTATCATTAATAATTTTAATTCATCACAAAAAGTATGTTTTGTAACTGACTGAGTTTAAAGTTTATCCTTCAAGAGAAATTATTAAAAAAGAATGAGGAATTCTCTCCAATTCAAAATTTTGGTGTCTTTGATAATTAAATAGCATCGGGCTAAAGGCAAACTTCTAAGACTTTAATTAGAAAACTAACCTGTCTGTAAGTGTTCTTAACCTAACTTCAAACGGAACAAAAATCAGTTACATGGAACTCAGCTGGTTTGTTATGTTTTTTTGTTTTAAACATTGCTGATTCTTTCTGTGTTCTGTTTTCCAGAAGTCAAGAAAACCATTTTCTGTCTTTTGAGCTTCAGGAAGGTATATACTTATAGGCAGAATGTGAAACATTTGTTTTTCCTCTCTCCTTAATTTCTCTTGAATTTGAAAGCCATCTGTAAGTATTCCTAATTTCTGACAATACAATTATTTGCATAAGTTCAATAAGAATATATTTGGTTCTATAGGATATTATAAAAACACTGGTATTTTACCAATGCTTTGACTGGAATAGCATTTTCAGAGGTGTCCAGACTGCCTTAAGGAATTAAAGTTGACTTTATAAGGCCAATAAAAAATAAGTTCATTGAAAAAACTGGACAGATACCCATCAATAACATTTCCTGGTCTGTATTAAATAAAGAATGTCACTTTTTGACACGTCTGGGAACCAAAATTTGCTTGGGCATCTCAAAAGACAAAGAATTTATCCAATGCATGTAGGTATCTAATTACACATATGAAATCTGGGCTCATGGAAGGCTTTCAACTCTAACCTGAGATTCCTTATAAAAAGTTTCAGCAAAGGCAATTTTAAAGGGAAGAAAGGCCTAGGTAACTAACAATTATTTTGATGCACTTTATGTAAATGATCACACCCAGTATACTGAAAGTACAGCTTATTTTTGCAATTGAATTAGTTCTGCTATCATTTGTTTTTAGTAAGGTGAGAAATTAGAAAGAGAAAAGTAGTTCAAAGAAAAAAAAGAAACTGTAGCCCACCTGTATTAGATTCCAGCCTTGTCTGCAATGCCGGCTCATAAAATGAGACATAGCTGTTTTACTAAACTGATCTGTTCAATTGGGACTAAGAGACGGGCCAAAGAATAAAAAGCTATATACAGTAATTATATTTACTCTGAAGACTTAAGTGTCAACAAAGGTCACCTGTTGGCCACACTGAAAACAATTGTGTAGTATTAAACGTTATCTGTTTTGTCTATATAGATACCTTGAGAAAAAAAACTGGAACTTGAATGAGAATTTCCCAGTAAATGATGTGAATGTAACATGGCCTCATAAAAGGCCCAATATTCAACTGATGTGCAAGAATATTCACTTCAATTGTCCAGAACTTTGGATCAGTTCCATAGGAACACTTAAACCTAGGTATTATCTTAAAAACTGTGCTAAGTCTGTAGATAAGAATACTAATGTTCTCACTGTGAATTTCCAGGTGAATCTTAGCCTTGAAATCCAGAACTTGCTGATATTTATACTTAACTGCTAAATGGTTTCGTTCTCTTCTACTGAACGCAACTTTGACTATGGCCTTGTCAGTATAACAAAGCCAGAGAGCCGCAAACATATCCAAGGTGGCTGAGGTCAGGCAGAAGCCAGATGAAAGCCCTGAGAATTTCTGTGAAAGACTAAGTGAAACATACAAACTGGCCAACCATTATATGAAATTAGTAAGGGAGGAGAGAAAGGGTCAATTGAGTAAAAATCAGCCAACCAATAGCCTTTAAGCTGCTAAAGGAAAAACTATGAACAGCCCTGGTGTCAGGCCTCCCTGACCTGGCCAAGCCCTTTTGAACTATGCATATTAGAGAGAAATAGAACAGCTGAGGAAGTGCTCAACCCAAATGTATTATCCTTGGCAAGACCAGTTGCTTATCTCTCTAAGCAACTTGCCAAGGGCCCAAAGAGATGGCCTCCATACCTAAGAACACATGTAGCCCCTGCCATACTACTGCTGGAGGCTGATAAATTCACTTTGGGACAAAACTTAAGAGTCCAAGTACCATATGAAATGGTCACTTTTATGAACACCAAGGGTATCATTGGTTGATCGACTCATGCTTCACCAAATACCAAAGCTTTCTGTATGAAAATCAGAGGTTGGTTATAGAGGTTGCATATATGAGGCCATACACTTAGGAAAGAAGCAAAAAGAGAATTAAGAGACTTCTTGAGAGACACTTTTACATTCCTCTACGTACATTTGCTTGATTGTAAGCAAGGAAAAAAATCAATGAAGAAAACACAAACACTTTTTACAGGTTAGCAAATATAAAAAGGAAAGTGGTATATGCTGCGGGGAAATGGATAAAACTACTGATCAAATTGGATTTGGCAGTTACATGAGACCTTCGGTCCTCCTGCCTGTTCCTGTTCTTTGAAAGGTGGTATCTGTGCTTCTATGCTCAGTGAATGTGCAGCATTTGTTGAACACAGCTTCCATTTCCCCAGCCTAGATGATGTCATAGAAAATAAACCCCTGATATTACCAGGACCTGAAAACCTACAGGGAGAACAATGTGTAGGGATATATTCTCTGACTGTTACTTTAGTTCTTTGAATCTGCTTTTATCAGATAAACATTTCATTTTTTAATGAGTCATAAATTTGTAAGGAAAAGCTAAAATTAAACTCCCTTTAGAATTATTGTAGGAATCCAGCAATATACAAAAATTGAAAGAAATAGATCTTGATCTTTAAAAACTTTCTTTACAACAAATGGTGCTGGCACAACTAGATAAACACATGTAAAAGACTGAAACTCAATGCACAACTTTCACCACTTACAAAAATTGATGCAAGATGGAAAAGAGACTTAAATATAAGACACAAAATGATAAAAATCTTGGAAGGAACTGTGGGGAAAACTCTTGACGATGTTGGACTGGGGAATGATTTTATGGACAAAGACTTCAGCAGTCATTTCAACAACAAAACAAAAAGACAACTTCAGAACAGGAAAAGATATTTGTAATGTATGTATCTGACAAAGGGTTGATAACTAGAATCTACAGAGAACTCATATTAATCAACACAACATAAACAATCCCATCTACCGCTGGGCAAGAGATATGAACGGAACCTTCTCTGATGATGACAAATGCCTAACATTTGAAAAAAATGCTCATCATCCCTGATCATCAGAGAAATATAAATCAAAACCACCCTGAGACATCACCTAACCCCAGTGAGAAGGGCCCACATCACAAAGTCTCAAAGCTGCAGATGCCGGTGTGGATGTTGAAAGAAGGAAACACTTTTACACTGCTGTTGTGACTGCAAACTAATAAAACCTTTGTGGAAAATAGTATGGAGAATCCTCAAAGAACTCAAACTAGACCTCCCAGTTGATCCTGCAATCCCATTACTAGGCATCTACCCCAAAGAAAAAACATCCTTTTATCATAAAGACATTTGCACTAGACTGTTCACTGCAGCTCAATTTACAATCACCAACATATGCAAACAACCTAAATGCCCAAACACACAGGAATGGATTAAGAAGCTGTGGTACATGTATACCATGGAATATTATGCAGCCATAGTATTCTTTTGTATTAATTAATTATTATATTAATCTTTTGTATTAACCTGGATTGAGTTGGAACACATTCTTCTTAGTAAAGCCTCACAAGAATGGGGAAGCAAGAATCCAATGTACTCAATTCTCATATGAAGGGAGTAGATGACCTAATACAAGGTGGAGGTGCTTTAAATTAAGTAGGCAAAGTGCAAAAGATACTTCATGATACGCTGTGCTCTTCTGTTTCAGATCTAAGGAGTTACTCTACTGGGTGAATTGTTGGAATGATTACAAAAACATGTTTCTGACAGTGTCTCAGAAGTTGAAGGATACCACCTTATTGGACATAATTTCTATTGTTTCAAATCTAATGTTTAAACAAATAATACTTCAAGATTAAAGTCAAAAATTATTTTACAATGAAATGCAAACAATTTAATGTCTCAGGCTATATGAATTACTTGTACTTGTGGCATGAGCCAAGGTCCACATGGTCCTTGAGACCTCCTCCATGCTGCATACTAGGGGCTACTGGTATAAGATTCCTCGGGCACTGGCAGCTACTTTATCTGGCAGGTTCACTATAAATTCATGTTGCATGTCTTTGAAATTTTCAAAGTTAGTTTTAGAAAACATTATAAATGCACAGGCTGATTTCATTTTTTTTTTTTTTGTGAGTATGCTTACTTCCCATGTTATGTTTAAAAATAAAAGTTACTTTGTGCAGACACGGGAAAGAGATCTGAAGAAATCCAAGACTCTTCAAATCAATATTCCAGTGATTTTAGTCGTAGTTGAAAAACACTTTATAGGTTACTTGTTCATTCACTATGGTGTATGCACAAAATAAAGCCAATGGCAACACACCTTCTTCTACTCACTCTTCACAAAACAGTTACATTTCTTTAAGGATGACTTGATCAGTTATAGTTTAAAATTTTTCATAAAGAACATCTTTGTTCTTGTTGAAAATTGAAGTCAACATAATTAAAATCACCAAGTCATAGGGTCCACTTTAAAATGTACTTGTAACAAAAAAAAGCTACATTTTGAATCATTTTAGCTTTCATAATTTAGGAATCTTGCCAGATGATTATGAAGACAGTTGAAAAGTCCAGTAAATTACTTACTGGAATTAATACAATTTGCATGAAAATATCTTGCTAAAAAGTTTAGAGACCACAGTGAAAGCCAGCAAGAGCCTACACATATTTGAAAGTTGGAAAATTTTATCAGTTAGAGAAAATACATGGCTAATTTTGAATATTTGATTTCTGAAACAGAAAATGCCACAGATAACCTTGAGTCTAGGCAAACACTTAAAACCACATATGGTACTAATGTTCTGTACCTTTCAAAAAGTGCAGGACTTTAGTCCTCTTGGTGTCTTTCTGCTGGCCCTGTGTGATACGATGGCAAAGATGACGACGCCAGGGCCATTTGATGTTATCTCTCCAGGAACGTCCTTCATAGCACTTGTCCAAAGGACCAATTTCATCTAGTAAGGAAGGGAAATTTTCAATTACTTTAGAATATATAAATGTTAACATTTTATGGAAATCCCCATTAAACAGATCAACAGACAGCATGTAAACTATTAACAGGAATGGAAATACTGACTGAGTTCTTTGAAAATGAGACTGTATACAAGAAACTTAAGTTTTAGATTTTTACCAAAGTCTGAAAGTACTCTGCATTGTAACCAACTGAACTACATAAGGGTCTCGAATCACAGATTTATAAAGGATATACCCTTATCATGGAGCAGAACAGTGGGAGGGTCTGTAATATCAGCTGAAATACCACAATCTGGGCAAAACTTCAGAATTAAAATTGTAGATTACAATTCTTTGGAGTTCCTTCGATCTTGCCTGGATACACTTCTGAATCTATCTAGTGCAACGAATAGTTATATATTAAAATGATTCCCTTCAATAAATATTAAAAATTACTCCATAAGGCCATTTTTAATGTGAACACCATTCAAAAGATAAGAAAACCAAGGTGAATTTGAGGAATTTAACTATGTTCATATTTAACAGTTTTCTTTTTTTAAATCTCTGTCTTCCGTGCCTCAATACAATGGACAGTAAATCAAATATGTAGCCACCTCCCCCGCCTAGCATCCCTGGCACTCGTGTGGTCTCTCTTCATCTCTCCTACTCGATGACACCATAGGGAAGCTACTCTCATCTTTCCACTGAAGTATTTTCTTAGGCCAGGGACCTGGACATTTTCTAGGCCTCTTCTTCATCCCTTATTACCATCATTCCCAACAGGGTCCTTAGATACATTTCTGAATGTGAACCATTAGCCCTTTTCTAGTTCCACTTCACCTTTCAAAAACTCACCATCCCTTAACAAATTTTCAGAGGTTTTCTTTTTAACTTTAATAATATTTTAATAATTTTCCTTTGGAAATTATGTGTACGGCCATGATTAACTCCTTATCTTATGGTTATGATTTCAAAGCACCTATTACAAACACTCAGGAATCTTGGATAATGAAAAAATATGCCATACACAGCAGTTCTCAACGTTTGTGGTCATGACCCCTTTGTTCAATTTGTAACAACGTGGCCTTTAGGAAGGTTGAGAACCACCGCCATAAAGAGAGAGACAAGATGGCTGACCAGATACACTAATGCTGGATCATCTGAGAAAGTGTTTTAGATGAAAAATAAAGAATCAATCACAGATTGGGTATAATTTCTATAGAAAAGCATCAAAACCTATAGATGATTCCATAACAAAGTTTCAGAGTAGAACACAAAGGAGGAAGACATCCTAGTGTACAGTGAGAAGGGTAGAGAGTGCAATTTCTTCTCTTTCCCCCACATCTCTGGCAGTTGATGGGCTCTGTACCTGCTGGAGAGACTTTCTCCCCACATGAGCACACAGGCTGCTGCCACCAGTGAGCTGGGAACTGCTTGTGGACAGGTCATGGGCCTCCCAACCCACAGAGAGTACTTTCTGCCCCCAGAGACTCAAAAGGGGATGGCAGGTGCCATACTGCTTCTCTACCTAACTTGGGCAATTGTCCTTCTCAGAGCTCTTCAATTCTTCAGGTTTTGTTCTGTTTATTTCCACACACAGATTTCTCCAGCCCAGACTGTGAAATCCACAGGGTTCTAGGTGATTTGCTTGACTCCAGAACAAGGACCTTCTGCCCAGGGTGGGCATCTATTTGTACTCCTGCAAACAGACTCTTTTCCTGCCCTTCTCACACATGTCACTGCCAAGAGCAACCCAAAGGCAACTCAACACCAGCCCCTTTCTCCCACACATTGTCAGGACCCATTCTATGCAGTCTCAGAGACATGCCCATAAACAAGCACTAACAGTCAGATTAGGCTGCAAGTTCTTCAAAAGGACACTTGCAACATGAATGTTTATACCACCACAGTCCACAACTGGAAAGATGTCAAAACAACCCAAGTGCCTATCAATTTATCAGTGGATAAATAAAATATGATATATGTATACTATAGAGTAGTGATCATTCATTAAAAAAATGGTGATCATCTATGTTTTTTAACAACCTGGGTAGAACTGGAGGCCATTCCACGTGGTATATCACAAGATTGGGAAAAACAGCACATATACTTCACACTAAATTGCAACTAGTAGATCGATAGTTATGTGCACATCTGGAACTAAATAGAAATCAGGTAGGAGGGAGGGGAAAAAGACGTTGAGTAAATTCAACCTAACTGGTCTAATGCACACATTCTGGGTGAAGGGCACACTTACAACTTTGACTTAAAATGTATAAAAGCAAATTATGTAACTAAAACATGTGTACCCCTGTAATATAGTGAAATAATACAAAAGACCTAATACAGGTTCAAATGTAACATATTAAAATTTGTAGGAATGTCAAAATAAAAGCTGACAAAATGCTGACTCTGCATCCTTTAAGCACTCAGCTCTCCCTCACTTACTCCCTTAGTCCTGCCACCTCTGCTTCCTACAATGCTTTAGAGACTCCGGCCGTTCCACTGGCTGCCTCCTTCTCACACTTCAAGTCTCAGCGGACTTGCTTCTTCCTCAGTAGGCCTCCCTTCCTCTGTGATCCAGTCTAAGAAGCGCCCCTGCTCATACTTTCTACTTTCAGAAAATTATTTCCCTCGCACACCCCACCGGTCACCATGCAGCTTGGTGATTTGTTCTCTTAAATGGATGACTTGCCTTCTTTTTAGTTCAATTTTCTAATCCTGGAGGATTTGCCATTTTAAATTGCTGATCTACATTGATTTTTATTTTGATATTTGTTCTTTAGATAGTACATTTATTTTTACTTTCTATGTAATTACTAGAGGATTTATTTTACCTTGCCAAACTTCAGTCGGAGGATTATTTATATACTTAAATTATTCTAGTGAAGAAAATAATGCTCAGTTCCAGGCTACTGCCTAGCTTTTCATGGGGTAAAAAAAAGAACACAGCCCTAAACCAAAAGTTCACTGATTGTTTGGTCATGTGTTGGCATCAAAGCCTTCCTTTTTTTTTGGAGACAGATTCTCACTATGATGCCCTGGGCAGAGTGCTGCGGCGTCACAGCTCATAATAACCTTAAAGCCCTAAAGTCTTAGACTTAAACCATTCTCTTGCCTCAGCCTCTCAAGTAGCTGGGACTATAGGCAACCGCCACAATGCCGGGTATTTTTTTGCTGCAGATGTCATTGTTTAGCTGGCCAGGGCTGGGCTCGAATCCACCAGCCCTGGCGTCTGTGGCTGACGCCATAACCACTGTGCTACAGGCGCCGAGCCAAACGTATGGGAGAGGGCACCTGAATTTGACTTCCTATTTTTTACAGTAACAATAATGCTTTTGATGACTTGCTCATCAGAAAAATTACAGTGTCCCAAGCACAGCTGGAAAAATAAGGGATTACTATGCTGTACATTGCTTTTCCTTATAAAAATTATTTTTTTCAGATACAAACCTTCTGTCACCCTCTTTGCTAACTATCCATACGACATGGTGGGATTCCCTGAGCATGGTTTATACAAAGAGAAAAAAAATCCATTGGGTTATTGTTCTCCTAAACACTAAAATTCACCACATAGGAGTTACAGAGCCTCAGAGTTTCAAATAACTGCTGAAAACAGAGTTCCAGAAAGAGCTATAATTTCTCATGGGACATTAAACAACAGTGACTTCATTGATTCAGCACTTGCATAAATTCTCTGTGGCAAGGGGTAAGACTTGTAAAATATTTACATGGAATGGCACTTTTCTTTCCTTAAAAAAGGCTCAGAGTAGGTAATGAGGTAAAAGATATTCTGACATATGTAGTACATTCATAATTCACTTTCTTTTTCTTTTTTTCTTTCAGATTAATACTATAGTACAAATGATTAGGTTACAGTGTTTCCATTAGTTAGGTAAAGTCCCTGTTGTAGTTGTGTTCTACACCCGAAAGGAGTGCCATATACCTTTATGTTGTGCCTGTTAGTTGGGGGAGTATAAGTCACTGAATTTCAGTTCTTACTATTTGCAAGTATGGACATCTGTTTGAAGCATGGTTCATGGTTCTCTTATATAGTTATGTTTTTTCCTTTTTGTTCTTTGGAGACAGAGTCTCGCTCTGTCTCCCTGAGTAGAGTGCTGTGGCATCATAGCTCACAGCAACCTCAAACTCCGGGACTCAAACCAGCATCCTGCTTCAGTCTCCCAAGTAACTGGGACTATAGGCATGTGCCACCATGCCTGGCTAGTTTTTTCCGTTTTTAGTGGCAATTATGTCTTCTTCTTGCTCAGCCTATTCTTGAACTTCAAGCTCAACCAATCCACCCACCTCAGCCTACCAGAGTGCTAGGATTACAGGTGTGAGCCACTGCACCTGGCCTTGTATAGATTTTATGTGGCCTCATGATATTACATGGGACCTTCACCAGAATCAAGATTTAATAACTATATACAAAAATGCCCAGCAACAAATTCTAGGATAGATCTGTCTCTATGTGTCCACCTGCATCAAGGTGTTTTCTAGGAAAAATAGATCAACACCAATGGATGCCAATACTGCACTGATGAGAGAGCTGTCTTCTTTCTTAGCAGTATCTTGTTTACATTACCTAATTATTTAAAATATAAGTTGTTACTTATTCTAAAATATATCAAGAAATAATCAAAAAGATTTCTGCTAATGAACAGTATTAAAATAAAATTTCAAAATTGATATTACATATCTGTGCATATATACATATAAGTATATGTTTCAAAATTATGTGTACATATGATTATACATATATAAATGGGAATAATCAATGAAAAATGTATTAAAACTATTTCTTCAGGTAGAATATTGTCCATACTAATCACTTTCTCTTACATAGAAATAAATATTAAGTCCTTCATAAGGCATTCTAATTTAAATCTACTTTTAACTCTTTTATAGAAAACGTATTAACCCCAAAGCAGGCCAGGTAATGAGATGCACATATGAAGTAACATCAGTTTATTTCCATGTGTAACTCATATAAAACTACAAATATGTACCTGATTATAATTGCAATAGAAAAAAAATTCACATTTAAACATATCTCCCCTTGGGTTGAAGAACAAATAAATTGATTTCCTTTCTTTTTGTAAAAATGCTGTATTTAAAATTATTCTCTTGAAACAATGAACATTTCATACTATGGGAAGTCTTATAAGCTTCAGTAGGAGTTTTTTTAACTCAAAAATGTGATAATGGTAGAAGTGTTTTATGTTAATTTGAAGTAAGGTGCATATGCTAAAAGCCCTTAGGATTTCATTTATTAATTCAAGTTCATTTATCATTAAATCCAAGTTCTAGAAATTGAACCAAATAAACCACACCATAATCAAGTCTAACAATTCATAAGCAAGAACTCTTAAGGAATATTTTTGTTCAATAAGAACAAAGTTGAGTATCCCTTATCCAAAAGTGTGGGTCCAGGAATGTTTCAGATTTTGGATTTTCTCAGATTTGGAAAACCTGCATTATGTACACTTCCTGGCAGAGCATCCCAAATTCAAACACCTGAAATCCAAAATGCTCCAGTGACCATTTCTTCTGAACACGTGTTGGCATTCAAAATGTTTCAGACCTTGGAGCACTTTGGATTTCAGATTTGGGATGTTCAATCTGAACTAAGAGAATGTATCTTTAGACTGACATTTTTAAAGCACTACAAAATTATTTCCTTGTGAATATGTGTAATGAGCATTTTCTTTACTCAAGGAAAGGAATGGCTATCCCTTTATAGTGTTTCTGGTGACACTGTTAACTAGATCATTATATTCTAACCTCAGTAGTTTCAAGAAAGGTAAGTGAAATCCAAAAGTATCATAAATGTATTTACCTTCAATGAAAGGCGCATAGATATACATGGGAGGAGTACGCTTAACCGTTGGTGTTTCCCTGCGAGTAAAGGCGTTTGCCTGGCAGACCTGTGCCAGGGTCCGGCCACTGTACTTAAATTTGTACCAGGCGAGAAATCTTGCTTTAGGTGCCTGCTCCAGTCTATACGGGAAAGAAAGAACCTAAGTTAGATGTGAGGGCTTAAAGAAACTTTAAAACTACATAGTTTAATTAGATAATATCTCAAAAACAATGCCACCTAAGCTTTCTCATGAGAAAAGAACATTACAAATCCTCCTAAACAGACAGTTGTATGACAGGAATAATGTGAGTAAATTTACATTCGTGGATACACAAATGAGATGTCTTTCTCAACCTAAGCAAAGGAGCAGAGGTTGTCACTGTTTATCAAAGGTTATTTATTTGTATTAGATTAAATCATTTCCATATATACCCACTTGAATTCTTCCTGCCAGCTGTACATGCTAAGTAGCAGTCCATTACAATTACTGTTCCTTAATACTTAAGTCTATTTCTTCTGGGGAAAAAAAAACCTAACTTGGGAATTGGCTCCATCCACTGATTCTTCAAGAACACAACACACAGTTGCTCTGCAGAGAAGCAACTGATGCAACTGGAGGATGCAAGATCCTGTCTTGTTAGCACAATTCTACTTTTTAAACCCTGGGTTTACAATAAAATTCAAATTTCCTTGAGGCCAAATATATCCAGACTTTTGTAAAAGCTTATGTTCAGTAAATAAGACAATCTTTTTGGAATAAAATGGACATTATTTTGTTTTCATTATCTGATCAAGAGCTTACTAAACAAAGACAGTCTCAGAACTCTTGTACAATTCATTAAATAAGACTTCAGTTGGTAACACAAGAATATGGAGAGCTCTTTCAAAATTTTCCTATTGTTTGCCCAAAGAGAGTGATTGCTTAAAGAGCTCTTTACCATTTCAAGTATTACTAGACCTTCAGTAGGATTTTTTAGAAATCTTCTGCAATGAAAGCTCTGGAATTCCAGGTGAGTCTAAATGTCATAAATACAAGAAGGGATCCTCCATCAACTCTATTCACCTGGACAAACAGCATATCAGAAGTAATTGATAAAAAAGAACCCATACACTCTGGCTTTCCTGGCTTGTATCTATTCATGGAGAGGAATAGAGGTGTTTCCTGCTTTTCAAAGGAAACAAAGGTGATGCTACAGAGAAGTGCAATTTGCCAATGGTCAGTGCTTCCAATCGTGCGTTCAAAAGTCTCCCATGAGAATGCTGGAACTGCAGAAATGTAGACTAGTTACAAGACTCCCTTTGTAACATCAAAATCACTAGAGACATCTATCATTTCACTTTGGTATTATAAAAATAACTAAAAATGACTAACCTTTATAAAAAGTTTAAAGGCCTTGAGGAAGATGTGCATATCAATGATGCATCAAAAAGGAATTCATACATAAGAAGTACATGACCATTTGAATTTTTTAAATCTTGCCATTATAAATCAAATATCATTAATAATTTTTATGGAGTATAGAAGAATATTTAAAAATCCACTTATCTGACTCAGCTCCCTTAGCACAGTGGTTATGGTGCTGGCCACCTGCGCTGAGGTTGGTAGGTTCGAACCCAGGCTGGGGTCAGCTAAACAACAATGACAACTGCAACAAAAAAATAGCCAGGCATTGTGCAGGCACCTGTAGTCCCAGTTACATGGGAGAATGAGGCAAGAAAATCACCTAAGTCCAGGAGTTTGAGGTTGCTATGAGCTGTGATGCCACGGCACTCCACTGAGGGCAACATAAAGAGACTCGGTTTCAATTTAAATAAAAATCCACTTACTTACTAAAGTTAATTATACATTTAACTAATACAAGTATTTCCACAGAGCTCTCCATGAAGCCACCAGTGACACCAACACACATGGGATTACTCCGGCCCTACAATGCCAAGTTTAAGAGATAGTTTAATGTTAAGCTACAAGACTGTGGTGTTAATCTCTAGTTCAAATGACAATAAGAACAATTTAGGCATTAAGAAAAATACAAAGAGGATCCTATCTGCTGTTAATAAAACTTAGCAGTATAACATCCTGGATATGTTTACAAACACCTGGAGCCACACTACCTGGGTTTGAATTCTACATCCACCACTTACTACCTTAGGGCATGTTTCATAGCTCTTCTGTTCCTCATTCTCTCCATATGGAAAGGTTTGATATAAACCTTAAAACAATCCTTGTACAGCCCTTACAATTTCATTACATACCCAATCACAAAAAGCAGCTTTATTATATTCTCATTCCACTACTATCAACAGAAAGATTTGTTTATTTGATGACTTCAATCTGCAAGCCTCTATAATTTTCTGGAAAAAAAATCATTTTGCCCTTTGATCTAAAACAAAACAAAAACCACTGATCTGATTCAGAGCTCTGTAGACAAAATACATTTGCCTTTTCTTTGTTATCTATACTGATTTACATAGCTTTGTTACGTAATACAATGCTATACAAAGTTTGAAATGTTAAAAGGGCTGTTGTTAACCATTATCTCAATGGTTTGCAGGATCAAATTGGTTTACTTTTACACTGGAGTCCATGGTACATTAGCAAAAATAATGAAGGAGAATAATGCTAACATATCTCAGAAACTCTTGCTAGAACAATGTAAGAAGAGGACAACACAGTGGTGGAAAGTGTGGGCTTTAGAGTCACAGGGCTGGGCCTCCGTCTCTGCTCAGTGCCTGGCTGCTGTGTTCTTCTGCAGGCACCTGCCTATAAGCACCAGCTGCCTTGCCTGGGCTGAGAAATAAATGAATCATTGTAATAGAAATCAATCAATTCTGTGTCTCACAACAAGCAATGCTCAATGTATGTTAGCATTTGTCAATCCTTTCTAAAAGAATTATTGCTATTATTACCATTATTGCACAGCAAAAGCTGCTGTCATCTGTCTTACATTTGTGCCATAAATGTCATTTACTACCTTTATAGAAAACAGGCTACTCTGGAATTGAGCAGAAATTGGTCATAGCTACCAGGAGAAATTATCAACTTGTCAAAGAATTATCAGATCAGTGTAACTGAATCAAATGGATTCAACGAGTTGTTATGAGTTACATTTCTCCTTCAAAAGAAATATGGATGAGTAGTCTCCAAAATATGGGTTATTTTAATTTTACAAAGGAGTAATTTGTGCCAGCTGATAACTCACTTTCAAAATAACAAACTGTGTTATGTTATCAAACTAAGAATAATGGTGATAATTATAATGAAGATAATCTCTATGAACCACTAAAAATAATTCTGCTTTGTATGTTTTATCCTCATTTGATTTTCAGAACAATCTTATCAGGAAGATATTATGGTTATCACCAAAGATGGATGATGAAATTTGAGGTCAGAGAAGCTGAGCCACTTACCACAGTCACACAGCTAGTGCGTGGTAGAACAGCCTTAGCCCGAAGCCCAGAGCAAAGACCTTAAAGACAAATGATTTAGACACAAAGCTGGGTAGAATGGAGTGATAGAAAACCGCAGAAATGGATAAAAGAAGGATAAGGAAACTACATGTAAACACGTGTCGTTGAAGAGAAGTACGAAAGGAGATAGGACATAGCTAAAGATGGATAGTTAGTCAAAGGAATTTGTTTGTTTGTAAAAAATCAAGACATGAACATTTTTATTGGGCAAGGAAGCCAAATACATGCAATGGAGCGTAAAAATTTTATTGTATAAAGCAGGATTCTTTATGAGGCACGAAATGAGGGATGAAGGCATAGAAATCGCTATCTCCTCTTTGTGACAGGAGATGAGGGGAAGAATGAAAGCTAGTTGGAGAGGAGGAATGATGCTTAGGTGAGGGATAAAGGGGAGAAAGAGATGGTGCACGACACTGACAACACTCATGACCCACAGCTCCTACCAACAGTGACCCACACGATGGACGGCATCAGAGGAGTGTGGCAGGGGGGACCAGGAACTCAAGCTGCCTGTGGACATCTGGAATGGCAAAGTAAGCAAAAAGACTGCTTGATTGTCCAGTTCCACTGAGGATCTGGCTTATGCTGTGACTTACTTATCTGTAATAGCACTAATCCTCAGAATTGTGTTAGGTTCTGTTACAAAGAATACTTTGCCTGTGTTGCCATCACTGTGCTGCTTAAGGTGGAACTGGTAGCACAGGTACAGAAGGGGTACAGTCAGCACAAAGACTCATCCGGGACCAACAGACTGGGAAGGTCAATGTGAAGACAGGGCTGGGCATGAGAAAGGACTGTTCTGACGATGTAGCCAGGAGGCAAGATGACAGGCCTCAGGCTGGTTTTGGAAAGAAGTTAAGCCAAGAAGGAGCTGACAAGATCATCTAAACGGAAGCTAAGATGAGTGACAGTAGAGAGAAAAAAGGTACAAGGTTCAGGGCAGTGTGGTAGTGGTGGGAGGAAAGTGGTTTGAGTCAGGAAGTGGACTTCTGGACAGCTGCAGAGTGACTCAGGTCTGAATGGCTGAGTATAAGACAGGGCTTTAGGCCACAAAAATGGACATGGAAGGGACTGCAGACAAAGGAAATAAGGCACAGAGTAGAAGAGAGAACCCAAGGACACCAGGGTGGATGAACCTAATATACTATCCATGTTACTGTCTCTAAATCAGTAGAGGCTACCAAGGACAATACCACACTACATTTCTAAAATTACCTGAAAAAGGTATGTTGCTCCACACACTCCTTCCAGAACCTTTTGGCTGCCTGGGGACTTGGCATTTGAAATGCAATGGTGCCATCAAATTTGTTCTTCTGGAATAAATACACAAAATCTATCAGCATATTCCCTTAAAAGGCAATGAGAAACTACTGAGAAACATGGATTTAGATGGCTCTATAAAAAGTCTTTCTTCTTGAAAAAGGTAAATATTGTATATCTAATGTACTCATACAAAAAGGACTTTTCATAGATTGATACACCATTTTCTATGAAAATCAAGTAGAAGTTATTCAACATCAACCAACCGACCAACTTCAGTGTCCACTAAACTCCTTTTATTGCATTCCTATTCATCTCCACCACTGAATTAATTTAACAACAAAAACCTATTGTTCCTTCCTACTGTGTGCTAAGATTTGTGACTTTTTCTGTGCATGTCTGTGTGTGTGTGTTTTTAGTAGCAAAAATATGTATATGCAGGCTGATCATCAAAAAGACTGACTTTTTTATAATGGAATAGAAAATAGTTCATTTTCTTAAAATTTTAGTGGGAAAGAATTTATTTAGCTCAAGGCTGTAAAGCAGCAAACTGACGCAAGCGATTAGAAATGCCAACGGTGATGAACGATTGCTTACCTCTTCGAGCCTCAGTCTGAGTAAAAACTCACTGCCCTTACAGGAGACCTTTGCAATGTTACCCCAGTCAAAGCGACAGAACGTCAGCTCTTCCTTATAGATGAACACGCCATTGCCAGACACAACCAGCTTGATGTTCTGCAAAGAATAACCGAATTAACCATAATTAGAGCTGTCAAAGTTATATAATCAAGAGGCTAAAGAGCTCTCTCAAAGAAAGAATGGCAACGTAATGCTTTTGTATTTAAATTATAGTAATAGTACACAAATTAATAGAAACTGTAAGACATAGTCACATCTGAAATCTATTTATCTTAAGGACTCAGATTTGATTTGCCAAACAGTTATTGCAACATGAATATAGGACTCAATATTCTTTCTGTTTGTTCATTTTTTGTTTTAAGACAGAGTCTCCCTTTGTCACACTCAGTAGAGTCCCCTGGTGTCATAGTTTATAGCAACCTCAAACTCTTCGGCTCAAGCAATGATCTTGCCTCATCTTCCCAAGTAGCTGGGACTACAGGCGTCCGGCTGGAGACCTGGCCATTTTTAGAGACAGCGTCTTACTCTTCCTCTGGCTGGCCTTGAACCCATGAGCTCAGGCAATCCACCCACCTCAGCCTCCCAGAGTGCTAAGGTTAGAGGCATGAGACACCACGCCTGGCCCTAGGACACAATATTCTTCAAAAGCCCTAAGACATATGTTCTCCAGCTCTGAACAATGACAAGGAAGAAAGGAAACAACTGTATCAACTATCCTGAAGGTAAAGAAAATAAAATACGCTTTCCTGAAGGCTATTCAAGCCATTAGAAATGATCTGTTGGTCCACCCTAAGATGCACTCCACCATCTTATTTGAGGCCAATTGAATTCAGATAAATCACCCTGAATTATTTATTTATTCAGATAAATAAATTATGTGAATTTTATTTAATTCAGATAAAGCTGTTGAAATGATGTCAGTAGTTCACAAAGCACAAATCCACCACAGAAAATTGCACTGAAATCTCTGAATTCTTTCAAGAACTTTTTCAATAAGTCAGAGTGCTGACATTCACTTCTCATCAAGCATTCCTTTGACTGGCATACTTTAAAAGACTATTATTGAAGCTCTTCATAGTTTTCTTTCCCCCAGAGCTTTCATTTAAAATAGATGATAATTGAGAATAACTAAGATCCTGAAGGGCTTTTAGAAAACTAAATTGATGGACAGCCAAAGTGACTAATTGCCTCCTCACATTTCAAGTAGTGCTAAGGGTCTAAGATGCGCAATCTATAAAGTATATCAATCCCCATGGTCTTTGGGGGAGAACTGGATCTCATCCATGACATATAAAATCCCAATCTTAGGTGCACATCTGGAAGTAAAACTCAATAGAAACCCAGTAGGTAGGAGGTGGGAAGATGGGTTAGGTGAATTCACATTTAACTGGTATAATGCCCCTTTTTGGGGTGCAGAACACTTTTAACTTTGACTGAAGTGATCAAAAGCGTATTAGGGGTAAATCATGTCTACCTCTATAATATTCCCAAACTGAAAAAAGAAATATCATGTCTACCCATTTAGTAGTCCCAAACTAAAAAAAGAAATATAAAATTAAACAATACTAAATAAAAGTATCCACATTCTTAAAAGTCAATAATAGGAAACAAGCTGTCAGAAAAACATGCTGAAACAAACACCATCTTACGTCTACCTGTCACTTCATAAAGCATAATATCTTGACTACCTTTACTAAGAAAAATTCAATAGAATTTACATGTCTAGAAAATACAAGCACAGGTCGAGGAAGTTAATAACAATTGCTTTCTCTGCTGTGATACTTGAATAATTCATACAAACAAAACTATATTAGATCAACCCAAGCATGTTTTTAAAAATCTAGTCTATTCCTTTACTCACCCTGTCCTTGCAGCCACAACTCTCTCTAGAAATAGAATAAAAAGGTGGAGTGAATCAGGTGCATGTGCCCAAGTAACTTTGCCAAAACCATCCCTGCCCACGTACACAGGGAGCAAGATGGAAGATTGCCCACGGTGTCATGTTCTCACCACAAGAGAGGAAGCAACCCAAGTGGAAACACTGCACAAGACATCTCCAGTCCTAAGGAATCTTTGGACAGGACAAGAAAGCCATTTTATCTGACTTAAAAATGAGGGCAATGCAGATTCAAGTAAATTGGTTGATTTTGGTACTGCTCTACAGCATGCTTTTAGGATTATTATCATTTGTGTGAATAGAAATTCAAGATAAGTGCCAGGGAGTAAAAGGGGAAAAGCATGTCTTAACCCCTCATATGTGAGTTCTGCCACCGGGCAGCAAAGGCAGAAAAGGAAAGTCTAAAAAGAAACACCTGCTCTGCCTTGCTCACCACCTCAGGACGCTGCCCCATGTGGATAACAGCGGGTCCCTTGATGGCTGGCTGCCAAATTTCTCACAAGAGATCATGGAGAAGAATGGAGGGGAGGTCGGAGTATTTTACACTCAGATTCCCTCCCTGCATGGTGGCATCACGCTGCCTGTGTTCCTCTGACACTGGCTCCTCTCAAGACAACCATCTCCACACATCTGCCTTCTGGGTTCAGGTATGCAGTTTGCTCTGCCACCTTCAGACCTGGGGAGGTGAAAAGGGATGTTGACACAGCCCGGGGGACCACAGACTATGGTTTGTGCTGCTTTGTGGATTGCTTGCACCTGTGTTAAGAGTCCTTTTATTCCAGACCCTTCTAATTATCCTAACATGAATTCACCAGTAAGAACTCCTCTAACATTGGATATTTTTTCTTCTGTTCTTGAGATACTCTGCTAGAAAGAAAAAGTATCCAATGTACTCAGTACTATTACAAAGCCAATATATAACTACCCACAATTTCACACAAAAGATAAAACACAACTATAGCCCAGGATGAAGAAGGGGAGTGGGGAACGGTAAGGCTGGTGGAGGGAGGGTAATCACTGGGACCTCACCTATGGTGCATATTACAAGGGTACATGTCAAATCTATTAAAAGTAGAGTAAAAATGTCTTAACATAATAAGTAAGTGAGGTGAAGGCTATGTTAACCTCACATATGCTTGATGTAAGCATTCCAAATTGTATACAAAATTAGCACATTGTATCCCAAAATGTATTCATGTACACTGTTATGATTTAATAAAACAATTGTTAAGAGGAAAAAAATATACTGTACAAATTGCCCTGGCTGAGAAGGGCAGATTAAAAAAAAAAAAAAAAAAAAGGACTCCTTTAACAGCAATAAATAAATAAATCTGAACTCAAGACAATAAAAAAGGAGCAAATAGAAAAAGGAACAAAACTATAAAGTACATAAAAACTTCTTTTGAATTGCTATAGAGAGTCTGTTCAATAAGCCACGAACATCTTACTCATCAAATATTATCTAACAAATCAAATAGCTAACAAACACAATGGTGATTACTTTGAGTTTTTTAGTCTTCTGCTCTTAACTACAAAGCAAACACTGATATTATAACAGGGCCTATAACTTTTTAGCTTTCCTTCTAAGATATCACATTTAAAAACAAAATCTTGACGCTTTGTGACATTGTAATCTAAGAACTGGCTTCTCAATGATCACGAGATGCAAGATTTGCATGTGGCAAGCGTAGTAGGGTTTAGAGAAAGAGAAATGTGCTTGGGAGGTCTTTTGAGACCCATGAGTCATAGAAAGGAAATCTATGTTTCAGTGGAAGCTTTCCTAGAGATTTCCTAAATCATGCAACCTGGGCTGCTAAATTGCAGGTAGGTTTTGACAGAGTCCTTTCAAAGCTCACAACTGTGGGTTCCCTCAGTACATTCCACTGACTGTGGACACATTTCTCAAAACCAAATCCATCTTTCACCTGGGCTCCCATTCTCTTCCTTGACTCTCCCCACTATGTAATTACCTAAGCTAGAATCATGAAATAGGTGACATTTGTCACTAGTTATAACCATAGTATGCATTTACAGATTTCATTTTCATTTCTTGATGAATAGGGTTCAGCTGTTCATAACTGTTATTATATCAAAGTGACTGTCACTAGAATATCTGTGTATCTATGCTCACAAAAATAGGTATATTATTGCCTACTTTATTGTATGAAATGGCCTATGAAGTATTCTGTCATGTTTTTATGTTTCTGAATTCAAACTCCTTTTAAATTTACAAATAAATATGTTTTCAATTTTTGTAATTATTTTTTCAGAAATTTGATCTTTAGGATTTTATTTTTCAGGAGTATGGCATTCAAAATCATATCTTCAAGATCATGACCAGTGCTCCACCATTATTTTTGATTCCCTGATCTTACTACCTCTCACATGAGACTGAGGTTCCTTCATCATGTGAGCCTGGGCCAGTGTACTTGATCTTTCACAAAAATCCAAAACAGACCTATAGGAACGAGCCCAAGGCTAGGGCTCCTTCACAGTCCAGAAGCTTTTGGAAGCAGTCAGAACTGTGCCACCTCAGCCCTGTTAGGTTTACTAAGATCGGCTCCCTCTCCTAATACAAATGTGGAAGAGGGAGCGGGGGCAGACACAGCACTTCTCCTAGCAGAAGCTGGGACTCAGTATAAACCAGGATAAGACGTAAAAAATGCTGACAAGTTGTGCTTAGAATAACTACCCATGAAAAGGTATTCATTAAAAAGACTACTGAAAAGAAGAAGTAGGGGGAGAATAAATGATTCCTCCCACTACCAAAACCCCATGATTAACCGAAGAAATATTAGAAATCCTCAAGGGAAGGCCAACAGTCTTTTCCCAATAGTGAACTAGGCCATCCTTTTGTTATTTCCTTCTTTCCTCCCTCCCTCCCCCTTCCTTCGCCTCCCTCTCTCCCTCCTTCCCTCCCTTCCTCCCTTCCTCCCTTCCTTCCTTTCTCTCTCTCTTCTTTTTTATGAAACTAGGCCATTCTAAAGCTAGAGCCCTGGGAAAACTTCAGTGAACACACTGGAGTGAAGTTACTTTCCATGACAATGACAGTACCTTGGCCTCATGCAGATGAACCCCATACATGGGCAGTCCCCTGGCGTGCTCTATGAACTGATAATCAGCTTCTGCTGAAGCTATGCCACTGAGAATAAAAAGAAACAATATTATGGTTGCTTTGAATACATGCAAAAAAGAAGTGTTTAAAACAGAGCCAGGGGTGGCTAAGATTAGATAGTTTGGAGTAGAGGATGTAACCCAGGAAAGTTGGCAGAAGACCAGGAAATGGGAAAACAGACTCAACTCTCAACTCTAGCATTTTTCTCTTAAGATCTTCGCATCTAGGGCAGCACCTGTGACTTAGTGAGTAGGGCGCCGTACCCATATACTGAGGGTGGTGGGTTTGAACCCGGCCCCGGCCAAACTGCAACAAAAAATAGCCAGACGTTTTGGTGGGTGCCTGTAGTCCCTGCTACTCGGGAGGCTGAGGCAAGAGAATAGCCTAAGCCCTAAAGCTTTAGGTTGCTGTGAGCTGTGACACCATGGCACTCTACCAAAGGTGACAGAGTAAGACACTATCTCTGAAAAAAAAAAAGTAAATAAAAAGGATCCTCTCATCTTAACGTGCTAACAGCAATGAGTCACATACCTCCACCCTTATGATTTGTATGTTAAGAGAGTTGATTTTTATTATTTCTACTGGTGAAGAAAGCCACAGAATTAATGGGTATAAGTTAACAGAGAATTTTTTTTAAGTGACTTCATTTCTATGATATAGAAAAATTCTTACTCCCTACTTTTATGTTGCTAGGACTGACCATAATGAACACTGAAATGACTTGCATTTCATTTTATACCTATGATAGATAATCACATTCTGTCCACACTACAAATATTTCTATTCTTAACCCTAACTCAACAAATTTTAAGCTCCTAGAGAACAAGTCCATGTCCCATTAATCTTATATTCCCCAAGGCATTTCAGTACCTGATAATTCATATGAGAACTACACAATAAAGGCCTGTTGATCGCAACTTAAACCACAGTAACATTTTCAGAGTGAAATGTCGTATTTATTTTTTAAAGAAAAGTCAAAAAATGTGGCCTGTTTTCTAATATGTGAAAGTTTCTTGCAGAACATTTACAAAGTATTTTATAAAACTACATTTTCTTTCTTTCTCTTTCTTTCTCTCTTTCTTTCTTCTTTCTTTCTTTCTTTCTTTCTTTCTTTCTTTCTTTCTTTCTTTCTTTCTTTCTTTCTTTCTTTCTTTCTTTCTTTCTTTCTTTCGTCTCTCTCTCTTCCTCTCTTCCTCTCTTTCTCTCTTTCTCTCTTTCTCTCTTTCTCTCTTTCTCTCTTTCTCTCTTTCTCTCTTTCTTTCTTTCTTTCTTTCTTTCTTTCTTTTCGCCTGTTTCCTAATATGTGAAAGTTTCTTGCAGAACGTTTACAAAGTATTTTATAAATCTACAATTTTCTTCCTTTCTTTCTTTTTCTTTTTTTTTTTTTTGCAGTTTTTGGCTGGGGCTGGGCTTGAACCCATCGCTTCTGGCTTATGGGGCCAGCACCCTACTCCTTTGAGCATGAGGCACTGTCCTATAAATCTACAATTTTAAATAACAGAAGAAATTATAATTGTGTAGCTAGGCTTTTAAAAACTTGTGTAAAAACCCATTCTCTTTTCACACAGATAGAAACATTCCCAAAGTATATGGTATTGAATTACTAATGTAATTTTAGTAATCTTTAGCTAAGCCAAAGGGGTCATCTTATGTGCATAAAGTAACTATCTGCTTATTGGTAGGTTCCTTCAGATTTTTTTTTTTTTATTTTGAGATGGAGTCTCACTCTATTGCCCTAGCTAGAGTGCCATGGTGTTATCACAGCACACTGCAATCTCCAAATCCTGGGCTAAGTGAACCTCCTGCCTCAGTCTTCTAAGTACATGGAACTACAGTATCAGCCATGAGGTATGGATAGTTTTTCCGTTTCTAGTAGAGACAGTGTCTTGCTCTTGCTTATGCTGGTTTGGAATGCCTCAGCTCAAACAGTCCTTCCATTGGCCTCCCAGTGTGCTGGGATTACAGTGTGAGCCGCCACACTCAGCCCCACCTCCACATTTCTGTTGCTATTTTCCTGCATCCATCACCACCTACACTTCTAATTCAAATCTCAATACCTTGTCCTTTCTTTTTTATTTACAAATCTCAATGCTTTGTTATCTACCTGGCATTTTACCATAGTAATAAAAACCATTAAAGGGCAGAAGAAATAGAAATGCCAAACATGTATGTGTATATGCTTTGTTTCCAGTGTGTATAGGTTAAAGGAAGAGGAGGTGTCCTAGGGAAAGGTGCATTCATCCAGTAAATGAAGCGTTTGAACATGAGCATAGGGCCTCATATTACAGTCACCCAACCAATGACAGGAGATCGCAGGGGGTGCAGGTTGGCTTGATCAGAGCTAGGTTATCCAAAAAGAAAACTGGATAATCCCCCAAACTGTGCTCAAATGTCTACAAAGTGTTACAAGAGACACTATTTAAATCTACCATGACCAGTCTCCCTCCAGGAAGCATGACAACATACATATGTGCTTTGTAGAAATTGAACACCAATTCCTCCATCTTCTTGGTGTCAATGGACCCAAAATAATAATCAGTATGTGGTTTGATTTTGTTGAGGACCTCATCATCCACATAATTTCCACGTTCCGCTTGGATGGTGTACGATTCCATGAGGGCACGAGTCACAGGGGGGCAGGGCAGGCGCCCAGAAACAATGTCTGCCCGGATCTGGAGGCATAGGAGGTATCTGTGAGGAGCAGAGGGAAAAAAGGGGAGAATAATTAGTTAAGACTGCAGCACTTCTATTCCTTTAATGCTGATGTCCCTTTGGAAAGAAATATACAACATAGACTCCCTTCATATCCATAGAAAAAAAGGGTATTCTCTATCAAGAAGCCTCCTCTCACTCCTTGGGCTTCTGAACTTTGGTTTATTTATAGAAACTAGTTTCAAAGTCTAATGAATAGAATGGTAATGTTATTTATTTTTTTTTTCTTTTGATATAGAGTCCACCCTGTGTTGCCCTTGGTAGAGTGCCGTGACATCACAGCTCACAGCTCTTGGGCTTAAGTGATTCTCTTGCCTCAGCCTCCCAAGTACCTGGGATTACAGGCACTCGCCACAATTCCTGGCCTTTTTCTGTTGTTGTTGTTGCAGTTGTTATTGTTTAGGTTTCCTGGGGTGGGTTCAATCCTGGCACACTGGGTGTACGTGGCCGGCACTGTAACTAACCACTGTACTACAGGCGCGGAGCCTAGAATGGAAATTCTTAACTGCTGTTCTGGTCATAGTAGATGATTACTGTTAGAATAAAGTAAAAATGCCAATCACATCAACTGTCTTCTTCTATTTAAAATGGTAACAAAAATTAGAATGCCACTCTAAAGTTCTGAAGATTAATGAAATTTTAAAAATAATGAGAGTCTTAATCATTGGCTAGAAGAACCTAAGGTTACCCTTCTTTATCATCTCTACCTCGTTCATGTTACTTTCTCTTTTTCCTAAAAGAACTTTAACAAGTATCTTGCCTCCTTTCCTTAACATTATAGGAAGGAGCTTATCCCTTAAGGCTACAAGACTGTCTCTCCATAGCCCCTGCATTTACACCAGAAGTTACCATTCAAATTCTCAGAAACAGTAAATATTCTCTTCTTAATAAACTGAGTCCTTTATTTTTGCAATTGAAGTGGAGTGTGTTTTAATGGCCCACACAATCTCAGAGGAGATGGAATTGAAATAGCTACTGACTCTACAAGGGAAAGCCTACTTAGTTTGGTGGTTTGGGTGAGATCAGGGGACAAAAAAAAAATTACCAGTTTAAATGCCTTTTAAAAATAGTTTCAGTTTTCTATCTTTATATCGCATTTGTTACATGAGACTAGTGCACAGATACACTATCTCTAAAGTAAAAATCACCAGTATTAAAGTTTCAAAGATTAAACATCAGTGACTTTTTAAAAGACCACAAAGAAAACAAAGTTGCTTCATTATATCATTTTTTTATGTTTCCATTTCTCAAATGGAAATCAAAAAGCTAAAGGGATTAAACTTATTTTGAAATTGACAACATTTCAAACTAATTGGGGTTACTCAATTCTAAGGTAACTTTTTAAACTTACCTTAATAAAAAACTGTTAGGTTTCAACCCTGAAATTACTACTATTCTCCCAGAAATAAATAAATGCTATACGGAAAGATTAATTTTCAAATGCAAATATAAAGTACCTGGAAATACTCTCAGTCATCTGAGAAGCACAAGATGGATAAAATTTTACATTAAATGTAAAAAGCCAGGAGCGATCTGCAATAATTAAATATCATGATTATTTAAACAATCAATAGAATGACATTTTTTTTTTTTTTTTGTAGAGACAGAGATTCACTTTATTGCCCTCAGTAGAGTGCCATGGCATCACACGGCTCACAGCAACCTCTAACTCTTGGGCTTACCCAATTCTTTTGCCTCAGCCTCCCAAGTAGCTGGGAATACAGGCGCCCACCACAATGCCCGGAAATTTTTCTGTTGCAGTTTGGCCGGGGCTGGGTTTGAACACACCACCCTCTGTATATGGGGCCGGTGCCCTGCCCACTGAGGCACAGGTACCACTCAGAAGGACATTTTTGATAAAACTTTAAGGTCAATGTTTAAATGGTACAGATCAATCTCACTGCAGATCCGTGTGCAGAATTTTATTTTATTATTTTAAAAATTAACACAATTTACCAAACTAAAAGAAAATAAAAAATAAATTAGAAATCAATTACACAAATAACCCATCACTAACATGAATAGGTTCACTTCCTTAGAAACATTTATTTCTACTTTCATAAATGTTTATGTGGTGATCCATTATGCAAACATTTTAATATGACCTCCAAGTACTAGCTTAGAGATAAGATTTCTTTTAATCACAGGCTTTTCAGTTGCCAAATATTCTCTGCGATTTTCTTAAAAAATAAAAATTAAAAAAAAAGCATTTCAAGATTTCTACTTTGTTGGTGGAAGGGAGTAATACTACTCATTGCATTACTAGTAGGATGCAGTATTTGAATAAAGTGTGAAAGGGATACCAGAAAAGGGAAGGTTTGGTAAAACTTCACAATACTTAAAGACAACAAAATTGTTCCCCAGGCTTTATACAAGAAGCATAAGTACCCTCAAATAACTTCAAGTTTTCTGTGTTGTGATCTAAAGGATAATCATTCATATCATAAATGACTTCTTAAAAATAAATCTTACCATTTATGCATTAAAACTTAATGTTGTGATGTGTCTCATTTTGAATGCTCAAAATAATAAAACTATAGAGAAAGGGGCAGGTGTTACTTTTCTAAGGGGATTCAAATCACTCCATTAGACTGAATTTAGAGTTCTGCTCCAAGTTCACAGGATTTTTAAATAAAAACAAGGCTGTGCATATACACCTTAAAAGATCTTGCCAGATCTCTAATTTCTTGACTTGAAGTTTCTTTAGTCCCATCTTCTTCTTCAATGTGTCATTTTATCTTTTTCTCCCCGCCAGCACACTCCCTTTCCTCCAACTCAATAGTCCACAAATAGTTATTGACTGGCTACTGTGGACATAAATGCACTTTTGCTGTATTTGGGGCACTACGTCACTGTTCTACTAATAATATCAATCCTATGTCAGAGTTCACGTTTACTTTACACATATAAAAATAGGATACTGGGATACAGGATTTTTCTAAGTATTGTTAAATATTATGTCTCTTGCCTTGCAGCACTTTGGTGACAGCATCAAGCATCCAAGCACTGTGTATGAAAACATACGTTTTGGAGGTGACTGTCACTCCAGAGTAAAGCAATATCATCACAGGATTATCGTTTCATAATGGTTAATTGTTGATTTTTTTCTAGGTTTTAACACAGCACTTGAGTGCCTGGCTATGACTACAGGAATAAATTTCTAATAGAATGCCTGTGTTTTCTAAAAGGTAATGAAATGTATCCATAACACTAGTCTTTTTCTAAAGTGACAAATACAAATTGTATATATTTCTGGTTCATAATACTATGTTGTAAAGTATGAATACATTCTGGGATGGCTAAGTCAAGCAAATTAACATAGTTGTTATACCTCAGATATGTTTTTGTGTTGAGAACACTCAAAATCTACTCCTAATCATTTTCAAGTTAAATTTTCATTTCTTTTTATATTGCCACATCATCATTTTTAACCGGCTATATAGCAACAGACCTTCTAGCTATAAACAGTTTATATATTAATCATATGCAAGCATTCAACAGATGGAGTCTTTTCAGGTACTTTGAGAAAATAAAGGTTTTAAAGACAAATTTTCAACACGAACAATGAGGTTGATATTTGTCACAAATAACTCAAAAATTAACGTTTACCTTTGCTAATTATCTTTTGACTGAAAGCTACAATGAAATCTTGGCAGAGATGAGGCTTAGAGAACTCATCTGGTGAGAGTGGATATTTGAAGGCACTCAGAGATTCTATGGGTACATGGGAAGAAAGGGGTAAGCAGGCCTAACTATAAACCCAGATTCAAAGAGTAAAAATAGTGGCCCTTGATTGTGGAACCAAGGAGAAGTAAAGACAGTGAAGGTATCAGAGCCCTGGAAAGATGCTCGAGTCCTCACTCTTCCAGAACATCTGCAACCAGTGTACCTTTACTACTCTGGATCCACAGATATGCTGACTAAACTAATTAGACACTTCCAAATCAAAGCCACGCCCATGGTATATGTCTACTAAGAATCAAATCTACAAAAATCATCACAAGATCGCATGTCTTCTTGCATGAGAAGACTATCTTCTCATTCTTTCCCAGAAAAACAAAGTCAGATACTGTGAGGGATCATTTAGGAATGTGAGTCTAGAACTTCCTAAAAAATAGAAGACCCTAAGCCAAGTTCAAAATAGTCACAATTCTACAAAAATATCATTAGCATTATTTACTCCTAAGATGGTATTACATGCAAAACAGAACTGATTAGCCTAGCACTATATTATTATCCCAGCTTATATTCCTATAAATGTTACAGATAATAAAGGGATGAATAGATGTAATGATTAACTTAACAACCCCAAAATATGATTTAAATACTCACTTCGCATTTGTGTTTTTATCTTTTTTGTGGGATCAAGCCAGATCTGCAGGAGGAGAGAAAAGGTTAATGAACCCAGAAGAAAAACTCCAGAGTCACAAATAGAACCATTTACGATTCACCTACTTGTTAAAGTGTAAGCACAATTTCATAAAGTCTTATTCCAAGCAGCTTTTATCTGTTAGCATTTCACTAGGCTAAGTAGTGACTTGGTTTTCAGTGCATGTGTTTATGTGTGTTGAGTTTCTGTGTGTGCTTTAATTAAACACTAAATGCTTCTAAGGTGACTCTTATGGCCTCGTTATCTTGGATCTGAAATGGAACTACACTTCAAATCTGAGGATGCAACAGTCTTGGTTAACCAAGTCTTCTGACATTTCCCTATAACATTTTAATACAGGTTCTCAGAGATAAAGTGTTCCAAATGAGGCTTGATCCTCTCATGACAGAAAAATCTGGGAAAAGAACGCTAGACAATGTATCCTAATAGCATATGTCTACTCACAGGATACGAGCAGTGTTAGAAAGAACCTCAGAATATATGGTTAAAATGTCCACAGAGAGTGGGATTGGTCAAACTCATGCCTAAGTAGCTATGAATCCGGGCAGTCCCCTAATTACAGATATCTGATTTGCATAAAGCTTGCACTTATGAATGGAGGCTATTACAGTAGGCCCTGAAGTTACAAACATCTCACTAACCTACAACTCATACTTAGAAATGGAGGCTATCACAGGTAATGGGTAAATGTATCTGTTCTATCTTACATACAGATTCAACTTACAAACAAAACTATACAACATACCTCCTTCATAACCTGTGTATTTGAACACTTGTGGGAGCACAAAAAACATGGGCTTATTAGGACCCTATAACTCTCTTGACTTTTGTAACATTTCTTTTTTTTTTTTCTTTTTTTTTTTTATTGTTGGGGATTCATTGAGGGTACAATAAGCCAGGTTACACTGATTGCAATTGTTAGGTAAAGTCCCTCTTGCAATCATGTCTTGCCCCCATAAAGTGTGACACACACCAAGGCCCCACCCACCTCCCTGCTTCCCTTTTCTGTTCCCCCCCATAACCATAATTGTCATTAATTGTCCTCATATCAAAATTGAGTACATAGGATTCATGCTTCTCCATTCTTGTGATGCTTTACTAAGAATAATGTCTTCCTCGTCCATCCAGGTTAAAAAGAAGGATGTAAAGTCTCCATTTTTTTTAATGGCTGAATAGTATTCCATGGTATACATATACCACAGCTTGTTAATCCATTCCTGGGTTGGTAGGCATTTAGGCTGTTTCCACATTTTGGCGATTGTAAATTGAGCTGCAATAAACAGTCTAGTACGAGTGTCCTTATGATAAAAGGATTTTTTTCCTTCTGGGTAGATGCCCAGTAATGGGATTGCAGGATCAAATGGGAGGTCTAGCTTGAGTGCTTTGAGGTTTCTCCATACTTCCTTCCAGAAAGGTTGTACTAGTTTGCAGTCCCACCAGCAGTGTAAAAGTTTTCCCTTCTCTCCACATCCACGCCAGCATCTGCAGTTTTGAGATTTTGTGATGTGGGCCATTCTCACTGGGGTTAGATGATATCTCAGGGTTGTTTTGATTTGCATTTCTCTAATATATAGAGATGATGAACATTTTTTCATGTGTTTCTTAGCCATTCGTCTGTCGTCTTTAGAGAAAGTTCTATTCATGTCTCTTGCCCATTGATATAAGGGATTGTTGGCTTTTTTCATGTGGATTAATTTGAGTTCTCTATAGATCCTAGTTATCAAGCTTTTGTCTGATTGAAAATATGCAAATATCCTTTCCCATTGTGTAGGTTGTCTCTTTGCTTTGGTTATTGTGTCCTTAGCTGTACAGAAGCTTTTCAGTTGAATGAAGTCCCATTTGTTTATTTTTGTTGTTGTTGCAATTGCCATGGCAGTCTTCTTCATGAAGTCTTTCCCCAGGCCAATATCTTCCAGTGTTTTTCCTATGCTTTCTTGGAGGATTTTTATTGTTTCATGCCTTAAGTTTAAGTCCTTTATCCATCTTGAATCAATTTTTGTGAGTGGGGAAAGGTGTGGGTCCAGTTTCAGTCTTTTACATGTAGACATCCAGTTCTCCCAACACCATTTATTGAATAGGGAGTCTTTCCCCCAAGGTATGTTCTTGTTTGGTTTATCAAAGATTAGGTGGTTGTAAAATGTGACTTTTGTAACATTTCAAACTCTCTGATACCTATTTTATCCCCTTCATCAATATTTCCCTAACTTTCAAGTGCATATGAATGAATCACCTGAACATCTAGTAAAAAATGCAGCCTGGAGTTTATCTAACAAGTTTTTACATTGTGCTAACACTGCTGCTCCTGGGACTACCTTTTGAGTAGGAGAGCCCAAAATTTCTTTTGACATGGAAATGTTTGCTTTTTCCCAAAGCAAAATGTACACAGACAGTTTTCAAGTCTTACTGGCTTATCAGCCTACACTGAGTTGTCAAGTCAGCTCCCTACAGAAAGCCCTAGCAGGGAACTGTTTCCACACACTGCTCCCCATCCAAATACTGCTCCCAATAATTATAAGCAGCTCAAAAATGAACAGCAAGATCCAGCTGCCCCCCACACTGATTCACAACTACAAATCCCCACCCTACCGTATTGTCTTCAGTATCAAACCTAATCTCTCTTGTCCATTTCAAATTTCCAGGGCAGTGATCCCTATACCTATCCCTGCGTCCTATTTTTTTTTTTTTTGACTTAGATGACAGCAATTTATTTTCTCACAGTCTTGGAGGATGGGAAATCCAAGATCAATCACTATTGTTGAAACTGCAAGGGTTTGAAACAAAGTAACTCTGATTAAATCAAGCTAGTAGAATAGTAATACGTCTCTGTGGGAAATAAAACAGAATGTTATACAAATCTATGCAGGAAGAAAAAGCATTCTTTGCCTAGGTTACTTTAGGATTAGATTTTGTCCACAACAAACAGGAAGACATTTTTAAAATTTTATGGAACAAAAGTTAAAAAATCAAATTAGATTATATGTGAATAATTTAATTCACTTCCAAATATATTTGAACAATGATTTCCTGAAACCTGCTTTTCTCAGAAAGGACATCACTTTTTATTCCCCAGAAGTTTTCAGTTAAAGCCTAGACACAAAGTGTGTGCCTAATGTTTGTGTATTTTCATCTGACATTTTTCTAAGAGTAACTATGATGTATTAGGAATTATAAATTATTATTTAGCATTAGCATATTTTTGACCAAGAATGCTATGGTAAACCCCACCCAAATTTGTCCTTATGTTAATATCATCTGACTTAATGACCTTAACCTCTCCTTGACTTCAGCCATAGTCTTCATGGCCACAGGCCAGGTCATGTCATCACACTTCTCAGAAACAGTCATTTCCTCTCATCTAAGTTTTCTAAACACTTATTACCACTGTGCCTAATCTTCAACATCTTTGCAATTCTACTCCTTCCCTAAGATATTTTTTTGAAGCCAATCTGCTATTTCAGATTCAATTACTTTCCTTCCTAAGACCCTCTGACTAATCATCTTGATTACATCTCATCAACATATCCAATTTTCTCATTGCTTTTTCCTCTAACTGTAACTACCATAAACACAGCCAAGAGAGAACCTATCAAATACTCCATTTCTCCACTATTATACCCAGTTTGATGAAGGCAGTTAGAGAAAAACGCACAAATATATTCTATTGTCCTCACAATTTTATGATCTCAATTCTCAGTCAATAGCAACCCCTGTGCTAGCTCTTGGGTGGCTGTCTCTCCTGGTCACACTGCAACCCTACTCACTCGTAAACAGATGGATTTGCCACCTGTTTCATAGAGATTTTATACTGCACTTTGTACAACTCAAATTTTTTAACCACTTGCAGACTGTGGATGAGGTCACTCTGTTCACTCGAGGCTAATCATTTTCATGAATTTAGAACATTTTCTCATCATCACTCTCCTCTGTGATCAGCCATCTATGTTTCTTGGGCTTTCTCACAGGAAAGCCAAAGCTATTTACAATAAAGCAAATCCTCCAACCCCCCCAACCGTTAGTCAACTATCTGTATTGTCCAGTATGATAGCCACCACTCACCAGTCATGCCAGCCATATTTCAAGTGATCAACAGCCCCCTGTGGCTCCTTGTGGATACACCTTACAAATAATACTCTAGAAACAGAAACTAATCCATGTCCCAAGAACTTTCTGACATGAACAGACAGATGGGGTCACATGTTATACTAACTTGGGTTATTTTTTATTTTTTTTTTATTGTTGGGGATTCATTGAGGGTACAATAAGCCAGGTTACACTGATTGCAATTGTTAGGTAAAGTCCCTCTTGCAATCATGTCTTGCCCCCATAAAGTGTGACACACACCAAGGCCCCGCCCACCTCCCTTTTTTTAAAACAACATGATTAAAATCCTCCTCTTATATTTCCCTGTAAGAAATTTCAATGTTTTCTAAAAAGCAAAACAGGGGGTGGGAAATGGAGATAAAAGTGGAAGGCACTACGACAGAGTGATCAGGGGGAAACCCAAGCATCACTGCTGGCCCTGCATACTAAAAAGGATACTCACTAGACAGACCTAGTGTCTCAGTCCTAAGTCATATTTAGCAGTGATGAGAAAAAGGCAAGACAGAAGTGCAGGAAACAAAATGTGTTAAAAGTTCCATCATGCAGTTAAAGATAAATGCCTTGTGTTTTCACCCTTACCCTCTGTCTAAGCTTTGCTCTGTGCTCTATTTTCTCATGCCTGAGACTTCAATAAAAGCCTGTGAGGGACATAGAGAGGGGGTGCACCTTTGTCTCTCCCCCCGGAGAGCTGACTGGTGTTGGCCTCCCCACGTCCCTCACTTCAACACAAATGGACTGAGTAGATGTTATTCATTTGCTCTCCAGTTGCACCAACAGCTACTGGACAGAGCAGGTATTCCAAATTCCCACCAAAATGAAAACGTCTATTGGAAGTACTGGGGTACATCCTCTAATGTCGCCTTCCCTTCTGTTCTTTTCATGGCCAGGCTCTTAAAATAATAGTTCACACTTATGATGAAATTCTACACCATTAATTTTCTATGGCTTCACCTACTCCTTGATCCCCAAGCATTATCTAGCCAACAACCTACAAACATGTCCAATTCGGCAAAATGACAATTAAATTTACTGTCCAGTGATTAACTCTACCCAAACTGCTACTTTTCCTCCAAAGACCTATGTAAAGTCTCCACAAACTCCTCAGCGCCCAACTTTGACGTTTGAACTTACCTTCCATACTCAACATCACACTTCAGAGGTGATGGGTCATACAGCCTGCCAGGCACATTCCCCACACAGTGTCTCTGTGTCTTCCTCTTCACCCCTAATACCACCTCCCTGGTATTCATCACCTCGGGGCTAGATGGTCACAATCGTCTCCTGACCTCCCTGTCTCTGGTCTCAACTCCCTGTATAATTGCTTTCAACTCCAGGAACAAGTTCTTTCTGAAATGTAAATCTGACCAAAAATCTTTCTTCTTAAAATCTGGATTCCTTAACATGAGATACAATATATTCCAAAAATCATGTCTGCCTATCTTTCCAGCTGCTTTCCCAGCATCTCCATCAGCACTCCCCACAGAGCCCCCAAACCAACCTGGGATTCCAGCTGAAAGAGAGCACTTGCTGAGAAAACACAGCACTTGCTGAGAAAACACGGCTTTAAAACTGGTCCCCAGTTCCTCTTTCCCATATGCCTGTGCCTCATGGGTCTTTTCTATGTGGAGATGATGGAACTGCCACCTCCGCCATCCCCAATAGACAGCTTAAAATGCCTCATGTGTATCAGGACCTTCCATGCTGGAGCTGCTGCTGCTCTTGTGCAGAATGTCCCTTCCCTGCTCACATCCAGAATATTGCCCCTAATTTTCAGTAGCTATGTCTACACTAAACTGTTCATCTCATTCCCAAAATTGATAGATCTGCCTTTATGTAACACAAAATATTCATGCCAGGCAATAAAACTTCAAAAAGTGTCTCCTCTCTACTCCCTAATAAATGTCAGGCAGGTATTTAGGACAGAGTATAGTAGGCTCTGATAATGAATAGAGTTAGATTATAAGGAGGTTATACACTTGATAATTTTAGCCTCACCAAATTGTTAATCCATTTTCTGTTCCAACATACCTGAGCAATATGACATCTCATAGTCCACCTGGTAACATCTTATAACATCTTTCAATAAATCTCCACTCCTATAACATCTCCTGCTATAATATCTTTCAATAAATTACACAAATTATGCAAATTAAACAATGAGCTAGTATTTTTTTTAACTGGGAAGGGGACAATAACGGCATGCCCAGTAAACATAATCATTCATATGTATTAGTGTATTTGGTGCGTATTTACGAAGAATGGAGGTAGGATGAGAGATAAATAAGATTCCTAATTAATTAATTCCTAATTCTGTCTCTCCCGTGATTCTGATATGAAAAAGGAAGTCCCTTTTGAATAGCACTGGCACAGACCGGCACACTATCACCATCTGTAAGTTAGCTCAAGTCACACATGTATTAATGTCATAATAGAGTGATCAACAGTCAAACTCATAACAGAAACTCTGCCAGCATCGTCCTTCAACACCCTATACAGAAAGTCTTGCAAGAGGACTTTCAGAATTTGATGACATGGAAAATTCCTCCGAGAAAAGATGGTACACTGCTATATTCCCAGTTATGATAGCTACGAAACAGTGTGCCTATTCTTAATGAACAGGAAGTTCACAATTTTGCATTTTGCCTAAAATCTACTTTTTTCTACCTAGTTTTGCCTGAGTTTCAAACTTATCTATAACATTTTTTGCCCTACGCACCTTGGGTTAAATATTCAACTTCTCTATGCCTCACATTTTCACATTGTGGCTAATAATCATTACCTTGGAAGCCTCTTCTGAAAACTCCCTGAAACAACATGTATAAGGTGCTGAGAACTGTGCCGGCCACACAGTGCCAATCCCAGAATGATCAGCTGGTAACAGGAATTTCTATTCTAGTACTAATGTCTTTGTGGTAAATGCCACATCTGATTCTTAAAAAAAATAAATTCTAAACAATTATGCCTGGTTATAAGCCTCAACCCAACAACTGCGGTATTTTCATCCAGAAAAAAAAGCATGTCATGCACTAGGTACATTTGAGATGGATTACACATGGAGCATTTTTCATGCTAGATGCTATCTTTTAAGACACATCCAAAATAAAATTCATTTGTTTACTTATTCTTTCCAGAGGTTATCTGAGCCAAAGTTCAAACTGTTGGAAACTATATTCATTCTATCCCCTTCCACGTCCCATCAAGTCCTCCTTCTAAATAAACTCCTCCAACTTCCCAAAAACCAGGCCTTACTTATTCTTGGTATCTGCCATCCTTTGCTCATACCGGTCAATCATTAGATTGATTCTGTCTAATTGCAAAGACTCTCTTATTCACTTTTCTATTTCCATTGCCACAACCTTAAAGCCATGTTTGTGCTTTCAGTAATCACCCTTATTCAAGTCCCCTTTCATCCCATTCTTAGTGTTAGCACAAGTGTTTTATTTATTTATTTAGACACAGTGTCTCACTCTGTTGCCCCAGGCTAGAGTACTGTGTTATTAACCATCTCACAGCAACCTCACACTTCTAGGTTCAAGTTAACCTCCTGCCTCAGCCTCCCAAGTGTCTAAAACTACAGAAATCTGCCACAAGGCCCAGCTACAAAGTGACCTCTTGAAAGGCAAAAGTGCTCATCTCACATACTTGCTTCATCCTATCAATGACTTACCATTTGGTAGGATAAAAGAAATTACCCAAGTCTCAGTGAATAGCCTAGATACCCAGACATGATCTGACCCCTGCTAATGCCCAGCCCTACCCTACAGGCTTCTTTAGAATTTTCAAGCAGATAGCTTCCCTAAACTCAGGGTCCCATGTCTGTATTTCCTATGTTCTGTTACCCAGCCAAGGTCCACTCACACCATAGGTCTCTGCTCAACATTCCCTCTTAAGAACGGTCTTCCGAGATGGAGTCCCGGCACCCCAGCACCCGTAACATGGTGGTTATAGCGCAGGCCACAAACACCAAGACCGGTGGGTGAGTTCAAAAGAGCCCAGGCCAGATAAACAATGACAACTGCAACAACAAAAAAATAGCCAGGCATTGTGGCAGGGACCTGTAGTCCCAGCTACTTGGGAGGCAGAGGCAAGAAAATTGCCTAAGCCTGAGAGTTTGAGGTTGTTGTCAGCTGGGCACTCTGCCGAGGGTGACAAAATGGGACACTGTCTCAAAAAAAAAAACAGAACAGTATTTCTGTTGAGTGTCCATAATTTTTCCTGTAGAGCAGGAATCAAAATGTAGTAACTGGGTAATTAGTTCTTTCCTCTGTCTCCTCAACTAGAATATAAGCAGAGACATCTAGGAGGCCAGGGTCTTTGTTTTCATGGTTCTCTATTGGATCCTTTGCCATTTTGCCCATAGGGAGGGTTTTTTTTTATTGTGTAAAAAACCACATAGTATAAAACCTTCCATTTTAAACATTGTTAAGGCACAGTTATGTTAACTATATTCTCATTATTGTACAACAGATCTCTAAAACTTTTTCATTTTGCAAAACTGAAACCACTTGAACAATTCCCCATTTTCCTTTCTCACGGCCCTAGGCAACCACAATTCTATTCTCTGTTTCCATGAGTTTGATTCTTCAGATGCCTCATCTAGCAGAATCATACAGAGTTTATGTCACTTAACATTTTCTACATTTATTCATGCTATAACATATGACAAAATTTCCTTTTTTAAGACTGAATAACATTCTCTTATACATATGTACCACACTTTTTTTATCCATTAATGGACATATAGCTACGTCCACCTCTCAGCTATTATGAATAATGCTACAATAAGCATGAGTGTCCAAATACCTCTTCAAGGTCTCACTTTCAGCTATTTTTGATCTATACGCAGAAGTGGGATTGCTGTGCCATATGATACCTCTACTTTTCATTTTTATGACATGTCCATACTGTTTTCTATTAACAGCTGTACCATTTTACGTTCCCGCACACAGTGCACAAGGGTTTAAATTTCTCCACATCCTTGTTGATACCTCTTATTTTCTTGTGATGACAATGGACAGGGTCTGAGATGGTTTATAGGTAATAAGCATTAGTTAATGTCTAGATATGGTGAGGCAACAAAAATAAATAAAGCAAAGTTTGTATCCTCAAAGAGTTCCCAGAGTCATAGCAGGAAAGAAAAACACACACATAACATTTGTACTACATTTGTAGACCACAGGCAGAAAAATTACCAAATCCCCTCTACAGTAGGCTGAGATTAGGAGTAGAATATAAATTAGACACATATATTAGGAGTTATCAAAATAAAATATAATAAATCTCATTATGTAAATATCACTCTTATGCAAAACTAGTGTTCCAGAAATTCTGGATTTCTTAATATAGCATAGTTATTTCTACTAACAGAACACATCAGTCTATACATTCGACAACATACTGAATTTTGTCCCTATTTTCCAAAGATTAAATGCTCATATGAAACTACCAACTGGTAAGTTCAAAAAGTTAGATAACAACAACCATTCTCACCACATTCTCTTTTATTCACAACAAAGAAGCACATGCTTGAAAACACTATTAAGATCAACTTATAATTTATAGCCTCAAAAATGTCCAGTTTAGTCATATATGTTGTTTCTTCTGAGAAGAGCGTTGTACACACAGACCTAGTAAGGGTACTCACACACTCTTCAGCAGGCCGGCAGGCAATTTAATTGCCTCTAGTCTAAACATGAAATTAACACAAACTAAACATCAAGATTAGAAAAGTAAGCAAGTTCAGAAAATGTCCTGTTCTATAATGCCATCCTTCCTACCCTGTATTTTATTAGTGGGACATGGAAATACAAACAATGATGTCATGTAGGCAAATAAAATGCACACTCAGGTTTCTGTACTCACCCTTCTATTCTTCTTTCTGTGATTTGAGTGTTAGGTCTCAAACAGTAATCCCTTTTACTGTCACCATGAGCCTTGGGTATCCTCACATAGAATCCCTCCAATGTGTCTCCATCCCATGTGTCAGGCACCCTTAATACCCACCATGCAGGGGCCTACACAGTGTGAGCTGATTTATCCATCCTTAGCAACAAAAAGGCAGACTGAGACATTGAAAACCAAACGTTTAATGCCGTTTTTAAAACTCTGTGTTGTTTTTATGTCAGAACACCAATTTTCAATCGATGACAATTACATTCTGTCTGCTTACAAGTGTAAAACACACACATACAAAAAAACTCCCAAAACGTATAGATCATTTTCTCTACACAAGATAGTTTTTCAATATTTACCAGATTTCTAAGGTGAAGTCTTGATAACACATAAGTTATTTTAAAGATAAATTTTATACTGATAAAAACTTGTTTTAAAAAGTTCTTAAAAGTAAAGATAGAGTCAAAGTCACTTACCTTCTCCTCAACATTTTCGTAAAACATGAGCCCAAAATAGTCCCTTTCTAGCACATCCAGATGGTCACATACGTTGTCCAATAATGCTTGTCCCACTGAATTTTTCTGAAGAAAAAAAGCAGCATTTTTTACTTTTCAAGCACTAAAGATTTCATGAGTACTGTAACTACAGAACATACTGGCAGATCTAAAATATAGTGTAAAGTAACCTAACATATTTATTTCCCAATTTTATGACAATATGAAAATGATTCATAATGCTTTTCACTTTAGCCCTTATACCTCCCACTCATAAAAAAGCAGAAAATCTAAAGTGAAATCATAATAAAATGCCCTCTGCTTTATTGATACTAGTCCCCATAACAAAAAGGACTAACAAGGCACTATGCGAGCAGTTCCTTTACTAATGTTAACAATGGTACAAAATCTGCTGAGACTGCTTCCCTCTATTCCTTCAGGTGGCTCATGACATATGACTGGATAGTCCCCAGGAAAATCAATCATCCCCATTATTCAATATATCCTAACATCATTTATTCCACCAACATTTTAGTTTGATGTTTCACTTTTTACCACATTTGTAGACAGAATTTTCTTTATTATTTTCTACTTCCAAAACTAACACTTTTATTAAATCAAGGAAAGATTCACTGTAGAAAAGTCAACAAAGGTTTTAACAGAACAAAGTATACCTTTTTACAAAATATGTAGATATTAACAGCAAACTGTTTCTGAGATTTGCTTTTATGTTCTTTTAGCTATTTTAAAGCTAACATAAACAATGTTAATTAGTAGGGAATGTGCTACTAATGATGATTACATGAAGAGCTAATCCACTCTTCATCCTTTATCTGTGATTTAGAACATCTACAAAATACTTTATTATTCCTACTAATGAACTGATTCAAGTTTCACCAAAAAGTAGCAAAACCGAGTGGCTGGTAGAATCTGTCTCACTACATCATACCCGCCCATTATCTTTGAGAATAAGAAATAACCACACCACCATATAAATAGTTAATTTTTGTGTGTGTGTGTGTGAAAAGTCAGTTTTTAGGTTATAACAGTGGCCAACTAGATCAGTTAGCATGTAACTGACATTTTTGTAATTTTCGTGATATACAACATTTTAATCAGAAAACATGAACACTCAGTACCCTGTTGTGTGCCCCGTTTAGAAATCCTTAATAGCAATTCCCTAGATAACGCTGGTTGCTACTGCAGCATAACCTAGTGAAAGTTGGCAGTGATCAAGTAAAGACAAATTAAAATACTAATGTGATTTCCCATACATATGATTGATCAAAAGTAATCAGTTTGATAATAAGATATGTTAATGATAATGTGGTAAAATCAAACTTAAATGACTGCTGGTTACAATGTAAGTTATTGGCACATTCACTTTGGCAGTATCTGTGAAAAGTGAAGTGAAACTTCATCAATAATTTCACCACTGTCTGTCTACCCTAAAGAAACTCTTGCACAGTAGATGAGGAAACTCATCCTACAATGTTCACTGAAGGGCCTTTATTGTACATAAAGAAGGGGAATCAATGGTTCAGTAATATAAAGGAATACTCTACAGCTGTTAAAACAAATTAAGATTTACATATCATAAAATGATATACAAAGCAAGAAGGAAAAGATGACAACGAGATGAAGCAATGTCCCTAATGTTTTATTTGGTTAAAGATCGAAAATACACAATAAGGTAGTAATGGCTGATTAAATGTTTATGGTGGATACCAACTGTCCCTTCTACTGTTTCTGTGTTTTTATAGTTTTTTAAATAATTCATGACTTTTAAGAAAAGATAGAACAAAACTAGATTTAAAAAATAAAGGACAATGGTCACTGCTGTGGTTCACTGATTAAAAGAAATTTATAAATTAATAGGCATTTTGGATCATCTGAATAGTCCTATAAGCTACAGATAAAGAAATAGGCCCAGAGAGATTGAATCAATGATTCAAGGTCACTTAGGATCAAGTTAAATGCTCAAAAATCTAGATTCCCTCACTTTTACGATAGGTAGGAAAAACAAGGGACATGGGGTCCCTTGACCCAAGTTCAGAAAATCATTCTTTTCTATTCTTTTCCCTGTATAGGAGCAGCCTTGTCCCTTCCATCAAGGGAAGACACAGCACTTGTTCCTAGAACTTGGTGAAAATGCAAGAAGCAGCAGCCATCTTGGAAGCAGCTCCTCATCAAATACCAAATTTCCTGGCACCTTAGTCTTGGACTTTCCAATCTCCAGAACTGAAAGCAATTAATTCCTGGTGTTTATGAATGACCCAGGCTAAGGCATTTTGTTATGGCAACAAGAATTAAGACATAGATTTTCAATCCCCTTTCGCTTCTCCCTCTCTTTAAACACAATTGAAATATCAAGCTGAGCACAAGAACCATACATCATCTGAATACATAATAAACTACTGTTCTACTTGATACTCTTAAGATGTTATTGCCAAGCTGAACTCTTTCATCGTTGTTAAAGTATAACTTCTATTTTTAACAAGAATGTCGGAAGTTAGGAAAAATGTTAATAGAAGAACAACTGGAGCACATTTTAACCAGCAAGATCAGTCCCATGTGGGGCAGAAGAAACAGTATCATTCTGTGGTCAGGTCCATGAGCTCTAGAATCAAATTACCAGGGCTACAATATTGATTCAACAACAAACTAGCTGTGAAACATGGGCCACGTTGTTTCATACCTCTACCCCATATTCCTCACGGTAACACTGGCAATACTAATGATGCTCACCTTACACAGAGTCTTATATATATTAAGTGACATAATCAAAGCATTTCAAACAGTTCTTCTGTAAACATTAGCTATTAGTATATGTCATGTGAATTAAGTAATTAGTTGTAAAAAGCACTAAATTCTTCTGATTGACATAAAATGATAAGGTACTGAAGGCTTCAAAAATGACACTGGCTTCTGTCATTGGTTTTTGTCAGGCTTCTGTCAAAGGAATTATCCTTTGTAAATCATGAGTGTTTTCTCATTAAATGAAACTACATAAATAAGCTAGATTTTAGCTATTATCTATCTCAAGGTAAAACATTTGGAGTTACCCTTCATTATTCAGAAATACCAACCTACTACCATAAGGTCTCCTCAGGAGAAACATCTTACAGCCAGAGGTAATAATCAGAATATTTCATTACCATTCAGAACAAACACCGAGTACACAGGACTGGAGGACATTGACCCTGCTTGTTTTAAGGGACAGGTAAATTTTTTTGTAACGGAAATGACTTTTTTCTATTCTTTTAATACAAATGTATGAAAAGTAGATTACAGAAACCTGGTGAAACACATTCACTGTGCCATGCCATGACCACACATCACTACAGCTCTCCACTCAGCTCTGTCTCACCTCTACCTCACAGAGGTATTTGAAACCAGTTAAGAGGACCACAGTACACTTCATCATCTGGGTCTTCTTCCTGCCCTTAGCAGAGGCCTCTGCTTTTATCTCAGTCTTTTCCGGAGAGGCAGAGACTACTTCCGTGATCATCATTACAGCTTCTGCTGCAGATGAAACAAAATCATAAAATGGTTCTTTATAAACTCTCTCAATTATAGTTTTGGCAAGGAGTGGAATAAGAAAGGGTGAGAAGGGGAATAGCAGAGAGATAACAGGGAGAAATCACATAAGAGGAAGGTTCAAAAGTATAGGAGAAAATGAAGACTGGTAGTCTGACTCTCACAATTCTGTCTGAGTCACAGAACCCAAACCAGCATCACAATAGAATTCTAAATCAGGACAGTTACACCTTAAAGTGACCAAGACCATAGGTATTACTGTTCATTGGTTTCAACTAGTTATAAATGACAACTAACCCCCAAAGTCCAGTTTTGTATAGGATACTTACTTTTATGTGTACTTAGTTTTCTTCCTTCTACATGTGGTAATAGGAAAATGTTATCACCAAAGTATTGAAGCCCAATTTTATTGCAAATTTACACATTAAAACCAAAATATACCACAATGCTAGCAGTATGGCAACAGATTTTAAATGTAGTGTGCCTAATAGCAATAACATTAAATCTAGAGTAAAGATATCTCATTTTGTGTTCCAGTCACACCACTTTTGTTGTCACTGTTTCAATGCAAAGGTTAATTTTCTGAGAAAGGTACTCAAACTATAATCACACTTGTAAAACCTCCATCCTGTCCATTTCGCTTACTCTTTTATTTGTGTACATGATGATAAGACAAATGTCTATGGACCCTAATCCAAACCAAATGAAGAAATTCTAGAGGAGAAAAAACATATCTAATGATTGATTTGATCTTGATTTTATCACAACTCATGGAAACAAAATTTAAATTAAATCTGAAAATGACTGTTGGGTACATTTACACAGGCAAAGGGACTTTCAAAGTGTGGGAACAACTGCCATAGAGAATAGGCAGGGCCTGGCAGAGATAGCAGATCATATTTTTTTTGTTTTTTCTCTAACTAGTCATAAAAGTCCTAGCATCCTGACCAAGGAGTAATGCCCCGAGTATCTTCAAAAGTGCTACAAACATAGAAGTAGGTGTGATGGCACATACCTGTAGTCCCACAGAATTATTTCTGAAAATATGTATTATATGTGATACACAATGAAGATTACAATGTAATGTGGTCATATGGGCATTTACGGTGGGTGGCTTTTGGCATTTAGACATGAGGACCAAGTAGACAGGGTAGGGCACCTCAGAGATGGTCCCTCCAGATATGTCTGGAGTCTAAAAGGAGAATGAGACCCAGCTGATTGAGCAGGTCATTGGGTGTCAGGATAGTCTCCACGGCCCACCTTCCCCCCTTTTCCTCAACCCCCTTTTCCATGAGAGACTTCTGCAACTGAAGGTGGCTGGGAGGCACTGACAACACTCCAAAGTTCCGTTTCTCTATCTGGCTTTATATTTTTTGACTTTGATTCCGGTATCTATCTATAGGAGGATGACTACTAATCTTGGAATTGTTTTCTCACATCTCTAGGGATGTGGATATGCCATTTAAACTTTGGGATAGAGATGCTTATTAGGGTTAGCACAGCTCCTCTCCATTTCTTCTGTGTAAAGAGACAAATGGATTTGCCCTTGAGTTTGTTGACTCAAGTGTTCAAGGTGCAATGAGCCTAGAGCCTTAGTGATCCAAAGTAGGTTTTTGTTGCCCCACAGCAAGACAGTGAGCAGAAAGCTCAGAGAGGGAGGTGGTGAACACTCAAAGAACCTTAGTTACAGTGTTCTCTGAGTGAGATTTCTGTTTCTGCTTCATGTTCAGAGGCAATTAGTGAATCTCCACTCCAATTCCTGTGACTCCTGGAAGACACAAAGAAAGATGAGATATTTGTAGACTTTTTGATCTGGTTATTCTTCAACAAGGAGGCATGTTTAGAGCTACAGAGATGAAAATACTCTGAACTTCTCTCTATGAAAGGGATGTTCAATAGTGAGGGTTCACAGAAATGTCCCCTTGCTTTTAAACTCCAAATGATTTGAGAAATTTCTTGACACTTAGAGACTTTTCACATAGGCTATTTTGCCTGCTTCTAGAAAATTATTTCCTTGCTTCTAACTATGCATAATATGAATGCAAACCCTTGTGCATAAAGTCTTAGGCATGCTTATTAGGACTCCATGGCAAATTTGTAGGTATGTAAATCATGTGGCTTTCACTCTCAAAGTCCATTTTCTGCACCACATACCAGAAAGTCATAGGCTTCCTCTTTTCCCCCTGGAGAGGGCGCCCTTGTTATCATCAACAGCATTATTTGGGAACATTTCTGTATTGCAAATATCCCCCATAACTGCATTGCTATTGGAGAAGTGGTTAATAAATGAAGGTAGCACAAAATATGATTTCAAATCATTTAATAAAATTATTCATGTAGATTTAAAATAGTTTTTACAGTTGATTGAAGATTTGTGACTGGTTTATACATGATGATATAGGTTGATTTTGTATCTTTCCAATTTTATTTCAATTTGGAAACAGTACAATTATTATTTTTTTTCCAATAATGAAGCCTATGAGAATTAAGCTTGTCTTTTCTCAAATTACATTTTATGAGAATGATTTTAAATATATTTCTGAGGAACATTTACCGGGAAACTCCTTTAATGGGACTTAAAGAGATGATCCTTTGAGACTAGCATGGGTGTTCTTTAAGGGGAGTTTTTTGTGGGAGAAATGATCTGAGTCTTTTCTAAGGTTGAAGAAATTTCGGAAGTTACCAGAAATGGTTTATTAAAGATTATGAGCCCATTTGAAGTAAACATTCGCTCATACTCAGTTGGTGGCCTGGATCATACTGGGACCAGGCCAGCCGGATCTGTGCAAAAAGACAACTGGCAGGTGCTTTTGGTTTCATGGGCCTCTGAGTGGTTATCTTGGGATTGTTCACGTCTAAGTTTTTGTCTTAGTTCAGTAGATATTATCTTAATAGCTTGGTGACTGGTGTGCAGGTGTCATAGTTGTTCCTGGTTTTTGGTTTCTGAAAGATCCCCTGTTGTCTTGTGGTGCACCTACAGAGTGCAGCATGGGCTGAAAAAACAGGGTTCTTGTCAGTCACGTCCCTGGCCACTGTCAGCTGTACTCAACCATCTGCCATAGTAAGGGGCTGTAGCCACAAGGCCTCCCAGAGTAGCACAGTCTACCTTGGCAAGGACACTCACCACAGCTCCCAGGCCCAGAGCCACAGCAGCGAAGGTGACCCAAGGGAACAGGAGAAGTGGGTAACACGCCGACCCTTTGGCACTATCTGGCACTGCTTCTTTGATGCTGCAGACACAGATAACTGCACTACTTTGTGAATCGTATGTGATTACAAAATGGAGACAATCAATGACTCTGATTCCTTTGTGAATTTATTTTCCCTGGCACAAGAAACCCTTTTAGAATGCCCTGAAGAGGTTGGCACATAAGAAAAAGTCAAATCAGAGTGTTGAATATGAACTGCCTCCTCTGATTCAGGGGAGATTTTGTGAACCCTGAGTGGGATACTCTGCCCAGGAAAGGGAGGAGGAGCTCTAAGAAAAGCGCAGGGGTCCCTGGCAGGGTCAAAGAGACTCAGATCCTGGAGGAGCTGAAAGGAGAGCTGGTACAGTCCAGCCTTTGACTCTGGCTGTAGGCACAGATACCTATGAGGTGCTTTCAAAACTGTAGATTCTGGGCAGAGTTGGCAACCTCCAGAGCCACCATCCTGGTTGCTGGACCCCTGGGACCATATAGGGAACCTCGAGAGAAATCAGATATATGCTGAGAATCATCCCCTGAAGGCTACCACACATCTTGAATTCTGAATGCTGAGGACATGGGAACATGCATTTTGCCCCTTCTTCTAATGGATGGTTCTTATTTATACCCAGTAACTGGGGAAATGCATCCAGGATCCTCTGCTGCAGGAGCTCTCAGCAGCAAAATCTCTAGAGGGGACAATAGGGCTGGGGCATTCTACACATCTGGAACTTCCAGGATTCCTCGGAGTTCCTTCGTAGACCCCTGGGCTTCTCCACACCCTTAGACACTTACAGTTTTGGGGTTAGTTCTGGTTTTTGTTCTCTGGCCATCTGTCAGTTAAATCTTCATTCAAAAATAAAGAGATGGCTTGCGGCCTGTGGCTCAAGCGGCTAAGGCGCCAGCCACATATACCTGAGCTTGCAGGTTCAAATCCAGCCCAGGCCCGCCAAACAACAATGACCATTGCAACCAAAAAATAGCCGATCATTGTGGCAGGCGCCTGTGGTCCCAGCTACCTGGGAGGCAGAGGCAGGAGAATTGCTTGAGCCCAGGAGTCGGAGGTTGCTGTGAGCTATGATGCCATGGCACTCTACCCAGGGCTATAGCTTGAGGCTCTGTCTCAAAAAATAAAATAAAATAAAATAAAACAAGTAAAATAAAATAAAATAAATAAAAAATAATAAGAAATGCATGCCAATGAGAGTATATCTTAGTTAATGGTGTAGAATATAAATGTTTTGGCACAGTAACTGAGATAACGCCAGAAAGGCTATGTTAACCACTGTGATAAAAATGTATCAAATGGTTTATGAAGTGAGTGTATGATGCCCCATAATCATATCATTGTATACAGTTATGATTTAATAAAAAAATTAAAAAAAAAAGAAAAGAAATGCATGCCAAATATTTAACAAGTTCCAGAAAATAGTTGTAGGGTGGCTGTAGCCTTCCTCAGCACAGAACCAGTGGAGACAACAGGTGATTTATTCTTCTAGGCAGAAGAAAGTGTTGGAGTGATTTCCCAGGCCTTAAATCACATTGCCAACTGGCCATTCAATAAAAACTCAGGACTCTCTTTATCCAGGCATTGGCATTTGTTTTCTTGTTTCTGAAAATTAATCCATGAGGTCGATTATCAATAGCTTCTTCCCCTTAACCACTGCTCCAGAATAATCTCTTAACATAGAGTGATTTCAGAGCCACAGCTAGACTACTGAGTGAGGCCCAGGGTGGTGAAGGAAGGAAAAGAGAGAAGGAGGATGTGTCCTTCTTGGCTCCTGCAGGGATCAGGGGAACTGGGGAGCATGCCCAGGAAAGACTTGAGCTGGAAGCCCCAGCTTCTGGTGCCAGGGCTGACTGTGGCTCCTGCAAGAACAGTCCTGCCCTGAATGGGGGAGGCTGAGCCCTTGCCAAGGGGCTGCTGGGAGGTCTGGGCTGGTAAAGTGGATGCAGCAGGCAATCTCATCAGGAAGGTCAAGGGCAGGTGTGTGTCCACTCCTAATAATCAGCGGAATTGATTGGCCTGAATATCTTTGTGGTGAAATGATTTTGCAGATGCTTAGTATGGGATTGTGAGATCAACGTGAACCTCCATAGAGGTTATATTAGTTTGCCATCCCACCAGCACTGTAAAAGTATTCCCTTTTCTCCACATCCACAGCAGCATCACACGTTTGAGAGTTTGTGATGTAGGCTAATCTTACTGGAGTTAGGTGATATCTCACCTAACTGAGTGGTTTTGATTTGCATTTCCCTGATGATTAAAGATGATGATCATTTCTTCATGTGTTTGTTGGCCATTCATCTGTCATGTTCAGAGAATTTTCTGTTCAAGTCTCTTGCCCTCATACAAGTGGGGTTGTTTGCTTTTTTTGTGGTGATTAATTTGAGTTCTCTGTAGATTCTAGTTATCGAGCTTTTGTCAGATTGATAACATGAAAATTTGTCTTCCATTCCTAAGGCTCTCTGCTTTGTCTGTGTTACCCTTAGCTCTGCAGAAACTTTTTAGTTTGATCAAATCCCATTTATTTTTGGTGTCGCTACATTTGCCATGGGAATATTCCTCATATTTTTTTTCCAGGGCCACTAACTTGAAGTGTGTTTTCCTCATAGTCTCTTCTAGAATTTATATTGTTTTATGTCTTAAATGTAAATCTTGTATACAGTGAGAATCAATTTCTTTCAGTGTTGAGAGGTGCAGGTCCAGTGTCAGTCTTCCACATGTAGCTGATTAGTCCTCCCAGCACCATTTTAAATAAGGATTCTTTTTCCCAGTGCACGCTTTTGTTAGTCTTATCAAAGATCATACGGCTGCATGTGGCTGGGCTCATCTCTAGATTCTCTAATCTATTCCATAGATCTGCATCTATGTTTTTGTGCCAGCACCTTGCTATTTTGATCACTATACACTTGTAGAATAATCTGAAATGTGGTAACATGATGCCTTCAGATTTATTGTTATTTCTAGCTGGATTTTCCTAGGATGCTAGCATGGAAGCTGGATGGGCATTCTAAGGCCTCTCCTCTGCAGGTTTTAGTGAAGCACTCTGCCTGGTAGATGCTGGTGGTACTACATTGTTTCTTTGATCTTTTCTCTCCTATTTTCATCATTAGGAGTCCCGGAATTCAGCCTGTTGTCTGGTTAGGAGGCTGGAGTCTCCTGTAAACTTGTCTCATTTGATGTGGCCTACTGACTCAGGAGCAGAAGTGGCTAAGTCCTCAAAGTTTCATTCCATCCAATAGTCTCTGGGTACCGCCCCTTCCCTGATGGCATCTCCACTGTGTGAGAAAGAATACCACCCCGGGATTCCACAATGGTGTCAGCCTAGCCAATGTGGACTCCGACAGTGGTTAACTGTGTCCTAGAGGCTTCCCTGAAGATAAAGTCACTCCACTGTGTTTTCTGTAAGTGATTTGTGCATAATTGACCATGAAAAGGGATGGGAAAAAGGAAGGGCAGTCCCAGAAAAACACACTGGAGGAAAGAGAAGGAAGCCTGTGTGGCCTATTGTGGCCTGATGAGAAAACAAGGAGGAAGGAGCCTCTGGACCACCCAAAATAGAAAAGCCACATCTTCAAATCCCTAAGCCACAGATCTCACCTGCTCCTTACCTGGCCAGGCTGAGGATGAAATAATAATTGGAACTCTAGAACACCCCCAAGTTTGGGGTTTGCCCATGATCCCCCCATGTACTGAGGACTGGAGGCAAAAGAGTGTTTCTACAAAGTAGGAGGATGTATCGAGTGATTATAAGATGTACTGAGAGTTGCGGATACAGAGGGCTTTTCGTTCCATCTTTTCTCCCTTAATTATAGAATGTTAGTTACATTACATCGTGTGTTTTGATTAATGAAACTTATTTGGAGTAGTCTATCTGATCCTTCCCCTCTAACATGCTCCACTGACTTTGAAGAATCGACTAATTTTACTTAAAGCAGACAAATAGGCCCTTCAGCCAGGAAATAGTGAGTCTGTGATTCTGTGGGCAAGGAGGATTCCACAGAAAAAGTTGTCTATTCCACAGATAGGCTTCCACCTAGGCCAAGCAAACACTGGGCTGCTAATAATGCAATGCCGAGACCCTGGAACTTCTTTCCATTCTTTGTTTTGTCCCCTTTTTGGATCTGACCTATCTTCCTGACTTGCAAAAGAGTATGTGAAACAAAATTTAATTGAAATAAATTACACATTGTCACATTCCCACATACAGGTTGTGATATGCCAGTGAAATCTACACTTTGATGAATTTGAGCTCTCGCTATACCAGGAGCCTTTTGGATGTACAGGACAGGACATCAAAGAGGTTGTTTTGCCACCCTCATCCACCACAGGGAGGTGTTTGTCCTTGAATGCTGAATTAGCAGCCAACCTTATGGCCATAACCACAGATAACAGTGTTGTCCAGTTGGACCTGGCCCCTTTTTCTGAGAAAGATGCACGCATTAGCTCCTTTGACAGATGAGAAAACAGAAGTCTTGGCAATTAGGAGGAGCTTGCTCAAAGGCATGCAGTTGTTAAGTGCTGGAATTGGAGCTGTCTGTCCCCCAAGTTGAGAACCAGGTGTTCTCCTTGCTCTTCAAAATCATTTGAAGGTGTTTGGGGTAATTTGTGGCTTTTACCTATTGCTGGACGTGACATTATCTTGTTGTTTTGAAGATTCAATGAGATGTTTACCCATGACGCATAGTAAGAGCTCAAATGCTGAAACTTGTCTGTGTGTGTGGGGAGAGGAGATGTGATAGACATTACCCAGCCAAACAAAAACTTTTTCTTTTGGATTGATCCTCATTTCTTCTTACCCTTTCCAGCTTTCTGAACTTCTTTGATAGGGGTAAGGGGAAGGACTTTGGAACGTTTGGTTTTTTGGGTAAGATTTCTGCTTGGTTCTGGTTATCGCTGTGACAAGGTGGTTGTCAGATAGGAAATAAAAAAAGGATAGCCTAGGCCTTGCTCAAGTACATAGATACACTTGTGTATTTGGAGTGACTATCAGTGACCAAGATCACCAGGCAGAAGTGACTTCCTAAGGCTGCATCCCTGTGCATCATGCAGAAGAGTGTGTGCAAAAGCTCTCAGCAAGTGATACAGCCTGATGGCTTATTCCCACACGGCAGAAATTGTTTCAAAAAATTGAGGAGGATGCAATCTTCCCCAACATGTTCCATGAAGAAACATCAGCCTGATAACAAAAAATGGAAGGGGATTGCGACAAGATGGAGGACTGAAGCCAGCTTTCAACAAAGGCTCCCGTCCAGAAGGAGAGTTAAGGGACAGGAATTTAGTAAGTATCCTGGTGGACTTGAGCCTCACCAAGAGAGAAGGCTGAAGAACGCACATCAACACCGCTGAGGCAAGTTGTGATCACAAGGACGCAAACAAAAGGTACAAAATCCACCACCAAGCGGACGGGAGTCCCCCTCCCCCATGAGACCGGCTCTAGAGCCCCACAATTGAACAAGCGGGCAGAAATTAAAGGCCCTCCCACTACACTCCATGGGAGAGACCTTCTAAAAACTGGACCTACCTCCCCTACTGGGGTGCCGTGGCGTTCTCCTGCCAGACATAGGGCTGAATAAAACTTTGGGAATCCTTTGCTGGCAACCCTGAATCTCCGGTGCTCCCCTCCCGCCCACTGAGGTCTGGAGGCCTGTCCCCCAGGACTTCGGATCCTTGGGTGATTTCTCAAGGGGAGTGGACAGTCCCCGAGTTGCGACTGGTCAGCATTGACTCTGAGGCGCGCAAGTGAGGAGAGGGCACCGGGCTGAGGGGGAGTCACGCCTCACGGCACTTCCCTGCAGTGCAGTGCACCAACCCTCCCCGGGCATACGGGGCCCAAGACTGAATCAGACTCTGGCCTCCCCGCTGAGAGCTGAGAACCCCTACTCTCACTCGGGGTCTGAGGGCCTATCCCCCAGGAGTTCGGCTCCTTGGGTGATTTCTCGAGGGGAGTGCACAGTGCCTGAGCTGCGTCAGGTCAGCGCTGACTCTGGGATACGTGAGCGAGGAGAGGGCACTCTGCTGAGGGGAAATCAAGCCTTGGCGGCACTTCCCTGCGGTGCAGTGCAGGAGGCATCCCCGGACAGTAGTATTGCGTAACGCTGAATGAAACTCTAGCTTCCCCCCACACTCCCAATCGGGGTCTTGGGGCCCATCCCCCAAGAGTTCTGATTCTTGGGGGATCTCTTAAGGGGTGTGGAACCAGCACAAACTGCGGCCGCTCAGTGCTGACTCTGGGGCGTGGGACAGAGGAGAAAAGGTTTGCCTGAGTGCCCACATCAGAGCAGCAGTTCCCTGGAGGTAGTTCAACAGCCGTTTTTTCTTTAACGGCAGAATGCTCACTTCTGGATATCCTGAGGCCACACCCCCTGTCTCCCTGGGCAACCAGAGGAGGCCACCGGTGACACGGCTCACAAACCCGGAAGCTTCCAGGGCGGGGCCGACCCAGAGAGGTGTTCAGATGCAATTCTCCAGCAGCAAAGACGTTTGAACTCAAAACAGCCCGTCTTCTGTAGGCGACGACAGGAACAGAGACAGAACCTCACAAAGTTGTCTGTTCTGTTCTGTTCTGTTAGCAGCATCCATCAGGGACGGGGCTAAGCCTGAGTGAACACCTCCTTCCCATCACCTGCATCAAACACTCAAAGATGTCAGGCCCCATCACCTCCTGCTAGATAGCGGCAGTCTGCGGGGGCCTGGAAGACTTCCTTGCGATTCAGGCAGGTGCAAACCCCTGGAGTGTCTGTTCACTGCAGGCAACTGGGTTAGCCATCTGCAGAGATACCAGTGACTGGGTCCGACGGAGGGGCAAAGTGGGGAAGGAGACGTCAACATTCCCAGACTGCTCTGTTTGCGGGGTGGCTCCTCCTGACTCCACGCTGCATTGGGGTGAGCTGTGTCAGAGGAGTCACCAGGCCCCTGTGATCCAGTTCCCAGAGACCTCTTGAACCCTTCCACCCGAGACAAGTGCCGATTGAGACAGTTGATTCGGACCTTTTGAACTGGGCTAATAGACTGAGGACTGTTCAGGCGGTGCCCTGGGTGTGCGATTGTAGGAAGGTTTGATTCTCCTTTTCCAACTGGGGCCAGAGGTGGGCAGGCGGGGTGACTTAATTGCTGATTTTTCCACACAGCTGAGACTTCAAGCCAGAGTAGAAGTTGCAATAGGATCGAACAGAAACCAGCTGAAAACAAGACAGAACCACTTTGCTCCACCACACCAGACAGGGTCCCAGTTTCTCAGGCCACAACACTGTACGGGCCCTCGATAAAACCCCAGGGGAAAAACCAAAGGGAGTAAACCATGGGGCGGAATCAGCGGAAAAACTCTGGTAACATGAATAACCAGAATAGATCAACCCCCCCAAGAAAAGATACGGCAGATGTGACTGAAGATCCCATTCATAAACAACTGGCTGAGATGTCAGATGTCGAATTCAGAATTTGGTTTGCAGACAAGATTAATAAAATGGAATTAGGACTTCGAGGAGAAATTCATAAATTGTCTCAAGAATTTAATGAATTTAAAGACAAAACCACCAAAGACTTAGACACACTGAAACAAGAACTTACAGCCCTCAAAGATATGATAAATACAGTAGAATCCCTCAGTAACAGAATGGAGCAAGCAGAAGAAAGGATTTCTGACACTGAAGACAAAGTCTTCGAACGCTCCCAATCTCTCAAAGAGGAAGAGAAATGGAGAGCAAAAACGGATCACTCACTCAGAGAACTCTCAGATAATTCGACAAAAAACAACATAAGGGTTATAGGAATTTCGGAGAACGATGAAGTAGCTGCCAAGGGCACAGAGGCCCTTCTACATGAAATTATGAAGGAAAATTTTCCAGACATGCCTAGAGAATCTGAAATTCAGATAGCAGACAGCTTCAGAACCCCAGCACGATTCAACCCCAATAAGCCATCTCCCAGACATATCATAATTAGCTTCACTAAAGTTAACATGAAAGAGAAGATTCTCAAAGCAGCCCGGCGAAAGAAAACTATAACGTACAAAGGTAAGAATATTAGAATAACTGTAGATCTCTCTGCTGAAACTTTTCAAGCAAGAAGAGGCTGGTCATCAACTTTTAATCTCCTAAAGCAAAAAAACTTTCAACCCAGGATCTTGTATCCAGCTAAACTGAGTTTCATCTATGATGGAGAAATTAAATACTTCAATGACATTCATATGTTGAAAAAATGTGCCATAAGTAAACCAGCTCTTCAGGATGTTCTCAGACCTATCCTCCACAATGACCAACCCAATCCTATACCACAAAAGGAAACTCACTCAGAAACTTCGGATCAAACTCCAACTTCCACACTGGCGAAAGGATTAAAAATGTCCACTGGACCTTTGAAAAACTCGATACCCAAAATTCCACCAGACTTATCAATACTCTCCATCAATGTGAATGGCTTAAACTGTCCTCTAAAGAGGCATAGGTTAGCTGACTGGATACAAAAACTCAAGCCAGATATTTGTTGCATACAAGAGTCACATCTCAATTTAAAAGACAAATACAGACTCAGGGTGAAAGGATGGTCATCCATATTTCAGGCAAATGGTAATCAGAAAAAAGCAGGTGTTGCAATTTTATTTGCAGATACAGTAGGCTTTAAACCATCAAAAGTCAGGAAGGACAAGAATGGTCACTTCATATTTGTTAAGGGTAATACTCAATATGACGAGATCTCAATTATTAATATCTATGCACCCAACCAGAATGCACCTCAATTTATAAGAGAAACTCTAACAGACATGAGTAACTTGATTTCCTCTAGCTCCATAATCGTTGGAGATTTCAACACTCCCTTGGCAGTGTTGCATAGATCCTCCAGAAAGAAGCTGAGCAAAGAAATCTTAGATTTAAACCTAACCATCCAATATTTAGATTTAGCAGATATCTACAGAACATTTCATCCCAACAAAACTGAATACACATACTTCTCATCAGCCCACGGAACTTACTCCAAAATTGATCACATTTTAGGTCACAAGTCTAACCTCAGTACATTTAAAGGAATAGAAATTATTCCATGCATCTTCTCAGACCATGATGGAATAAAACTTGAATTGAGTAACAACAGGAATCTGCAAACCCATACAAAAACATGGAAGTTAAATAACTTTATGCTGAATGATAGCTGGGTCAGAGATGAGATTAAGAAAGAAATCAACAATTTTTTGGAACAAAATGACAATGAAGACACCAACTATCAGAACCTCTGGGACACTGCAAAGGCAGTTCTAAGAGGGAAATTTATAGCACTGCAAGCCTTCCTCAGGAGAACGGAAAGAGAGGTAGTTAACAACTTAATTGGACATCTCACGCAACTGGAAAAGGAAGAACATTCCAACCCCAAACCCAGTAGAAGAAAAGAAATAACCAAAATTAGAGCAGAATTAAATGAAATTGAAAACAAAAGAATAATACAACAGATCAATAAATCAAAAAGCTGGTTTTTTGAAAAGGTCAATAAAATAGATAAACCTCTGGCCAACCTAATCAGGAAAAAAAGAGTAAAATCTCTAATATCATCAATCAGAAACAACAAAGACGAAATAACCACAGACTCATCAGAAATCCAAAAAATCCTTAATGAATATTACAAGAAACTTTATTCTCAGAAATACGAAAATCTGAAGGAAATAGACAGATACTTGGAAGCACGCCATCTTCCAAGACTTAACCAGAATCAAGTGGAAATGTTGAACAGACCCATATCAAGTTCAGAAATAACATCAACTATACAAAACCTCCCTAAAAAGAAAAGCCCGGGATCAGATGGTTTCACGTAAGAATTCTACCAAACCTTTAAAGAGGAATTAGTACCTATATTACTCAACCTGTTCCAAAATGTAGAAAAAGAAGGAAGACTACCCAACACGTTCTATGAAGCAAACATCACCCTGATCCCCAAACCAGGAAAAGACCCAACAAGAAAAGAAAATTATAGACCAATATCACTAATGAATATAGATGCAAAAATATTCAACAAGATCCTAATAAACAGAATCCAGCAACACATCAAACAAATTATACATCATGACCAAGTTGGTTTTATCCCAGGGTCTCAAGGCTGGTTCAATATACGTAAATCTATAAATGTAATTCAGCACATAAACAAATTAAAAAACAAAGACCATATGATTCTCTCAATTGATGCAGAAAAAGCTTTTGATAATATCCAGCATCCCTTCATGATCAGAACACTCAAGAAAATTGGTCTAGAAGGGACTTTTCTTAAACTGATAGAGGCTATCTACAGCAAACCCACAGCCAATATCATATTGAATGGAGTTAAATTGGAATCATTTCCACTCAGATCAGGAACCAGACAAGGCCGCCCATTGTCTCCATTGCTCTTTAACATTGTAATGGAAGTTTTAGCCATTGCAATTAGGGAAGAAAAGGCGATCAAGGGTATCCATATAGGGTCAGAAGAGATCAAACTCTCGCTCTTCGCAGATGATATGATTGTGTATCTGGAAAACACTAGGGACTCTACTACAAAACTCCTAGAAGTGATCAAGGAATACAGCAGCGTCTCAGGTTACAAAATCAACATTCATAAATCGGTAGCCTTTATATACACCAACAACAGTCAAATTGAAAAAGCAGTTAAGGACTCTATCCCATTCACAGTAGTACCAAAGAAGATGAAATATTTGGGAATTTACCTAACAAAAGACGTGAAAGATCTCTATAAAGAGAACTATTGAAACTCTAAGAAAAGAAATAGCTGAAAATGTTAACAAATGGAAAAACATACCATGCTCATGGCTAGGAAGAATCAACATTATCAAAATGTCCATACTACCCAAAGCAATATATAATTTCAACGCACTCCCTATTAAAGCTCCACTGTCATATTTTAAAGATCTTGAAAAAACATTACTTCGTTTTATATGGAATCAGAAAAAACCTCGAATAGCCAAGACATTACTCAAAAATAAAAACAAAACAGGAGGAATCACACTACCAGACCTCAGACTTTACTACAAATCGATAGTGATCAAAACAGCATGGTATTGGCACAAAAACAGAGAAGTAGATATCTGGAATAGAATAGAGAACCAAGAGATGAATCCAGCTACTTTCCGCTATTTGATTTTTGACAAGCCAATTAAAAACATTCAGTGGGGAAAAGATTCCCTATTTAACAAATGGTGCTGGGTGAACTGGCTGGCAACCTGCAGAAGACTGAAATTGGACCCACACCTTTCACCATTAACTAAGATTGACTCTCATTGGATTAAAGATTTAAACTTAAGACATGAAACTATAAAAATACTAGAGGAGAATGCAGGGAAAACCCTTGAAGAAATTGGTCTGGGTGAGTATTTCATGAGGAGAACCCCCCGGGCAATTGAAGCAGCTTCAAAAATACACTACTGGGACTTGATCAAACTAAAAAGCTTCTGCACAGCTAAGAACACAGTAAGCAGAGCAAGCAGACAGCCCTCAGAATGGGAGAAGATATTTGCAGGGTATAACTCTGACAAAGGTTTAATAACCAGAATCCACAGAGAACTCAAACGCATCAGCAAGAAAAAAACAAGGGATCCCATCGCAGGCTGGGCAAGGGATTTGAAGAGAAACTTCTCTGAAGAAGACAGGCGCACGGCCTTCAGACATATGAAAAAATGCTCATCATCTTTAATCATCAGAGAAATGCAAATCAAAACTACTTTGAGATATCATCTAACTCCAATGAGACTAGCCTATATCACAAAATCTCAAGACCAGAGATGTTGGCCTGGATGCGGAGAAAAGGGAACACTTCTGCACTGCTGGTGGGAATGCAAATTAATACATTCCTTTTGGAAAGATATATGGAGAACACTCAGAGATCTAAAAATAGATCTGCCATTCAATCCTGTAATTCCTCTGCTGGGCATATACCCAGAAGACCAAAAATCACAACATAACAAAGATATTTGTACCAGAATGTTTATTGCAGCCCAATTCATAATAGCTAAGTCATGGAAAAAGCCCAAGTGCTCATCGATCCACGAATGGATTAATAAATTGTGGTATATGTATACCATGGAATACTATGCAGCCTTAAAGAAAGATGGAGACTTTACCTCTTTCATGTTTACATGGATGGAGCTGGAACATATTCTTCTTAGTAAAGTATCCCAAGAATGGAAGAAAAAATACCCAATGTACACAGCCCTACTATGAAACTAATTTGGGACTCTCACATGAAAGCTATAACCCAGCTACAACTTAACAATAGGGGGAAGTGGGAAAGGGGGGAGAGGGGAGAGGGAGGGGAATCGGTGGGATCACACCTGTGGTGCATATTACAGGGGTATTTGCGAAACTGGTAAATGTAGAATGTAAATGTTTTGGCACAGTAACTGAGATAACGCCGGAAAGGCTATGCTAACCACTGTGATAAAAATGTGTCAAATGGTTTATGAAGTCAGTGTATGATGCCCCATAACCATATCATTGTATACAGTTATGATTTAATAAAAAAATAATAAAAAAAAAATGGAAAATATCCAACTAAAAATGAGAATTTCAGACCAATTTCACTAATAAATATAGAAGCAAAAATTCTCAACAAAATCCTAGCCAGATTACAGCTTATTATCAAAAAACTCATACATTATTATTAAGTCAGTTTCATCCCAGTGATGTTAGGCTTGTTTAACATATGCAGATCCATAAACATTATTCACCATTATCAACAAAAGCCAAACCGAAGACCATTTGGGCCTTTTAATAGATGTAGAAATAGCATTCAATAAAATCTAGCATCCTTTTGTAATTAGAACACTGAAGAGTATAGGCATATGTGGCACATTTCTTAAACTGATTGAAGCTATCTATGACAACCTCACAGCTAATCTATTACTGAATGGAGTGAAACTGAAAGCTTTTCCACTTAGAACTGGACGCAGAGAGGCAAGGGTGTCCTCTCTTGCCACTACTATTCAACATAGTGCTAGAAGTGCTAAGCCAATGCAATTAGGCAAGACAAGGAAATAAAGGGCATCCAAATGGCAGCAGAGGAGATCAAACACTCCTTCTTTGCTGATGATCTGATCTCATACTTAGAGAACCCCAAAGACTGGAACCACAATATTCCTGTAAGTCATCAAAAAATACAGTAATGTCTCAGGATATAAAATCAATGTCCACAAGTCAGTAGCCTTTGTATATGCCAATAACAGCCAAGATCAGAGTCTACTGAAGGACACAACTTCCTTCACCATATCTTCAAAGAAAACAAAATACTTAGGAATAGACCTAACAAAAGAGGTGAAGGAGCCTAAAAAGAAAATTATAGAAACCTAAGAAAGGAAATAGCAGAAGATATTAACAAATGAAAGAAAATACCATGCTCATGGCTGAGAACAATCAACACGGTTAAAATGTCCATACTTCCGAAAGCAATCTACCGATTCTACAACATCCCTATTAAAATAGAAACATTGTACTTTCAAGACTTGGCAAAAAATAACTCTTTGTTTTGTACGAAACCAGAAAAAAACCCCATATAGCTAATGCAGTTCTTAATAATAAAAACAAAGCTGGGGTCAACAGTATACCAGACTTTGGGCTGCACTACAAGGCCATAGTGGTCAAAGCAGCATTATAGTGGGACAAAATTAGAGACATAGACCTTTAAAATTGAATAGAAAATCAGGAAATGAAACTAACATGTTAAAACCACCTAATCTTTGATAAACCAAACAAGAACATACACTGAGGAAAAGATTCCCTATTCAACAAATGGTGGTGGGAGAACTGGATATTCACATGTAAAAGACTGAAACTGGACCCGGACCTTTCTCCTGTCAGAAAAATTGATTAGGGGCAGCACCTGTGGTTCAGTGGGTAGGGCACCAGCCCAAAATACCGAGGGTGGTGGGTTCATACCCGCCCCCAGCCAAATTCCAAGAAAAAAACAGCCAAGTGTTGTGACAAGCATCTGTAGTCCAACTACTTGGGAGGCTGAGGCAAGAGAATTTCCTAAGCTCAGTAGTTGGAGGATGCTGTGAGTTGTGGGATGCCATAGCACTCTAAGTGCAATAAAGTGAGACTCTGTCTCTACAAAAAAAAAAAAAAGAAACAAAGAAACAAAGAAAAAGAAAAAGTAAAGAAAAATTGATTGAAGATGGATAAAAGATCTTAATCTTTTACCTGATATTATAACAGGGCCTGTAACTTTTTAGCTTTCTTTCTAAGATATAACATTTAAAAACAAAAATCTTAAAGCTTTGCGACATTGTAATCTGAGAACTGGTTTCTCAATGATCACGAGATGCAAGATTTGTATGTGGCAAGCGTTGTAGGGTTTAGAGAAGGAGAAATGTGCTTGGAAGGTCTTTTTCGGACCCAAATCTATTTTCTCCTCCCTTCCTTATTTCTGCGTTTTGGCTAAAGCAGACTGTCCTTATCATATAGGAAATGAGCTGTAAAACAGTTAAATGTTCAGATGATTTGTTTCACCTTCTACTAGAATTTATCCATAGGTAACAGCCAGATGAGACCACTTAATAATATATGGTTTAAGTAAGTCATTCTCTACACGCTGCATTTGTTGCAATATTAAAAAAAAATCAAATTGTATGAGAGCATTTTCACTGTGAAAATACTTTGAAAATTAAAGATCCACCACGTCTAGTAGTTACAAATGATGCTGCCAGAAATCATTTAGTGAGATGAAAAAATGTTTATAAAGAAAGTTAAAATACAAAAAAAAACTAATAAGAATGATACTCAGAGTACCAACCTATTTCAGAAAGGCATCAGAATTTAACTGCTCACAATCTCAGAAAAAAATGTATCACAGTATTAACAGTGCTTATTTTCATATGAAGACATGTAAGTACCTTTTATTTTGTTCTGTTTGGCACTATTTTTATTTTGATAAACATTGAAAACCTTAATAATTTAAGAATTATTAATATGAGGCATAGAAAGGAAACCTATGTTTTAGTGGAAGCTTTCCTAGAGATTTCCTAAATCATGCAACCTGGGCTGCTAAACTGCAGGTAGTTTTTGACAGAGATATTTCAAAGCTCACAACTGTGGGTTCCCTCAGTACATTCCACTGACTGTGGACTCATTTCTCAAAACCAAATCCATCTTTCACCTTGGCTCCCATTCTCTTCCTTGACTCTCCCCACTACGTAATTACCTAAGCTAGAATCATGAAATAGGTGACATTTGTCACTCGTAATAACCATAGAATTATGCATTTACAGATTTCATTTTCATTTATTGATGAATAGGGTTCACCTGTTCATAACTGTTATTATATTGAAGTGAATATCACTAGAATGTCTCAGTATCTATGCTCACTAAAATAGGTATATTATTGCCTATTTTATTGTATGAAGTGGCCTATGAAGTATTGTCACGTTTTTATTTTTCTCAAATAAAACCCCTTTTAAATATACAAATAAATATGTTTTCAATGTTTTTGTAATTATTTTTTCAGAAATTTTTTCATTAGGACTTTATTGTTCAGTACTATGGCATTCAAAATCGTATCTTCAGGATCATGACTAGTGCTCCATTATTCCTTATTCCCTGATTTTACTACCTCTCACATGAGACTGAGGGTGCTTCATCATGTGAGCCTGGGCCAGTGTACTTGATCTTTCACAAAATACAAAACAGACCTATAGGAATGAGCCCAAGGCTAGAGCTCCTTCACAGCCCAGAAGCTTTTGGAAGCAGTCAGAACTGTGCCACCTCAGCCCTGTTAGGTTTACTAAGATCTGCTCCCCTCTCCTAATACAAATGTGGGAGAGGGAGTGGGGGCAGACACAGCACTTCCCCTAGAAGCTGGGACTCAGTATAAACCAGGATAAGAGGTAAAAAAGGCTGACAAGTTGTGCTTAGAATAACTACCCATGAAAAGGTATTCATTAAAAAGACTACTGAAAAGAAGTAGGGGGAGAATAAATGGTTCCTCCCATTACCATAAACCCCATGATTAACCGAAGAAATATTAGAAACCCTCAAGTGAAGGCCAACAGTCTTTTCCCAATAGTGAACTAGGCCATTCTTTCGTTATTTTCTTCCTTCCTCCCTCCCTCCCTTCCTTTCTCTCTCTCTTTCTTTTTTATGAAACTAGTCTATTCTAAACCTAGAGCCCTGGAAAAAGTTTAGTGAACACATTGGAGTGAAGTTACTTTCCATGACAATGACAGTACCTTGGCCTCATGCAGATGAACGCTGTACATGGGCAGTCCCCTGGCGTGCTCTATGAACTGATAATCAGCTTCTGCTGAAGCTATGCCACTGAGAATAAAAAGAAACAATATTACATTACGGTTGCTATCAATATATGCAAAAAAGAAGTGTTCAAAACAGAGCCAGGGGTGGCTAAGATTAGATAGCTTGGAGTAGAGGATGTAACCCAGGAAAGTAGGCAGAAGACTAGGAAATGGGAAAACAGCCTCAACTCTAGCATTTTTCTCTTAAGATCATCTCATCTAGGGCAGCACCTGTGACTTAGTGAGTAGGGCACCGGCCCCATATACCGAGGGTGGTGGGTTTGAACCCGGCCCCAGAAAAACGGCAACAAAAAAGAGCCAGGCGTTGTGGTGGGTGCCTGTAGTCTCTGCTACTCAGGAGGCTGAGGCAAAAGAATAGCCTAAGCCCTAAAGCTTTAGGTTGCTGTGAGCTCTGACACCATGGCACTCTACTAAGGGTGACAGAGTAAGACACTATCTCTGAAAAAAAAGTAAATAAAAAAGATCCTCTCATCTTAACGTGCTAACAGCAATGAGTCACATAACTCCACCCTTATGATTTGTATGTTAAGAGAGTTGATTTTTATTATTTCTACTGGTGAAGAAAGCCACAGAATTAATGGGTATAAGTTAACAGAGAATTTTTTTTAAGTGACTTCATTTCTATGATATAGAAAAATTCTTACTCCCTACTTTTATGTTGCCAGGACTGACCATAATGAACACTGTAATGACTTGCATTTCATTTTATACCTATGATAGATAATCACATTCTGTCCACACTACAAATATTTCTATTCTTAACCCTAACTCAACAAATTTTAAGCTCCTAGAGAACAAGTCCATATTCCATTAATCTTTATATTCTCCAAGGCATTTCCGTACCTGATAATTCATATTAGAACTACACAATAAAGACCTGTTGATTACAATTTAAACAACAGTAACATTTTGAGAGTGAAATGATGTATTTATTTTTTAAAGAAAAGTCAATAAATGTGGCCTGTTTTCTAATATGTGAAAGTTTCTTGAAGAACGTTTACAGAGTATTTTATAAATCTGCAGTTTTCTTTTTTGTTGCAGGTTTTGGCCGGGGCTTGGCTTGAACCCACCACTTCCAGCATATGGGGCCAGCACATACTCCTTTGAGCCACATGCATCGCCCTATAAATCTACAATTTTCAATGACAGAACAATTCATAATTGTGTAGCTAGGCTTTTAAAAACTTTTGTAAAAACCCATTCTCTTTTCACACAGATAGAAACATTCCCAAAGTATAATATGGTATTGAATTACTAATGTAATTTAAGTCATCTTTTAGCTAAGCCAAAGGAGTCATCTTGTGTGCACAAAGTAACATCTGTGTATTACTAGGTTTCTTCAGTTTTTCTTTTTTTTTTTTTTTGAGACAGAGTCTCACTCTGTTGCCCTAGCTAGAGTGCCATGGCTTTATCACAGCACACTGCAACCTCCAACTCCTGGGCTAAGTGAACCTGCTGCCTCAGTCTTCTAAGTACATGGACCTACAGTGTCAGCCATGAGCTATGGATAGTTTTTCTGTTTCTAGAGACAGGGTCTTGCTCTTGCTCAGGATGGTTTGGAATGCCTCAGCTCAAACAGTCTTCCCAGCTTGGCCTCCCAGTGTGCTGGGATTACAGTGTGAGCCGCCACACCCAGCCCCACCTCCACATTTCTGTTGCTATTTTCCTGCATACATCACCACCTACAATTTTAATTCAAATCTCAATACCTTCTCCTTTCTTTTTTTATTTACAAATCTCAATGCTTTGTTATCTCCCTGGCTTTTTACCACAATACTAAAAACGATTAAAAGGCAGAAGAAATAGAAATGCCAAACATGTATGTGTATATGCTTGTTTCCAGTGTGTATAGGTTAAAGGAAGAGGAGGTGTCCTAGGGAAAAGTGCATTCATGCAGTAAATGAAGCATTTGAACATGAGCATAGGGCCTCATATTACAGTCACCCAACCAATGACAGGAGATGTCAGGGGGTGCGGGTTGGCTTGATCAGAGCTAGGTTATCCAAAAAGAAAACTGGATAATCCCCAAAACTGTGCTCAAATGTCTACCAAGTGTTGCAAGAGACCCTATTTAAATCTACCATGACCAGTCTCCCTCCAGGAAGCACGACAACATACATTGTGCTTTGTAGAAATTTACCGCCAAGTCCTCCATCTCCTCGGTGTCAATGGTCCCAAAATAATAATCAGTATGTGACTTGATTTTGTTGACATCCTCATCATCAACATAGTTTCCACGTTCCGCCTGGATTGTGTAGGATTCCAGGAGGGCACGAGTCACAGGGGGACAGGGCAGGCGCCCAGAAACAATGTGTGCCCAGAACTGGAGGCATAGGAGGTATCTGTGAGGAACACAGGGAGAAAAATTAGTTAAGACTGCAGCACTTCTAATCCTTCTTGCTGATGTCCCTTTGGAAAGAAATATACAATATAGACCCCCTTCATATCCATAGAAAAAAGGGTATTCTCTATGAAGAAGCCTTCTCTCAATCCTTGGGCTCCTAACCTTTGGTTTATTACAGAAACTGAGTTTCAAAGGCTAATGAATAAAATGGTAATGTTATCTATTTGTGTTTTTTTTCTTTTGATATAGAGTCATATTGTTTTGCCCTTGGTAGAGTGCCGTGGCATCCCAGCAACCTCCAACTCATGGGCTTAAAGGATTCTCTTGCCTTAGCCTCCCAAGCACCTGGGATTACAGCACCTGCCACAATTCCTGGCCTTTTGTTGTTGTTGTTGCAGTTGTCATTGTTTACGTTTCCTGGGGTGGGTTCAAACCCGGCACACTCGGTGTACATGGCTGGCACTGTAACTAACCACTGTACTACCGGCACCAACCCTAGAACGGAAATTCTTAACTGCTGTTCTGGTCATAGTCGATGATTACTGTTAGAATAAAGTAAAAATGCCAATCACATCAATTGTCTTCTTAGATTTAAAATGTTAACAAACATTTGCTTGCCATTCTAAAGTTCTGAAGATTAATGAAATTTTAAAAATAATGAGAGTCTTAATCATTGGCTAGAAGAAGCTAAGGTTACCCTTCTTTATCATCTCTACCCACTTCACGTTACTTTCTTTTTTTCCTAAAAGAACTTTAACAATTATAAGAAATCCCTACTTTGAAGCCCTTACTTGTCTACTCAGTCCAGCTAAAGAGGTGCCTCACTCAGTTTAGTAGAAAAGGCATGGGCTTCGGAGCCAGGAAGAGCTGGCTCTCTATGACTTAGTGCCATGTTAACTCACTTGCCTAAGGTGAATCTCCTACCTATAAGAGGAGAAGAACTTGACATTCTTTTGAAAGGAAGGGTAAAAATTACATAACATTAATTAGATACCTGCCTGGGAATCAATAACTTAGCAAGTTATAAGAATTATTGGCCATAATAGTTATTCTTATTTAATGTTCCAAGTGATGGACTACATGGACAGAAAGAATCTGAAAAGGAAAAAAATGAATTTTTGTTTTCCACCAAGTAACATGCACAAACAAGAGATTTTAAGTGTATTATTATTTTTTTTTCCTTTCAGGCAAACTACTGATCCTGCTGACGTCACCACCCATCCTCTGAAATCAATGACCCTACCCTCATTCCCAAAGATCTTTTGGAGACTACCATTCCTATTAGCAGCTAGCCAGCTTCACCTTATGAACATTTTTGCCCGGCCTAGGTTTGGGAGCCCAGTCTTCTTCCTGCTCTCTACACAAGATGGTCAAATGGGGAGTGCTGGTGCAACTGATCTAGATTGTGTGCACAACCCAGCACACAATCTAGATCAGTTGCACCTGAATTACAACCCAAATCTTTCATCATGCAGGGCAGGGACTCTGCTCGTCATCATCATCCCTGTCCACGGGTAACAAAGTACTTGCTACATGACAATGCTTGATGATTTTCTGAAAGAATAGATGTTGTCTCTCTATCACTAACATTGAGAATTTCTGTGGCTTGCAGGAACACTATTTAGAATGAGGAGTAGATGCTTCCTCAACCCATACAACAATATGAGCATCAGAGGACTTACTTTAGGAAATTAAATTTTAAACTATGGTTCCTGGTTAGCCTCAGATTCTTAGCAATGGTGCTAGTTCACCACACTTTCTCATACTTTTATAACCCAACCACAAAGATTCCATCTCGTTGCTTCTCACATGGCTCCCATCCCATTTTCAAAGCATACATCTAAGTCCTAAAAACATCAGATAAAGATGGCAAGACATTTCTGAATTTTTAACTCCGTCTATTTCACACAGTGCTATGACACATTACTCTAAATAGTCTTCTCGGCTGCCTCAAAATGTTCACCCAAGTCATGAGAATGATTTCCATGGTGACATTTAAGTTGCCAGGCCACAAGGACAAGCAGGTGGTTGGTCTCAGGCTATACCACTAAAGTCTTTAGTGAACTCAGTAGACAGTATCTTTCCTCCCACTAGACAGGCAGACAGTTAAAGCCCCATTGATACAGAAAACCAAGGTCCTTACCAGTTCAATAAACTTGTAATCATGATCATCCCCCAAAATTACAGCAACAAGGAGAATACACATAGTGTGTTGGGTCACAATGCCCCAACTGCAAGCATTCTTTACAGGTACTCCAGGGGCTTCTATGGGGATGCTTCATCTTCTACACAAATAAAGGGGTCAGGTTTTGTGCTCTAGGCAGCTCATTGTGCATAACAAAAGCTCCTATTCATTATTGACTCACTCACGAGAATGCAATCAGAGCTTAATTAGTACATTCCTATTCAACAAGAAGTGGTAAAGAAAGAAAAAGAAAGACCCATCAGTTATTCAATTTTAGGAAGAAATCTCTTATCATTCCTTTTTTTTTTTTTTTTGAATTGAGACAGAGTCTCACTTTGTCACCCTTGGTAGAGTGCCATGGTGTCATAGCTTACAACAACTCCCTTGCCTCAGCCTCCCAAATAGCTGGAGTTACAGGCGCCCACCTCAAAGCCTGGCAACTTTTTTTTTCTTTCTTTTTTTAGCACGCCTGGGACGGGTTGGAACCCGCCAGCCCCGGAGCCTGTGGCCGGCACCCTATCCACTGAGCTATGGACCGCCCAGCCTGTCATTCCTTTCTGACGTTATTATTGTGCACTCTTTAAAGTACCTATCTAACCTGTTACTTGGCAACAAATTTGGCCTAGCAGAGCATCAAAGACACAGGAACCAGAGATGAGCATTTTTTCCCATAAGACCATCTAGTTTCTCAGAAGTGCATACACTGCACACAGTTGACCTTGGCCACGAGATAAGCCATTTTAAAAGGCTGTACATAAAAATGACTGTCACAAAAAGGAAAACACTCTGTAGTTACCATTCAAATTCTCTCAGAAACAGTAAATATTCTCTTCTTACTAAACTGAGTCCTTTATTTGCAATTGAAGTGCAGTATGTCTTAATAGCCCACACACTCTCCGAGACGGAATTGGAATAGCTATTGACTCTACAAGGGAAAGCCTACTTAGTTTGGTGGTTTGGGTGGGGTCAGGGGACAAAAAATTACCAGTTCAATTGCCTCTTAAAAATAGTTTCATTTTTCTATCTCTATTATCACCTTTGTTATGAGACTAGTGTACAGATACGTGAGTTCTAAAGTAAAAATCACCAGTATTAAAGTTTTGGAGACTAAACATCAGTGACTTTTTAAAAGACCACATAGAAAACAAAGTTTCCCATTATATCATTTTTTTATGTTTCCATTTCTTAAATGGAAAACCAAGAGCTAAAGGGAGTAAAATTTTTTGAAATTGACAACATTTCAAACTAATTGGGATTACTCAATTCTAAAGAAACTTTTAAAGCTTACCTTAATTAAAAACTGTTAGTTTTCAACCCTGAAATTACTACTATGCTCCCAGAAATAAATAAATGGTATACGAAAAGCTTAATTTAAAAATGCAAAAATAAAGTACGTGGTAATACTCTCAGTCATCTGAGAAGCACATGATAGGTACAAGTTGACATTGAAGGTAAAAAGCCAGTTGCGATCTGTAAGAATTAAATATCATGATCATTTAAACAATCAATAGAATAACATTTTTGATAAAACTTAATCAAACGGTACAGACCAATCTCACTGCAGATCCATGTGCAGAATTTTATTTTGGTAAATGAATACAATTTACCAAACAAAAAGAAAATAAAAAATTAGAAATCAATTGCACAAATAACCCATCATTAATATTAATACATTCACTTCCTGAAAAATATTCATTTCTACTTTAATAAATGTTTATATGGTGATTCATTATGCAAACATTTTAATATGACCTCCAAGTAATAGTTTAGAAATAAGATTTCTTTTAATCACAGGATTTTCAGTTGCCAAATAATCTCTGCCATTTTCTTAAAAAAATGAAAATTAAAAAACAAAAAGCATTGCAAGATTTCTACTTTGTTGGGGGAAGGGAATAATACTACTCAGTGTATTACTAATAGGATGTAGTATTTGAATAAAGTGTGAAAGGGATACCAGAAAGGGGAAGGTTTGGTAAAACTTCACAATACTTAAAGACAACAAAATTGTTCCCCAGGCTTTATACAATAAGTTTAAGTATACTCAAATAACATCAAGTTTTCTGTGTTGTGATCTAAAGGATAATCATTCATATCATAAATGACTTCTTAAAAATAAATCTTACCATTTATGCATTAAAACTTAATGTTGTGATGTGTCTCATTTTGAATGCTCAAAATAATAAAACTATAGGGAAAGGGGCAGGTATTACTTTCCTAAGAGTATTCAAATCACTCCATTAGACTGAATTTAGAGTTCTGCTCCAAGTTCACAGGATTTTTAAATAAAAACAAGGCTGTGCATATACACCTTAAAAGATCTCTCCAGATCTCTAATTTCTTGACTTGAAGTTTGTTAAGTCCCATCTTCTTCTTCAATGTATCATTTTATCTTTTTCTCCCCCATGTGTCATTTTATCTTTTTCTTCCTGCCAGCACACTCCCTTTCCTCTAATTCAATAGTCCACAAATAGTTACTGAATGGCTACTGTGGACATATATGCACTTTTGCTATATTTGAGGCACTACATCACTGTTCTACTAATAATGCCAATCCTACCAAAGTCAGATTTCAGGTTTACTTTACACATATAAAAATAGGATACTGGGATACAGGAGTTTTCTGAGTACTGTTAAATATTATGTCTCTTGCCTTGCAGCACTTTGGTGACAGCATCAAGCATCCATGCACTGTGTATCAAAACATACTTTTTGGAGGTGACTGCCACTCCAGAATGAAGCAATGTCATCACAGGATTATGGTTTCATAATGTTTCCTTGTTGACTTTTTTCTAGGTATTAACACAGCACTTGAGTGCCTGGATATGACTACAGGAACAAATTTCTAATAGAATGCCTATGTTTTCTAAAAGGTAATGAAATGTAGCCATAACACTAGTCTTTTTCTAAAGTGACAAATACAAATTGTATATATTTCTGGTTCATGATAATATGTTGTAAAGTATGAATACATTCTGGGATGGCTAAATCAAGCAAATTAACATAGTTGTTAAACCTCAGATATGTTTTTGTGTTGAGAACACTCAAAATCTACTCCCAGTCATTTTCAAGTTAAATTTTCATTTCATTTTATATTGCCACATCATTTTTACCCGGCTATATAGCAACAGACCTTCTAGCTATAAACAGTTTATATATTAATCATGTGCAAGCATTCAACAGATGGAGTCTTTTCAGGTAACTTTGAGAAAATAAAGGTTTTAAAGACAAATTTTCAACAAGAACAATGAGGTTGATGTTTGTCACAACTCAAAAATTAACGTTTATCTTCGCTAATTATCTTTTGACTGAAAGCTACAATGAAATCTTGGCAGAGATGAGGCTTAGCGAACTCAGCTGGTTAGAGTGGACATTTGAAGGCACTCGCAGAATCTATGGGTACATGGGAAGAAAGGGGCAAGCAGGCCTAACTATAAACCCAGATTCAAAGAGTAAAAACAGTGGCCCTTGTGCAACCAATGAGAGGTAAAGACAGTGAAGGTATCAGAGCCCTGGAAAAATGCTGGAGTCTTCCAGAACATCTGCAAACAGTGTACCTATTTTACTCTGGATCCACAGATATGCTGACTAAACTAATTACACGCTTCCAGATCAAAGCCACGCCAATAGCATATGTCTACTAAGAATCAAATTTACAAAAATCATCACATGATCGCATGTCTTCTTGCATAAGAAGACCATCTTCTCATTCTTTCCCAGAAAAACAAAGTCAGACACTGGGAGGGAACATTTAGGAATGTGAGTTTAGAACTTCCTCAAAAGAAAGAAGCCCCGTCTCAAGAGCACCTCCCCGGAGAACAAGGTTCTGCCTCCCTTCTTCGCCTTGGGACGCCCGGGCCCACCGCCCACTCGGCTGCCGCCTCCCTCTCCCTTTAGCTGTCCGCCGCCACCGCCGCCTCTTCCCCAGCGCTCGCCCCTTTTCCGGGGGCCTCTGCCCCCTTCCTCCAGCCTCCGCTGTCTCTGCAGCCCCACCCCCCCACGGAAGCCTCCAGTGGAGGCGGCGGCGGCGCCTTTTACCCCGTGCCGTCCCCGCCGCAACCCCAGTGCCGGCCCTTCCCGGGGACGACGCCGGCGAGCGCCGCCTCCTGGCCCAGGGCCTCCTTGGAGCCCGTGCTGGCCTGAGGCGCCGCGGCGGTCCGACGTGCTCGGGGACGCGGTCCTACAGCGCCTGCGCGACCGGCAGTGCCTGGAAGGGGCGTTGGGGACCCCGAGACGGGCCTGCCGGGTGCCGCAGCGCACTCACGTCGGTCCCAGCTTAGTCGAAGTGCGCGCGCGGGTGCGCGAGGTACTGCGGGAGGCCGAGGCCGATGGCGCCGCCTGGGCCCTGCTGCACGCCGAAGCCGCGCTGCTGCCTGCCCAACTGGCCGAGCGGATACAACCACTGACCCAGGCCGCCTACCTGCGAGGCGTGGCGGAGGCTGGACAGGGTCCGGCGCGCTGGCTGAGGCTTCGCGAGATGGCTCGGGAATGGCAGGCCGAGCGGGAGGAGGTGGCCAAACTATCCGCCCCGGCAGCGGGCAGCGCCGCGGATGGATGCTGTGCCAGGAACGGTTGTCGCGTGCGGTCAGGATGGCCAGACCGGTCCGGGACTCACCTCTCGCCTCGCCAGATCACGTGACGCGGTCACGTTGCGCGCAGTCGGACAGGCGGTGACTGAGGGAAGCGGGGCTCCTGGAGGCTGAGGCGGCGAGGCGCGGGGGAGCCGCAGCGGTTGTCACCACCACAGCCCGGGAGGTGAGACTGACGTGGGGACCGTTGTCACCCGCCGCAGCGCTCCGGGGCGCTGGCGCCGTCCCACACCTGTATTCTATTTCCTAGGATTTTGAGTATTGTTGGATTGTATTCATTAGTGAAATTGGTGTGTGTGTGTGTGTGTGTGTCTTTTTCTTAATGGGTCCTTTTTATGGTTTTGGTATCAGAAAGATACTTGCTCCAGAGGATGAATTGGCAGTTTTCTTTCCTTCTCAATGTTTTTGAATGGATTCTGCGGCATAGGTATGAGCTCTTCTTTGAATGTTTGTTTAAATTCTGGTGTAAAATCATCTGGTCCAGGACTTTTTGTTGTTGTTGTTAGAAGCTATTTTATTTTTGCAATTACTGTGCTTGATATCGGTCTGTTGAAGAGTTCTAATTCTTCCTGGTTAAGTCTAGGTAGGTAGTATGATTCCAGGTATTAGTCCATTTCCTCCACAATGTTAAATTTCTGGGCATAGCAATTTTTGTAGCAATCAGAGATAATCTCTTGTATTTCTGGGACATCTATTGTTATTTTCCCTCTTTCATTTCTCAGTGAAGTTATTAGAGATCTTACTTTTCTGTTTCTAGTTAGACTAGCCAAAGTTTTATCAATTTTTTTTATTTTTATCAATTTTATTTTTTATTTTATTTATTTTAAGGAACCAACTCTTTGTTTTCTTAATCTCCTGAATGGTTCTTTTCTTCTCAATTTCATTTTTTCTGCTCTGATTTTGGTTCTTTCCTTCTGCTAGGTTTGGGATTGGATAGCTCTTTCTTTTCCAGTTCCTAGAAATGATGCATTAGATTGTTGATTTGTGCCTTGTATTGTTATTGGCTGTGGGCATGTAATGCAATAAATTTCCCTCTTATGACTGCTTTCTCAGTATCCTGGAGGTTTTTCATCATCATTTTGTTAGACATATCTAATGATTTTCTCCTTTGTCTTCTCCTTGAAATAGTTGTGTTTCACATAAGATCATTTGGTTTTTATGATTTGGGGAATGAAAGTTTTTGTTGGAAATGAGTTCAACCTTGATTCCATAGTAGTCTGTAAGATACAAGATATAATTTCTATTCTTTTAAATTAGGCGAGGTTTGATTTGTGTCCTAGGATATGGTTAGTTTTGGAAAATTATTCATAAGCTAATGGGAAGAATGTGTATTTGGTAATATTGGGGTGGTATGTTTTGTAGCGTCATGTTAAAGTCGATGGTTTCTTTGCTCAGTTTGTGTTTGGAGGGTCTGTCCAGTTCTGTCAATAGGGTGTGAAGTCCCTAGAAATTATGCTGTTATAGGATATTATATTGTTCAGACTTGTTAGAGTTAATTTTGTAAATCTGGAAACATTTAATTAATTTGGGTGCATAAATACTTAGGATTGAGATGTCTTCTGGTATTGTTCCCTTGACCAGTATATAGTGTACTTCGTTTTTATCATTCCTTATCTATTGTGGTTTGAAGCCCAATGTATCTTGAAATTGTGACCCCTGCTTTCTTTTGATTTCCATCTCCCTGAAATATTGATTATAATCCCTCAACCTGAGTCTTGTTTTGTCCTTAGCTGTTAAATATGTTACCTGAGGACAGCATAGAGTTGGCTTGTGCTTTTGATCCAGTCATCTGGTCTGTGTCTCATCAGTGGGTAATTCAAGCCATTCACTATGGCTTGACTATGATGGATTTGTGTTTGTCTTTTGTGAAGGTTGCCGCCTACATTTATCACTTGTACCATTGAGGAAGTTAGGCTATGACCTTTAATTTCTGTGTGTCTTTGCTTGTGGTACATTGTTATGTTCGATGTGTAATATTACTCTGGAATACTTCCTGGACAGGGGGTCTTATAGTGGCAAATTTCTTCAATGTTTGTTTGCAAGGAAAACATTTGATATTATCCATTGAATATGAAACTTAGTTAAAAGTTAAAAAAAAAAAGGGAAAATATTAAAAGTACATGTATTGCGTGGTCCGTAAGTAATGCTCCAGGATTAGGAAAAGCAAAATAAAAAGAAAAAAAACTTTTCTTCCTAATGACAATAGTTGGCTCTTCTTGGTTAAGAGGGGAAAAAAAAACCCCAGTACTCTGTATTCTGCATCTGGTAGGGGTGGGATGTTATCAGCTAGTTGCCAAAGAGATCCAGTCTTGTTTTCCTGATTCATTGATGTTATTATTGGCTTGATAGCTAACTGTATGAGAGGTGAATCCCCATGGGGGTGGTAGAGGCAAATTCCTGAAGCTTATGCCAGACTATGAGGTGGGGAGGTGGGGAAGACTCTGCCATCCAACAGTTCCCTGCAGCCACAGATGGGGCAATGTCGTAGGCATAATCTGCTCACCTCTGCCCATGTGTCCAAGGAAGTCAGCCCTGGGGTAGTTCCAACTGCTGGAGTCAGAAGCATTAACATAATGGGATACTGTGAGGCTGCTCCAAGCTTGGCTCCCTTTGGTGTTAGCCAGCTCAAGGTTTTAGTATTATCCACACCTGCCCTGTCAGTCTCCAGTGTCAGCAGTGGGGACCAGGCTGCCAGGCCTCCCACTGAACAGGCTCCAGTACCAGATCTGCCCAGCCAGTGGCACTAAATTGATAGCCTGGGTTCAGGCCTCTGGCTTTGTCCCTAAGAGGCAGATTATACTCTCTCCAACCCTTCAACAAAAGGCCAGCTTCTGTGCACCTGAACGTCCTGTGGGACCTATATTCCGGCTTGTTTCATATCAGTCTTCAGGCATGGATGGACAGGCCCTCTCAGAGTTCAGTTCAATCCCCAGTCCACTCCTACAGAATGCCATGGTGGGGTGTGGGGAAATCACCTGCAAAATTAATCCCCCAGGGATTCCACAGGCAGGCTCTCTCCCTGCGTTGCTGCCATAGTTTGCATCTGTTTTTCATGCGTGCCTCTCACCCTTCTTAACGTTTTGCTCCTGGTTCTCCATTGTGTCTCACTGTGCCTTTGCAATGTTGTTTCTGGACAGGACAATCCAGATGGAGGCATCTAGAGACTCCGCTCATCAGTTTTACTGAGATCAGCTGATGAAGAAATGTCTCTAGTCTGTCATCATGAAGCCTCCCTTTCTGCATTCTTTTTAAAAATCCATCTGGGTATTTATGGACTGAAAATAGATTAGAAGATTTTTTATATTTTCACAAAAATGAATGGATTATTTTGTTTCAACGTATTACTGGTGTAAAACTATTTCACGTTACATGGATCATTTTTGTGATGCTACAGTCCCGACTATAGGTATGCCCATCACTCATATGATATTCACAGTACCCACTGGGTTGGCTTAGTCCATTTGCCTCCTTCCCTCTACCCCTTTCCCTTGGTTGATTTCCACAGACTTTTACTTCCTTCTATGCACATGTGAGCTCATCAGTTAGCTCCAATTTAATAGTGACTGTATGTGGTGTTTGTTTTTCATTCTTGAGATATTTCACTTAGAAGGATGGTCTCTAGTGCCATACAGATTGTTGTAAAAGGTATTAATTTATCATTTTTTTTTGTTGTTGAGTGGTACTGCATGGAATACATGTACATTTAATTAGTCTACTCATGAATTTGTCAGCACTTGGTTTGTTTCCACATATTGGCAATAATGAATTGTGCTGCAGTAATCATTCAAGTGCAGGTATCTTTTTGGTAAAATAATTTCTCTTCTTTTGGGGAAAAAACCAGTAGTGGGACTACTGGGTCAAATTGTAGGTCTACTTTTAGTTCTTTGAGAAAACTTCATTCTCATTTTCATAGAAGTTTTACAAATTTGCACTCTAACCAACAGCATACAAAAATGCCTTTCTCTCTGTGTCCATGTCAGCACCTGTTGATTTGGGAATTTTAATAAATTCCATTGTAACTGGAGTAAGGTGATAATGTCATTGTCAATTTAATTTTCATTACCCTAATAAGTTATGAAATTGAATATTTTTTCGCATGTTTACTGACCATTTTTTCTTATTTTTGAGAATTGTCTTTTCATGTTTTTTTGCCCACTTGTCTATAAGATGGTTTGTCTTTTCCTGTTGGTTGCTTGAGTTATTTGTAAATTCTAGTTACTAGTCCTTTATTGGAAGTGTAATTTGTGACTATTTCTTCCATTCTGTTGGTTGTCTGTTTTGATCTGTTAATTGTGTCTGTAGCAGTGCAGACGCTTTTTAGCCGAAACAAATCCCAGTTTTGGTTTTGCCATGATTGCCTTTGGGGTCTTTTTCTTAAATTCTTTTCCTAGAATCATATTTAGAAGAGCTTTTTCTACATTTTCCTCTAGAATACTTATGATTTTGTGCCATAAATCTTTTGTATATCCTCAGTTTGAGTGGTGAGAAGTAGTGGTCCTACTTCATTCTGGTGCATGTAACAATCCAATTTTCCCAGAGCCATTTATTAAATAGGGCTTCTTTTCCCCAGTGTATGTTATTGCCTGCTTTGTCAAAGATAACTTTGTTGAAGGTAGGTGGTTTTATATCTGGGTCCTCCGTTCCATTGGTGTATTTCCATATTTTTGTAGAGATACCATGCTGTTTTTTTAAACTACAAAGCTATAGTTTCATAGTATGGCTTCAAGTGTGGCACTGAAAGTCCTACAGATTTGTTCTTTTGGTTAAGATTCAGGCTCTTTTATGGCTCCAAACAAAGTATAAAATAATTTTTTTCTTTATCTGTGAATTATGACTTTGGCAACTTGATGGAGATCGCATTGCATTTATTAATCACTTTAGGTAGTATTGATATTTTAACATTATTGTTTCTACTAAGTCAGGATATTTGTTTATACCCTCTGCAACTTTGTTGTTCAGAGATTTATTGTTTTCCATGTTAGAGAAATTTTACTCTCTTACTTGCATGTAAGTATATCCCTACTTATTTTATTTTGTTTTTGTTTTTATGAATGTTACTTAGTCTTTGATTTGACTCCTGGCTTAACTGTCATTGTTATATAGAAATAGTATTAATTTATGTATATTGGCTTCTTATCCTAAGACTTGCTTAATTTATTAATTCCAGAAGACTCTTGGTAGAACCTTTGGGATTTTCTAGGTACAAGATTATATCATTGGGAAAAAGCGATGTTTGACCTCCACTTTACCAGTTTGGATACCTTTAATATTCTCCTCTTTTTTGTCTTGCCTAGGACTTCTAGCACTATGTCAAAAAAGAGTGGTGATAGTGGGAATCCTTGTCTTACTCTAGTTCTTATGGGCAATGCTTTCAACTTTTCTCCATTGAATATGTTATTTGTGTGTTTTCCAAATATGACTTTTATAACTCTGAGATATTTTCTTTCTATGCCTAGTTTGTTCAGGGTTTTTATCATGCCTTGTTTGCTATCCTTGCATATGGAATGAAGTCATCTTGGAGCTTCATTTTTTTTTTTTTTTTTTAGTATACTGTTTTATTCAGACTGCTAGTTTTTTTTTTTTTTGTTTTAGGGTTTTTACACCTGTATTCATAAGGGATATTGGTTTTTACTTTTCTTTTGTTATCATTGTGTCTTTCCCTGGCTTTTGTATGACTATAACATTAGCTTCATAGAATGAGTTAGGAAGGTTTCCCTTTTTCTCAATATTATGGAATAATTTCTACGTTATATGTGCCCAGTATTCATTGTAGGTTTAACAGAATTCAGTTATGAACATATCTTGTGCAGGGCTTCTCTTTTTTGACTAGATTTTTCCTTACCAGTTTAGTCTCACTTTTCTTTATTTTTTTTTTTTTTTGGTCTACTCAGTTTTATTTCTTTCTGGTTAAGTGTTGGAGGTTGTGTGTTTCTAGGAACTTTTCTATTTTCTCTCTGTTCTCTAGATTATGTGCATAGCGATTTATCTAGTATTCATGGATGATTTTTTTTTCTTTTTTTTTTGTTTTTTTCTTTGTCTTAACTTTTTTTTTTTTTTATTGTTGGGGATTCATTGAGGGTACAATAAGCCAGGTTACACTGATTGCAATTGTTAGGTAAAGTCCCTCTTGCAATCATGTCTTGGACCCATAAAGTGTGACATAGATGATTTTTTTAATGAAAATTTTGAAATTATTAATGTTTTATTATACATATTATATTCTCTCAGAACTGAGGGGGAGGGGAAGGCCCCACTCAAGTGAGGTAGCAAACTTGCCATCAAAATTTAATTATAACTGACAATGTTATGGTTAGTCCTTAATTCCTGAGAATTTGAACATAATTATGTTTCTGTGAACTTAATAACAAATGCTTATAATTTTTAAAATTATATATTTGAAAAGAAATTCAACATATCAACATGAATATGTTAGCAAGGCAAACCATCATCCAACTGTATGTCTGAAAATGTGTGTTTTCTACATTATGTGCATAGTGATTTATCTAGTATTCATGGATGGTGTTTATTTCTGCAGTATGTATTTCTGCAATGTTAGCCTTTTCATTTCTGATTCAGCTTATTTGGTTCATTTTTCTTCTGTTCTTAAGTAAGAGCAAATTTCAAGTTCTCAACTCTTTTGTTTCCTAGATAAACTTTCTATCATTTCCCTCTGTATTCTCCTTCTAGGATTCCTTTCTTAAATATATCGATCAACTTGATTGTGTCTAGTCAGTTTTATACTCTACTTTCAGTTTTCCTTTTTAAAATTTTGTTTCCATGAATCAATCTGTATAACAAATATGTCTTATTTTTTTCTGTTTGTTCTGATTCATTAATTCTACTATTGTACATGCATACTAAATATTTCAACTAAGGTATTAAATTTTTCAGGTCTGCAATTTAAATTGGATGCGTCGTATAGTTTTCATCTCTTTGTTAATATCTCAGTTTCCTCAGACATAATTTTGATGATTTTATTCTCTGTGTAATGCTTTAGCACATAGTGTATGTTTAAGATGGTTATTTTTAATTCTTTTTCAGATAATGCAAAGATCTCCATTTCTCAAGGGTTAATTCCTAAAGATTTATTTTGTTCCAATGGGACATGTTTTCTGTATTATCTGTATAACATCTAATCTTGTAGTAAGTTCAGTTAATAGTGTTTTTTGTAGTACACTGTTACGTTACAAATTTACAATTTTATATTCTTTACTCAGTAGAATGTGTTTCTACTTCATCTAAGTAAACACAAAAAATGTAAAGTCTCCATCTTTTCTTCTATCTGAATAGTGTTCCATGCTATATATGTACCACAGTTTGTTAATCTATTCAGGAGTTGATGGGCACTTGGTTTTCTTCCATGTCTTGGCAATTGTGAACTGAGATGCAATAAACATTCTGGTATAAATGTCCTTATGGTAAAATAATTGTTTTTCTTCTGCATAGATACCTAGTAATGGGATTGTGAGATCAAATGGAAGGTACACTTTTAGTTATTTGAGAATTCTCCATACTTCTTTCCATAGAGGTTGAATTGGTTTGCATTACCACCAGAAGTGCAAAAGTGTTCTTTTCTCTCCATATCCACGTCAGCATCTGCAGATTTGGGATTTTGTATGGTGGGCTAACCTCACTGGAATTAGGCAATATCTGTAGAGTTTTTGCTTTGTATTTCTCTGATGATTAGGGACAATGAGTCTTTGTTCATGTGTTTTTTGGCCATTCACATGTCATCATCAGTGAAGTTTCTGTTCAAGTTTCTTCCCATCTTATGAATGGGGTTGTTTGCTCTTTTTGTTGATTAATTTGAGTTCTCAGTAGATTCTAGTTATCAGCTTTTTGTCAGATTCATAGCATGCAAATACATTGCCCATTCTGAAGGCTGTCTGTTTGCTTTAGCTGTGGTACCTTTAGCTATGCAGAAGATTTTTGCTTCATGACATACGAGTCATTTATTTTAGATGTTTCTGCAACTGCCAAGGAAGTTGCTTAATGACATACGATTCATTTATTTTTGATGTTTCCGCAACTGCCAAGGAAATCTTGTTCATAAAATCTTTTCCCAGGTCTATTTGTCAAGAGTTTTCCTCAATTTTCTGTTAGAATTTTTAGTTTTGTGTCTTAAATGTAAATCTTTTATACAGCAGGACTCAATTTTTGTCAGTGGTAAGAGGTGCTGATCCAATTTCAATCTTCTACATGTGGCTAACTAGTTCTCTAAGCACCATTTATTAAATAGTAATTCTTTTCTTCAGTGCATGCGTTTGTTTGGTTTATCAAAGATCAGATGATGATATGTGGCTGGGTTCATCCCTAGGTTCTCTATTCTATTCAATAGGTGTATATCTCTATTTTTTGCCAACCCAACACTATTTTGATAACTATAGACTTGTAGTACAAATTGAAGTCTGGTAATGTGATGCTTCCAGAGGTAATGGATACCTGCAATACAAATTCTTTATTCCTAAGAATTGTATTGGCTAGATTTTTTTTTTCTGGTTTTATATGAAAGAAAGTACCAGTTTTTGAAGTCCTTTAAATATGACTTGGTGTTTTCATGGGAATTGCATTAAATCTGCAGATCACTTCGGGTAGTATGGACATTTTAACAAGCTTGATTCTTCCCAGCCATGATGATGATATGTTTTTCTATTTTGTAGCATTTTCTGCCATTTCTTTTCTTGGGGGTTCATAGTTGTCTTTATAGAGATCCTTCACATACATTGTTAGATATATTACAAGGTATTTAATTTTCCTTGGAGCTACTGTGAATTACATTAGGTCTTTGATTTGATTCTCAGCCAATTATTGGTGTTTTATGAAGGCTACTAATTTTTGGACATTGATTCTGCATATCCAGACGTTACTGTATTTCTTGATCTCCTCTAATAGCCGTATAGTTGAGTCCCAGGGGCCTTCCAGGTATAAGATCATGTCATCTGCTTAGAACAAGATTTTCCCTTCACTGTTCCCATTTGAATACCCTTGATCTTTTTCTCTTGCCTGATTGCATTAGCTGGAACTACCAGCACTATATTGAATGGCAGTGGTGACAGTAGACATCCATGTTTGGTTTCAGTTGTAAGTGGAAATGCCTTCAGTTTTACTGCATTCAATATGATATTGGCTGTGAGTTAGTGGTAGATGGGCTCTATCAGTTTAGGAAATGTCCCATCTATGACTATTTTCTTAAGTGTTAATCTCACAAAATGGATGCAGGATTTTGTCAAATGCTTTTTCTGCATTAAGATGTACAATTGACACAATCGTTTGGTCTTCACTTTTGATATTTTTTATATGATGAATTACATTTATGGATTAATCTATGTTGAACTAACCTTGCACCCCTTGGATACAGCCTACTCGATTGTGATGTGTAACTTTTTAATGTGTACTTTATCCTGTTTATTTAGATCTTACTGGATATTATTGTCTCAATACTCATTAATGATATTGGACTAATAGTTTTTTTGTATTTGTTGGCTGCTATCCTAGTTTTGGAATCCAGTTGATATTTTCGTTGTAGAATGTGTTAGGAAGGATTCCTTTCTTCTCTATGTTGTGTTGAGATTATTCAATATAGTTTGGTAGAATAATGGTGTGAAAGCATCTGGTCCGGGACTTTTCTATTTTAAAAAATTTTGTATTTTTGATGTAATGTTAGTGCCTGATATAGGTCTATTCAAAATTTCTGATCTTTCATATTGAGTTTAGGAAGGTGGTGTGATTCTAGTTTTGGTTTATTTCCTCTACATTTTCAGATTTCTGGGCTTAAAGTGCTTTGTAATATTTCTGGAGGATCTTGTGTATTTCTGTGGTATCTCTTATTTCCCCCTTCTTTGTTTCTGATTGAAGTTATTTATCTTGCTTTTCTACTTCCTGGCAATCATTTATGAATTTTATCAATCTTTTCAAATTACCAATTTTTTTGTTTCACGGATCTTCTGAATAATTCTTAATTTCTAATTTCATTTCATTCTTCTCTAGTTTTAGCTATATATTTCTTTTTTGTTTGTTTGTTTGTTTTTGGTTGGTTTGGGATTTTATTGTATTTTCTTTTCCATTTCCTTGTGATGGCCCATTAGGTTATTAACTTGCTTTCTCTGTGTTTGTTTCGTAGATGAGGACATCTAATGCTGTAAATTTTCCTCTTAGGATTGTCTTTGCAGTATCAAACGGGTTTCAATAGCTTGTGGCTATCATCATTTTGTTCAAAAATTTTAATGATTTACTCCTTAATCTCATCCTTAATACAACTGTCTTTCTTGAAGAGGTTGTTTCACTTCAATGATTTTATGTGGGTGTGAATATTTATGTTGGTGTTGAGTTCTATTTTTATTCTGTGATGGCATGAGAAGATACATGATATAATTTCTATTTTTTTGATTTTTTGAGATTTTATTTGTATCCTAATATATGACCAATTTTAAAGGATAATCCATGGGCTGATAATGAAACATGTGTATTGAGTTTTATTGAATGAAAAGTTCTGTATTTGTTAATTAAATCCATTTGTTCTAGATTACTTCTTTGTTTAATTTCTGCTTGAAAGATCTGTCATGTAATGTCAGAGGGGCATTGAAATCACTAATTATTATGGAGCTTGAAGATATCATATTGTCCAGATTATTTACCATTCTTTTTTTATACTTAGGAGCATTTAGATTGAGTGGACAGGTGTTGACAATTGTAATCTCTTCATGTTGTATATTTCCCTTGACCAGTATATAGAGTCCATTATTGTTTTTTTATATATTTCTTTGTTTAAAGCCAATTCTATCTCTAAATAAGATTGCAACCCCTGCTTTTTTTTATTTCCATCTGCCTGGAATATTATTTTGCATCCCTTCCCTTTGAGTCACATTTTATCCTTAGAGGTTATGTGCATTTCCTGGAGACAGAAGATGTATACATTTATGTAGTCAGCCATCCTGTGCCTCTGTAGCAGGAAATTCAAGCCATTCGCATTTATTGAGAGAATTGATAGGTATGTGGAGTTTTGTTTGTCTTGTTTTGAGGAGGTCTGTTGCTTTATTGTATCCCTTGTGTCACTGTGGAAGCTAGGCTTTGTTCTTAAATTTCTGGGTGTTTATACATTGTTGATGGATCGTCCTCCTGGTCAGTTGGAAGCAAGGGTCTGAGTATTTCTTGTAGATCTTGGTTAGTTGTGGCAATTTTTCTCAACATTTTCATGTCAGTAAAATGTTTGATTCCTTCATTGCATATGAAAATCAGTTTAGGAAGGTACAGGATCCTGGGCTGAAAATTGTTTTGTTTAAAAAAATTAAAGGTGGATGAACACCCTCTTCTGGCTTTAAACGTTTCAGATGATAGGTCTGCTGTCATCCTGGTATTTTTCCTTTTGTAGGTAAGACATTATTTACTACTGGCTGTTTGCAGGACTTTCTCTTTTAAATTGTCTTTGGCAATATTAACTACAGTGTGTGTAGGAAATGCTTTGTTTGGATTGAGTTGTGCTGGAGTTCTGAAACTATCTATTATCTTAATTCTGTGTCTTTCTTAATGCTTGGGGAAATTTATACCATGATTTCTTGAAGTAGAGCTTTGGTGCTGTTAGGACCATCTTTTTGTCAGGAATCCTGATAATTTGGATGTTTGACCTTTTAGAGTAATGCCATAACTCTCTCAGGAAATATAATGTTTTTTGTTTCCTCTTTTGTCTGCCTGTTTGAGTGATCAAAAGTCTTGTCTTCAATTTCTAAATTTCTTTCTTTACTATGTTCTACTCGATTACTGAAGCTTTGTACTGTGTTTTGAAGCTCCTTGAATATTTGTTTCAATTCCTTAAGTTCTGTTGTATCTTTTCTACTTATAGGTAGATGTTTGGTGACTTTCTCTTTGATTTCACTAATTTATTGAGACAACTTTTTGTATTTTTTTCCTTCTATTCCTCATTTCCATTCATGTCTTTGCCATCTATATTCTAAATTGTATTTCTGACATTTAAAAGATTTCTCTATTTATGGTATTTTCTGCTTTATCTCCTTGAATTCTTTTGAGGTAATTGATCAGGTCCGATGTTTCATGCTGTCAAGATTATTCTGCTGGTTCCTCCCCATGTGTATTTTCAGCATATTTTTCATATTAATTATACTTTTTCTTAGCTGAAATGTTAGGTTGTCCCTAAATAGTTATTGAGAGATAATCTAATTAAGGACATTAAGCAGCACCCCAGAGACCTATTTGAAAACTAAAACCGGTGTGTGAGATCAGATCTGGAGGCCCTAGGAAGTGAAGATTACCACCTCTTCACCAATTATCTGGAGCTCGTGCCCTTTCCCGCACAGCATCATGGATCTCCTTTTGGGGCCTGCTGTGTGGGTATCTCTGACAGCAAGCTTTACTCTCTCCAGTTTTGGTGGGCAGCATAGAGGGGCAGGCCACCAGGTAAGTGTCCTGAGTTGGGGGAGGCTACAAGATAATGCAAACTACTTCTGTTCTGGTGTCAGCCCATTCTCTACTCAGTTTAAAGAAGTCATCATATTTCACTGGAGTCCCTGTTGTAAAAGCCCTGGGTACCAGAGCAGGGATACTGACTCAGTCCAGCATTTGAGAGGACAACTCAGAAAGCAGACCAAGGAAGGGGCTGGGACTTCCCTGGGGAATTTTGGTGTTTGCCTGTGAGCCCCCCTTTTTAGTCTTCATTGGTATAATGGGCATTTTAGCTCCAGGTTACTACTCTCCTGACTCCATCGATGGTAACACCTGGCGTTTGGATTATGGTTGCGGACTTATGTACAAAGTGTTGGCACTGAGGGTGCTGCTCACAGCCCCCTTCACTCCTTGAGGCTCCCTTCACGTTATCCCTGCACATCTGGGAAATTTCACCCAGTACGTTTCCCCCCAGAAGGAATTTGAGGAAGTTTCCTTTCTGAGCTTTGGCTTACCTGAAAATTCCCTCATGCTGATGTCACCCCTGAGGATAAACTGGCTTGGCAGAAACTCCCTGCAACATGCCATGGACAGCCTCGATGCCTGTGGCTTTCAGTCCTGCAGGGCTTCTGTTTCCTTTGATGATTTTTCAAGAGCCTACTACTGGTGCTTGTGGGCTCTTTGCCTTTAACCACCTTATTGTGTCTCATGGAAAGCACCAGCACACTGTTCCCTTGAAAGACATCTTTCCAAGTCATCAAAGGACCACCCCATTCATGACACCCCCTTTGTCCCAAAATCCCTCCCCTGTATGTCTCCTGTTACCACCTGTCCCTCACATTCTTTTTTTTTTTTTTTGAGACAGAGCCTCAAGCTCTCACCCTGGGTAGAGTGCAATGGCATCACAGCTCAAAGCAACTTCCAACTCCTGGACTCAAGCGATTCTCCTGCCCCAGCCTCCCAAGTAGCTGGGACTGCAGGTGCCTGCCAGAACACCCAGCTGTTTTTTGGTTGCAGCCGTCATTGTTGTTTGTCGGGCCCGGGCTGGATTTGAAGCTGCCAGCTCAGGTGTATGTGGCTGGCACCTTAGCCGCTTGAGCCACAGGTGCTGAGCCATGTCCCTCACATTCTTCTCTCCCCCTGAAAACCCCTGAGCACTCACCCATGCTCTTCCTAATACAAATCAACTTGTTGGCTGATCCGAAAAGCCCCCCCCAAAAAAAAATCCCAGAAAATAACAAGGGTTGGTGAGGATGTGGAACCTTAGTGCACTGCTGGTAGGAATTCAAAATGGTGCAGACACCATGGAAAATGGTACAGCAGTGGCTAAAAAATTTAAGCATAGAATTATTATATAATCCAGCAATTCTACTTCTGGATACCTAAGCCAATAAACTGAAAGCAGAGACTCAAACAGACATTGTACCCCCATGTTTGTAATGGCATTATTCTCAGTAGGCAAAAGGTGGAAGCAACAAACAGATGCACAGAACGTGGTCTATCCATACAGTGGAGTATCATTCAGCCTTAAAAAGGAAGGCGATTCTGACACGTGCTGCAACACAGAGGAACCCTGAGGGCTATGCTACGGGAAATGAGCCAGTACACACTGTACGACTCCACCCACGAGAGGCTCCGGGAGCAGTCAATTCATACAGACAGAAAGTAGAAATGGTGGGAGCAGAGGGTGGGGATTATTATTTAATGGGCACAGAGTTTCAGTTTTGCAAGAGGAAAACCGTTCTGGAGGTTGGTTGTACAACAACGTGGAAGTCCTCAACGCCATTGAACTGTACACTTAAAAATGTTTGAGACAGCAATTTTCTTGTTTTTTTTTTTTTTTGAAGTTTTTGGTCAGGGCCAAGTTTGAACCCACCACCTCCGGTATATGGAGCCAGTGCTCTACACCTTTGAGCCACAGGCACCGCCTTGAGCAGCAAATTTTATGTTATGTGTATTTTAGTAAAATTTTTTTTGTTTTGTTTTGAGACAGAATCTTACTATGTTGCCCTGGCTAGAGTGCTGTGGCATTACAGCTCACAGCAACCTCAAACTCTTGGGCTTAAGAGATTCTCTTGCCCCAGCCTCCCAAGTAGCTGGGACTATAGGCGCCTACCACAATGCCCGGCTATTTTTTTTTGTGTGTGTGTATGTGTGTGTGTGTGTGTGTGTGTGTAGTTGTCATTGTTATTTGGCAGGCCCAGGCTGGATTTGAACCCACCTGCTCTGGTGTATGTGGCTGGCACCCTAGCTGCCGAGCCTTTACTACATTTTTTTTTAAAAGGACCTGGGACCAGGCAGGCAAACATAGACACCTTCTTGAGATAGGAGGGAACAGAGGAGTGTGTGGGTGCATCAGGCCGTTTTTTTCCACCCTCGCGTAACCACCAAGTGTCCAGTTGTGCATCTCCAGATTTACGTTCAGTGTTGGTGGCTTTCCATCTGCAAATGCAGACCTTTGTTCAGCCTGGCTTTTCTTCAGGAAAACCAGTATCAACTCTGTTTTCTGTATTTATCTTTTTTTTTTTTTAAGTCTTTGCGTGTGTATCACTTGTATTTATTTTTGAAGTCTTTGGACGTGTGTATCACTTCCTTGGAGGGTCCGGAGTTCGCCTCCTCATCACCGATCTCACATTCACCAGCACTGTCTCCCCAGTCACTAGCATTTCATTTCCTTGCAATTTTCATTTTGCTCCTTAATCTCCCCTTTCATCTCATCCTATTGGTTTTCTTTTCCATCTCAGCTTGGCCTCTTTCAGTGGCCTTTCGTTCTTTTCCCACAAAGTTAATTTTTTTCCGGATCATGCCATAGCTCATTTTCAGAGGTGGGATTCAGGTTCTAGAGTATTTATCCTGTGTCCAGGTTGTTTTCTCCCCTCTTTCTCTCTCCCTTGAAGAAGATGAGACCTAGTGAGAGCCCCATCTATTGGCACATACGCCCCTGTCCTCACCGGTAGGAGCTGAACACACCTCTAGGCACTGGCTTGCTGAGGAGCCCAGCCACAGGCTAAGTCTTGGGTACTGTACTAATACCACTCTGACCTTGAGAAGGGACATCTTCTTCTGCCTCATGACCTGGGTCTCTGATGCTCATAACAGCAGAGCCCGTGGAAATCTGCAGTGGAGTCTGTCGGCCGGGGGATATCCTGCCCGTGGCCAAGCCCACCAGCCACGCTTCTGAGACTGCCCTTCTGCCCTCCCTGCCTGGTGCTTTCCGGGAGTTCTGTCTCTGAGTGATGCAGACAGAGGCAGGGGAGAGGGTGCAGGTAGGAGTGAGGGGAGGCAGCCCTGTTTCTATGCCCAAATCGTCACCTGTGCAGGCAGGGCCAGTTGGATGCTCAGATCAGTGAAGTCCTTGGCCTGAGGGAGAGAGCAGCTTCCTCCCTTTCTTTGGGAGGTCTCAGGTTCCTGAGTTGAAGCCTGGATCCTGTCCTTCTTGGAGCAGTTCCCTGTGTCTGGCAGTGAGAGGAGGTGCCTGTCAGACTGTCCACCTGTCTTTGTTTACAGGGGTCCCCATGTGCTGGCCTTTTTTTGTGCCTTCTTAGGTATTTCAGGGGAAAGCTGGGGGAAGCCACAGAGCAGACTGCCAGGCAGCTGTATTTTAAACTCACCACCCTCCCTTTTAGACACATTTTAAACCCCATTCCCAGAAGGAAGACCCCACAGGAAATTAGCTGCATTTGTCTCTGTCCTCCAGGCATGACTCCACGGTTTCTGCAACAACGGAGCTGGGGACAGAGGCAGGCAGCAGGCTCTGAATATTAACCAGCAGAGGCAGACAGCTTCAGTACGGAGCCACCACAGCCCGAATGTGCAAAGCTGCTTAATGAGGTTGTAATCAAACACAGCCTGGAAGAAGGAAATTAGAGTCCAGAGGGCAGGCAGGGAGGGAACATCTGTCCCCCTCCTGGCTCTGGAACATCCTCAGTTCCCACAAGAGGAACCCGTGGGGGTGTTGGTGGGGGAATACCAGGCCTGAATGGGGGCCTAGACTCCACCCCTTCCTTGTGACATTATGGCTTGCCTTCCAGGGGACTCCCAGGGGAAGGAAGAAAAATGTCAGGTGCTGTTAGGGAAACACAGCACCAGGAAGCCTCCAGAGAGAGAAGCTGGGACACCCCAGAGTTAAGGAGCCAGGTGCAGATAAGACTCGCTTCTCCAGGAAGACAAAGGTCTTTTTGGAGGAAGCAGAGTCATCAAGTACCATGGGGAAGCAGCCCTCTTTCTGCCTCCGAATCAGATGCACACACTGATCATAGCAAATAGATACAGGACGCAGGGGGCTGAATGGTGGCTTCTAAAAGAACCACACACTCCTGTCCCTGGAAACTTTAAATGTGACCTCATTTGGAAGAAGGGTGTTTGCAGATGTGACTAGTTAAGGATCTGGAGATGAGATCATTCTGGTTTATCTAAGTGGGGCCTAAATCCAAAGCAAGTTCCTTAGAGGACACACAGAAAAGACTGACCCAGAAAAGGTCAAGGCAGAGATGTTGCCACCACAAGCAGTAAAGTGGGGAAAGAACGACGTCTTCCCTGGAGCCCTTGGAAAGGGCGCAGGGCTGCCAGCACCCTGATTGTAGACTTCTGGACTCCAGAACTATGAGCGAATAAATTTCTGTTGTAGTCATTTGTTACAGCAGCCTCAAGAAACTAATACACAAGATGGGGACAGAAGTGGCATTTTCTGAACAGGGTACATCAGGCAAAAGGGATAAAAGATTAAGGCAATAAAAAGTATTTTAAAACTAAAAAAAAAATGAAAACAAGTGTGAAGGGAGTGCTGACATGTGCCACAGTGAGAATGAATCTTGAGGATATTATGCTAAGTGAAGTAAGCCGGTCCCCAGACTGTACCATCCCACACATCTGGGGGACCCTACTCGTTCAACGTAGGCAAATCCATAAAGACAGAATGTGGAATGGTGGGTAGTTCCCAGAGGCTGAGGAGGGGCAAATAGGGAGTAAGTGTTTAATGGGTGCAAAGTTTCAGTTTTGTATAACCACCACCACCTTCCATCTCTAGAACACTTTCATCAAAGAGGGGAGGCAGCCCTGTTTCTGTGCCCTTTCATCAAAGAGTTCTAGAGGTGGAAGGTGGTGGTGGTTATACAACAATATGAATGTGCTTAATGCCACTGATTTGCACACTTAACCACAGTGGTAAATTCTATGTTACGTATATTTTACCATAATAAAAAAACTGTGGTGAGTGCAGTCATTAGAAATATTTAAGCAGAGGAGAGAGACTCATCAGTGGGCCCTGCCACAGCAGGGATTCTGTACCATGAGGGAAACCAAGGATCTTGCCTGACTCCCTGGGACTTGGGTCACTGGTGGCGCCTAGGATTCCAGATCCTGTCATTCAAGAGCAGGCTGCTGAACAGCGGGTGGGGCCATCATGGGAAGAACAGGCAAGAACTCAAGTAATAGAACAGACCTAATAGATCAATGGAGCCATGAAGCCCTCTGGATGGGTCGGAGTCTGGTGATGGGGTAGGATGAAGGCTGGAGAAAGAAGAAACAAGTCAATTTTACCAGAAGACACCAGCTGGGACCCAGTGCAAAAGCAACCGTATCTGGAGTGCTTGCACTTGGTATGCTGAACACCAGCCGGGTTCCCAGGAGGGGGCCCTTGGAGTGCAAAAGCAACTATATCTGGAGTGGGAGCACTTTCTCAGTCACAGCAACAAGGCATCTTTAGCCCACAAAGCGTTAGAATGAAACAAGGAGAGAGTGCAGGAAATAAAGTCCAAACACACCTAGGCATCTATAAATCTGGTATTCCACACACCAGTGATGTTCAAGAGAATTAGACCCATCAGAATGTCTAAGACACTGGCCTTCCCATTCCAATTTGAAGTGGGTAACTGCATAATTGATTTTAAGCTTATGATTTTTAAGCAGAACATGGAAAGAGGATTTGGCCAAGTTTGTAACACTTTTGAAAAGTTTCAGAGAACTTAATAGTCACCATATTTATAAGCTTAATTTACTAAATTTTAATAACTGTTTAGGAACCTGAGAAAGTCCTGCTTGTTTTAGGATGGGTATTTATCAACTTAACAAAACAGGATATCTTTAACTTTATATAAAATCACCTCAAGATATTTAAAGAAATTTAATTTCTGAAGTTATAAACTCTGCAGGCTTGAACATGATTATTTAAATTGACCAGATTAGTGACCAGAATAATGAAACTGATGCATTCAACTTAAAAGCTTAAGGAAACACTAGGTTTACATTTTTCCACATGTATATATTTAAAATTTTGTGTGAGAGAGGGTCTTGCTCTGTCACCTAGGCTAGAGTGCAGAGGCATCACAGCTCATTGCAACCTTAAATTTCTGGGCTCAGGTGATCATCCTGCCTCAGCTTCCCTAGTAGCTGGGAATACAGGTGTGCACCATTATGCCTGGCTAATTTTTCTATTTTTTTGGTAGAGATGGGGGTCTCACTCAAGCAGGTTTGAATGCCCAGCCTCAAGTAATCCGCCTGCTCCTGCCTCGCAAAGCCCACTTCAATATATATAAAATGGGAAAATCAAGTAGTTGTAAATTGTGTGTGTGTGTGTGTGTACCCTCAGAGCAGCAAGGATAGGACTAGGCAGATGACGGGAGCCTGCGGGGTCTGGGGTGGGGTGCAGGGGCACGTCTGGAGAAGGAGGACTATTAGGTTTAGAGTCAAAGGCACATCAAAGCAAAGCAAATCAGTGAAATAAAAGCAACCACCACTCTCTCCCTCCCTCTACTCACCAGTGGCTGGGCAACATGGCTCACACCTATAATCCCAGCACTCTGGGAGGCCAAGGAGGTTAGATTGCTTGAGCTCAGGAGTCTGAGACCAACCTAAGCAAGAGAGAGACCTCATCTCTATTAAAAATAGAAACATAAGATTGCCAGGTATGGTGGTGGGTGTGTGTAGTCCCAGCTACCTGGGAGGCTGAGGCAAGAGGATCTCTCGAACCCAGGAGCTTGAAGTTGCTGTGGCTATGATCCCACAGCACCCTACCCAGGGTGAGTCAGATTCTCTCTCGAACAAACAACAAAAATAAAACCTACTCAAGAAGCACAGGAGCCCTACCTGGAGGTGAGGCCTCCTCCCCCTCCTACTGAAGCCAAACACCTGGCCCCAGTCTTGGAGGCTGCCCCCCAACCTGCACAGGCCCATGAGTCTGGCACCCAGGGAGGTGTCTATTAGCACCCGGTGTCACCACCAGGGTGGGGCTGGGGAGGGCTGCTCTGCAGGGGTCCAATCCAGGAAACTGAGGTTTTGCTCAGCCTGGCTAAGGAGTGAGGGGCAGACAGTGGGGCTCCCTCCTTCCCTCCGAGGCCATAGCCACCACAGGTTTCTGAAACCAGGCCCCCGGGAAGGCTGTCTTTCCTCAATAGTGACAAGTGTTGTTGCTGGGTCTACCCTGCCCAGCGGGATTTAGCAGACTGGGCAGCTTTGCTCAGCAAGGGGCTTCAGCACTGCTGTGTTGTTTATGTTTTAACTTGGAAGTCTTTCAAAAATAACCCCTGCATGAAACAGACCTCTGGATACAGATGTCCTGGCTATGCTAAATGTAATTTAATTAAAATCGAAGAAACTGCAGTAGCAACAAATACAACCAAAAGGATGCTTTCCCTTTAGAGAAATCTCAAGTGAGCCAGGAGGCCTGTTGAGCTGCACAGAGGGGTTGGTCCAATTCCCAGAAGCCAAAGCTCCCTCCGGACATGGCTCAGGACCTAGTCCCAGTCTTGGTAACTCACCCCCTACACATCACAGCTTCTGCACCTACAAAGGAGAGGGCTGCACCGCTCCTTCCTGCAGGGACAGGGAGTGGGAGAGAGCAGCAGAAGTGCTGGGACCAAACAGGTTTGGAACACAATGAATTCAACAAATAACTACTTCCTTTCTCCTGTTAGACATTTCAGCTGCAGTGCATTGTAGATCTCCGAAAGGGTGGCGACATTTGCAGCATTTCTCAAACTTATTTCCAAGCCCCTCCCCAACTTCTCCAGAGCATCTTGTGGGACTGGGATTCTGCAGAAAGTCTTGGGCCAGATGGTCCCTGAGGTCCAAAGGCTCCCACATTCCATGAATTCTCGGCAGTTTGTCATCTACCCCAGCACCCTCCTAATCTCTCTGCTTATGAAATAATCGGAATCAGTTGTTTATACCTCTGGTGAATGCACTTAAGCCCATTTGTCCCTCTCTGTGATAAATTTCGCCCCAAGTTAAATGAAATGTTTGGCCCGTCATCAGAAGATTTGTAAGTAATGGCAGAGTCTGCGGAATCACTTCTAGAGGTGCCTTCTGGCTCCCTAACATGCTGCTTTCCGAGTAGGGGACATGTCACGGGAGCAGCCCATTTATTGGAGAAGTTGAGGGCTGTAGCACTGTGTCATACAGAGAGCACAGAAGGGCCTCCAAGCCCCCAGATGTTTGTAACTCTGTCTTTTCTGGCCACCAGCCCTTGCAACGTAAGTGCAGCATATTAGTCAGGGTTCTCCAGAGAAAAACAGCCAATAAGAAACTTGTGTGCATGGGTGGCGCCTGTGGCTCAGTGGGTAGGGCGCTGGGCCCCATATACCGAGGCTGGCAGGTTCAAATCCGGCCCCAGCCAGCTAAAACAGCAATGACAACTGCAACAAAAAATAGCCAGGCATTGTGGCGGGTACCTGTAGTCCCAGCTGCTCGGGAGGCTGAGGCAAGAGAACAGCTTAAGCCCAGGAGTTGGAGGTTGCTGTGAGCTATGATGCTATGGCACTCTACAAAGGGCCACAAAGTGAGACTCTGTCAAAAAAAAAAAAGAAACAAACAAACAAACAAACAAACGTGTGTGTGTGGGGGGTAGGAAGCAGTAATTGATTTATTTTAAGAAATTGACTTACATGATTGTGGGGGCTGGCAAGTCTGAAATTTGGGGGGCAGGCTGGAAGACTGGGGACCCAGGGAAGAACTGACATTGCTGTCTGGAGTCCGAAGGCAGAATTCCCTCTTCCTTGGGGACCTCTCTTTTCTTAGGGTCTTCAACTGATTGGATGAGGCTCACCTACACTATGGAAGGTAATCTGCTTTTTTTACTCCAAGTCTACTAATTCAAATGGCAATCACATCCACAACTTTCCTTCACAGCAACATCTAAACTACTGTTTGACCAAAATTCGGGCAGTAAAATTAACCACTAGAACAAGCTAAAGGGCTTTACTGCTTCAAATTTTGAGGTCAGAGGCAAGGCCAAGGTTGTCGCAGACCGCCAGTCGTTGGGCCTCAGTCCGAGGGTGTTCAGGGTGAACGTTACAGGTGGATTGAAAGGTCGACGCAGGGTGAATTGACAGACTACTACACACCACGGGTGATGAAGAAAGTAGCTGCACTTTATTGATTTTTAAGTCTGGTATTTATACATTTTCTTTCCAGGGTTAAAACAATGTAATCATTATTTTGCTTATGCTTACAAATTATCTTTGTGTCTCCAATTATCTTTGTGTCTCCATATGTGGTTTATCATGCATTATATGTTTTCAAGGTTTTGCTCTTTGGAGGGAGGTGGTTTATTTTTTCAAGGTTTTTGTTCTAGGGAAGTGGTTTCATTAGTAACACCTGGTTGCTTCCCCTTATCTAGGAATGTCAAGGTTTGTAACTTCTCTTAGTTCTGTAATTGTTCTCAGTTTCTTATGATCTTTTTTAAAAACAGCTGAACATATTCTTTTATGTATAATGCTTGACTACTTCTATATATTTTTACTCTAATTAGTAACTATATTTTGATTTATAGTTAATTGTTTATTAAACATTAAACTACTCTATTGATTTGTGTTACATATGAAAATTAGTGAAGTAAGATGTTTTTCTAAGTAAAGTTTTATTGCAGATGGTGATAATGCATGTTGTGTTAGAGAAAAGTTTTTCTGTGAGAGGCACCGTGGATGGTGGGTGTGCATATTGTGATGGAACATTTTGTTTGCCGTGTCTGCATTGTCTCAAGTCACTGACATTCATGGTGGGAGCGTGCTCCCTTGGAGACATTAAGTCTCCTTTGGTTATATGAGATTATGGACAAGTAAGTCATTGTGTTTATCCTCAGTTCCTTAAAACAATCAGGCATTTAAACTTGACAAACAGGTTTTAGACAGGTTTTAGGCTTTTATGCCGCACCTCATGAGTTCCTACGTTCACTAAAAGGCATGCTAGGCAACTTATGCGCTGCTGTTGCAAGCCAGGGGGACTGGGGGTAACGCTCCGGGGAGCACAGACCGCCTAACCACGTACTTTACAACGCGGACAGAGCCATCCCACCACGGCCAGATGCCGGGGGTGCGGCACAAGGTGAGACCTCCAAGAATCTGGACTCAGACCTCTTGCTGCCCTCCCTCTAGGTTAGTAGAGATGAGTCACGCTAGATGAGGAATTCAGCTGGAATTAGCTCTAGGCAGGAAGTGGGGAGGAGGGAGGTCCCAGGATCCCTGGCCGGGGATGAGGCCCTTTCTGTGCCTCCGCCATCTCCCCATGCTTGGCTGCTCTCCCCAAGACCTTTCAAAATGGAATCACCAATGAGCTGTGTGTCACCCTCTGGGCAGTGGGGTGGGCAGGGGCTGCAGACACCCTTCCCAAGAGCTTCTTAGCAGGTTCTGTGGGGAGCACTAAGGAGCTGGCGGATCCCCAGCCAGGCGGAGCTGTTCCTACCTCAGGGCCCAGCTCCTTAGGACCTGCTTCTCTCTGTGGGCAGAAGGAATAGGGGCCACATTGGCAGCAGCAAGGAGCCAGTGAGCCTTCCAGGCTGCTAAGGAGGAGCCTGGGGTGGTAGTGGGGGAAGGAGGGGTCTTTGCTTGGTTTCTGGGAGGTCATGGAGCTTGTAGCACAGCTTGGAGAGATACAGGGAGGGAGGGCCCTGGAGCAGAGGTGGGTGAGGTGGGTCAAAGCCACAGGGCCAGCAGAGGCTCTGAAGCTGCTCTGTCTCAGCCGAGTGTCCGAGCATCCTGCATCCCAGCTCACAGGGTTTCCCTCAGTGGACTTCTTCCTTCGGAGTGTGGCCCATGGAGAACACACCAGGAGGTTCGCAATCGGCCTCCTGCAGCCTCTCTACTTCCCTCCCAATGCCCCCACGCTCTGTGTTCCCATCACCTCAGAGAGCCCACATACAGCCCTGGCTCACAGAGCAGCCTCTCTCTGAGATGTACTGTTCCCAAACCGTTCCCATTATTCCTGCCCTGCTGGACTGACTGTTCTGAAGAGAAGAGAATTCTTGGAAGTGGTAACTTGTTCTATCTTGCATCTGAGTTTCCAAACTCCAAAACGCCCCTTTCTGTGTTCCTGATGGTCTCTGGACCGACATCTGTCTGGAAACCCCACGGGTGCCTCAGACAGTTTTCATTCTGGAATCCCAACTCCAGGATGGAGAAAACATAAGCCAGCAGCTGACAATAATAAAAGTTCTAAAGACTGGAACATCCTGGAAAAAACTCAACTGACTTGAATTACTGAGGTTGGAGAAGCAGAGGTTACTTATGGGGGTAGAACACATCCAGACCTTTTCTGCCCCAGAAGTGGTACGGGCAGGAATATACACAGCCTGGGAAGCTGGAGGGGAATTCCTGCACCCAGGGATTATGGAGACCCTAAGCCTTGGGTGTCCAACAAGGAAGGATGCCCTGATGCCCCTGAACATGACTCGAGAACCACCCAGGAAGTTTTTACTTCTATCTGATGTCCTTTGGGAGGTAGGAGCAATGACCTCAAACTTTCTAGAATTGTGGACCCTAACCCCTAAGGCCATGGTGAACCTGGCGGCCTCACCTGAGCTCTGCCTCCCATCTTATCCTCTTCACACCACCCCTTCATCCATGGAAAAACTGTCTTCCATGAAACCAGTCCCTGGTGCCAAAAACGTCGGGGACCGCTATTCTAGAAGATGCTCAATTGCTTCAGCTTCCCAGTTCAGGAGAAAGCGGGCAAACATCTGGCTGTTTCACTGTTCCTTGCCTCAGATGATCTGAGAAGGCTGTGCCCAAGGAGACGCGTAGGAAAGGGGCTAAGGCTCCTGACTAGCCCCAGCTGATAAAGGCTCTGAACTTTTGTGCATTCTTGCCAAGGTGGCTGAGTACAGCTGTGCAGGGTGAGATGTCTAGGTGGGGCTGAACTCACCGAGCCTGAACTCTAGCTTTGCTGAGCCAGAGAGGTGCCTTCTTCTACTTCTCACAAAGGCACTGTATGGAGTAAAAGCTGCCCTAAACCTCACAGAAGGAAACTGAGGAGATGGATGTCCTTGGGTGACCTGGACTCCGTGAATGTTGTCTACTTCCCAAAGTTCTTGGATTTCCTGAGCTGCCAGTACGAGAGGCATAACCAAGCTCTGATGTGGAGGCAGCAGGCTCATGAAGCTTACCACTTATTGGAACACCTGCTCTTGAGGTCAAGTCCTACTCTGGCTTCCTCCAACGCTCAGTCAGCATTGTCTTAGCCGCCACTCTCGCAACATCTTACATTAAAAAATAAGCTGTTGAAAAGGTGTCACTTGGAGAATGTGCTCAAGGAACAAGACTTCCCACTCCTTCCCTCTCCTGAGCTCTGCCCCTTCCTGCCTCCTGCTCCTGCAACAGTGAAGGTCAGCAAAGGTCCTCCGTGTCCCATCCTACCCTGAGGAGGGGACCTAAGCCACCTGTCCCAACCCGAGGAGACTCAGAAAACACAGAGTTATCCACTGAGACAGACCCAGGCCTCAGCTTCCTGGACTTCTCCAGCAACCACAGTGTGGGCTTGTGCCTCGGGAGTCAGGCACCTGCCTGTCTGCCCTTTGCAGGCCACTACTCCTCTCTAGGCCATCGTGCCTCTGTGGGACATCTTGGCTGACTGTGACCTCCTCACTGAAGGAGTCCTGGGAACTCCTTTTCTTCTGTTTCCTCCACGAAGGGGGAAGAGGCAGATTTGGCCCCTTGGACCTCTAAAGACAAACCCCAGTCCTGCCTGTCTCCTCTGGTGGCAGTGAGCTAACAGGACCAATGCCAACAGTGATCTAACAGGGCCACATGTGCAAGGTGGCCTAACAACACAGTGCTACGCCTCCTTCTGTGTGTACACACGTCTCCAATACTGAATCTGTTTCTCTGGAGAACCCTAATGCTATAGGAAGCACGTCCCCACAGGAAGGGCACTAGGAGCCCTCAGTAAGAGATCACAAATCGATGTTGGGAACACTTTGCCTTCTACTGAGCCTGTTGCAGGAGGCCCTTCCTCAAGAACCCAGAGCTTGAATCTTCAACACCTGGGTGTGGGCAGGTGCAGTGTGCAGGACTCATTGGCTTCCCCTGCTCTCCCCAGGGATGACCAGTGCTGGCAGCTGTCTGTGTGTGGACGAGGAGGCCCAAGCTGTCAGCAGAGGAGGGAGACATGCCACCCTCCCAAACTCTGTGCCTGCCCTCATCCTGTGGCTCCGGTCTGACCATTTACCAGGAAGAAAAATTAGACAAACAGGTTTGGTTCCCTGCTGGGGTTTCTCTGCGAAACAGGAGCTGAAGCTATCCCTCCCAGGAGACCTGCAACCCCTGCCCTGTGGCCCTCCCCCATTGCCCACCACACAGCCCTGTCCCCGGCCTGCAGCCACAGAGGGCTCCCTAGCTGGCTCTCAGCTGAGGACAGGCAGGTGCTAAGGGGGCCAGTGGGAAGGCTGCCAGGTGCAAGAAGTGTGCTGGGCCAGACAGGTCGAAGTCCAGGATGGGGGACTGAGCCCAGAGCTCCGGGAGGCAGTGACTGCATGGACAGAACTAATTGGGTGGGGGAGGGGAGGGGATTTGCAGGCTGCATGTACCAGCTCCCTGCATGTGCACAGTGTGCTTGAGTGGGGAGGGCCTCTGTGGCTCCCCGGGGGTCCTCGGTGGGAGAAGGGTGTCCTGCACGCCTCCTTGGGCAGCCCACAGCTGTGAGTGGTGGCTCCACAGGGGACAGGAGTGGGGAGGTGGGTGATGCGTGCCAGGAGGGGCAGTACAGTGGGCCAAGAGAGAGCCAGCATGCTTCCCATGGGGCCTAGTGTGCTCTGGGAGAACCCTGGGCTGAGGGCCAGGATCTAGCGTCAGGGCTGCCAGGAGGACAGGTGAAGCAAAAGCCCAACTAGGAAGTTGGGGGAAGACGTGGTTCCCTGCAGCTGCTGGGCCTACCAGCTGTGTCCACTCTGAACCTTGTTGGGGGGGCGTTGCCGGCAGCCAGCGCGTGCTGTCCTCATTGTCCTCACGCACGTGTATGTTCCTGAAGCTGCTGCTTCAGGCTCTTGGCTCGGCCTTGAAGTCAATGGCAGGGCTGGAATCCAGCCAGGTATGGCCAGACCTACGGTCACTTGCCAGCTCTCTATGGTGTGGCAGCTTCTTGAAATGAGCACCTTGGTAGAGCCTGATTTCCCTACTTCTCCCAACTGGTGCCAGGCACTACTGTATAGGTGCCCAGGGACTCTGCAGAATGAAAGGACCCAGGACTAGAGCACAGCCAGGCACTAGGCAGGATTCTCACCCTTGAGGACAAAGGTCCCCCAAAGCTCTGCTGAGGCTGGCAGGTCCAGGTCTCTGTGGGCAGCAGCGAGGCCTGAAGTGAGGGCAGACTCCATCCAGACAAGCCGGGAGTTACCCCTCAGAGAAGGAAGACAGAGCGGGAAGGGCAGGAAGAGGCAGACATGAGGGGCCTGGGTGGCCCCATGGAGGATGGGGGAATGCAAGGAAACCAGGTGTTGACTCACACGGTCCTACAGGGTTTTCCCAGGCTGGAACTAGGCCCCAGCCTGGCTCTTACTCTGGGATGAAGGTCTCACACCTCACAGGGCACTCGGGCCTCTGTCTGCACTGGGCCTTGCTCACACGTGAGTATGCAGGTCCTCTGGTCTGGCCCCTGCCCCCAGCATTGGGTGATTTGGTTTTTCAAGCTGTCAGATGAAGGGTAGGTCAGCTAGGACTGCAGCCTGGAGACCAAGTGTGTGGGGGCTGCTGACAGGGAGGTACCCATATCCTCTCTGTGTCCCGGTTCTTGCACTGGCTGATGCCAGGAGGGGTCACTACATGTTCACCACATACAGAAATACCCGACCACATGTGGGAATGACCAGGGCACAGGCACCTGGTGGAACCTGAGTGGTGGCAGGGATCCTCAGTTGTCATCTCAACTACCACCCTTTATTCTAGAGAGGTGGAAACTGAATCCAGAGAAGGAAAGGGATCAGGCAAGTTGGGGTCTCTGCTGGGACCAGAACGGAGGGCTCCTGGTTCTCAGGAAGGTGGCCTCCCTTCTATGCCAGCCTCAGGGTCCTTGCCACCCAAGGGAGGGGAAAGGGTGTTGTTATGGTTTCTCTGTCACGTTGCTTGCTGCATCCCAGTGCCTAGAAACGTGCCTGGAGGGATAGGGACTCGATTATCAAATAAATGAATTAACGCATACTGATTTTCTTCTTTTTTTGAAGTGATTATTTTTATTTTTATTTATTTTATTTTTTTATTAAATCATAGCTGTGTACATTAGCTATAACCCAGTTACAACCTAAGAATAGGGAGAAGGGGGAAAGGGAGGGGAGGGAGTGGGCAGGTAGGTGGAGGGAGGAGGATTAATGGGATTACACCGATTTTCTTCTTTTCCTTATTGGTATTTTCCCATTTTTCTATGATTGTACACTGCTTTTATACTGTTAAAAAGCCCCACCGTTTTACTTTAAACAATATCCTGCCAACCTCAGAAAAGTAAGCAGCAAAATAAACATGAGAAAATGCTTTATGGACTAGAAAGCCCTGTGCACATGGGAGGGGTGTCTCTCAGGCCTGCCATCCTGCCTAAGGAGTGGCCCACACCAGCACAATTGTCATGCCTGGCCACCACCAGCTCCTTCCAGTTCTCAGAGCCCCAATGCCCCAACTCCCAACTTCCAGAGGACAGGAGGGCTGCAGAAAGAAGCTGACCAAGATCTGGCTGGCTAACAGGAAGCATTTTAATTATTTATTTATGACAGTGTCTCACTTTGTTGCCCTCAGTAGAGTGCTCTGTGGTTTCATAGCTCACAGCAACCTCCTACTCTTGGGCTCAAGCAATCCTCCTGCCTTAGCCTCCCAAGTAGGTGGGACTATAGTTGCCCACTACCACACCCAGCTAATTTTAGAGACGGGGGTCTACCTCTTGCTCAGGCTGGTCTTGAACTCCTGAGCTCAAGCAATTCACCTGCCTCCTCCTTCCAAAGTGCTAAGATTACAGGCAGGAGCTACCACACCTGGCCACAAGAATCATTGTTTTTTGGGTTTTTTTGCAGTTTTTGGCCGGGGCTGGGTTTGAACCCGCCACATCCAGCATATGGGGCTGGCACCCTACTCCTTTGAGCCACACACAACAAGCATCTTAAAAAGTCTGCTGCTCACCCAGGGAAGGGAGAGACTCAAAGAGAAGCTGCAGGAGGTGGGAGGCAGAGAGGTGCCAGGGCTTCCCGGGCTGAGGGGCAGCTGTAGACGGGGACAGGGCTCAGACCCATACAAAGCCACCTCTGCACACGTATGTGTGAACACACACACACATACACACACACTCAGCACTCCCCACACTCAGCTGGACTCCTGCATCTATGCTGGTTTAGATAAAGTTAGAAACATCAAAATGCCACATCCCTTTGAGCAGCAGTCATTGGCAGAACTCCATATGGCTGCAGCAGCCAGGAGTCTGAGCTAATAAAAGTTAAAAAAAAAAAAAAAAAAAAAGCTGGGAAATGCTCCCAGAGAGCCACGTGGGCACAGATCAGGGCAGGGTTGGGGGAGGAAAGCAGCACTGGGAGGATGGTCCCCTCTCTGCCTGGCAGCCAAGGTCGCTGTTCTTCATAACACCCAACCTTTCTAGCAATGGTGAGCCCAGGGTGCAGCAAATCAATCTGTGGCTTCAGATGACAGAGGCCCTCTCCATTCCACCTCCAGTTTCCCTTAGTGGGAAAATGTCAGAGCTGAAGTTTTGTCCCCCTTGTTCTCCAAATTCAGGTGTTGATGTCCTAAGCCCCAGGGTGATGGCTTCAGGAGGTAGGACCTTCTTTGGGAGATGATTAGATCAAGATGTGGAGTCCATATCGATGGAATCATTACCCCAATCAGAGAGGCTTTCCACCAAGACAGTGCCATCTATGAACCAGACAAGGAATCTGCTAGTACCTTGATCTTGCATTTCCCAGGCTCCAGACTGTGAGAAATAAATTTCTGTTGCTTATAAGCTACCCAGTTTATGGTACTTTGTTAAAGCAGCCCAAACAGACTAAGGCAGTCGGCAAGAACACAGGAGGAACCACGGAATGGAGCACAGGTGCACATGTGTGTGTGCGTGTGTGTGCGCGCGCGCGCGATTTTCTCATACACCTGCAGCACTGCTCTTGGTGGGGAAGGGGAGCCAGATGGCTGGTGGAGAATCCCCACACTGGAGAGAGAATCTCCTGCAACGTGACTCCACCCCCTGGGTATTCATGGGGAATCTGGAGAAAGACCAGGTCACCTGGGTAACCCTCTGCAAGGAGCCTCTCTCCTGCAGGAGGTGAGTGAGGATGCACAGATGGGCTGCTGGGAGCACAGTGTGGGGAGCAGGCATAGTACCAACCCCCGGTTACTGGGGGATACCCCGGCCCATGCTCAGAGTGGAAACACCAGAGCAGTCTGAGCCAAACCCATCTGTCTCCGGAGAGAAAGCACCAAGGACACAGTGGGGAGAAGGTATCTGACCAGAAGGTTAAAGTCCATTCCATAAAGTACTGGACCTATTGCCTCTGTTTCCAGAAAGCACCCATGGAAATGAAGTGACATTAGGAGAGCCGGGGGACACTCCTCCTACGGTGCATGGCAGAGTACTGCAGGGTTTCTGAGGACAGACAGAAAAGCAGTTTCTGGTAGTCACTGAGAAGGGAGCATTTTTTCTAGGAAAAAGGACCCCCACCTCTGCCTCACCAGACCCTGAAGACAGGACAACTGGCCCAGTGACAGCCACTGCAGTCATGCCTGGCCACTACAGAGGACAGTGTCCCTGAAGCCTTGAAAACTAACACAGCAGGCCCTGACATGGGAATCCTTCTGCATCTTTATCACTGAAAACGATGCCTGGATCCAGCCCAGAGAGCGGCAGAGTTTAAAAAGGGAGGTTTCTCTTTATGGAAGGAACGAACATGATTCAGCACAAGAGCATATTAGGAACGTGGGGGCCAGGCTCTCCCATCAGGCTCCACTCCCCTCCCGCCACCTCGGCAGAGGCCCCAGACTGCACCTGCTGATGGCAGCCCATGGTGCCACGGAGGCTGGGCATGTTGCTACTCCTCTCTCCAAGAACACCACCGCCTGGCAGGCTGCCAGGAACAGCCAAGCTCTGTGGACATCACTCCCAGCAACCCAACCCCATGGAAAGCAAAGATGCCGCATCTCATGACAGTACTAACAAGCCGGGCAAATCAGCCCACGGCTGTACAGCCGAAGCTGGGGACTCCGAGTGTTTGCTGAGGGCACACTGTGGTGACGGCGGCAGATGCACACAGACTTGCTCAGCTGTGTCACAGCCTGCAAGTTTTTAATGTTGTTACTATAGACAATAGTGGTGGTGGGGTCTCAGGAAGCACGTGATTGTCTGACAGACAAAATGGAAAAACTGTGTGGATTGAATGCTACCCGTGTGATGGGACCTGAAAGGCACATGGATCTCAGATGTGCCCAGGAAGGTAGTCTTGGAAGGGTAAGGAACATTCAGTAGAAACAAGAAGATGCAGTTCAGGTGGAGGAAGGAGAGCTGGGTCTAGCGTGGGGGCTTCCCTGCTCTATGGTGGCCCTCCAGCCGGCTCACCTGAAGACATTTTCTCAGGTGGGGGTGTGGGAAAAGAAAGGTAACCTTCAGAGGTCATTTAGGTCATCTTTCTGCCTCCAGGTAGGAAAGAGCAGCCCAGTCTCCAGATCTCCAGGGAGCCCCCAAGTGCTTATCCATTATTCATCTCTTCTTGAGGGGCAAGTGACATAGGTCCCTGGTGGTTTTGAGCATTAGCTTATGTGTCACCTGCTCCCAGGTACAAGCGTGGAGTCAGCCCTGCCACCCTAACAGCAGAGAGAACCAGGACTCCAGGCCTAAGTCACACCACAGGGATAGGTCTACTGGGCAGGCAAATACTGGACAGCTGTGCCAGTATTAGAAGGGGTGCACTATGTAAGTGAGACCCCCCTCATGGGAACAGGAAGAGATGGGCCACCCCAACTGGGGAAATGGACCCCTTGTTCTGGTTTTCCATGAAGTGGGCCAACAACCCAGCCTAAAATATTGGGGACTTGGAAAAACTCCTGAAGAGATGCCACATCACTTTCCAGTAGCCTACACTTGCCCTCCCTCCAGGACAGAAGGTTGCTTCTTCTCTAGTGTTCCTTAAAGATGGTATACCTGAGTCTAAGACTTGGAGAAAGACTCTAGGAAAAGGGCAAGGCCTGGAACTGGGGACAATGTAAGGGGATAAGAATGGCCTTCCCTAGCTAAAACTGGCTTCTTGCATCCGCATAAGACCTGCTTGAGGCTGCTTCTGAACATGCAGGGAGCTTTGGATTCAGACTGAGCCCTGGCCAGTAGACAAAAAGGCAAAAACTCCTTGGGCTGGGCCAAGAAAGAATGCCATGATCCGGCCCCTAGTGTGGCCAAACCCAAAGTAGGGCAGATTCTCCTATTTCTTATCATGGTTTCTGTGAGAACATGTCTTGACTGACAGCACCAAGACTATTTTATGCTGTTTGTAGCATTCCCTCTTTGTAAAATGAGGAAACACACTGCTGGGCCCAAGGTCACAGCAGACCGAGGACTGGAAGGTGAGCCAACTTGATCCTTGGTCCTCTGACTCTTCTCAGATTACAATGCTCCTAAAGGGAAGGGGATCACACTCTGCTCCTTCAAGGCAGCTGCCTGGCATCTTGCCTGCACTCTGCACTTCTGGCCACAGTTCAGGGTCATTGGCACTGAATGAAGAACCCCCCACCCCCTGCAACCATACCATTCTAGCAAGTGAGAAAGTAGAGAGACACCCCCTAAATATTAGATGTGAAAGAGGGGCATTTAATAGAAATAGATCAGCAGTCACAATCCTTCAGCCTACCACGAACTGCCACATGTGCCCCTGGGCCCCTGCTTCCATGTCCCTGGTCTGTAGCAAGTCACAGCAGGGAGACAGGTGGCATCACACTGGAGCAGAGATTCTGAACTTGGAGTTTGTAGATAGGTTTCAGGAGCTCTGTAAACCTTCTGAAATTCCTTGTTAGATTGTGTGTGTTGGTGCATTTGTCTGTGAAGAGCATGTGTAGCTCTTCTAGAGGCTCAAAAAGGTCGAGGACCCTAGGAAGTTAAGAACCACAGGAATTAAGGATTCTGAGTCCCCTCCAACCACCTGGACCCAGGAAGATACAAATCCAGCAGCCCAAACCTATGTTATCAAACATAGCAGTACAAGCTGTGGCAATGGGATGATGGCTACTGTCCTGGCTGCTACCCCTCTGGCCCTGTTCCTGGAGCACATTCCAGCGGGGCTGAGCAGCTGCACACTGCACAGGGGTCTCTGCCTACTGTGCTGCTGAAGAAGAGGCTCTCTGCCTTGTGTACCTCCATGTCTCTCACTGCCTGCTCATTTCCCTTCTGAACATCACCACCTCCGGACCAGAGGAGGAAACTGGAAAGGAAAACACAATCTGCAAGGAAGAGCCGCTACAGTGGACAGCACAAATCCAGCTGGACATCCCTCCAAACTGCCTCAGAGTCCTAGAAAACCACCACCATTTGTCATGGGCATTTGGTCACCCCTGTGCTCTTCTTGAACACTGTCCAGGGCCCATGACCACTTACTTCCTGGAGGGGCCCTGCCCCTATCTGTACATTTCAGGCAACACAGGGCAGCTCTCCAGTCCCCCAGCCCTCACAACACCAGCACACAGCTTTAGGGCAAGTTATTCTGTTGCTTCCACAGAAAAGGTGGACACCTGATAACCCCTTCCTGCCCCCATTAGCCCATCCAAGTCCTGCAGCTGAGGATTCCTGGCAATCAATAAGCCCTATGCTCATACATCTGAGGAGGAGCCCATCTCAAGGACTATGCAGGGGGCTGCAGGGGCTTATCTGCTCTCCTGCAAGGAAGAGGGCAGCTCACTTTCCCCAGGATGTGGAAGCATACTCAGTCCCAGGGGGACTGGGGAGCCCAAAGTATCTGCCACTTCAGGTCCAGCCATCTGCTGCAGGCCTCCAACTGGCCCTGGAGAATCTAGCTTTAATTTGTTCTCTCACCCTCTGAGAAGGGCTTGTCAGTCACTGTACCTCCCAAAGCACCCAACCCAGGGCTGAGGGAACAGCATGTGACCACTAAAACCTTCCTACTGTCTGGTGTGCCTCGTGTGCAAATAGGATACCATGGTCTGGAAAATCCATTTATGTTTGAAAGCAAAATAATTACTATAAAGGTTCCCAATTTTCAAAAGACAAAGAAATATACACCGCTGAAGTTAAGTAGTGCATAATGTCATCTTTCCTTAATGATTCAATTCAGAGGAGGCATCTAGGGATCCAGCCACACTTCAGGCATCATTCTGGATATTGGTTGGAAAGCAGAGGCAGGAGCTGAAGTCCGAAGTCCTCTCAGTCTCTTCTTCCTCTTCCCTGTGCATCACCCATGGGTGATGGGAAAACCTCAGGAAGGTAATCTGACATTCCACCTCTAATCGGGTCAGTCTAGAGAGAATATGGGGCCTGGACGGTCTACCTCCAAAACCAGGCCAAGACAACATTTTTGGTAATACAGGAGGACAGCTTTGTACCCTCCTGTCTCTCTCTCACATGCTACAAAATCCAGGGCACCCACCACGCCCTCCCCCAAAAGAAACCAAGAAAGGAGAATGAGCCAGAGGTGGGTAACAACATCAGCCCCAGGGCAGCCCCAGAGCAGAAGGAACTGGCCAGATCTGCAGAGCCTGATCCTTAACCAGTGGGGCAGGCACAGGCTAGCGGCCTCTTGTGTTCCTGCTGGCCAGGTGATCAGTCACACAGGGAACCAGACCCAGCTCTCCTGTCTGCCTTGCTTCCCGCAGGGGATCCTGGTTGGGGACAAGGCAAAGTTTGTGAGGGGAGGTGAAACAGTCTCCTCACCGAAATGCAATCCAGGATGCCTCCCAGGCGGGTAACCCCAAACCTAGGGATTGGGCTCTCATTAGACCAAAGGTTGCCTTTGGACTCCTCGGGAGGCCAGGTTTCAACGGATAACCCCACCTTCCTTGAGAACCCTTACCTGGGAGTGACTGCCAGCGGGTAGAAAGGAAGAGCAGATCCCTGGCCCAAACCAGGCACGAATCCTTGTATCCCCTCCCAACAACCATCCTGGAGACCAGCCTCCTCCTAAGCCTGCGGAGTAGAAAAGCGGGGACGTTATTCCAACTGGTCCCCCCTTACCCGGCCTCACTCGGCCAGCCTTCCTCTGCCCTGCCCTGCCCTGGGGCCCCAAATTGAGGGGGAGCGCTGAGGCACCTGCTGCCAGATCGGCTCCATTCCCCCGGCAGAGGGCCCCAGGCGGTGGCCCTCGGCGCACCTTCCCGGACACCCTCTCCCCGCGCTCGCCTGGCGCAGGTGCTGCAGCAACGTCCCCGCCTCCACCCGCCGGCCCTGGCGCACCATCCGCAGCAGCTCCTGGACCATGCCCACGCGCCAGTGGTAGGGGGGCAGCCCTGCGCCGGCGCCCGCTCGCCCGGCCTTTGTCCCCGGAGCGCAGCAGCAGCGACGCCAAGAAGTCCGGCCTTTCGCGGCCGGGTCCAGGCGCCGCGCCGGGGCTGGCTCTCTCAGCCAGGCTGCCCTTGGTCTGCCGGGTACCCATGCCGCCGCCGCCGCCCGCCGCGACTCTCGGCGCTGGGCCGCGTCCTCGGCCGGCTGCCCGCCCCTCGGCCGCCCGGGCGCGCCCGCCTCCCGGGGTGCAACTTTGGGGGAACTGTTGCGCGCGGGCGGCGCAGGGGTGGGAGCGGGCGCCCGCGAGCGCTCCTCTCGCTCCTCCCTCCCCGCTCCAGGCTGCGCTTCCCGGAGCTCGCCGCCGCCCCGGCCCGACCCGTCCCGGCCCGCTCCTCCCCGCCCCGCCCCTTCCCCGGCTGCCGCCCCGGCGCCCGGGCTCCGTGCGGCGCGCGCCTCCCGCCCTCCGCGCTCCCGCGCTTCCGCGCCTTCCAGAGGCTTCCCGCCCTCGGCCGCCGGCTGGGGGCCGCCGACGTCCCCTCGGTGTGTCCTCCCGGGCGCCGCGCCTCCCCGGGCCGTGGCGCGGCGGCGGGGGTGGTGGGCAGGCCTCTGGGACCGTCTCTGTCGGTCCCTGACGGGTTCCCTAGATGATTCCGCGACCGCCTGCCTAGTGACACCGGCGGGAGGAGACTGGGGGCGCCCGGCGAGATGGCGAAAGTTTGGTGCATGGGATGGGGGTGTCTCCCAGCCCTAAAGTCGGGGTTCTCAAAGTTGGCCCCACTCAGCGCCGGCGCCCCAAGCATCTGAGGCGCTGGGTGAAAACGCAGGCTCCTGGGCCTTGCCCCCGACCTATTGAATGAGAATCTCCCCGGTGGTGGGGCCTGGGACCTGTATTTTTTAGCCAGCAGTCAGGTGATACGATGCACACTCCTGTGAGAACTGGTTTGCTTGCAGGCACGAGTGGTATTTGGTGAGTGAAGCGGGAAACTGTGTGTAGGCTTGTGTGTTGGGTGCCTGTCCTTTTATGGAGAGGGCCGCCTGCTTCCATAAGACTGTCAAAACGTTGGGACTGAAAAGATATGAATTCCTGTCTTTTCTTGTTCTCACACTCACACCCCTGGATCCTTGGTGGTAGTCCTGGCACAACAAAGCAAGTAGGCCCAGCTCCACACTCCTACAGGCCCAGCCTGTAAGGGACAGGACCCCTGAATACATCTGATGGTGCTTGGGAAAGCAACCAGGGCCCTGCCGGAGAGAAGGCTACGGCACATGGGGACAGTCGTTGTCATAGACCACAGGCCACTTGGTTTCAGCATAGGGATGCAGCAGGGGTGGCAGTTGTGCAGCTTGTCTCGGACCTGGGTGCTACTTGAGGCTGTAAGGACATGTGGGCTGCAGGGGCAGGAGCACTGGATCCCAAATCGCAGACGGCTGGGCTCTACCACTTGCTCAGCACTGAGTGTCACCCACGTCCCCAGCTGCTGAGTCTTGGTTCTTCCTCTGTCAGTTTGGGGAGTGTCAAGAATTCGGAGAATAAAATAGACTCCGTTAAGGAAAAAATAATTTGGTGACGTCTGTCAAAGCATAGTAAGGAGATTTCACGTGGGACCTCGGCTACAGGTGTAGGGACTCTGTAGCTGTGTGGAAAAGAGTTTGGACTCACTCCCCCTACCACATGAGCTGGTGGGGACTTATAGCCAAGGAGCAGGTGGGGACGCCCTGCCAAGGAGCAGGGCGGGGGTCAGTGGGTGGAAAATCATAAGAGGAAACATCTAGGCAAGGAGGATTCTGGCTGAACCCACTTGACAGGATTCCCCCTGGAGACAGGCCACCCAGACACCAGCTGGGGCATAGTGGAGGATGAGGAACCCAAGCAGATATCCAGGGCGATCATCTGTCCAGGGGGAAGAGTTCAGGCTAAAATGAGTCAGCAGGGGTTATTGCTAAGACTGGGTGTTACAAGGATGTGCACAGCTGGGCCTAGGAGAAGGTTCCGGAGGCCCACTAAACGTTGGTCAAGCTGAGAATCTGTGTCAATATATGAACTAGAAGTACAGGCATCCTTCAAGGAGAACTTTTCCCACTCCATGACCACAGGGTCTTCCCATACATGTCTTCTCTGTAATCCCTGAGTACCTTGAGGATAAGGCCTCGTGTCTACCCCATAGCCTTTCTCTTCCCGTTAGACACCCCACTCCCAAATGCCCCTCTCTGCCAGCACAGAACACTTAGACTTCCTACAGCCTGGCTTTGCAGAGCTCAGACAGCATTTTCTAAACTTACCAGAACCCTCTGTGTCCAAGACACACCTGATGGCATCTCCAGAGAACCAGGGATGGTAAAGACTTCTGTGTCTCTCATCTCTAGCTTACAGGACCACCAGGCAAGGTGGCCACCAAGGAAAAGCGCTGACCAGGCCCCTCCCTGGGGACAATGGTCTCCACCTAGCTAGTAGTTGGCCTGCTTGAGACTGTGTGGTTGGGGCAAATGCCTTCTCAGTGGGAGAGGGACCCCCAGTCCCTCACTTGGGTAGGGTCTGAATGGCAGTCCTGTCCTTAGAGACCTGATTCCATCCTCCTTTCCTTGCTCTTAATTCCTCCCCCACTTTTCTCTCTTTTCTGGCTTCTTCTCCTCAGCATATGATCTAGTCAAATCTCTACTCTATTTGGAAAGAAAAGTTTCATTTACACCCACCTGCCCTGGTCACCAGTGCCCCCACTCTCCCCTTCTTTTTCAGCTGAAGTTTTTAGAAATACCTTATATTCATTGCCTCTCCTTCACTTCCATTCACTCCTCATCTGCTTCCACTTGGCTTCTGGCTGCACCTCATCACTGAGATGCTTTTTGCCAGTGACCTAGTTGCTAAATTCAGTGACCACTTTCAGTCTTCATCTTACTTGACTTTTAAGCAGTATCTGATTCTGTTGCTTACTCTGTTTTGATTGAAACTCTACTCCCTCAGCTTGTAGAAAAGTACCTTCCTCCAGGTTCATTCTTTTCTTTTAAATTTCAGATTGATATGAGCGTGCAAATGCTTAGGTTATATTATTTTCATTTATAAGGTAAAGTTCAAGTTACAGTTGAGCCCTTCACCAAGGGGGCGTGCTGAACACCCTCACGTTGTGCACATTAGGTGAGATCCCACCAATTGCCCTCCCCGCTTTCCTCCTCCTTGCTAAACTATACTTGTGTTTTTCTTTCCTGTGGGCTTGGAATTATTTATATATTGGTTTCCTATTAGTATTGAGTGCATTGGACACTTTCCTCCCCATTTTTGTGATACTTTTCTAAGAAGAATGAGTTTCAACTCCATCCAGGTAAACATAAAAGATGTAAAATCTCCATCTTTTCTTATGGCTGAACCATACTCCATAGTATACACATACCATAGTCTGTTAATGCATTCATGGGTTAATGGGTACTTAACCACATCTTGGCAATTGTGAATTGAGCTGCTGTAAACATTCTAGTGCAAAGATCCTTGTGGGAAAATGATTTTTTTTTTTTCTCTTCTGGGTAGATACCTAGTAATAGAATTGCGGGATCAAATGGAAGGTCGACTTGTAGTTTTTGAGAATTCTCCTCTTTCCATAGAGGCTGTCTTAGTTTGCAGTCCCACCAGCCGTGCAAAAGTGTTCTCTTCTCTCCACATCCACGTTTGCATCTGCAGATTTAGGGCTTTGTGATGTGGGCTAACTTCTTTGGAGTTAGGAGATATCTTAGAGTGGTTTTGATTTGCATTTCTCTGATGAGTGGGGATAGTGAGTATTTTTTTCATGTGTTTGTTGGCTGTTCATCTGTCTTTTTCAGAGAAGTTTCTGTTCAAGTCTCTTGCCAATGCCCACTTATAAATGGGGTTGTTTGGTCTTTTCTTGTTGATTAATTTGAGTTCTCTGTAGAGTCTAGTTATCAGCCCTTTATCAGATTTATAACGTGCAAATATCTTCTCCCATTCTGAAGGTTGTCTGTTTGCTTTAATTGTGGAACCGTTCAATGTGCAGAAACATTTTAGCTTGATCATGTCCCATTTATTTATTTTTGGTGTTGCTGCAATCACTAAAAGAGTCTTCATAAAATCTTTTCTCAGGCCAATTTTGTCAATAGTTTTCCCCACACTTCCTTCTAGAATTTTTATTGTTTCATGTCTTAAATCTTTTATCCAGAGAGAGTCAATTTTTGCCCAATTTCAGTCTTCTACATGTGGCTACCCACAAGTTCTCAGGTTCTTTCCTGAGTTCCCCTGGGGAATCCTTTTCTTTATTTAACCCCATCCTTTATTTGCACACATTGATAACTCCAAGTTTCTCTTTCCAACTTATAAGCTAATATTAATTAACCTTACTAAGCCAATAAATTAATCCACAAATTTATGGATGCTGGCAGAAGATTTGAGACTCCAGGCTCAGAAACATAAGACTATATTACTCAGGGCACAGCAAGAAGCATGAGCATCAGCATATTTGCGTCAGTTCCCCTTGCCTCCAAGTCCCGCAGGGTAGAGTGGTGGGCCCAGATGGGTGCTCCACATGCAGCTGGCTACATCACCACTGTGGAGCACTGAGCTGGGGGAATCGACTGCTTATATAAGCAGTTAGCAAGCTGCTCCTCATTCTAGTGGGAGTCGGTACCTCATTCATCAGTGAGGTGGCTCACTGCAAACACAGCACTGATTAGAGGCCCCAGTAAAAAGTGGTCAGGGTCTTATACTGTTGGCACCCACAGGAACCCTCTTCTGAGCATGGAGGTGTCATTGTCAACAAGTGAATGTACACTCCTCCAGGCCTCAAGGCCCATCGACCTCCTTTTTTATTTTTCTTTTTGAGACAGAGTCTCACTTTGTTGGCCTTGGTAGAGTGCTGTGGCGCATCATAGCTCACAGCAACCTCCCACTCCTGGGTTAAGTGATTCTCCTGCCTCAGCCTCCCAAGTAGCTGGGAATACAGGCGTCTGCCACAACACCCTGCTATTTTTTGTTGTAGTTGTCATTGCTGTTTAGCTGGCTCGGGCTGGGTTCGAACCCACCAGCCTGGGTGTATGTGGCTGGTGCCATAACCACTGGGCTATGGGTACCGCTCCATCTACCTACTTTTGCCTTTGGTTTCTGTTCATAACAGCAGGCTGGAAACCTGGACTCATGGGTGCTCTCTGGTTAACCTGCATCTCATTAACCAAGTCTAGTTTACGATACTAGGATGGGGACTCTAATTTGCTGCATGTTCCCTGTGTGCTCCGTCTAGGGCTATGCCATTTGCACATATTATGCCATGTCATCCAACAGCTCTGAGGCAGGCTTTGTTATTGTCCTGATTTCCCAGGTGAAGAAATCGAATCTTAGAGAGGTTAAAGGACTGCCCAAGGTAACACAGATAGTAAAGGGCAGAGCTGAGATTCATGTTAGATCTGTCTGACTTTAAAGCCTGTGTCGCTGATACTACGTCATACCATTGGTTCTACTTTTAAAGCATTTCCTGCACCTACAGCCACTGCATTGGTTGAGGATCTGTCATCTCTCTTTTTTTCTTTTCTTTTTTTATTGTTAAATCATAGCTGTGTACATTAGTGCAATCGCCTGTACCCATTCTAAGATGCACCATAGATGTGGCCCCACCTATAACACTCCCTCCACCAAAACATCCCCCCTCCCTTCCCCTTCCTTGGCCTTTTCCCCATAGTTTTGTGCTATAGTTGGGTTATAGTCTTCATGTGAAAGCTATAATTTAGCTTCCTAATAAGGCTGAGTACATTGGATACTTTTTCTTCCATTCCTGAGATACTTTGCTAAGAAGAATATGTTCCAGCTCCATCCATGTAAACATGAAAGAGGTAAAGTCTCCATCTTTCTTTAAGTATTCCATGGTATACATGTACCACAATTTACTAGTCCATTCGTGAGTCGATGGGCACTTGGGCTTCTTCCATGCCTTAGCAATTATGAATTGGGCTGCAATAAACATTCTAGTACAGATGTCTTTGTTATATTGTGACTTTTGGTCTTCTGGGTATAAACCTAGTAAAGGAATTATAGGATCGAACTGCAGGTCTATTTTTAGGTCTCTAAGTTTTCTCCAAACATCCTTCCAGAAGGAACGTATTAGTAGGCATTCCCACCAGCAGTGTAGAAGTGTGCCCTTTCCTCGACATCCACGCCAACATTTCTGGTTTTGGGATTTTGTTATGTGGGCTACTCTTACTGGGGTTAGGTGATATCTCAGAGTAGTTTTGATTTGCATTTCTCTGATGATTAAGGATGATGAGCCTTTTTTCCTGTGTTTGTAGATCTTGCATCGGTCTTCTTTAGAGAAGTTTCTCTTCAAGTCCCTTGCACACCCTGAGGTGGGGTCACGTGTTCTGTTCTTGTTAATACGTTTGAGTTTTCTGTGGATTCTGGTTATTAGACCTTTATCCGAGGTATAACCTGCAAATATTTTCTCCCATTCTGAGGGCTGTCTGCTTGCTTTACTCACTATGTTCTTGGCTGTGCAGAAGCTTTTTAGTTTGATCAGGTCCCAGTAGTGTATTTTTGATACTGCTTCAATTGCCTAGGGAGTCCTCCTCATAAAATATTCACCCAGGCCGATTCCTTCAAGAGTTTTCCCTGCACTTTCTTCAAGTATTTTTATAGTTTCATGTCTTAAGTTTAAATCTTTTATCCAGTGAGAGTCTATCTTAGTTAATGGTGAAAGGTGTGGGTCCAGTTTCAATCTTCTACAGGTTGCCAGCCAGTTTACCCAGCACCATTTGCTAAATAGAGAATCTTTTCCACACTGAATGTTTTTAATTGGCTTGTCAAAGATCAAATAACAGTAAGTAGCTGGATCCATCTGTTGGTTCTCTATTCTGTTCCAGACATGTACTTCTCTGCTTTTGTGCCAGTACCATGCTGTTTTGATCAGTATGGATTTATAGTACAGTCTCAGGTCTGGTAGTGTGATTCCTCCTGCTTTGTTTTTATTGCTCAGTAATGTTTTGGCTGTTCAAGGTTTTTTCTGATTCCATATAAAACGAAGTATTATTTTTTCAAGATCTTTAAAGTATGACAATGGAGCTTTAATAGGAATTGCATTAAAATTATATATTGCTTTGGGTACTATGGACATTTTAACAATGTTGATTCTTCCCAACCATGAGCATGGTATGTTTTTCCATCTGTTAACATCGTTGGCTATTTCTTTCCTTAGAGTTTCATAGTTCTTTTGTAGAGACCTTTCATGTCGTTTGTTAGGTATACTCCCAAATATTTCATCTTCTTTGGCACTACTGTGAAAGGAATAGAGTCCTTGACTGTTTGTTCAGCTTGGTTATTGTTGGTATATATAAAGGCTACAGATTTATGGGTGTTGATTTTGTAGCCTGAGACATTGCTGTATTCCTTGATTACTTCTAAAAGTTTTGTAGTAGAATCCCTAGTGTTTTCCAGATATACGACCATATCATCTGCGAAGAGTGAAAGTTTGATCTCTTCTGACCCTATGTGGATACCCTTGATCGCCTTTTCTTCCCTAATTGCAATGGCTAAAACTTCCATTACAATGTTAAAGAGCAATGGAGACCATGGGCAACCTCGCCTAGTTCCTGATCTAAGTGGAAATGATTTCAATTTAACTCCATTTAATACGATATTGGCTGTGGGTTTGCTGTAGATGGCCTCTATTAGTTTAAGAAATGTCCCTTCTATACCAATTTTCTTAAGTGCTCTGATCATGAAGGGATGCTGGATATTATCAAAAGCTTTTCCTGCATCAATTGAAAGAATCATATGGTCTTTATTTTTAAGTTTGTTTATGTGTTTAATTACATTTATAGATTTATGTATATTGAACCAGCCTTGAGACCCTGGAATAATCCGACTTGGTCATGGTGTATAATTTTTTTGATGTGTTGTTGGATTCTGTTTTTAGGATCTTATTGAGTATTTTAGCATCTATATTCATTAGTGATATTGGTCTGTAATTTTCTTTTCTTGTTGGGTCTTTCCCTGGTTTGGAGATCATGGTGATGTTTGCTTCGTAAAATGTGCTGGGTAATATTCCTTCTTTTTCTATATTTTGGAAGAGGTTTAGTAGTATAGGTACTAGTTCTTTAAATGTTTGGTAGAATTCTGACGTAAAGCCATCTGGTCTTGGGCTTTTCTTTTTAGGGAGATTTTGTATAGTTGATGCTATTTCAGAACTTGATATAGGCCTGTTCAACATTTCCACTTCGTTCTGGCTAAGTCTTGATAGGTGGCGTGCTTCCAGGTATTGGTCAATTTCTTTCAGATTTTCATATTTGTGAGGGTAGAGTTTCTTGTAGTATTCGTTAAGTATTTTTTTGAATTTCTGAGGGGTCTGTTGTTATTTCATCATTACCATTTCTGATTGATGAAATTAGAGATTTTACTCTTTTTTTCCTGTTTAGGTTGGCCAAAGGTTTATCTATTTTATTGATGCTTTCAAAAAACCAGCTTTTGGATTTATTGATCTGTTGTATAATTCTTTTGTTTTCAATTTCATTTCATTCTGCTCTGATTTTGGTTATTTCTTTTCTTCTGCTGCGTTTGGGGTTGAAATGTTCTTCTTTCTCCAGTCGCTTGAGATGTTCCATTAAGTTATTGACTTCCTCTCTTTCCGTTTTCTTGAGGAAGGCTTGCAGTGCTATAAATTTCCCTCTTACGACTGCTTTTGCAGTATCCCAGAGGATCTGGTAATTCGTGTCTTGATTGTTGTTTTGTTGCACAAATATGGTGATTTCCTTCTTAATCTCGTCTATATCCCATGTGTACTTCCACATAAGGTTGTTTAGCTTCCATGTTTTTGTATGGGTATGCAGGTTCCTGTTGTTATTTATTTCAACTTTTATTCCATGATGGTCTGAGAAGATGCAAGGAATAATTTCTATTATTTAGAATTTGCTGAGGTTAGATTTGTGGCCTAGGATGTGGTCAATTTTGGAATATGTTTCGTGGGCTGATGAGAAGAATGTGTGATCAGTTTCTTTGGGGTGAAATGTTCTGTAGATATCTGTTAAGTCCAGATGTTGAATAGTTGAGTTTAAATCTAAAATTTCTTTGCTTAGCTTCTTTTTGGAGGATCTATCCAGGACCGCTAAAGGATTGTTAAAATCTCCAACTTCTATGGAAGTGGAGGAAATCGAGTTGCTCATGTCTGTTAGAGTTTCTCTTATAAATTGAGGTGTGTTGTGGTTGTGTGCATAAATATTAATAATTGAGATCTCATCATATTGAGTATTATCTTTAACAAAAATGAAGTGTCCATCCTTATCCTTAATTATTTTGGTTGGTTTAAAGCCTATTGTGTCTATGAACAGGATTGCAACACCTGCTTTTCTCTGCTTTCCATTTGCCAGGAATATAGATGACCATCCCTTCACCTTGAGTCCATATCTGTCTTTTAATGTAAGATGCAATTCTTGTATGCAGCAGATATCTAGCTTGAGTTTTTGTATCCAGTCTGCCATCCTATGCTTCTTTAGAGAACAATTTGAACCATTCACATTAATTGAGAGTATTGATAAGCCTTTTGAGAGACCAGTGCATATTTTTAATCCTTTTGCGACTGTGGAAGTTGGAATTTGATGAAAAATTTTTTGGGTGAGTTTACTTTTGTGGTGGCGAATTACGCTGATCTTTATGGAGGATAGGTCTAAGAATGTCCTGGAGAGCTGGTTTAGTTGTGGCAAATTTCTTCAACATGTGAATGTCGTTGATGTATTTAATTTGTCTGTCATAAATGAAACTCAGTTTAGCTGGGTACAGGATCCTGGAATGAAAGATATTTTGTTTAAGAGATTAAAAGTCGATGACCATCCTCTTCTAGCTTGAAAGGTTTCAGCAGAGTGATCTGCAGTTATTCTGATATTCTTCTATTCTTGTAGGTAATGGTTTTCTTTCGTCTGGCAGCTTTCAGAATTGTCTCCTTCATATTAACTTTAGTGAAATTGATTATGATGTGTCTGGGGGATGTCTTATTTTGGTTGAGTCTTGCTGGAGTTCTGAAACTGTCTGCTATATGAATTTCAGAATCTCTTGGCATGTCTGGAAAGTTGTTCTTCATAATCTCATGGAGAAGAGACTCTGTACGTTGTGAAGCCACTTTGTCACTTTCAGGGATCCCTATAAGACAAATATTGGTTTTCTTCAAATTATCCGAGAGCTCTCTGAGAGAGTGGTCTGTTTTTGCTCTCCATTTCTCTTCTTCTTTGAGGGTTTGGGAGTGTTCGAAAACTTTGTCTTCAATGTCAGAAATCCTTTCTTCTGCTTGCTCCATTCTTTTGCTGAGGGATTCTACTGTGTTTCTCAGATCTTTGAGGGATGCAACTTCTTGTCTCAATGTGTAGAAATCGTTGGTCATTTGGTCTTTGAATCCGTTGAATTCTTTTATTTATTTATTTATTTATTTTATTATTATTATTATTATTATTATTATTATTATTATTTTGTAGAGACAGAGTCTCACTTTATGGCCCTTGGTAGAGAGCCGTGGCCTCACACAGGTCACAGCAACCTCCAACTCCTGGGCTCAAGCGATTCTCTTGCCTCAGCCTCCCGAGTAGCTGGGACTACAGGTGCCTGCCACAACACCCTGCTATTTTTTGGTTGCAGTTTGGCCGGGGCCGTGTTTGAACACGCCACCCTCGGTATATGGGGCCGGTGCCCTACCGACTGACCCACAGGCACCGCCCGAATCCATTGAATTCTTGAGATAACTTTTCAAATTCTAATTTGATCTAATTTGCTATCCAGATCCTGAATTCAATTTCTGACATCTCAGCTATTTGTTTGTGCATGGGGTCTTGTGCTGTTTCTGCCCCATTGATCCTTGGGGGAGTTGGTCTACTCTGATTATTCATATTGCCAGAGTTTTTCTGTTGATTTTGCCTCATGATTGTTTTTCACCTTTGCCTCTGGCTGTCCTCAGAGTTGGGGAGGTGTCTCTCCAAAATTAGACCCCAGCGGGATCACTCTATTGTTGCTGGAACTTTGTAGGGAGTGACCCTGTGTAGTTCTTCTGGGGCTGCTCTAGCTAGGGAGTTCTGGGTGTGGAAGCAGCTCCGGTTTGTGCCACACCCGTATCCAGCAACAGGGTTGGGGCTGGTGCGCATGGTTCTGGGAGTGCCAGGAGCCCAGTGACTTTGTCACAGAGAGCTCAAGGCTCCAGCAGTCTCTGACCAGGAGAAGAGCTCTGCGCAGAGGCAGGGAGGGCTCCAATGGTTACGCAGCTACCATAGTCCCTGTCCAGATGAACGGGCTAGTGTGGAAGCTGACAGGACACAGGAGGGAGGACGCAGGGTTGTGTGGCTCCCCCAGTTCCTGGTCAGGAAATCTGAAGGCCCGTTGGATGCAGGTCACCGGTCGGGGGTTGCTGCACTGCTCTTATGGAGGTCTGGGTGGCACCAAGCCCAGGAGTTTGAGGTTGCTATGAGCTGTGACGTCACAGCACTCTACCCAGGGCAAAAGCCCAAGGCTCCAGTGTGCCAAAACGGTCTCACTCTGCCCCTAAGAATTAAGGCTGTAAGGCAGCTCAGTCCCCGCCTTTAGGCTGCTCAGTCAGTAGGTTACTTTGACCCGCCCAATCCTTGCTCTGAGACCCTGAGGGCGGAGCTTGCTGGGGCAGTTCTTTCACAATGGCTTCCTGCACCCAGCTCAGTGGCTCAGTCTGGGGCCCCAGACAATGCCCAAAGTTCTCCACCCTCCTGCTCAAGCTCTCCCCAAGGCAGTTCAACTGAGTGCCAAGTCCAGGAACACTGAAACAGTTCAAAAGTTAAGGCCTTTCTGGTTTGCAGTCTCACTGCTGCTTGTACTTACGGTTGCCGGCGTGATTAGGTTGATCCAAGACACGCAACCACTTGCCAGTTTTCCACTGTTTTTGTCCTCCTCTTGGGGTCCAGAAGTCCCTTGCTGGCTCCCTGTATACTCAAAGGGATGATTATAGGCAGATCCCACTATCCAGAGATGCCTGGAGTCTTGACTCACTGTTCCCAGTTGCAGGGAAGCTGTTACTCGGCCGCCATCTTTAATCTCTCCTCCGAGGATCTGTCATCTCTCATCCCAACTTTCTTTCTACCTTGTCTCCCCACCTCCAGTCTTGCTGCCCCTGATGCGTCTTTTACATAGCAGTTGGAGCTATCATTCCGAGAGGAGGCAATCCCACCCCCCTTCTTGAGTGATTTCTGTCACTTTCAGTACAAACTACTTAACACACCATTGCTGTCTCCCAGGTGCTCTGTCTGCTCAGCCCTGCCTGCCCATCACTGTCCGGCTTACTCTGAGCCTTCGCACATGTGGCATTATCTTTCTAGGGCTTCCTTCACCTTCTTCATAAATACCTGGTCATAAGTTCTGACAATAACTTGGTCAGGTGTCACCTTCTCAGAAAGCCTTCCCCAAGCCCCTCTGCCCTCCTCAGTGTCGGGGACCACAGTTTGAGAAAACCCGGACAAGCTGTGCTGTGGGAAGGAGGCAAGTGAGTGCTTTTCTCTCTTGAGATCACATTAAGATTTCCAAACGGACAGAATAGTTTATAGATTTTAGGGCATCTCCAGATGTACTGACCCTGAGGGGAAGTTGGAAGCACACACACTCACATTTGTATGCAGCAGAGAGAACCCTGTTTCTTAGCTGACGAAGATTCTCTGCTTGACCACATTTTACTCAGGCTCCTGAACCTTCCCCTAGGCCCAGCTGTGTACTGCTTTATAAAACTCGGACCTGGAAAGAGTCCTGCTATGTCAGCCTAGCCATGCCTGGACAGATGATCAGGTGCCTCAGTCTCCACCACCCCCTGGTGTCTGGGCACCCTGGCCTGTCTTTAGCAAGAATCCTGCTTGGTCAGTACAGCCTAGAATCCCCTGACTCCCAAGGTTTCCTCTTTAGTATTGATAATTTTCTACCCATTGACCCTTGCCCTGCTCCTTGGCTACAAATACCTACTTGCCTGGGCTGTAATCGGAGTTGAGCCCAACCTCTGTCTCCTATCCTGTCACAGTGGTGCCTACACCTAGATCGCTGGTCCTGAATAGTCTTCCCTGCAGCACTTTACCAAGTGTCTTAGTCTGTTTTGTGTAGCCATAAGGAATACCATAAGGTACAAATACCAAGGGTCATTTACAAAGAAAAAGAGGTTTATTTGGCTCATGATTCTGATGTCTGCAAAAGTTTAAGACTGGTCATCTGGGGAGGGCCTCAGGCTGCATCCACTCCTGGAGGAGGGGAAAGGGAGCTGGTGTGTGCAGAGGTCACGTGGCAGGAGATAGGGCAGGAAGGGCGTGTGCCCAGTTGCTTTTGACAACCAGCTCTGGCCGGAACTATAGAGCAAGAATTCATTCACCTCCTCCCCAGGGGGAAGAGGGATCAATCTATTGATGAGGGATCTACCCCCATGACCCAAACACCTTCCATTAGGCTCCACCTCCAACATGGGGGATCAAATTTTAACATGAGGTTTGGGGGACAAATATCTAAACCATAGCAGCATGCACTATTGAATAATTTTTTCCTCAAAAAGTTCATTTTCTCCTTAAAAGAAGACTCCCCTTTCTAGGGTGCCCAGGTTAGCCTACTTCTCTCTTGGCAGCTCCTCCCACCCTGGTGCCTCCTTTTGGCAACGAGGTAAAATGCTGAAGTGACCATAGATGCCAGGGATGAATATAAACCCCTATATTTAAGTCTAAAAATTCGTCGATGCAAGCAAAACACCTAAGTGACCTTCCAAACATCTGGCTTAGCTCTTAACCTAGAAGGCAAGATGCCTTGCTCGGGCCTTTGCCAGAGAGCATACTCTCAGGCAGTCAGAATGGCCTCTGAGGGCGAGAGGAGGGAAGGAGAATGAGTCCAGGTCTGCGTGAGTTTTCAGCTCTTGCCTTGCAAACAGAGCATCAGGAGGAACATCCCAGGACCCAGTCTCGAGCACCACTGAGAGCTGTGTGTGGGCTGACTTCATGCCTTTCCCTGCTACTTGGCTAATTATTTCTTTGTTGCTCCATGCATGGCTTGCTTTAATTTAGTTGTTAATTTTGTTATATAACAGGAGCCTGTGAATTTACCAGGCAAAACAAAACTAAGCCAAACCAGATCCTTGTCACTAAGGGCCCCTGGGTCACAGTGTGTCTTTCCACCCCACTGCTCTGTCTCCTCCCTCCACTTGAATAACCTGCACCCTGAATCCTATGTGCACTGTTCTTTGCTTTCCTGTTTATTATTATTATCACCCTTGGTAGAGTGCTATAGTGTCACAGATCACAGCAACCTCAAACACTTGGGCTCAAGCCATTATTTTGCCTCAGCCTCCCAAGTAGCTGGTACTACAGGTACCTGCCACAACACCCAGCTATTTTTAGAGACGAGGTCTTGCTCTGGCTCAGGCTGGTCTAGAACCTGTGAGCTCAGGTGATCACTCACTTTGACCTCCCAGAGTGCTAGAATTTCAGGCATGAGCCACCTCACCTGGTCCCCAAATTTCTTTCTTTCTTTTTTTTTTAATATATTTTTTTATTGTTGGGGATTCATCTAGGGTACTATAAGCCAGGTTACACTGATTGCATTTGTTAGGTAAAGTCCCTCTTATAATCAACCAAATTTCTATTTTTACATTTTCTTTTTTTTTTTGGCTGGGGTAGGGCTTGAACCAGCCACCTCTGGTACATGGGGCTAGCACCCTACTCCTTGAGCCACAGGCACCGCCCAAAATTTCTTTGTTGTTTTTTTTTTATTAAATCATAGCTGTGTACATTAGTATGATCATGAGGCACCATACACTTGGTTCATAGACCGTTTGACACATTTTCATCACACTAGTTAACATAGCTTTCCTGGCATTTTCTTACTTATTTTGCTAAGACCTTTACATTCCACATTTACTAAGATTCACATATATCCTTGTAAGATGCACCGCACGTGTAATCCCATTAATCCTCCTCCCTTCACCTACCTCCCCCTTCCCTCCCCTCCCTTTTCCCCTTCTCTCTGTTCTTAGGTTATAACTGGGTTATAGCTTTCATGTGAAGGTCCTACATTCGTTTCATAATAAGGGTGAGTTCATTGGGTACTTTTTCTTCCATTCTTGAGACACTTTATTAAGTAGAATATGTTCCAGCTCCATCCATGTAAACATGAAAGAGGTACATCGCCCAAAATTTCTATTTTTAATCATGCAGAATTTCAGGTATACAGAAAGCTAGAGACTAGTCACATGGACCTATTTTTCAGGCTTTTGAATTTACAAATCATGCCAAATCTTACTTTATCTTACAACTCCCTTCTCTTTGTTTCCACATTCTTTAGGCGGTTGTGCTACATATATACATATGGGTGTTCCTAAAGAGTTATCATCTATTTTTATTTCAGTTGTCCTTAACTTTATAAAAATATATATATATTGTGGGCAGTGCCCATAGCTCAGTGGGTAGGGTGCCAGCCACATACACCCAGGCTGTTGGGCTCGAACCCAGCCTGTGCCAGCTAAACAACAATGACAACTGCAACAAAAAATAGCCGTGTGTTGTAGCGGGCGCCTGTAGTCCCAGATACCTGGGAGGCTGAGGCAAGAGAATCGCTTAAGTTCAGGAGTTTGAGATTGCTGTGAGCTGTGATACCACAGCACTGTATGGAGGATTACAAAGTTTGACTCTGTCTTTAAAAGTGAGGACAATGTAACCTAAAAATTCGAATCTCATATTAATTTGAAATTTAAAAAGCCTTGCTGAAAAAATAGAGAAAAAATATTCTTCAGTTATTTTACATCATATATTTAGAATAATAAATGTTTTGTGTATTCTGAGATTTGATTTCTCTACCATAAAATATAATATTTCATTAAACCAGTTATGTTTTTAAAAAAAAAAAAAACAGTGTTGCTAGGAATATTTTTACGTGTTCTTTTCATATGTGAAAGCCCTGATATAGCGCTAGGAGTGGAATTGTTTAACTCTAGGATTAATGCTAAATTGTTTCCCAAATTTGCTGCCCCCAAATTAGTATCTCCATTCCCCAGCTTTGTGTGAGAGCTCCTTGCCTGTCCACATCTTCAGTTCCTCTCTAATACTTGTTATTGTTAGTATTATTCTTTTTTCCCAATTACTTAAACAACTAAAATGCAATCTTATTTAGGCTTTAGTTTGAAATTCCTCAATATCTTAGCCAACCCAGGCTGCTATAACAAAATACCATAGACCAGATTTTTGCTTGCTTGGGACCTGCCAGCCTTCTTTCCTATTTCTCCCTTTAGAATGGGAAGCTCTGTCCTCTGCCTGTCCCACCATTGTGTTTTGGGAGCACATAATTTGTCTGGGTCACTGGTTCACAGCTGCGGAGGAAAATTGTCTCAGAAGGAACCATACCATGAGCCTTACTCGTACCTGGTTAGATGATATTTAGAAGGGACTTTGGACTTTATACTTCAGAATTGATGGTGGAACAAGGTAAGACTCCCAGTGATGTTGGCATGGAATAAATGTATTTTGAATGTGGTAAGGAAATAAATTTTTCTGGGGGCAATGCTCTGGCTGGACTTGTGTCTCCTCCAACCCCCAGATTCATATGCTGAAGCCTTAATTCCCAGGGTGACAGTATTTGGAAATGGGACCTTCGGGCAGTAATTAGGTTAGGTGAAGTCATGGGGGGCTCTCATGATGGGATTAGTGTCCTTAAAAGGAGAGACCAGAGAGAGCTTGCTGCCTTCACTCCACTAAAGAAAGGCCATGTGAGGACACAGCAAGAAGACAGCTGTCTTCAAGCCAGGAAAAGGGCCCTGACCAGAACCCGACCTGGTGCTCTTCAACTTCTAATCTTGGGAACTGTGAGAAAATAAACTTCTGTTGTTTAAGCCACCAGCCTCTGGTATTTCGTCATGGCAGCTGAGCTGACTAAGATGACTGGTAATGTTGAATACCTCTTCAGATCTTACTGGCCCATTTATTTCCTCTTCTCTTAAATGTTCATGTATTTTGTCTGTTTTTCTATTAGATTGAATTAGTGTCTCGTTGCTGCTATAACATATTACTACAAACGTGGTGGCTTAAAACAACACAGTTTTATTATCTTACAGTTTGGAGGTTGGAAGTCTGAAATGGGTTTTGTTGGGTTAAAATCAATGTGTCGGCAGAGCTGCATTCATCCTGGAGGCCCTAGGGATAATCCATGTCCTTGCCTGCTGCAGCTGTTAGAGGCTGACCACAGTCCTTGGCTCATGCCCCCTCCTGGCAATTGTATCACTATGACCTGTTTTTGTTGTCACATCTCTCTCTGACCCTCTTGCCCCCCTCTTGTAAGGATCTTTGTGACTATGTTAGGGTCACCCAGATATTCTAGTGTAATTTCCCCATCTTAGGATGTTTGATTTAGTTACAGCTGCAACGTCTTTTTTGCTAGGTAAGGCAACATAGTCAGTGGCTCTGGGGATTAGGATGTGAGTAGCCTTGGAGAATGGGGCACTGTTCTGCCTACTACAGTTGTACTCTTGCCTTTTTTCATGAGCCAGTATAAGAAGATCTGCATATCAGAAAATACCAAGCATTGGTGAGGCTGTGAATAAATAAGAATCCCTGTGCACTGTTGGTGGCAATGGAAAATGGTGTAGCAGCTATGAAAAGTGGTATATACCCAAAGGAATTGAATCTAGGTGTATACTCCAAAGAACCGAAAGCAGGGACTCAAACACGTTTGTAGGTTCCTGTTTTTGCAGCATTATTCACAGTAACCAAGGAGTGTTGCAACCACAGTGTCCACTGGTAGGAGAATGTGTTGCGTGACCCAAGACGCGAACGAGCAGCAGCTTTACTGTAAACTCGCTCCTGTAATTATTAAGTCAAGAAACAGACTATACACCATGAGATGGCATATAGCAAAGTTCTTTATTCCACGTTTAAGTTTTATACTCTTTCAGTCACGTACACACCTAATCCATTATTTATTAGCTGAATTTTAACTTGAAAGGAAATATTTATCATATCAATGTAAACACTAGTGTCATAAATCCCTCCTCTAAACAGTGACTAGTTTTCCGAGCAGGGCACAAAGACGAAAGCAGCAATAGGGTTACAGAATTAATAGAAGAATATCTTCAAGCATTCACTCAGTTTACTCAGTATGAAGTAATGACTGTGACCTTCCTTCAGGGCAGAGCACCTATAGACCTCTGACAATATGTTGTTAACATATGTCAACCCTCTGGCCCGTATCTCTGAGGAAGGGCGGCATGCCCTTGGATCTCAGGCTTCACAGGGTGTACTGCTTCAGAGAAAAGGCCTAAGGAATTTTACAATTCCAAAAAAGCCTAACTCTGCAAGTAACCCAGGGGGATCCAAGCCTCTTAAGCCTCTGGAAGAAAAGCATGTCATTTTAAACTCACACTGAATTTACTTTGTGTGCTTGATGTAGGATAAGTTTATTTCTAAATATTATCATACAGAATGGACATGCAGAATGTGCTCTCTGCATATAATGGAATGTTTATTATTAAGCCCCCCAAAAGAAGGAAATTTTGACACATGCTCCCACATGGATGAACCTTAAGAACATTCATTCTGTTAAAGGAAATAAGCCAGTCACAAAAGGACAAATATTGGGGCAGGTGTGGTGGCTCATGACTGTAAACTAGGACTTTGGGAGGCCAAGGCAGGAGGAATGCTTGAAGCCAGAAGTTTGACACCAGCCTGGGTAACAGAGTGAGACCCTATTACAAAACAACAACAACAACAACAACAAAACTGGTTGAGATGGTAAGTTTTCTGCTATGTGTATTTTAACACAATTAAAAAAAGAGCAATCCACATGACAGCACCTGCGTGTGCAGTAAAATTATTATTCACTTTAAACAATACAATATAGATATAGGATAAACTTATTGAACAAGCATTCTCCAGGTCCTGTGTCAAGACACTGTCCCTGTCCTCATGGCTCATGTGTCAGAGCTCTGCAGCAGACTGCTAAGCCCTGTGTGCGGCACAGTGCTACAGAGAGTTCTGGGTGACAAAGGCTTCCCCGTGTCAAGAAGGGCACCGGAGTGCAGAGAGAGTGGCCAGTTCTTCCTGGGAGGCCACACCGCAAATTGGGTAGCCTTTCTGCAAAGTATAACATGTGACCTGATTCCAGGAACCTGGAAAAGTAATTACCAAGCACTGGGGGCTGAGGAAGGAGAAATCTGAGCAACGCTGGGGCATTACCAGCTCTGCATTGGTTCTCTGGGGCCTGAGGCAATGGGGGAGGACTGAGCCAGCAGCAGATGGGACAGAGAAGGAGGTAAAGGCCAGACCACAGAGGGCCTCAGGGCCTGGCCAGGCGCTTGGACACTCCCTGCGGTCAGTGCAAAGCTGCTGACAGGTCCTGAGTGGAAGGTGACAGGATCACTTTGAGGTTAGAACCATCACTCAGCAACACCAGATTACTTGTCAGTAAAAAAGCCACAGTGTCTAGTGTTTTCAGGCTTGTCTGGAGAGAATGATGCACATGGGTTTGTGAAACACCATCAAACGGTTACTCATAATTGCTCATAATTAGGAGTGCTTAGGAATTTCCACACAGATTCCACACGCACCTGCCACTCCAGCACCAAAGAAAATTTCTCTGATTCTTTAGCAGTGTTTCAAATTGAGCCTTATTGATGATGACTTCGTATTTCATCTCATCCAAGTAGCTTCCAAATAAAAGAAATTCTGTAACCATCTTTACTTAATGTTCAAGAGCCTTGAGTATTCTCAGTGGGTTAGGAAACTAATACTTCATGCTGGCAGCTACGCGAAACCCCGAGTTCATTTTCTAAGACTACAATCCAAACCCAGAAGCTTATCCCAAATATCTCCATGGAGCCTGAAGTAATCCCCATCAGCTGTAGCCAGAAACTGGCATCCTATGAAGTCAGAACAATGAATGCTTTTAGGTTTCTAGGAGATAAAGCAGACTACTGGTGTCCCAAAGCTTCACTGCTTGCTAGGCATGGTGGTACGTCCAGTTTTCATCAGGCTGCAAGGAATTCTCACCCCATATTCAAGGACAGTCGATTTCCTGCAAATATCCCTCCTGTGAGTCTGTCCACCATGTTCAAAGGAACAAGAACTTTCCAGGTGCTTATTCACACCGTCACATTAGTGTTAGGCAAAGGATCAAAATGTCTTGTTTGTCACAAAGTTTCAGGAAATTTGCACAAGTAAATTAGAGTCTGTTCATTGTAGAAAAGCCATTGTGGGCCAGGGTAGGTAAATCACTTGAGGTCACGGGTTTGAGACTAGCCTGTGCAAAAGACAAGACCCCCTCTCTATAAAAAATAGAAAAACTGAGGCAAGAGTATAGCTTAAGCCCAAGAGCTTGAGGTTGTTGTGAGCTATAATGCCATGGTACTTTATCGAGGTTGACAGCTTGAGACTCTGTCTCAAAAAAAAAAAAAGAGAGAGAGAGAAAAGAAAAGCCATGAAATACCTAGGAATATACCTAACGAAGGAGGTGAAGGACCTCTATAAAGAAAACTATGAAATCCTCATAAAGGAAATAGCAGAGGATATTAACAAATGGAAGAACATACCATGCTCATGGATGGGAAGAATCAACATTGTTAAAATGTCTATACTTCCCAAGGCAATCTACCTATTCAATGCCATTCCTATCAAAGAACCTACATCGTACTTTCAAGATTTGGAAAAAATGATTCTGCGTTTTGTATGGAACCAGAAAAAAACCCGTATAGCTAAGGCAGTTCTTAGTAATAAAAATAAAGCTGGGGGCATCAGCATACCAGATTTTAGTCTGTACTACAAAGCCATAGTGGTCAAGACAGCATGGTACTGGCACAAAAACAGAGACATAGACACTTGGAATCGAATTGAAAACCAAGAAATGAAACTAACATCTTACAACCACCTAATCTTTGATAAACCAAACAAGAACTTACCTTGGGGGAAAGACTCCCTATTCAATAAATGGTGTTGGGAGAACTGGATGTCTACATGTAAAAGACTGAAACTGGACTCCAGTTTCAGCCTGGGGTCTGAAAAGGAGATTTTCCCCACTCACAAAAATTGATTCAAGATGGATAAAGGACTTAAATTTAAGGCATAAAACAATAAAAATCCTCCAAGAAAGCATAGGAAAAACACTGGAAGATATTGGCCTGCGGAAAGACTTCATGAAGAAGACTGCCATGGCAATTGCAACAACAACAAAAATAAACAAATGGGACTTCATTCAACTGAAAAGCTTCTGTACAGCTAAGGACACAATAACCAAAGCAAAGAGACAACCCACACAATGGGAAAGGATATTTGCATATTTTCAATCAGACAAAAGCTTGATAACCAGGATCTATAGAGAACTCAAATTAATACACATGAAAAAAGCCAACAATCCCTTATATCAATGGGCAAGAGACATGAATAGAACTTTCTCTAAAGACGACAGATGAATGGCTAACAAACACATGAAAAAATGTTCATCATCTCTATATGTTAGAGAAATGCAAATCAAAACAACCCTGAGATATCATCTAACCCCAGTGAGAATGGCCCACATCACAAAATCTCAAAACTGCAGATGCTGGCGTGGATGTGGAGAGAAGGGAACACTTTTACACTGCTGGTGGGACTGCAAACTTGTACAACCTTTCTGGAAGGAAGTATGGAGAAACCTCAAAGCACTCAAGCTTGACCTCCCATTTGATCCTGCAATCCCATTACTGGGCATCTACCCAGAAGGAAAAAAATCCTTTTATCATAAGGACACTTGTACTAGACTGTTTATTGCAGCTCAATTTACAATCGCCAAAATGTGGAAACAGCCTAAATGCCCACCAACCCAGGAATGGATTAACAAGCTGTGGTATATGTATACCATGGAATACTATTCAGCCATTAAAAAAAATGGAGACTTTACATCCTTCGTATTAACCTGGATGGAAGTGGAAGACATTATTCTTAGTAAAGCATCACAAGAATGGAGAAGCATGAATCCTATGTACTCAATCTTGATATGAGGACAATTAATGAAAATTAAGGTTATGGGGGGGAAGAAGAAAGATGGATGGAGGGAGGTGGGTGGGGCCTTGGTGTGAGGGACTTTACCTAACAATTGCAATCAGTGTAACTGGCTTATTGTACCCTCAATGAATCCCCAACAATAAAAAAAAAAAAAAAAGAAAAGAAAAGACAGTGTGGTTTTGACTTTTGCATTTAGGAAAATGAAAAAATAAAATTCAACAGATCATTTCTTTGCTCGCTGCTCCAGCTGTGATGAACATACCCACAGCATTATTCTCTTTCTAGAGGAGCTGAGGCTCGAGGTCGTATCACTTAGTTCTGAGACTTCTAATCAGCATCTCAGCTATTCTGTTAATTTTGTGAGCAAAAAAAACAGCAACTGGGCTGGGTCTGGTGGTTCCTGCCTGTAATCCTAGTACTCTGAGAGGCTGTGGCAGATGGATTGCTTGAGCTCAAGAGTTTGAGACCAGCCTGAGCAAGAGTGAGGCCCTGCTATACCAAAAATAGAAAAATTTGCTGGGCATGGTGGACGGGGCATGGAAGGCTGAGGCAAGATGATTGCTTTGTGAGCTGTGACACCATGGCACTCTACCCGGGGTGGAAGAGTGAGATTCTGTCTCTACCCCCCACCAAACCAAAAAACAAACAAAAACATAGCAGCTTCACACACCATGAGCTTTCTAAGTGGCAGAAAGCAAGTATGAAGATGCCATTTCATTGCATGTCATCTCTGGGTGACAGAAGATTCTGACCACTGCTCTCGTTGTCTAGAACAAATGGTTTTCAGTCAGCGGTACTTTTGTACCCCCAATTTGACATTTACGGACATCTTTGATTGTCTTTGGGGTGGGGGTGCTGCTGGCATCAGGTTGGTTGAGGGCAAGGATGTTGCTGGACAGCCTACAATGCGCAGGACAGCGTCCCCTCCCTCCAACAAGGAATTATCCAGTCTAAAATGATAATAGTATTTGGCCATCCACACACACCGAGGCTGGTGGGTTCGAGCCCGGCCCTGGGGTTGTCAAAAAACGACAACTGCAACAAAAAATAACCAGGTGCTGTGGCAGGCACCTTTAATCCCAGATACTTGGGAGACTGAGGCAAGACAATCGTTTAAGCCCAGGAATTTGAGGTTGCTGTGAGCTGTGATGTCATGGCACTCTACCAAGGGTGACAAAGTGAGTCTCTGTCTAAATAAATAAATAAATAAATAAATAAATAAATAAATAAATAAATAAAATGCCAATGGTGTTAAGATAAAGAAACCCTGGTCTAGAGCTAGAATCTAAACACCTGCTTGTTTGCCTTTTTGTTCTCTCAGAAAGTCAAATGTCTCTGCCCCACATGTCATGTTTTCCTTTTGTGGTGACGGGAGTTACAGCAACATGCAAGACCAGACTACACTTCCCAGCCTCCTTTGCAATTTAGCGTGACTGAATAACTAGTTCTCACAAATGTGATGTGACCTACAGTGATGTGCGCTGCTCCTGGCCGGGGCTTCTGAGAATTTGCCTTCCCCCTTTGCTGGCCTGCTGTAGATGACAGTCAGGCTGTATGGTAGAGCCACAACTGGAGACCGAATCCCTGAATTGCCATGTGGATGAGAGAGCTACCCTTCAACCAAAGACACCGGCTGTGGTCCGTTATGTGAGAAATAAGCTTCTGTATCTGAATAAATGTGTACCTTTGGGTCTGTTTGTCATAGCATCTTAGCTCATTCTAGCTAATAAACAGACAACCCACAAGACTTGTTCTGATGCTAGAAGCCTCAGGAAGCAGAGAGAACCCTAAATGAAGCAAACAGATCTTTGAGGGCAGAGATATTTGCCCCTTAGGTTAGCCTGGGGTCCCCTCCTCTGACTGTTCCATGTCTCTATCAGGGGGCCCTTGCCTTGCTTGGCACGGCCTTAACTCCAGCAGCACATTGTGCCCATCGCTGCTCGGCGTGGTCTCAGTTACATCATCATGATTAGGACACTTTGGTTCCTGTGATGGTCAATTTTATGTGTCAACTTGACTGGGCCATGGGATGCCAAGGTATTTGATCAAGCATTACTCTGGGTGTGTCTGTGAAGGTGTTTTGGGGTGACTCATATAACTGAACCATAGGAAATGATAAATCTGGCCCAGGGACAGCTGGAAGAACTCTCCTTCTTTACCTTAAAAAGAAAAAAAATACTCGTAAAAGAAAACTTGTGGGTTTTTTGTTTGTTTGTTTTTTTGAGACAGAGTCATAAGCTGTCACCCTGGGTAGAGTGCTGTGGCATCATAGCTCACAGCAACCTTCAACTCTTGGGATCTAGCCATCCTCTTGCCACAGTTTTTCTATTTTTAAGAGAGATGAGGTCTCACTGTTGCTCAGGCTGTTCTCGAACCTGTGAGCTCAAGCAATCCACCCATCTTGGCCTCCCAAAGTGCTAAGATTAGCCACCACGCCCAGCCTTTCATTCTTTCTTTCTTTTTTTTTTTTTTTGGAGATAGTCTTGCTATGTTTTCCAGACTGGTCTTGAACTCCCAGCCTCAAGCAATCCTTCAACCTCGGCCTTTTAAAGTGCTGGGATTATAGGCGTGAGTCACGGGACTCAGCCTCTGCACCTTTTATCTCTATTGTCCTGGGTGTGTTGGCTTCATTCTCTGCTTCTGTGGTTAACCCTCTTCACATGAGATGGATGGGGGAAGCATCATTATCTCTGAACTCATATGTAGGTCACTACAAAAGTTTTGAGACAGACTGTGTTACGGTCCATTATTTCAATTCCAAGAACAGCAGCTGACAGCGTCCTTTCTGACCCTCCCATACAGGTTGCTACTTGCTTGGTTTATCGGTGCTGCTGGGAGGGCTTCATTTGTTTCTGTCTGCACGGATTTTATTTTTCTTGATTTTTGTGTAACTCAAAATTTATGTAAGGACAAGTGTAACCTCACAGCTTCTGGAAGGGTTTACCTTGTCTCCAGTTTGAGAATCCTTGGAGGATTTTAGGCTGAGCACCCACGTGTGGCTGGAGTAGGACATGTTACCAGGGAAGTGAGAACGTACAGAAACAGCAGCCTCGCACCGCAGGCCAGTACATTCACACGGGGTGGCCTTCGTGTCCCACCTCGCTGCTGGCCCAGCTTTGCCTGCAATCCTTGCTGTTTTGAGGTGTAGCCTCAGGGAGCAGAATACAGAGTTCTTTCCCCTATACCCTCTCCCCCACCATTCCTCCATCGGCAGAGGTGTCTGTCCAAATGGTGACCAGAAAATATTCTGACGATGTGATAGATTGTGACTTGTGACACTCCATGAGATCCACTGGGTGACTGCCGCTTGGAGAGTTTCAGCAGCACGAACCGCAAGCAGCCCCTGTCCAGTTTCTATCAGCCGGTCCTGGTTTATTCGTTCACAGCACTTGCTGCACTCTGTAATTCCTCCGTTTGTTTGCTGGTCTCTTGTCCACCTCTCTGGCTAGAAGGTAAGCTGCCTGAGGGCCAGGTCCTGTCTTGGTTCCTGCAGTGTCTATCACCCAGCACTGTGCCCTGGTGATGTGGCAGGGAGCTCGCCTTTCTCCAAAGCTTGGGATGTTGCTGAGGTTTTTCACTTTTTCTTGGCATCTGGTGACTTAAAGATTTCCAGGCACCTCTTCGAACATGCTCTTGCTTGCAGAAATTCCTTGAAGTCTCTGAGACCCGAGTGGTAGTTTTCTCCTGACATCTAGTGCAATTTCCCTGTTTCTTTCATGCCTTGTTAGTCACTTGGTGACAATTTGGAAGATGGGAATTCCAGGTGCAAACAGAGAAGTTGAGACTGGAGAAGCATAACCTGACACGGCAGTCAGTTTGGTGATGGTGCTCATACACGCGTCTTCTGGGGGGTTTTGTTTATTCCACAAGTCTTTATTTATTGACAGTTTCACTCTCTCTTTTTATTCTTTCTCTGTTTTTTCTTTTAGGCACAATCCCACTTGTCACCCTGGATAGAGTGCTGTGGTGTCACAGCTCATGGCAACCTCAAACTTAGGCTCAACTGATCCTCTTGCCTCAGCCTCCCAAGTAGGTGGGACTACAGGCACCCATCACAACTCTCGGCTATTTTTTTAGAGACGAGGTCTAGCTCTTGCTCAGGCTTGTCTCAAACTCCTGAGCTCAACTATGCACCCACCTCAGCATCCCAAAGTACTAGGATTACAGGTGTGAGCCACCACACCCTGCTTCTATTCACTCTCTTGAACCCCAAGTTTCAAGTCTTCATGTTGACTGTCCTTTCCTGTCGGGGACTTTCTCCACCGAGGTTTCCACACACAGGGGTGCAGGACCCTGCTTCTTCCTCTTCGGTGGTACCTCTTGCTCTTCTTCAAAGATCCCCCTCCCTCCTGTAGGTCGTTAAGGGACACAGTGCCCTGAGGTCCTGCCCTTGTCCATCTTCTCATCCCAGGCGACCTCCATTGCTCCCTGGGGGTCAGTCGCCTCCTTATGTGCCGTCCCCACCACAGGCATGGAGTCAGAGCACATTCCTGGGCCTCAGCAGAACGCATCTCACAATCAACGGGTACAGAATGCAGGCAGTTTTCTCCCCACATCAAGGCTCCTATATTTTATGACCTCAGCATTTTTCTGCCCCTCACCCAACTTGTAACTGAGTCCTACACCCTCAGCATCCCTCTGTGACCTTCCTTCCCCTACTGGCCTCTGGTTTTGCAGTTCTCCACGCACTGCTGGGAATGATCTCCTCATTGACTACCCTTGACGTCAACCCTTCAGTGCCTTCATACTTTGAATTCAGGATTTCATCCCAAATCCTTGTTGGGGGGGACCTTTCTGGCAGGGTCTCTGCCCGCCTCCCCAGCCCTACTCCATCCCTTGGATCCCGTACTCCAGGTCTGTGGAGCTATTTGCAGGCATATGGTGCACCAGGCTGCCTCACGTTGCTTCCTCTTCACAGGTGCCTCTGTGCTACTTTCCTGAAGCTGTCAAAACAAAATCCCACAGCCCTGGTGGCTTACACAGCAGAAATTTATTTTCTCACAATTCTGGACGTTGCAAGTCCAAGATCAAGGTGTCGGAAGGGTTGGTTTCTTCTGAAGCGTCTCTCCTTGGCTTGCAGATGGCACCTTCTCCCTGTGTCCTCACATTTCTGTCCCTTTTCTGTGTATCTGTGTCCCTCTCTGCGTGTCTGTGTCCCTCTCTGCGTCTCTATGTCCCTCTCCGCATGTCTGTGTCCCTCTCTGCATGTCTGTGTCCCTCTCTGTGTGTCTGTGTTCCTCTCTGCATGTCTGTGTCCCTCTCTGTGTCTCTGTGTCCCTCTCTGCGTGTCTGTGTCCCTCTCTGTGTCCCTCTCTGCGTGTCGGTGTCCTCTCTGTGTGTCTGTGTCCCTCTCTGCGTGTCTGTGTCCCTCTCTGCGTCTCTATGTCCCTCTCTGCGTGTCTGTGTCCCTCTCTGCATGTCTGTGTCCCTCTCTGTGTGTCTGTGTCCCTCTCTGTGTGTCTGTGTTCCTCTCTGCATGTCTGTGTCCCTCTCTGTGTCTCTGTGTCCCTCTCTGCGTGTCTGTGTCCCTCTCTGTGTCCCTCTCTGCGTGTCAGTGTCCCTCTCTGTGTGTCTGTGTCCCTCTCTGCGTGTCTGTGTCCCTCTCTGCGTCTCTGTGTCCCTCTCTGCATGTCTGTGTCCCTCTCTGCATGTCTGTGTCCCTCTCTGTGTGTCTGTGTCCCTCTCTGTGTGTCTGTGTCCCTCTCTGTGTGTCTGTGTTCCTCTCTGCATGTCTGTGTCCCTCTCTGCGTCTCTATGTCCCTCTCTGCGTGTCTGTGTCCCTCTCTGCATGTCTGTGTCCCTCTCTGCATCTCTGTGTCCCTCTCTGTGTCTCTATGTCCCTCTCTGCTTGTCTGTGTCCCTCTCTGTGTGTCTGTGTCCCTCTCTGCATGTCTGTGTCCCTCTCTGCATCTCTGTGTCCCTCTCTGTGTCTCTATGTCCCTCTCTGCTTGTCTGTGTCCCTCTCTGCGTGTCTGTGTCCCTCTCTGCGTGTCTGTGTCCCTCTCTGTGTGTCTGTGTCCCTCTCTGTGTGTCTGTGTTCCTCTCTGCGTGTCTGTGTCCCTCTCTGTGTGTCTGTGTCCCTCTCTGTGTGTCTGTGTCCCTCTCTGCGTGTCTGTGTCTCTCTCTGCGTGTCTGTGTCCCTCTCTGTGTCTCTGTGTCCCTCTCTGTGTGTCTATGTCCCTCTCTGCGTGTCTGTGTCCCTCTTTGTATGTCTATGTCCCTCTCTGTGTGTCTGTGTCCTCATCTTCACTTCTTATGAGGACAGCAGTAGTACTGGACTAGGGCCTAATCCTGAAGAGCTCATTTTAACTTAATCACCTCTTTAAAAGCCTATCTCCAAGTGCAGTCCTGTTCTGATGTACTGGGGATTCAATATATGATTTTGGCAGAACATAACTCAGCCTATCACACCCAGCCCATCACACTTCATCCACTGGTTCAAAATATATGTCATTCTCACATGTGAAATACATTCACCCATCCCATCAGCCCTAAAGGTTTAATTCATTCCAGCATCAACTCTTAAGTTCAAAATCTCATCCAAATAGCATCTAAATGAAGCATGGACTGATTCTAAATATGATTCTTCCTGAAGCAAAACTTGTCTCAAGCTATGCAAACTTGTGAAGCTAAGACAAGTTATCTGCTTCCAAAGCACAGTGGTAGGACAGGCAGAGGACAGACAGTCTCATCCCAAAAGTGAGAAATAGGACAGGAGCTGGGCAGTGCCTGTGGCCCAGTGGGTAGGGCACTGGCGTCATATAGCAAGGGTGGCCGGTTCAAACCCGGCCCCAGCCAAACTGCAACAAAAGAATAGCTGGGCGTCGCAGCAGGTGCCTTGTAGTCCCAGCTACTCGGGAGGCTAAGGCAAGGGAATTGCCTAAGCCCAGGAGTTGGAGGTTGCTGTGAGCTGTGATGCCTCAGCACTCTACTGAGGGCATTAAAGTGAGACTCTGTCTCTACAAAAAACAAATAATAATAAGAAGAAAGGAGAGCAGGGGTAATGTGTTAGGGCACTTTAGTGTTTGAATTTTGGCGGTGGAATCAACCTATGACAGCCTCTTTCTAGTGAACCTGGAAAATGCCTCTTTCTATTCCATATTCAATCACAGGGATGCCTGTGTGAGACCCTCTTCCTCCCTTGTGTCTGCCTGCACCCAACCCTTATCTGCCTCTAACACCTCATTTCATCTGTTTGAGTATGTGACTGTCTTCCCTGCCAGATTGTGTGTCTCACAGATGTGCTGCCTTTCAGTGGTTCCACGAGTGTCCACTGCACACGCACAGCTCCACGGAAGGGGGGTTTGTGGTTTTGTGCTCTCAGAGCCTAAGGCAATGCCTGGTATGTTGTAGATATTCAAAAAATTTGTATTGACCCTGTGAGCGAACACAAACATTTACACACCAAAGGCATATCCTACCCACACCTTCCAGACTCTGGTTTTCTAGGAGTCTCTGACTGTGCGGAGGTTTCCTTCAAGGAGAGCCCAAGGGGACATCAATACTCCGCCTTCCCCTCAGTGGCCAGATCCCAGCTGAGCAACCGTCAGATGTCTCTGGGGCTCCCGGATGACTCACGGAGAGCTTTCTTTGGGAGGAGTGGGAGAAGATGATGGCTGATGAAAATAACCACCGGCACTTGAAGCAGCATCAAGCCTTCATCAGTGTGGGGAACATCGGGGGCACATCGGAAGGTTTCTTTCAAACAGGGAAAGGCAGCCTTCTTCCTTCCAGCTCCTGTGGCTCATTTACGTATTTAGAGAGTTAGACAAATGTAGAGCAAATGACATAAAATAGCCATTGCTCCCAAGCAGTCGGCTACTCATGCTACGTGGGAACGTTCTTCACAAACTGTGAGGGAGACGCATGTGGGGACGCTCAGGGAACATCAGTAAGGGATCATTCATTCATTCCCTTACAAAGGCTCTGCCCTACCTTATCTCATTGACAACCAGACAGACTGCAATTCTGCAGAAGAAAAAGGCTCAGACAGAGTCACTGAATTGCTTGAGAGAATCATTACAATGTGATTCTCAAAGTTTATGATCCTGGGATTGGCAGCTTCTGCAGCACCTGAGACCCTTGCACAGTAAGATGTGCAAACACTGGGCCCTGTGAGGTCTGCTGGGTCAGAAGCCCTGGTGGGTCCTGGGAGTCTGCCTTATAAGATCTGAGGGCGCTCAAATGCATGCCCTACTTTGACAACTCCTGGCTTAGAGTCACACAGTAGCAAGTTAAAGACCCTGGCAGAGAACCCTAGGATGTCCTTCAGTACTATCCTTCATTGAATACTTGCATGTTAAGAGCTGATAATATGTTGCAGAACAACCTTGAATATGAATTCTCATTTTGGTTGATCCTGCCAGCTCTACATCATCTCCAACTTCTTTCCATTCTATTCTCCCTCCCACTCACTGTACTCGGGCCACCCTGGCCTTCTCTCTGTTTCTTAGACACAGCATGCTTTTTTCCCAAGGCCCCAGGACCTTTGCACATACTGTTTCCTCTGTTCAGAATGCCAGCTAGCTTGATTCTTTTCACTTTTTTTTATTGTTGTTGCTTTATGAGACAGTCCTGCTGTGTCACCTAGGCTATAATGCAGTGGCATTATCATAGCTCACTGCAGCATCAAATTAATGGGTTCAAGTGATCCTCCTGCCTCAGCCTCCTGAGTAGCTGGGACTATAGGCACCATGATACCTGACAAATTTTTCTATTTTTTGTAGAGATGGGGTTTCACTCTTGCTCAGGCTGGTCTTGAACTCTGGACCCAAGAGATTCTCCTGCCTCAGCCTCCCAGAGTGCTAAGATTATAGTCATGAGCCATCACATTGGGTCTTGATTCTTCTCACTTTAAGTCTCATAGGCAAGCATCATTTCTTCACAGACAACTTTTTAGGACAAGATAATGGTGCTAACAGATCCTCTGTTTATTTCCACTATAGCATTTGAAACCTTCTGAAGTTACCTTACTTGTTTCTTTATTAGAAAGTAACCCCTAGCTCGACACCTGTAGCATAGTGGTTATGGGGCCAGCCCCATGCACCGACGCTGGTGGGTTCGAACCCAGCCCAAGCCAGCTAAACAACAATGACAACTGCAACAAAAAATAGCTGGGTGTTGTGGCAGGTGCCTGTAGTCCCAGCAACTTGGGAGGCTGGGGCAAGATAATTGCTTAAGCCCAATAGTTAGAGGTTGCTGTGAGCTCTAACATCAGGCACTCTACGTATGGCAACAAAGTGAGACTCTGCCTCAAAAAAAAAAAAAAATTAACCCTCTTCTGAGGGCAAGGATAACTGCTGTTATTACCCACTACTGTGAATCCAGAGTCTACCACAGTGCAGACACACAATGTCTATACTCAGCAAACACTTGTTGAAAAAATAAACCATGTCTTTTGTTAGAACAAGGGGCCTGTTTTGTCTCTGTGGTGAACATATCTTGCTCTTGGTTTGTAAACCTGCCTTCCTCTTCATCAATAAACTTTGTTCTATGTTTAAAAAAAGAAAAAAAAAACACAAGTTAGAGGCAACTTAAAAGGAAGAAAAGGCAATTCTTCTATACCCAGTCTAGGCTCTCCTTTGGGGAGGGGCAGGGAGAACATTTAGCAGTGACTTTGAACATCATGGGTACCTGATGGGAGCTGCAGTTACAACAGGCAGGAAGGAAGGGAAGTTGGCTTTGGATGGGAAGAGCATGGCTTCCTTGTGCCTGGAAGGACACAGCACGCTCTCTCTCTCTTTCCATCTCAGTCTCTTTTTTTTTTTTTTTACTGTGTTGAAAAACACATACAATAGAACCTCCATAGCTGACCACCTCCCTACACAGACCACCTCATGTTGGCCTAACTTTCATAGACTGGACACACACCATGCGCACATATCAGTGCACTAGGCCTAGTTCCTAATGTCGATCACCTCTGTATGTTCTTACAGGTTGTTACAGTCCAGTGCATCTTACAAAAGTTCTACTGAGATCTAAAAATCTACCCTCTTAATAAAATTTTAAGTGCATAATTCAGCATTTTTTTTTTTTTGAGATAGAGTCTCACTATGTTGCCCTTGGTAGAGTAATGTGGTGTCACAGCTGACAGCAACCTCAAACTGTTGGGCACAAGTGATTCCCCTGCCTCAGCCTCCCAAGCAGGTGGGACCACAGGTGCCCAACAAAACGCCTGGCTATTTTTGTTGTTGTTGTTGTTGCAGTTGTCATTGTTGTTCAGCTGGCCTGGCCCGAGCTTGAATCCAGTACCCTCAGTGTATGTGGCTAGCACCATAACCACTGTGATACGGGCGCTGAGCCAAGTACAGCATTGTTAACTAGAGAAAGCAGCGGTTCTCCAGGACTGTCTCATCCTGTGTGACTGAAGCTATGTACATTGGAAGCAACTCCCTAATTCCACTTCCTGGCCCCTGGGAACCACCATTTAACTTCTAGCTCCTAGGAGTTTTTTTTTTTTTGTTTGTTTGTTTTTGAGGCAGAGTTTCACTTTGTCACCCTGGGTAGAGTACCATGGCATCACAGTCATAGCTTACAATAACCTCAAACTCTTGGGCTCAAGTGACTCTCTTGCCTCAGCCTCCCAAGGCTTAGCTCACAGCAACCTCAAACTCTTGGACTTGAGTGATCGTCTTGCTTCAGCCTCCTAAGTAGCTGGGACTACCGGCCCTGCCACAACACCTGGCTAGTTTTAGAGATAAGTTCTCGCTTTTGCTCAGGCTGGTCTCGAACTCCTGAGCTCAGGCAATCCACTGGCCTTGGCCTCTCAGAGTGCTGGGACTATAGGCATGAGCCACTGTGCTCAGCCTGTTTGCCTTTTGAGAAAACCTTTTCTTACAGTGGTAGAATATACATACCATAAAATTTATTATTTTAACCATTTCGAGTGTACTGTTCAGCAGTAAGAAGCAGGCGCATTCACACGGCGGCCACCACCACCACCAGAGCGTTTTTCATCTTCCCCAACTAAGACTCCACCTAGGAAACAATACCTTTCCAATCCTCTCTCCTCCAGCCCCTCCTGGTAACCACCATTGTACTATCTGTTTGTGTGTGTGTGTGTGTGTGTGTACATATATATATATATTTTTTTTTTTTTTGAGACGAGTCTCACTCAGCAGCCCTGGCTAGAGTGCTGTGGCATCAGCCCAGTTCATAACAACCTCCAATGCCCGGCCTCAAGTGATCTTCCTGCCTCAGCCTCCCAAGTAGCTGGGACTAGAAGCATACACCACTGCACCTGACTAATTTTTCTGTTTCCCCCAACCCCATAGAAATGAGGTCTTGCTCTTACTCAGGCTGATCTCCAACCCTTGCCCTTAAGAAATCCTCCTACCTCAGCCTCCCAAAGTACTAGGATTCAGGTGCTAGCCACCACGCCCAGCCTGTTTCTATGAGTCTGATTCTTGTATGAACTTCACACAGTATCTGCTGACTTCGGTGCCTGGCCTATTGTGTCCAGCATAATGCACTGAAGGCTCGTTGCTGTTGCAGCATGTGTGGGAATACCCTTCCTTTACGAGGCTAATACTCCATGCACAAACACAGTGCGGATGCACATTCATCTCTTGGTAGACATTGGGGTTGCTTTCTCCTCTGGGCAATTACGAATAATGCTGCTGTGAACATGGTGTGCAAATAGCTGCTTCACTCCCTGCTTTCAGTTCTTTTGGGTATAGACCCAGAAGTGGAATTGCTGAATCTTATGATAATTTTAATATTTAATTTTTAAAGGAACTGCTATACCATTCCAGACTGACATTTTGCATAAGCTATTTCATTTAATGCTCATGACAGTTCTAGGAGGGAAAAGAATTACTATTCTTCTCTCAACAAATGAGGAATTTAAGGTAGAAAGAGGTAACTTTCCTATCACAGAGCCAATCAGTAACAGAGTTGTATTCAGCTGGGGGCAGTTAGATTCCAAAACCCATGCTTTAGAGCCCTGTGCTGAATTGCTTTCTCCACAAGGCGGGTGGACTCCCTCCCTCTGTGAGTAAAGAAACTGCCTTGGCTCAGCAAAAGGGAGCTTCCTAAATATGAGATATCTTACCAAGACTGGTTGTGCCAGCTTCACCCGTCATTCACAGGCTGGGATATTCTGTAGAGAGGTTAGAACCTCCCTACCCAGGGATGAGATAAGGCAGGCATCCTCAAACTTTTTAAATAGGAAGCCAATTCACTGTCCCTCAGACCGTTGGAGGGCCAGACTATAGATTAAAACAAAAAAACTATGAAAAAATTCCTATGCACACTGCACATATCTTATTTTGAAGTAAAAAAACAAAATGGGAACAAATACAATTCACACCTCTTCGTGTGGCCCGCGGGCCGCAGTATGAGGACGCCTGAGATAAGGTAATAAGCTCATCATTAGATCTGCTTATTATACAATCACTGATTCAACTGTCAGTAACAACCTGCTTGCTTTGCTTTCCTCTTAAGTAATGACTTATTCATGGGCAGACATTTCAATCCAGAACAGAGCTCTCAGATTTTGTAATTCAAATATCTAGTGGTTCCAGATACAAAAGAGAGAGTTGGTTCATTTATAATCTGTCTAGTCATTCAGAAATAATCCACCCCTAAAAAGCCTTCCCTATCAATCTAGTCAAAGATCCGGCAGCTGATGAAACAATCTGGTAAATGGCGGGTTATAAACTCACACCCACACCCACCACTGTATTGAAAGACACAAAATTCTTCTTTTATAGTAGCCATAGAAGAAATAAAATGAAACAGAACAAAACAAAAAGAAAACCAAAAGACAAAACAGAATAAAAAACTGGGGCAAAGAAAAGCAAGAGGACAAGGGTGTTGTGTCCGTGACGGACCTTCTCTGCTCCAAACACACAGCAGATGAAATGTTGAAATTGCAAATAAAAAATACTAGATAAAATCAAAGATAAGATCAATATTTAAAGACTGAGAGGATCAGGGAGAAAAGAGATGAAGACTTGAGCGGGAATGTAAAGGAGAGAGTGGGCTTGCAGGCTTGAGTCTCCCAATGGTGTCCTGTAGGAAGAAGAGAACTAAAGATGCTCACACAGGCTCACCGCCAGAGCTGAGTGTAGTAGGGGCAGGTCACAAAAGGAGGCTGGGAAAAAATAAACAACTATTCCTAATCACCACCTGAGAGAGGGCATTTCATAAGCCACAAACTGTTGAGGCAGGAAGACATAGGCCAGCTTCACTGTCAAGCCACCAGTTGGTGAGGCATCTGATACTACATACCTCGAAAGTCCTAGGGGCCAGGAGAGTCCTAAAATGTCAGTGCAGGACTGTGGCTGAGCCAGAGATGAGGCAGACACTACTGCAAAAGCACAAGATTGGGAGGGGTGAGCCCGGAGTGAGAGAGTTAAAAAGAAAAACCAAAAACCTCCCAACAAAATAAAAAATAGAGTATGACTTCATTCCAAATTCGCACTTTGGAGCAGAAGCCTGGAAAATAAGTGTGTGTGGTATGCTCAGAGAGATACAAAAAGGAGTAACTTCTATTTTATTTTATAATTATTATTTTTAGGACACATCAAAATTTGCTTTAATACTTCTTTGGGGAAAAATATCACACTTTTAGTGAATGAACAAGAAACATTTTTACTCTATTTTATTTATTTATTTATTTATTTTATTGTTAAATCATAGCTGTGTATTTTAGTGCAATCAAAGGATAGAATGTGCTGGTTTCATATACCATCTGAAATATTGTCATCAAACTGTTCAACGTAGCCTTCATGGAATTTTCTTAGTTATTGTATGTAGACATTTGTATTCTGCCTTTAGTAAGTTTCGCCTGTACCCATTCTAAGATGCACCTACGCCATGAATTCATAGGGAAGAGGTTCCAGTAGCTCAGGGAGGCACCTTGCCATGAATGTAACGAAGTGTTGATTGACTTAAATTCATGGGAAATAGGTTCCAGCACCTTGCATCACTGTTGCATGGGGTCTATTGGTTATCCTGTGTGCTATGCTGTACACCTATTATGCCATGAGCTCATGGGGAACAAATAGGTTCTTGCACCTAAAAACATGGGTCCACTGGTACTCCTGTGTGCATATGCTTATTATGCCATGAATTCATAGGGAATGGGTTCCAGGAGCTCAGGCTCCTTTCTGTTAGTTCTCACAAAGTGGGCTTCTCTGGGTGGCGCAGGCTGGCGTTTCAGTTGAACCCAGGTACCTTTCTCTTTGGCTTCTTTCTTTTTCTGATCATTTTCCTTCACACGTTTCAGGAAGCTATCTCGGCTCTTGGAGTGTTTAATATGCGCAATACGAACATTAATCCTCTTCGCGAGGATCTTGCCCTTAACTTATTTGTTTACAACAATGCCAACAGCATGCTGGGTAACATTGTAGACTCTTCCAGCATTGCCATGGTAACATTTAAGTGGCACGCCTTTTTGAACACTACCCATTCCCTTGATGTCTACAATATCACCTTTCTTGTAGATTCGGATATATGTGGCCAAAGGAACAACTCCATGTTTTCTAAAAGGCCTAGAGAACATGTATCGGGTGCCTCTCCTCTTTCCCTTTCTGTTTGTCATTTTGGTGAATTACTGGAGATGGCATCTCCATTCAAAAGGCATAACTCCCATTTTAAAAAAGAGCAAGAATTTGTGGGAAAAACAACCAGAAGCAAAACAAACAGGTGATGTGAAGAAGACACGATTATAAATCTTCACATCTTGGAAAGGAAAAATAGCCATAGGAATTTAGAAAAGTACTAGATATGTTGGAATAAACTTAAAGAGAAAATTAGTGAGTTGATAGAGAGAAAAAGGGTGGAAAAAAGGACAAGGAAATTTTAAAATTTCAATTTTGACCATTTGGGAATTACTTGGCACCAGGACAGTTGCAAGAAGCCTATCTGGGGCGATAAAGGTGCTAACAAGTTGGACAGCAGAGAGGAAACCAGCTGCTGCTTCTGTTTACCCAGAAAGGGCTCACCGCTCTCTGCAATTCAGTTCCTTTGGACTTCTTTGCATCCCCACCTTGCTATCTTTAAAGTGTCCTGTAGAAAGTTGATGCCACTTTCCTGCTTGCTGCAGAGGGGGTGCTGGTCTGTTGCAACCTCGCACATCCAACCAGAGCCCTCCCAAGTATAATTATTCAAAAAGATAATGCTGAAAATTCTTAGAAAGGCAAATCTGAGAGTGGGAGCGGTTGATGAGTGTAGTGAAAAATGATAGTGGTTTGACTCTTTTAAAAATGGATTTGAAGTGAAGCAAGTTATGACAGCTCTTTCTTTAAACTATCAGCAGTTTGAAAGTAGGCATGGAGCAGGAGGCCACATGAGCTCATCTAAAATTCAAACATTAAGATTTTGATCTGGGTAAATAGGATTTTGGTGAAGAAGTTATGGTTTGCTGCATGACCAACTTTGCCGGCTGAGGACTAACAGAGTCAGAAAACACGAGGGGTCAGGGGATGGCCAGGCTCTGCAGTGGGTGGGAAATTTGAGCACCCTAAGGTCTGGTGCTGAGGAGGGTGTTTGAAAAGAATGTTTCAGAGGTGGATTTCCTGGTGCTGGCAGGCTGTGGGGGTCCTGCAGTGGGCAAGCAGAGAAGAGAGGCTGAAAGGCCATTTCGGTGGAGCAGGCGAGGGTGAGCCACTGCATTGACCATGAAGCTGGGACAAGGGTGAGGGGTTTTCAAACAAAAGACTTCAGTCGATGAGGAGGAAATGGGGTGATCAGCAGTTTTTCAGGGAACAACCGAAAGTCGAGCATGAAGCTATATCCCGGGGACCATGATGTTCAAAGGAAAGTAAATCAAATAATTTTCATAGTGAACTTGACCTTTAACCTTCTAATCATGCTGTCTTATTCTCTATGTATTTCTCTAATGAGTGTCAGAGAAATGGTGGCTCACAAAAATACCAAAATATTTATTGACGTGCAATGAGTGTAGATATTTGTAATTTTTCATATTTCAGACTGAGATTTGAACTTGTAAGAAAATCCTGAAAATGTTTAAAATGTGATTTTTGTGTTTTGAAATAGGTTTATCCTGGAGAGCTAAAATAGAGCAAAGTCATCTGTTGTTTAACTAATTGCTCCTCATCTAAGAGATAATCGTATCTCTAAATCTGCAAAATCTTCTTACCAAGTATTGTGCATCCTGGGAAGATGTCTGTTACAACTTGAAAAAGTCGAAGCCAATGGAAATCAGCTGTGTTCAAAGGACGCCGTTTATTTGTCTTTTCTATTGACTGGGTAAAGATTTGCCAGTTCTAATACTTGCTTCTGCTAAGTTGTGAAAGAGAATAGGCAATAACGTTAATTTTATTATTGATTTGGGAATTTAACTTAGTCACATTTTTAGGTTTGTGAATTTTAACTCCAGGAGAAAAGCCCAGCCCTGTGAACAGAGCACTCTGCAGTTTCTCTACCATCCCATCCCTGGCGGGGATGGCTTTCCTGCACTTAGGCCTGTGGGGACTGCCAGGCAAGGAAGGGGGGGCCACCATAGCTACGCTGACAGCCAGGTGTAACAATAGAGGCTTCAATAGGGTGTCCCTCTGTGCCCTCCCCTCACCTGCCTAGACCAAGCTCATGTTATCATCCCTCGTGTTACGTTAAAGTTCTTTTCTCCTGTTACAAGCTGAAGATGCCCAAGAAAATAAAAAATAAAATTTTCGGGCGGCGCCTGTGGCTCAGTCGGTAAGGCGCTGGCCCCATATACCGGGGGTGGCGGGTTCAAACCCGGCCCCCGCCGAACTGCAACAAAAAAATAGCCGGGCGTTGTGGCGGGCGCCTGTAGTCCCAGCTGCTCGGGAGGCTGAGGCAAGAGAATCTCGTAAGCCCAGGAGTTGGAGGTTGCTGTGAGCTGTGTGATGCCATGGCACTGTACCGAGGGCAGTACAGTGAGACTCTGTCTCTACAAAAAAAAATAAATAAATAAAATTTTCACTTTTAAACTCAAAATGTTGGCTTTATTTACAAAAATAAAATTATGTTTTATTAATTTCAGTGTATATGGGGAAGGGGAGACCTTGAATGAGTATAAGGAACACTAAAAATGAGATTGTAAGTATTTGCATTTCCTGGCTGGCCTGGGAGTTTCCTCTCACCCACTGGCCCTGCTCTGTCAGTTCTGCCTCTAAGAAAGACGTTTTCTTTTCTTTTCTTTTCTTTTCTTTTTTCTTTTTTTTTTTTTTGAGACAGAGTCTCACTTTGTCACTCTCAGTAGAGTGCTGTGCCATCATAGCTCACAGCAACCTCCAACTCCTGGGCTTAGGCGATTCTCTTGCCTCAGTCTCCCGAGTAGCTGGGGCTACAGGTGCCCACCACAACGCCCAGCTATTTTTTTGTTGCAGTTGTCACTGCTGTTTTAGCTGGCCTGGTGGGTTCAAATCCACCCCCTTGGTATATGGGGCTGGCACCTTACCCACTGAGCCACAGGCACTGCCCTAAGAAAGAGGTTTTTGTTACATACTGAACATAGCAGGCTGGCTTATTTTATGATAATCTAATATTCTTAATAAAATTCAAAATGTTTTAAAAACATAATAGATACAATTAAATTCCCTAGTAAATCTCTCCCAAATCTCATTGCCTCATCTTCTATAGGTATAACCATTTTTTAAATGTCTCTACCTTTACTACATATACACGTGTATATAAATAATATGTGGTATTTCACCTGTTAAGTTCTATATAAAAAGTATCAAATGTCTTTCTGCATTTTATTTTATGTATACTGTGTTTATCCATATCAATTCCCATAGCTCTGGTTTACTCATTGTAAAGAGGTCTATGGCAGGTGTTGCTTCGTAACGTTTGCCCATTTTTCTATTGAGTTGGTTGTCTTTTTCTTATTTGTTAAAGAAAAAAATAATTCAGTGACATTTATTAAAGCACAGTAAGGAAACCTTTATTCAGGTCCATGATGATAGGCGTAGGAACCACTGCAGGGGGTCTTACAGTGGGGGAGAGAGACTGGGCTCAACTCCGATTGTAACACCAGCAAGTGGGAATTTATGGGCAAGAGCAAGGGTAGGTCAGTGACTGGAAAATCACTAGAGGGAAACAGCAGGGTGAGAAGGATTCTGGCTAAAGTTTTAGCTGCTAACCCAATCTAACAGGATTTTTGCTAAAGACAGGCCAGGGTATCTAGAACACATGGGGGATAGTGGGAACAGAAGGTGAAGAGGAATCTGATTAGCTATCAGGGTGAGGGGCTCTAGCAAAGCTGACTTGGCAGGGGTCTTTCCTAAAAGTGGATTTACAAGGACTTGTATAGACAGGCCCAGGACAAGGTTCAGGAGCCTAACTAAAGTTTGGTCAAGAAGAGAATCATTGTCAAATTACAGGAAATCTTTCTTTGTTTCAAAACAATTTCTTCATTCTACCAAAGTGATAGCTTCTAACTTAACTCCCTAGCACTCTGGGAGGTGGAGCACAGGAGTTTAAGAGCAGCCTGAGCAAGAGTGAGACCCTGTTTCTACTAAAAATAGAAAACTAGCCGGGCATCATGGCAGGCATCTGTAGTCTCAGCTACTACGGAGGCTGAGGCAGGAGGATTGCTTGAACTCAGGAATTTGAGGTTGCTGCAAGCTAGGCTGCTGCCCTGGCACTCTACCTAGGGTGATAGAGTAAGACTCTGTCTCAAAGAAAACAAAACAAAGGAAAAAATGAACACCAACTTCCCAAATTGAGAGGCATCTTAGGGGATAATATCACTTGAGGAGTCCACCTCGTGGAGAAAGAATTTGGTTAAAACTTTTAATATACTTCCTCTTTCTTGTTTTCTATACATTTTCATCCCTCCCCACCCCCAGAGATAAGGTTTTCCTCTGTTGCCCAGGATGGAGTGCAGCGGTGTCATCGTACGTTCCTGCATCCTTGAACTTCTGGGCTCAAATAATCCCTTGCTTCAGCCTCACAGGTATCTGGGACCACTGGCACATGCTACTTCACCTGGCTAAATTTTTGAATTTTTTTTGTCAAGATGAGTCTCACTGTGTTGCTCAGGTTGGTCTCAACCTCTGAACTCCAGGCCTCAGTCAATCCTCCTATCTCCGCCTCCCCCTTCTCAATTTTTTTAAATAAAAAAATACTTTTATTTCTAGTAAGTAAACACTAGTTTGAGAAACTTTAAAAGGCACATACATACCTGTCTAACAAAAAAACTTGAGAAGATCTCACTTCTGATCATGGTTTTCCTAGATAATTGAAAACCTTGATCGTTTGTACCTGGGAATTATTCTGAAATTAAAAATAAATTAAAAATTCAAAAAGAAAAAAATATCTTGATTCAGCAAATACGACAACCACTGGAACAGAAAAGGATTTAGTGTCCAGAATGTGCCTTGCGTTTTGCTTTTCATTTTTTAATTTAAAAATATTTGACAAACAAAGATTGAATAAATTCAAAATGTGTGTGATGACTGGTGTACATAAACACTGTGCTATGAATACCAGAATTGAATTGCTTACCCTGCCCTTCACCACCCCTGCTGTGCATCAGATCCAGAAATGTTCATCATACAACTTGGAAGTTTGTCCCCTGTGGACCACCATACCCCCCATTCCATTTCCTGTCAATTTTTATTTCTCCCTTTGAATTGGCTTTGCTTATCTTCTCTTTTATCTCTGTTTTCTAATAACTTTTTAAAGCCACTTAATCAGTGAAAGTGTCTTTTTGTTGTTTCTGATAGAACATGATTATTGTAGGTTGAATGTTTCCCGTCAAAAAAGGTACAGTTACGTTGGTGTCCTAATCTCTGTTGTCTGCGAATGGGATTGAATGAGATCTTTACAGAAATAGAGTCTTTGTAGATGTACTCTAGTGAAGATGAGGCCTTTGACTAAATGAGGGGACCCCTAATCCAGTGACTGGTGCCCTCAAAATGAGGGGAAGTGAGATGCAGACACCCAGAGCTGAGAGCCCCCTGTGAAGACAGACACGGAGCTGGCAGCCTCCAGAAGAAACCGACCCTGTTGACACCTCCACTTCAGACTTCCAGCCAGAGTCACCAAGGGTGTATCTGTAATATTCAATTATTTAAATGGAAAAATCAAAAATGAATATGACAAAATGTTAGCCTTTGCTACATCGACGTGACAGATGTGTGGGTGTCTTATTTTTTGCAGGTTTCAGAAATGTTTGAAATATTTTGTAAGCAAAACTATTGAAACATCAGTCAAACATAACAGGAAAACGGCCCAGTTTCAATCGCCATGATGTCAATTTCTTCTGATGTCATTTATCAGATGACACACACCAAGAAACCAGCTGTGACTGTATTCTTTGTGTGCGTGCTAACATACCCATTGGTGGCAGCCACTGTTAACCTGAATAACCGTTACTCGCAGAGAGCTGCTGGACAGGCCCTGGCAGGGCTGGATGTGCCCATGTGCTGCCATCTGGAGTTGTTTATTCACTGGAAAGGCCTTCTGTCTGACAGAAAGCTCAGAGACCAGACGCTCCCAGGACCATGGTGCCGGTCAAAGGCCCAGGGTACTTCCTGCACCTCTAGGGGTTTAGTCTAGAGCAGAGTGCTTTGAAGTTAAATGACCTTAAGATAGAGAGATATATTGTAACCTTTTAACTTACAAGGGGGAATCTGTTTAACATATACTCTGATAATTAATAACATTGCTGATGCTGCTTTTACTGTGAGAGTATAAAAGTAACAAAGAGACACAAGACAGTGGCGGGCGCCTGTAGTTTCAGCTCCTCATGGAGCCTGAGGCAAGAGAATAGCCTAAGCCCAGGAGTTGGAGGTTGCTGTGAGCTGTGACAGGACAGCACTCTACTGAGGGCAATAAAGTGAGACTCTGTCTCTAAAAAAAAAAAAGAGAGAGAGAGACATAAGACGGCAGAGCAATTCTTTGAGGAGACATCCCTGCTGCCCTCCGAATTCCTGGCTTTCTGTAAATAAAGTGAAGTTGTTGATTTCCCATCCACTTCTCCGTTGACCGGCTTGGGTAACAGGCAGATGGACTCCTAGGTCTGGCAGCAAGATAACATGAAATTTGCCACTTTGTTTTAAGGGTACCCTGCAGTGGTTTTTGGTACATTCACAATGTTGTGCAGCCATCGCCACTGCCTCCACCTAGCACTGCTACACACTGGAGAGTCACTCCCTCCCCCTGCCCCCACAGCCCCTGGCAACAACTAATCTGCTTTCCGTCTCTCAGGATTTACTTTATTTCATGTAATGGCATCATATAACATGTGGCCTGTCGAGGCTGTGTGCCTGCCATCTTCCACTCGGCATCGTTTGAGGTTTGTGCATTTGTAGCAGGTGTCAGCACTGTCATCCTTTTTGTTGCTGAACAGTATTTGATTGTGTGGATACACCACATTTTGTTTATCCATTTTTCAGTTGATGAGTATTTGGGTTTTCCCACCTTTTGGCTAATCATGAATAGTGTTGCTATAATAAGTTACATTCACATTTTTCTTTGGATACCTGTTTTCAATTCTTTTAGCTATACACCTGGGAGGGGAATTGCTGGGATATATGAAAACTCTATTATTAATATCATACTTAACGTATTGATGAACTGCAAAACTGTTTTCCACAGCAGCCTTACCACCTTACATTCTAGCCAGCAAGTCACAAGAGTTACAATTTCTCCACATCCTTGCCAATGAGATGGCTTCTTTTGCATTTATTTTTTTAACTGTTACAGCCATCCTCGTGGGTGTGAAATGGTTTCTGGTTGTGCCTTTGATTTGCATTTCTCTAATGACTAATGATGTTGGGTGTCTTTTCATGAATTTGTTGGCCCTTTGTGTGTCACTGCAGAGATTATCTTTTCAAGTGTGATACTATGACTATTTCTTTTCTTTTTTTTTTTTTTTTTCTGAGACAGAGTCTCTCTCTGTTGTTTAGGCTGGAGTGTAGTGGGCATTATCCTAGCTCACTGCTCCAACTCTTGGGCTCAAGCAGTCTTCTGCCTCAGCCTCAGGTGGGCAGAGGGTCAGGCTCACCATGAGATGGGAGATGGAAGGTCTCTGCTCCTGGGAAGTTTTTTTGGTTTTGTTTTTATTTTGATTTTTTAAAGTATCTGTAATTGCTGGCATTTTGGACTAGAGATCTGTAGAAACCACAAATGTATCTCTCTCTCTCTCTCTCTCTCTCTATCCATCTATATATATATATATATATATATATATATGATATGAGCCCAGGAATTTCAGGTTGCTGTGAGCTACGCTGAGGCCACGGCACTCTAACCAGGATATAGAGTGAGACTCTGTGTTTATTCATACACTCTGTAGAGAGAGAGGTATCTATATATCTCTATCTACCTATCAAGAGATATCTTCTCTACTTTTGCTGAAACATGGATGACATTGGTTCTGGCATAGCAGCTAGAGGCTGGGAACAATATGAGTAGTTGAGAACAAGATCACTGGGAGCTGTGATGAGCTAGGCCACACTCCAGAGAAAGCACCTTTGAGTGTTTTCCTTCAATCCGGCTATCAAACAGTGTAGTACTTGAAAAGTTTTCACTGTCATAAAAGAATTATTTCTGATTTTTTTTTTTTTTGAGATAGAGTCTCACTATGTTGCCCTCGGTAGAGTGCTGTGGCACCACAGCTCACAGCAACCTCAAACTCTTGGGCTCAAGAGATTCTCTTGCCTCAGCCTCCCAAGCAGCTGGGACTACAGGCGCCCACCACAACATCCAGCTATTTTTTGTTGCAGTTGTCATTGTTGATTAGTTGGCCTGGGCTGGGTTCAAATCTGCCACCTTCGGTGTATGTGGCTGGCACCATAACTACTGTGCTATAGACACCAAGCTGATTTCTTATTTCTGATCTGACTTTTTGATTGCTAAGGTACCTCTCCTGTAGGTCATGAAAGGTGATTTTCTGGATGGTTCTTTTCAACTATTCAAGAGAGATGGGAGCAGTAATGGTCCAAGGCCCCAGGACACCACTTCAAACTTTTTTTATTTTTTGAGACAGACTCTCACTCTATGTCCTGATTGAGTGCCATGGCCTCAGCCGAGTTCACAGCAACCTGAAACTCCTGGGCTCAAGCCATCCTCCTGCCTCAGCCTCTTCAGTAGCTGGGACTACAGATGCCCCCCAAGATGACTGCCTGATATTTCTATTTTTAGTAGAGACAGGGTCTTGCTCTTTCTTAGGCTGGTCTTGAACTGACCTCAACTGATACCCTCACCTTATAATCCTTAGGATTACAGGCCACAGTACCCTGCCTCAAATGACTGTTTCTTATTCAATTAATCTTGCTGGCCACCAACATGCTGCCTAGAAGTCTGGAAAAACTTGTATTGTCTCCTTCCCCCCTTGGAGCCATATGGAAAGAGAAAGCAGGCAGCCCCCTTCCTCTCCCACTCTTGGGTCAGAGGGGCTGGCTCTACCACCTGCACTCTCTTCCTGGGAACAGGAACAGCAGACTGTGGCATTTGCTTTCTCCTGTGTTGGTCTTTACTGGAACTGGTGCCCAATTTTTAAGAGTAAAAATGGCTATCATCTGCAAACCAGTGGGAGAATAGGACCTACTAAAATGTTTTATTTTTTAACAACAAAATAAAGAGGCAAACTGTGCAGGATTAAGCACGGACAAGACAGAGCCCTGGGTACATGTGTTTGTTATGCTCTTCACTTTACTTTTCAATAGACTTGAGGTTTATAATTTAAAAAATGAAAATGAAAATATAACTTTAAACAATGATGAGAGGGATAAAAGGCTAGGTTTACTTCCTCAGGTTAGAAGAGTAAAGGCTGGGTAGTTAAATAGGAGGGTGAAACTGTGAGGTGGGAGGAAATTCTGAAGTCCTAACTTTACCCAAAAAAGACTTAAAAGTGAATACTTTTTTTTTTTTTTTTTTTTTTTTGCAGTGTTTGGGCAGAGCTGGGTTTGAACCTGCCACTTCCAGCATTTGGAGCCGGCGCCCTACTCCTTTGAGCAACAGGCACTGCCCTTAAAGTGAATACTTTTATATCTTTGATAATAGAGTATTTTGCAGATTTCCTTTCAAAGCTTCTTGTTTAAATAAAAAAAAAAATATATTCCCAATGAAGTAAAAATCCAAACAGCTCAGAAGAGTTTAAATGAAAGCAAATTATGCAATCACGAGTATGGTAAAAACACATTCTTCAAACCATGTATTATTGTACTGATTTTTTTTAATCTGTGTATTTTACTATTTACTGACAGAGTTATGTTAAGCTATCATATATTGCAGGTTTATTTCTCTTTTAAATTCTGATAATTTTTGCTTTGTATATTTTGAGGTTATGTCATTAGGTGCATTTTTATTTTTTTTGAGATAGACTCTTGCTTTGTTGCCCTTGGTAAAGTGCTATGGTATCACAGTTCAAAGCAACCTCAAACTCTTGGGCTCATGTGATTGTCTTACCTCAGCTTCCTGAGTAGTTGGGACTACAGGCACCTGCCACAACACTAGGCTATTTTTAGAGATGAGTGCTCTCTCTGGCTCAGGCTGGTCTCAAACCTGTGAGTTCAGGCAGTACACCTACCTTAGTCTTCCAGAGTGGTAGGATAACAGGTGTGAGCCACTGCACCTGGCCCCATTGGGTGCATTTTAAATTTAGAATTGTTGTGTTTAGAGTAATGCGTCCTGCCTTGAATTCTTTTTTGTATAATATTAATATAGTGACACCAACTTCCTTTTGATTAGCATTTGCAGGTATATCATTTCTTTCAACTTCTACTCTTTTTCATCATTCTTTCACTTTCTACTCTTTTCTTCCCTTATATTTAAACTGTATCTCTTCTAGACAAGATCGTTAAAAAAAGAAATCTAGTCTGACAGTCTTTGACTTTGACTTGAAGTATTTATTCCATTCATACTTAATGTAATTATAGATACGAGTGCTACATATCTCATTGCTGAATATCACTATGGTCACCTTTGAAGTACTATTCCCCTTAGGAAGCTATGCACTGATGCCAGCACTTAATCCATCCTTCAAAGCACCTTTTCTGGGACAAGTTAGAGAACTTAACTGTCTGATATTATATGATGACAGCTCTGATGGCCATTCTAAAAAAAAAAAAGAGTTTCAAATTTCTTTGAGGGTTGGACTAGCCACTGGCACACAGTTTCCCAAGGTGAATACTTCAAAGGTGACAACAGTGATATTCAGCAATGAGGTATGTAGGACTTTTTCTGGGATGAGTTCTAGAACTTAATTGTCTGATCTCATATCTACCTTCCTGCTGTTTTCTACTTGTCCCTTGTTGTGCTTTCAAAATCAAAGGAAAGAAGGACATGAGCATGCTCTTAATATTCCAGAGCAACGTGGGTTTATTAAATGAGTAAGATTACATAAGAGAAGAGAAAGGAAATTAAAATCATAGAGAAGATTAGAGTGTTTTTTCCCCTCTCCTTTCTTGCTTCTATTTGAAAACTCTCCAATGTCTATCATTTATCATTAAAGGTCAGGTTGAATATACTTCAGAAGATTCAAACAAAGAAGTAATATGCACTGTAAAAAGGAATGAGAAATATCTCTGTGGTCTTTAGGATATATTTTTATGTGGAGAAACCAAGGTGGAGAGATTTGTGTATACTATATTATGGTTTATCTAAGACAAGTGGAAGGAATAGGAATATATGTATTTCCTTATGTTAAAAATGGAAGAATAGAGGTGGAGCAAGATAATGGACCAGAAGGATCAGTTAGCTGAGCTCTTCTAGTACAACTAGGGACAAATAGAGAACGAAGTCAGACCTGGTGCAGGGACCTTACCCAGAGTCATAGCTCAGGGAGTGTAGCAAGGAGGTGGTGAGCTGGATACAGATGTGATCCAGAGAGGTGGAAATTTGAGGCATTAGGCAAATGATTGTGACCCCCCCACCACAGAGCTCTGGGATGGGAAGAAGCCTTTCCAGAGTTTTTGGTTTTTGAGGGAAGCTGCAAGTTGACTGAAAAGCTTGGAAGAGTGGGAGGACTTGAACAGTTACAGCAACTAGATTTGACTACTGGTTGGAGTGGACTTGCCATAGGTTTTGTGGCTGGGGAGGCAGCCATACTGCGAAGGTCTTGGCAGATGGGTGTGTGTGTGGGGGGGTGGCTGCCATTGTGGGACAGTCTTAGCTGGGGCCTAAAGCATGGCCATCTTAATTCCTCTTCCTGGGATCAGAACTCCACTCTTGGGACAGGCTGAGGGACTCCTGCACCCCACAGGAACTATTGTCAGGGGGCACTGTGAGACCGGTCCTGAAGGATTCTGGAGAACTTTACTATCTCCACTGGGTGGAGTCTGAATGCTGAGGAAATAATCAGGTGATCATTGAAGGCAACTAAGTTTGGAATATGGACCATAGAAGTTGCTAGTTGTGTTCTCTATCTCCTAGAAAAAAACAACAGCACCACCTGGTGCCCTGGTGACTTATTGCAATATATATATTCCTAATAAAGTTGATCCCTTCTGCTATATCTTTTTTAGTATTTTTTGATTTTTATTATTTTCATTATTCTTTATTTTCCCCGCTCTTTTCTGTATTGCTGAGGTTGCTGCAGTTTTTGGCTATCTGAGCTTGTTTTGTTTGGTTTGGTTTGGTTGTATTATGTTTTTGCTAATTTGTTTGGTTGGTTCTATTCTTAACTCTCATTTTTACTTTCATCAAGACCAAGGACTCCTATATTTTTGATCACAAGGAAGAATGTGGCTATGCTCAGACTGGTAAGGAGCTTCTGATTTTGAGGAACCCTCCCAGACCAGCCCCTTAAAATCCTTGAAATACAGGAGTGGCCTGAACACTGTGCCAATCTGTCACTCTCACTCTCTCTTCCTGTCCTTCTTCTCTCCTGTTCTTCAATTATTTCATTTCACCATCTTCTCTTTTTTCTTTTTCTTTCCTTCCTTTTTCCTCTTTGCTTCTTTTCCTCCCATTTCTCCCTGTTTGCACTTTACCCTTCTCTTCTTTTTGATCTAGCCCAGAGACAGGGTAATTTGAAGCAAAGGAGGAAATGAGAAGGAAAATGGAGGACAAGAAGGTGAATTAGTAGAAAGAATACATGAGGAGGAACCAACAGAAAAATTCAGGCAACATGAAAAATGAAAACAGAACAGCTCCTCCAAGGGACCACAAGGCAGCTACTGCAGACAATTCTACCTATAAATATTTAATGGGTATGACAAAAAGGGAATTTTAAATATGAATGATAAAGACAATAAAAGGAATGAATGAGAAAATGGAAAGACAGAACCAAAAGTTGGATGAGAGATATGTAGAATATAGAAAGGATATGGTGGAGCTTAAGGAAATGAAGGAGACAATCAGGGAATGTAAAGAAGCAGTGGAAAATACCCCAAATAGGTTAGGCTATGGAGAAGAAAGAATCTCAGAGCTAGAGGATAAAGTTTTCAAGTCAACCCGGGTAGTTAAAGAGGCAGAAAGAAGACAGGGAAAGCATAACCATCACTTAGAGAATGAGACTCCATGAAGCATTCAAACATATGAATAATAGGGATTCCTGAAAAGGAAGAAGATTGTTCCAAAGGAATGGAAGCCCTATTGGAGAATATCATAAATGAAAACTTCCCAAGTTTTACTAATGATCCTGACACACTACTTTCAGATGGATATTGAGCTCCAGGTCATCTCTATTCAAACAGAGCTTCTCCAATACACATTGTAATGAACCTGTCCAAAGTCAAGATGAAAGAAAAAAATTCTACAAGCAGCCAAGTAGGCAGAGCCATTAAGGATGACAGCAGACTTTTCAACTGAAACTTTCCAACCCAGAAGAGCTTGGTCATCCACCTTCAACATTCTTAAACAAAACAATTATCAGTCCAGAATTCTGTATCCTGCTAAAACGAGCTTCAAAATTGATGGAGAAATAAAATCTTTTGTGGATATACAAACACTGAGGAAATTTGCTACAACAGGACTAGCTTTACAGGAACTATTTAGACCTAGTCTCTACACTGCCCATCACAACGGACCACAAGCAAAGGTCAAAACTTAGCTTCCATAATGGCACAAAGGATAAAACTACCCAACAGACTTTCACAAAAGAAGATGAATAGAGCTCCACCATACTTACCAATTTTCTCAATAATGTCAATGGATTGAATTCATCACTGAAGAGGCACAGGTTGGCTGATTGGATAAAATAGCACAAGATATCCATATGCTGTCTCCAGGAAACACACCTAGCCTTGAAGGACAAATCAAGACTCAGGTTAAAAGGGATAGAAAACAGTATTTTGAGCAAATGGAAATCAGAATAAAGTAGTGGTTGCAGTCTTATTTTCAGATACTAGTGGATTTAAAGCAACTGAAGTTAAAAAAGACAAAGATGGACACTTTATACTAGTCAAGAGAACAAAACAACAAGAAGACATTTCAATTTTAAATATTTATGTACCTAATTTAAATGCTCCCAGATTTATGAAACAGACCTTGATGTGTCTGAGCAATATGATATCCCATAACACTGTAATAGCTGGGGACTTTAACACTTATGTTTCAACAGAAGCTAACCAAAGATACAAAGGACTTAAATGTGACCCTAGAACAAATGGGATTAATAGACATACACGGAACACACCATCTCAAAGCTAAAGAATATGCATTTTTCTCATCAGCCCATGGTACATACTCCAGAATCGACCACATCCTACGATGCAAATAAAACCTTCACAAAATCAAAAAAAGAGAAATTGTACCTTTTATTTCTCAGACCACAAGGCAATAAAGGTGGAACTCAACTCCAACAAAAATGTAATCCCTACATAAAGACTTGGAAATTATACAACCTTCTGCTGAATGATGGTTGGGTTCAGGAAGAGATAAAAGAGAAAATCATTAAGTTCCTCAAACATAAAAACAATGAAGACACAAGTTACCAAAACCTGTGGGATACAGCAGAAGTATTTTTTTTTTTGACATAGTCTCACTATTTCACCCTCAGTAGAGTGCCATGGTGTCACAGCTCACAACAACCTCAAATTCTTGGGCTCAAGTGATTCTCTTGCCTCAGCCTCTGCAGAAGCTGGGACTACAGGCACCTGCCACAGTGCCTGGCCATTTTTTTTTTTTTTTTTTTTTTTGCAGTTGTCATTGTTGTCTAGATGGTCCAGGCCAGGTTCGAACCCACCAGCCTGGGTGTATGTGGTTGGTGCCATAACCATTGTTATGGGTGCTGAGCCTAGAAAAATCAGTCTTAAGAAAGCAATTTACTGAATTAAATGCCTACATTTGAAAAACAGAGAGCGCATCAACAAATTCATGAACTATCTTATGGAATTGGACAAAGAAGAACAATCTAATCTCAAACTTAGAAGAACTAAAGAAATAACCAAAATTAAATCAGCAATGAATGAAATTGAAAACAAAGGAATCAGCCAGAAAGTTAATGAAACAAAAATTAGCTTTCAAGAACATAAATAAAATCAATAAACGTTTGGCCAGATTAATTAGAAACAGAAAAGTAAAATCACTAATAATCTCAATCAGAAATGATAAAGGGGAAATAACAGGGACACAGAGATAACAGGGTAACAGGGAGATAACAGGGAAATAACAGGGACACAGTGATCATCTTTGAGTACTACAAGAAACTCTATGCCCAGAAATTTGACTATGTGGAGGAAATGTATCAATACTTGGAATCATACCCTCTCCCTAGACTTAACAAAGAAGAAATAGATCTCTTGAACAGATTGACTTCAAGCACTGAGATCAAAGAAACAATAAAAAATTTCCTAACAAAAAAATGCCCTGGTCCAGATGGCTTCACATCAGAATTCTATCAAACCTTCAAAGAATAGCTTATTCTCATACTGCAGAAATTATTCCAAAAAAATTAAGAAAGAAGGAATCTTTCCCCACACATTGTGCAAAGCAAACATCACCCTGATACCAAAACCAGGAAAAGACCCAACTAAAAAGGAGAACTCCAGACCAATTTCATTAATGAATATAGATGCAAAAATTCTTTTTATTTTATTTTTTTTTGTAGAGACAGAGTCTCACTTTATGGCCTTCGGTAGAGTGCCGTGGCCTCACACAGCTCACAGCAACCTCCAACTCCTGGGCTTAAGCGATTCTCTTGCCTCAGCCTCCCAAGTAGCTGGGACTACAGGCACCTGCCACAACGCCCAGATATTTTTTGGTTGCAGTTTGGCCGGGGCCGGGTTTGAACCCGCCACCCTAGGTATATGGGGCCGGCACCTTACCGACTGAGCCACAGGTGCCGCCCAGATGCAAAAATTCTTAGTAAAATACTAGCCAATAGATTATAGCTGCACATTAAAAAAATCATTCATTATGATTAAGTAGGTTTCATCTCAGGGATGTAGGGCAGGTTTAACATATGTAAGTCAATAAACACAATTCACCATTATCAACAGAAGCAACAACAAAGACCATATGACCCTCTCAATAGATGCAGAAAAAGCATTTGATAAAATTCAACTTCCTTTACTAATTAGAACATTTAAGAATATAGGCATAGGTGGAATAGTTCTTAATCTGATACAAGCCATCTACAAAAGACCAACAGCTAATATTATACTGAATGGAATAAAACTGAGAGCTTTTCCAGTTAGAATTGGAACCAGGAGTGAGGAGAAAGATGGCACCCAAGTAACAGCTTCCTTGCAACCAGGTGTGGTGAGATTGGGGAGAGAAGACTTCAGGCATCTCTAGCTGGTGGGATCTCTCCAGAAATATCCCTTTGGTGACACAGGGAAAAAGCAAGAAACTTCTAGACCCCATAGGAGGACAAAAGCAGTGGAGAATTGGCAAGTGGTAGCATGCATTTGTTGTATCGGGGGTCACTCACAGCTGTAAATACAGCAACAGTGAGATTACGAGCAGGAAAGGCATTACCTGTGGGCTGTTTTGTTTTTTTGGACTTGGGAACTTGGTTGAGCTACCTTGGGAGAACTTGGGCAAGAGTGCAGATGACTTTAAGCATTGTCTAGGGCCCTGGACTGAGCTGCTGAGCCAGAAGGGAGCTAATATTGTTTGGCTGAGGGGCACCCAGTGGTAGCCATAGTGGGAGAACTACTCCTGCAGTCTCTGCCCTCAGAGTCACACAACATGGGCAGCCATTGCATGAGAACTGCCCCTGCGAGCTCCACCCTCAGGGTCACAGCACAGTGTGAGGATTGGGCAGGGAGACCTTGGGCTAGTTAGTAATCTAGTGTCTGAGTAGCCCAAGGGCAGATTACAGAGATGAGGAGATTTCAGTGTTTGGCAGATTACAGTCTTGGCCCTCAGGGGCATAGAGTGAGACTGATTTTGGCACACTGGGTAAGTGGGCAGCCACTTCAGGAGTGATGCAAGTGATAAGTGCTTTCTTGGGAAAGCTTCTGCTTAGCCAAGGTTAATGGTTTAAAGTGTCTTTTAAGTGGGCTGAGGAGACATTTAGGTTCTCCACCCTGTGGTGTTTCAGAAATCAGCAGACGCCTCCAGTCTCCATCTTGTACAGCCATATCAGCATTGTGATTAGAATCTCGTACCCCAGAAGATTGTCTGTTGCCCAGACAATATTTAGCAATATATATACTGTTTTATTTTTTTTTAATTTTAACATTTTCCTTCTAGATTTTTCTTTTTTTCTTTTCTTTCTTCATTTTTCTACTTTGAATATAATTTCCCATTGTTAACTTCTTTAACAATTAGAACTTCATTTTTGCTAGTGTTTCTACCCCAATTATTTGTTTTTTCCCCCAATTTTATCCCATAAAGTTTTCTGTTTGCTTGTTTTGGTTTGATTTATAGGATTTTGTCTTTCCTCTCTACTTGCTGGAGGTAGGTTGCTGTGTCTGAACAAGCTATCAAAGAGCTGCTGACCTCAATGGACCCACCCACCCCAGCATCCCCAGTGGTTGGGGGGATTTAAGGTTGGGTCAAAGTACCCTACTGTACACTGATATTGCTCCTGTCTCCCTCTTTCTGTGCCTCTATACTTTTTGTCAATATTCCCTTTTACTCACTCCCTCTCCTTTCTCTTTTTTTTCTTTTTTCCCTTCTTGCTATTCAATCTTCTCAAACTTTTTGTTCTGCACCAAAAGGACTCATCAAAACCCTAGTCCAGAGGCATAGTAATTTAAAGAGCAAGAGGAAATGAAAGGAAAATTAGGGCAAGGAAACAGATAAAGAAAATACTTATGAGAAAGAATCAGCAGAAAAATCCTGGCAACATGAAAAAACAATCCAGAGCAAACCCCCACCACCACAAAGGGACCATGAGGTAGCTATCTACAAAGAAATGTTAGAAATGACAGATAGGGAATTTAGAATACACATGATGAAAACAATGAAGGAAATGATAGAAACACTGAAGGAAAATGCTGATAAAGTAAAAAATAACCAAAAGGAAATCCAAAAACAGAATCAAATAAGAGATGAACGATATGAAGAATATAGAAAGGATATACAAACCTGAAGGAACTGAAGCAGTCAATTAGGGAACTTAAAGATGTAATAGAGGGGGGAGACAAGATGGCGGACTGAAGCCAGCTTTCAACAAAGGCTCCCGTCCAGAAGGAGAGTTAAGGGACAGGAATTTAGTAAGTATCCTGGTGGACTTGAGCCTCACCAAGAGAGAAGGCTGAAGAACGCACATCAACACCGCTGAGGCAAGTTGTGATCACAAGGACGCAAACAAAAGGTACAAAATCCACCACCAAGCGGACGGGAGTCCCCCTCCCCCATGAGACCGGCTCTAGAGCCCCACAATTTAACAAGCGGGCAGAAATTAAAGGCCCTCCCACTACACTCCACGGGAGAGACCTTCTAAAAACTGGACCTACCTCCCCTACTGGGGTGCCGTGGCGTTCTCCTGCCGGACATAGGGCTGAATAAAACTTTGGGAATCCTTTGCCGGCAACCCTGAATCCCCGGCGCTCCCCTCCCGCCCACTGAGGGCTGGAGGCCTGTCCCCCAGGACTTCGGATCCTTGGGTGATTTCTCAAGGGGAGTGGACAGTCCCCTAGTTGTGACTGGTCAGCATTGACTCTGAGGCGCGCCGAGTGAGGAGAGGGCACCGGGCTGAGGGGGAGTCACGCCTCGCGGCACTTCCCTGCGGTGCAGTGCAGCAACCCTCCCCGGGCATACGGGGCCCAAGACTGAATCAGACTCTGGCCTCCCCGCTGAGAGCTGAGAACCCCTACTCTCACTCGGGGTCTGAGGGCCTAACCCCCAGGAGTTCGGCTCCTTGGGTGATTTCTCGAGGGGAGTGCACAGTGCCTGAGCTGCGTCAGGTCAGCGCTGACTCTGGGACACGTGAGCGAGGAGAGGGCACTCTGCTGAGGGGAAATCAAGCCTTGGCGGCACTTCCCTGCGGTGCAGTGCAGGAGCCCTCCCCGGACCGTAGTATTGCGTGAAACTGAATGAAACTCTAGCTTCCCCCTGCCCCACTCCCAATCGGGGTCTGGGGGCCCATCCCCCAAGAGTTCTGATTCCTGGGGGATCTCTTAAGGGGCGTGGACCCAGCACAAACTGCGGCCGCTCAGTGCTGACTCTGGGGCGCGGGACAGAGGAGAAAAGGGTGACCTGAGTGCCAACACCAGAGCAGCAGTTCCCTGGAGGTAGATCAACAGCCGTTTTTTCTTTAACGGCAGAACGCTCACTTCTGGATATTCTGAGGCCACACCCCCGTCTCCCTGGGCAACCAGAGGAGGCCACCGGTGACACGGCTCACAAACCCGGAAGCCTCCAGGGCGGGGCCGACCCAGAGAGGTGTTCAGACGCAATTCTCCAGCAGCAAAGACGTTTGAACTCAAAACAGCCCGTCTCCTGTAGGCAACGACAGGAACAGAGACAGAACCTCACAAAGTTGTCTGTTCTGTTCTGTTCTGTTCTGTTAGCAGCATGCATCAGGGACGGGGCTAAGGCTGAGTGAACACCTCCTTCCCATCACCTGCATCAAACACTCAAAGATGTCAGGCCCCATCTCCTCCTGCTAGATAGCGGCAGTCTGCGGGGGCCTGGCAGACTTCCTTGCGATTCAGGCAGGTGCAAACCCCTGGAGTGTCTGTTCACTGCAGGCAACTGGGTTAGCAATCTGCAGAGATACCAGTGACTGGGTCCGACGGAGGGGCAAAGTGGGGAAGGAGACGTCAACCTTCCCAGACTGCTCTGTTTGCTGGGTGGCTCCTCCTGACTCCACGCTGCACTGGGGTGAGCCGTGTCAGAGGAGTCATCAGGCCCCTGTGATCCAGTTCCCAGAGACCTCTTGAACCCTTCCACCCGAGACAAGTGCCGATTGAGACAGTTGATTCGGACCTTTTGAACTGGGCTAATAGACTGAGGACTCTTCAGGCGGTGCCCTGGGTGTGTGATTGTAGGAAGGTTTGATTCTCCTTTTCCAACTGGGGCCAGAGGTGGGCAGGCGGGGTGACTTAATTGCTGATTTTTCCACACAGCTGAGACTTCAAGCCAGAGTAGAAGTTGCAATAGGATCGAACAGAAACCAGCTGAAAACAAGACAGAACCACTTTGCTCCACCACACCAGACAGGGCCCCAGTTTCTCAGGCCACAACACTGTACGGGCCCTCGATAAAACCCCAGGGGAAAAACCAAAGGGAGTAAACCATGGGGCGGAATCAGCGGAAAAACTCTGGTAACATGAATAACCAGAATAGATCAACCCCCCCAAGAAAAGATACGGCAGATGTGATTGAAGATCCCATTCATAAACAACTGGCTGAGATGTCAGAAGTTGAATTCAGAATTTGGTTTGCAGACAAGATTAATAAAATGGAATTAGGAATTCGAGGAGAAATTCAAAAATTGTCTCAAGAATTTAACGAATTTAAAGACAAAACCACCAAAGACTTAGACACACTGAAACAAGAACTTACAGTCCTCAAAGATATGAAAAATACAGTAGAATCCCTCAGTAACAGAATGGAGCAAGCAGAAGAAAGGATTTCTGACATTGAAGATAAAGTCTTCGAACGCTCCCAATCTCTCAAAGAGGAAGAGAAATGGAGAGCAAAAACGGATCACTCACTCAGAGAGCTCTCACGTAATTCGAAAAAAAACAACATAAGGGTTATAGGAATTTTGGAGAATGATGAAGTGGCTGCCAAGGACACAGAGGCCCTTCTACATGAAATTATGAAAGAAAATTTTCCAGACATGCCTAGAGAATCTGAAATTCAGATAGCAGACAGCTTCAGAACCCCAGCACGATTCAACCCCAATAAGCCATCTCCCAGACATATCATAATTAGCTTCACTAAAGTTAACATGAAAGAGACGATTCTCAAAGCAGCCCGGCGAAAGAAAACTATAACGTACAAAGGTAAGAATATTAGAATAACTGCAGATCTCTCTGCTGAAACTTTTCAAGCAAGAAGAGGCTGGTCATCAACTTTTAATCTCCTAAAGCAAAAAAACTTTCAACCCAGGATCTTGTATCCAGCTAAACTGAGTTTCATCTATGATGGAGAAATTAAATACTTCAATGACATTCATATGTTGAAAAAATTTGCCATAAGTAAACTAGCTCTTCAGGATGTTCTCAGACCTATCCTCCACAATGACCAACCCAATCCTATACCACAAAAGTAAACTCACTCAGAAACTTCGGATCAAACTCCAACTTCCACACTGGCGAAAGGATTAAAAATGTCCACTGGACCTTTGAAAAACTCGATACCCAAAATTCCACCAGACTTATCAATACTCTCCATCAATGTGAATGGCTTAAACTGTCCTCTAAAGAGGCATAGGTTAGCTGACTGGATACAAAAACTCAAGCCAGATATATGTTGCATACAAGAGTCACATCTCAACTTAAAAGACAAATACAGACTCAGGGTGAAAGGATGGTCATCCATATTTCAGGCAAATGGTAATCAGAAAAAAGCAGGTGTTGCAATTTTATTTGCACATACAATAGGCTTTAAACCATCAAAAGTCAGGAAGGACAAGAATGGTCACTTCATATTTGTTAAGGGTAATACTCAATATGACGAGATCTCAATTATTAATATCTATGCACCCAACCAGAATGCACCTCAATTTATAAGACAAACTCTAACAGACATGAGTAACTTGATGTCCTCCAGCTCCATAATCGTTGGAGATTTCAACACTCCCTTGGCAGTGTTGGATCGATCCTCCAGAAAGAAGCTGAGCAAAGAAATCTTAGATTTAAACCTAACCATCCAATATTTAGATTTAGCAGACATCTACAGAACATTTCATCCCAACAAAACTGAATACACATACTTCTCATCAGCCCATGGAACTTACTCCAAAATTGATCACATTTTAGGTCACAAGTCTAACCTCAGTACATTTAAAGGAATAGAAATTATTCCATGCATCTTCTCGGACCATCATGGAATAAAACTTGAATTGAGTAACAACAGGAATCTGCATACCCATACAAAAACATGGAAGTTAAATAACCTTATGCTGAATGATAGCTGGGTCAGAGATGAGATTAAGAAAGAAATCACCAATTTTTTGGAACAAAATGACAATGAAGACACAAGCTATCAGAACCTCTGGGACACTGCAAAGGCAGTTGTAAGAGGGAAATTTATAGCACTGCAAGCCTTCCTCAAGAGAACGGAAAGAGAGGAAGTTAACAACTTCATGGGACATCTCACGCAACTGGAAAAGGAAGAACATTCCAACCCCAAACCCAGTAGAAGAAAAGAAATAACCAAAATTAGAGCAGAATTAAATGAAATTGAAAACAAAAGAATAATACAACAGATCAATATATCAAAAAGCTGTTTTTTTGAAAAGGTCAATAAAATAGATAAACCTCTGGCCAACCTAATCAGGAAAAAAAGAGTAAAATCTCTAATATCATCAATCAGAAACAACAAAGACAAAATAATCACAGACTCATCAGAAATCCAAAAAATCCTTAATGAATATTACAAGAAACTTTATTCTCAGAAATATGAAAATCTGAAGGAAATAGACCCATACTTGGAAGCACGCCACCTTCCAAGACTTAACCAGAATCAAGTGGAAATGTTGAACAGACCCATATCAAGTTCAGAAATAGCATCAACTATACAAAACCTCCCTAAAAAGAAAAGCCCGGGACCAGATGGTTTCACGTCAGAATTCTACCAAACCTTTAAAGAGGAATTAGTACCTATATTACTCAACCTGTTCCAAAATGTAGAAAAAGAAGGAAGACTACCCAACACGTTCTATGAAGCAAACATCACCCTGATCCCCAAACCAGGAAAAGACCCAACAAGAAAAGAAAATTATAGACCAATATCACTAATGAATATAGATGCAAAAATATTCAACAAGATCCTAACAAACAGAATCCAACAACACAACAAACAAATTATACATCATGACCAAGTTGGTTTTATCCCAGGGTCTCAAGGCTGGTTCAATATACGTAAATCTATAAATGTAATTCAGCACATAAACAAATTAAAAAACAAAGACCATATGATTCTCTCAATTGATGCAGAAAAAGCTTTTGATAATATCCAGCATCCCTTCATGATCAGAACACTCAAGAAAATTGGTCTAGAAGGGACTTTTCTTAAACTGATAGAGGCATCTACAGCAAACCCACAGCCAATATCATATTGAATGGAGTTAAATTGGAATCATTTCCACTCAGATCAGGAACCAGACAAGGCTGCCCATTGTCTCCATTGCTTTTCAACATTGTAATGGAAGTTTTAGCCACCGCAATTAGGGAAGAAAAGGCGATCAAGGGTATCCATATAGGGTCAGAAGAGATCAAACTCTCGCTCTTCGCAGATGATATGATTGTGTATCTGGAAAACACTAGGGACTCTACTACAAAACTCCTAGAAGTGATCAAGGAATACAGCAGCGTCTCAGGTTACAAAATCAACATTCATAAATCGGTAGCCTTTATATACACCAACAACAGTCAAATTGAAAAAGCAGTTAAGGACTCTATCCCATTCACAGTAGTGCCAAAGAAGATGAACTATTTGGGAATTTACCTAACAAAAGACGTGAAAGATCTCTATAAAGAGAACTATGAAACTCTAAGAAAAGAAATAGCTGAAAATGTTAACAAATGGAAAAACATACCATGCTCATGGCTAGGAAGAATCAACATTATCAAAATGTCCATACTACCCAAAGCAATATATAATTTCAACGCACTCCCTATTAAAGCTCCACTGTCATATTTTAAAGATCTTGAAAAAGCATTACTTCGTTTTATATGGAATCAGAAAAAACCTCGAATAGCCAAGACATTACTCAGAAACAAAAACAAAACAGGAGGAATCACACTACCAGACCTCAGACTTTACTACAAATCGATAGTGATCAAAACAGCATGGTATTGGCACAAAAACAGAGAAGTAGATATCTGGAATAGAATAGAGAACCAAGAGATGAATCCAGCTGCTTACCGCTATTTGATTTTTGACAAGCCAATTAAATACATTCAGTGGGGAAAAGATTCCCTATTTAACAAATGGTGCTGGGTGAACTGGCTGGCAACCTGCAGAAGACTGAAATTGGACCCACACCTTTCACCATTAACTAAGATAGACTCTCATTGGATTAAAGATTTAAACTTAAGACATGAAACTATAAAAATACTAGAGGAGAATGCAGGGAAAACCCTTGAAGAAATTGGACTGGGTGAGTATTTCATGAGGAGAACCCCCCGGGCAATTGAAGCAGCTTCAAAAATACACTACTGGGACTTGATCAAACTAAAAAGCTTCTGCACAGCTAAGAACACAGTAAGCAGAGCAAGCAGACAGCCCTCAGAATGGGAGAAGATATTTGCAGGGTATAACTCTGACAAAGGTTTAATGACCAGAATCCACAGAGAACTCAAACGCATCAGCAAGAAAAAAACAAGGGATCCCATCACAGGCTGGGCAAGGGATTTGAAGAGAAACTTCTCTGAAGAAGACAGGCGCACAGCCTTCAGACATATGAAAAAATGCTCATCATCTTTAATCATCAGAGAAATGCAAATCAAAACTACTTTGAGATATCATCTAACTCCAATGAGACTAGCCTATATCACAAAATCTCAAGACCAGAGATGTTGGCGTGGATGCGGAGAAAAGGGAACACTTCTGCACTGCTGGTGGGAATGCAAATTAATACATTCCTTTTGGAAAGATATATGGAGAACACTCAGAGATCTAAGAATAGATCTGCCATTCAATCCTGTAATTCCTCTGCTGGGCATATACCCAGAAGACCAAAAATCACAACATAACAAAGATATTTGTACCAGAATGTTTATTGCAGCCCAATTCATAATTGCTAAGTCATGGAAAAAGCCCAAGTGCCCATCGATCCACGAATGGATTAATAAATTGTGGTATATGTATACCTTGGAATACTATGCAGCCTTAAAGAAAGATGGAGACTTTACCTCTTTCATGTTTACATGGATGGAGCTGGAACATATTCTTCTTAGTAAAGTATCCCAAGAATGGAAGAAAAAATACCCAATGTACACAGCCCTACTATGAAACTAATTTGGGACTCTCACATGAAAGTTATAACCCAGCTACAACTTAACAATAGGGGGAAGTGGGAAAGGGGGGGGTGGGTAGAGGGAGGGGAATCGGTGGGATCACACCTGTGGTGCATATTACAGGGGTATTTGCGAAACTTGGTAAATGTAGAATATAAATGTTTTGGCACAGTAACTGAGATAACGCCGGAAAGGCTATGTTAACCACTGTGATAAAAATGTGTCAAATGGTTTATGAAGTGAGTGTATGATACCCCATAATCATATCATTGTATACAGTTATGATTTAATAAAAAAATTTAAAAAAAAGTTTAAATGGAATCTAATCAAGAGGAAACAATTAGATAAATTCAGACATCTACTTTAAAAAAGACATAATTTTTGAAAACTGGGATAATTTAAACATGAATTATAATGTTTGGTTATACTGAGTTAATACACTATTTTCATAGGTGTGATAATGATATTATGCCTGCAATTTACTTTCAAGTGATTTAGCACAAAAAAAATGTGTGGGGGGTTGAGGAAAAGGTAGGCAGGAGAAAGAGAAATAGCAAAATGCTGAAATTAGTATAGCAAAATGCTAAAATAAGTTAAATTGAGGTGAAGGGTATATGGATGTTCTCTGCATTAAGGTTTTAAAAAATTTTTTTTCTTTATTAAATCAAAACTGTGTACACTGATGCATTTATGGGGTACAGTGTACTGAATTGATATATAATATGAAATGCTTACACTGAACTGATTAACAAACATATCCATCACCTCACTTACTTATTTGTTGTGGTTAAGACAATTATACTCTTTTCTTAATAGTTTTGAAATGTACCATTGCATTATGCACATTAAATGAAGTCCCACCAAAAAAAAAAAAAAAAGATGTAATAGAAAATATCAACAACAAATACAGAAGAAAGAATCTCAGAGATAGAGGACAAAGCTCTTGAGATAATGCAGACAGTTAAAGAGACAGAAAAGAAGAGAGAGAAAACATAACATTCACTGATAGAATTATGGGATTTTATGAAGTGTTCAAACATACGTGTTGTAGGTATCCCAGAAGGGGAAGAAGAATGCCCCAGGGGAATGGAAGCCACACTGGAAAATATTATAAATGAAAATTTCATAAATATCACCAAAGATTCTGACACACTCCTTTCAGAGGGATATTGGTACCCAGGTCACCTCAACTGTAACAGAGCTTCTCCAAGACACATTGTGATAAACCTGTTCAAAGTCAAGACAAAAGAAAAGATTCTTCAAGCTGGCAGGAGTAAGCGTCATTTGACATACAGGGGCTATTCCATCAGGGTAACTGCAGACTTCTCAAATGAAACTTTTCAAGCAAGAAGACAATGGTCATCTACCTTTAATCTACTGAAACAGAAAAACTTCCAGCCCAGAATTCTATAGCCTGCTAAGCTAAGCTTTAAAATTGACGGAGAAATCAAATCATTTACTGATATACAAATATTGAAGAAATTCACCACAACAAGACCAGCTCTACAGGAAATACTTCAACCTGTTCTACACACTGACCACCACAATGGCTCAACAGCAAAGTAAGGACTCAGAAATTAAAGGACAGAACCTAGCTTCCACACTGATGCAAAAGATAAAACTAAGCAATGGGCTTTCACAAAATAAGACGAATAGAATACTACCACACTTATCAATTATCTCAATAAATGTTAATAGCTTGAATTCCCCACTGAAGATACATAGATTGGCTGACTGGATTAAAAAACACAAGCCATCCATTTGCTGTCCGCAGGAAACACACCTAGCTTTAAAAGACAAATTAAAACTCTGAGTTAAGGGTTGGAAGGCAAACAAAATTTTTCAGGCAAATGGAATTCAGAAGAAAAGAGGAGTTGCAATCTTATTTTCAGATACATGAGGATTTAAAGCAACTAAAGTAAAAGAAGACAAAGATGGTCACTTTATATTTGTCAAAGGAAAAATACAAGAAGATGTTTCAACTCTAAATATTTATGCACCCAACTTAAATGCTCCCAGATTCTTGAAACAGACCCTATTCAGTCTGGGTATGATATCCTGTAAGACCATAACACAGAAATTAATAACACTCCACTTACAGAGCTGGACAGATCCTCTAAACAAAAATTAAACAATGATATAAAGGACTTAATTGAGACTCTAGAACAACTGTGCTTGATAGACACATATAGAACACCCCATACCAAAGATAAGAATATACAATCATCTCATCGCCCCATGGAACATTCTCCAAAATTGATTATATCCTTGGACAGAAAACAAACCTGAACAGAATCAAAAGAATTGAAATTTTACCTTGTATCTTCTCAGACCACAAGGCAATAAAAGTGGAAATCAACTCCAACAAAAATGTTCAACCCCACACAAAGGCAGGGAAATTAAACAACCTTCTGTTGAATGAGAGTTGGGTGTAGGAAGAAATAAAACAGGAAATAATTAACTTCCTTGAGCATAACAACAATGAAGACACAAGCTACCAAACCTGTGGGATACTGCAAAAGCAGTTCTGAGAAAAAATATATTGCTTTAGATGCCTACATTTGATAAACAGAAAGAGAGTGCAGCAAAAAACTCACAAGCCATCTTATGGAATTGAAAAAAGAAGAACAATCTAAGTCTAAACCCAACAGAAGAAAAGAAATATCCAAAATTAAATCAGAGATCAATGAAATTGAAAACAAAAGAATCATTTAGAAAATTAATGAAACAAGGAGTTGGTTTTATTGAAAAAATAAATAAAATAGATAAAACTTTGGCCAGACTAACTAGAAATAGAAAGGTAAAATCTCTAGTAACCTCAATCAGAAATGATAAAGGAGTAATAACAACTGATGCCACAGAGATACAAGAGATTATCTCTGAATACTACCAGAAACTCTATGCCCAGAAATTTGACAATGTGAAGGAAATAGATAAATATTTGGAATCACACCCTCTCCCAAGACTTAGCCAGGAAGAAATAGATCTCCTGAACAGACCAATTTCAACACTGAGATCAAAGAAACAATAAAAAATCTTCCAACAAACAAATGCCCTGGTCCAGATGGCTTCACACCAGAATTCTATCAAACCTTCAAGGAGAGCTTATTCCTGTACTGCAGAAATTATTCCAAAAAATCGAGGAAGAAGGACTCTTCCCCAATTCGTTCTATGAAGCAAATATCACCCTGATACCAAAACCATGAAAAGACCCAACTAAAAAGGATAATTTCAGACCAATTTCACTCATGAATATAGATGCAAAAATTCTCAACAAAATCCTAGCCAATAGATTACAGCTTATCATCAAAAAAGTCATACATCATGATCAAGTAGGTTTCATTCCAAGGATGCAAGGCTGGTTTAACATATGCAAGTCCATAAACATTATCCACTGCAGTAACAGAAGCAAAAACAAAGACCATATAATCCTCTCAATAGATGCAGAAAAAGTATTCGATAAAATCCAGCATCCTTTCATCCTTTTCTAATTAGAACATTAAAGAGCATAGGCATAGGTGGCACATTTCTAAAACTGATCGTAGCTATCTATGATGAACCCACAGCTAATATTTTACTGAAATGGAGTAAAACTGAAAGCTTTTCCTCTTAGAACTGGAACCAGACAAGGCTGTCCTCTGTCACCATTACTATTCAACATAGTGCTGGAAGTTCTAGCCAATACAAGTAGGCATGACAAGGAAATAAAGGTCATCCAAATGGAAACAGAGGAGGTTAAACTCTCCCTCTTTGCTGACAATATAATCTTATACTTAGAGAACCCCGAAGACTCAAGCACAAGACTCCTGGAAGTCAACAAAAAATACAGTAATGTTTCAGGATATAAAATCAATGTCCACAAGTCAGTAGCCTTTGTATACGCCAATAACAGTCAAGATGAGAAGCTAATTAAGGACACAACTCCCTTCACCATAGTTTCAAAGAAAATGAAATACCTAGGAATATACCTAACAAAAGAGTTGAAGGACCTCTATAAAGAAAATTATGAACCCCTAAGAAAGGAAATAGCAGAGGATATTAACAAATGGAAGAACATACCATGTTCCTGGCTGGGAAGAATCAACATTGTTAAAATGTCTATACTTCCCAAAGTAATCTACCTATTCAATGTCATTCCTATGAAAATACCAACATTATACTTTCAAGACTTGGAAAAAATGATTCTGCATTTTGTACAGAACAAGGAAAAAAAAAAAAAACAACGTATAGCTAAGGAAGTTCTTAGTAATGAAAATAAAGGTGGGTGCATCACCATACCAGATTTTAGGCTGTACTACAAGGCCATAATGGTCAAAACTGCACAGTACTGAAATAAAAATAGAGACATAGACATTTGGAACCTAATAGAAAAGCAGGAAATGAAACTAACATCTTACAACCACCTAATATTTGATAAATCAAATAGAACATATACTGGGGGACAGACTTCCTATTCAATAAATGGTGCTGGGAGAACTGGATATCCATATGTAAAACACTGAAACTGGACCCACACCTTTCTCCACTCACAAAAATTGATTTAAGGTGGATAAAGGACTTAAATTTAAGACATGAAATGATAACAATCCTCAAAGGAAGCATAAGAAAAACACTGGAAGATACTGGCCTGGGGAAAGACTTTATGAAGAAGACTGCTATGGCCATTGCAACAACAAGAAAAATAAATGAATTGGACTTAATTAAACTGAGAAGCTTCTTTACAGCTAAGGATACAACAACCAAAACAAATAGACAACCTACACAAAGGGAAAGGATATTTGCATATTTTGCATCAAGCAAAAACTTGATAACTAGGACCTATAGGGAACTCAAATTAATCCAAATGAAAAAAAGCCAACAATCCCATATATCAGTGGGGAAGAGAGACGAATAGAACCTTCTCTAAACAAGACAGATAAGGGTGATGCCTGTGGCTCAGAGAGTAGCGTGCCAGCCCCATATACTGAGGGTGGCGAGTTCAAGCCCAGCCCTGGCCAAATTGCAACAACAACAACAAAAAAAAATGCAAAAATAAACAAACTTAATAAAAAAAAGAAGACAGATAAATAGCTAGCAAACATATGAAAAAATGCTCATCATCCCTTATTATTAGAGAAATGCAAGTCAAAACCACTCTGAGATATCATCGAACCCCGGTGAGAATGGCCCATATCACAAACTCTCAAAACTGCAGATGCTGGCGTGGATGTGAAGAGAAAGGAACACTTTTACACTGTTGGCGAGACTGCAAACTAATACAACCTTTTTGGAAGGAAGTATGGAGAATCCTCAAAGAACTCAAGTTAGACCTCCCATTCAATCCTGCAATCCCATTTCTGGGCACCTACCCAGAAGGAAAAAAATCCTTTTATCATAAGGACACTTGCACTAGACTGTTTATCACAGCTCAATTTACAATCAATAAAATGTGAAAACAGCCTAAATGCCCCCCAACCCAGGAATGGATTAACAAGCTGTGGTATATGTATACCATGGAATACTATTCAGGCACTAAAAATGATGCAGACTTTACATCTTTTTTATTAAGCTGGATGGAGATGGAACACATTAATTGTCCTCATATCAAAATTGAGTACATAGGCTTAATGCTTCTCCATTCTTGTGATGCTTAACTAAGAATAATGTGTTCAACTTCCATTTAGGTTAATACAAAGGCTATGAAGTCTCCATTTTTAGATGTCAAATAAAGGAACAAATCAAGCATTTTCAATTTCCTACATAAACTATACCCCCAGGGTAGCCAACTAGTTGATAAAGGGAAGTTTCTCTTTGGAGGAATAATCCAAAATAAAGAAAGAAAGAATGAAAATTTTAAAATACTATTTTGCCACTGCAAATGAATTAATCCATCAAGGTATTATCGACCATGGTTGTGTAATTCACAAAAAGAGAAATTCAGATATTCTGTTATCTGGTAGAACTCAAACATTCTATTGAAGTACTTTTTGCCAAAAAGTTAAACTTGAATCAGATCAAGCCTCTTGTGCTATAAGAACAAACATTTTGCTAATTTTGCCAGTTCCTCAGTCGGGGGAAGCTGAGCTTCCCAAAGCCGCCCAGCTGGAGGTGTCCAGGTGTGCCCCTAGGGCGGCGCGTGAACATCTTGCGCTCTTGCAATTTGCTGGATTTTCCCACTTAAATTTACAGGCAGCCTCGACCACTCCCACCCCGCGGGGCCTCTGAGGCCCGGCGGGCAGGGCACACGCATGTGCTGGGGCCTAAGGCTTTGAGCAGCGCGCATGCGGGGCAGAGCCAGGACGCCTGCATAAAGGTGAGTCTGCTGACTACATTTCCCAGAAACGCCCGCGCCTGGCCACGCCCAGTGTCCCAGAGCACTTTTCGAGCTGGACTCTGGGTCTGTCTCTGGCATGAGGAGCTGTTGATACTAAAGGTTTCGGGAGTCGTAGGTCTATCGAGGCCGTTTTAGGCCCACGCCCCATCCTAGTGCCTGTGGGACGCTTGACTTTCACACCCTTCTCAGCCAGATGGCGACGGTCTCCCGGGACAGGCTAGCTGGGTGTCACCCCGCAGGAGGGTGGACTCTGCAGCCCCTCCGAGTGGGGTAGGCTTATACAGGATGGTGTTTCGTAGTTGAGAATGAAAACAGGATTCGCTTCTGAAAAGCTGCCCTCACGGCGGACTTTTAAAAATTGAGTGAGAAACTGAAGTTAGGGAAAGGGAAGGAATGCTTGAGTAAGACGGTTTGTTAGGAACAAAATCCAACTTGAACCCGTGTTTCCTTTGGCAATAGTCTGGCGAAAGAGTACGCGAACACCAGCCACTCCAGAAAGAGAAGACTACACCTCTTGAACCCGCTCAGATAGTTTTATCCTGTTACCCATAGTCTCTGCATTCCACATTTCTCCACGCAGATTTTAGACGGAGGGATGAAGGTGCACAGTTAATGAAATGTCGATAGAGGGTGTTGCTCTTGGCCGCTCTGTCCACCTGCTTCTTGAGCAGAGAGACTAACCATTCTTCCCTTAATCTGGACTTAATGGCGTTGTGCCTTTATACTCCTTTATTGCCATGCTTCAGAGCTCTCTTAATTGACTTTATTCCTGACACTAACTCCCCAGGAGTGATTGGCTTAGTGAATGGACCTTAACTCCCACCCCATTAGTAGACGTAGTTGGTGAACTTCTATAAAGGGCCAGATTGTAAACATTTTTGGCTTTGCAGTCTCTAAATGGTGGTTAATTTTACCGTTGTGCCACAAAAGCAGCCATAGACAACATTTACATAAAACTTTACTGACAATGACATTTGAATTTCATATAATTTTCACACGTCACAAAATATGCTTTTAGCTTTCCCCCCCAGCCATTTAAAAATGTAAGAATCATTTTTAGCTCTGGCTGCCAGCTGGCAGTAGTTTGCCAACTCTTTAGAGAGAAATAGAAGCATTCACTGAAAACTGGGAATTCAGGAAGAGGTGCTGGCCAAAATGATAAAATTTGTGGCCTCTTTTCTATACCTGGGAGTGAATAGGACTATTTCCAGGTCCTCATTTGCCCTCTTATTCGGGTCTTGCAAAGTATATAGTACCTACTGACAAGTGGAAATTTTTTCAAGGTAAATCAGAGTCTCTGGTTTCTTTGGCATCACGGCTCTTTATGATCCTGCTCATTTTGTTTTGTTTTAAATTAGGGACAAGGTCTGGTTACGTTGCCCAGGCTGGAGTGCAGTTGCTATTCATAGGTATGATTGTAGGGCACTGCAGCCTCCAATTCTTGCTCATTTCTGAGGCAGGGGGAAAAATGGCAGCTTGCTTTTTGCAGTGAGGTCTTAGGTTTAAGCCTTTTCCCTTTTCTGGTTTTTCACAAGATGAATACTTCTTCTTTCACCGAATAATCTCTTTAAAGTTAACATTTGTTGTTGTTATTGTTGTTGGAGACAGAGTCTTCCAAGCTGTTGCCCTGGGTAGAGTGCCGTGGCGTCACAGCTCACAGCAAACTCAAACTCTTGGGTTCAAGCCATCCTCTTGCCTCAGCGTCCCAGGTAGGTGGGACTACAGGCGCCCGCCACAATGCCTGGCTACAAAGTTAGCTTTTATCCATGATCAGTATTCTAGGTACTAGAAGAGAGGTTGTTCCTTTCCATTCTGGGGTCCAACACATACAAAGAGGAAATGAATGTGATGATTTACAAAATGCTTTAATTAAAAAGCACTCTACAAAAAAAAAAAAAAAAAATTTTTTTTTTTTGTGACAGAGTCTCATTTTATCCTTTTCGGTAAAGTACCCTGGGGTCATAGCTCACAGCAACCTCAAACTCTTGGGCTCAGGCAATCTTCTTACCTCAGCCCTCCCTACTAGCTGGGACTACATGTGCCTGCCACAAAACCCAGCTATTTTTTTTTTTTTTTAGACCTCTAGCTCAGGCTGGTCTCAAACTCCTGAGCTCAGGCAATCCACCCACTTCAGACTCCTAGGGTGCTAGGATTACAGGCGTGAGCCACCGGTCCAGCCTACGAATATTGAAGAAAAAAGATGGTCGACACATTGTTATTTATCTTTTATTTTTTATTTTTAAGAGAGAGGGTCACACTCTGTTGCCCAGGCTGGAGTGTAGGGCATGATCATAGGTCACTGTTGTCTCCAACTCCTGGGCTCAAGTGATATTTCTGCCTCAGCCTCTCATGTAGCTAGGACCATAGGCAAGTGCCACCATGCCCTGCTAATCTTTGAAAAAAAATTTTTTTTGGCTGGGGCTGGGTTTGAACCCACCACCTCCGGCATATGGGGCTGGAGCCCTACTCCTTTGAGCCACAGGCACTGCCCTGAAAATTTTTTTTTTTTTTTGTAGATACATAGTTTTGCTATGTTGCCCAGGCTGGTCTCAAACTCCTGGCTTCAAGAGAGTCTCCCACTTCAGCCTCCCAAAGTGCTGGGATTACAGGCATGAGCCACCATGCTTGGTGTGAGAAGCAGACTTTACTGAATATTCTGCACTTCTCTACTTTGTACAATGCATGTTTGTTAGAGTGAATGAATTTTTCTATTCAGTTAATATTTAAGTGCTTACTGTGTACTGGTTGGTGTCTTTCTGGTTCTCAAGTAAATCCTCTCCCTTAACTGCTTTCTTTTAAGACCTTTGGTCTTAAGGGCAGGACCATGGGTGGCCTTCCCAGCACTTTATTTATCTTATTTCATTTTTGATACAGAGTCTCACTTTGTCATCATTGATAGAATGCTATGGCATCATAGCTCACAGCAACCTCAAACTCTTGGGCTCAGGTGATTCTCTTGTCTCAGCTTCCCAAGTAAGTAGGAGTATAGGCACTGGCCACAATGTCTGGCTATTTTTAGAGATGGGGTCTCGCTCTGGATCAGGCTGATCTTGACTTGTGAACTCAGGTAATCTATCTGCCTCAGCCTCTCACAGAACTAGTTTTACAGGCGTGAGTCACCACCCCCAGCCTAAAATATTAAATTAAAATGCAAAATCAGAATAATTAACAAGTATTTATATCCACTCGTTGTGGAGACAGACCTAGACTTGGGAAAGATGCTCAATGAAAGAGCAGAACAGTGTATGCTGAGGGGCATGTGAGATAATTGTGGCATGGGAGGGGGATGTTAGTGGCCAAAAATTCTTCTCATGGAAGGCAACTGTGGGTTCAGTGAGGAATTCTAGGAATTAGTGGAGATGCAAAAAATAAGCATTATTCCCAAAGAGAGGGGTGACACCAAGAAAGACAAAAAAGCATGAATAAGGGGAAAATGAGGACACTGGAAATTGGAGAATATCAGGGTGGAGGCTAGTGTGTAGCTGTGGGCAGGTTGGGGAAGACCCTGAAACAAGCCCATCGGCCTCCTGGGCGCAGACACTTGTGGGCAGAAAGGGTTCGGGAAGAACCGACTTCCCCGGCCGGGGTTGTGGTTCTTGGACTTCCTTCCTTCTTTTGGGATCTTGCTTCATGTCGCCATCACTTCAGGGAAGCAGCTTTGCTGGGAAAGCTGGTGTGCCCTGGGCACCAGCAGGGGTGACCTGGTCGGCGTGCTGGCAACCTGACCCCCTGCAAGCACACATTTTCCAGCACTCCTGATGGCCTCAATATCAGTGATGCTAGTGTCCTGTCTGTAGCTGCAGCTTCCTATGACCTAGTGTGCTATGACCCCTGGGTATCTGAATGTGCTGCACCTATGGATTTAACCAACCCCTGATCAACAACATTTGAACCCCCCTAATAAAGTAAAATGTAAAACTATAGCAATGATTTACATGACTTTATATCATTATAAGTAAAGAAATGATTTAAAGTACATGAGAGGATGTGTATAAGTTATATGCAAATGCAATGCCATTGTATATCAGGGACTTGAGCATCTGTGGATTTTGGTATCCATAAGGGTCCTGGTACAAGTTCTCCAGGGATTCTGAGGGACAACTGTGCTTGCAGAAAATAATGATGCTTAGAATGAGAGTATAATACTCCAGGTATAGTTTTTAGTCAATGTATACTGGAGTGAGATCATTACTTTTCAACTTTTGGATACAGATTTTATTTTGCTATGGTCTAAGATTGTCCAAAGGAAAACATCTCCACTCTGTGGACATTGAATAGGCAACTTCATTGTAAAACTACCAGGACTACAGTAAAGACAAGCAACTTCTAGCTCCTGTCAGTTACAATGAATTTAGAAAGGAGGTTTTTGGGGTGAAAACAATGCAGTTTTAGGTTTTAACGTACTTGCGAGCTAGCTCTAGGTGATCACTGACTGTATGGTTCCGAAACTTGGGAAAGATCTGGGTGGGGGATCAAAAATTGGCAGGGAAAGGTATTTTCTTGAATTGGGCTCTTTTCATGTAAACATTTGAATTTAAGGAACTGTATGGGAGAGAAGACAAAAACAGATTAAAAGAAAACTTTCAATGCTCTAATCCAGCATTTCTCAGCCTGTGGTCACAACCCCTTCGGGGGTCTCCTGCATATCAGATGTTTACATTACTATTCATAACAGTAGCAAAATTACAGTTATGAAGTAGCAACAAAAATAGTTTTATGGTTGGGTGGTCACCACAACATGAGGAACTGTATTGAAGTGTCGCAGCATTAGGAAGGTTGAGAACCACTGCTCTAATCTCTTAAAAATACTTAATTTTATAAAATTGTAGGCACATAATGTTTGTACTCAGAATTTCCATTTAACATTATTTTATAAGAAGAACTCAACTACATGCTGGGACATGGGGTTCCAATCCTCATTCTGTCACTATGTGACACACGACCACAGGCGAGACACTTGAGCATCATGGCTTTCACTTTCCCTGTCCATGCAGAGTGGAGGAGCCGCTGTTGTTCACAACCTTACACACATATTTACACACACCACTGCAGTGCACATGCTTGCCATTTTAATGGTTATTAAAAATGTTCTAAGGGGCTAATTATGATGAAATTAAGAGCCACGGGGAGAGTAACAAATAGGGGACTAAGAATACACTTACAGGCACATACAAATGAATTGACACCAGAAGACGAAGAATGAAAAAAAGATTTAACGTTTTAAAGACAAAATAAAGGCTCAGTGAGTAGGGCGCCGGCCCCATATGTCGAGGGTGGCGGGTTCAAACCCAGCCCCAGCCAAACTGCAACAAAAAAATAGCCAGGTGTTGTGGTGGGCGCCTGTAGTCCCAGCTGCTCAGCAGGCTGAGGCAAGAGAATCGCGTAAGCCCAAGAGCTGGAGGTTGCTGTGAGACGTGTGACGTCATGGCACTCTACCCAAGGATGGTACAGTGAGACTCTATCTATACAAAAAAAAAAAAAAAGAAAAGAAAAACTTGATACTTAGATTTACATGAAACAGATCCTCAGGATTAAAATTTAGATCTTACCAAAAACCTGCCATAAGAAATACAACGGAAAAGGAAGGCCATTAGGTTATAAATACAAGTTATCAAAACATGTAATAGTTAATATATTAGGAATGATACATCTAGTTCTCTTAATTGCCCTCTGTTTAACCCATTTGACAGATTAACTGACAAGCTCCATTCCCTGTGTAGAATCTGTGAATAGCCATGGCACAGGACCTCATGCAGCTAAGTTACTGTTTTCTAATACACATAACAAGGAAATGTTATCTCCAATTTAGTATATGCTTAACAAGACTTAGTTGTTTCCTCCCTAAGTTTATGCGCCTTACATAATTATATCCCTCATTACATAATTAGGTACTATGTAACTGACGACGAGGGCAGAGAGCGTTGTTTCTATGAAAACTTAGTTGAATGGTTGCAAGGAAGGGTTAACGACACTCCAGTGACAGTGAGCCTGCCTAGTGTCCAGGTCTTGGTTTCTAAACAGCTTACCTGCTAAAAGAAGCCAGGAATCCGGTGTCTGGGATATTGAAAAGTGCAAGGTGAACTTGAGATATCTTGTGTCAGAAGGCAAAATTAAATCATTCCAGACTAGACAGGAAATGTTAAAAGGACATAGAGCTACTTAAAGGTTCCAATTAGTCAATTTGGGACAATTTGAACATCAAAAAAATGATCATAATTGACTATAACCCACTGACCAATTTGTCATCACTGCAGATGGTAATATCAAACTCTTTTACTGGTAATTAAACTCTTTTTTTAATTAAATCATAGCTGTGTACATTGATATGATCATGGGGCATCATTCGGTAATTAAACTCTTAAACTGGTAAAGCAGTGGTTCTCAACCTTCCTAATGCCACAATGTATTTTCACTGTTAAAAAGGGGGCGTGACCCACAGGTTGAGAACCGCTGTGGTAAAGGAAAAGAGCTGAGCACCACTGGCCCTACTGCATTCCCAGTTGATGAGGAAAAAGTTCCCCCATAGAGAATGCCTGTCAGCATTGTGTGATAAAGAATGACATAATTAAAAAATTAGCATTTTGCAACCTTGATGAAAAAATTGATTCAAAGATCACTGGTGGGTACTAAAACCAAATGAAAAGTTGTTGCCAAACAGTATATTAATATGCTGCCAACGTGTCAGTCCACAGACTAATTGTAGTGGGAAAAACTGCCTTTCTATTGGGAAGATTTGATGGTTACCACCTCAACTGAGTGATCAAGTGTCTCATCAATGATAGTAAGTCACCTAGATATTAATGACATTTTTGATATGATGCAATATGAAATTTGCCTGTGAAGTGTGGTTACCATTACAAATGTTTAACCTGAGGCCCTGCGCGGTGGCTCACACCTGTAATCCTAGTACTCTGGGAGCCTGATGTGGGTGGATTGCTTGAACTCAGGACTTTGACACTAGCATGAGCACGACAGAAACCCCATCTCTAAAAATAGCTGGGCATTGTGGATGCCTGTAGTCCCACCTACTGGGGAGGCTGAGGCAAGAGAATCACTTGAACACAAGAGTCTGAGGTTGCTTTGAATTATGCCATGGCACTCTGCTGAGGGTGACAAAGTGAGATTTTGTCTTAAAAATAAAATTTTTAACTTGACTTCAATCAAGCCTTTGGCCCTAGCTAATTTACAGAATACAGGAACAATCCACATGTAAACCACATATGAATAATCATTTAATTCCTGAATGTGAAACATTCTTTAAGACAATCAACCTGCTCTCTTAAAACAAGAAGAAAAAACAAAAGTGGAGACTGTTTTAGATAGATGAAACAGATAGAACAAATACTATGTGTGAAAACTGACAGGATCAACGGGAAATTTAAACATGGACAGGGTCTTAGCATGGAATTATTGATATCTGAGGCTGTATTTTAATGAAATGCATGCTTTAGGATTTAGAAGTGAAATGTCATGTCTATAAGTTATTTTCCAATTGTTCAGTAAAAAATATGGCAAAATGTTAATTTTAGAATTTGGGTGACAGTACACAGTTTACTTCCTTATTTAATTTTTTTTTTTTTTTTTTTGTATTTGACCACTTTCAAAATAAGTTGTGGACTATTTGCTAACAATTGTTGAATTATTCATGGGTTGGACAACTGTAAAGTTAGAAAAAATACACAAAGATCTAGGATTCTCCACTATTATCCTTTTATAAGGGCATCAATTGTCTCTGTGTATCAGTGGAAGACTTTATAAATGCATTATTTACATAAAACACACAAAGGCAGGAAATACAAAGTAATGAAAAGGAAGGTGCTATGAACGGTAACACTTCACATGTTCATCCAAGAGAAAGAAGTATGTTAGGGATGAAGTGGCATCACAATGTGTATCTTCAACACAACTTTTTCTTTTAACATGGTAACTATGGAATGAGCACAATTTAAGTATTTTGCAACCTGTGCGTTGTGAAGGATGATAATTGACATCAAGGTTAACCAAGGCAAAGAAAAGAGAAAGTAAGAGTTTCATAAAGAAAACATTCAATATAGCTTTGAAGATGCTAGCACCCCAGGTCTTTCCTTCAGCACCTGTTCATAGGATGTTTATTTAACCAGTGATGTCCAAATGAAGCTGCATGACCATTAATGCTTAAATTGTTAATTATGGCACCAGAATCTGTATCAGTTTTCCCTCATTTAGCTCAGGAAAATTTCCTTGTGCAAAGATGTCCCAGGAAATTTGATTCTCCATTTTTAACCAATTCCTATTACCCAGTAAATAATACTTATTAAATATTTCTTGACACACAAAAGCATTGTTAATTCTACCAATTTGCAGTCCATGCCAGTCAATTCTACCTTAATATTCTAGTTTATGTAATTTATTCATTAATTCAACCAATAAGTATTGATTACATGCTATATGCAAGGCACTGGAGAAACAAATATGAACAGAATGAAATCTAAGTTCTCAGAATATGGTCTTATATTCAGGTAGTGGAATGCTGTGAATATTAATTATAATAGAGTTTGTACCTATTTCCATTTGCATTCCTGCCAGTTTTCCTTTTATGTTGTTTAAGACTCAAGAACTCACTTACCAATGTTTGATGACTACAGCACCAATGAAAGTTTCTGCATCAATGCTTTTTCCAATAGAATTTCCTTTCCTGACATTTTAAAAGAATCATCTCCATTTTACTTTACGTATAAAGTACCAAGTTTCCAATTATTCCTTAAAAATCAGTCATTTTTGGGCGGCACCTGTGGCTCAAAGGAGTAGGGCACCAGTCCCATATGCAGGTGGTGGCGGGTTCAGACCCAGCCCCAGCCAAAAACTGCAAAAATAAAAATAAAAATCAGTTATTTTGTTTTTAGTTTCTTCTTATAAGCAGGCTGAATTTTGCTTTTTTTTTTTTTTTTTTTTTTTTGTAGAGACAGAGTCTCACTGTACCGCCCTCGGTAGAGTGCCCTGGCGTCACACGGCTCACAGCAACCTCTAACTCTTGGGCTTACGCGATTCTCTTGCCTCAGCCTCCCGAGCAGCTGGGACTACAGGCGCCCGCCACAACGCCCGGCTATTTTTTTGTTGCAGTTTGGCCGGGGCTGGGTTTGAACCCGCCACCCTTGGCATATGGGGCCGGCGCCCTACTCACTGAGCCATAAGTTGCCACTCTTATTTTCTTAGGTAAAGCAAGTCCAACAACATTTCCTGTATAATAGTTACTTATACATTCTTTCTTCACTTCATTAAGCTTTCCCATTTATCCCTGACCCACTTTTTGCAGTGAACTCGTCTATTCTCCATCACTTATTTTTTATCATATTTCTACACAGATGCTTTTATGACTCCCTTGTCTTGGTATATGGGCAGCATTTGGAAATTTCTTATGTTCATTCCATGACAGAACAGTTAAGATCACGTCCTTACATTCATTACTCTAGAAAGATTTTTGTTGCTTAAATTGGCTGTGATTTTTCAACACAGTATTAAGTCCTAAAAGGATCCAATTAGGAAGTTTGGGACCTGAGCATAGCAGCCACTCAACAAATGTGTTTTAATGGAAGAAATGGACTTTCCACAGTAAAACAGTCACAGAGAAATCTTAAGTTATAAATTTAGGAGTCGGGTGAAAAAAATGGGAACTGTGTGCTTATTTTTCCCTTCTGGATGACATGTTTTAAAGATTAATAAGCTTTTAAGTGTTTTATTTTTGTCTGTTTAAATATGTATACATGTCTAAGTGTTATGTACATGTTAGTTTCTCTATCTGAACATATCTTTAAGCTTCTCTTCCTTTAATAATTCAGTATTTGAGGGAAACTCTAAACAGTGGTCACAGAGAAATCTTTAAGATACTTTCAACTTTTTCTTTTTTTGCAAATCTACAGGCTCCATATGGCAGTTATGGCATGACAGGAAAAGGGGAGGGAACCCTTCCTATATTTTAAGGCTTCAATGCTGGGAAGATATAAAGGCCTGAACACAGATTTTTATTTCTATAATCTCAGGATCACCCTTTATAGTGAAATCTCATTTGAGGGACATTTTCCAAAATTACACTCATAAGGCCTCACTGAGATGTACTTGAAATACAGTAAGAGTTGATGAATTAGATGTTTTTGAATACAATGTCAAAGGGTTTCTTTCAACAACTAAACTAGTATCAAATAAAGATTAATAAGGCAATGAGGTTTTCTTCTTAAATTTCACATTAAATTTAAATAGATTATATCTATATTACTAATTCTAATACTTCTGTTGAGTGGTACCTAAAATATTGCACTTTGGATTTCTATTGGATAATATCTTAACACATAGCGTGCACAAAATAAAATTTAAATGATCAAGTTGTAAAACCTCAATGAAGTCTCCCTTATTCATTAATTACGACACCTGGCACCTGTATGAAGGTGTTGATGCTGAATAAGGTTTGTACTCTGGGTGAAAGTTTTACCACATATACGGCATGCATAGGGTTTCTCTCCTGTGTGAATTCTCTGATGTTGAATAAGGCATGATCTCTGGCTAAAATCTTTATCACATTCATTACATTTATAGGGTCTCTCCCCAGTATCAGTTCTCTGATGTTGATTAAGTGATGAAGAATAAATAAAAGCTTTCCCACATTCATTACATTTATAGGGTTTCTCTCCGGTATGAATCCTTTGATGGTAAGATTTGCACCTTGTCTGTATGCTTTCCCACACACACCACATTTATATGGTTTCTCTCCAGTATGTGTCCTGTGATGCTAAGGTTTGCACTCTTGCTGAAGTCTTTCCCACGTATCTTGCATATATAGGATTTCTCTCCAGTATGAGTAGTTTGATTTTGAATAAGAGTTGGGGAATGAGCAAAGGCTTTTCCACATTCATTACATTTAGAACACTTCTCTCCAGAATGAATTCTCTGATGTCGAATAAGGTAAGTACTCTGACTAAACACTTTCCAACATTCATTGCATTTATATGGTTTCTTTCCAGTATGTATTTTTTGATGCTGAAGAAGGTGTGTACTCTGACTGAAAGTTTTCCCACATTCATTGCATATATAAGGTTTTTCTCCAGTATGAACTCTCTGATGATTAATCAGTGACAAACTATGGCTGAAGGTTTTACCACATTCCAAGCATTTATATGGTTTCTCTCCAGTATGTGTCCTTTGATGTATAGTAAGGTGTGCACGTTGACTAAAGTCTTTCCCGCAGTCATCACACTTATAGGGCTTCTCTCCCGTATGAATTCTGTGATGTATAGTGAGGTGTGCACACTGACTGAAGGCTTTACCACACTGGTGGCATTCATATGGTTTTTCTCCAGTATGCATTCTCTGATGTGCAATGAGGGATGAGATATGCCTAAACTCTTTCCCACATTCTTCACATTCATAAGATTTGTTTTTGGCATGGCTACTTTGGTGTTTCAGGAGGGATGGGTATTTCCTAATTTTTTCCCCACACATGTTACATTTGTAATGCTTGTCTCCAGGAAGTATTTTCCTATGTACAATACCATGTGAGACATGATTGAAGATTGCACTGCCTATATCATATATGGGTGTTTTATTATCTAATTGGGTATCAAACTGTACAATTAGGTTTGAATGCTTTTCAAAATCATTTCTATATATATCATATTTACTAAGATATTCTTCTGTAGAGTCATCTTCTTGTAAAGGGGCTGACTTAAAACGGAAATTTCTTTCATTAGTGGGAATTTTCCAGAAGGTATCTGTTTCTTGCTTCTCTAATCTGTCATCAAAGTCATATAATTCTTCTAATTTGATGGTCTGGGTTCCATCACTTGTGAGTTTAGTAACATTCTGTGCTGGAATACACACTTGCGCTTCAGTTTCCCATTCTGAAATAAAAAGAATATAAAAGTATTCCTCTATTTAGAAAACAGAAATGGCCAAAATAGAATAAAAATCATAAATACAAATAAAATGACCAAAGACTATAGCTTTGACAACTTCATTAAAATGGCCTTTAAACCTTGGGAAAGGAAAAAAGAAGGCCCAAAATGTGAGACTAAATTGTTAAAACAAAGAGGCTCTTCACTATTCAGTATGAGCATTTTGTAAATAAAATAGGTCAGGTGACATAGCTAACAGAAGTGGAAACAGTGCCTAAAACTTGGGATGGCTTCATGGATTAATTTCTAAAATGTGCTCAGAGAGGCTATGCTGATTCTCAGCATGCTATCTTCAGTCTACTCTGCACAATCCTACATAATACTCTTAAAGCAATTTCATGAAGTGCTTTCTATGCTTAAGTATCTCTAGTAAATGTCCCACAGACTAAAATAATGTTTCTCAAAATACATTCCCTACACGAGCAGCAAAAGCATCACTGTCAGTCTTTAAAGTGTTAAAATTATTGGGTCCCACTCAGACATGCTGAATCAGAAACTTTGGTGGTGGAGCTGAGCAATTTATTTTAGCAAGCCCTGTAGGTAGTTTTTTTTTTTTTTTTTTTTTTTTTTTTTTGTGTGGTTTTTGGCCGGGGCTGGGTTTGAACTCTCCACCTCCGGCACATGGGACCGGCACCCTACTCCTTGAGCCACAGGCGCCGCCCATGTAGGTAGTTTTAATATACACTAAAGTTTAAGAGCCAGTGGCATAAAAAATAAATGTTAAAGAGAGAAAAAGAAAAAAGTTCAGTTGGCACTGAGTCCCAAAATATTCTAGTCTTTTCTATTCTACTTTATCTCCTATCATACCTCATATTCAGCTTTACTTTAAAGTTATGTACTAGTACTTCATACCCTTCTATAGATTCCATAATACTCCCAGACTTTAGGCCTTCTTCTTTCATACCTTCTGTACCTATTAAAAAGGAGGATTATACCCAAGCTTATGGTTCCCTCCACAATGCTCCTTTACAGAATCTAAAATACAGGTTAGGTTAAATCACATATGAAACTGCCTTTTTAATAAGTAAAATGACTAAATATCATAAGTCTCATGTGCTTCAACCTAATACAATGTTGGGCCTGTGACAGAACCTGACCTTGTATGATCACAGTCACACTTTGCTTAATGACAGGGATATATTCTGAGACATGTGCCACTATTTTGTTGCTATGTAAACATGTTTGGAATGTACTTATACAAACCTAGATGGTATATATCATTTTATTTTTATAAGTATTTTACATGGAATCCCCAAAGTCCCAGTGCCATTACTGAATATCAGGCATTTCCCTTACTTGATCAGCAATATAATATCAAGTGCCATGAGTTAGGCTTTGATATATGATCCCTTATAGTCTTAGGGGACCACTGGTGTATATGCAGTCTGTTGTTGATCAAAATGTCATTATACAGCACACGACTATATTTCACAATTTTGTTCATTTCTTATTTCCAACTTAGATGCAAACTCTGGAAAATATTTATCCTTCTTTTATATTTCCTTCAGAAAATAGCCCAACATTGTGCATAGGGTAGCCACTCAACAAAACCAGTAAAACAAATGACAGTAACTTGTAAAAAGGTGAACTCAAGTAAAAGTGCAATATACATGCACAACCCACACACATAATGAATGAAAAAGCTCTGACCCCCAAATCTAGCTGTAATGAGTCAGTCAAATATGTACTTGTTTATACCTATTATGGTTCTAGTATGATGATTTATAAGAAAATTTAGGTTATGAACCTTTCCCCCTTTGAAACCAGATCGAAAACATAATTTGCAAATATCAAGAATAATATAATGCTATCATATATATAGTTCATAATATAGCAAAAATGGTACTGGATCGTTCAGAAACTTTATAAGATGCAGATCAAAGTATAACACCTTTACAAATATATCCATTTAATAGAATACTCACTGAAATTGATAGCTATAGTCATCAGTAAGGGACCTGTTAGAATAAGGAATAATGGTATATTGATAAATGATAATAGGTATATTGACATGAAAAGGTATGTAGGACACATTAAGCAAAGAAAAACAGAACAGGTATATAACAGGATGTAGAGTATGTAGAGGTATGCTGTATGTATTATAGACAGACAGATACTGATAATCTAAGGGGAGAAAGTTCTACTAATGACTGAGCGGGGAAGACCCTTAATTTGCTTCCTTCTACTGTTTGAATTTATCAAGTACTTTTATTACTTTGATTCAAATTCAAAAATCATAGTGGACATGAAAATCAAGTAAAAGTTGGAAGGCAGAGAGTTGCAAGGGCCACGTTGGCTGCCTAAGATAGCTCCTCAATCAGGCTGCTGAACTTAAGCTTCCACTCTTGGAAGTGTAGAGGCCAGAAGACAAAACCTGGGGCCCAGCCAAGGAGGGTAGGTTGACAGGATTCTCTTGCATAGAGGATTACATACACTGTAAGAACAGGAAAGAAAAATAAAACCCCCAAACCTCAATTCTATAGAATGAATAAAGGAACTTGATTTTCTCAGTATTAGTGCTCTTTGGAGAGAGGCAAAATCTCCCCCTAAAATGTATAACCATATACCGCTCCTTCTTAAGGACTGACAACCCCAATTCATGATCTCTCAATGATTTAAACAACTCCTTATGTGGAGATGTTAAAGTGATCCAAGACTGGCAATATCTCCCAAAAGGTTACCTTCACTCTGGTCCAGGCCTATTTCCATTAGAGTGTGCTGAATTTATTCCCCCCAAATTTACTGCTATAAATGTATTTTGTATCCTGCCAAATAAGGCAAATAAGGCTGTAAATTATAAAGAAGAATTAGCTTATATAAGTATTACGACCCTTTAACTGCCTAATAACCAAAGTTAAGTTTTTATTTTAATTAATTAATTAATTTGTTTATTTATTTATTTTTTTGAGACAGAGTCTCACTTTGTCGCCCTCAGTAAAGTGCTATGGCATCCCTGTTCATAGCAACCTCAAACTCTTGGGCTTAAGTGATCCTCTTGCCTCAACTTCCCTGGTAGCTGGGACTGACTACAGGTGCCCACCACAACGCTCAGCTGTTTCTAGAGACAGGGTCTTCCTCTTGCTCAGGCTGGTCTGGAACTCCTGAGCTCAAGTAATCCATCTGTCTCAGCCTCTCAGAGTGCTAGAATTACAAGCATGAGCTACCACTGTGCCTGGCCTCAAAGAAGTTTTTAGAAAAAGTAAAGCAATTCACTCTAAGGTAACATTATATTCTGTCATAATTATTTAATTAATATATTCTAAATTAAAAAAAAGGAATAAGAAAGCAAGATGTAAGAGTATGTATAGTGTACTTCCTCTGTACACAAAAAGAGATTTAAGAATAATGATTTATTTTTGCAAAGAAACACAGGAAGGATATGCCAGAAACAAACAAAAATGGTTACTCATGGGGGGTGAATGGGAATAGGGCAGAAGAAATGGGAGTGTATACCTTTCTACACAGATTTAACTTCTGAACCATGTTAATATTTTTGCATATTCAAAAATGTAAAACAATTTTGAGTTTGTTTTACAAAAACAAAGAAAAAGCAACAAAATGCTATCCTTAGTGGTATATATTCTAGAGACAAAAAAGAAACTTTATGTAGACATTTTGTTGTTGGTAGTGGTAATATGACAGAGCAAAAACGTAAGTATACTGATGTTTTAGAAAACAGGATTTGTAGGAAATACAAAATGGAATATGGGAATACACAAAATGGAATATCCCTGTGCTTTTGGATTTGAATTAAAGTCACCAGTATGAACTCAGGACTTCAAAAAAGAATACCTGGGACATACATATTTCCCACCTCTATCCACTAAACAGATCTAGAAGTAATGGTAATTGTAATAGTAAACAATTACTCCTTGGATATTGGTTTCTTTTTTTTTTTTTTTGATACAGAGTCTCACTATGTTGCCCTCGGTAGAGTGTTGTGGTGTCACAGCTCATAGCAACCTCAAACTCTTGGGCTTAAGCTATTCTCTTACCTCAGCCTCCCAAGTACCTGGGGCTATAGGCATTTGCCACAATACCCAGCTATATTTTGTTGCAGTTGACATTGTTGTTTAGCTGACCCGGGCTGGATTCAAACCTCCCAGCCCTGGTATATATGGCCGGTGCCCCAACTACTGAGCTATGGGCGCTGAGCTATGGATCTTGGTTTCTAAGTATTATACCATTCCCCACTAAAATCATTTAGGGTTCCTTGGAGAAATTCCAAGACTAAGGCAAGCACAAGGCGAGCCTAAAGAACACTGCAGTGCCAGAGAGCAAGGACATGCTCAAAGATTAAATGGGAACATGTCAAAAAGATGTTTGGAGTTGATTTAAAGGGCTCCCATTGCCCAAATTTGGGATGAGTGAGCATGGAAAATAAAAACACAAAACAACCCCCCCTGGAATTAATGGATGAATAACACATTGAATTTTTAAAAATTCCATTAGTTCATAGCAATATATGCACATGAAAATGGGGCAGGAGGAGCAAGGAGCTATTTTTTTACACCAACTCATAGAAGATATGACTGAATTAGAAAATCACCATTTACAACCAGCAACATAAGGTAAAATCACCAATGTGTGCTAAAATTTTAAATATCAAGGATAGTCATGTGGCCTCAAAATATCATTCCACAGATGACTTATTAATTACAAAGAAAAGAATGCACCTTTAAAATGAAGAGCTCCTCTAGACACCACCTTAACCAAACTGAGCATCACCAATGATGGGATAAATTAACACATGTGCCTCCTCAGGAAAAGCAATGGAAAGTACACATCATCTTTGAAATACCATGTACATTGGCAAAAATATTTAAGTTGAATGTCATCTTGAGGAAATAACCAGGCAAATCTAGATTGTAGGTCACTAGGGAAAAACAATAGCTTGGGTCCTTAAAACAATGTCAATACCATGAAAGATTAAAAAAAATAAAAAAGGCTAGGCACAGTTCTAATTAAAAGGGACTAAAGATAAGAGATAAATAAGTGGAACATGTGAGTTCTGTCTGGATGCTGCACCGGGAGAAAAATATCTATAAAGGATGTTTCAGGGACAATGGGGGAAATCTGAGTATTTGACTATACATTTGATACCATGGTACAAATCTTAAATATTTGGAATGAAAGAATGCTGTTGTGCTCATGTAGAAGAATGTTCTTAGGAGATATTTAGGGGTAAGACATCATGATGCCTGTAATCTTTAAGTGCTTCAGGGCAAAAACCAAATGTGTGTGCATAAAGCAATAAAGCAAAAATGGCTAAATGATAACTAAAGATTCCAGGTGAACAGCACGTCGGTGTTCAATGTATTGTGCTTACAACTTTTTATAGGTTTGAAGTTGTGGAGGAGAGAAGGACCTGGGACAAGCAAAAATTCTATCAATAAGGAATAAGTTTAACAAATAGGAGACACAAAATTTATAATGCAGATATAAAAAAAAGGAACGAGGGGCTCTTAACTCGTTACATACTCATTTAGAATACTTTTCAAGATATGATTTTATTTTTCTTAAATAAAGACAGGGTCATGCTATACTGCCCATACTGGACTTGAACTCTTTGGCTTAAGGCATCCACTCGCTTCAGTCTCCTGAGTAGTTGGGACTACGAGAACATGCCACCATGTTCAATGAAAGATAAACTTTTAAGTTAAAAAATAAAGCAAGATACAAAATAATATACATAGTATAATACCATTTATATTAAAAAATTTTCATATTGAATTTACATGCAAAAGACCCAAAGTAAAACAAATACCTGGAATAACTGTTTATCTCCAAGATAAAAGCTAGAATTTTATCCTGGGGAAAAACAGTTATTTTGAAGTTTATTACCTGATTTCTACTTATTTGGGAGGACAGACTTCTACAGGAAAACAGTGGTTCATGGATATGATCTAAAAACTGGTTGCATGCTGGGGAGATGAAGGGACTAGATGAATGTAGTATATAGATGGGAGACATGTCTGTACATATCTGGTCTTGTTTTAAAATTATTGAAGCTTGTAAATATACTCTTTTTAAATAATTATAAAATAGAAGGGGATAAGTTGCAAAAGTGGAGGCAGGGCCTTGTCAGTGAACAGAATAATAGAAACTCAAAAGAAGAAAGTTTGAAATTTAAGTCTGCTTTTTTTTTTTTTTTTTTAGAGACAGAATCATACTTTATTGCCCTTGGTAGAGTGCAGTGGCATCACAGCTCACAGTAACCTCCACTCATGGGCTTAGTCAATTCTCTTGCCTGAGCCTCCCAAGTAGCTGGGATTACAGGTGCCCACTACAACGCCTGGCTATTTTTTGTTGCAGTTTGGCTGGAGCCGGGTTTGAACCCACCACCCTCGGTGCCCTAACCGAGGCGTTTTCACAGGAGCTGCCCTGTGAAATGTAAGTTTTTCTTTATTTTATTTTTTGTTTTGCAGTTTTTGGCTGGGGCTGGGTTTGAACCCGCCACCTCCGGCAGATGGAGCCAGTGCTCTACTCCTTTGAGCCACAGGAACCACCCTGAAATTTAAGATTTTTTCTTTTTTTTTGTAGAGACAGAGTCTCACCCTATGGCCCTCGGTAGAGTGCCGTGGCCTCACACAGCTCACAGCAACCTCCAACTCCTGGGCTTAAGTGATTCTCTTGCCTCAGCCTCCCGAGTAGCTGGGCTGAAATTTAAGTTTTTAGGGACAGTCTTACATGTTTAAATATAGAGGAAGGGGGGAAATGGCATAATGAAAGCTTTAAGAGATGGGATCTATGGGTCAACTAGAATGGTGAAACAAGTGAAACATAAAAATGATGTTTGAAAATTATCTTCCTGGAGACAGCCTCTGTAAGGAAGCAATGCCAAAGGGTTCAGTGTTCTTAACAGGCTGGGATGCCTTTGCAGACATCGACTTTGCTATATTTAAAAAACACAACTCACTACACTTAGAATATAGACTCTTAAGTGCAAACAAGTTCATGTGCTGGTTTTTCTCTTACCTGGACTAGGGCCTTCTAAAATTTCTTTCATCACCATCCATGATTCTTCCAATATGGGAATCACAGTTGGTCTGTATACTGTAAGTCCTGTTCAGGATAAACATAATGAATTTTATACTGGAGATAAACAGTTTTTCAAAGTTTATTACTTATATTGGAGGAGAGACCTCTAAAGGAAAATAACAGTCCATGGAAATGATCTAATAAGACTATTAGGTTGTCATCATTTTCAGAGCTAGGATAAAATTTCTTGCCACTCAAGAGGATAAGTCCATGGAGATCATGGGGGAAGAAACCTTCCCTCAGAGTAGGAGAGTAAGGAAGGGCAGCACAGGGTGGCAAGCACTGTGCAGCTATGCATCAAAGTTTTCAATGATCTTTTGCTTAGAAATCTTTCATTTGGGAAAAGGGACTGGAACAGAGTCATTTTTTTGTGTCTGAATGGATGAGAACACTCATTTCTAGACCCCCTTGTCAGGTAAGTACTTCAGAGACCAAATCCATTTTTAATAACCGAGTGAAGAAAGATACTCTGGTGGGCAGGTTAGGAGAAGGAGGGCTATAGATGGTCCTTACCCAGAGAAACCATGTTCCAGTAGTTCTGTAATGTCACAGTCTTGTATAACTCCTTCTGCACAGGATGCATTAGCTCCCAGTCTTCCCTGGTGATGTTGTCAGCCACATCTTTGAATGTCATTGATTCCTAAATTATTAAATATAACTTAAATCAGTTTAAGTACTGGTAGGAAGGGGTACAGTATAACACTGAGTGCATGTAAAGTAGAAGTGGTGGTGGTCACAGAATCTTAAGCTTTAGTTGGACCATAAAATTTGTTGAGTCAAAACCCCTCTCCAATGCACAGGTGACCCCAGAGCATCTTTCTGTGACCCTAAAGGGAAGGAATTTTGAAAACAAAGTACTGCCACTAGAACTAGCAGAACTACTTGGCACCAATGCATGCATTGGTGACTCTATATTTCATTTAAAAAAAAGGGGGGGTTTTGAATTTTAAACATGTATGACAGAGTTGAATGGCTTTACTTTTTAAGCTTTGCCTTAAGAATAAAAACAGCATGCTATAGTTTAAAATTTTAAGATATTTTTACATGCTCTATATTGAAATGCAGAATCTTTCTTAAAATAAAATTGATACCAATAATGACCCTGTTGAACTGCTGTACTTTAACATAAACTTTTGTTAAAAAATATTAATTACTCTTACATGTTTATTTTTTCATATAATTGTATCTTTAAAAAGGCATACTGGTATTTTAAATTGCGTTAGGTTTATAATTTAGAGAGAACTGATGGCTTTACAATATTCAAGGTCTCTTTCCTGTCCTATAAACTGATATAGGACATGAAGGCACTACAAAATTTGTACCATGCTTAATTCTAGATATTTTAAGGTGTTTTTTTTTGGGGGGGTGATACTTGAATGAGATCATTTATTTCATGTTATGATCCACATGATTTTTATGTATACTTAAGAAAGTGATTAGTTTTTGCATGCCATTTTCTGTAGCACTTAACTAAATTTTTCTATTATTATTTCTAACAGTTTTTGCCTTGATTTTCTTAGGTTTTCTATGTAACCATTATCATTTTAATTTGCTTACCAAAGGCTTTCTAATTTCAGAAAGACTATTTATATTTTTACAGTAAATCTTTCTCTTAAGGTGGCTTAAACTGCTATTCCTTCAAATTACACACTCATGATCAACAGTGATATTACAAAATGCATGGCCTTTAATTACTTATTAATAAGGAAAAAGACTATTAGCAATTATTATCTATTAATCACTTACTGTAATCCAGGCTTACTGCAAGTCTCCTAATACTTAATCCTCACAACTGAGAGGTTCTATTTATGAGATTTGAATAACTCAGCTTTAGAGTGGTTAAGTATCTTGTCCCAGAACACAGATTCAATAGTACAGCCAGGTACCAAAGCTCAATGGCTGTGGAGGTTGATTCCTCAACCTCTATGCAATAGAGTCTAAGGGTGAGGAAAGGCATACCAAGGGAAGGCAATGGAAGCCCACTTCCTATATAGTACACTTACCTACCTTGATAGGCTAACTAAGATAACTAAGGAGGCTTAAGTCTTTTTTTTTTTGTAGAGACAGAGTCTCACTTTATTGCCCTTGGTAGAGTGCCATGGCATCACACTGCTCACAGCAACCTCCAACCCTGGGCTTACGCTATTCTCTTGCCTCAGCCTCCTGAGTAGCTGGGACTACAGGCACGCGCCACAATGCCTGGCTATTTTTATGTTGCAGTTCGGCAGGGCTGGGTTTGAACCCATGACCCTCAGTACATGGGGCCAGCACCCTACCCATTGAGCCACAGGTGCTGCCCAGAAGGCTTGCCCTACCCACTGAGCCACCGGCACTGCCCAGGAGGCTTTAGTCTTAGAGCTTTTGAGGGCACAGTTATTACAAAGCCAGGAGAGAAAATGTCCCCAAACACGAAGGCATTTTCAAATCGCAAAAGAAATCAAACTCACTTTGGTTACCAAGTCATTTAGCCACCCTGCCTAAAAAGTATGTTTTTCTCTGGGCTCTTCCTCTGGGGTCTCTTGGGAAAGGGCAGAGTTCTGAGGAGATAGGAAAGAGGAAGAGACAATGACAGAGATTAGTCTTGTTTGAACAGCCTATGAAAACCTTCACCAAATAGACACCTATGACTTCCTAAGGTGAGAAATCAGAAGGAAACCCCAAAACAGAACTCCTTCAAAGAAACAGAGGGAGGGACCAACGGCTTGTCCTAAGATGTTCATGCAGACTTCAAAAAACATGTCTGCTCTGGAACTCTAAAGTGTATATAAAAATTCACATTTTTTTTTTTTTTACTAAATCCTTATATAATATTAACTTTGTGAGTTGTCTCTTTTCTTAATAAAATAATGTTTTCTCGACCTTTCCTATCTTTTTGGAAGTATGTTATTGTAAAATTCAACTCACAAAGCAAGTGATTTATTAAAATGATGCAAACCTCTCCAGGTAAACTTTCTGAGGGCAAGCCCATGGGTAATTTGGTTATATCTGGTCATTCTTTCAGGACATTTCTCCTCTGGGTTTAGATAATGTACATGTGCTCCCAAGCAACCTGGAAGGGGCACAATACGCAGGATGGAGTTCATGTTAAAGCCTTGTTCTCACTCATTCACTAACCTTTGTTTTCCACAATTTCTTTAAAGGAGCTGCTCTCTGATATACTAGTTGTTTTCTTTAACCACCCAAGGATTCCTCCCCTCTTTGCTCTACAATTCTCACCTTCCTCTTCTAGAATCTGAGTCAAATCCTCCACAATAGACACTGCTTCCTCGCTGCTCTCTGGATACTGGGACTTTACCCAAGTCCTAACCTCCCCAGGTAGGATGGTTAGGAATTGCTCCAGCACCAGCAGCTCTAGGATTTGTTCCTTTGAGTGAATCTCAGGTCTCAGCCATTTAAGGCAGAGCTCTCGGATCTGACTCAATGCCTTTTGAGGACCAGGTCTGGGTATGAAAAATTCCTAAAATTGTGTCGACAGGTCTCAGTGTCATGCAAGCCTCGTGAAGTAAGGGTTTCCTTCTCAAAATTGTGGTGTCCGCCTTTTCTGGCTTTCGCGTTAGAAAGATTGTGAGCATGACTAACTGGACATTCTCTTGCTTGAGGCTGACATTGCTGACTCTAACAGACAGTAGAGTCAATCTGGTGATATTCTTTATTTCTTCAGTAGTAAGCCAACTGCTTGAAGTGTCATGCTAGAGTCACAAAGACACTATATCAAGGGTGGCTGCAGCTAAGGGCAGAATAGAATCAAGGTAGAGTTAGCAGCCTTAGTTACAAATTCTGAGCCCAGCGCTTGCAGGGATGGATAAAAGGCCCTGAAACACAAACTAAAGCACACGGTCACAGATTCCTGTTGCACTCGGCGTGCGTGTGCACGCGCACGCGCGCGCGCGCGCACACACACACACACACACAGAGACTCTTCAGGGCACACAGATAAACACAAATACAAAACGCTTTACTTTCATCTTCCTCCCCTAAATCCCTAGAATGGCAAAAAACCTGCAATCTGCTTGAGGCTGGTGGGGGGTTGAAGCCGCTATGCAAAAGTGGTAATAGAATAAATAATTTAAAGAATCTGAGGAAAATGGCAGATTAAAATTCTAACTTGTTGAAAAAAAACTTTTCAGAAAAAAATGTTTCAGTATTTAAGCCACTGATGTTACAGTCGCCGTAATGACTGAATTGGCTCCCAATATCAACACAGCAAATCTACTGTTACTTGGAACAGGCTGAAGAATTTCTTCTTAATAAAGTGCTCAGTCTACCCAAGCGAACTATCAGGGTGAAGGGGCAAGTATTTATCTGCTTTGCATGTTAATACCAACCTATTCTAGGTTCCAAAGGGCTGGGAAAATAGATGAGGTGGGTGGACTGGAACGCAGTAGGAGAAGCTGGTGTGATTTGAAGCCTGTCAATGCTTCTACAGAAGACAATTGCTTAAGGATATATTCAAAGCTAAAATTCCCTTTGAAAACCTCAGAACTGGCCTGGCCTGGAGTAGAACCAATACCACTTGTCCCCAGACTCCAGCTCTGAGCTCTGCTCAGCCACAGTTGTGCTACCAACGCAAACTGTTCACAAGGCCCTGCAGAAGCGATGCGCCAGTGGCGTCTCCTTCCCTCCTGGCCCGTCCCTCTTAGTCTTCCTCAGCCGGGATGGTCGAGAGCAGCGGAGCTGGGGAACCTGCGACTAGGCCCCCACGGCAACCTCCACCCTGCCTTTGCCCCATCCGCAGGCCGCAAGCCCGGGCGCCCCGCGTGGACGGGCTCGAGCGCTCACTGACTGCGCGGAGGCAGCGCTGGAGCCTGGGACATCGTTACCTGTCGCCGGGCCCGGCGGCCGCGCAGCCCCAGCAGCCCGAGAGGCCACAGGCAACAATGGCGGCGGCGTCGCGGGCGCCTGCGTGGCGGGCTCGGTCCCGAGCCGCACGGGTCTTCAGGCTCCGCCACTTCCTTCCCCGGAAAGCACAGCACGTCTTGGCCGGGTGCCGCACGCCCCAGTCCGGACCTGAGAAACCCCACCCGGTGTCCCGGGCGCCTCGGCGGCTTCGCGGCGACCTCGCCTTGGCGCCACTGCGCATGTGCGCCGGGAGAACGTGGCAACCTCCTCCGCCCAGCCCCGAGACCCGCCTGTCAGCCGGCCCGCAGGGTTTCCAAGCCAACTTGAAAGTTTCTCTGGGCAAGCACAGGTCTGGTAGCCAACTTGGAGGTCGGGGAGGTCCCAGCAGGTGAGGGAACATACGGGAGTTGAAGCCTCGCACCAACCAGGCAGAGAAAACCGGTGCCAGAGCTGCTAAAGGAAGGATGGGCAGGAAGGTGCGATCCGGGCAGGAGATGTGATGTGTGGGCTCAGGCTTCACTGTGCAGTCACCGTGACCGTCTGAGTCCCTGCTCGCGAGTCTGCATCTGACACTCAGATTGGAAAAAAAAAGAACATGCTATTTATAAGAGACACGAAACAAAACAAAACAAAAAAATACAACGCTAGAAAAATAAAAGGATAGAAAAACACATTCCAGGTTTTCCTTTTACTTACTTCTCTGTTAACAAGCCATCCCCAAACTTGTAAAGAGCCATTTTGTTATGCTCACGGGTTCTGTGGGTCAGGAATTTGGAAGGAGAACAGCAGGGGTTTCTCTTCGTTGCCCCATTGTGTGTGTAGCCTCAGTTGAGATGGTTTGATGGCTGGGAGGGCCCACTTCCAAGATGACTTTTTCACTCACATGTTTAGGCTCAGGAGGAGAAGGACGAAAGTTGAACTCAGCTTGGACTTGAGCAGAGTGTTGTTTCCAGCATAAAGGACTCAGAGAAGATGGCTCTGGGCTCCCAAGAATGAGCACCCCAGTGAACAAGGGAGAAATTCCTAAGCTGAGTGTAATATAGATTGGAAGTCACCTAGCCCAATTCCATCGGAAGTCACCTAGCCCAATTCCATCATATTCTTGGTCAAAGCAGTCACAAGCCTTCATGGAATCAGAGGGATATGTACACCCCCATGGGGGAGTGTCAAAGAATCTAATATCACCATACCAGGAAAAAATTAAGAAAAAGGAAGTTGGGGAATGTAACGGCCATTTGATGTATCAATTTGTTTAGGCTAAAATCCCCTGTTATTCAAGTAAACATTAATCTATTTGTTTCTGTAAAGGCAGTAGTTGTTATTGAAGTCCATAAATTCAGTCGAATTAAGTATGGGGTATTATCTTAGATAATTTGGGAGGGCCCAATTTGGTTAAAAGGCCTTAAAAGCAGAACCGAGTCTTCCCTGAAGAAGAAACTCCATCACTTTACAAAGTTTATTTTTGATGGGCTGCCCTTATCGACTTTGATCTTGCCTAGTCAGTGTTCTCGATATTTCAATCCTACCGATTCTGATTTTGGGGTTGAACCCTTACTGATACAAGCGATAATCCTAATCTCTGGCAAACTGGAATTTAACAAGATCACAGGGGAATAACTAAGAATGTTATACACCCATAAAGGGAAAAAGTAGGCTAGGTGTGGTGGCTCAAGCCTGTAATCCTAGCACTTCAGGAGACTGAGGTGGTTGGATTGCTTGAAGCCAGGAGTTCAAAACAAGCCTTGGCAACATAGCAAGATCCTGAGTCTATTAAGAACAAAGAAGAAAAGTTAACAGAGAAGATATATTCATCATAATTATATAGTATGTCCCCAACAATAATGCCTCAAAATATATAAATCTTATATAACTGGTATAACTGTATGGAGCAAAACACAAGCCAACAACTGAAGCTGGAAAGTTGGATACGCCCGATTTTGTGTGCTGCCAGGACCCCCCTTTGTGGCAGAGGCATCTATCCCTCCAGCTGCCAGAATATTTGCCTGCTAATGTCTCACACCTTCTTAGAAGTTGTTTTGGATGCAGGGAGCTGCCTTTCACAAGCTACATCTTCTCTCCAGCAGCAATTCACATCCAAAGGCTGCTCAGTGCAATAGTTCAAAGACCTGGTCCTCTCACCTCAACTTGCACTCTCTCTAAAGGACCATCTTGAATTTAGAGTTCCCATGAGACCAAATGAGGCCTCTGCTGCACATCACTTCAACTTATTCCTCCACCTCGTCCTCCTTATATCATTCCTACATAGGTTTTTGTTTGTTTGTTGCTTTTTTCTTTTTTAGAGAACACTACCCAATAATTACCCTGCATGTAATTCTCCATCTCAGAATCTGTTTCCAGAGAATCTGCCCTCTTACAGTTGGTACAGAAATAGACCTAAGAAAGCAAACTCTAAAATAAAGTTGTGGAGCTGAGTTACCTCCCTCCTTGCTGGCAATGAGGGCCCTATCACTTGTAATTGGTAGATAACAGATAACACACAGGGTGTAGCAGTGTAATTGTTAAAATTGTCACTGGTGTTGAACTGGGATGGGATATGGATGAAAGGGCATGCACAGGGTGCTATACCTCAGATCTTTGTGACACTGGGGGAAGTAGCAATTTTAAGGACTATGAAATTTAATGGCTATTACTAGGAGATATTGACAAGGAAAGGCTGGGGTGATTAATGAATGAGTTAAGGGAAAATGTGAGAATCAGAGAGGGCTTATGGAATTCTCGTGGTAAAATAGCTAAGAATCAGGCCCTAGAATTATGTTTTAAGCTAAGGTTTAATTCCCAACCCCCAGAAAGTTCCCTCTGCCAAGGTCATAACCCTGCTTGGAAAGCAATACAACTCTGAGGTTTGAGAGGGGGATGTTTTGATTTATGCCTGCAAAGACCGTGAAATACCATCCCTCTGAATTTTCTGGGCTTGTGAAAAGTGGCCCATTCCTCCAAGTCTAAAATTAGTTCTCAGCCTTGCTTGAGTGGAGGCCTCTACAAATGCAATAGAACCCATGACCCTGTCATCTGTCTACCCTTTTCTCCTCTCCTAACCACTAGCCTAATAGCTAGGATTAAGTCACTCAAAAATAACAGGGGAAATGCTAAGCTTGATAAGTGAAGAGAAGAGCTATCTCCTGAAGTTGCTGCAGGCCCTGCTGGAACCTGGGCAGTATGTGAGGGACTGGACACAGAGGATGCTAGATCAAGGAATGCAGAACACGCAGTTGAGTTCCAGAGTTTGTTGGAAAGGTGCACAGTGCTGTGATGCATAATTTCAACACTCTAGCAAGGATGTCAGGAGATGGGATTTTGGAAGATCAGAGAAATAGACAAGCACAGTAAGCAGGAATGTCAGAATTGTTAGACAAAAGCTAAAAGAAGTGGTTAGGAGACTTGGAGAACTGGACATACGAAAGCGGGCAATGTATGTAATGCAGGAAAACTTGCCAGTGCACTATATTTCATTGGACGGTTCCAAAGTTCATCTGTTGAGTTAAAGAATGTGTTGGTGAGAGGGCTGCCAGCATCACTGGGAACTTCTGTAGGGGCCACCTGTCCTTGGTAGGCTGAGGCTGACAGAGGATTTGTTACAGAACAGGGCTGCCCGAGGATGGCACGTAACCTTCAGTAACAAGGTGAAATCATTTAGCATAATTAGTAATAAGATGGAAGTGGAAGTTGGGCACAGCAAGGAGGGAAGAGGTGTTTTATTTTCATAGTACTATGGGAAATAGTAATAGAACATGGGCAGATAACAGGGGTAGTAATCAATCTACACAATCAAATAAAACAAAGCATGGATGATTGAGAAACTGATGCTAAAAAAATAAAATAATATTTTGGGGCACCTGTGGCTCAAAGGAGTAGGGGGGGTGCCGGCCCCATATACCTGAGGTGGCGGGTTCAAACCTGACCCCGGCCAAAAAAATAAAAACTGCAAACAAAAAAACAAAATATATAATAATCTTTTGCTCCATTTCCAAGTGGAAACTGATTTGGGTCAGTTTTCAGAATCAAAATCTCCAGAAGCCAGGTTCCTGTCTCACCACAGCACATATATGTGGTAATAGTAACGATTTTCCTAGCCTGCCCACAAGGGGACCTATTACCATTTACAGGTACACTGGGAAGAGAGGAGTTTGCAGAGTTTCAAGGCTGTTGGATATCAGGTCCGAGTTGTCATCAATACTTAGGGACCTGAAGCAACATGATAACCTCTATACTAGAACGGAGGAATTTGGGAACCAGGTAATAAATAGAAGTCTATTTTATGGAAGGTCCATAGGACTCACTGTCCCATGCAGTGGTAACTGCCTGAGACCTTGAATGTATAATTTGAATGAATGAACTCATAGTTAGCAAACCAGATTGGTTCCAGGGCCTATAGGATAAAAGCTACCAAGATGGGGAAGGCCAAGTGGAATACTCTGAAACTACCTCATTGCCCTATATGTGACCCAGATATAAACCAAAAAGAGCATCACGTTCCAGGTGGGATGACAGAGATTCACAACCCGCTTAACGACCTCAAGCATACAAGTGGATTTTCTTATTCGACCTCCATTTGTTCAGTTGGCTCCTTTCAAAACCCAAATGGATTCTGGAAAATGACAGTGAATTAACACTCAAATCAATCAAAAATGTTGCTCCAATTACTTCACTAGAACAGATGAAGACATCATTAAGTATGTAGTGTTCAGCCTTTGCTCAGGGGAAATATGTTCATCTGCCAGACCTGCAAGAAGTGGCATGCATGTGGACACCTGGGTGGAGATAAATCCTGTAAAATTTTGTGGGCATGGCACAGTAGTAAAGTTTTAGGAGCCCAGAGGAATGGGGGCATGTCAACACTTCCTTCCAATATAAAGTGTGTCTCACATGCCCACTTCTTAACAAGAAAGCACCATTCCTTTGGATTCTGAAGGCAGAACATTCTAACTTGAGCAAGCTGTTCTAACCCAAATATTACACGAGGTAGACTGCTGCCAACTCTGAGTGGGGCACAGAGCCGGAAAAGGCTGGGCATCAGGTTTCAAGCAGCACTTCCACTGGGGCCATAAGACCTTTTAGTACTTGTGATATTAGAGATATCTGAGTGGAAAAGACACCATGTGGAATTACCGTGCAAATCATGACACAGACCCCAGAGATGTGGAACAGATCATGTCATTCTCATCCAAGAATTACACACCATTTGAAGATCAACTCCTGGGCAGGTTGAAGTGGCTCACACCTGAAATCCTAGCACTTTGGGAGGCTGAGGTGGGCAGATCACTTTAGGCTAGCAGATTGAGACCAGCCTGAGAAACTTTTTGAGACCCTGTGTCTACAAAAAATTGAAAAATCATCCAAGTTGTAGTGCTCACCTGTAGTCCCAGCTACTCAGGAGCCTGAGGTGGGAGGATTGCTTGAGCCCAGGAGTTTGAGGTTGCAGTGAGCTATGAAGATGCCACTGCACTCTTCCCTGGGTGACAGAGTGAGACTCTATCTCAAAAAACAAAATAAAAATTAGTTACTGGCATGACACTGAGTAAAGGTCAAGCACCTGATCATGGAACATCATGTGACTTTGGACCAACATCATAAGATTGGACAAGTCTAGCCATAATCCACAAATAACACAGAAATGGTTATATCTGAATTGGGGTATGCTCTAATGTTGGTTTTATTATTATTTAAGTTTGGTAAGTCCAACAGATCACAGATGACTTCCATACTACTCACAGATCCCAAGAAAAGGAAGTACCCGATGCCATGGGGAGCCATATGAAGAAGCACTGGTGTAACTCAGGAGGCAGAGGGAGGGAGGCCCTGTGGGCAAGAGTCTTTTTTGTGGTTGCAATGGGAACGAACAGTGAGGCATGCTAAGTGGGTTTAGAATTGGCTAGCTTGGATAATTTTGGCAGGCTCTTGGACACAGGGCTATCCCTAGATGTCCAGTACCTAGGGGTAGAGTGGGTGGAAGGAAGAAGCAACAAAAGAGGAGTAATTCTTTCTACTTTGTGGTACTGGAGTGATTAGAGCAGGTGGGTCGTGACCCAGATATAAAGAAGGTGGTTGGGGGTGTGGGTTTTTGACTGCGTGGTATGCATCTCAAAAGTGCATTCACACATAGGTTATTGACTACTTTTAGTAATTGGCTAAGCCTGATATGGGCAATCCTTCCAGGGTCAGTAAGACCCCACATAGCAAACATCAGAGTAAAAGGCAGGGTTGATACAGCACACCAGCAAGACCAACAGATGTAAACAAGGTGTGCAGGTGGGCAGCCTAGGCCTTCTTGTCATTCACCAACAGTGGTGACAGCACCTTCTGTCGTGCACATCTGTGACACATGGTGGCAGGAGGACTAACCACCAGCTAATGGAGGAAGAAAAGTTCCAACGTTGCTTCATGGAAGAGATGGTTCAATATGTGGGTACCAGCTAAAAATGGGCTGGTCCTACATTATAGCTCCATCTTATGGGTGGCCCTGGAGAACATTGATAAAAATACACTCTTCCAATGGACAGAGCTTCTTGTGGTACACCTGGGCATCTCTTTTATACAGAGAGAGAAGTAGGTAGAAGTCACAGTGTACATGGACAAAGATGACAGGCTTGGATGGTTAGGCAAGGGCATAGAAGAGTGAAAGGTTGGGGCCAGGTGGTGTGGGGGAAAAGGCAAGTGGATGGGGCCCCACTAGGGGGCACTATGTGTGTCAGTCCACTTTGTGCTGCTGCTTAGAAAGTGCACAGAATGGGTAATTTATAATTAACAAATTTATTAGCTCACAGTCCAGGAGGCTGGAAAGTGAGAGATTAAAGGGCCAGCATCTTTCAAGGGGTTTCTTGCTGTGTCATCCATGTCAGAAGGGCAAAATTGGCGGGGGGAGAGAAAAGGTGGCTGAACCACTGCTTTGATAACAAACCTGCTCCCATGACAACGCATTCATCCATTCATTACGCCCTCATGCCTAATCACCTCTTATTAGGAGCCACTTCTCAACACTGTTGTAATGGGGATTCAATTAGCAATACATGCTTTTTAGGGGACCCATTAAACCACAGCAGAGTGTGGCAATCTTTGTAACTTAGGTTAAAATTTACCAGGGAGGATCCTCTACAGAAGGGGTATGAGACCACCAGGCAGACTGGTCCAGTTGTCATCAGTAGATCCCTGCCATTAGCCACCAGGGCTGGTGCAATGCACTATAAACAGAGGACCCCTGGAAGCCGGAGTGGGGGCTGTGCATGGGTGTGTCTCTGTAAGCTCTTCTCCACCATGGCTGATCTAACTATTGCTGCTTTGAACATCCAACCTACTGGCAAGAGAGAACAATGGTGAATGCCTGGTGAAGTACTGCAGGATAATATCTAGAAATAAACTTATCCTACATCAAGCACACAAAGTAAATTCAGTGTGAGTTTAAAATGACTTGCTTTTCTTCCAGAGGCTTAAGGAGACCTGGACCCCCCTGGGTTACTCACAGTTAGGCTTTATTGGAATTGTAAAATTCCTTAGGCCTTTTCTCTGAAGCAGTACACCCCGTGAAGCCTGAGATCCAAGGGCCTGCCGCCCTTCCTCAGAGATACGCGCCAGAGGGTTGACATATGTTAACAACATATTGTCAGAGATCTATAGGTACTCTGCCCTGAGGGAAGGACACAGTCATTACTTCATACTGAGTAAACTGAGTGAATGCTTGAAGATATTCTTCTATTAACTCTGTTCCCCTATGGCTGCTTTCGTCTTTGTGCCCTGCTCAGAAAACTAGTCACTGTTTAGAGGAAGAGATTTACTACACAAGTGATTGCATTGATATGATAAATATTTCCTTTCAAGTTAAATTACAAATATGTAAAAAAGAAGATAAGATGATGGAACTAATAGATAATAGATTAGGTGTGTACATGACTGAAAGAGTATAAAATAAAAACATGGAATAAAGAATTTTGCTATATGACATCCCACAGTGTATAGTCTGTTTCTTGACTTAATAATTACAGGAGCGAGTTTACACCTACAGCAAAGCTGCTGCTTGTTCACGTCTCTGGTAGTGCAACACAGTACCATTCCTGGAGGGGCCCTTCAAGCCCTGGAGTGACAGGTTAATTACACAGGACACTCTCCACTCCAGAAGGTTCAGAGTGGGATCTTAACCAGAAGGGACACTTGTTTGGGTTATGGGTTTATCTTTCCTGTCTGTAGGGTCTCAGATATCAGCATTCTCCCAAGAGTTCTGACATAGGGTCCCAGGTCAGATAACAGCAACATTCCCGTTATCTGAAGGGTTTGACAAGGCCAGAAATAGACTGCCCTAAACAAGAGAAAGACCACAATTTGAATCCCAATTCTGCTACGGGTTCTCTATGTGATCCCAGATTAGACATTTAACCCCAAACACCCACTGTCTTTCCTTTTTTTAATTTATTTTTTTTATTTTTAATTGATAAATTGTAATTGTACATATTTTATGGGGTACAATACAGTGTTTTGATATATGTATACATTGTGAGATGCTTATAACAAACTGATTAACATATCCATTACATCATATCATTTTTTTGGTAGTGACAACATTTAAAATCTATTCTTTTAGAAATTTTGAAATATCCAATACATTAACATTGACTGATGGTCAGCATGTTATGCAATAGATTTTGAAAATTCACTTCTACTGTGTAACTGAAAATTTCCAGCCTTTGCAAGATCTCGTTATTCCATCACCTCCTCCCCCGTCCCCAGCAACTGGTAACCACCAATCTATTCTATAAGTTTGACATTTATTTATTTATTTAAGACAGTCTCAAGCTGTTGCGCTGGGTAGAGTGTCGTGGCGTCACAGCTCACAACAACCTCAAACTCTTGGGCTTAAGCGATTCTCTTGCCTCAGCCTCCCAAGTAGCTGGGACTACAGGCACCCACCACAATGCCTGGCTATTTTTGGTTGCAGTTGTCATTGTTATTTGGCAGGCCCAGGCTGGGTTCGAACCCAACACCTCTGGTGTACGTGTTTGGTGCCCTCGCTGCTGAGCTACAGGCACTGAGCCAGGTTTGGCATTTTTAGATTCTACAAATAAGTGAGATCATGAAGTATCTGTCTTTCTCTGTCTGGCTTATTTCACTACCATAAATTTCTCTAAGTTCATTCATGTTGTTACAAATGTCACAGAAATGACACTCCTTTTAAAAGTGAAATAGTATTCCTCATAGTATTCACACAACATTTTCTTTATCCATTCATGCTGTGATGGACACTTACCCTGGTTCCTTATCTTAGCAATTGTAAATAATGTTGCAATGGACCCAAGAATGCAGATATCCATTCAACCTAATGATTCTTTTGGATGTGTATCCAGAAATGGAATTGCTGAATCATTTCATAATTTTATTTTCAGTTTTTTGAGGAACCTCCATACTGTTTTCTATAATGGCCATAATAATTCACATTCCCATTAACAGTAAGGGTTCTTTTTTCCTCACATCCTTGCCAACATGTTATGTTATTCTAGCAGGTGAAAGCTGATATCTCATTGTAATTTTAAGTTGCATTTCTCTGATGGTTAATGATACTGATTTTTCATAAATTTGTCCATTTGTATGTCCTTTTAAAGCCCTTTACCCATTTTTTATATTGCCCATTTTTTATATTGGACTGTTTTCTTGCTATTGAGTTTTTTGAGTTTCTTATTCATTTTGGATATTAACCCCTTCTCAGATGTATAGTTCATAAATATTTTCTATCACTCTGTGTCTTGTCTCTTCCTCTTTTAAGTTTTTCCTTTGCTGTACAGAAACTTTTTAGTTTTATGCAATGTCATTTGTCTATTTTTGCATTTGTTACCTGTACTTTTGGGGTCATATCCTAAAATGTCATTGCCCAGATGCTGAGGAGCTTTCCCTCCATGCTTTCTTCTAGTAGTTTTATAGTTTTAAGTCTTACATTTATGTGTGTAATACACTTTGAGTTGATTTTTGTATATTATGTAAGGTAAGTAGATCCCTCCTCTCTAAATTGTAAAGTGAAAAGAAAAATATTATTGCCTATTTTCAGAGGGGTTTTAGGAAAATCAAATGGGATTCTGGAGTAAAGCAATTCTGTCACGGAGAGTGCTAGAGTTATAAAACCACCATATTGCCACCATTATAGTAAAGATAGGTCAGGCAATAATCATCCATTGGTGAGGCAGAAGGGAATTTTGTTGAGAAGTAAAATGTTTTCATGGTCTTAAAGTGCATCTCCACAGGCAACTTATTAGTAACAGGGAGGGAAACTAATCATATATTCTAGAAATGGAATAAAACCTTGATTAGTTGATCAAAATCAACATTATCAGTCCACTTATGTTGCTATAAAGAAATACCTGAGGCTCTGTGCTCAGTGGGTTAGGATGCCATCCACATACACCAGGGCTGGCAGGTTCGAACTCAGCCCGGGCATGCTAAAGAACAATGACGACTGCAACAATGACAAAAAAATAGCCAGGTGTTGTGGTGGTGCCTGTAGGCCCAGCTACTTGGGAGACTGAGGCAAGAGAATTGCTTAAGTTCAAGAGTTAGAGGTTGCTGTGAGCTGTAACACCATGGCACTCTACTGAGGGTAACATAGTGAGACTCTCACTATGCAATCTCAGAGGGAGACTCTGTCTCAAAAAAAAAAAAAAAAGAAAGAAAAAAGAAAAGAAAATAAATACTTGAGGCTCGGTAACTTATAAATAAAAAAGGTTTATTTGGTTCATGGTTCTGCAGACTGTACAAGAAGCATGGTACCAGCATCTGCTTCTGGTGAGGGCTTCAGGCTGCTTCTATGATAGCAGAGGGGAAGAGGAGCTAGCATGTGCAGAGATCACATGGCCAGATAGGAAGCCAGATAGAGAAGGAGGAGGTGCCGGGATGAGAACTCACTCAGCCCCCCACAAAAGAAGAGAATTAATCTACTCATGAGGGACCCCCACCCATGATCCAAACACCCAAACACCTCCCAGTAGGCCCCATCTCCAAGATCAGGGTTCAAAGTTGTTATTTTTTTGTTGTTCTTCCTTCCTTCCTTCCTTCCTTCCTTCCTTCCTTCCTTCCTTCCTTCCTTCCTTCCTTCCTTCCTTTCCTTCTTTTTCTCAGACAGGGTCTTGCTCCATCACACAGGCTAGAGTACAGTTACATCATCACAGCCCACTGCAATCTCAAACTCTTGGGTTCAAGCGATTTTCTTGCCTCAGCCTCCTGAGTAGCTGGGATTACAGACATGTGTGACCATTCCTGCTACTTTTTAAAAATATTTTTGTAGTGATGGGGTCTTGCTATGTTGTGCAGGCTGATATTGAACTCAGACTCAAGTGATCCTCTTGCCTTGGCCTCCTAAAGTGCTAGGATTACAGGTATGAGACACTATGCCCAGCCACGGATTAAATTTCAACATGAGGTTTGGGAGAACAAAGATCCAAATCATCACAGGGAGGATGGACATTCTATGCCTCCAAATGTGAAACCTTGAAAAGGATTCAGGATTATTGAGTATTTCAACTGAGAGAGAATAATCTGAATCTAATCATGAAAAATATTACATAACTGGAATTTTAAAAAAAATAAATATGGGGAGTGGGAGAAACGGTATACTAGCAAAATGTCAGTATTATAAATAGAAAGATCATGAAAATAATTCAGATTAAAGGAATATGAAGATACTTTGTTACTAAATGGCATCATTGACTCTAGTCTTGATAGTATAACTGTGAGGTAAAAAGGACATTTGAGTCATTTGGAAAATTATAAAAGGGACAATAGAATAGATGAAAGTATTGTATCAAGATTTACAGATATTGATAACAGTACTGTGATTATGTAAGAGAATATCTTAATTCTTAGGAAAACTGTGGGAGGGGGAGAGGATGCTATTAAGTGGATACAAATAGTAAAGGAAACAAATAATGAAGAAAATATTAAAAATATGAATCTGGGTGAAGATTTTATTAATGCTGTTTGTACTATCTCTTCCTTGCAAACTTTACACTGTATAATATTTTGGTAGTGCATTCTTAGATACCTCAATTTTTTTCATTCTTTAATGTTTCCTGGGAAATAACTTCAAGCTTATATCCCAAAGGAAAAGTTAAAGGATGAAAACAAAAATAGGCACTCAGAAATACATCAACAAGATGGTGTATTTGCAAATATTTTATGGGGAAAATAAAACAATTTCAAAAACATTAAAGATTGTCTAAGTAATGGAGAGCAAAGCCTGTATGATAAAAATTTTAACGCAACCCTTAGTTCATAAAAGCAATACACAGAAATTATTACCAAAATTACCGCAGCTTCACAAAAAGGCTGTGAATAGAAGGCTTTAGGACAGGATGTGACAGCACAATCCAGTGAGAAGAGCGTCATTCACTCCCTTCACTCTGGACCTCCTTTTTTATGTCTTTTATGACCTGAGTGTTTGTGTCCCCCCAGAATTCATATGCTGAAATCTTAATCCCCAATGTGGTGGTATAGGAGGTGGTGACTGCAGGAAGTAATTAGGGCTTGAAGGTGAATCCTCATGAATTGGATCGTCCTTGTAGGCAAAAACAGGAATGTGCATTCTCTCTGGCTCTCTCCCTCCCTTTCTCTTTCCTTCTTTCCCCCCCTTTTCTTTCTCCCTTTCCCCCTCCCTGCCTCCATCTGTCTCTTCCTGCCACGTGAGAATACAATGAGAAGATGGCTCTTTGCAAACCAGGAGGAACACACGCACCAGTGCCCAGATCTGCCACCACTTAGATCTTGGACTTCCCAGCCTCCAGATTGTGATAAATAAAGGTTTGTTGTTTAAGATACCCAGATATCTATGGTAATTTTTTTTTTTTACAGTTTTTGGCCGGGGCTATCTTATGCTGTTCTCTGCTACTGTAATGGAATAGTTGAGACTGGGTAATTTATAATGAACAGAAACTTACTGACTCATGGCTCTGGAGGCTGGGAAGTACAAGATCAAGGGGCTCACATCTGTTGAGGTTCTGCTTGCTGCATCATCCTGTGGGGGGAGGGCAAAGAGAGGGAGATGGTGGGGGAGAAAGAAAGAGAGAAGGGGCTGAACTCGTCCTGTTGTAAGAACCCTACTTCCGGAATAATGGCATTATTTCATTGCAATGGTGGTGTCCCATGACCCAAACACCTCCCATGAGGCCCCACCTCCCAATACCAGGAGCAAGTTGAGGCGCAAGTTTCTGACACACGAATTTTGGGGGATACATTCAAGCCATATCATTGCAACACACAAAGAACCGCACATATTTAAAGCCTACAATTTCATGTCTTGACATATGTGTAGATCTGCAAAAGCAGCCCCACGGTCATGACTGTGCACATAAACATTGATCACTCCCCCCACATTCTCACTTACCCCTCACTAACCCAGTCACTCTTTACTGTCTCCTCTCCCAAGAGACAGGAGATACTGTCCTATCTCCCATACCCAAGCAACCACTCATCCGCTTTCTGTCACCCTTGATTATTTTGCATGTTCTAAAATTTTAAAATTATAAATGTAACTATATAGTATGAACTTTTGTCTGGCCTCTTTTACTCAGCATAATTATTTTGAGGTTTATCTATGTTATTCCTGGGTCTATAGTTCAGCCTTGCATGGAATTGCATAGATATGTTACAATTTATGCGTACATTCATCTGCTAATGGACATCTGCAATTCTTGTATATTTGAAATAAGTTGCAATGGGCATTTCTCAAGAATTCATTGGATGGACATATGTTTTTGTTTCCCTTGGTTATACTTATGTGTGGAAAGACTGGATCATCTGATAGACAACTTTTAAAGACACTTTCAAACTGTTTCCCAAAGTGATTGTATCATGTACATCCCCCCAGCAGTGTGCAAGGTAGCTAGCATGTCCTGTGAAGATTCTTAATGCCTGCTATTATATTTTCAGCATTGTGTTATTTGTTTTTGAAGAATCACAGTAATTAAAGGCTATTTGCATTACAAAAAAAACTAGGTAAATTTGCATTGGTAATCATTTAAAAAGTGAAATAAAAAATAGAAATCACCTATAATTATGTCACCCTTATTATCTTTATGTATTTTCCTTTAGAAAACACACACCTTACTTGGGAGCCACACAAATAAGCAATTTCTCTACTGTTAGATATTTGAGCTGCTTCTTTATAAAAGTAAACATTTGATTTTACATGCATTTGTTAAAATTAATATGTTCTGTGTACCTTTTAATCAGTTTCCTTCAGTGGTAACATCTTGCAAGACCATAGTTCAGTATCACAACCAGGAGAATGACATTGACTTGGTCAGGATACAGAACATGCCCATCGCTACACATTGTCCTTCTGCCATTGCTCCCCCCTAGGTCCCCAGCAACCACTAACCTGTTTTCCCATTTCTACAGTTTTACGATTTTACAAATTTTACATAAATCAGTCATACCAGGATGTTATTTTGTGATTGGCTTTTTTTCACTCAGGATACTTCTCTGGAGATTCTGCAGGTTGATGTATGTATCCATTTTCATCTGCTTTTATTGCCAAGTAGTTTTCCATGGTATGAATATAGCAGTTTGTCCAATCAGTTACAAATGGCCATTTAGTTTGTCTCTGGATTTTTGCTGTTACAAATAAAGCATCTATAAAAAATTGAAAATAAAGGTTTTGCATGTGTGTGTGTGTGTGTGTGAGAACATCAATGTCTTTATTTCTTTGCATAATATTTTGAGAAGTACAATTGATGCATTAAATGGTAGTTGCACGTCTAGTTTTTGAGACACTGCCAAACTCTTTTTCCATAGTGGCTGTACTATTTTACATTCCCACCAGCAATGATCCAGTTTCTCTGCCTCTTCACCAGCTTTTGGTGCGGTGATTACTTATTTTAGCCCTTCCCACAGGTGTGTAGTGATAATCTCATTGTGGTGTTTTGATCTGCATTTCCCTAGTGGCTAATGCGGCTGAACATCCTTTCCCTTGCTTTGTTGGATTCTGTACATGGCTCTCAAGGTAGCTCTCAAATCCATACCTCACTTTACATGTTAAGGATCTAGAAAAAGAAGAACAAACTAAACCCAAAGTTAGACGAAGTTAGAAACAGTAAAGATTAAAGTGGAGATAAAGGGGGCGGCGCCTGTGGCTCAGTGAGTAGGGCGCTGGCCCCATATGCCGAGGGTGGCGGGTTCAAACCCAGCCCCGGCCAAACTGCAACAAAAAAAGCCGGACATTGTGGCCGGCGCCTGTAGTCCCAGCTGCTCGGGAGGCTGAGGCAAGAGAATCGCGTAAGCCCAAGAGTTAGAGGTTGCTGTGAACCGTGTGATGCCAGGGCACTCTACCCAAGGGCGGTACAGTGAGACTCTGTCTCTACAAAAAAAAAAAAAAAAAAAAAAAGTGGAGATAAAGGAAATAAGGAATAGAGAGATAGACTATAAAATCAAAAGTTGTTTCTTTGAAAGGATCAACCAAATCAACGAATCTTTATCTAGACTGATCAAGAAAAAACGGGAAAACTTAGATTTTAAAAAATATAATGAAATTAGAATAGAAAGTGGGAACATTGCCACAGGAAGAAAAGGAATCACAAGGCAATAGCATGAGCAATGTATGCCAGCAAATGAGATAACCTGGAGACAGGGGCAAATTCACTTCCAGCGAGTCAGAAAGTCCCAGGGGTCCGCGGACGCGAGAGCTAAAAGCTCCCTGCACCGCGCCCGGATGGCCTCAAGGGGCGCCCGACCCCCACCCCCGCGGAACGTCCCGCGCCTGCGCGTTCCCTCTGTGGGGGTGGGACCCGAGTCCCACTTGGGCGCCGAGCTCCGCTCTGGGCTGGACCAGCTGGGACCGCGTCCTCACCGAGGGAAATGCCTGTTCTGGGCCTGGCGGCGGCGGAGGGAGCCGGAAAAGCTTTGGTTATTCGGCCAGAACTCCGGCTGGGTCTCCGGCTTCTCCAGCGGTGCCTGAGGGAGGCTCTGGCGGCTGCCGCAGAGCCGGCGATTCGGTCATAGTGCTTCGGAAAGCGGGAAAGCAAAGAGCGTAGATAATGGTGCTATTTGATAGATCCAGTTGTCAGAGGTCTGAGAACTATGCCGAAGGTATCATGAAAGCTTTATGGGGGAAGATAGGCATAGCAAGATTAGTCAGGACACTCAGAATAGTAAGGAAGTTATGTCAGCCCAGAAGCTGCAGGGATTAAGTGATAAAGAGGCAATGTAGCACTTGTCTTTGAATCAACTGTGCCCTTATAATTGTATACAGTGTCTTTTTTTTATTTTTATTTTTTGGTTTGTTTTGCAGAGACTTCCTTTGTTGCCCAGGCTGGCCACAGTTCTCTGCAGCCTCAAACTCCTAAACTCAAGCAGATACCAGATTATGCAGATTGAGAAGTTTTCTTGACATATTTTTAAACTCATCAGTCATAGTGAGGTCCTGAAGGTGATTCAGCCAGTCGGAATTAATTAAAACTTATACACAACCACAACTGGAACTTTACCTAATAAATGCAAACATTGTAACCTAATCGTCTGAACCCTCATATTGATCTGAAATGAAAATCATTTAAGATCACTGGGTCATGACTAATTGTCAAACTGCAATTCTCTCAAAAAGAGACAAGCTATTAAGCATATTTTTAAAATATTACAGATTAGTTTGCTTTCATAAAGCCAGGAAAGTAAAATTATACTGAATTCTGGCTTTGACATTGGAGACACCAGCCGCTGACCGGGCGCCCAGGGCTCTGTGAGAAAGTGGAGACAAACCCCGGGTTCAGTCCAGACCACGAAGCTTCCGCGCTCCTATTAGGAGAAACGTCCTGGAGCAGCCAGGGACAAAGCTCCCTCCCCCGCTGTCAGTCCCGGAATAGGGTTTTTCCTCTCGGAGGACGCGGCCACAACAGCTCGTCCAGAGGCCGCTGCGGCCCCTCCTGCGTCGCTCCCGAGGGAAGAGCAGGTGCCCACGCGGGACGCGGTGGCCGCGCTGCGGAGGGAACACGCGCGCGTAGAGGCGCATCCGTGTCCGCGGAGGAAATGCAGTGCAGGGAGTTCGCGTCCAGTTTCACAAGGGCCTTGCGCCCTCTCCTGGCCATCTCTTGAATTACTGAACCCCAGAGTTCAGACCATTCAAAGCTCTCACTCTCCACCCGACAACAGCCGCAATGCTCTCCAGTATTCCTCTCGAGGGCATGGGGAACAATTTCCAGGTTAACCCAAACGCCACAAAACAAGTCTCGATAATTTAAAAAGACTGAGGTAAAACAAAATATTTTCTCTAACTATATTACGAGGAAACTAAAAAACATTAACAGAAGGAAAAACAGAAAATTTCCAAGTATGTGAAAATTAAACTCTATCTTACCTTACCTTTCTTCTTTTTTTGAGACAGAGTCTCACTCTGTGCCTTGAGCAGAGTGCCCTGGCCTCATAGCTCACAGCAACCTCCAACTCCTTGGCTCAAGTCATCCTTCTGCCTTAGCCTGCCAAGTAGCTGGGACTACAGTCTCCCTCACACCTGGATGGTTTTTCTATTTTTAGTAGAGAGAAGGGGTCTCGTTCTTGTTCAGGCTGGTCTCCAACTTTGAGTTCAAGCAATCCGCTCACTTCAGCCTCCCAAAGTGCTAGGTTACAGGGGTGAGTCATCACATCATAGGCCAGAAGCACAAAAACTTCCAAACAGACTGAAGGAGAAATAGAAAATCTAAGAATACCTTTTTTTTTCAGATTAATATGGGGGCACATAGAATTAGGTTACATTGTTTTCATTAAAGGATATCTTTTTTAATAAAAAGAATGAATCAGAAACCTATCAACAACAACAAAAAAAAAAAGGCTAAACGGCTTTACTGGTGAATACTATCAAATATTGGAAGAATGAATACCCATCTTTCTCTAATTGTAGTCCACCAAAGAGAACCAATCCTAACTCATTCTATGAGACCAACATTACCCTTTATACCTGCGTCAAAGATGTCATAAGAAAACTACAACCAGTACTTGTTATGTATACAGTTACAAAAAATCTTTATCAAAATACTAACAAATTGAATACAGAAGTGTACTCAAAGGATTATGCGCTATGATATGACCAAGTTTGATTTATCTCATGGATACAAGTTTGGTTTAACATAAAATACCAATTAATGTAGAGACCACATTAATAGAATGAAGGGAAGAATCTCACATGATTATTGCAGTTCACACAGAAAAATAATTTGATAAAATTCAACACCCTATCATCATAAAAACACTAAAAAACTAGGAATAGAAGGGAACTGGTTCAGCCTGATAAAAGGAGTTTAGGAAAACCCCATCTATAGCTGACATCACACCTCAATCTTGAAAGACAGAAAGCTTTCCTTGTCAGATCATGGACTCACCACTTCTATTCAACAGCCTCCCAAAAGTTCAAGCCAGATATTATGAATGAAAAAGAAATAAAAGACATCAACATTAGAAAATAAGCAAAACTATCCTCTTTACAGATGACATGATCTTGTATATTGAATATTTTAAAGAATATACACACATACCCAATTAGTGCTAATATGTGAATTTAGCAAAGCTTTAGCATACAAGACCAACAAGTGATACTTGGTTATATTTCTATACACTAACAATGTATATTTCTATACACTATACACTAATAATCCACAATGGAAATTAAGAAAACAATTCATTTATAATATATTTAGTAAGAATAAAATACTTGGGAGTAAGTTTAACCAAGGAGGTGTAAGACATGTACACTGAAAACTACAAAATTTGTTGAAAGGAATTAAAGAAGGCCTAAATAAATGGAAAGACTTTCCATGTTTATAAATGTTAAGACTTAATATTGTTCAAATGGCAACACTACCCCAAATAACCTAAAATGTAATGAAGTTCCTATCAATAACTCAATGGCCTGTTTTTGCAGAAATAGAAAAACTGATTCTAAAATTCATATGGAATTGCAAGGGGTCTCAAATAGACAAAATAGTACTGAAAAATAACAAAATTCAAAAACTCATACATTGTGATTTCAGACATTACTACAAAGCTACAATAATTAAAACAATCAAAACTTTTCATCAGGGAAATGCAAATTAAAATCACAATGAGATATCATTTCATCCCAGTAAAAATGGCTTTTATTAAGAAGGCAAAAAATAATGAATGCTAGCAAGTATGTGGAGAAAGGGGAGCCCTCATACACTGTTGGTGGAAATGTACATTAGTAAAGCCACAAGAGAAACAGTATGGGGGTTCCTCAAAAAACTAAAAATACAACTACCATATGATCTAGAAATCCCACTACTGGGTATATACTCTAAAGAAAGGCAACCAATATACTGGAGCAGTTGTCTGACTGTTTATGGTAGCCCTATCCATAATAGCCAACATGTAGAATCAACTGATGCGTTCATCAACCAATGAAATGGATAAATAAAATGTGGTATAGATATATATGTGTGTGTGTGTGTACACATACCATACAGTAGAATATTATTCATTCATTAAAAAGAAGGAAATTGTGTCATTTGGAGCAACTTGGATGGAATTGGAGGAAATTATATTAAGTGAAATAAGCCAGACACAATTAGACAAATATCATATGTTCTCAGTCATGTGGGAGCTAAAAAATGTGCATCTCCAGAAGGAAGAGATTGATGCCCAGACTCTAGAGATGGTGGAGGGGTATGAAGAGAGGTTGATTAACGGGTACAAAAATATAATTGTATAGAAGGAATAAGATCTAAGTTTATATTTTAGTAGGGTGACTATAGTTAATGATCTATTGTAAATATATTTCAAAAGAGCTAGAAGAGAAGAATTCAAATGTTCCCAGCATAAAGAAAGGCAAATGTTTGAGATAGTGGATGTTCCAATCACCCTGATTTGATCATTACACATGATATGATTGTATCAAAATATCATGTGCTCAAAAAATACACATATGTACGACAATTATATATCAATAAAAATAAAAGAAAAAACAATCAAAATGGTTCCCTGGCATAAGAGACATGTATAGATCGATGGAGTAGAATTTAAGTCTCTAAATAAACACACACCTATGATCAACTGATTTTCAAAGGAGGTGATTACACCAGTCAATATGGAAAGATTCTTTCTTTAACAAATTGTGCAAAGAAAACTGGACATGCACACACCAAAGAAAGCAGAACCCTTTCTTCACGCTACATACAAAAAAATCCTCAAATGGATAAAATACATAAATATAAAAGCTTGGACGTGGCAATGGATCCTTAAACATGGCAACAAAAGTATAAGCAACAAAAGCAAAATAGATAAATTGAACTCTATCTAAATTAAAAAGTTTCCTGCATCAAATGCCACTATCTATTGATGAAAAGATAAACAACAAAATGGGAAAAATATTTCCAAATCTGTCTTAGTATTTTTTGTGCTCTATAGTAGAATACCACAGTCTGGGTAATTTATAACGAGCAGAAATCTATTGGTTCACAGTTCTGGACAATGGGAAGTCCAAGATGGAGGGGCTGGTATCTGATGTGGGCCTTATTGCTGCATCATAATGTGGCAGAAGGCATCACATCGCAGACAGCAAAGAGAGAGAAGGAGTGAGGCTGATGATAATGGCATTAGTTCATTCATGAGGCAAAACTCCCATGATCTAAACACGTCTTAATTGTTCCACCTTCCAATACTATCGCAATGACAATTACATTTCAACAGGAGTTTTGAAAGGGACACACATTCAAAGCATATCAAAGTCTTATAGTGTATAAGGGTCTAGTATGCACATTGTATAAAGAATACTTACAATTTAATGAGTACAATATCATGGACTGTTCCTCAACCATATAAGGAAATGTAGCATCGATACCTACTATAACAGGAATGAACCCAGACAACACGCTAAGTGAACAAACCAGAGACAGAAGGCCACTTCATAATGTTTAATTCATTTATATGAAATGCAAAAATTAGGAAAATCCATAGAGACAGAAGAAAGATTAGTATTTGACAGAGCCTGGGAGGAGGGGGGAATGTGGGGTGATTGCCTGAGTACAGCATTTCCTTTTGGGATGGTGAAAAATTCTGGACCTAGGTAGTGGTGATGGTTGCACAACATTGCAAATGTACTTAATGTCATTGAATTGTACACTTTAAAATGGTTAGAATGATAAATTTCATATCGTGTGTATTTTACTACAATAAAAATGTTAAAAATAATTAGGTATTTCATAATATTGTTGGATTTCTAGGCTACAGAGCAGAATCTCAGGGGATGGTGTTAGAGCTGTGGGACAGGGTGACAAGTGCAGATGTTGACAGAAATAACGGAATCCTACACAGCACTCAGAAGACAGGAGTTAGCATAAAGACAGCAGAAGACATGGAGGAATCTTAAACACATATTACCAAGTTATAGGCACCAATCTAAAAAGACTGCGCATGGTATGATTCCAATTACACGACATTCTGGAAAAGGCAAAACTACACAGACAGTAGAGAGATTTCTAGGGGTGGAAGGGCGGGATGAGTAGGCAGAGCACAGAGGATTCTTAGGCAGGGTAACTCCTCCATGTGACAGTCTAGTGGGGAACACATGCTGTTCTACATTAGTCCAAAACCACAGAATATACAACATGTAGAATGAACCCTCTTGTAATCTATGGACTTCAGGCAGTAAAGACGTGTGACAGTGATGAGTGATCTTTGGATGATAATCATGTGTCAGTGTAGGTTACCAATTGTAACACACGTACCACTCTGGTGGGGATGTTGGGAATGGAGGAGGCTGTGAGTGGAGGCAGGAGGTATAAGAGAGATTTCTGTACTTCTGCTCAATTTTGCTATGAACCTAAAAATACTTTAAAAAATAAAGTCTAGATTCAATGCAACCCCCATCAAAATATCAATGACATTCTTCACAGAAATAGAAAAATTAACCTTAATGTTCATATGGAACAACAAAAGACCCAGAATAGCCAAAGCCATTCTAAAAAAAAAGAAGAAAGCTAGGGGAATCACATTACCTGACTTCAAATTATATGTGGTACTACAGAGCTATAGTAACTGAAACAGCGCAAAAACTGTTTCAGTTTTTACTGCCACAAAAACAGACACACAGTTTTACTGGAACAAAACAGACACACAGGCCAATGGAACAGAATAGAGAACCCAGAAATAAATCCATACATCTATAGTGAAACCATCTTCAATGAAGGTGCCAACAACATACAGTGGGGAAGGGACAGTCTCTTTAATAAATGGTGATGGGAAAACTAGATACCCATATGCAGAAGAATGAAATTAGACTTCATCTCAGGCTTCATCTTTGCAAAAAGTAAACCAAAACGGATTAAAGAATTAAATACAAGACTGGAAACTGTAAAACAACTAAGAAAACATTGGAGAAATGCTTCAGGGCATTGGTCTGGGCAAGGAATTCCTGAGTAATAACTCTCACAGCACAGGCACCAGAAGCAAAATTGGATGGGATCACATCAAGCTAAAAAGCTTCAGCACAGAAAAGGGAACAATCAACAAAGTGAAAAGACGACCCACAGAATGGGAGAAGATATTTGCAAATTACCCATCTGACAAGGAAGTAATAACTAGCATACATCAGGAGCTCCAACAATTCAATAGGAAAAGTCAAATAATCCAATTAAAAACTGGGCAAAGTATTTGAATATACATTTATCAAAAGAAGACATACAAATGACCAACAGGGATATATAAAAAAATGCTCCAAATCATTAGTCATCTGAGAAATGCAAATCAAAACTTCAATGAGGTATCACCTCACCCCAGTTAGAAAGGCTGTCGTCAAAAAAGAGAGGCAATAATGAATGCTGGTGAGGATGTGGAGAAAGAGGAACCCCCAGACAGTGTTGGTGGGAATGTAAATTACTGCAGCCACCGTGGAGAACAGATGGAGGCTTGACAAAAAACTGAAAATGGAGTTACCACATGACCCAGCAATCCCCTGCTACGTATATATCCAATGAAAGTCAGTATATTGAAAAAGTATCTGTGCTCCCATGTTTACTGCGGCACTATTCACAGCAGCTGAGATAGGGAGTCAGCCTAAGTCTCCATCAACAGATCAATGGATGTGGAACACACAGACACAATGGAACAGCATACAGCACAAGGGAGAATGAAACCCTGCACTCGAAATAAGCCAAGCACAGAAAGACAAATCTTGCTCCTATGTGGGAACTAGATATTACAAATAATTGACTTCACAGAGATAGTGGGATGATGGTTACCAGAGGCTAGGAAGGGTAGCAGGGAGAGAGGATAAAGTGGGGATGGCTAATAGGTGCAAAAATATATTTAGATAGATAGAATGAACAATATCCGATAGCACAACAAAGTGACTATAATTAATAGTAAGTTAGGGTATACTTTAAAATGACTGAAAGAGTGGAATTGGAATGTTGGTAACACAAAGAAATGATAAATGCCTTAGGAGATGGATTCCCTAATTGCCCTGATTTGATTAATTCACATTGTATGCACGTGTCAAAACGTCACATGTACCCTATGAATATATACAACTATTATGTACTCATAATAATAATTAATGATTAAAAAATCCCAACTGGTGTCTCTTATGGGCTGAATTGTATTCTCTCAAATTCCTGTGTTGAAGTCCTTATAACCCCCAGTACCCTAGAATGTATTTGGAGAGAGTGTCTTTGAAGAAGTAATTACGTTAAAATGAGGCCAATAGGTAGGACTCATCCAATCAGTTAAAAGCCTTGAGGGAAGAAGGACTGGCCTCCCCCTAGGAAGAGGGAATTCTGTCCACAGAGCACCTTCAGATTGAACATCAACTTTTTCCCGAGTCTACAGCCTGTTGGCCTATCCTTCAAATTTTAGACATTGGACCACAATTGAGTGAGCGAATTCCTTAAGATAAATCATTCTCTCTCTTTTCCTCTCTTTATTTCTCCTTTTCTCCCCCATATCTCTCCCTTCTCCCTCTCTCTCGACACATGCAATCTATTCGTTGTTTCTCTGGAAAATCCTGACTAATATTAATATAAGGCCTTATTCCCCTTCAGATTCTAGTTAAAGCACGAGGATAGACATTTTATTATGAATATTTTCCAGAAAATAAAAGCACTGTGGAACTCCCTACCCCTATGGTAAATAAACTCCCCTCCCCATATATGTGTGCGTGTGTATGTTTGTGTGTATATTTACTTAAAAGACTTATGGAGCAATTGGCTGAGTTTAAGAGGGAGGAGAATAAAATATAGATACATCAGAAGGGAACTAAAACTGCAAAGACAGAGTTCCAATGCTCTCAGTTTAAAGAGGAAAAATGAAGTTGCAAAAAGTGGAGTCCTCAGATAGCAGGCAAGCCTGAGAAGATGCCCCAAAGCAGGGGGGAAAATAGAAATAGAGGAAACAAGTTGAGAGGAGGTGATAGATGTGAGCAGAGAGAAACATACTCATCCATTATCTGATGATAATAATCCAACATATGGAACAGTAAATGGAATTTCTGCAAAAAATGTGCAACAAAAGGAACAGAAGCGATACTGAGAAACTTAACTAGAAAACATTTGTAAATTGACTGAATGAAGGATATTATTTTGTAATTACTTCTGCTAGAAATTTTAATTGGCATTTCTCTTATTATGAATGCTGTTTCTTACACGTTAAAAAGTAACTCATGCTGTGGAGCCCGGTGGTGTGTGCATGTAACCCTAACCACTCTGGGAGGCTGAGACAGGAGGATCACTTAAGCCCAGGGCTTTGAGGTTGCTGTGAGCTATGATGACGCCCCTGCACTCTATCAGGGGACAGAACAACACTATGTCTCAAAACAAACAAACAAAACGAAAACAAGTAGCCCTCACCCTAACCCTAACCCACCACGCACAATGTAAGGGTACACAGCACACCCCCTGGGTGAGGGGCTCAACTACAACCCGAACTTTACCTAACAACTCAAACAATGTAACCCAAGCATTTGTACCCTAAATATTTGTACCCTAGATATTAATCTAAAATTTAAAAAGCACTTTATTTTACTGTATATTTCATTTTCTATGAATTGTTTTGCCCTTATCTATTTTCTGTTGCCTTTTTTTTTTTTTCCTTGTCTTTGTCTTTCAGGGGCTTACTTTTTTGGTGACTTAAAGGTGTGAAAGGCGGAGAAATGTGAGGCTGTCTTTCAGGGTAAGGTCACAAACAGCGCAAGCTTTCTGCTATTAAGATAGTAAAATGGGAAATTGACCCCGACGTGACTTGAACACACAGCCTTCTGATCTGGAGTCAGACACGCTACCATTGCGCCACGAGATCGCCAAGGGAACTTGGCATTTGATCTGGCCTTTTCCTCAGGCAAATCTTTTTTTATTTTTCGCCCGAACTTGGGGCCAAACCAAAAAGGAGTGCAGGGACGGGTCGGAGGGCTCGGCGGGGCGTCCAGCAGCACTGCCGGGACGCCGCCCCCTGCCAGGAAGGTCGCCGGGCGCCACCGGGCTGGGGATTGAGGGCTGGGCCGCCCGAGGGCGCCCAGCGAGCGGGGCGCGGAGCGCTGGGTGGTGTCTCTGCCGGCCCGAACGACCCAGGCGGTTGTCTCCAGGGGGTGCAAGTCCCGGCAGAGCTGGGGGGCCAGCCAGGGGCTTCTCCCCGCCCCCGAGAGGCCAGAGAGACACTGGGGGAGGCGACTGTGAAACCTGCGCCCTGCTCGGTGCCGGGGAGTGAGGGCTGGGAGGATGCCTGTCCCCTGGGTGTTATTGTCTCCATCCAAATGATAAAAGTGGAAAAGAAGACTGTGGCCACGCTTAGAAAGTGACTTTGTAGCTTAGAAGAAAAACAATACGGGCTTGGTGTCCGTAGCTCGGTGGTTACAGAGCCCGCCACATACACCGAGGTTGGCGGGTTCGAACCCAGCCCGGGCCAGCGAAACAACAATGACAGGGGCAGTAAAAAATTAGCTGGGCGTTGTGGTGGGCGCCTGTAGTCCCAGCTACTTGGGAGACTGAGGCAAGAGAATCGCTTAAGCCCAGGAGTTTGAGGTTGCTGTGAGCTGTGACACAACAGCACTCTACCCAGGGCAACAAAGTGAAACTATGTCTCAAAAAAAAAAAGTGCTCTGAGCGCTCCCCCTTTATAAAAATTTATTTTTGAAAATGTAGACGTTATAGACAAGTGTAATAAAAATTAAAATCAATAATCCCAGCCGGACGCGGTGGCTCACACCTGTAATCCTAGCACCTTGAGAGGCCAGGCCGGTGGACAGGAGTTCCAGACCAGCCTGAGAAAGTGAGACCTCGTCTCTACCGATAAGAGGAAAACCAGCAGGGCCTGTGGCAGGTGCCTACAGTCCCAGCTACTCGGGAGGTTGAGGCAAGAGGATCCCTTGAGCCCAGGGGTTTGAGGTTGCTGTGAGCTAAGATGCACTCTAGCCTGGGGCAACAGAGTGAGATGTCTCAATAAATAAATAAAATAAAATAAATAAATTTTAAGAACTCAGTAATCCCACCATCCACTGTAAGCACTTTTCTGTCCAGATTTCCTTCCACCCAAGGTATACACAAGTATTCACCAATGTTTGTCAAACCTTTCTTACTGTATACAAGAGTGACAGAAAACAGAACAAAATAAAAATACAGCTTAATGAAGTGTCACAAAGGGAACACATTTGTCACTGTTAGCCAGGCCGAGGAACAGAACCTGCTAGCCACCTCCAAATCCTCCGGTGTCCCCCATCTCCGCCTTCCACCTGACTCAGCAGGGTATCCCCTTCTCACTTTCTGTTACAGTTTTATCACACACACGTATACACGTATATTTATAATGGCTAGTCACAGCAACTTCAATCTCTTGGGCTCAAGCGGTTCTCTTGTCTCAGCCTCCTGAGTAGTTGGGACTACAGGCGCCCGCCGCCCCACTGGCCGTTTTTAAAGACAGGGTCTCCTTCTTGCTCAGGCTGGTGTCCAACTACCGAGCTGGAGCAATCCACCCGTCTCGGGCTCCCAGAGTGCTGGGATTACAGGTGTGAGCCACCTCCCCACTTCTAATCTAGTGTGGGTGGTCGATAGGTCTTGTTACTGCTGGTGTTAACCTCAATCGGCTGTGTGTCAGCTGAATTTTTCCACTGCAATGCTATTTTCCCTTTTGTAATTAATAAATATCTTAGGGTCAGTGTCGTCAGACTATGGAAACATCTTGTTTCTCCTCAAATTTGCACCCACTGATTGTGGCAGACTTCTTGACTGCAACAATTATTACTGTGGTGTCATCTACTGGTTTCTATTTCCCTTTTTCCATCTGCACTTATCATTGTGATTCTCCTATAGGGAAGAGCTGTTCTTCCTCATTTGCTTACCTACCACGTATTATATGTCCAGTTATTTATTTGCATCAATACAGACTTATGGATGTTTTTTAAGTGGTACAGAATACCATTTAATGGCACAGAATACCATTTTTCTGTTGTTGCTGAAAATGTTCAGGCTGCAGCTCTCAGAAGCTTCTTCCGGTTGTCTCTTGTGTTCTTTTGACAGGCCCCCATCTTCATCTTAACACTTCCTTACTTCAGGGCACAAAGTGTTCCAGGCTTAGTTTGTGCTTTCCCTGCTCCCGCCCTAGAATCAACCATTTCTCCAAGGGGCTCTGTTTCCAATTCAATTATGTTGTTCAGAAACCAAAAGCTGGGTTTTAGCTGTTCTGGTTGCAAGGTGTTATCCCTTACCTTTTCCTTATTTGCGAAGTCTCTGACAGTGAGAACCCCAACTCTCTATAGTCTACAGTACATACTTATTATGAAGTATGTGTATGAGTAGATATTTAAAGAAAATAATTAAAACTAATCAGGGCATGTGTGTTTGTGTATGTGCGATGTGTGAACCTGAAATGGAACCTAAAAGTAACAAATAAGCTAACTGTATCACAAATGAATAACACAATCAAGATGAAGGCCTTGGGGACGAAAAGAACTAACCTAGATTACTTTGCAAGAAAAAGTAAACTGTAAATATAAAGACAAAAGGCTCGGCATCCAGAGCTCAGTGGTTAGGGCGCCAGCCACGTACACCAGGGCTGGTGGGTTCGAACCCAGCGTGCTAAACAGCAACAACAACAAATAGCCGGGTAGTCTCAGCTACTAGGGAGGCTGAGGCAAGAGAATCTAACACCAGGGCACTCACCAGAGAGTGACAAAGTGAGACTCTTGTCTCAAAACAAAAAAAGACCAAAAGCTAAAGACATAAAAAACTATACACACACAATGTAATCATCTCAGTAAATATTTTCTCTCAGTCATGTGGGTTAATAATTCTGAAACACACATGCATGCACACACGTATACACATACATACATGTACATATATTTACAATGGCTATTGTGAATAATACTGCTATGAGCATTCGTGCCCATGTTGTGTGAACTTAATTTCTATTCTTTTGAATATATAAGTAAGAGTGAAATTGCTGGGTCATATGGTAACTCTTTGGGGTCATATCTTTAACTTTTTGAGGAGCTGTAAGACTGCTTTTATGGCCTCACCAACACTCCTGTTGCAATTTCTCCACATCCTCACCAACATTTGCTATTTTTTCATCTTTTTCATTACAGCCATTCTGGTGGGTATGATGTGGTGTATCACTGGGGTTTTGGTTTGTATTTTCCTCATGAGTAAGGACTTTGAACATACTTTGTGCTCTTTTTTGACCATCTCTGGAGCAATGTCTGTTCAAACTCCTCGTCCATTTAAAAAACTGAATTGCCTTCATTATTGAGCTGCAAGTCTTTTATCAGATATTTGGCTTACAAATATTTTTTATCCATTTGTGGGTTGTCTTTTCACATTTTTGATATCCTTTGAAGCATGAAAGTTTTAAATTTTGATGGTCTAATTTATCTATATTTTCTTTTGTCACTGTGCTAAAAATCATTGCCTATTCCAAGATCATGAAAATTTACTTCTATGTTTCTTCTAGTAGTTTTATAGTTCTAGCTCTTAAATTTAGGTATCTACTCAATTCTGAGTTAACTCTTGTGTATGATGTGAGGTAGGGACCTAATTTCATTTTTTTGCCTATGGATATCTAATTATCCCAGGGCCATTTATGAAAAAGTCTATTTTTTCTCCATTGAATTGTCTTCTCACTCTCACTGAAAAACAATTTGTTTCTAATGATATTTTTCTTTCTTTATTGTGATAAAATAAACCATAGAATGAAATGGTAACATTTTATTATTTTTAATTTTTAAAAATATTTAAAAGTCGGGTGGCACCTGTGGCTCAGTGAGTAGGGCGCCGGTCCTATATACCGAGGGTTGTGGGTTCAAACCCAGCCCTGGCTGAACTGCAACCAAAAAATAGCTGGGCGTTGTGGCGGTGCCTGTAGTCCCAGCTGCTCGGGAGGCTGAGGCAGGAGAATCGCGGAAGCCCAAGAGCTAGAGGTTGCTGTGGGTCCCGTGACATCATGGCACTCTACTGAAGGTGGTAAAGTGAGAGACTCTGTCTCTACAAAAAATAAATAAATAAATAAAGTAAAGTTTTGTGCCATTAAATACATTTACACTGTTATACATTGACACTATCTCTAGAACTTCATAATCTCCCCCCAATGAAACTCTGCCATTAATAATAACAGTCCACTCCTTTCTAACCTCAGCCTCTGGAAACAAACATTCAATAGTGTAAGAACTTATAAGTGAAACCATACAATACTTGTCCTTTCAGGACTGGCTTATCTTACTTAGCATAGTCTCTTCAAGGTCAATCCGTGTTGTAGCATGTGTCAGGATTTCCTTCCTTTTTAAAGCCGAATAATATTCCATTGTCTGTATATAACACACTTGGTTTGTCCACTTATCCAGTGATGGACACTCGGATTGCTTCCACCCTTTGGCTATTATGATGCCGCTGCTATCAACACTGGTGTACAAAAATCTGTTTGAATTCCTGCTTTCAATTCTATTGATTATATACCCAGATGTGTTTATTCATGTCTGTTATTCACTTTCAGTTATTTATAAATGGCAATAAAAAATTTTACACATATGGTACATGTGACATTTTGATATAAGTATAAATTGTGACATGACTTGATCAAACAAATTACATATAAATTACCTTACATACTTAATCATTTTTTGTGGCAAGAACACTTAAAATCTATTCTCAGCAATTTTCAAGCACATGATATATTGTTATCAAGTATAGTCACCATGAGGTATGATAGATCTCTTAAAATTATTCCTCTTGAACTGAAATTTTATACCCTTTGATCATGATCTCCCTGATTCTCTCATCTCCCATCTTTAGTAACACAATTCCATTCTCTACTTCTGTAAATTAAGTTTTTGTGGATTCCATGTATAAGTGAGATCATGCAGTATTTGTCTTTCTTTCTTGGCTTATTTCACTTAACATAATGTCCTCCAGATTCATACATGTAATTGTAAATGACAGGATCTCTTTATTTTTAAAGGCTGAATAGTATTCTATTGCACGAATGTATATTTGTTTTCTTTCTACTGAGTTCCTTCAGTTCCATATGTGTTTTGGATATATCATTATACATTTATGTGTGTATATATATATACATATATCACATTTTCTTTACAAATTCATCCATTGATGGAACTTTGGTTGTTTCCATATCTTGCCTGTTGTGAAAAAGGCTGCAATGAACATGGGAATACAGATAACTTTATAAGGTAATGATTTCATTTCATTTCATTTGGGTGTACCCAGAAGTCAGGTTGCTGGATCACATGGTAGTCCTATTTTTAATATTTTTGAGGAAATTCCATGCTGCTTTTCATGATGGTTGTACTATTCTACCTTCTCACAAGCAGTGTACAAGTGTTTTCTTTTCTCCACATGCGAGCCAACACACTTGTTGCCTTTCATCCTTTTCATAGTAGCCTTCTGACACGTGTGAGACAATGCCTAGTAACTTTAATTTGCATTTCCCTGAGGATTAGTGATGTTGAACATTTTTCTTTTTTTTTTTTTTTTTTCTGTAGAGACAGTCTCACTTTATGGCCCTAGGTAGAGTGCCATGGCCTCACTTAGCTCACAGAAACCTCCAGCTCTTGGGCTTAAGCGATTTTCTTCCCTCAGCCTCCCAAGTAGCCGGGACTACAGGCGCCCAAAACAACACACAACTATTTTTTGGTTGCAGTTTGGCCGGGGCCGGGTTTGAACACGCCGCCTCTGGTACTTGAGGCAGGTGCCCTACTCCTCTGAGGAACAGGCACTGAACTATTTTTACTCTTTCATTTTCCTTCCTTCCTTCCTTCCTTCCTTCCTTCCATCGCTCCGTCCCATCCTTTCTCCTTCCCTCCAACCCTCCCTTCCTTCCTTCGTCCTTTCTTGTTTTTTTTCTTTCCAGTTTTTTGCCGGGGCTTGGTTTGAACCCGCCACCTCCGAAATATGCGGGGGGAGGGCGGGGGTGCCCGCAGGCGAACTCTTTCAACTAAATGATTTTGAGGAGGGGGCAGTTTGTCTCGCCACCCACCTCCTCTGTATATGGGGCCGGCACCCTACTCCTTTCACCCGCAGGCGCCACCCGTTAACTTGTATTCTTTTTCCTTTTTGTAGAGACAGAGTTTCACTTTATTGCCCTCGGTAGAGTGCCGTGGCGTCACACAGCTCACAGCAACCTCCATCTCCTGGGCTTAGGCGATTATCCTGCCTCGGTCTCCCGTGTAGCTGGGACTAGAGGCGGCCGCCACAACGCCCGGCTACTTTTTTGTTGCAGTTCGGCCGGGCCTGGGGTTGAACACACCACCCTCCGAATATGGGGCCGGCGCCTTGCTCACTGAGCCACAGGCCCCGCCCCCGTTATCTTCTATACTTCACAAGAGCTTCCCCCACACACATACATCTCTCCAGATACAGTGAAACCAGGTGTGGGAGAAGGATATTTAACTAAATCGAATTAGGCTGGGCGACGTGAGGCGGCTCATGCCTGTAATCGTAGCACTTTGGGAGGTCTAGGTGGGCGGATCGCTTCAGCTCACTGAGTTGAGCTCCCGAAAATGGGTTTGTTTGTTTGCTTTCCAGTTCTGGCGGAGTCCGGGCTTGAACCAACACCCACGGTATGATATGGGGCCGGCGCCCTAATCCTTGAGCCAGGGGCACACGCGTTTCTGAACTGAGCAAAACCCCCGCTGAGGACCCAGCTCCTGACCTCTTGTCGGCCTCCAATTGGCTGCGGAGAGGGCCGGTCCTCCATGTCTGCAGGTTGCTGACTTGTACTGACTGCGTGTCCCAAGGCACCACTTTCGGGGTTTCTTTTTTCTTCTTTTATCCCTTGTTTCTCTCATTGCACATCTCACACTTGTGCTGGAACACATGATCGTGACGCCTATGAACGACTAAAGGAGATGCTGCGACACACATCCCTCCGTCCTCTACTCCCTCTCCCCTTTCTTTCTCTCCTTCCCTCGTCACATCCCCGCTCCCCTGGCCCCCCTACTTGCATATGAAACACTGGAGCTAGCTAAGAATGAGCACGCCGGGTTCTCCTGCCAGGCAGGCAGGCATGCATGACACCCACGTAGAGCACATGTGGGTGTTAGGAAACTTGGGTCTCCACAGTGCCCCGCGGATGAGCAGACGTCCGTGGCCGACCTTAGAGCGGGAATCTTGTCACCTTAGCGCCTGCTGGTCGACCAGATGTCTCTTCTGCGTGCTTTGGCCTAGTCAGTCCAGTAGGTGGCGGCCTTGAATAAGTTGTGGTTCCCCTGAGGCACAGAGACTCGCCTCGCTCCTCCAAACCCCATGTTCCTTCTTTCGTGTTCGTCTTCTCTCTCTCTCTCTCTCTCTCTCTCCCTCTCTCCCTCCCTTTCTCCCGCCTCTCCGTCTCTCTCCCCCCTCGTTCTCACTCTCCCTTCATTCTGAAACATTTGCTCTGACAATACGCACTGCTTGCCTCCTGTGTAACTACTAGAGCTCAGGAGCGAACTCGGCAGCGTGGGAGCCTAGGGGGTGTGTCATTAATGTAAAAAAAAAAAAAAAAAAAAAAAAAAACTCTTCTTCATTCAGGTCTACCCAACCAGCTAGGACAGTATATGTGTGTGGGATTATATATTTATTTATTTATATATTTTTTGGCCATACAGCCTCAGTCCACCTTCACTGGGAAGAGCGGAGTTGCGCCATTCACAAGTCACAGCACGCTCGAATTCTTGAGCTCCAGGGATGCTTTTGCTTCAGACTCCCGAACAGGTGGGACTATGGTGGGGTGTGGGGCGGTCGTCTCCTGTGTCCACCGGCCTCGGCCTCCCAGAATGCTAGCATTGGAGTGGAGATCAACCGCCCCCGACCCCGTAACTTGTTAGGGTGTGTATGGAGCTGTTCCCCGGGGGCAGATCCGTCCTCTCAAAGCCCAGTGGGGAGGCGGTGCGGAGAAGTGCGGGGACTGATCCTAGGAGTACTTCCCTTCAACCTCGGCTCCAGTCAGGTCAGGTCAGGTCAGGTCAGCGCCTCTGTGCTTGGCAGCTTAGCTCTTCTGTAAAACGGAACAGATCAGAAATAAAGGTCGAAAACTTAACTGAGGGGGCGGCGCCTGTGGCTCAGTCGGTAAGGCGCCGGCCCCACATACGGAGGGTGGCGGGTTCAAACCCGGGCCCTGCTGAACTGCAACCAAAAAATAGCTGGGCATGGTGGCGGGCTCCTGTCGTCCAAGCTACCCGGGAGGCTGAGGCAAGAGAATCGCTTAAGCCCAGGAGTTGGAAGTTGCTGTGAGCTGTGTGATGCCATGGCACTCTACCCGAAGGGCATAAAGTGACACTCTGTCTCTACAAAAAACAAAACAAACAAACAAAAAAACCACTTAATTCATTACTGAAGTTTTTTTCTGGATTGGAAAGCGGGGGTTGGGGGAGAGGAAGGGTTTCTGTTCCAGGAACTGTGCTACGTGTCTATTTACTTCTTTTTATTTATTTATTTATTTATTTATTTTTATTTATTTATTTATTTATTTTTGTAGAGACAGAGTCTCACTGTACCGCCCTCGGGTAGAGTGCCGTGGCGTCACACGGCTCACAGCAACCTCTATCTCCTGGGCTTCCGCGATTCTCTTGCCTCAGCCTCCTGAGCAGCCGGGACTACAGGTGCCCGCCACAACGCCCGGGTATTTTTCTGTTGCAGTTTGGCCGGGGCTGGGTCTGAAACCACCACCCTCGGCATATGGGGCCTGCGCCCTACTCACTGAGCCACAGGCGCCGCCCCTCTATTTACTTCTTTATTAGTTTGATTTTAACATTTGTTAATTTATTTTTTGGTCCATTTGATTTTTTTTTTTCTTTGCTGAGGCAGACCTTCACTTAGTCACCCTCCGTAGATTGCCGTGGTGTGGTGTCACAGCTCTCAAGGACCTCCAACTCTTGGGCATCAACGATTGTCTGGCCTCAGCCTTCCAAGTACCTGGGACTGCATGAGACCGCCACAGCGCCAGGGTATTTTTGCTTTGTTGCAGTTGTCATTGTTGTTTAGGTTGTCAGACAGGTCTGAAATCCGCCGGCCTCCTCGGTGGATGTGGTTGGTGCCTTAACCACTGTGCTATGCACCACCCCCTCACCCCACGCCAGCCTATTTATTTATCTATGTATTTATTAAATATTTTCCTTCTTCCGCGGTGTTTGACTGGGGCCCGGTTTCAACCCGCCGCCTCTGGTACTTGGGGCAGGTGCCCTACTCCTCTGAGGAACAGGCACTGAACTACTTTTACTCTTTCATTTTCCTTCCTTCCTTCCTTCCTTCCTTCCTTCCTTCCTTCCTTCCTTCCTTCCTTCCTTCCTTCCTTCCTTCCTTCCTTCCTTCCTTCCTTCCTTCCTTCCTCCCTTCCTTCCATCGTTCGGTCCCATCCTTTCTCCTTCCCTCCATCCCTCCCTTCCTTCCTTCGTTCTTTCTTGATTTTTTTCTTTCCAGTTTTTTGCCGGGGCCTGGTTTGAACCCGCCACCTCCGAAATATGCGGGGGGAGGGCGGGGGTGCCCGCAGGCGAACTCTTTCAACTAAATGATTTTGAGGAGGGGGCAGTTTGTCTCGCCACCCACCTCCTCTGTATATGGGGCCGGCACCCTACTCCTTTCACCCGCAGGCGCCACCCGTTAACTTGTATTCTTTTTCCTTTTTGTAGAGACAGAGTTTCACTTTATTGCCCTCGGTAGAGTGCCGTGGCGTCACACAGCTCACAGCAACCTCCATCTCCTGGGCTTAGGCGATTATCCTGCCTCGGTCTCCCGTGTAGCTGGGACTAGAGGCGGCCGCCACAACGCCCGGCTACTTTTTTGTTGCAGTTCGGCCGGGCCTGGGATTGAACACACCACCCTCCGAATATGGGGCCGGCGCCTTGCTCACTGAGCCACAGGCCCCGCCCCCGTTATCTTCTATACTTCACAAGAGCTTCCCCCACACACATACATCTCTCCAGATACAGTGAAACCAGGTGTGGGAGAAGGATATTTAACTAAATCGAATTAGGCTGGGCGACGTGAGGCGGCTCAGGCCTGTAATCGTAGCACTTTGGGAAGTCTAGGATCGCTTCAGCTCACTGACTTGAGCTCCCGAAAATGGGTTTGTTTGTTTGCTTTCCAGTTCTGGCGGAGTCCGGGCTTGAACCAACACCCACGGTATGATATGGGGCCGGCGCCCTAATCCTTGAGCCAGGGGCACACGCGTTTCTGAACTGAGCAAAACCCCCGCTGAGGACCCAGCTCCTGACCTCTTGTCGGCCTCCAATTGGCTGCGGAGAGGGCCGGTCCTCCGTGTCTGCAGGTTGCTGACTTGTTCTGACTGCGTGTCCCAAGGCACCACTTTCGGGGTTTCTTTTTTCTTCTTTTATCCCTTGTTTCTCTCATTGCACATCTCACACTTGTGCTGGAACACATGATCGTGACGCCTATGAACGACTAAAGGAGATGCTGCGACACACAACCCTCCGTCCTCCACTCCCTCTCCCCTTTCTTTCTCTCCTTCCCTCGTCACATCCCCGCTCCCCTGGCCCCCGCACCTGCATATGAAACACCAGAGCTAGCTAAGAATGAGCACGCCGGATTCTCCTGCCAGGCAGGCAGACATGCATGACACCCACGTAGAGCACATGTGGGTGTTAGGAAACTTGGGTCTCCACAGTGCCCCGCGGATGAGCAGACGTCCGTGGCCGACCTTAGAGCGGGAATCTTGTCACCTTAGCGCCTGCTGGTCGACCAGATGTCTCTTCTGCGTGCTTTGGCCTAGTCAGTCCAGTAGGTGGCGGCCTTGAATAAGTTGTGGTTCCCCTGAGGCACAGAGACTCGCCTCGCTCCTCCAAACCCCATGTTCCTTCTTTCGTGTTCGTCTTCTCTCTCTCTCTCTCTCTCTCTCTCCCTCTCTCCCTCCCTTTCTCCCGCCTCTCCGTCTCTCTCCGCCCTCGTTCTCACTCTCCCTTTATTCTGAAACATTTGCTCTGACAATACGCACTGCTTGCCTCCTGTGTAACTACTAGAGCTCAGGAGCGAACTCGGCAGCGTGGGAGCCTAGGGGGTGTGTCATTAATGTAAAAAAAAAAAAAAAAAAAAAACTCTTCTTCATTCAGGTCTACACAACCAGCTAGGACAGTATATGTGTGTGGGATTATATATTTATTTATTTATATATTTTTTGGCCATACAGCCTCAGTCCACCTTCACTGGGAAGAGCGGAGTTGCGCCATTCACAAGTCACAGCACGCTCGAATTCTTGAGCTCCAGGGATGCTTTTGCTTCAGACTCCCGAACAGGTGGGACTATGGTGGGGTGTGGGGCGGTCGTCTCCTGTGTCCACCGGCCTCGGCCTCCCAGAATGCTAGCATTAGAGTGGAGATCAACCGCCCCCGACCCCGTAACTTGCTAGGGTGTGTATGGAGCTGTTCCCCGGGGGCAGATCCGTCCTCTCAAAGCCCCGTGGGGAGGCGGTGCGGAGAAGTGCGGGGACTGATCCTAGGAGTACTTCCCTTCAACCTCGGCTCCAGTCAGGTCAGGTCAGGTCAGCGCCTCTGTGCTTGGCAGCTTAGCTCTTCTGTAAAACGGAACAGATCAGAAATAAAGGTCGAAAACTTAACTGAGGGGGCGGCGCCTGTGGCTCAGTCGGTAAGGCGCCGGCCCCACATACGGAGGGTGGCGGGTTCAAACCCGGGCCCTGCTGAACTGCAACCAAAAAATAGCTGGGCATGGTGGCGGGCTCCTGTCGTCCAAGCTACCCGGGAGGCTGAGGCAAGAGAATCGCTTAAGCCCAGGAGTTGGAAGTTGCTGTGAGCTGTGTGATGCCATGGCACTCTACCCGAAGGGCATAAAGTGACACTCTGTCTCTACAAAAAACAAAACAAACAAACAAAAAAAAACACTTAATTCATTACTGAAGTTTTTTTCTGGATTGGAAAGCGGGGGTTGGGGGAGAGGAAGGGTTTCTGTTCCAGGAACTGTGCCACGTGTCTATTTACTTCTTTTTATTTATTTATTTATTTATTTATTTTTATTTATTTATTTATTTATTTTTGTAGAGACAGAGTCTCACTGTACCGCCCTCGGGTAGAGTGCCGTGGCGTCACACGGCTCACAGCAACCTCTATCTCCTGGGCTTCCGCGATTCTCTTGCCTCAGCCTCCTGAGCAGCCGGGACTACAGGTGCCCGCCACAACGCCCGGGTATTTTTCTGTTGCAGTTTGGCCGGGGCTGGGTCTGAAACCACCACCCTCGGCATATGGGGCCTGCGCCCTACTCACTGAGCCACAGGCGCCGCCCCTCTATTTACTTCTTTATTAGTTTGATTTTAACATTTGTTAATTTATTTTTTGGTCCATTTGATTTTTTTTTTTCATTGCTGAGGCAGACCTTCACTTAGTCACCCTCTGTAGATTGCCGTGGTGTGGTGTCACAGCTCTCAAGGACCTCCAACTCTTGGGCATCAACGATTGTCTGGCCTCAGCCTTCCAAGTACCTGGGACTGCATGAGACCGCCACAGCGCCAGGGTATTTTTGCTTTGTTGCAGTTGTCATTGTTGTTTAGGTTGTCAGACAGGTCTGAAATCCGCCGGCCTCCTCGGTGGATGTGGTTGGTGCCTTAACCACTGTGCTATGCACCACCCCCCCACCCCACGCCAGCCTATTTATTTATCTATGTATTTATTAAATATTTTCCTTCTTCCGCGGTGTTTGACTGGGGCCCGGTTTCAACCCGCCGCCTCTGGTACTTGGGGCAGGTGCCCTACTCCTCTGAGGAACAGGCACTGAACTACTTTTACTCTTTCATTTTCCTTCCTTCCTTCCTTCCTTCCTTCCTTCCTTCCTTCCTTCCTTCCTTCCTTCCTTCCTTCCTTCCTTCCTTCCTTCCTTCCTTCCTCCCTTCCTTCCATCGTTCGGTCCCATCCTTTCTCCTTCCCTCCATCCCTCCCTTCCTTCCTTCGTTCTTTCTTGATTTTTTTCTTTCCAGTTTTTTGCCGGGGCCTGGTTTGAACCCGCCACCTCCGAAATATGCGGGGGGAGGGCGGGGGTGCCCGCAGGCGAACTCTTTCAACTAAATGATTTTGAGGAGGGGGCAGTTTGTCTCGCCACCCACCTCCTCTGTATATGGGGCCGGCACCCTACTCCTTTCACCCACAGGCGCCACCCGTTAACTTGTATTCTTTTTCCTTTTTGTAGAGACAGAGTTTCACTTTATTGCCCTCGGTAGAGTGCCGTGGCGTCACACAGCTCACAGCAACCTCCATCTCCTGGGCTTAGGCGATTATCCTGCCTCGGTCTCCCGTGTAGCTGGGACTAGAGGCGGCCGCCACAACGCCCGGCTACTTTTTTGTTGCAGTTCGGCCGGGCCTGGGATTGAACACACCACCCTCCGAATATGGGGCCGGCGCCTTGCTCACTGAGCCACAGGCCCCGCCCCCGTTATCTTCTATACTTCACAAGAGCTTCCCCCACACACATACATCTCTCCAGATACAGTGAAACCAGGTGTGGGAGAAGGATATTTAACTAAATCGAATTAGGCTGGGCGACGTGAGGCGGCTCAGGCCTGTAATCGTAGCACTTTGGGAAGTCTAGGATCGCTTCAGCTCACTGACTTGAGCTCCCGAAAATGGGTTTGTTTGTTTGCTTTCCAGTTCTGGCGGAGTCCGGGCTTGAACCAACACCCACGGTATGATATGGGGCCGGCGCCCTAATCCTTGAGCCAGGGGCACACGCGTTTCTGAACTGAGCAAAACCCCCGCTGAGGACCCAGCTCCTGACCTCTTGTCGGCCTCCAATTGGCTGCGGAGAGGGCCGGTCCTCCGTGTCTGCAGGTTGCTGACTTGTTCTGACTGCGTGTCCCAAGGCACCACTTTCGGGGTTTCTTTTTTCTTCTTTTATCCCTTGTTTCTCTCATTGCACATCTCACACTTGTGCTGGAACACATGATCGTGACGCCAATGAACGACTAAAGGAGATGCTGCGACACACATCCCTCCATCCTCCACCCCCTCTCCCCTTTCTTTCTCCCCTTCCCTCGTCACATCCCCGCTCCCCTGGCCCTCGCACCTGCATATTAAACCCCGGAGCTAGCTAAGAATGAGCACGCCGGGTTCTCCTGCCAGGCAGGCAGGCATGCATGACACCCACGTAGAGCACATTTGGGTGTTAGGAAACTTGGGTCTCCACAGTGCCCCGCGGGTGAGCAGACGTCCGTGGCCGACCTTAGAGCGGGTATTTTGTCACCTTAGCGCCTGCTGGTTGACCAGATGTCTCTTCTGCGTACTTTGGCCTAGTCAGTCCAGTAGGTGGCGGCCTTGAATAAGCTGTGGTTCCCCTGAGGCACAGAGACTCGCCTTGCTCCTCCAAACCCCGTGTTCCTTCTTTCGTGTTCGTCTTCTCTCTCTCTCTCTCTCTCCCCCTTTCTCCCTCCCTTTCTCCCGCCTCTCCGTCTCTCTCCCCCCTCGTTCTCACTCTCCCTTTATTCTGAAACATTTGCTCTGACAATACACACTGCTTGCCTCCTGTGTAACTACTTGAGCTCAGGAGCGAACTCGGCAGAGTGGGAGCCTAGGGGGTGTGTCATTAATGTAAAAAAAAAAAAACAACTCTTCTTCATTCAGGTCTACACAACCAGCTAGGACAATATATGTGTGTGGGATTATATATTTATTTATTTATATATTTTTTGGCCATACAGCCTCAGTCCACCTTCACTGGGAAGAGCGGAGTTGCGCCATTCACAAGTCACAGCAAGCTCGAATTCTTGAGCTCCAGGGATGCTTTTGCTTCAGACTCCCGAACAGGTGGGACTATGGTGGGGTGTGGGGCGGTCGTCTCCTGTGTCCACCGGCCTCGGCCTCCCAGAATGCTAGCATTAGAGTGGAGATCAACCGCCCCCGACCCCGTAACTTGTTAGGGTGTGTATGGAGCTGTTCCCCGGGGGCAGATCCGTCCTCTCAAAGCCCAGTGGGGAGGCGGTGCGGAGAAGTGCGGGGACTGATCCTAGGAGTACTTCCCTTCAACCTCGGCTCCGGTCAGGTCAGGTCAGGTCATGTCAGCGCCTCTGTGCTTGGCAGCTTAGCTCTTCTGTAAAACGGAACAGATCAGAAATAAAGGTCGAAAACTTAACTGACGGGGCGGCGCCTGTGGCTCAGTCGGTAAGGCGCCAGGCCCACATACCGAGGGTGGCGGGTTCAAACCCGGCCCCGGCTGAACTGCAACCAAAAAATAGCTGGGCATGGTGGTGGGCTCCTGTCGTCCAAGCTACCCGGGAGGCTGAGGCAAGAGAATCGCTTAAGCCCAGGAGTTGGAAGTTGCTGTGAGCTGTGTGATGCCATGGCACTCTACCCGAAGGGCATAAAGTGACACTCTGTCTCTACAAAAAACAAAACAAACAAACAATAAAAAACACTTAATTCAATACTGAAGTTTTTTTCTGGATTGGAAAGAGGGGGTTGCGGGAGAGGAAGGGTTTCTGTTCCAGGAACTGTGCTACGTGTCTATTTACTTCTTTTTATTTATTTATTTATTTATTTTTATTTATTTATTTATTTATTTTTGTTGAGACAGAGTCTCACTGTACCGCCCTCGGGTAGAGTGCCGTGGCGTCACACGGCTCACAGCAACCTCTATCTCCTGGGCTTCCGCGATTCTCTTGCCTCAGCCTCCTGAGCAGCCTAGACTACAGGTACCCGCCACAAGGCCCGGGTATTTTTCTGTTGCAGTTTGGCTGGGGCTGGGTCTGAAACCACCACCCGCGGCATATGGGGCTGGCGCCCTACTCACTGAGCCACAGGCGCCATCCCTCTATTTACTTCTTTATTAGATTTATTTTAACATTTGTTAATTTATTTTTTGGTCCATTTGATTTTTTTTTTTCTTTGCTGAGGCAGACCTTCACTTAGTCACCCTCCGTAGATTGCCGTGGTGTGGTGTCACAGCTCTCAAGGACCTCCAACTCTTGGGCATCAACGATTGTCTGGCCTCAGCCTTCCAAGTACCTGGGACTGCATGAGACCGCCACAGCGCCAGGGTATTTTTGCTTTGTTGCAGTTGTCATTGTTGTTTAGGTTGTCAGACAGGTCTGGAATCCGCCAGCCTCCTCGGTGGATCTGGTTGGTGCCTTAACCACTGTGCTATGCACCACCCCTCCACCCCACACCAGCCTATTTATTTATCTATGTATTTATTAAATATTTTCCTTCTTCCGCGGTGTTTGACTGGGGCCCGGTTTCAACCCGCCGCCTCTGGTACTTGGGGCAGGTGCCCTACTCCTCTGAGGAACAGGCACTGAACTACTTTTACTCTTTCATTTTCCTTCCTTCCTTCCTTCCTTCCTTCCTTCCTTCCTTCCTTCCTTCCTTCCTTCCTTCCTTCCTTCCTTCCTTCCTTCCTTCCATCGTTCGATGGTCCCATCCTTTCTCCTTCCTCCATCCCTCCCTTCCTTCCTTCGTTCTTTCTTGATTTTTTTTTCTTTCCAGTTTTTTGCTGGGGCCTGGTTTGAACCCGCCACCTCCGAATATGCTTGAGGAGGGCGGGGGTGCCCGCAGGCGAACTCTTTCAACTAAATGATTTTGAGGAGGGGGCAGTTTGTCTCGCCACCCCACCTCCTCTGTATACGGGGCCGGCACCCTACTCCTTTCACCCACAGGCGCCACCCGTTAACTTGTATTCTTTTTCCTTTTTGTAGAGACAGAGTTTCACTTTATTGCCCTCGGTAGAGTGCCGTGGCGTCACACAGCTCACAGCAACCTCCATCTCCTGGGCTTAGGCGATTATCCTGCCTCGGTCTCCCGTGTAGCTGGGACTAGAGGCGGCCGCCACAACGCCCGGCTACTTTTTTGTTGCAGTTCGGCCGGGCCTGGGATTGAACACACCACCCTCTGAATATGGGGCCGGCGCCTTGCTCACTGAGCCACAGGCCCCGCCCCCGTTATCTTCTATACTTCACAAGAGCTTCCCCCACACACATACATCTCTCCAGATACAGTGAAACCAGGTGTGGGAGAAGGATATTTAACTAAATCGAATTAGGCTGGGCGAGGTGAGGCGGCTCAGGCCTGTAATCTTAGCACTTTGGGAAGTCTAGGTGGGCGGATCGCTTCAGCTCACTGACTTGAGCTCCCGAAAATGGGTTTGTTTGTTTGCTTTCCAGTTCTGGCGGATTCCGGGCTTGAACCAACACCCACGGTATGATATGGGGCCGGCGCCCTAATCCTTGAGCCAGGGGCACACGCGTTTCTGAACTGAGCAAAACCCCCGCTGAGGCCCCAGCTCCTGACCTCTTGTCGGCCTCCAATTGGCTGTGGAGAGGGCCGGTCCTCCGTGTCTGCAGGTTGCTGACTTGTTCTGACTGCGCGTCCCAAGGCACCACTTTCGGGGTTTCTTTTTTCTTCTTTTATCCCTTGTTTCTCTCATTGCACATCTCACACTTGTGCTGGAACACATGATCGTGACGCCTATGAACGACTAAAGGAGATGCTGCGACACACATCCCTCCGTCCTCCACTCCCTCTCCCCTTTCTTTCTCTCCTTCCCTCGTCACATCCCCGCTCCCCTGGCCCCCGCACCTGCATATGAAACACCAGAGCTAGCTAAGAATGAGCACGCCGGGTTCTCCTGCCAGGCAGGCAGGCATGCATGACACCCACGTAGAGCACATGTGGGTGTTAGGAAACTTGGGTGTGCCCGGTGCCCCGCGGATGAGCAGACGTCCGTGGCAGACCTTAGACCGGGAATCTTGTCACCTTAGTTCCTGCTGGTCGACCAGATGTCTCTTCTGCGTGCTTTGGCCTAGTCAGTCCAGTAGGTGGCGGCCTTGAATAAGTTGTGGTTCCCCTGAGGCAGAGAGACTCGCCTCGCTCCTCCAAACCCGTGTTCCTTCTTTCGTGTTCGTCTTCTCTCTCTCTCTCTCTCTGTCTCTCCCTCTCTCCCTCCCTTTCTCCCGCCTCTCCGTCTCTCTCCGCCCTCGTTCTCACTCTCCCTTTATTCTGAAACATTTGCTCTGACAATACGCACTGCTTGCCTCCTGTGTAACTACTAGAGCTCAGGAGCGAACTCGACAGCGTGGGAGCCTAGGGGGTGTGTCATTAATGTAAAAAAAAAAAAAAAAAAAACTCTTCTTCATTCAGGTCTACACAACCAGCTAGGACAGTATATGTGTGTGGGATTATATATTTATTTATTTATATATTTTTTGGCCATACAGCCTCAGTCCACCTTCACTGGGAAGAGCGGAGTTGCGCCATTCACAAGTCACAGCACGCTCGAATTCTTGAGCTCCAGGGATGCTTTTGCTTCAGACTCCCGAACAGGTGGGACTATGGTGGGGTGTGGGGCGGTCGTCTCCTGTGTCCACCGGCCTCGGCCTCCCAGAATGCTAGCATTAGAGTGGAGATCAACCGCCCCCGACCCCGTAACTTCTTTGGGTGTGTATGGAGCTGTTCCCCGGGGGCAGATCCGTCCTCTCAAAGCCCAGTGGGGAGGCGGTGCGGAGAAGTGCGGGGACTGATCCTAGGAGTACTTCCCTTCAACCTCGGCTCCGGTCAGGTCAGGTCAGGTCAGGTCAGCGCCTCTGTGCTTGGCAGCTTAGCTCTTCTGTAAAACGGAACAGATCAGAAATAAAGGTCGAAAACTTAACTGAGGGGGCGGCGCCTGTGGCTCAGTCGGTAAGGTGCCGGCACCACATACCGAGGGTGGCGGGTTCAAACCCGGCCCCGGCTGACCTGCAACCAAAAAATAGCTGGGCATGGTGTCGGGCTCCTGTCGTCCAAGCTACCCGGGAGGCTGAGGCAAGAGAATCGCTTAAGCCCAGGTGTTGGAAGTTGCTGTGAGCTGTGTGATGCCATGGCACTCTACCCGAAGGGCATAAAGTGACACTCTGTCTCTATAAAAAACAAAACAAACAAACAAAAAAAAACACTTAATTCATTACTAAAGTTTTTTTCTGGATTGGAAAGCGGGCGTTGGGGGAGAGGAAGGGTTTCTGTTCCAGGAACTGTGCTACGTGTCTATTTACTTCTTTTTATTTATTTATTTATTTATATATATATATTTATTTATTTATTTATTTTTGTAGAGACAAAGTCTCACTGTACCGCCCTCGGGTAGAGTGCCGTGGCGTCACACGGCTCACAGCAACCTCTATCTCCTGGGCTTCCGCGATTCTCTTGCCTCAGCCTCCTGAGCAGCCGGGACTACAGGTGCCCGCCACAACGCCCGGGTATTTTTCTCTTGCAGTTTGGCTGGGGCTGGGTCTGAAACCACCACCCTCGGCATATGGGGCCGGCGCCCTAGTCACTGAGCCACAGGCGCCGCCCCTGTATTTACTTCCTTATCAGATTGATTTTAACATTTATTAATTTATTTTTTTGGTCCATTTGATTTTTTTTTTTTTTTTTTTTTTTGCTGAGGCAGACCTTCACTTAGTCACCCTCCGTAGATTGCCGTGGTGTGGTGTCACAGCTCTCAAGAACCTCCAACTCTTGGGCATCAACGATTATCTGGCCTCAGCCTTCCAAGTACCTGGGACTGCATGGGACCGCCACAGCACCAGGGTATTTTTGCTTTGTTGCAGTTGTCATTATTGTTTAGGTTGTCAGACATGTCTGGAAACCGCCAGCCTCCTCGGTGGATGTGGTGGGTGCCTTAACCACTGTGCTATGCACCACCCCCCCACCCCACGCCAGCCTATTTATTTATCTATGTATTTATTAAATATTTTCCTTCTTCCGCGGTGTTTGACTGGGGCCCGGTTTCAACCCGCCGCCTCTGGTACTTGGGGAAGTGCTCTAATCCTCTGAGGAACAGGCACTGAACTACTTTTACTCTTTCATTTTCCTTCCTTCCTTCCTTCCTTCCTTCCTTCCTTCCTTCCTTCCTTCCTTCCTTCCTTCCTTCCTTCCTTCCATCGTTCCGTCCCATTCTTTCTCCTTCCCTACATCCCTCCCTTCCTTCCTTCGTTCTTTCTTGTTTTTTTTCTTTCCGGTTTTTTGCCGGGGCTTGGTTTGAACCCGCTTCCTCCGAAATAAGCGGGGAGAGGGCGGGGGTGCCCGCAGGCGAACTCTTTCGTCTGAATGACTTTGAGGAGGGGGCAGTTTGTCTCGCCACCCACCTCCTCTGTATATGAGGCCGGCACCCTACTCCTTTCACCCACAGGCGCCACCCGTTAAGTTGTATTCTTCTTCCTTTTTGTAGAGACAGAGTTTCACTTTATTGCCCTCGGTAGAGTGCCGTGGCGTCACACAGCTCACAGCAACCTCCATCTCCTGGGCTTAGGCGATTATCCTGCCTCGGTCTCCCGTGTAGCTGGGACTAGAGGCGGCCGCCACAACGCCCGGCTACTTTTTTGTTGCAGTTCGGCCTGGCCTGGGGTCGAACACACCACCCTCCGAATATGGGGCCGGCGCCTTGCTCACTGAGCCACAGGCCCCGCCCCCGTTATCTTCTATACTTCACAAGAGCTTCCCCCACACACATACATCTCTCCAGATACAGTGAAACCAGGTGTGGGAGAAGGATATGTAACTAAATCGAATTAGGCTGGGCGACGTGAGGCGGCTCAGGCCTGTAATCGTAGCACTTTGGGAGGTCTAGGTGGGCGGATCGCTTCAGCTCAATGAGTTGAGCTCCCGAAAATGGGTTTGTTTGTTTGCTTTCCAGTTCTGGCGGAGTCCGGGCTTGAACCAACACCGACGTTATGATATTGGGCCGGCGCCCTAATCCTTGAACCAGGGGCACACGCGTTTCTGAACTGAGCAAAACCCAAGCTGAGGCCCTAGCTCCTGACCTCTTGTCGGACTCCAATTGTCTGCGGAGAGGGCCGGTCCTCCGTGTCTGCAGGTTGCTGACTTGTTCTGACAGCGTGTCCCAAGGCACCACTTTCGGGGTTTCTTTTTTCTTCTTTTATCCATTGTTTCTCTCATTGCACATCAAACACTTGTGCTGGAACACATGATCATGACGCCTATGAACGACCAAAGGAGATGCTGCGACACACATCCCTCCATCCTCCACTCCCTCTCCCCTTTCTTTCTCTCCTTCCCTCATAACATCCCCCCTCCCCTGGCCCCCGCACCTGCGTATGAAACACCGGAGCTAGGTAAGAATGAGCACGCTGTGTTCTCCTGCCAGGCAGGCAGGCATGCATGACACCCACGTAGAGCACATGTGTGTGTTAGGAAACTTGGGTGTGCACAGTGCCCCGCGGATGAGCAGACGTCCGTGGCCGACCTTAGAGCGGGGATCTTGTCACCTTAGCGCCTGTTGGTCGACCAGATGTCTCTTCTGCGAGCTTTGGCCTAGTCAGTCCAGCAGGTGGTGGCCTTGTATAAGTTGTGGTTCCCCTGAGGCTCTGAGACTCGCCTTGCTCCTCCAAACCCCTTGTTCCTTCTTTCGTGTTCGTCTTCTCTCTCTCTCTCTCTCTGTCCCTCTCTCCCTCCCTTTCTCCCGCCTCTCCGTCTCTCTCCCCCCTCGTTCTCACTCTCCCTTTATTCTCAAACGGTTGCTCTGACAATACGCACTGCTTGCCTCCTGTGTAACTACTAGAGCTCAGGAGGGAACTCAGCAGCGTTTGAGCCTAGGGGGTGTGTCATTCCTATCAAAAAAAAGAAAAAAAAAACTCTTCTTCATTCAGGTCTACACAACCAGCTAGGACAGTATATGTGTGTGGGATTATATATTTATTTATTTATAAATTTTTTGGCCATACACCCTCAGTCCACCTTCACTGGGAAGAGCGGAGTTGCGCCATTCACAAGTCACAGCACGCTCGAGTTCTTGAGCTCCAGGGATGCTTTTGCTTCAGACTCCCGAACACGTGGGACTATGGTGGGATGTGGGGCGGTCGTCTCCTGTCTCCACCGGCTTTGGCCTCCCAGAATGCTAGCATTAGAGTGGAGATCAACCGCCCCAGACCCCGTAACTTCTTTGGGTGTGTATGGAGCTGTTCCCCGGGGGCAGATCCGTCCTCTCAAAGCCCAGTGGGGAGGCGGTGCGGAGAAGGGCGGGAACTGATCCTAGGAGTTCTTCCCTTCAAACTAGGCTCCGGTCAGGTCAAGTAAGGTCAGGTCAGCGCCTCTGTGCTTGGCAGCTTAGCTCTTCTGTAAAACGGAACAGATCAGAAATAAAGGTCGAAAACTTAACTGAGGGGGCGGCGCCTGTGGCTCAGTCGGTAAGGCGCCGGCCCCACATACCGAGGGTGGTGGGTTCAAACCCGGACCCGGCTGAACTGCAACCAAAAAATAGCTGGGCATGGTGGCGGGCTCCTGTCGTCCCAGATACTCGGGAGGCTGAGGCAAGAAATCGCTTAAGCCAAGGTGTTGGAATTTGCTGTGAGCTGTGTGATGCCATGGCACTCTACCTGAAGGGCATAAAGTGACACTCTGTCTCTACAAAAAAAAAAAAAAAAAAAAACACTTAATTCATCACTGCAGTTTTTTTCTGGATTGGAAAGCGGGGGTTGGGGGAGAGGAAGGGTTCTGTTCCAGGAACTGTGCTACGTGTCTATTTACTTCTTTTTTTTTAATTTATTTATTTTAATTTATTTATTTATTTATTTATTTATTTTTTTATAGAGACAGAGTCTCACTGTACCGCCCTCGGGTAGACTGCCGTGGCGTCGCACGGCTCACAGCAACCTCTAACTCCTGGGCATCCGCGATTCTCTTGCCTCAGCCTCCTGAGCAGCTGGGACTACAGGCGCCCGCCACAACGCCCGGCTATTTTTCTGTTGCAGTTTGGCCGTGGCTGGGTCTGAAACCACCACCCTCGGTGTATGGGTCCGGCCCCCTACTCACTGAGCCACTGGCGCCTCCCCTCTATTTACTTCTTTATTAGATTCATTTTAACATTTATTAATTTATTTTTTGGTCCATTTAATTTTTTTTTTTTTTTGCTGAGGCAGACCTTCGCTTAGTCACCCTCCGTAGATTGCCGTGGTGTGGTGTCACAGCTCTCAAGAACCTCCAACTCTTGGGCGTCAACGATTCTCTGGCCTCAGCCTCCCAAGTACCTGGGACTGCATGAGACGGCCACAGCACCGGGGTATTTTTGCTTTGTTGCAGTTGTCATTGTTGTTTAGGTTGTCAGATAGGTCTGGAATCCGCCAGCCTCCTAGGTGGATGTGGTTGGTGCCTGAACCACTGTGCTATGCACCCCACCCCACCCCACGCCAGCCTATTTCTTTATCTATTTATTTATTAAATATTTTTGTTTTTCTGCGGTGTTTGACTGGGGCCCGGTTTCAACCCGCCGCCTCTGGTACTTGGGGCCGGTGCCCTACTCCTCTGAGGAACAGGCGCTGAACTACTTTTACTGTTTCATTTTCCTTCCTTCCTTCCTTCCTTCCTTCCTTCCTTCCTTCCTTCCTTCCTTCCTTCCTTCCTTCCTTCCATCGTTCGGTCCCATCCTTTCTCCTTCCCTCCATCCCTCCCTTCCTTCCTTCGTTCTTTCTTGTTTTTTTTCTTTCCAGTTTTTTGCCGGGGCCTGGTTTGAACCCGCCACCTCCGAAATATGCGTGGGGAGGGCGGGGGTGCACGCAGGCGAACTCTTTCAGCTAAATGATTTTGAAGAGAGGGCAGTTTTTCTCGCCACCCACCTCCTCCGTATATGGGGCCGGCACCCTACTCCTTTCACCCACAGGCGCCACCTGTTAACTTGTACTCTTTTTCCTTTCTGTAGAGACAGAGTTTCACTTTATTGCCCTCGGTAGAGTGCGGTGGCTTCACACAGCTCACAGCAACCTCCATCTCCTAGGCTTAGGCGATTATCCTGCCACGGTCTCCCGTGTAGCTGGGACTAGAGGTGGCAAACACAACGCCCGGCTACTTTTTTGTTGCAGTTCGGCCGGGCCTGGGGTTGAACACACCACCCTCCGAACATGGGGCCGGCGCCTTGCTCACTGAGCCACAGGCCCCGCCCCCGTTATCTTCTATACTTCACAAGAGCTTCCCCCACACACATACATCTCTCCAGATACAGTGAAACCAGGTGTGGGAGAAGGATATTTAACTAAATCGAATTAGGCTGGGCGACGTGAGGCGGCTCAGGCCTGTAATCATAGCACTTTGGGAGGTCTAGGTGGGCGGATCGCTTCAGCTCACTGAGTTGAGCTCCCGAAAATGGGTTTGTTTGTTTGCTTTCCAGTTCTGGCGGAGTCCGGGCTTGAACCAACACCCACGGTATGATATGGGGCCGGCGCCCTAATCCTTGAGCCAGGGGCACACGCGTTTCTGAACTGAGCAAAACCCCCGCTGAGGCCCCAGCTCCTGACCTCTTGTCGGCCTCCAATTGGCTGCGGAGAGGGCCGGTCCTCCGTGTCTGCAGGGTGCTGACTTGTTCTGACTGCGTGTCCCAAGGCACCACTTTCGGGGTTTCTTTTTTCTTCTTTTATCCCTTGTTTCTCTCATTGCACATCTCACACTTGTGCTGGAACACATGATCGTGACGCCTATGAACGACTAAAGGAGATGCTGCGACACACTTCCCTCCGTCCTCCACTCCCTCTCCCCTTTCTTTCTCTCCTTCCCTCGTCACATTCCCCCCTCCCCTGGCCCCCGCACCTGCATATGAAACCCCGGAGCTAGCTAAGAATGAGCACGCCTGGTTCTACTGCCAGGCAGGCAGGCATGCATGACACCCACGTAGAGCACATGTGGGTGTTAGGAAACTTGGGTCTCCACAGTGCCCCGCGGATGAGCAGACGTTCGTGGCGGACCTTAGAGCGTGGATCTTGTCACCTTAGCGCCTGTTGGTCGACCAGATGTCTCATCTGCGTGCTTTGGCGTAGTCAGTCCAGCAGGTGGCGGCCTTGTATAAGTTGTGGTTCCCCTGAGGCACAGAGACTCGCCTCGCTCCTCCAAACCGCGTGTTCCTTCTTTCCTGTTAGTCTTCTCTCTCTCTCCTCCCTCTCTCCCTCCCTTTGTCCCCCCTCTCCGTCTCTGTCCCTCCTCATTCTCACTCTCCCTTTATTCTGAAACGGTTCTTCTGACAATATGCACTGCTTGCCTCCTGTGAAACTACTAGAGCTAAGGAGCGAACTCAGCAGCGTGTGAGCCTAGGGGGTGTGTCATTCCTATAAAAAAAAAAACAAACAAAAAGAAAAGTCTTCTTCATTCAGGTCTGCACAACCAGGAGGACAGTATATGTGTGTGGGATTATATATTTATTTATTTATATATTTTTTGGCCATACACCCTCACTCCACCTTCACTGGGAAGATCGGCGTGGCGCCATTCACAAGTCACAGCACACTCGAATTTCTGAGCTCCAGGGATGCTTTTGCTTCAGACTCCCGAACAGGTGGGACTATGGTGGGGTGTGGGGCGGTCGTCTCCTGTCTCCACCGACCTCGGCCTCCCAGAATGCTAGCATCAGAGTGGAGATCAACCGCCCCAGACCCCGTAACTTCTTTGGGTGTGTATGGAGCTGTTCCCCGGGGGCAGATCCGTCCTCTCAAAGCCCAGTGGGGAGGCTGTGCGGAGAAGGGCGGGGACTGATCCCAGGAATTCTTCCCTTCAACCTCGGCTCCGGTCAGGTCAGGTCAGGTCAGGTCAGCGCCTCTGTGCTTGGCAGCTTAGCTCTTCTGTAAAACGGAACAGATCAGAAATAAAGGTCGAAAACTTAACTGAGGGGCGGCGCCTGTGGCTCAGTCGGTAAGGCGCCGGCCCCACAGACCAAGGGTGGCGGGTTCAAACCCAGCCCCGGTTGAACTGCAACCAAATAATAGCTGGGCATTGTGGCGGGCTCCTGTCGTCCCAGCTACTCGGGAGGCTGAGGCAAGAGAATCGCTTAAGCCCAGGAGTTGGAAGTTGCTGTGAGCTGTGTGATGCCAGGGCACTCTACCCGAAGGGCATATAGTGACACTCTGTCTCTACATGAAAAGAAAAAAAAAAAAACAACACTACTTAACTCATTACTGAAGTTCTTTTCTGGATTGGAAAGCGGGGGTTGGGAGAGAGGAAGGGTTTCTGTTCCAGGAACTGTGCTTCGTGTCTATTTACTTGTTTATTAGATTGATTTTAATGTTTATTAATTTATTTTTTGGTCCATTTGATTTCTTTTCTTTTTTTTTTTTTGGTGAGGCAGACCTTCACTGAGTCACCCTCCTTAGATTGCCGTGGTGTGGTGTCACAGCTCTCAAGAACCTCCAACTGTTGGGCGTGAATGATTGTCTGGCCTCAGCCTCCCAAGTACCTGGGACTGCATGAGCCCACTACAGCGCCAGGGTATTTTTGCTTTGTTGTAGTTGTCATTGTTGTGTAGTTTGTCAGACAGGGCTATAATCCGCCAGCCTCCTCGGTGGATGTGGTTGGTGCCTTAACAGTGTGCTATGCACCACCCCCCAACCCACACCAGCCTATTTATTTACCTATTTATTTATTAAACATTTTCCTTCATGTGCGGTGTTTGACTGGGGCCCGGTTTCAACCCGCCGCCTCTGGTACTTGGGGCCGGTGCCCTACTCCTCTGAGGAACAGGCACTGAACCACTTTTACTCTTTCATTTTCCTTCCTTCCTTCCTTCCTTCCTTCCTTCCTTCCTTCCTTCCTTCCTTCCTTCCTTCCTTCCTTCCTTCCTTCCATCGTTCCGTCCCATCCTTTCCCGTTCCCTCCATCCCTCCCTCCCTTCCTTCGTTCTTTCTTGTTTTTTTTCTTTCCAGTTTTTTGCCGGGTATTGCTTTGAACCCGCCACCTCCGAAATATGCGGGGGGAGGGCGGGGGTGCCCGCAGGCGAACTCTTTCAACTAAATGATTTTGAGGAGGGGGCAGTTTTTCTCGCCACGCACCTCCTCTGTATATGAGGCCGGCACCCTACTCCTTTCACCCACAGGCGCCACCCGTTAACTTGTATTCTTTTTCCTTTTTGTAGAGACAGAGTTTCACTTTATTGCCCTCGGTAGAGTGCCGTGGCGTCACACAGATCACAGCAACCTCCATCTCCTGGGCTTAGGTGATTATCCTGCCTCCGTCTCCCGAGGAGCTGGGACTACAGGCGGCTGCCACAACGCCTGGCTACTTTTTTGTTGCAGATCGGCAGGGCCTGGGGTTGCACACATCACCCTCCCTATATGGGGCTGGCGCCTTGCTCACTGAGCCACAGGCCCAGCCCCCCTTGTCTTCTATACTTAACAATAGCTTCCCCCCCACACACATACATCTCTCCAGATACAGTGAAACCAGGTCTGGGAGAAGGATATTTAACTTATTCGAATTAGGCTGGGCGAGGTGAGGTGGCTCAGGCCTGTAATCGTAGCACTTTGGGAGGTCTAGGTGGGCGGATCGCTTCAGCTCACTGAGTTGAGCTCCTGAAAATGGGTTTGTTTGTTTGCTTTCCAGTTCTGGCGGAGTCCGGGCTTGAAACAACACCCACGGTATAATATGGGGCCGGCGCCCTAATCCTTGAGCCAGGGGCTGCGCCCACTCACAGGCACACGTGTTTCTGAACTGAGCAAACCCCCCGCTGAGGCCCCAGCTCCTGACCACTTGTCGGCCTCCAATTGGCTCCGGAGTTGGCCGGTCTTCCGTGTCTGCAGGTTGCTGACTTGTTCTGACTGCGTGTCCCAAGGCACCACTTTCAGGGTTTCTTTTTTCTTCTTTTATCCCTTGTTTCTCTCATTGCACATCTCAGACTTGTGCTGAAACACATGAACATGACGCCTATGAACTACTAAAGGAGATGCTGCGACACACATCCCTCCGTCCTCCACTCCCTCTCCCCTTTCTTTCTCTCCTTCCCTGGTAACATCCCCGCTCACCTGGCCTTCGCACCTGCATATGAAACACTGGAGCTAGCTAAGAATGAGCACCCCGGGTTCTCCTGCCAGGCAGGCAGGCATGCATGACACCCACGTAGAGCACATGTGGGTGTTAGGTAACTTCGGTCTCCACAGTGCCTCGCTGATGACCAGACGTCCGTGGCCGACCTTAGAGCGTGGATCTTTTCACTTTAGCGCCTGTTGGTCGACCAGATGTCTTTTCTGCGTGCTTTGGCCTAGTGAGTCCAGCAGGTGGCGGCCGTGTATAACTTGTGGTTGCCTTGATGCTCTCAGCCTCGCCTCGCTCCTCTAAACCCCGTGTTCCTTCTTTCGTCTTTGTCTTCTGTCTCTCTCTCCCTCCCTTTCTCCCCCCTCTCCCTCTCTCTCCCCCCTTATTCTCACTCTCCCTTTATTCTGAAACTGTTGTTCTGACGATATGAACTCCTTGCCTCCCGTGTAACTACTAGAGCTAAGGAGCGAACTCCGCAGCGTGTGAGCCTAGGGCGTGTATCATTCCTATCAAAAAAAAAAAAAAAAAAAAAAAAAAAAACAACTCTTCTTCATTCACGTCTACACAACCAGCTAGGATAGTATATGTGTGGGATTATATATTTATTTATTTTTTTTTTTTGGCGATACACCCTCAGTCCACCTGCACTGGGAAGAGTGGCGTGGCGCCATTCACAAGTCACAGCACACTCGAATTCTTGAGCACCAGGGATGCTTTTGCTTCAGACTCCCGAACAGGTGGGACTATGGTGGGGTGTGGGGCGGTCGTCTCCTGTCTCCACCGGCCTCGGCCTCCCAGAATGCTAGCATTAGAGTGGAGATCAACCACCCCCCACCCCGTAACTTCTTTGGTTGTGTATGGAGCTGTTCTCCTGGGACAGATCCGTCCTCTCAAAGCCCAGTGGGGAGGCGGTGCGGAGAAGGGCGAGGACAGATCCTAGGAGTTCTTCCCTTCAACCTTGGCTCTGTTCAGCTCATGTCAGGTCAGGTCAGGTCAGCGCCTCTGTGTTTGGCTGCTTAGCTCTTCTGTAAAACGGAACAGATCAGAAATAAAGGTCGAAAAGTTAACTGAGGGGCGGCGCCTGTGGCTCGGTCGGTAAGGCGCCGGCCCCCAGACTGAGGGTGGCGGGTTCAAACCTGGCCCCTGCTGAACTGCAACCAAAAAATAGCTGGCTATTCTGGCGGGCTCCTGTGGTCCCAGCTACTCGGGAGGCTTAGGCAAGAGAATCGCTTAAGCCCAGGAGTTGGAAGTTGCTGTGAGCTGTGTGATGCCATGGTACTCTACCCGAAGGACATAAAGTGACACTCAGTCTCTACAAAAGAAAAAAAAAAACAAAAAAAAAACAGTTAACTGATTACTGAAAATTTTTTCTTGATTTGAAAGCGGGGGTTGGGGGAGCGAAAGGGTTTCTGTTCCAGGAACTGTGCTACGTGTCTATTTACTTCTTTATTAGAATGATTTTACCATTTATTAATTTATTTTTTGGTTCATTTGATTTTTTTTTTTTTTTTTGGTGAGGCAGACCTTCACTGAGTCACCCTCCGTAGATTGTCGGGGTGTGGTGTCACAGCTCTCAAGAACCTCCAACTCTTCGGCGTTAACGATTCTCTGGCCTCAGCCTCCCAAGTACCTGGGACTGCATGAGACCGCCACAGCGCCTGGGTATTTTTGCTTTCTTGCAGTTGTCATTGTTGTTTAGCTTGTCAGACAGGGCTGGAATCCGCCAGCCTTCTGGGTGGATGTGGTTGGTGCCTTAACCACTGTGCTATGCACCACCCCCCCACCCCACGCCAGCCTATTTATTTATCTTTTTATTTATTAAATATTTTCCTTCTTCTGCGGTGTTTGACTGGGGCCCGGTTTCAACCCGCCGCCTCTGGTACTTGGGGCCGGTGCCCTACTCCTCTGAGGAACAGGCACTGAACCACTTTTACTCTTTCATTTTCCTTCCTTCCTTCCTTCCTTTGGAGTTAATAAGATATTCCATGATGAACCTTATATTTTTCTATGAATGACATATAATAAACCTTAACATAAATAAAAACATTGGTGATTATAGATAGTAACCTTTACAAATGAAGAACTAAGTATGAACTGATGTAACTAGAAAATGTTTAAATGAAATTTTAAGAAAGCCTAATTAAACTACTGTTTAGTGCTGTAAATATAGAGATTAGTGGGAAAGACCCAATTCATATTTTCAAGCTGTTTTCTTTGTTCTTTTTTGCTAAAGTTATTATACATGCATACAAGAAATAAAAGTAAAGGATTTGGCTTATAACTGTATTTAAGTTAATATACTCAGAACCTTGATCCTTAATGTTTATATTCAGTTAGAGGAATCATAAAACCATTGAATCCTCATCCTGTTTGGTTTGGAGGAAATTTCAATCCCTCACCCCTCTGTTTTTCTTCCATCCTCTCTTCCTCCCTCCATCCATTCTTCTCTTTTTTTCTTTCATTCCTTTCTTTCCCTCTCCCTTTTCTCTCACTAAATGATGTACCACATTTAGAGAAATGTTAATAAGCAAATCTCATTCTTTAAATGAGACCCAAGCTTTCTCATTCATATGTAGAATAAAGTCTAGAAATTTCTTTTAATTTTTGTCACTTTTAAAGTTATTGGTTGATATTTTAATGTTTATTTTAAATTAATATTTACTGGAATTGACTTTTTTGTATATAGTTCCATGAATTTCAATGCACGTAGAGACTGATGTGAGCCCTGGTCCTGGTGCAGTGTAATCCCGCCACTCCACCTTCTCTCTTTGATCTACCTTTTCAGCGACACTTTACACACACCCTATTTTCTGACACTCTTTTCCCTCAGCACAGTGTTATCTGTTCAGAGATATCCCATAAGTGGAATCATTGAGTATGTGACTGAGATTGGCTTTTTGTTCAGCATAATGACTTGGAGAACTATCCCAGTTGTATGAAAGCTCATTCCCTTTTATTTTTGAATTATATTCTGCTGTATTAATACAACAGAATTTGTGTATCCTCTTACCCACTAAAGGACATTTCAGTAGTTTTCAGTTGTTGAAAGGAATGAAGCATGTGTATACTTTTTTTTTTTTTTTTTGTGAACATAAGTTTCCATATTGCTCAAGTGAATACCAGCAAATGAAGTTCCTGGTTAAGTGTGTGTCTAACTATATAAAATACTGCCAAACAATTTTCCAGAGTGATCAACCCAGGCTATATTTCACCAAATTTGCATGAGAGGTTCAATTGCTCTACAGCCTTGTCAAAACTTGGTATTTTCAGCATTTTTTTCTAAGAACATTCTAGCAGATGTGTAGAAATAGATTTCTATAGTTTTAACTTATATTTTCGTATTGGCTAATTATGTACTAATTTTTATTTCTCTATTAGATTTATTAAATCTCTGACAGTCTTTGTTAGAATATTATTTTAAATTTTATGAAGACCAATATATTATTTATTTTTATGAATTATGCTTTTTCTTTTGTATGTAAGCACTATTTGCCTAACTCCAGCTAGCAAACATATTTTTATATCTTTTCTTCTAAATGTTTTATAGTTTGACATTTTACATTAAGCTTTATGATTCATTCTGAGCTTAATGATTCATTCATACTTTATATTTTATATAAAGTATGAGGTTTACATAGAAATTCATTTTTTACAGTAAGGTCCAATTGCTCTAACACTATATGTTGAAATTGTCTTTGCATTTTTGTCAAATTATCAATTGACCGTGTTTATGTGGGTCTACATTTTGCTCCTCTATCCTTCCAGAGGATAAACACATAAATGTATGTGTTTATCATTTATAAAAGGAAACACATACATTTATGTGTTTATCCTTTTATCAATGCCATACGGTCCTGATTTACAGTACATTAAAATCAGCTTGTGAGTCCACCAATTTTATATTTGTTTTCCAATTTTTCTTTGACTAGTTTGATTTCTTTGAATTCCATATGCATTTAAAAATTACTCATGTACATCTGCAAAACAATCCAGGCAGAATGTAATATAGTTAAGTCAAGTCTGTAGATTGACTTGGGAAATAGTGACATCTTCAAAAACCCAAGCATAATATCCAGGACTTCAGTTTGTCCCTAGATTTTTTTTATATCTTCCTTGATATCTTTCATCCATGTTTTATATATTTCATCATACAGGTTTTATACAGATGTTTTTAGACTTAATTGTTTAATTTTTGGAGGTATTATAAATGTTATTTTTAAACATGTTGATATTTAATTATTTACTGCTAGTTTATCATATACAATTTCTTTTTTTTTTTTTTTTTTGTTCTGTTACCAGTATCTTGAAATTTTTCTGAACTTACATATGTGAATATTGAGTGGTTTTTAGAATCTTTGGGATTTTCTATGTAAATAATGCCACCTGAAAATAGAGGCAATTTCTATTTTTTATTTAGTTTCCCCCACCTTGGACTGTCTAGGACTTGCGGTGTAATGCTGAATAGGAATGCTAAGAATGGATGTGAATATCTTATTCCTAATTATGGTGACAGGGAAGAGTTGCCTTGTCTCTCACTGTTCAGAACAGTGTTAGCTCCAATTGTTTCTATTGTATGTTTTGTTTTGCTTTGTTTTATCTTTTAGCATGTGAAAGATGTCGTTTCTAACCATGTGGAGAATTTTTATCACTGAATTATTGTGAATTTATTTTTTTCTGCATCAATTGATATAATACTGGGATTTTACTTCTATAGGCTCTTAATAGTGTATTCCATTGATTCATCTTCACATATGAAACCAGCCTTCTCTTACTAGTATAAACCCCACTTGCAAAAATGTATTTTATATACATATATATGCATTACATGTATTTTACGTATAATATATATTTTCCCTCTGTACTAGTTTAGTGATATCTGATAAAATTTTATATGTTGTATTTTTACTTTTATGAGATTAAAACATTAATATATGTTAAAAATTCCTCTTTAACTAAGGGATTATTTAGGAAACTTGATTAATTTCTAGTATATGAAGCTATTGATGTCATCCTTCTGATATTAATGTCCAGTTAATTTTTTTAAATTCAGAGGACATTGTTGGTATAATTTCAATGTTTTAAGATTTTTTTTATAACAGAATATTATTTATGTAGGAGAATGTTATGTGTGCACTTGAAAAAATTTTACTCTTGCTGAGTAGAGTGTTTGATAAATGTAAACCATTCTACATGTTTGATATTTTCATCTATTCTTCTCTATTCTCATTAATTTTCTCTCCACTTGTTTTATGAGTTGAAAGAGAAGTGCTGAAGCCAGTAAACATATTTGTGGATTTATATTTTTATTCAAATTTTTCTTTCTGTATTTTGAAATTTTTTGGTACTGTGAGTACACAGAATTAGTATGTCATATGGAAAATTGACACTTTTATTAATATTCATTTATGTTCTTTATCATTAATAATTAACTTTCAGTGGGCGGCACCTGTGGCTCAGTCGGTAAGGCGCCGGCCCCATATACCGAGGGTGGCGGGTTCAAACCCGGCCCCGGCCAAAACTGCAACCAAAAATTAGCCGGGCGTTGTGGCGGGCGCCTGCAGTCCCAGCTACTCGGGAGGCTGAGGCAAGAGAATGGCTTAAGCCCAGGAGTTGGAGGTTGCTGTGAGCTGTATGATGCCACAGCACTCCACCAAGGGCGATAAAGTGAGACTCTGTCTCTACAAAAAAAAAATAAAAAAAAAAATAATTAACTTTCAGTAGTTTACTAGAGCAAATCTGCTCCACGAAATTGTCTTACTTAAGAAAATCATATTTATTCATTCAACATAATTCCTGAAGATAATCTTTGCTGAATCTAGCATTCTAGGTTATGAATTCTTTTCATTCAGATCTATTAAAATACTGTTTTAGATCCTTCTTGTCTTTTTGAGTTCTGATGAAAAATACACAATCATTTTAGTAATTATTTTTTCATAAGTGGTGTATTGAGGTTTTGTAGCTGCTTTTAAGCATCTTTTTTTTCTTTTCTTTTTTTTTATTCAATCATAATTGTGTACATTGATATAATCATGGGGCATCATTCACTAGCTTCACAGACCGTTTACCAAGTTTCACAGATACCCTTGTAAGATGCACAGCTGGTGTAATACCACCAATCCCCTTCCCTCTAACCGCCCCCCCACACTTCCCTCCCTTTCCCCCTTCCCCCTATTCTTAGGTTGTAACTGGGTTATAGCTTTCATGTGAAAACCCTAAATTAGTTTCATAGTAGGGCTGAGTACATTGGGTACTTTTTCTTCCATTCTTGAGATACTTTACTAAGAATATGTTCCAGCTCCATCCATGTAAACATGAAAGAGGTAAAGTCTCCATCTTTCTTTAAGGCTGCATAATATTCCATGGAGTACATATACCACAATTTATTAATCCATTCGTGGATCGATGGGCACTTGGGCTTCTTCCATGACTTAGCAGTTATGAATTGGGCATCTTCCTAGGTCTTTAATTTTCAACTTTTTCATGAAGACGGTTCTGGGTGTGTTTTCTTCAAGATATTCTGTTTAGGATTTGATGAGCTTCTTGCATCTGCAGATATATATATATATTTTAATTTATTGCCAAATTTGAGAAGTTGTAAGTTTTAATGTATGTATTATATATAAATAAACCTAAAGTTTTTGATCACACACACAAATACGCATATCATGGTGGCAAATATAACAGAGGTAATGCAATTCAATTATTATTTTACATTACTGTATTTTAATGGAAAGTTATGATGAGTTACAAACTAAAAACATTTACAATTAATATTTTTTCATAGCATATGCATAGAGATTAATTTAGAAAAATCACTGATTGTGTTGTTATAAATACAACTACACATAAATTCTTTTGAAAGTAATGTCAAATTAGATAAATATTTTTGATTAATTTTCATTACTTGATTTTAATAATCAAATTTGTTTTAGTAAAACTGCTTTAACAGATGCAGTACCAATTTCTGTTTCTTTATGAATGCCACTAAATTTCTCACAATTTTATGCTTTCTCCATTATCTAAAGTATTTAGAATTCAAATACACACAATTTCAAAGTATTTTATAGTGTTTTATAATTTTTTATATGGACTGGTAATATCTACTTATCTTAATGATAATTGATACTTACAACTCTAAATATAAAGAAATTCAAAGAGATGAATGAACAAAAGAAGTCGTTTATGACTTTATGTCTGACACCATATTGTTCTTTTCCTCAGATTATATCTGTTTATGAGCTTACCAGGATTAAAGAATAAAACAAGAAATTATAAACATATCATTGAATATAAGAAAAATGTACCCATGTCCTGTATATTTATTATTTATCCTGTGAAATCCTGCTCAGAACAGAAATAAAGCACATCATGTTAAATTTGCTGTGAGCTTGACCCTCTCAATCGCTGACATTCTTCATTTTACCAACAAAGACAAATGAAGAAGCAGAAATTGTAACATCACACTGATCATTTTATCACTGTCAGCTGCAAACAAAATCGTTTACTTAGAATATTTTCTTCAGAAATATTATTTATTATGCTCTGTATTTTGCCTATGAATACCAAATTTCAAAAATTCTTTTGATATTAGAGCTACAAATAAGGTGGAAAAATGAATTTTTATGTTACATTTTAAATATTTTTCGTGAAATTTTTTCCGTATAGAATAAAAGTTAATTGACCTAATTAATATTATTAGTTTTCAGTTTTCATTGAAATGGTTACATATAATTCTTATTTCTACAATGACATTACTATTTTATTGCTGATAAGGCATTTATAAAAGTAGTTATGGCTATGAAACCGAAGGAGATAAAATTTCCACACCAAAAAAAGTTCTTATGGCTAAACATTCACTTTACTTCCCATCTTTTATTTAAAGCCATTATAATAAAAAGAAACACTAATCATTAAAATTTCAGTAATGATTTGGGGTAAAAGTATTAAAAGATAGTTATACAAGCTTACTTAACCGTGTAAAGAGGAAATTTACTTTCTGGTATTAATAGAATATGAGGAATTTTTCTGCTGATTAAAAGCTTACTTTTTGTCATTTAATGTAATTTAGATGCAGTGCACAGTCTAAAAACACCTCAAGAACAGTTCAAGATATAAATAAATAAATAAAACAAATATAAATGAATCTACAGTTACATTTTCTAGAATGTAAACAAAATTTTTCATAATTGGATTTTCTGAGAATAGCTGTATAAAGATCTTGTTCATTTCAATGGATTTTGATAGGTGTGGGCTCTATATTTAGTATCTCTGTACCTCTGTAATCTCTCTTTTTTTAAAAAGAGATATTTATTAACTACTGATCTATATATTATTGTGTATTTTTAGAATATTATCTCATTTTAGCATATATGTGTACAATCTGAAATATTTATGTATATTACATAAATTAACCTATTTTATGATATAAGCTGCTTTATCTAAAAGTTAAAGAATAGGGGAACTATTGTGGACATAATGCAGGTGCTTCTTTTGTGTTTTATCTTTTTTAATCTCAGCATAGGTATTTTTCACATATTTATCTATTTTATTTTTACTGTATCTTTTTTTTTTTTTGTGGTTTTTGGCCGGGGCTGGGTTTGAACCCGCCATTTCCGGCATATGGGACCGGCACCCTACTCCTTGAGCCACAGGCGCCGCCCTATCTATTTTTTTTTCTGGCAAAAATAAAAGGGAAGAAAATCTCCAGGGTTTCTGCGATGGTGGCTCTTCCTGATTTTTGAGATTAAGTTCCTTAATTCCTAGGGTAAACCTAATGTCCTCTCCTTCCCGCTCTTTCAAGGTGACCTCAGCCTTGATTTTCATGGCTTTGGTTAACTCGTCTTAACTTGAGTTTCAATTCATTTTGCTGTTTTATCCTCTGTTTCCCCAACTGAGACAAACCTAAGCTCAGCACTTATTTTTTCCCCTGATTTTCTTATCACCAAAAACTTTTACAGCATATTTTGGTGGTGGATGCGCACTGAGAGGTTTTCACATCAAGAGTGAGGGACACCCACCTGTACTGTCAGAATCTCTGCTTCCTGCCACCAGCTGCACTTCCTGCTCTGTCTTCTTTCTCTTACCCTTTCTTTTCCTATTATTTCTCAGGCTTACATCTTTGAAAATAAAATGTAAAATGTATTACTTAAATGCACATGGACAATTCAATGGAGAATATCCTAAGACTACACTCACTCATCTCATATTTGACTTCATTAATATTAGACTTAAGTTTACGTGTATTTCAGAGAAATTCTAATGCTTAATTTAAAAAGAGAAAGAACCATTTTATAGAGATAATATACAATTAATTTATGTATACAGTGCAACATATTTTTGCCGCGGACCGCCGGTCGATGGGCCTCAGTCCGAGGGTGCTCAGGGCGAACGGTACAGGTTGGTTGAAAAGGTCGACGCAGGTAAATGACAGACTGCTACACCACGATTGATGAAGAAAGCAGCTGTACTTTACTGAATTTTAAGATTGGTATTTATATATTTTTGACAAAGCATTACAAATTACAAAAGGTATTTTTACAACTTGCTGAGCCTTACAAGTTATTATCTAATCTTGTAGATGTGAGTATTCGACCATCCCACTTGAACAATGTCCTGCCCGCAAGGGGGAATAAAGGTTATTGGTTATCAGTCGTGTCTTTCACTACCCCTTATCTAAGTAAATGCTTTAAAGGTTAAAGTTTTAAAACGTGAAAATTCTTTCTTTATAACTACTAGTATTAGTAATAATTCACAAATTATTTACTTCTAATGTGATTAAAAGATTTCATATATGTGTGGGTTATGTAAGTGATTATAGTATTAGGAAATATATGAAATGTAAAGGTATGTGGAAAGTTTTAAGTCGTGGGTGGGTGTGGGTGGTGTGAGTACATATCTAGATGGAGCATCTTGTTTGCTGTTCCTGCATTGTCTCAATGCACTGTCTCAACTCACTGACATTTATGATAGGAACGTGCTCTTACATCGTTCCCCCTGGAGACATTGAGTCTTCACAGGCATTCTTACTATGTTTAATTATGGATCAGTAAGTCATTATGTTTATTCTTAGTTTCTAAAGACAATCAGGCATTTAACTGAACAGACAGGTTTCATTCACAGGCATTGCTCAGGCTTTATGCCGCACCTTAACTAATTACGTTCAACAAACAGCATGCTAGGCAACTTCTGCGCTGCTGTCGCATACTAGGGGTGCTGGGGGCTTCGCTCCGGGGAGCACAGACCACCTACCCATGCGTCTTACAACGCGGACAGCGCCACCTCGCTGCGGCTTGATGCCGAGGGTGCGGCATATTTTGACAAATTTATAAACTTGTTTAAATCTTGCCACATTTAGCATATAAAATATTTACATACATCAAAATTTCTCATTTGTCCCTTTCTAGCTAATACTATGCTATTTCCAGACCTAGCCAAGCACGTATCAGGCTTATATCATTATATATTATATTTTTACTTTCTAGAATGACATGTAAATAAAATAATCATTATACTTTTTATGCATCTGGCTTCTTTCATTCATTATAGTGTTCTTGATTAATTTATGTTGTTTCAAGTAGCAACAGTACATTAATTTTCATTGTTTCTTGGTAATCAATAGGGATCATGTCACAGTTTCTTGGCCCTTGTACTTGTTGATATAATTTTGAGTTGTTTGGAGGTTTTGCTTATATAAAAAATTGTTATGAAATGTAAACGAGTATTTCTTTTGATTAAATGCTTAAGAATGGCATTATTGAATATATGATGAGTGTATACTTAATTTTGTAAAAAAAAGTATAAACTCTTTTCTATAGTTTTACTTTAACCTCAGCAATGTGTGAACATACTGGTTGCTGTATGTCTTTGCTAATCTTCACTATTGCCTTATTACTTTTCAGGTGAATCGTTCGTGTATAGAGAAGTTTATTCCTGATGACTAATTAAGTCATGTAGAGTCATTTATATATTCCGATGCGTGTATAATTTTATATATTGATGAGCCACATGCATTTTAGAAAAACTTATTAATTTATACAGGTATTTTTGATTAAGATACAGTGTATAAATCAATTCAAAAATAGTTAATATTCTATATATTTGGGGTTTCTAGCCAATAGATATATGATTTTCCCATTTTCTTAGGTTTGCCTTATTTTTTCTCAACAGTTCTTTGTAATTTGCATTGTACAGAGCTTGCTAAATATTCATTTTTTTGGTGCTACTTTTAAATTTTCAAGTTTGGATTGCTTTGTTGATATATTAACATACACTTGAATTTTGTATACTAATATCACATCTTGTGACTATATTCAATTAACTTATTATTTTTGATAGCATTTAAAAATTCTTTAATTATCCAAACTAATCATAGATATAGTCTTTTTTCTATTTTTTTTATTAAATCATAGCTGTGTACATTAATGAAATTATGGGTACAACGCGCTGGTTTTATGTACAATTTGAAATACTTTCATCAAAGTAACATAGCCTTCATTTGATTTTCTTAGTTATCGTGTTAAGATACTTTTATTTTACCCGTAGAAGATTTAACATGTACATTGTAATATGCACTGTAGGTGTGGTCCCACCAATTACCCTCCCTCCACTCATCCTTCCCCTTCCCTCCCTCTCCTTCTTCCCCTTCATCTCAGGCTACTTTTCATATGGAAGTGTGGGTGCTTATAAATAAGTTTCATAGTAGGGCTGAGTATGTTGGATACTTTTTCTTCCATTCTTGAGATACTTTGCTAAGAAGAATATGTTCCAGCTTTATCCTTATAAACATGAAAAAGGTAAAGTCGCCAACTTTTTATAAGGCTGCATAATATTCCATGGTGTACATATACCACAATTTAATAATCCATTCATGGGTCGATGGGCACTTGGGCTTATTCCACGATTCAGCAATTATGAATTGGGCTTCACTGAACATTCTAGTGCCAATAACTTTGTTATTAAGTGATTTTTGGTCCTCTGGATATGTACCTAATAGAGAGATATCTTCTATTGATAAAATAATTGTGCAACTTCCTTTCCTTTTCCTATTTATGCCTTTACTTTCTTTTTTAAAATTTTTCTTTCTTTTTTTTTGCATCATTTCATGTATAATATTTCCAGTAATAGGCTGATAATTAAGAGTGAGAATGAGGTGGCCCCTGTAGCTCAGTGGGGAGGGCGCCAGCCACATAAACTAAGGCTGGTGGATTCAAACCTGGCCTGGGCCAGCTAAAACAACAATGACAACTGCAACAACAACAACAAACATAGCTGGGCATTGTGGTGGGTGCCTGTAGTCCCAGTCCCAGCTACTTGGGAGGCTGAGGCAAAAGAATCACTTAAGCCTAAGAGTTTGAAGTTGCTGTGAGTTATAAGCTGTGATGCCAAGGCACTCTACCCAGGGCAGCAAGCTTGACACTCTGCTTCAAAAAAAAAAAAAAAAAGAGTGAGAAAGAATGTTTTGTTTTTATCCCGTGATTATAGTAAAAATCATTCAGGGTTTACCCACTAGGTTTATTTCTAGAAATAGAATTTTTTTTTTTTTTTTGAGACAGAGTTTCACTTTGTCCCTCTCGGTAGAATGCCATGGTGTCATAGCTCACAGCAACTTCCAGCTCCTGGGCTTAGCGATTCTCTTGCCTCAGCCTCCCAAATATCTGGGACTACAGGCACCTGCCACAACACCTGGCTATTTTGTGGTGGTGGTTGTTGCAATTTGGCCGGGTTCAAACCCACCACCTTCAGTATATGGAGCCAGTGCCCTACCCACTGAGCCATAAGCGCCACCTTAGAAATGGGATTTTTTTATGTTGAATAGCAATGGTGACAGTGGGAAACCACATCTTGTTGCAGATCAGTGCAGGAATGCATGTAATTTTTTCAGCATGATGCTGACTGCCGATTTGTCATATACTGCTTTTAAAATTGGAGGGTATGTTCCATCTATGCCAATTTTGTGAAAAGTTCTTGTCATAAAAGGGTACTGTTATGCTGCTACCTTCTTCACAATTGAAAATGTGGATAAACCAGAATTTCTGGAAATCTAATAAAGGAGAAGGTGTGATTTAATACTTTGTAGACTATGTAACTTTTCAAATGGAGTGTTGATGTGTTGCAAAGTAAATAAAGATGATTGTGAAAGTCCAATAAAAAGTTAAATCTTCATATCTCTTCTGCGCTCTAGAGGGGTAAATGTAAACTAGTACATCCACTTTCTCTACTCTACTGAATGACTACAGATGACTGAACACTGGTTTTTTGAAGTATACGAACATTTTTGACCCCTGGACTGGAGAACATCAGGTACAGATGATGACTGGGGAACCATACTGACATGAAGGACAAGTGAGTATAAGCTCCTTGATTGATGAAGCACACAGCCAATTTCATCTATACAAGTCACAATCCCTGAACACTAAATTGTCTTTCATACGAGATATTGGAAAATCCTTTTCTTAGTATTTTGATCATCCCTCAAGGAAAACTAAGCTATCACCCTACATTGGATATCATTTCATCAAACTCCCAATAAGATTTTGGTACCCCAATGTGAAAAATTAGAGAAAAAATACATTAACTATCTGAAATAAAATCTTTGACATGAGTGAGACAGATAAACTGAAAATAGCAACTTCAAGGACAGAAAAACTTATATAAGCAAAACAAAACACTAGAAATGAACAAAAAAATGATTTATAGTATCCTTCAAAAGATGAAGTACTATATCTATAAAAAAGACCAAGGTGTTATTATAAATAATCAGAGAAAAAAGAAGAGCTCGCAGGAATAAAAAAATATGAATGCACAAACGAGAAATTCAAAGTAACAACTGTAATTTAAATTTGGGAAAATCTCCCAAAATGTATGCAAGAAGAAAAGTATGAAAATATATAGAAAACGTTAAACAACCAGGTGATTTTTCAGGGCTATAATGTACTCACCCTTATTATGAAACTAATGTAGGACCTTCACATGAAAGCTATATCCCACTTATAACCTAAGAATAGGGAGAAAGGGGAAAGGGAGGGGAGGGAGGGGGGACAGAGGGGGAAGGAGGGGGATTAATGGGATTACACCTGCAGTGCATCTTACAAGGGTGTATGTGAATCCTAGTAAATGTGGAATGTAAAGGTCTTAGCAAAATAACTAAGAAAATGCTACAAAAGCTATGTTAACTAATGTGATGAAAATGTGTCAAACGATCTATGAAGCAAGTGTATGGTGCCCCACGATCATACTAATGTACACAGCTATGGTTTAATAAAAATAAAAAAAAAAGAATATATGAATAGAAAAAATTCTAGAGAATATAAAATGCACTACTTCATGAAATATCCCAATTATACAATATAGATAATAAAAAAACACAGGAGTTTTTTTTTCTATGTCATTATCAATTGCTGTTATTTTGAGTTTTTATATGCGCGTCTAATTTTTTCCAAAGTATTGACAAGAAGTTAACTAGAACTTGGTAAAACAGTTTTTATTTCTTGAATTAAAGTACGTTATTTCTTTTATATATATTTTCATATATATGTTTGAATTTCTATATTTAATAATATATGCATGGTTTCAATTTTAAAAGCGATAATTTTGTTAAATATATGTATTGATATTTTATTTTTTCTTGGTTTTACACATACTAAATATTTAGTACTTAGATATGCCATGTATGGCATTAGAATTTTATGTTTTCATTTATTGATCACACAAATCCTTATTACTTTTATCTAACTGATACTGGAACTGAGACAGGAGAGATTATGTCACTTGCTGTAATTACAGAACCAATAAATGGTGAATTTTTAAGATACTTTACTCATAGTTCACCATTTTTTTTTCTTTTGGTTCTGTGATAACATTTGTTCATGTACTAAATTTTATGTTGATACTGTAGATTCAACAACTACAGGCCCACAAGAGAGAAAACACAATTAAATTCAAGTTACGGGGGCAGGGAGTTCAGGCAATTCCCACCTAACAGTTACAATGCAGGTGTATCTGGCACGCTTCCTGGGTGAAGGATGCAGCTGCAACCCAGACTTTGCAAATGCAAACAACATAACCTAATTGCATGTACCTTCAAAATAATTTGAATTTAAAAAAATGATTAATTCACATTTAGAACTAGGCAATAACACCGAAGAACTCATGCTCTTTACCACAAAATTACTCTGTGGAAAAAAAAGAAAGAAAGAAAGAAAGAAAGAAAGAACTAGGTCTATGGAGGCAGCTCTATCTGCAGCTGACTCTAGGTTTCGTACCATCTCTTGTAAAGTCAATTTGCACTGAGCATGGCTTGAGGGCAATCTTTCTGGAGATGCTTTTTTCTTTTTGTTAATGGGAGATGATTACTTATTATATTCTTCTGGTAATTAAATAAGATCAACCATTCAGTCGTTAGCATAAAGTCAAAAACTAAATAAGCAATCAATATAAAATATTTTGACTTTTCATTTTCAGTTCAAATAATTTTTCAAATTTCCATATTTTTTGTATTGTGAGATGCTGTTTTCTATGTGGTGGTATAAGTTCCTTTTCCTGATTTTTATGCTGTTTGATTTTTCTCTTTATTTCTCATATAATATGTATTTGTCAAGATATAGTAAATTTACATTAGTTTTGTCCATTTAAAATATTTACTTCTCTTGTTTAAAATCTTCCCTTTGTAACTATTTTGATGCCCTGTAGCTTTGGGATTATCATCGTACATCCACTTAGAGAAAATCTTATATGCTGAATTCAATATTACAAAATATTAAAACTTTTATACTTGATTAACTGATACATCTGAAATTTATTTTGCTACCTTATAGAAATGAGTTTTTACATTGACTGAATATTTATTTATTCGATGACCTGTTCATTTTGTCAATGCTGTATGATGCTCTTTTTGGCATTCATACACATAATTACCTCCTGTGGGAACATTCATTCCATTGCTTTTACTATTCTTAAGCCATTGCCGATGAGTGCTGTGCTGTCATAGCTCACAGCAACCTTCAACTCGGCCTCAAGTGATCTTCTTGTCTCAGTTTTTCTATTTTTAGTAGAGACAGGTCTTGCTTTTGCTTGAACTCATGAGCTAAAGCAATCCACCTACCTCGGCCTACCAGAGTGCTGGGATTACAGGCGTGAGCCCCTGTGCCTGGCCTACCATTACTGATGTTTTGTTATAACCATTCTGCTTTTCCAAAGAAATGTATTATATGTGTTTACTGCTTCTTTTAGTAATAGAATTTTTAGAAACACTTTCTAAGTTTCAAAAGAAATGCTACTGGCATTTTTTTAATTTTTTATTTTTTTTGTAGAGACAGAGTCTTATTTTATCGCCCTTGGTAGAGTTCTGTGGCATCACACAGCTCACAGCAACCTCCAGTTTCTGGGACTACAGGTACCTGCCACAATGCCCAGCTATTTTTTTTTTTTTTTTTGCAGTTTTTGGCTGGGGCTGGGTTTGAACCCGCCACCTCAGCCATATGGGGCTGTCGCACTACTCCTTTGAGCCACAGGTACCACCCCAGCATTTTATTTTATATTCACATAAACTATAAAGTAATTCCAACAATAGAGAAGTTTAATATATACATTTATATTATTGGTAGTAATCTGATATGTTTATCTCTTTGTTAGTATATTTTAAATACTAACATTTTGAACATTGGGAACAAACTCATTTGCAGGGAAATTATTAGCAGCGTACAGACCCTTGCACAGTTACCTAAGACCTTGCCTTGGAATGGAAACATTTCCATACACGGAGATAAGGAGCCCTCACAGCCTGTACTGGGCATATCACCTTTCTGGGGACTATCTTTTCCTGTGCCAGAATTGATGTGTGGCTCTGTGTTCTGCTTACATCAAATAGTAGCTAGTCAACCCTACTGCTCTATCTGTTCTTGGTGGAGAGGGAAGAGGGTCCTTCAAATGCAGAACAAGAGGGTGGGTGCAGAGCACCTCCTGTATTGGCTGTGGGACGAAATCCCCTGGACATAGGGAATAGACACTCATTGTTGAAGCTAAGCTTCCTCTGTCTCTTCTTTATGTAAATGAAGCCTGCCTTCATTTCCAGACTGCCTCTGACTCTTTCTTAGGAATCCTGCTCCCAACACATGAAAATCATGGTAGTGTGTTGACATCCTGGGACTACTGCTCCTGGAAGAAGGCAATGTTATGCTCTTTGCTATCCTCTGTCAGTGGGACACCTCCAGGAGAGGTGGTAACAAGTGTTACTTGCTCAACAAAATCTATTTAGTAGCTATTAATAGACTCAAAGAAAGAACAGCTTTAAAAAGTATCAATAACTGTTCAATATCACCAAGTATTAAGAAGTTGGCTTTGCATCAATTCCATTACATCTTAACTTCAAACTGTACACATATAGTCACTATGTCTCCTTTGTACTTCTCTGATCACCATAAACACATTCTGATTATTTTACCTTTCTACAATGTTGCCGTGATGGCCATATATATGGAATTCATATTTTTTTCATCAAAACATGTCTATTTATAAGACATCAATAGGTGGAGACAGCAAGGTTAATAGATGCATATTTGGCCCAGACAAAATAAAGAGCAGTGATTAATATTTATGTTTTCTGAACAACAATTAAGCATTGGAATCTTGGTTCTTAGTAGTGTAGCATAGTGTGATCATGATTGGGTCACACTTGAAATGAGATCATTTAAATTATTTCAGGCAGATTTCTAAGAAAGCTGCCATTTTTTAATCATAAAAAAAAAATTGATTGCCCATCAAATTGCTCCTGTCTTGTAAGAAATTACTAGTACCTGATCTAAGGAGAGTGATTTATGTAAGGAAGGCAGTTTAAAAGAGAATAAAATATGAACAATGATAGGAAATGAAAGTGTAAAACTGTGCACACACTTTCCAAAGAGATACAAAGCTCAAAGGGGTATTTATAGAAAGGATGGACAATAAAATCTCCACAATAATGTGCTGCAATCCATAAATGATCGTTTTACAACAGTGACATAAAAGATGATGTGACTCATCAATCAGAATGGAATTTTTTGAATTAATAATTTATGAATTGATGTCTTATCAAATGGTCTTTCCAGTAAACTTATTGTGTCTTAATCATTATTATCAGTAAAATTAAAGAAAGGATATATAACCATTCTTTAATTAAAATAAAGCACTGTAATGCAAATTGTACTTAAGGGTGGATAGCAAATGCGGCTACAGAGAATCTACAAGGTACCTTTCACACCATGTCATCAAGGAGCCACGTGAGGAAGGATCAGTTGTTTCATAACTTTTTGTCAAATTGTGTTGGTGAATAATCAATATTTTTTGTTTTAAGTTAAACCTTGATTTTCTATAACTGTCAAGGTAATTAAGTGCTATGGGAAGCCCTTAATACTATTTGTTCATGTATTTTATTTATAAGGTACTTGGCTAAGAATAGAAAACAAAACTTTTAAATTTATGCAAAGCCAAAAAAAGAAATACTAGAATCCACAAAAAATAACATTACCTTCATAATTAAGCAGATACTCTGTGTCCGTAGGCATTTTATAGCCACTCATTTAGTTCATTAAAACATTCACATTGAGAAAAGTATCAAAAGCAATAGTATAAGATTGAAGAGCAAGTCTTTACTGTCGCACAGACTTCCGTTGACACTGACTACCTGCTCCTAATCTTCTGCAAGTTAAACTTCTCTAAGTTCCTATCTATACATCTTTAAAACAGATGCTTGCAAAAACGTGAACAATTTATTGTGCGATGTTTATTTAATAAAACGTTAACACTAACGATTCATTCCCAAGATGCTCACAAAAATGTGAAAAATTGAAAAAAATATATACCTAATGATTTGTCTCTGTGATGATAGAATATATTTGCTGTATCTAATACTTTATTGAGGATCATTATTTTAAAATGTTCCTTGAGGACAAGGCTTTGAGACTAGGTTCAAATGATAAAATTCAAGAACTTGAAAAAATGTTGTCTCTTAGGATTCTTTGCCTACATGATTGCTATCTTGGGATAATTTTTAAGTAGAAAAATTATAAATCAAATAATGCTGGTGGAAATACTAGCTTGCAGATTGAGGGAGAATCTTACCAAACGGGGTAATGAGTCTTGCAAAGGACAAATTCTCCCCTGGTGTCCTCATGCAGTAGTCATACAGACGGGAATTATGACAGTAAGAGTGAAGGCAGCCATTATTATTTGGATAACACAGGTGATGAAATACTTATTATTACATTGATCCAAAATGTTTCTCTCATGTCTCTCAGAAATTACCCTTAGTAATTTCTGACCCCATTGCTCGCCATTCTGCTACTCTGTAACATCTGTGCACATGATGTCACTTGATTTAAGCATGTTGTCTGGGCATGAGAATACAATTGTCTGCTAAATTAAATTAAATTGTTGATCAATTTTCATGTACCATGATAGTTTGTTGATGTAGTGACACACATCTGGCACACATTAAGTGATCACAACATGCTCATTTTGTTAATGTCATCAGTTGTCTCATGCTTGTGGGATTCCACAAAATTCTGTCTTCTATCTACCCATAATCATCCTCTACCCTAGTTATTGCACTGATCCCATATGTAGAGTTTGGGAAAAATCTTGTGGTGTCAATATTCTTGCAATTTCTATGTCTTAGGAAGAATCCAGGCACTCTGCCTGTCCCCCTTAGTGACTTAGACATCATTGGCCCTTTGACCCCAGCCACTCTCTGTGGCATACTTCTCCATAGGTCATCCTGGTCCTCTTCACAGAGCAGCCATGGAATAGCACCTGTGTTTTCAAACAAACCACCTCACCTTAGATTACTTAATAAAAAAGGAATTTTAAATGTCTACAGGAAGATTGTACTTCAGGAAATTTTCTACACCACATGAGAATGCTCTGGGCCCTGAATTTATGGGTGACACAGATAAGGGATGCTAATCTCTGTCCTCCACTATAACTCCCCTTGAACTCCAGGCTCTCCTGTGGGAAGGAAGGTCTGTGTACGTGGCTGTGCCAATGCACATGGCCCATAGAGACTGCGTAGTCATCAGGTATGTGTAAATAGACCATAACTCCTGACAAAGTCATGTAAATACACATGAAACATAGAGCCCAGCATAATCATGCTCATGTACATGGACAGCAAGACATGGCTCTCTAAGGTGTAGGTACATGACTCACAAACTCGTGTACATAAACAGGGCCAAAAGGCCAGGCACAGAAATGTGCATGGACCTGGCCACAAGGCTTGACAAGGTCATAGTCATGTATCTATACATGCCTCCAACAAGCCTAGCATGAACATTTACATAGATATGGCCCACAAATATTTGCACAGTCATGTACATGGACGTGGTCGACATTGTCTAGACGTCCAGGTACAACATGAACTGGGTCAACAATGATTGGATCAGGCATATCGATCAGCAGGGCCCACAGAGCCAGCCTCAAAATAATACATGTGCATGTCCCTCAGAGCAGCACATGTACCTGCACATGGACAGCTGAGCTGGGAATGTCATGTATGTACACATAAGCCACAGAGCCTAGCTCATATACATATCTACACATGGCCATGGCCCTGGCCCACAGAATGTGGAACAGTCTTGTTTGTGTTTTTGGCATAAAATGTCTGCAATGTTCTATGTAAACATACATGGTACATAGGGCCTGTTACAGTCATGTATAGATACATGGCATCAATGCCTTGGCACAGGCATATAAGTGTATGTTACCCGCAGAGTCTGACACACTCATCTGCATATACAAATCCTCAGATATTGGAAGAAATATGTACATGTAAATGGCCACAGGGTGTGCTACACTCCTATACATACATGTCTTGTATAGCCGGGCACAGACATGTACATACATAGCCATTAACATGAACATGGGCAGCAGATTTTGGTGCAGTCACGTACATGAACACTGCCCACAGAGCCTGGCACAGTCATTTATGTGTACATGGTTCAAAGAGCTTGGCATAGAGGTGGCCCACAGAGACTGGCACAACAAGGCCTACAAACCCAGGTACATGTTCAATGCACATATGGCCTAGAAGAGCCATGTATATATACAAGGGCAAGGGAACTTATAATGGTCATCAACATGGACACTACCCACAGAGCCTGGCACACTCATGTACAAGTAGAGAGCACATAAAGTCTGATATAATCATGTATATGAGAATGGCCCACAGAGACTGGTATAAACTTATACATGTTCATAGGTCGCAAGGCTGGAAGGAGAAATGTGTATGTATATGGCCCACACATCTGACTCATGTACATTTACATGGCCCATAGTCCTAACGCATTCATGTACATACACATGACCCAGATGTCATGGCTACGTACTCTATGGGTATGTGACCCTTAGAGCCTGACACAGGCACATACATGTACATGGCTCACAGAGCCTGGCAAGTTCACGTACATGTACATGGCCACCAGCCCTGGCATAGGCATGTTTACATAAATAACAAGGAGTATGGCACTGTCATACACATGAACATGGTCCACAAGACATGTTCAAGACTTGTATGTGAACATGGTGTCCAGGAACTGGCACATCCAAGTGCATGTAGATGGGCCACAGAGCCTGGCACACTCAAGTACATGTACAAGACCCACATGGCCTGACTTAGGACTGCACATGTGCAAGGCACATCCAGTACATGTATATGATCTTGTAGATCAACAGAGCAGACAGAGCCTGGATCCCACTTTTACATGTGCCTGGTCCTCAAAGGAGGCACATGTCCATGCATGTGGCCCACTAGGCTGTCACTGTCATGTGTATATACACATGACTCACAAAACCTAGCATAAGCATATACATGTACATGGCACTGTACAAAACCTGGCACTGCCATGTACATATACCTGACCCACAGAACCTGGCAGACTCATGTTTGTGTTTATAACAATCAAGTATTGGCACAGCCATGTACTTGTATACGGCCTACAATTCCTTGCACAGTCCATTATATGTACAGGGCACACAGACCCTGGTAGATCCATGTACATACACATAGCCCACAACCCTAAGCACATCTAAGTATATTTGCATAGCTCACATCCCCAGACACAGTCACATACATGCATGTGGCCCTCAGAGCCTAGCACAGTCACATGCATGTGGCCCACAAGCACAGACATACTCATGTGCATGCAAGTGGCCCTCAAAGCATAGCACAGTCATGGACATTCATGCGGCCAAAATATCTGGTACAGTCATGTACATGCACTTGACCCACAAGGCCTGACATAGACATGAACAAGAAGATGGCTAAAAGGCCTAACACACTCAAGCTGATGCACTTAGGACACAGAGCCTGGCGCAGTCACGTACATGTGCATATCCCACAGAGCCTGACAGAGTCATATATATGTACATGGCACAGACAGCCTGGCACACTCATGCACTTGTAAAGGCACATAAGGCCAAGCATGGGCATGCCCATGCACATCGACAGGAGCATAAAACTGTCATGTGCATTGACATGGCACCCTAAGATTGGCTTAACCATGTACATGCACATGTCCTGGAGAACCTAGTAAGCACCTACCCATGCTTATTGCCCACAAGGCCTAAAACAGCCATGGATATATGAACAGAGTTGTGCATGTACATGACTAAGAGAACCTGTCATGGCCACGTACATGTTCATGGCTGAAAAGGCTGGGCACAATGAAGTACATAAACATGGCTCACAGAGCCTGTCATAGTTATGCCTATGAACCTGGCAAACAGAAATTTGCACCATTTTAAACATGTACTTGGACCAGAGGCCTGGAACATACATGTATGTGCGTATGTTTCACAGGGCCTGGCACAGTCAATTATATATACATGGCCCACAGTACTGACATAAGGTTGTACATGTACCTGTTTCATATATCCTAGAAAATTCATGTACATGTACATAGCCCACAAGTCCTGGCCCAGAAATGTTCCTGGAGATGTACTGGTGTAGTCAGGTACATGGCTCAAAAACATAGCATAGCAATGTATATGAACCTTGCCACAAGACCTGGCACATTTATGTATGTATAAAAGGCTGAAGAGGTCTGGAAGACCTATATACATATATAAGATTCACTGAGCCTGACATAGCTATGCAAAGTATTACATGGCTCATAGAGCATGGCTCCTTCATGTACAGGTGCATGGCCAGGTGCAGGCCTGGTTCAGCTATGTATGCCTTTAGGGTCCACAATACCTACAGAGTCAGGTACATACCTGGCCGATATAGGCTGGCAGAGCTATATCCATGCACATGGCCAACTCAGGCTGACAGAGCCTTGGACATGTAGTTGGTCCATAATTCCTGGCACAGCCTTTTGCACACACATGGCCAAGTACACGCATCAGGACATAGCAAGATCAATTGCAGCCTAAGACTGGCCAAGACACTGTTCTTAAGTTAGAGTGCAGGTGCTTTACTTGATATGATACGTTGCAGTTTGTTATGTGAGGCTTTAAAGTATGGAACCAGGTTTATGCTCAATGTAATTTAATTTAACTTAGCAGAAGTATTTAAGTTTGAATTTGATTCCCAAATAACATGCTTGACTCTTTTCATCTCATTACTACCACTACTTGTATAGTATACATTTTTACACCATTTTGAAGATTTTCACATTTAAAAACCTATTAATCTTTATCACATCTCTTCATTAGACAGTCAAGAGAGCGATAGGCTCCATACCCAAGTAGGAAGGAAAGAGCCTGAATTGGGAAGGAATTAGGGCAGCAAGAGGCCAGGCTTTGCAGGTGGCAGGCCAATGGCAGGAAGGGAGCAGGCCTGCAGGGGGCAGTCATGCAAAGGGGAACGAGCTGGGCTGCAGGTGGCAGATCCTCAGCAGAATAGGAAGAGTGCTCTAGTGAATGGGCCAAAACAGAAGGAAGGGAGGAGGTGGTCCTCCTCAAACCTGCCTACTGGAGAAAGGAGTAGGTGGAGGGCCTGAAATGGGGAGGAATTATGGCAGCAGAGAGCAGGAAGAGCGCTTTGGAGACCAGCCCTTGCTGGGGCTGGTGGAGAGCGGCAGCCAGAGACTGGACCTAGACCTTTAAGAGGGGTTCAGGTAGCAGTCCCCAGCCAGGGGAGCAAGAAAGGCAACAGAATTCAGAAAGAGAGCTGACTGGGGTGGCCTGGGGCAAGGCAGGAGTGCAACAAAGGGCATGCAGTGACTGGGGAAGCTGCAGAAGAGCGCCTGAGGTTGGGAGTGTGGGGGGCTCCTAAAAGAAGCTAGGAGAGTGGAGAATGATGAGGCAGTAGGTGATTGTTGGGCCATGAACTAAAAGGGAGGTTGGCTACAGGGGGGCATCCCAGAGTAGGAGAACAAATGCATGGGGGAGCATAAGGGAAAAACTAGTAGGGCTACATGAGGCAGGAGAGCTTCAGGGAGCCACCCACAGGTTGAAAGCTGCAGAGAGTACCTTGAGGAAGGATGAGAGTAGAACTAAGGACAGATCTGCAGCAGGGTGAAAAGAATACTACCAGAGGGATGTCTGCTGAAGAAAGAGTGAACAACTATAAGAAGACTGCCCTGGGTGGTACAGGAGGGGGCCTGCCAGAAGCCATCAGTGACAGGGAGGGATGAAGAATTCAAGGACCTATGCATAGCAATGAGGGAGGAGTGAGCTTAAAGTTGTGCCCCAGAACAGAAAAAGTGAAGGTCTGTGTGCAGGTGGAAGGAGGACAGCAGGGGGCATCTGATGGTGGGACAGGTGGAGGGCTTCAGTGGGAAGCCTGGAGGGAGGCAGGAGGAGGGCTGCAGGAGGTGGCCCAAATTGGAGCCTGAAGACAGCAAAAGGAAAGGAAGAAAGCCTCTGAGGTCAGGATCCATGGTGGGGAGAGAGTTTGGCAGCAGATGTCTTCAGGATAGCTTCATGGATTTGGTGGGGCAGAAAGATGGCTGCAGGGGGAAGAAAAAGAGATGCAGGTAGTCATCCATTCTGGGGAGTGAAGAGGGATAAAGGAGGAAATGCAGAGTGGCACACTGAAGGGCTACAGATAGCAATCTGATGTGGGGGCAGATAGAGGAATGTAGGGAGCAGCCTGAAGCCAGGAAGGAGTAGGGTTGCTGGGGTTGCCCTGAGATGGGAGAGGGAGAGCATCAGGGAGTGAGGTCAATGTTGAAGACTCAGGAGGGATTCAGGGGACTACACAGAGCTATTTTGTGGAGAGATGCCGGGGATGGCCCCACAGTAGAAAAATAAGTTTTTCTGGTCTGGTCTGCCTAGGGGAGAAAGGAGGGCTACAGCAGGCAATCCCTTGTGAGGGCTGGAGGAGGGCTGAAAGAGGAGGGACAGTGTCAGGTAGGAAGTAGGGCAGCAGGGAACTGGAGGACAGCTGCAGGGTGTGGGTCTGAGGGGAGTGGAGAGAGCTGCAGGGAGTATACCCAGCAGGGAGAAAGGAGTGCAGCAAAGGGCCTGGGGCTGCCCTGAAGGAAGACAGCAGGGGGCAGCCTTTAGGAAGCTGGATGAGAGCAGCAGAGGATGGCTTGGAGTTGGGTGGGAGAAGAGCTAAGAGAGTGAGCCCAAGGCCTGGAGGAAGCATGGCAGCAGGGGGCAGAAGGAGAGCATCAGGGGGTCAGGCCCATAGTAAGTGCAGTAAGGCCTGTAGGGGAATGGCTAAGTGGGATAGGGAGGTAGTCTGCAGGTAGCAGAAAGAGAACTGCAGTGGGTGGTGCATGGGAAAGTGGTAAGAGAGTTTCAGGGAGCCTGACACTGACACAGTGAGAGAAGGGCTGTAAGGGGAAATCCAGGGCAGGTAGAGAGAAGGGGGAACTGCATGGGAGAAGCATGGGGAAATGAAGAAGAACACTGCAGAGGTTGATTAACAGGAGCCAACTGGAGGCTGCAGGGAGAGGATGCATGCAGGGAGGGAGGATTTTTGCAAGACGCAGCCAGTGGGGTAGAGGGAGCCTAGGGTGGAAAATGAGAAGTGCTGCAAGTGGTGATGCAGGGTAGGGTTGCAGAAGGACTTCACTGGGTTCTAGGTGACAGTGAGGAAGGAGGGCTCTAGGGGATGAGCCAGCCTGAAAAGGGAGAAGGGAGGTACTGTGTGTTTTGAGACCAGAGTAGAGAAAGGTTTAAGAGGCTAATAGTGGCAGAGAGGATGGAGGGAGGGCTGAAGGTTCCTGCCAGACGAGAGACTTGAGTACATCTGCAGGAGGAACCTTAAGGAGGCATGGGAAGAGACCTTTGTGGGGCAGAGAAAAGCTGCAAGGTTTGAGCTCTTGTGATGGGTTGAAGAGGGGCTTCAGTGGGTCACCCAGGTGTAAGATGAGAACTGCATGAATCGGCCCAAGGTGAGATGGAAGGAAGTCTATAGGAGGCAGCCAGTACAGCCTAGGAAGATGCCTGCAGGAGAGGGGCCAGAGGCTGGGCAGGAGTAGGGCTGGGGAGGCAGTCTGAGGTGGGTCTTGGGGAAAGCTGCAGGAAACATGCCCATGGCAGAAAGGAGAGAATCATGTAGCAGGTCCACAGCCCAGGAGAAAGAGGGCTCCAGGAGGCAGCCCAAGTGGGGCAGGAGAAGGGCTGCTGCCAGCCCGCAGAGGTGAAGAGGGAAGATGAATAATTACAAATTGTGTTTCTCACTGGCTGTTTATTCATTTCAATCCATTTATTTCAAACAAAAAAGCATGGCTCCAAAGAGAGCAAGAAATGTACAGAACATGTCTCAACCCCTGTGATTATGCCTTTGAACACACATGATCATAATCCTCCTCATCTGATGTCATGGGCTATCTTCTTAATTCACTTTCAGTATCCATATCATAGGTCTCCACGTTTGATGACTGCATCATGGCTTTGTTTTCTGGAGGTGTTGAAAGGAAAACAAAACTTACTCGTAAAATTCATAATAGGTATTGTTTTGATAACACATTCTGGCACAAGAAAAAGAAAGAATAAGTGAAAAATACAGGCATACATTGTAGTAACTATGGTAGTGGACAGGGAAGTCCTTAAAGAAACAGAATCTTCAGAAAGAAGTAATCTGTCTCTTTCTCCTTGCAGAGACAGACACAATCCATTATACAGTAAAAACTTCTTCCTTGTATTTGCTTCCTCTCTGTGGTTATTCCATCATATGAGCCCTACTTGTGATTTTCTGCTTTTCTTTTTTTTTTGAATTTTTGACGGAGGTTGGGTTGGAACCCGCCATCTCTGGTAAGGGAGGCGGCACCCTAATCCTTTGAGACACAGGTGCCACTTTTTTTTTTTTTTTTTTTTTTATGAACCACCCTAAGATCCAGAATAATAGTGTGTCATAAGCTGGAACTGACACTTTGCTATTTCTGGTCATTCTTTAGCGAAAAGAACATCAAGATTTGAGATTAGACAGCCACCCTGACAGGTACATCATAGAGAAAAGTCAACTTAGCATTATACTGCAGTGTAAAGCGAGATGAGAGAGAGAGAGAGAGTAACATAAGAACCCACCTGAAGAAAAAAGAAAGATGAAAAATCAACAGCTCACAATGAAGCTAATGCAAAAGACAGCAACTATAAATAAATAGTTGAAGTTACACAAATGGCATTCAGAATATGGATGGGAAATGAAATGAATGGAATTGAAGAGAAAATTGAAAACATGCTTAAAGAAGTACAAAAATAGGAAAAGAAAGAAAAACAAAAAAGAAAACTGAAAAATTAGCAAAGTTGAAGACATGTCACAGAGGATCCAGACAAAATTAGGAAGGTTATGAGAGAGCAGGAAGTACAGGAAAAGACATTAAGGAATATGGAAAACACAGTGGGGAGCATTTCAAAAATAGAACAAACAGTGGAGAAGAAAAAACCTCAGAGCTCAAAGATAAGGCTCTTTAGCTAACACAGTTATTTAACAATGCTCTAAAGAAAAAAACAAATGCAAGCAATCTCTTAGAGAGATATAACTATGCAAAGCATCCAGACATATGAATATTAGGTGTCCCTGAAGGTAAAGAAGAGAGTCCTAAGAGCATGGAGGGTCTATCTAAAGATATTACAGCTGGAAATTACCCAACCATTACCACAGAAATAGCCATACACTTAGTAGATGACTATTGAACTCCAGTATGAATAATTCATATAGGACATCTCCTAGACTAACTGAAGTTTACCTGGCAAAAGTCAGCATGAAATAAAAAGTTTCAAAAGATGACAGACATAAGCATCATCTTACCTACAAGGGTAAATTATCAGATTAACAGCTAAATTTTTAGTGGAAAACTTCAAGGCAGAAAAGACCAGGCTCCTCTCTTGAATCTGCTCAAACACCACAACCACCAGACTAAGACTTTCTATCCTACAAGACTAAGTTTCATATTCAGTGGAGAAATCAAATCTATTCCTACCATGCTACCTTTAAGGACATGTTACCCCTGCCTGCCCTGCAGAAAAGACTAAGTCCTGTCTTAAGTACAGGAAAATACAAGAAACCCACGACAATGTCAAACTCCCTAGAAATCCTAGCAACTACAATTCCCCGAGTGACATTTCAGAATCGCATACATTATGACAAACAGAAATGCGCCCTACTTATCTATTCTCTAATTAAGTCTGAATGGCTTGCATTCCCCACCGAAGAAACACAGGCTGGATGACTGGATTAAAAATAAAGAAAGACAGAAAGAAAGAAAAAGAAAAGAAAAGAAAGAGAAAACATGAATATGCACTCTTCAAGAAACTGAACTAACCCCAAGGACACAACAGGATGCAGTGCCAGGATTGGAAAGCAAACATTTCTCCACATGGAAAATAAAAGAATGTGAGAATACCACTTCTCATCACAGATACTATTGACTTGAAGTAACAAACATGAATAAATGAAAGGTCATCACATACTGAGGAATGGAACAGTTTATCAAGAAGACATGTCAGTGCTAAATAATAATACACTCTACTGAGGCACTGCCTGATTTAAAAGGCCAAATCTGCTGGATCTAAAGAAAATGACAAATAGCAAGACCAAAATTGCTCGAGATTTCAACACCCCACTGACAAAACTGGAGATATCCAAGCAGAAAGTAAACAGGGAAACATTGAACTGAAACCCGTCCCTAGAAAAAATGGGTTTAATAGACAATTACATAACACTTCACCTGAATACTACTGAAGACACATCCTTAGCAACATGCATGATTCTCCAAGATTGATCATATCCTAGGTTGTAAACTGGCCTCATTGAATTACACAAATGATAAAGTGGAACTTACAGACCTTAGTGAAATTAATGAAGAATGGAGGTGGAACAAAATCATTCATTTCCTCGCATAGTCATGAATACTAACCAATAGCTTTCCCGAGAAAAAGATAAAGATTAAAACACATGTATTCCACAAAAACAGTGATAATGAGGCCACAAGCCACAAAACATTTGGGATACAGCAAAAGTGGTCAGGAAAGGGAAATTCATTGCCATAAACAGCTACATCCAGAAATCAGAAAGAACACAAATCAACAACACAATGGCTTCTATCCCAAGTAAATGCAAAAGGAAGAGCATTCTATTACTAAACAGCAGAAGAAGGAACCAAAAGGAGATCATAGAACTAAATGAAATCAAGGCAAGAAAAAAAATCAAAAATTAACAAAGCTAAAAGACGTTAATCTGGAAAGAAACAAAATTGATTACCCTTGTCCTTGATTAATCTTAAATAAAGAAGTATGATGTCTAATAAAGTCAACCAGAAATTAAAAAGGGGAAATAACAAATATCATGAATATATAACACTTGTTGACTAAATCCTACAAAAATCTCTATGCCCAGAAATGTGAGAATTCTGGAGGAAACGGACAAATTTCTGGAAGCACAGTAGTTCTCTAGACCCAATCAGGAAGAAATAGATCTCCTAAATAGACCAATTGATCAATTACTGAAATGTAAACAAAAGTAAAGAAAGGTGGCAACAACAAAGGCTTTAACCAGATACCTTCACATCAGAAATCTACTAAACCTTCAAAGAAGTGGTACCAATATTGCACAATCTATTCCACAAAATTGAGAGAGAAGGAACCCCCCCCATGTCCTTTTATGAAGCTAATATCACACTGTTACCAAATCCAGGAAAGGCCAGAGAAATAACTCATAACTCCCAACATTTTTAATGGCTATAGATGCAAAAGTACTCTATAAAACTCAACACAAAAAATCCTGCTGTACCACAAAAAAATAAATAAATAAAATAAAAAAGTTGATGACAAGTGGATTTCTTCCCAGAGATGTGTAACTTAACCACTTTTATAGTACATTAAAAAGAAGTAATAACAAAGACTATAGGATCCAGTCCATGGATACAGAAAAAGCATCAGCCAAATGTCAGCACCTTCTTAAATAACAAACTCAATGAAATTATCATAGATGTGACATTCCTTAAATTGATAGAGGTGTTCTATGACAAATCCACACCCAGCAAGATTTTGAGTTGAGAAAAACTGAAAATATTTCCCCTTAAATCAAAATCTGATGAATATGTCCTTTATCGCCACTACAATTCTACATGGTTCTGGAAGTCCAACACAGAATAATCAGATTTAAAAAAATCAAATATAAGATGCACCACAGATGTAATCCCACCAATCATCCGCCCTCTGCCCAACCTCCACCTCCCTCCACTCCCTCTCCCCCTTTCCCATATTCTTAGGTTATAACTGGGTTATAGCTTTCATATGAAAGCCATAAATTAGTTTTATAGTAGAGCTGAGTACATTGGATACTTTTTATTCCATTCTTGAGATACTTTACTAAGAAGAGTATGTTCCAGCTCCATCCATGTAAACATGAAGGAGGTAAAGTTTCCATCTTTCTTTAAGGCTGCATAATATTCCATGGTGTACATATACCACAACTTAGTAAATGTAGAATATAAATCTCTTAACACAATAACTTAAGAAAATGCCAGGAAGGCTATGTTAACCAGTGTGATGAAAATGTGTTAAATGGTCTGTATAACCAGTGTATGGTTCCCCATGATTGCACTAATGTGCAAACTATGGTTTAATAAAAAAAAGGAAAAAAATCTGAATATTCAGTATTGTGATTTTAGGATTTGTTTATTGATGTGATAAATCAAATTCCTGTTCTTAAAAAAAAGCAAATCTATCTATAATTGGGTATGGACGTGGAGAAATTCTCACTCTTTGCCAAAAGCTGATGATATGATCTTGTACCTAGAAAATTACAAAGATCCAACCAAGTGTCTAATGGGATTTCAAGATAGATACAATATCCCAGGATATAAAAAACAATGTACTCAGATGGGGGGCCATCATATATGCTAACAATACTCAAACTGAGAATAAAATCAAGGACACAATTTGCTTCGCAATAGCATCAAAAATAAATAAATAAAGGACCTTAAAATATATTTCACAAAGGATAGGAAGAATCTCTCCAGAGAGAACTATTAAACACTGAGAAAAAAATTACAGATGATGTGAACAGAGAAAAGAACTGATGCTGTTCAAATGCAGATACTACCTGAAGTAATCTAAAGATTCAATGAAATCCCTGTTATAATATGAACATCGTATTTTCTAGATCTTGAAAAAAATAGTTTTATGCTTCTTTTGGAATTAGGAAAACAAACAAACAAGCAAAAAAAAAAAAAAAAAAGAAATGGCCAATGCAATTCTCCCGAAGAAGAACAAATCTGGAGACTCCACTTTACCAGACATTAGATTATACAACAAGTCTATAATGATGAAACAGCAAGATACTGTTGTAACATTAAAGTCATAGATCTATGGAATAGAACAGAGAGTCTAGACATGAAACCAGCCTTATATTTCCATATTATCTTTGATGAAACACACAAAACCATAGATTGTGGAAGTGAATTCCCATTAAATAAATGGTGCTGGGAATGCTGGTTAGTCACATGTAAAAAAGCTGAAACAGAAGCTGCGCCTCTTACCATTCACAATAGATAAAAGATTTAAACCTCAGACACACAACTATAAAGACACCAGATTAAAGTGTGGGAAAAGCTATTAATCATTTCAGTTTAGAAAATGCTTTGTAAAGAATACAATTCTGGAAATCACAGCAAAAACAAAATTAAACAAATGAGATTGGATCAAGTGAAAAAGTTTCTGCAGACCTAAATGATATAACATAGCAAAGAGACAACCTATAGGACGGGAAAAGACATGTGCACGGTACACATTCAACAAAGAAACAATAACCAGAACTTACAAGAACCCAAGCAAATCAATAAGAAAAGATTGAACAACTTCTTCAGAAACTGTGCAAGGGACATGAACACAACCTTTATGGGAATAGTCTACTGTACTATAAGTACCTGAAAAATGCTCATTGTTCCTAATCATCAAGGAAATGCAAATAAATACAATATGGAGACATCACTATGCCCACTAAGAATGGATGATTTCATAAATTTCCAAGACATCAAATGGTGCACAGATGTCGAGAGAAAGGAACACACAGGGACTGCTGGTGAGAGTGAAAACTACTTAAAACATCTTGGGAAAGTAGTATGGAGATTCCTCCAAGCACAAAAAGTAGTCCTACCATTAGATTCTGTCATTCCACTACTTGGTATTTACACAAAAGAAACAAAAAGATATTTTATCATAAAGATATTTACAATTCAATATTTATAGCAGCACAATCTGCAATTACAAAGATGTGGAAACAATGGAAATGACCTCCAACACATGAATGTATTAATAGATTATGGTCTGTGTAAACCACAGAATACAACTCTGCTTCAAAAATTATGGGGTTTAGGGCGGCACCTGTAGCTCAAAGGAGTAGGGCTCCAGCCAAACATGCCGGAGGTGGCGGGTTCAATCCCAGCCCCTCCCAAAAACAGCAAAAAAAAAAAAAAAAAAATATATATATATATATACGGTTTGTGTGCAGTGTCTGTGGCTCAAAGGGGTAGGGCGCTGGCCCCATATGCCTGAGGTGGTGGGTTCAAACCCAGCCTTGACCAATAACTGTGGGGAAAAAAATGGGGTTTTGTATCTTTTGTAAAAAGCTAGATAAAATTGGAGTCCATTCTCATAAGTATCACAACAATGCAAAAACTAAAACCACATTTAATAAGCGCTAAATTTGTACTAGTAAATAAGCACCTAAATGCACACATTAGAGGAAAAAGTCATTGAAACTCAAGTCGGTGAGACAGGTATAGGGCATATGTAAATTTCCATGCAACAGGTACACTGTATGGGTATATTGCATACTTCTTAGGTATACAACTTACAATTCAAATTTTAACCCTGTAAAAATCAACTACAGAACCTAATCATATCTATCCGCATATTAATCTAATCATATCCATCCCCATATTAACAAAGGAACCTAGTAAGGAAAAAAAGTCACTTTCAGGTGTGTCTTGGTGTCACTGTTTCCGTGAACAGAGAAGCCAAGAACACAAAACAATTATAGCTTGGACCCAGTACATCCTCCATGTTGTGTTAAGCGAGACAGAGACAAATCCTGGTTCTAAAACATGTGATAACAGCACCATCACAACTCCATGGATTCCTTAACTTACCTTCTCTTCTGATTCGCATGGTGCCTGTTCAGAGCCAGGGCCTCTTTCAGATCTAAACTCAATGGCCAGGGATTGGCAGTGATACAGCACACTGGTAATTCTGCTTTGCCTTCAAGAGATCTGCCTCCTTTCTTAGCCAGAAAGGTCTTTATCTTTATACGACTTCATGGAATGGAAGTAAAAGGATGCCATCTGGAACCATGAAGATGCATTCCTCCCACTATTTGAACACCTCTAAGAACAATAAGATGAATGTTTTTCCAATGAAGGCATTTGGAGATGTAGTAGTGCAGCCAAGATGAAGTGCCAGGGTGGGCTGGGCAGAACAGAGGATGGATGAGGATGAAGAAAATAAAGATTGAGACACAGAAGTTTTTGGTTGTTTTCCTACTGAGAAGAGATCCATAGCTCCATCTTCAGAGAAGAGTTCCATAGCTCCATCTTGAGCAGTAACAAATACTCAAGAGAGCACAGGGTCTGCAGTCAGAAAAACAGCCCTAGAGTTCCCTTTCTGCCATACACTCCTAAAGTGTACTTGCACAAGTTACTTTAACTCTTCAAGTCTTAGTCTTCACATAGTCAAATGGAAATATTAATAACTGCTGTCTTCTCAAGATCAAAAATACTTGTGCGAATAAAAATGCTTCTAATCTCCAAAACATGTGAAAAAGTGTGAGCCACTTAACTCTACTACTGCACAGGAATGAAGCCCAGTTAATGTCATACCATCCTCCATTATACCATCCTCAAATTCTTATGATTGAGGCTATATACTAAGGAATTCAACATGGGACATATGACATTATTCATAATGTGAGTAGTTGTATCCGGCAAGGGCTTTAGGGTTGACCTCAGGTAAGTGAAGACCACTTACACATAGAGGAGTAGAATGTCAGTGAAGTGGGAAGTGTGAGTGAAGAAAACAGAGCATTAGCCCATAGTAGAGAATATTTGCAAGATGGAGCAAGTGGATGATGGGTCTCTAAAGGAGAATGAGAAGAAAACAGCCTGGTGACATGAGGTTCACATTGATGAACTCCGCCATCTTTAAGGCTGGGGTATCTTCACAAGCCAGTTTCCAGATACTGGGATTTCACACAAGGTATTCCACTTCAATGAGGCCACAGATGGGCAATGGGAAGGTGACAGTGGTGAGAAAGATGCCCTGAATGAAACTAAATATGATCTCCCTTGTCTATTATGGTGCTCATTCTGTGGTTCTTGATAATGATGTAGTGTAGAGAGTATCATGTGGTAACAAAGCAGTTGTAGCCCATCTATGGGTATAGAAAACACTCAATACAATCCAGGAAATGGTGGAAAAAGAGCTTTGACACTCAGCCTGGATAAAAAACAGTGTGTCACCTTCCAATCCTACAGAAAGGAAAAACATGTCAAAATGAAATGAGCAGCACAAGAAGAAGGATGTGGTGTAGGGTGAAGCTGAGTGAGGAGATAATAGCTGGTAGGATGAGAAGCATCCTCCCAAAGGACAAATGCAGACCAAAAGCAAAACAAAGAACCTCATCTCCAGGCTGTGTGTAGGGTGCCCTGAAAAATAAATTGAGTCACCACCAAGAGAGTCCTCATAGCTTTGAGACTGTACAAACTTGAAACTCAAGAGATTCAAGACACAAGAGTCTTAACCCCAAAGTCACATTACCATGCTTTTTCCTGAAGACTCAATGGGCTGTGTTTGAAAAAGTGATAACCTACTTTTTCAAGAGCAAAAGTCAGATCCTTATCAAAACACTAGTAGTAAAAAGTTTCTATTTCAGAATCTACCAATTACTTAACTGAAGAAAGAAATGTTTTCTAAAGTCTTCTGTAGAAAGATCAATGTTTAAAGACATTCAAAGTCTTCTGAAGTTAGACCACTTTTATTTTGGATATATTCTCTTTGAGCATATTTGTGTTTTAAACACAAACTAACACATTTAATAAGTAGGCAAGACAGATGCTACTAATCCTGAGAAGTAGGATATCAAGAGCGACCATTTTCTTTTCCATCGCATGTTTTATTCGTGACATCTTTGAAGTTACCCGAAGTTCTTGAATCATGATTTTCAATCATGTCCTGTGGCTGCATGAATGGACTGCTTCATGCTTCCAGAATGAAGTTGGGAAGGCTTGTGATTGAGAAATGGTGTAGAGATGGCCACTCACTTACACTGAACATTTCACATTGTTTTATTCATCAACAGACCTAGTCGTACTCTTAATTTTTTGATTAACTATATTTTTTTTAAGTTCATATTAATATGGGAGCACAGTTAAGTTACATGGTTCGCATAAGTAAGGTTAAAGTCTGAGTTGCAAATGTGTCCTTTAAACAGGGGTGCAATGCACATGTTGAGTGGGAATTTACCAGACTTCTTCCTCGAATCCCATCGAGTTTTTCTCTCATAGGAGCATGTATTAATCTAATGGTGCCACTTTAGGACTAAGTCCATGTGATGTTTGTTGTTGATTCTTGTGACACTTCACTGAGGAGACTGGCTTCCAATTACATCCATGTGTTGCAAAAGATACAAAATATCCACCTTTTGTTAGTGTAGAATAGCATTCCATGATACATATAAATATTCCAGAATTTATGACTCCATGTGTTGAAGGTCACTTGGGTTATTTCCACATCTTCATGATTGTGTATTGTGCTGCTATAAACATTCAAAGGCTGGTATCTAAATAAAATGTGCCTTTATTATCTTGGGAAAATTTCTAGTAATGGGATTCATATAAAATAGTAGGCCCATACTTAGCTCTTTTAGGCCTCTTCATACTACTTTCCATATGGGCCATAGTAGTTGCAGTTCCATCACGAGTGCATGAGTATTGCTTTCTTTCTGCACCCATGCCAGCATCTGCTGCTTTGAGACCTTATGATTGGGGTATTCTCACTGGGGACAGGTGCAATCTGAAATCTTAATGGTTTGGATTTATATTTCTCTGAAAATTAATGACAAAGAGCATGTATTCACAATTAGTTTTTCCATTAATCTGTTTTAGTGAGACAAGTTTCTATTCTTCTCTCTTGCTCAGTTAATAAGATTATTTAATCTTATTGATTTTTTGACTTGCCTATATATTCTGGTTATTAGTCTTTTGGTGATGTCTAGTATCTTTTTCTGGAATGGCCATTAGAGTTAATCTCATATTACTGTTGATGTCCTGAATATCATCAAAATGTTTTCCTTTCAATGTTTTCATTACCTTCACAGAAAGGAATAAGTCATAATGGACAGATGAGACAAGTAGGGAGGATGATGAAGATCAGGAGGAAGAGGGGGAGGAAGATGAAGAAGAGGAGGAGGAGCAGGAGGAGGAGGAGGAGGAGGAGGTGGAGGCCAAACCAAGAGTGAAAATGATGTTGCTCACTATTAACTCCCTCACAGACAGTGCTATGTGATCTGGTGCCTTGTCATCATGGAAGAGCTATGACATTTTGGCTACAAATTCAGAACTTTTCTGTTGAATTTTTTTATCTAGCCTTTTTAATACTTGCCAAACTCAACTTTGTAAACCATTCGTTTATTTTTTTTTAACAAATTCATACTGAATAATTAATCTGAGATCAAAAACTTTAGCAACATCATTTTCACTCTTGGTTTGGGCTCCTCCTTTTCTTACTCCTCTTCCTCATCTTCTTCCTCATCCTACTCTTCCTCCTCTTCCTCTTCATCCTACTCTTCCTCCTCCTTTTCTTCCTCCTCCTCATCTTTTCCCTCCACCTCCTCTTCCTCCTCTCCTCTTTCTCCTCCTTCTCTTCCTTCTCCTCCTCTTCCTCCTCCTCTTGTTCCTTCTCTTCTATCTCTTCTTCCTCCTCCTAATCTACCTCCTCCAATTCCACTCCTGCTCTTCTTTCTTTCACTCTTTTCTGCTCATTTCAGCTCCTCCTCCTCTTTATGGTCATCCTCCTTGTTCTCCTCTGCATCCTCCTCTTCTTGTGGAGAATTGCCTGACTTCCGTTGTGCACTTTGACGCTTATTTTCAGGCTTGTATTGGTATTTCATTTTATTTTTCAGCAGTGATAAAACAACCCCAATCCTGGATTGTTTGCAAACATATTTTTCAGAACAATTATAATATGTATTTTTTTCTAATTTTACTTTTGCTGCTTTAAAGTCATTGGTATCTGCAATGAGAACTACAACTTCCAGGTTCTTAGGATTTTCAATAGTATAAAATAATATTGTTTTCTAAACTTTTACCCAGTGAATGAGCAGGAAGAGGAGGAAGAAGAGAAAAAGGAGGAAGATGAGGAAGAGCAAGAGGCGGAGGAAGTGGAAAAGGAAGAGGAGGAATAGGAAGAGGGAGAGGAGGAGGAAGAGGAGGAACACGAGGAGGAAGAGGAGGAAGAAGAGGAGGAGAAGGAGGAGTCCAAACAAAGAGTGAAAATGATATTGCTAATGTTTTTAATCTCAGATTGATTATTCAGTATGAATTACTAAAAAATTAAAAATGGTTCACCAAGTTGATTATTGGGGAGGATTAAAAAGTTTAGATAAAAGAATGCAATGAAAAAGGTCTGAATTTTTAGCCAAAAAGTCATGGCTCTTCCATCATGAAAAAGCACCAGTTCACACAGCACTGTCTGTGAGGGAGTTAAGAGCAAGCAACATCATTTTCACTCTTGGTTTGGACTCCTCCTTCTCCTTCTCCTCTTCCTCCTCCTCCTCTTCTTCCTCCTCCTCCTCTTCCTCCTCCTCCTGCTCTACCTCCTCCTCCTCTTCCTACTCCTCTTCCTCCTCATCCTTCTCTACATCTTCCTCTTCCTTCTCCTCCTCCTCCTCTTCCTCCTCCGTATCTTTTTCCTCCTCCTTCTCCTCCTTTTCCTCCTCCTCCTCTTTCTCCTCCTTCACCTTCTCTTCCTCCTCTTCTTCCTTCTCTTTCTTTTTTTCCTCCTCCTAATCTACCTCCTCCAATTCCACTCCTGCTCTTCTTTCTTCCACTCTTTCCTGCTCATTTCAGCTCCTCCTCCTCCTCCTTATGGTCATCCTCCTTGTTCTCCTCTGCATCCTCTTCTTGTGGAGAATTCCCTGATTTCCATTGTGCACTTTGATGCTTAGTTTCAGGCTTGTATTGGTATTTCATTTATTTTTTTTTAAGCAGTGGTAAAACAACCCCAAACCTGGATTGTTTGCAAACATGGTTTTCAGAACAATTATAATATGTATTTTTGTCTAATTTTACTTTTGCTGCTTTAAAGTCACTGGTATCTACAATGAGAACTACAACTTCCAGGTTCTTAGGATTTTCAATAGTATAAAATAATATTGTTGTCCAAACTTTTACCCAGTGAAGGAGCAGGAAGTGGAGGAAGAAGAGAAAGAGGAGGAATATGAGGAAGAGCAAGAGGCAGAGGAAGAGGAAAAGGAAGAGGAGGAATAGGAAGAGGGAGAAGAGGAGGAAGAGGAGGAACACGAGGAGGAAGAGGAGGAAGAAGAGGAGGAGGAGAAGGAGGAAGAGGAAGAGGGAGAAGAGGAGGAAGAGGAGGAAGAGGAGGAAGAGGAGGAAGAGGAGGAGTAGGAAGAGGAGGAAGAAGAGGAGGAGGAGAAGGAGGAAGAGGAGGAAGAAGAGGAGGAGGAGAAGGAGGAATAGGAAGAGGGAGAAGAGGAGGAAGAGGAGGAAGAGGAGGAAGAGGAGGAGTAGGAAGAGGAGGAAGAAGAGGAGGAGGAGAAGGAGGAAGAGGAGGAAGAGGATGAGGAAGAGGAGGAGGAGGGAAAAGATGAGGGAAAGGAAGAGGTGGAGGAGAAGAAGGAAGAGGAGGGTGAAGAGGAGGAGGAAGAGGAGGAGGAGGAAGAAGAAGAGGAGGAGGAAGAGGAGAAGGAGAAGGAGGAGTCCAAACCAAGCGTGAAAATGATGTTGCTTGCTCTTAACTCCCTCACAGACAGTGCTGTATGAACTGGTGCTTTTTCATGATGGAAAAGCCATGACTTTTTGGCTAAAAATTCAGACCGTTTTCATTGCATTCTTTTATCTAAACTTTTTAATCCTCCCCAATAATCAACTTGGTGAACCATTTATTACTTTTTTAGTAATTCATATTGAATAATCAATCAGAGATTAAAAATATTAGCAATATCATTTTCACTCTTGGTTTGGACTCCTCCTTCTTCTCCTCTTCTTCCTCCTCTTCCTCGTCCTCCTCTTCCTCAGCCTCCTCTTCCTCCTCCTCATTGTGTTGAATGGCCTGACTTTGTGCACTTTCATGCTTAGTATCAACCTTTTCCAACTTTTTATCCTCTGTCTTGATTTCTTCATGGAAGTTAGATGTATTTTCTCAAGATAGGAGCTGTTCAGCTTCACTTTTTGTTTGCAAGTCAGGAGAAGATTTGATTCCTCCATCAAATACGAACTGTAGTTTGCAGGTTAAAGAATGCTACATTGTCAGAAATTTGTTGAAATGCATTCAAGATAGGAACTCTTCATCTGGCCTACAAAGTTTCTGCTGGGAAATCAGCTCCCAAGTAGCTAGGGCTACAGGTGAGCCACAGCTGTTAATGTGATAGAATTAGCCTTGTAGAACAAGGTGGAGCTTATACAGGACAGCTTACAGCATTTTCTTTTTTTTTTTTTTTTAACATATGCTGCAGCTGTGGACAAGTGCCAGACAGAATCTTGGCAGGATTCTGTGGTGGAATATCTCTGCACATTGTTACATCCATCAGCTTGTCTTTAGGAGGCTGGTCCACCTGAATTAAAGGTCATACAGGAGGCTCTGAAGCTCATTTAGAATTCAAGGGCATCAAGGCCAGAGTCCAGAGACATTATAAGCGAGTCAATGCTTCAATTCAATTGGACCATTTTCTTTGATTCATCACACTGTGGGCCAGCTGCACAGTCGCTTTTTTCTTCAAGCTCTCACATGAGGAAGCATGGCTCTCTGGAAAGCTAGATGTATCTGTCAAAAAAATCAAACAGGATTAACACTCGTACTTAGAACGAATAAACCCATACTTCCTTAGAAATGAACTATATTGCTTAGTTTTATTGTCTTTTTAGGTAATGTATTTCAATTCCTACTGCCAATAAAGAAACTATTACAATATTACCACAGGTGTTAAAATGGGAAATGCCTGTTGAGGTGTACTAGATTTATCTTAGGTCCTCATGAATGGTCTTTCTCTATGCAAAATTTTCCCAAACAATGAAAATGTCATTAGACTAAGTGGTAATAACAAAATAAAAGTAAAAAAATAATTCCATATACCTAGTTCTGCATAAGAATGTACCTTCTAACATGGGTTACTGGATGTTAAACATAGCTTACTCTTGGGAAATCCATTGACTAAGTCTATCAGTTTCTTTTGCTCAAGTTTCTGTAATATCCATTACCTCATTTCATATTTACAGTAATCGTAAAGAAACTTTCATCCACATTTTTTAGATTAAGATATTGATGCTCAGTGGCATAAAACAATTGGCCAAAGATAACATAACTAGCAGCTAGTGATATAGGAATTCGTAACCTGGAGGTTTCTTTTGTCTTTGATTTTAACATCTGCCTATCTGCAAATAATGCAAATTGTTGTCAAATGATCTCATAGCACAGTAAAATGCTGAGAAGTGTGTCAAGAATCAGGGAGCGGAAAAAAGAAAAATAAGAACATCAGTCCTGCCTCTACTACTTCTGAGCTTTCTATTCCAGTTTCAACAATATATACGACATATATTAGAATTCCTTAGCTGGGCATTGTGGTGGGCATCTGTAGTCCAAGCTACTTGGAAGGCTGAGACAAGAGAATCACCTAAGCCCAGGAGTGGGAGATTGCTGTGAGCTGTGATGTCACAGAACTCTACAGAGGGTGATAAATTGAGAGACTATGTCAAAAACAAACATTTCTTATAAAGTTTAATTTTTCAAAAAAAAAGTGCAAACCATCCTACTGTAGCATGCTGCCTCTGATAACTTATGAAAGCTAGGAACTTATCACACACCTTATTTAACTCTACCATCCTGTTAAATAACCTGACCTGTTAGCAGGCCTTCTAAGAAATGACGGGAAACCCAGGGCTCTGTTGAGCCACATACCAGGCTTGCTTTCTTTCAGCTTGCATGGCTTTGAAGAAAACAATTGTGCCAGCATCTTCAGAGACATGAGTCAATTTTTCACCAAGAGCAACCCAATTATTGACAGTACCTGAGGGTTTTTCTTGAGTATTTCATATTCCGGATGACTCTCCAAACAGGGCAGTGACATGTCCTCCAAAGATGTTGCGGCAGTTTTTTATCACAAATTCCACAAGCTGATTAACGTATAAAAAGAAGCATTTATTTTCATATAACATGTTGATAAATTGCATTTTATAGAGTAGACTTAAATTTAAGAAAGTGTATTCTATTCAACTTCTATAAGACATTGTCTTTAAGACTAAATACCTTCCATTTCCTTTACAAATGGTTATTCAGTTCCCCAGAAAATATAATACAAAAACTTCATTACCTTTTCTGCAGAGGCCATTTCTTCTCTGCTTGCAGAAGGATGCCAGATAATACTTGGAGCCATACACACCCCTAAGTGTAAAGCATCCATTTCATTTGCCGCGGAGAGTTCAGCGATATTACTTAAGACCAGGAACACGTACCGTAAGAGCACAACGTTTGCTCTTGGTAGCTGGTCTAATAGCCTAAATACAGAAAAATGCACTTGGTAGGCAAGGCAATTTATTTCAATCTTGTAAAGGCAGGCAACACTAACTTTGCATGAGGTACAAGGCAAATAGGAACCCAGCTCAGATACCCAAGTTTCAGTTAATGTGGAACCCAATAAAGTGAGAACTGCAGGGAGACAATGAGAAAAGAAACACTGGAGATTTGGGGGGGGCATATTTATACACTGTCTTTACAACACAATGAAAACTTAGTAGAATTCAGATAAGTGTCATTTATAAACGAATACTCTTCATGAAATACTTCCCTGAAACTAGCTCAATATGTTGAAGCTTAGGCAAATCTTGCAACATTTAGATTACTCTCAACCACAACCCACCAAAACCTTTCTGATGAAATTAAACAGTAATTAAATTTAAATTGCTCCTTTATTTTTAACTGGCAACACAGAAATGCTGTCTCTAGGTGAAGAACCAAATCCCAGCTGTAAAGACCACCCGGTCCATTCTGAGAGTTCATTGTCTGCTCCACCATCTTCTGTGGTTGATTTTGTTCCAAATATTGCCTCATTCCTTTTTTTTTTTTTTTTTTTTTTTTGAGAAAGAGCCTCACTGTGTCACCCTGGGTAGAGTGTTGCAGTATCAGTTGTCAGTTGTCACAGCAACCTCAAACTCTTGGGCTCAAGCTACTCTCTTTGTCCAGCCCTTTAAGCAGCTGGGACTACAGCCACCTGCCACAATGCCCAGCCATTTTTTCTTTTTTGTGGCAGGTGTTTAGCCATTGTTTAGCTGGCCCAAGCCGTGTTCAAACCTGGATCTTTCAGTGCGTGTGTCTGGCGCCATAACCACTGTGCAACAGGATGCAGAGCCAAATCTTACCTCCTTTCTATCACTTTTTACATATGTGTCACGTTTTCATTACTTTCTTTTCTACTATTCTCATTTGGTAATTGCTAAGAGATTCTTTTTTTCTTTTCTTTTTCTCTCTCTTTTTATCTCTTAACAATTTTTTTTTATTAAATCATAACTGGGTACATTAATGCATTTATGGGGTACAATGTGCTGATTTTGTGTACAATTTGGAATGCTTACATTAAACTGGTTAACATAACCGTCACCTCACTTTCTTAATGATAGTGTTAAGACATTTATACTCTACTCTTAATTGATTGACATGTACCCTTGCAATATACACCCTAGGTGAAGTTCCACCAATTACCCACCCTCCACACGTCCTCTTCCCTTCCTTCTCCTCACTCTCCTCTTCCCTCTTTCATTATGGGCTACAGTTGTGTTTACCTGATTATTTACCCAAATAATGTATTACTCCTACTCAGAAAACATGGACAAGCTGATATTCATGATTGTGCTTTTTTAATAAAAGAATCTGCAACCTGAGGAAAACAAGCATGTCTGACTCCTGTTGTACAAATCACAGAAAATACTTCTTCAGCATAATAGTCTGAAAAGAAGTATAATTCCTCTGAGGAGGAATTATGCAGGACTTTCAAATGGACCAAAAGATTACTGGGTGTATTGTATATAAAATAAGGCATCTAGTAAACGCTTTGGGGATACTATGGGATCCTTAAGCCTTTTCACAACCAGGACTGTTTACATCTCTGTCATTGAAGATAACTGTTAGCAGTGTACATAAAACATTGCAAAAGAATTGAAAACTCTGTCTGGTAGAGAGTCAACAGATTTCTCTGAACCCTTGCTCTGGTAGAAAGCGGGATATTTGCATCATTTTGTAAATTTATTTCAGTATTTCTGGCTCAATTTGGTTCAAATACGTAAGGTTACATAATGTGCAATCTATAAAGATGGCTACACTATCTTACCGATTCCCTTATTAATTATTAATTTAACTAAAAGCATTGATATGCATTTATTTCATATTTTCATGAGAGACATAGTATTTTATTTTATCTCACTTTATTTTATTTGTGTATGTATGTATTTATTTATTTATTTTGAGACAGAGTCTCACTATGTCGCCCTTAGTAGAGTGCTGTGGCATCACAGCTCACAGCAACTGCACAGCCTTGATCTTAAGCAATTCTCTTGCCTCAGGCTCCCAAGAAGCTCCTCAGGCATTCAACACAACACTGGGCTATTTTTGTTGTTGTTGTTGTTGTTATTGTTGTTTGGGACAGGCCAGGTTTGAACTTGCCAGTCCTGGTGTATGTGGCCATAATTCTGGCCTCTGAGCTACAGGGTCTGAGCCTGTAGCTTTTAAAAAATATTTATCTTTTAATGGTACATAGGATAAATACATATATGAATGATATGTGTATTATAAATATAGATAAATGATATTGTGAACAATGACCAAACAAATATGTAGAATTTGATGCTATCTAAATGGCTTACACCAAACCCTAATGGAAGTGGAGTTATGATTATGCCACATGGCTTAGTTTCTGGTATCTTCAATATCTGTACTATGTTCCAACAATCCCCAAAAGTATGCATATAATTCATATTTAAAAGATGTTCAAGGAAAAATATCTATACTAAACAATAACATGCACGTAAATGATAATGAGTGTCCTGAATTTTCACAGAACGCACACTCTTTAGTCAGAGTAAATAAACATTTCTTTTCTATTCTCTTATCATGTTGGATATATCCAAGAAAGGACTATCGAATTGGTCCCAAAATTTCCCTTGGCACGAGAAGAAACAATTTACTTTTTGTGATCATACTGACACTATACATCTCCCTTTTTTACTGACATGACTCAAGAAGCTGAGCTGGGTGATTCTCTGCTTTGTTCCCACAATATTCTCTAAATATCTCTTTTATAGGACAGATTAGACTGCACTGACAGTAATTTCTTGGTTTATCTATCTTTCCCAAACTGAATTTCTCGAGAAGAGGAAATAAGTCATTTTCTCTCTATGACTTCAGTTCAAGAATTAATAGAGATGTTTAATTACTTTGATATTTACCAAAATTAAGATCATAAATTGTAACCTGTGTTATGCTGCATTAATTCACTTCCAAAAACCACAGTTGACTCCCCTTTCTGACTCTTCCATGCAAGTTTCAATTTGCAAGTCTTATTGGGGTTTCTGGCAGGGATCCATTTGATTGTGTCTGTAGAGATTTTACATTTCTTCATTTTTTTGTCTCTCAAAAATTTCATAGTGACCCACATAACAGCTAGTGAATTAATGAATAATAGCTCTTTTTATTCATTAAAAGTCAGGTACACAGAACGGGCACAATGTTCAAGCATTTCATGCTTATTGGATTAGTGAGAAAACAATGACAGTGACAAGCTCATAGAAGCCAACTTCTAACCTGCTGCCCATGAATATAACTTTGAGTTTTAGTAGACAAATTATAAAATGTAAGGTATAAAATTAATTTTTGAGACATAAATGTTAAAATAATTACCTTTTAATTTTTTCAATTTTCTGTCTGTCGCTGCTTTTCTCCATTACGGACAGCCACTCGTGGTAGAGCCTTTTTGCAAAAATGCTTTCCGGAATGTTTTTTAGAAAATCCTTACACAGAGGAAAAACAAATGTGTTAAGGCATTATTCTCATATCAAGTATATGCCAGAGAAGCCAGAAAGAATATAACTTGTTTCAAAGTTTAGTGAAGTCCTCCCTTCCACGAACTACACAGAATTCTGTGCCAATTCACCACTGACTTTTCAACAAAGAAATGAATGCTTTAATTTTTTTTTTCCAAATAAACCCGTAGGAATAACTAAAGTCAGAATAACTGTGGGAAAGCTAAAGGACTTTCTATTTGGGTGGAACCTCCTCTGTGTACACATTTTAGCAGACTTGTACGACATCCTATGTTCTGGTGTTAAGGTGGTCTTCATGCCATCAGTATATGATATGGGAATGTTAAAAGAGCAAGTTTGAATCCACTTTACTGTTTACTCTTTTTCTGTTATGTTCCATTAGCTTCAAAACCAGTTCTTCTTCTGTATCCCTCCATTGTATAACTATGAATGCACGCCTCTAAAATTGTTAGTGATGTAAGTTACTAACTACACTGGTGATTATATCCTTGGTGATTATCCCTTTTTATGATCATGTTGTTTCTGACCCTCACCTGCGAGTCCCCCTCCCTACATTACCTTAGGAGATTGTAGATTGTATTTTTTTGTGAAAATGAATTACTAAGTGCTCTTGTGATCATAGCCTAATAAACTGAGTAACACACCTCACTCTCTGTTGCTTTCGCTCTGGAAAAATGCATGCTTGACCCCTGGAAAAGTTTTGCCTTCTAAAATTCAGAGCCTCACTCAATTCAGGGTTGCACTCAGAAACTTCATTTTAAGACACTGGGGCAGTTGCCAGCCGGCTCTTCAATAAAAATTTTCCTCTTTAATTTGACTTGTCTGGTGGTGTGGTCTTTGAGGGGACTCCTGGACATAACATTATAGAGATTCCAGGGAGGTTCTCCAGACACTGACACTGCCGATACTCAGGCAGCCTCCAGGGTGAGCTTTCATTAGAAGCCCCCTGGGGGCTTTCCAGGGACCCTATAGTACCCAGTGCCCTCAGGAGAAAAGCTGACAATCACTCATAAATTCTGCCAAAGTCCACCTCCGGAGGGAAGAAATTTAAACACCCATATCTGCCTAGTGTCTGCAAACATGAGTGTAACAACTTGTTGTGTACATTTCTTGTTGTGCTTATTTGTTCTTGTAGACCACTGTGATAATATATAACTTTTTGTTGTATTTGTTTGTTGTGAGTTGTGTAGGGCCTTTAGGAACCTCTGAGGGAAAGCCAAAGGGGATGGAGCTGTGGACAGGAACCCCAGGTTGCTGGGCTATTGGCCTGTCAGAGACTGTCAGAAGCGTGTGTCAGTAGAGCATCCCACCCCTCAAAATGCTAGAAGAAAAACAAATGGTGAGTTTTAGCCCAGCCAAAGACAGCAAGACATTTCTGCTGCTGAGACATCATTGCTGTGGCCTCAGTCCACGGGGAAATTGGGGTTCAGAGGGCAGGTGAAAAGGGACTTTGATTTCTACCCTCAAGAATGATGCCTGAGGTTGGTCCTGTAATCCTGTGAGACAGTAAAATCATACTCCCGGGCTTTGGGCCTGTCAGAAGCAGGAACCATGGGTTACTGAGCTATTGGCCCATTGGGGGCTCCCACAGAACACTGGGATGCTGATGGGGACCCCTAGCCACAGTTACACAAAATTACATATTTTAGTTCATTCCTGTTCCATTTATGTCTTATGCATTTAGTTAATATATTTTAGTTTGTACTTTTGCTTTTTTACAACATAGTGTTTTCATCACCAAAACCAGACTCACCCCTAAGCTGTCTTTTCAAACATTTGAAGGATATTTTTCCACAGACAGAGTTCTCCAAGGAACACCTTAGGACCCTTTGTGAACTTGAGTGATGAGCTTTTAATGTGGGATGCCCCCCTATTCATTCACAGGTGCTTTTGAGCCTTTTCTCTAACAAGTTTAGAAAACAGCCTCAGAGATTCTAGTCAAGATGACTGGTGGAGATGGATGAGACCACCTTGGGAGGGAGAGTTCAGATGCACCTGGTGGTTTCTGCTAATCCGCCAGGTCCCCTTGATGAGTCTTCAGGGAGTCAAACACAGGGAGGAACTGGCATGCAGGAACAGGCACCTATACAGGCAGACGTCTAAGACAAGGTAAGATCCATCTGGGATTCCCACAATTTGGTTGGAAGTGGGGGGTCTGATCAACCTCTGAGTCTGTTGAGTGGTGTACGAGTGTGTGTATTGGTTCTGAGCGTATAGAAATGTGAGAGTAAGTGTGGACTAATAGACATAGTTCATGTCAGGCCCTTGTCTGTCTTGTTGTTTTATGTCATTTGTTCAGGGTTCATGGGAAAATTGGTCTCGGCCTGAAACAAACAGTCTTGGAGACATTTGTGAGTGGATTGCAGATCTTTTCATTCAAGGGATCCTTCAAGACTTTGCTCCTTCTGAGATCTCCTTCTTTACCTACTTGCTCTTATGTGTCCTACAACGCTCATCACTTGGTGTGCCTTTGACCTGGCAATCACTGGTCTCTTCATCCGTATTATTGCTATTTCGCTTGGTAGTGCTGCCCCTCCAGAGTAGTCCTCCAAATGGTGTGTGGCTCTGACTACTTGTTTTATCTCTTTGTGGAGACCTTGTTCATACTTCTGTCCCCACCCAGTGTATTTTTCCCAGCTAGTTCTAATTCTTCTGCATCTCCCTAGCTCGTTGATGACTCATCCTCACCAGACTTTGGGTCCCTCTTTTTTCCATCATCTGGGGAAGACTCTTCCATCATAGCAGTAGCTCTTGACATGAGGTCCTCTCTTTTTCCTAGTCTAGGGAGGTCTCTATTGCAGGAAGTGATGACACTCTTGAACTACATAAAGACCCTGGAGACTTGTCTGTTCCATTCTCCCACTATTCAGAGTTATTACTTAGAGTGTCTTTCCTTCCAGGATTCTCACTCTTAGCATTTGCCCCATTGTGGTACTCTTGGTTCCCATCAGTCAAGAGAAAGGAATTGTGTAGTTTTTATAATATTATTATCCCCTGTTGGCTCCAAAATTTCCATCCTGTTGACTTCTTAGTACATGTATTTTGTCATCCTATCACATTTCCTGTAAGCCTTCATTCTTATGCAGGCAACAGGGCTGTTGCCGGAATGACAATGATGACTGGTTAGAAATTCAGACATTAAAAGGAGTTCTGATTCCTTTCACTGCCTATAAAGACTAGCCCACTGCTTTTAATTGACACGTGCTATTAAAGGTGCCATTAAAGGACAAGAGTAGGCCACTCAACGTCAAGTGAGAATCTAAGGTATTTCAAAAAACATCAATGTCCTCATGTCACTCTAGTATTATACTTTTATTCTTGTCAGAGAAGTAATAAGAAAAAAAATAGATCGATTCCAAGGCATTCCCTGTTCTATCGTATCTTCCACTAGACATGTGCCTGGATGATTGTGATTCAGGCTTATTGTCATAACACGTAACCACTTGGGGGTTAGGCTATTGAGTTTTCTAATTCCAAACTAATTTGAACTATTGCACCCATTTTAAAAGTCAGATAGAGAAGAGGAAAAATTGTGATTTCAAAATAGGGCAATTCTTTTAAAAACCTCCATAGAGAAAATACTCATGATTGCTCTTGAAGAACAACATTAAATCTTACAACTATCCTTGAATGAAAATAACTTGGAACCATCTTAACTAACTCTGCCACAGTTGGAATAACAACTTAGGAGAGGTTCTGAATTGCAGTCATGAACCCCCAGCACATGACTAAACATCTCTTGTCTTTCAAAGCAGAACCTAGGCCTCAGAAGAATTTCACAATTCATTTGAGCTGAGATTTCACAGGACTAAAGATAAATGTCTCCTGAAAAGTCAGATGTATCCAAGTTAGCAAATATCAAGCAATTTTTGTCCAATCACACTGGGAAGACTTATACTTCTATTTCAGTAAAAGCAGAAGACTATGTTAATTAGTTGCATGTAAGCAGTCCAATTTCTACAGATAATCAAGACATTGAATCCCATCATCACAAAATTGTATTCATGATTTGTGTACAAATGACTTAATGAAAAAAAAAACATGAGTGAAAAATTAAAAGAATACTTAAGTACCATTTCAAAACAGACTTAAAAATAAGAAAACAGAAGTTTACAAAGTTGTGGTGAAAAATATGTCCCTTTTCACAACCACTTAGAGAAAATGGGTGTAAAACGCAGTTGTACAATAAAACTTCAATTACCCAAAATCCATTTAAGCAGATTCTTCAATCATTATGATTCTTTTTTTTTTGCCCCTTTAAAAAAAATAATATTCTTGTCATTCAAATCACAATTTAGCACTTAAAATACCATTGTTCTTTGCAATAGCCTTAGCAATTTAGTACATTTTAAGAAGTGTATTTTTATGAAAAACAGTATGCTGAGAAGATAGCTTGAGACAGCCTGATTTTCTTAAAAAAAGAGATGAAAGAAAACCTAATTTCATGAAGAATATTTATAATGCCAATGTACATGCACAATATGCATATCCTTGGCATATATAATTTGCTTAAAGGACAATGTATGTCTGTATTATATTGCAGGATGGAAGAATAAGTACAAACCCTTTGCAAAACTGAATACATGACAATAAATCAAGTTCTCCATTTTTTTGAGTGACATTTATTTGAAAATGTCTAAATGAGGATTTGTTGAAGAAGAGACATGGCCCATGTATGAAGAAATGTGATTGATCGTAAAGTCATGAAGTAAGATTGTCTAACAAGAGGGCCACTCTGCTGAACTAGAGGTAGGCAAGATTCATTGTCATCATGTTTCCCTGAGATTCAGGCTGAGGGCTGGTCTCTACCACTGGCTCTGGTTGATTCCAATCCTTTGGGAGATGAAGGCCTAAGAAAGTCCTGTAGAAGCTATTTCCAGTGACAGAAGCTGTGCTAAAAGCTGATTTTAGGTCTAGGTTTTCAAAAAATAAATACATGATCGACTTTTAATCTTCTAAAACAAACAAACTTTCAACTCCAAATCCGATATCCAGGTAAACTGAGTTTCATTTATGATGGAGAAAATAAATACTTTAATGACATTCACATGTTGAAGAAATTTGCCATAACCAAACCAGCTCTTCAGGATATTCCCAGCACTATCCTCCATAATGACCAGCCCATTCCTGTACCACAAAAGTAAACTCATTCAGAAACTTTTGATCAAACTCCAACTTCCACAGTGGTGAAAGGATTAAAAATGTCTATTGGACTTTTGAAAAACCCAATACCCAAAATTTTACCAGACTTATCAATATTCTCCATTAATGTGAATGGCTTAAACTGTCCTCTAAAGAGGCAAAGGTTGGCTGACTGAATACAAAAACTCAGGCCAGATATTTGCTGCATACAAGAATCACATCTTACCTTAAAAGATAAATATAGACTCAGGGTGAAAGGATGGTCATCCATATTTCAGGCAAATGCTAATCAGAAAAAAGCAGGTGTTGCAATTCTATTAGCAGATACAATAGGCTTTAAACCAACAAATGTAAGGAAGGATAAGAATGGTCACTTCGTATTTGTTAAGGGTAATACTCAATATGATGAGATTTCAATTATTAATATTTCAGCAACCAACCAGAATGCGCCTCAACTTATAAGTGAAACACTAACAGACATGAGCAACTTGATTTCCTCCAGCTCTATAATGTTGGAGATTTCAACACTCTTTTGACATTGTTGGATAGTTCCTCCAATAAGAAGCTGAGCAAAGAAATTTTAAAATTAAACCTAACCAACATTTGGATTTAGCAGACATCTACAAATATTTCATCACAACATAGCTGAATACACATACTTCTCATCAGCCCACGGAACATACTCCAAAATTGATCACATCTTATGTCACAAGTCTAACCTCAGTAAATTTAAAGGAATAGAAATTATTCTTTGCATCTTCTCAGACCACCATGGAATAACAGTTGAACTCAGTAACAGCAGGAATCTGCATATTCATACAAAAACATGGAAGTTAAATAACCTTATGCTGAATGATAGCTGGGTCATAGATGAGATTAAGAAGGATAACCTGAAATTTTTAAAACAAATGAAAATGAAGACACAAATTATCAGAACCTCTGGAATGCTGCAAAGGCAGTCTTAAGAGGGAAATATATAGCACTGCGAGCTTTCCCCAAGAGAGCGAAAAGAGAGGAAGTTAATAACTTAATGAGACATCTCAAATAACTGGAAAAGGAAGAACATTCCAACCCATAACCCAGTAGAAGAAAAGAAATAACCAAAATTAGAGCAGAATTAAATGAAATTGAAAAAAAAAAAAGAATTATACAACAGATCAATAAATCAAAAAGTTGTTTTTTTGAAAATGTCAATAAAACAGATAAACCTTTGACTAACCTAACCAGGAAGAAAAGAATAAAATCTCTAATTTCATTAATCAGAAATGACTAAGAGGAAATAACAGTAGACTCCTCAGAAATTCAAAAAATCCTTAATGAATATTACAAGAAACTTTATTCTCAGAAGTATGAAAATATGAAGCAAATTGAAAATACTTGGAAGCACCTCACCTTGCACAATTTAGCCAGAATGAAGTGGAAATGTTGAACAGCCCTATATAAAGTTCTGAAATAGCATCAACCATACAACATCTCCCTAAAATGAAAAGCCCGGGACCAGATGGCTTCACATCAAAATTCTACCAAACCTTTAAAGAGGAAGTAGTATCTATATTACTCATCCTGTTCCAAAATATAGAAAAAGAATGAAGACTACCCAACACGTTCTATGAAGCAAACATCACCCTGATCCCCAAGCCAGAAGCCGACCCAACAAGAAAAGAAAATTATAGACCAATATCACTAATAAATATAGATGCAAAAATATTCAACAAGATCCTAACAAACAGAATCCAGCAACACATCTAACAAATTATACATCATGATCAATTTGCTTTTCTCCCAGGGTCTCAAGGATGGTTCAATATACGGAAAACTATAAGTATAATTCAGCACATTAAACAAATTAAAAAACAAAGAACATATAATTCTGTCAATTGATGCAGAAAAGCTTTAGATAATATCCAGCATTCCTTCATGATCAGAACACTTAAGAAAATTAGAAAGGGGAAAGGGAGGGGAGGGAGGGGGGAGGGAGGGGGAAGGAGGGGCATTAATGGGATTACACCTGCGGTGCATCTTACAGGGGTATATGTAAATCCTAGTAAATGTGGAATGTAAAGGTCCATTTTCTTAGCAAAATAACTAAGAAAATGCTACAAAAGCTATGTTAACTAATGTGATGAAAATGTGTCAAACGATCTATGAACCAAGTGTATGGTCCCATGATCACACTAATGTACACAGCTATGGTTTAATAAAAATAAATAAATAAATAAATAAAAGAAAATTAATATAGCAGGGACATTTCTTAAACTGATAGAGGCCATCTACAGCATACACACAGCCAATATTGTATTGAATGGAGTTAAATTGAAATCATTTCCACTCAGATCAGGAACCAGACAAGGCTACCCATTGTCTCCATTGCTCTTTAACATTGTAATGGAAGTTTAACCATTGCAATTAAGGAAGAAAAGGCTATCAAGGGTATCCATATAGGGTCAGAAGAGATCAAACGTTTTCTCTTTGCAGATGATATGATTGTCTATATGGAAAACTCCAGGATTCTACTACAAAACACTTAGAAATAATGAAGGAATACAGGAGTGTCTCAGATTACAAAATTAACATTCATAAATCAGTAGCTTTTATATATACGAACAATAGTCAAGATGAAAAAACATTTAAGTACTCTATTCCATTCACAGTAGTGCCAAAGAAGATGAAATATTTGGGAGTTTATCTAACAAAGGACGTGAAAGATCTCTATAAAGAGAACTATGAAACTCTAAGAAAATAAATAGCCGAAAATGTTAACAAATGGAAAAACATACCAGGCTCCTGGCTGGGAAGAATCAACATTGTTAAAATGTCCATACTACCCAAAGCAATATACAATTTTAATGCAATAACTATTAAAGCTACATTATCATACTTTAAAGACCTTGAAAAAAATAATACTTAATTTTATATGGAATCAGAAAAAAACCTCGAATAGCCAAGACGTTAATCAGAAATAAAAACAAAGCATGAGGACTCATGCTACCGGACCTCAGACTATACTATAAATCGATAGTGATCAAAACAGCATGGAACTGGCACAAAAACAGAGAGGTAAATATATGGAACAGAATAGAGAACCAAGAGATGAACCCAGCTACTTAGCATTATTTGATCTTTGAAAAGCCAATTAAAAACCTTTAGTGGGGAAAAGATTCCCTGTTTAACAAATGGTGCTGGGTGAACTAGCTGGCAGCCTGTAGAAGACTGAAAGTGGACCCACACCTTTCACCATTAACTAAGACAGACTCTCATTGGATTAAAGATTAAAACTTAAGACATGAAACTATAAAAATACTAGAAGAGAGTGCAGGGAAAACTTTTGAAGAAATCTGTCTGGGTGAGTATTTTATGAGGAGGATACCCCGGGCATTTGAAGAAGATTCAGAAATACACTACTGGGACCTGATCAAACTAAAAAGCTTCTGCAAAGCCAAGAACACAGTAAGTAAAGCAAGCAGACAGCCCTCAGAATAGGAGAAGATATTTGCTTGTTGTGTTTTCTACAACGGTTTAATAACCAGAATCCACAGTGAACTCAAACGTATAAGCAAGAAAAGAACAAGTGATCCCATCACAGGCCTGGCAAGGGACTTGAAGAGAAACTTCTCTGAAGAAGACAGGTACACGGCCTACAGACATATGAAAAAATGCTTATCATCCTTAATCATCAGAAAAATGCAAATCAAAACTACATTGAGATATCATCTAACTCCAGTAAGATTATCCCATATCACAAAATCCCAAGACCAGAGATGTGGGCATGGATGTGGAGAAAGGGAACACTTCTGCATTCCTGGTGGGAGTGCAAATTAATACATTCCTTTTGGAAAGATGTTTGGAGAACACTTAGAGATCTAAAAATAGATCTGCCATTCAATCCTATAATTCGTCTACCAGGCATATACCCAGAAGACCAAAAATCACATCATAACAAAGATATCTATACCAGAAGGTTTATTGCAGCCCAATTCATAATTGCTAAGTCATGGAAAAAGCCCAAGTGCCCATCGATCCACGAATGGATTAATAAATTGTGGTATATGTACACCATGGAATATTATGCAGCCTTAAAGAAAGATGGAGACTTTACTTCTTTCATGTTTACATGGATGGAGCTGGAACATATTCTTCTTAATAAAGTATCTCAAGAATGGAAGAAAAAGTATCCAATGTACTTAGCCCTACTATGAAACTAATTTATGGCTTTCATATGAAAGCTATAACCCAGTTATAGACTAAGAATATAGGGAAGGGGAAGAGAGTGGGATGGGAAGGGGAGGATTTGTGGAGGGAGGGTGATTGGTGGGATTACACCTATTACAAGGGTACATCTGAAAGTTAGTAAATGAAGAATATAAATGTCTTAACGCAATAACTAAGAAAATGCCAGGAAGACTATGTTAACCAGTGTCATGAAAACATGTCAAATGGTCTATAAAACCAGTGTATGGTGTCCCATGATCACATTAATGTACACAGCTATGATTTAACAATAAAAAATAAAACTAAATAAAAAATAAACCAAAAAATAAATATATGGCACTTCTGAGATTGTGGGGCAGAATGATTAAGTCCAAACTCTAATTATGAGGTTATAAAGTTTTCACTAATCATGATTGAAGCAAAAGAACCGTATAGAATACGAAATGTCATAAAGGTAAAAGAAAACCCAAATGTTCAAATCATCTGACTCAGCAGTCAAGGGAAAAAGAAACAGGGGAGAAAGTATGAAGAAGATATTTGCATGATAACTATGTACATGAAAGAAATTGTCAGTGATCTCAGCAATTTTTGGCTTGTGTTGGTAGAAGAATATTTCTGTATTAAGGTACAATTCTGTATCTATTTTCAAAAGTTTCACCCAAGGGTGGTGCCTGTGCCTCAGTGAGCTGTGCTCCAGCCCCATATGCCGAGGGTGGCGCGTTCAAACCCAGCCCCGGCCAAACTGCAACAAAAAAATAGCCGGGCGTTGTGGCGTGCGCCTGTAGTCCCAGCTGCTGGGGAGGCTGAGGCAAGAGAATCGGGTAAGCCCAAGAGTTAGAGGTTGCTGTGAGCCGTGTGATGCCACGGCACTCTACCCCAGGGCAGTACAGTGAGACTCTGTCTCTACAAAAAAAAAAAAAGTTTCACCCAAGATTAATTTTGAAATCTTTACCTTCACCAGGAAGAGAGTGCGATAGTGGAGACATCATCATAAACAAGGTGTTGGTTTTTGCAACATCTGTGAGTGGGTTTGGATTATTTTAGATTTGAATAAGATTGTGTTTTGTACATGGGGTAGGAGTAGCAGAAGTAAAGATGGGTTATTGTGAGATGAAAATTTAAAAAGCATATTTGATATGTCGTATCATTGGTGGTGGCTTTTAAGGTCTAAGGTTCCTTTATGATAAATTTTTTTTCATACATATTTGATTTTCAGTTTGCTATAGGTCTTTACAGACAAGAATAATTTTCATAAGGTAACAAAGAAAAGAAATATGCTGCTTCAGAGCTACACGGGGGGTGACAAACAGAGGATTTTTCCTACCTTTAGCACACATGCTAAGACATAGGGATTTTCACGCCCAAGATCAATTTCAACTCCTGCATCCAGTTTTTCAATAATGTCTTTGCAGGAGTCACTGTCACCAGGGACCCAGAAGATGCCAGCCGTCAGGGGTCCCTTGGCGTTGAGGAAAAAAAGAACATCCTATGGGGAAGCAAAGAAAAAAAAAAAAAGGCACTTCATCTCCATGAACAAGGGGAAAGGTACATGCCCTCTTTGGCCCCCGAGTCTGGGATGTGCTAAGATAAAGGCACTGTAGGACTAGATCCAGACAGATGGCTAGAAGGATTAAACTCAATTTCTTTTGAGAGCAGAGTGGTAGTTACCAGGGTAAGAGTGGTAGTGAGGTTAGGGGGATTTTTGGTCCAAAGGTACAACATTTTAGTTAGATGGGAACATTAAATTCAGGGGAGCTACTGTCTAGCAAGGAGACCTCAGTTAACAAGAATGTGTTGTATTCTTAAAAATTGCTGACAGTATTTTAAAGGTGTTCTAGTTTTCTTTCCGTCTTCTACTTGTACTGGAGGAAGAGAATGGCTTTGGAGAAAAGCAATCCATGAGATTCAAAACCTAATTATTCTATGTTATGTACTATGGAACCTAGGGTAAAGTTTGGAGGTTCCAGAACATTTCTTATGTAGGGAGGATGATCTGATAATAACTGCCCCTTAAATGTCTTGTGAGAGCCAACGCCTAGTGGCTTGACTAGTGCCCAGCACTCATAGCTGTGCAATGTGGCATGCCATGCCATTCGTGTAGCACAGTGCTCACGGGTCACTCCATTGTGTTTAGCAGTGATCCACTTCATGTATCCATTGCAGAGAATATAAACTCAGGGGCTTTCATTTCACCCATTTTGTGTTCAAAGTATAATTTCGAGAGACCGAACTTTTATGGTTAGACACTTGAAATACAAATAAAAATGTCTTCAGTCTTAAGAATAAGATTCAGTAGTCACTGCTCCTAATGTGATAATAGAAGACTTTCACAACCATGAGAGTTCATGAAAGGATTTCTGAGGGATAATGAAACATCTCTGTCTACAGAGTCAACTCATTAACACAAGCAAGTTTATGTGACTCTTTCTTGTGGTCAGTTGACTAGATTATCTTTTCATATCATGTCTTCCTCATAAATTTCCAGTATTTAAATCATATTTTCTTTCTTTTTTTTTTTTTTTTTTTGTAGAGACAGAGCCTCACTGTACCGCCCTCGGGTAGAGTGCCTTGACATCACACGGCTCACAGCAACCTCTAACTCTTGGGCCTACGCGATTCTCTTGCCTCAGCCTCCCAAGCAGCTGGGACTACAACGACCACAATGCCCAGCAAATTTTTTTTTTGCTGTTGTTGCAGTTCAGCTGGGGCTAGGTTCGAACCTGCCATCCTTGAAATTAGGGGCAGGCGCCCAACTCACTGAGCCACAGGGGCCGCCCTAGATTTTCTTTTTGAAAACAGAGTCTCCCTTTCTCACCCTCAGTAGAGTATTACAGCTTCATAGTTCTTAGCAACATCAAACTCGTAGGCTGAGGGAATCCTCTTGCCTCAGTTTTTCAATTTTTAGTAAACACAAGCTCTAAGTCTTCCTGAGGCTGGTCTCAAACTCCTTAATCCATCAATCCACCTGCCGAACCCTCCCAGAGTGTTAGGATTACCATTGTAAGCCACGAGGTGTGGCCTCCTACAACATTTACAACAGCTTTTTTTCCATTTATTGGCTCGGGCCGGGTTTGAACCCGCCACTTCGGTATAAGGGTTGGCGCTCTACTCACTGAGCCACAGGCATTGTCCTACATCAGATTTTTATACTCAAAATTATTATTAATACAGATCCTTAGACAAAACTAAGAGTTTTTACACTTTATCCATTTGGGGAAAGATTTCTCTCCCAGAACTCTCGCTTGCCAAATCCCCTTCCATTATTTTACTATGAAAATGAGCCTTACGTAGAGAGGTAAAGGAATATCGCCATAGTCGCAAATGTTCGGCAGGGCAACTCCGAAGAACTTCCCTGGGGCAGGAGAAGAAGATGGTGGTGACACAGGTGAGTTCTCCAGTTCAGTGCCAGAATGACAGCAGCAGGCCCAGTTGATGATACATGTTCTTGTAGATATCATGTGATCCAAATCTAACAATGGAATTGGATATCATTAGCAAAACTAGTTCATCTCACTTTCCCTTAGTACCACAGTTTCCATTTGGAAGTATGTTTGCTACAAAGGCTCAAAGACAGAAAAACTTTCCTAGATCTTTTGTCGTTGACTAGTCAAACTCTCAGGTTACATTACAATCGTGTATAAATGAAAGAAGGCTCATAGAAAACATAATCAAATATTTGGGTTTCCCCTTTATTTCAGAAACATCATCATTCTGTTTACTTGAGTTTTGGTGGTAAATTGTCAAAGGTGAAAGAAAAGTTTTCCTTCCGGCTGAAACAACTTAAAACAAAAAGTGTTGCATATAAAGACACATATTTTATCATTTAAATGAGGACTAAGCATGTGAAAAGTTTTGAATTTGATCATAAATAAATAATGGGAAAAAGAAATTGAGAAGAGAATTTGGGAAGGACAAGATGAAAGGAACAAAGAATTGAAGGAAGAGAAAGACAAAATGAATTGGAAGAGAATAAAGAATAAGAGGAAGAGGAAGGGAAGGAGGAGGTAAGTTATTTCTGCTAAGATGTTCCACACAAAGAGTGTTTTGTTACCTGATGTCCCCCTCTACTATTAAGAACACAGACAGGAAGTTAACGTCCTACAATTTTTTTACTTCCTTTGATACTACAAATACTTTCATGTTTCTTTTCAGTTACCAACATTAAAAAGTATGTTTCAGGAAGCAAGAATGGATGCAAACTTGAGACTTGTCCTTATAAATGAAGTTTTTTATTTCACAGAAAAGGAGACTAATCATGGTGGGAATAAAAGCAAACATAGGAACAAATAAATTTTCGTAAGGGAAGAACCCACTACCAAAGGCATTCAGAGGGACGTGTATCACCACTACCCAGTAGCACACAGAAGCACAATCTTGAAGGCATTTGCATGTGATCTGTATTTGGAATGGACAAGATTTCGACTGATGGAGAATCTACCATAGTGTCTTGCATAGATGAAATACTCAAGAAGTTACTATTGAACAAAACTAGGAAAGGAAGTGAAACTTTATTAGAAATATACAGCATAAACAAAATAGGCAGAAGGAAGAAAAGTCAACTGGAAGATATAATTTTGGGATGCCATAATGTAAAAGTGTTTTTGGTATCATCTGTGCCAAATTTTATTTTATCTGAAACCTAGAAGATATGCACAAGATTTGATACATAAAAAGATAGCTCTCTTGAGGTGCCACTTCCTGGAAAAGTGGGTAAGCCCTGCTGCTTCCCCACAACACATAGAAACAGGTAACAAGTGAACGCTCTGGAAAACAAACACAAATCAACTCACTGGAAGGCAGTAAAGTGACCCAGACAACGTAGAACTACAGGTATAAGTTTGACACCTAGACAGGGGGATGTGATATCACTGGACGTATATTACATTTCTAGAGGTTTTAGTCTGAAGGCAGGCCTCAGGGTAGTGAGAGTGAATAAAATGCAGAGAGAGACCTCTTCTCTTGCAGGCTTGAAGATCTAGTGAAGCAAAACAGAGGTACCCACAGCAGCTGCAAAGGGAGGGGGGACCCCAGAAAGAGAACACCTGATACTGAAAAAGACAAACATTGTGAGTACATCCTGCCCAAAGCTCTGGATGACCCTTGAAGCTTGCATTTGCAGAGCAGATTCAAACTAGCCTGCAATTATGGTTCTTGGAACGAAAGTGTGAGGAGCCATATGACGAGGCTGTCCCCAGTCAGGGGTGGGCCCTATTTCGCCAGTAAGAACGAAAGAAAATCAGTCATGAAACTCTGGCTGTGTGACATTCTTCTTTATGACACCAAACAAAGCTACCCAGAGAAGATCTTTAGCTACCACCATTCTCTGATAATGAAACAGTGAAGGAGATGGTCTTTTGGTGCAGGACATAGCCAGCAGTGTCAAATGCTAATCTTAAGAAAGTCTTCTGTATTGTTCAGAATACTTGCTAATGTGTCTTAGCATTTCATATCCTCAGAATAACCTATTTAAATCAAATAGTTTAAAAGCCAAGTAGTGAAAAGATAAACATATTAATGTCATTTTGGTAGATGGTTTTAACATCATTCTGCCAGATCATCTGCACTTCCCTTTCTTGGGTGCAGTAAGTGCATCACCGTATTCATATACTCTGGTGTGTAGCTCTTTGCCTCTGGGGTAAGGAATCCACATAGACTCCTGATTCAGAAACTTGTTTGGGCAATCGACTTACCCTCATTTCTCATTATTAAAATTAATTTTAAAAAGCAATTTTTCAGAGGCTTAATGATAGGATTATTTGAAATACGTCTAAAAAGTACTACTTTGCCCAGGGCATGGGTCACAGCAATCTTTCTTTCAGCTGTCAAGATAGGAATCTTCTCCTCCTCATAAGACGACTTCCCCTCAGCATCCATTGGATTTCACAGCCTTCAAGAGGAATGCAGACAGGAAGGAATATCAAAACTGCTAATCTAAAGTGCTTTCCTCCTGCCTTAATATTCCTAAAAGCTACCTTTTCCAAAAGTAGAAAACAAAATCTTCTCAAATATAATAAGGGGTTCCTGTGTCTGCAGCAATATCAATCTGTGTAAATGTCTGTTTTCATATGTACATTAATGTGTATGTTTGATAGTTGTACTCAGTCTGGTTAGCTCATAGTTAACCTCATTTTGTTCTTTCTACAACTGTTAGAGTTGATCTTCTTTAGCTTTCACAAACTTTTTAGGAAGAATGCTCTGACAACTTCTATGGCAGTGATAGGGTGAATGTTGACAGAAGATAAAGTGGAAATCGAATCCTTTCCTTTATCTTAAATATCTTTGTGGTATACGGTATGTGTTCTGAGAGTTCAGGTTGCCTCTGGGACTGAGAAAAGCATTCAGTAACATTTACGATCTTGCATAGTTTCTAATGCATAGCCTTTCCTTTCTCATTATCAACATTTGATAACAACTTGCTGTTACTATAAACATCATTCAGCTAACTGAATTCATGTGAATCTAGATTCCTTGAATAAATCTGGTAAGATTGAGAGTAGTGTTTGCTCTCATGTTTAAATAAGGCTACTGAATATTAAACAAGGCTTAAAACTTCATGCTTACATGACAATAATCATAAAAATTACAACTTTATTTAGGAAATTTATTCTGGCCATCTAAATCCCCAGAGGAAGAAAATCTCCAATTTTCTCATAAGTGGAAAACACGAAAGAGAACCCTGCAATGACAGGGAAAGTAGATCCAAGGAACAGGTGATTTTATGCTAAAAGACAAATATTAAATGAGGAATCTAACAAAATTCTACAATCCAAGAGAGAAACATGTTCAACTAATGGTCAATTCTTGTAAAATCATATCAGTATTTGGCAATTCCTATGGGTGAAAGATGTTTGCAAGATGAGATTTCAAAAACTCATTACAGATGAGATTATTTGCCATCAATGTTGATGATTAGATCAACATTGAAACGCTATCTCACAAGCATTCACTTCTCATTTGTAGACCCGTGCTATAAAAAGTTGCACAAAATGGTTAATATATTTTAAATTCCATCAAGCAAAGAATTGTGTAAGTATTTAGGTAAAATAGCTTTGATATTTTGTATTGACCTGCAGTTTTACTAGCTAGTTCTACACGGAAAACTTTGCCGACTTTGATTCAAATTGTGTTCTATAAAGCATTCTCTACCCAATGGCTCTATATTAAATAATGTGTAAGTGGCTGTATGGTTTTGCAGTTGCACAGGAGATGTGATCCTCTGGGAGACCTAGGCAACATCGGTCTATAAATATTCCATCCTTGAACCCATTTAGCATCAATCACCTAATGTGTGGTCACTATTATCCTAATTTCCAAGAGAGAGAACCAAAGAGAGGATGCTGTCAATTTAGGAAATCATCAACAAACCTGAGAAAAACTCCTACAGTCCCTGACCCCCAGTTATTAGTCAAACTCATTAAAATAAAACTGACAAGGGATCTAAAAAGGTAGTTTTGGACAACATAGGTATTAAGGTAGAGGACTAGGAAAGACTACTCTTTTGAGGCTAGCTATTTTCTTTGTGTGTCTTGTGAGCATATGGCAGGTCTATGAATTTTTTCATTCAATCAGTAAGTCCTTACTTGTATGTGTCAGGCACTGTTCTAGGTATTTGAAATATAGAAGTGAACAAAAAGACCGAAACCTCTGCCTTCTTTGAGCTCACAATTTCATGGATGAAAAACCATAGTATCTCTATAATATCTCATCAAATGACCTAATAATACAAAATGACCCAAGAATGATAGCAAAAAAGCTAATGGTCCAAAAAACCAATATGCCATCAATAAAAAAAGATGGATAGTGCAAATTCAATGAATGTAAATATAGCTGAAGTCCGCAAGATGTGGACGTCCGTGATGGCTGATCTACTGATTTACCCATCGCTTAAGTGAAACATACAGCATGAAGTCAGACCATCAATAGAAAGTGGCAGGTAGCTGGGTGTTTGGAAAGCACCTGTGTTCCCAGCTCCTCAAGAGGCTGAGGCAAGAGAAACACCTAAGCCCAAGAGCTGGAGGTTGATGTGAGCTGTGATGCTACCGCACTCTACCAAGGGTGAAAAAGTGAAAGTCTGTCTGTAAAAAAGAAAGAAAGAAAGAGGCAGGAGTTGGATGTGCATGTGTGAGGGGATGTGTATAATGAAGTCGATTCAAGTAGTCGGTAACTGCCTCAGAGAAATCAAACTAAGAATACCCAGTGGAGTGTTAAACTAAAATTGGCCTTTAGTGATACCAAGCTACCCTGATATTGTATAATTTCTTCTAGCGGTGCTTAGACTTTCACCAGACATAGCATGTTTCCAGGAAATAATTAGGAAAGCAAGTCAAGAAAATACAGGTTATCTGGAAGACATAGAGTCTCATGATAATATTAGAACTCAAGTTGGCTAAGTAGGGAATGAAAGATGGGAGAGGTTCACTCAGTAATTCAAGGGGCCACCTGGCCCTTGTGATTTATGAAAGAAGAGACTGGTTGAAGAGGACAGATGTCTTTCTACATCTTCCCCAAAACATCTACATTTGTACTTCATACAAGTGAGAAATATATAACTGCTCTGTCAGATAAAATAAACAATATGAGGGAACTAATGGGTGTAGAAAATGGTAGAGCTCAGTAGGTTGAAAAGGAGGCAGAAGGAATCCAGTCTTTCCATAAGGATTAAGTCAGGGAATGACATCTGGGTGAAGAGAAGAGAGGGCACTTACAATGCTCTTTGTCCAATAAAATGTTAAAAACTTGGGGGGGTTAACAGGAAATTAGATTCACATTGCTTTTGCAAGTATTTCAGAAACTATAAATAATGTAGCCCAATAATAAAATCATAAATTAAACAATTTAAATGTGCTAGAGGAGGTACTGTTTAAAAGGCCTCTGGTATATATTCCCACTTAAAGCAAGAAAAGCCTTTATAATGACTTCTGATATAATCTGTTTTCTCTAAATGTGGATAGCATATAGCTTTTTATTAAAGTACGGTTATTCTACGATAAGGTTAACTAACTGTGAGAAATGTTTTTGTTAATGCCACATACTTTGGATATTAGAGAGATAAAGAACTTCTGAATTTCTCCTGAAGCCCAGTTGATGATTGTAATCTGTCACATGGCAGGTAGTGCTTCATGCCTTGTGTTTAAACTTCATATTCCTTGAACCTGAGTTTGCTCATTTGTAAAATGCAATGTCACTGTTCACTGGATAGGCTAGTTACTTCAAACCGACAAAGGACTGCAGAAATTCAGCATCGATATTCTACCCTCCCACTCATATTTTTCTGTTACTACTTTATTCTGTTTCTGATAGAATCTTACTTTCAGACTGAAGGTTTATGGCTCATATATAGACTAGGATAAATTAGGATGTTGGTATGTTGACTATCACTTTTAGCATTCTCAACTTTGGATGATGTACATTGGCATCCCTACTAGATTATTAGGCTTAGAAGAGACTTCTGTGGAAGACTCATCTTAGCCTCCACGTAATTATCCGTACCAGGGGCCAGGTTGGGCATCACAATCTTCTAGTACCCATCACTGACAGCCTTCTGTGAGAACGTGACCACTTGGGGGAACACACAGTAGGTGTGTATCACGGTACAAGTAGGCATAGAAGCACTGCAGAATTTACTTAGTGCCTTGGACTCTGCAGTAGGCACGAGGGAAAGGGAACAGAACGGTGAAGAAAGAAGGGAAAGATCATATTGCCATGAACTCCTCGTTGTAAGCCAGGCATGCCTATTGCAGATGTGTAAAACTGTCCTGTGCTTAAACTTCATCTTTCCTTTAAAAACTATAGTATATTTGAAAGAAAAATGTACCTGATGTGATCTAAGGAGATGTCTGAGTCTTTGTCTTTGTACTAAATATGTGTTGCAAAATGACCTGATTGATTTAGGCTTGAACTGGCTTGATTTAGGCTTTCGTCTTACTGCTTCCTGAAAGAGGACTCTATGAAAGAAGAGGAGCAACTCACCTTGGTGTTCCTGGGCTGTAGCCTGACATTTTGGCTTGAGGCTGAAACAGCACTGTATTTCTGGAGGGAGCTCTTCCATAAGGGAGAGCTCTTGGAAGGTCAAAGTGCTGGTCGTGCCCTTTGGTCCTGTTCTCATGAGTTCACTGTCTCGAAGGTGACAAATCAGTATCCCGTATGGGTATTCCTGTCCTACACAGAAAAATCTAAATGTACATTTCAGACTGACTGGTGCTGTCACCAGGTGTGCTACAAACAGAACATACTGCCCTTACTCCTGGAACTTTTGTTTGAAAGTACCCTTTTGTTGACTAAATGATCATTTGCATGCTTGCAGTTAGAGATGCCTGCATAAGGCTGGTGGTCCTTGCATAGTAGTTTGAAGAGCAATTAGGGAGGAATTAGAACCTTAAGGCTACCTTGTTTGGAATAAATATGGAGATGATTTTGGGAGTTGCATAATGTTGAGCCTTCCTGTGTTTGGATCTGAAAACATTGAAAGGTATTCTTGTTTTTTCTTTGACATTAACCAGACATTTACTCTACCTCTCACACTAGTATAATAAGGGTCCAAAAAGGAACCATTAGTGGCTAAAGTTACATAAACAAAAGGAACAAGGAACATTACAGTATGTCAAGCATCACTATCTTTACTATTATCTACCATATAATGTCTGTCTGTGAAAGACTTTTAATGACTCTGTATTGGTTGCATAATTAGTCACTCAAGAGTAATGGAACTGGCTTGATTTAGGCTTTCCTCTTACTGCTTCCCTTTGAGGTTGCTTTTCCCAGGTAATGATCAGAATGAAGAGATCAGGGCATTAGAAACACAATAAACAGATACAAAAAGAAATTTACATACAAGACAAACTAAATCCTAGTCACCTGACTACAATGAGATTGTGGTTGTCACACTTTAAGTGATTGCATTCTCTTAGTGTCATCCTCAAATACCATTGTGCTTTGACATTTTAAACTGCAGAGATTAAGTTCCCTTCTATTCCTCTCTTATTAATGAATGTAATTCCCTGAACACTAACTCTTCCTTTCCACCTGGCATAGGCACAAAATGCAATGTTCCATTCCTATCAATTACTACAGCAACATTCAGCAAATGGAGCACAAGGAGTTTTCCAAAACAGCAATAAAACAAACTCATTTATCAAAATAGGAAGCTGGTAATCTACAAGGGATGTGAGCAAGTCACATTACAATTAAAATGTCCAATAAAGAACTTTTGCAAACCCTTACCAACAAGGGGATATCCTTCCTTTTTCTTTCCAGAATTTACCCACAACTGGTAATCTGTGTCTGAGCCCTTGGAGATAAAAGAATTCAAAGTTATAATAAATGTTTCAAATTTGGGGACTAAATGAGGACGTAGTTTTGACATTGTATGCTTTGCAAAAGGAAAATTATGGATACTATAAATTCTTATCACATTGAAGAGCATGGAGATGGATTCTGAAGATGTGAATGCTGATTCCTAGAACTAGTGTCTCTTTCCCAGCCCCCAGTAGAGGACTCAGGAATCCTGCTTTTCTCCATCCAGTGATGGCTCAGGATCCATGAGCTGCAGTGGAGTCAGGCCTCATTGTATAGACAGGCCATAAAATGTCAAATTGGAGGTAGGCTCACTAACAAAAAAAGAACCAACTTCCTGTTTCTAAAAGGTGAATTTCCTCTTCAAAGACTGGACTTCTTTAATATTGAAACTTCTCAGAGAATACTGGACATCCAGTACAGCCCTGAAAAGACAACCTTGTTATCCAGAAAGACACAAATGCTGCTGTGTCTGTGATGACAAAGTAAAAAGGCAAATGCTGATTATTAGCTCAGCTACTTCTGAGCAGAAGAATTACCAACAGGCTTTGAGAAGATAGGTAGCTGGCACAGTTTCCACTGGCTTGAGTTTGGTTAAGTCCAGCACTGAGGACAGAAAAGAACAAGAATTCTACCTAGAAAATAACCCTAGTAGTCACGGAAAACAATACAATCGTTCACTGTTACAGTTAGGACCCAACAGCACTGTGAACTCCACTTGAAAAAACATTATACTAATTCATCAGATTTTGCTGAATCCTCTAGGAAGGATAAAATAAAAATGGTTCCAATAAAGCTAGAACAGAGAAATCTGTTGGCAATATTTCATATCCTAGCCTTGAAATTCAGATTAAAAATCATGGTCTACCTTTATAATGGAGAATTCTAGCTCTGATGAATATCTTACAACCACTCCCCTTTGTTACCACCAAACATTCAGTTTGTAACATTGTCCCTGCCATGTCTCCTAGCTAAAATTTTTAATGTATATATGAAGAGTGTAACTGGTTTATAGCTTTCATATGAAAGCCATAAATTCATTTCGTAGTAGGGATGAGTACATTGGTTACTTTTTTTTCCATTCTTGAGATGAGATACTTTCCTAAGAAGAATATGAAAATATGTCAAATGGTCTATAAAACCAGTGTATGGTGCCCCATGGTCGCATTAATGTACACAACTATGACTTAATAATAATAAAAAAACTTTAAATAAAAAATAAAATAAATAAATTTGAAGAGTAATCTAACACAATCTATTGTTTCCTGTGGCACCTGAAGACAAACTAAAAATCCCGTTCAATAGCTATCACCAAATATCCTCAATTCTTATTAAAAGTAAAAGACATTTTTCCTGAAAAGCTTGACCATTTTATTCAAAGGTTAAGAGCCGGATAAGAAAATAAATCATGTCATTCATCTTCCTTTCTACTCCTGAAACTTTCTCCTCCCTTAAATATAGGTGTACAGAATAAAAATCAATGCAGAGGTGCCTGCTTTACTCAGTTCATATACATTTAACTATATTACAAGTCTCATGTAAGAAAAAAAGCAGATTTCTTATCCAAAATTTTGGTTGTCCTATGGTTTAATCTTTCTCTTTCAGAGTTATAATGAGGGTAATAAATAATTTGGTTACAATGTTTGCATTGCTTTGGGAAAGTCCCTGATGTAGTTGTGCCTTCCTATAGCACCACGAACAAGCAAATCAACATACATATAATGACATCATGGTGTATCTTAGGTGTGCATTATGTCATATAATAGCATTAGTGTGCTCTAATATCAGAGAGCCTCATTTGAGGAATGGCATTTTTACAGTGATTCCTTTAGTTTCTTTTTTTTTTTAATTCATTCCCTTTAACAAAAAGTACTCTTTCATTGTATGCTGTTTATATAATGGATAGAGACACAATGAGAAACCTTCCAGTTCTCTTTCCTCTACCTCATCTTTGAATACTCTCATCTTCTCTACTACTACAATTTCAAAACACTCACCTGTGTCACAGAAAATGGAAAGGGACAAAAACTAAAGGCAAAACAGGAAGGAGTATGGTGCATACACTACAGCTCTTTGAATCTAGTGTCTAACACAAAATTTGTCTTTTTCTTTCCTGATTTATTAGAAGTACTAGCCAGTTCGTTCTCAGGATGTGTGGTCACCCAATGTTACTTTAAGTAAAATGGTACACTGAGAAAATCCTTGAGAATTGGCCTTTCTGAGACTGATTGAACCTTGGAGAAATAACAGGATAGTTGCATGGAGGAGCAGTAGAAATATAGTGTCATGCAGGAAGGAGAAAAAGGAGTTCAAACTCTGTCAACACGGATCTTACATAAAAATATTATATTGTACAATTCTCATAGTGCAATCAAGGTACATATTATTTTTGAAAATTATAGTCCAATCTCATTCTGACCACAGTTTACACAAGTCGAAAATAAGACTGGAAGAATGCCACCATGTATTAAGCTAATATTAAAGCTTATTCATTTTAATTTCTACATTTTAGGGGACAAAGTAATGGTATCTTTAATAATCAGGTGTCTGCTGATGAAAGGGATAAGATTATTATGAACTTAAAATATCAGTGTGTTTCTAATTAAGATCATCCAGCAGAGTAACTTACGGTTACTCTTAGAATTGACAAAACCATCTGCACAACTTCGTTGGCGGTGTGTGAGTTCTTTACTCTTATGGTTTTATACTGTAGGAAAAAAGAAATGAGAAATATGGCTCTGAATAAAGATTTTAAATCAACTGAAGAAGTAGTCTTGATTTTTTATGAAAAGAGTCAATCACAAGCTTCAGTAGAACAAAATTGATAATAATTTACATGTATTCCCTTATAAATTATACCTTTTAATATAATATTTCTCTGAAATTAAAAGTTGTGCGGCCCAAAAGTATTAAAGCTTAAGCAAGTATAGGATACCAAATGTATTTTTGGCACAGTACAGGTATGCAGCTCCCAAAGTAAAATCAACAAACAAGGAAAAATCCACACTGCCTCATTTGTATATTTGTTTTCTCATAATGTAATTGGGAAAGTACAGAGAAAGGTGAACCTTTATTCTTTTCCTGAGTACTGGTTTTACAGTCCAGGCTTTTATTTCCTTGCAAGGCTTAAAGACAGTTTAGGCAAAACATGAATAATAACTGTTCACAAAAATATATTTACATTTTTATTGAGAATTTTCTATGTGTCAAACACTATGGCTACTTTCCATATCCAATCCCTCTCATAGAAAGAATTGAAAATTTAAGATATCTCAGTTCTATTAACAACTCTACCATAAAGTCTATGATCTGTCATAGGTATATGCTAAACAATAGCAAGAAACACTTATTTAAAAAGGAGATTTAAAAAAAAAATGAGCAAAATTCAAGCATATCATTGGACCTTGCAAAATTCCAAAAAGGCAACAGTCAAATCGAGAAAAATGATATGTTATAAAGGAAAGAAATATTTTTCCATGTACGTAAGTTTTACAACAAATCAGTTATTTGGGCTATGTTCATTATAGAGAGGGCCTTAAAGGTACAAATAAGTATCATAAATGAGAATATAATGATATTTTAAAGATATGATAATAAAGCTATGGAAAATCTACAAATAATGTATCACTTATTTCTCCATTAACAGTAATTCTTTTCCATAAGCCAATTACTTGACATGACAAATTGGTTCTAAAGTTGTTTGTTAAGAAATTTTTATTTATATAAAGGATTTGAAATGTATCTACTTCAAATCAGAATCTTGGTATCGTCAAGGATTATGCCAAATTGAATGAGAGCACAACAGGGAAGATTTGATTACACCTATAGTGCATGTTACAAGGCTACATGTGAAACTTAGTAAATGTAGAATATAAATGTCTTAACACAATAACTAAGAAAATGCCAGGAAGGCTATGTTAACCAGTGTGATGAAAATATGTCAAATGCTCTATAAAATCAGTGTAGAGTGCCCCATGATCACCTTAATGTACACAGCTATGATTTAATTTAAAAAAAAAAAAAAGATTTGAAGCCCCAACCCAGAGACTTTTTTGCCTGACGTGTCACAGGAATGTTAAATACTGGGCCTTGACTTAAGAATTGATTTTAATAAAGGTTTCTGCTTTTTGTTAAGTCTAAATCCAACCCATTTAAAGAAATTATCTTATGGAGTTTTTTATAAAGTAAAGCGTCTATCTTCCCAATTACCTACTTAATAATAGTTTTTCTTATTACTTGGCACGCATGTTCAGAATCATACTTACAGAAAGTGTACATGCCCACATGCCTTTGTGGTAGACTAAAAAAGTAAATTTCACCTGACAGAGCTCTCTAGCTAATGAATAACAAAAACAAACAAACAAACACAAATGGATAAGGTGCTATTTGGTTGCACAATAGCAGTATTCACTGACAGGTTGTGCACAGCTAAAGGAAGAAGACAGTACTTCCCCTTCAAGTGCTCCTAAGTGGGGGAATCCCTCTGCAAGCAGAGCTCCGCAGAGAGACGCTTGCCATGAAATCTGCTTCAGAGAGCAATGGACAGAGTGTGTCAAATCATCCACGACATTCTAGGGGACTAGTGGTATCAACAGAGCACCCGACCCACCATATCTTTCATCTTTTCCTAACTGAAGAGTGGAGCATCATTCCTTTCTCAAGAACTCACATTTTAAAAAAGTGTTTCAAATAATTTATGGGGTTTTCCTTGAATATCCTCTTGTGACAATAACAAACCACCATAACAATTGAATCAAATCAGGTGGTAGTAACAATATATTTATTTCCACTTTTCTACAGAAGATCTCTGTACTTTAGTGCCTTAAAAATTTGAGTATTGCACTCAAGAAATGATATATGGCAAATGGGTCTTGTTCAGAACATTTGAATAAGTTTTGCTTTTTAGCCAAAACATAACCATTCTTCACTACATAGTTTTCCACAAATGAAACCATTTTGTGTGCTAGAGCTGTGGTGAACTATGACAGAATATAGTATCATAAGATTATTCATAAAATTCCATCTAATTCATCATTGATAACATCCTGGATTTTGTAGTAAAATCAGTCATCAATTATGTATTATAACTACAGTTAAACAATGTTTATTTGACCCATGTTGCAAAAAATTGGGGCAGAAAAATCCTAATCCCCTAAAAATGTCACCTTTCCCACATCATTCACTTATTAACCTGAACAATTCAATCCATAACAACTCAAAAAACACACTTTTCAAAACCACTTTTTACTTCAGAATTGACAACTTGGAAAAAATTCTTTATAATAATAGGAAATAATAATAAATAATAATAGGAAATAGCTCTTTGTGGAAATAACTTTACGACCATTCCCTGCAGCTGCTGTTGATGAGATCCAGGAAAAAGTCATGCACAGGGACTAAGGAGACCTCTGACAGGCGGTGTTCCTTCCGAGTGTAAATGTCAAATACTGTAGCTAAGATAAGCTTCTCTTGCTTCCTGTCCTCCAGAGTTTGCTTTGCATAGATACAAAGACATAGATACACCTAGGAAATCACATTTTTCCCTGTGCTACACACGCACAGTCCACCTGTCTGCCTGCCTGTCTCTCTTACGTGCATTATCCCCAGTAATGTGATTTATGCAGAAACCTGCAATTAAATGTACTGCCTGATAATCACTTACATGGACACAATTGGCAACATCTTGAGTGTAGATTTTTAAGGGAATGTTCTTTGGGTCATCTTTGACTTTTTCCAGATCGATGTTCCTAATCAAATGCAAACACTGAGTTAGATGGAATTTGCTGAGAGATTATTTTCAAAATCAATCTGCTTTGCTAATATATTCAATATCCTCATCTGCCATGGTTATAGACATATGAGAAGACTCAGCAAAATCAGATCGCTTTCTAGGTTGTAAGAAAATAAACAGAAATTGGGATGTTGGACTAAGGCACATAAAAGAATAGGGGCCTCCATGTCTAGTGAGGTTTAAGAAGCATAAGCAGGTTAAGGCAGCTCTGGGTAACATTTTATCCTTATAGATTCCCTGCCTTCTCTGGACAGGTCCACACCATACTGATAACAACAGAAGCATATGTAATACTTTGCAAGGGCAAAGCAAAGCCATGACATTTTGCCTCTCATGTTGCTCTCCGACAGAGTGCAAATCTTGAATACCTCTTGCTTGGGAGGAGAAGGGGAGAGGAAGGAGGGAAGAACTATGGTTCTGACAGATGAGCCTAAATCTACCATTGAAATCTGTACACACAATGGTGGGCTAAAGAATTGGCTTTTGAGGTACTCAGCAAAAACCCTCCAGATATGGGAACTTAATACACACACTGAGGAAAATGTTAGTCACAATTAGAAGACAGGAGGTGACAGGAAGGGTGGGAGGATATTCTTGACTACTTTCTGGTTGACATAAAATAACTAGACCTCAATGTTCTGAACAGTAATAGTCTCCTTCCTAGAAAGTAAGCCAAACATGTAAGGAAAGAACATATATAGCGACTAGTAGCTCCCAAATACTCCATACGGTACCTTATTTTCAGGACAAATGAACAATTTCTACTTAAGAGAAGAGAACAATCTGGGGCACATCTCTGCAGTAAAGGTTGAATTCATTTCTTGCATCGTAAAGATTAAAACTATATATGCTGAAAAACATACCACTGAAGAAGAGAAAGCCATTTGTTTTTTTCCTGTGAAGAACTGCAATCAGAGAAAATACGGGAAGAAAATCACACAAACTACTCAGGCTAGCATATTGAAGATTGTCAATCCTGATGAAAATAGAAACAGCCTGCTGTTACTGACATAGCTGCACATGGAAGATGCAACCTCAGCATAACTGTGTTCTGGACATGCCCAAAGGGAAAATGTCCTTTTGGAGAAATTTCAAAATCAGCTCTAGTTATAGTAAATTCTTTTTTATGGATTCTACACAGACCCTCTGTTTCACTGAGTTTCTACAAGTGGTTTTATATGAGCAAGGGTGGGAGCTCTTACAGTGCCAAGAACACTTGATGTATAATCCAACACTTGCTTTTCCCACATCTGTAAAGCTGGATTAGTTATCTCAATTGTAGTGTGTTTGTAGCTTAAAGCATCATAGGATGGAAAGTATGCCTAATATCGAGATAAAAGAGGGGAAGGCGAAAATTGGCATATGGACGAAAATATCTTGGCTCAGCAATCAAAATGTTTTCAGAGATGTCAACGTTTAAATACATACTGAAGAATTATAATTTAGCAAATGAGTTCATAGAAAACTTACCTTCAAGTAATACAACCTGTTTAAGCTCAATTCATTTCCAATTAAATGGCTATTTATTAATAGTTTTCTCCAGCTGTATTTAATTCTTTTTTTTTTTTTTTTTGGTTTTTGTCCAGGGCTGGGTTCGAACCCTCCACCTCTGGCATATGGCACCGGCGCCCTACTCCTTGAGCCACAGGCACCACCCTAATTCTTAAACTTATAAATAAAATGAACTTTAGACCAATTTGGTCTTCTCTGAAACCTTCTCGCTAATCTCTTCAGAGAAATTGGAAACCTTAGTTATTTTCTTGATCCAACAAAATCCACTTCAGAAGTATTTGTATTTTTTTCTGATTTTTGTTGCTTTGCAACATTCTGCATAAGCAATATCTCAGAACTGGCCATCAGAAAGCACATAGCATCTTGTCAACCAATAGTTAATGATGCAAACTCCATCTTTCATCAATTATTACATTTTCTTTTTTAAAACGCCCACATTTTCAGAGTTCATGTCAAAGCTCGGGTTTATTCAGTGTTGAGAATATATGAGACGTATTCTTTATACCCACTCACTTTATTCAAAGAAGTTAAAAAATCTTTCATTTTAAGAGACTTAGTAATTTTGTAACTTTTATTTGACAAATAACATGTATAGAGAATTTTGCACAAAGCTGAAGTGTAACACACCTCCATGACCACCATCCAGATTATGAAACAGACAATCACCATGGAAGGTCCACTGATGTTTCTATTCAGCCTGTGGTTGTCACCATTCCTACTTTCCATAGCAGAGAATAGTTTGCTTGTCTTGGTACTTTCAGTAAATATAATCATACATTATATGCTGCTTTGGCCTAGCTGCTTTGATTCCACATTACATTTGTGAAATGTATCTGGATTACTGCCTGCAGCTTTAGATCATTACTTCTCATTGCTCTATGGTGTTCACTAGTTTGACAACATAGCATACATTGCTTCAAAAAATAAATTACCAACTATGTCGGGCAAACTCTGTAATCTTCTTATTTGTGTAAACTTCTTAGGTTTTCCCTTCCTCTTGCTCTATCCTACAATCAAGGAGTTATTTTCTTTCATAGTTCTTAATATCATACAATTTTACAGGATAAAAAATAAAAGTGCTTCTAAAAGGAACGGTTATCTTTGAGTTTATAAAGACACTTTAGCTCTCTGTTGGTAAAAGCACTTAAAACTATGAAAAATATAATACTAATATTCAGAAGGGAAAGAGTTTGTCTTAAAGGTAAGAAAGTAAAGACATATTGGAAGATTATCTCAAAGATGGAGGACATAAAGTTCTGTCTTGCTGAGGGCAAGCTGGGGACCATGTCACTCAAATAAGCTGTCTTTAGGGGAAAAAGGAGCCCAAGGAAATGCTTTTCAAGAGCAATTACCAGAAAAGCCAAAACTCCACACCTTTTTCTAAGAAAATAATCTTAATTTTAAAATAATGGCAGATATTAAGCAAAGTTATAAAAATAAGTTGGAGAGCCCCTGCATCCTTCTCACCCACTTTAACTTTCCTCTAATGTTATCCTTTTACAATATCATGACTATTTTTTAAAGCTAAGAAAACAATCTTGGGACACTATTCATCAAATAAAGTAAGTTCTTGACTTTGTTCAGACATCACTGGGTTTCCATTAATGTCCTTTTTCTGGCCTAGGAGCTAATCAAGTATCCATAGTACATTTAATTATCATGTTTCCTTAGAAATTGAGAGGGAGGGGAAGGAGGGGTGGAGGATGGGCAGAGGGTGGGTGATTGGTGGGATTACACCTGCAGTGCATCTTACAAGGGTACATGTGAAACTTAGTAAATGTAGACTATAATTGTCTTAATACAATAACTAAGAAAATGCCAGGAAGGCTATGTTAACCAGTGTGATGAAAATGTGTCAAACTGTTTATACAATCAGTGTATGGTGCCCCATGATTGCATTAATGTACACAGCTATGATTTAATATAAATAAAAAAGGCATTTAAATGGTGACATGTATTTATACTTCTAAATAGCCCCCACTTTTCTGTAGTAGGAATGAAAAGCTTGGGTACTTTAAAACTTTGTACTTGTCATTTTTCTGCATTACTTGAATTTTTAATCATGATTTTATGTTATTTTTATGAATATAACAAATAAATTATGTGACCAGGGCCAAAAAAAAAAAAGAAATTGATCTATGACAGTTTCTCAGTCTTTCCCTGTTTTTGCCTCTTTACTTTTATAGTTTTGAGGTATACTGGTCAGTGATGTTGTAGAATGACTCTCAATTTGTGTTACTTGGATGATTTTCTCATTATTACAATAGAATTATGTTTTTCTATGGGGGGAGGGGACCATGGAGGTAAATTGCTTTTAACATGATATATCAAGAAGTACATGATATCCACATGCCATCACTGGAGATATTAACCTTGACCACTTGGTTCAAGAGACATTGTTTCAGCAATAAAGTGTACATAAAACTTGTTTCCACATTCCCCAACCCCTCCTTTCTTATAAAGCTTCATGAAAATTATTTGATTAAAAAGGTTGTGTGGTCTCGGGAGGCTGAGGCAAGAGAATCGCGTAAGCCCAAGAGTTAGAGGTTGCTGTGAGCCGTGTGATGCCACGGCACTCTACCCGAGGGCGGTGAGACTCTGTCTCTAAAAAAAAAAAAAAAAAAAAAAAAAAATGTTGTGTGGTCACAACAATCACAACAAATAGATTCTCTGTACATGGAACTCCAAGGAGGTCAAGCAATAGAAAATAAGGATATCTATGGATGTCTGCCATGAAAAACAAGACATGCAAGGAAAGATAAAAACATATGTTCTTTCCAAATAAGTTCTTAAAATCTAGACTTACCCTCTTTTATGTTTACAGGGATGGAGCTAGAAAATATTTTTTCTTTGTTAAGTATCTCAGGAATAGAAAAAATATATATCCAATGTACTCAGTACTACTGTGAAACCAATTTATAAGAACTCACACTTGAATATGAAAAATGAACCACAACTCTAGCCTAGGATGAAGGAGGAAAGGAGAGGGAGAGGGGATGGGAAAAGGTTGTGTTGATAGAGGGAGGATTAGTAGGGGAACCACACCTATGGAGCACATTGCAAGTACAAGTTGGTTCTATCAGGTGAAGAACACAAATGTCTAACCGTTTTAATTGGGTAAATGAAGTGAAGGCTATGTTGATTAGTGGCAGTAAGCATTCCAATTTGTACCTATACTCAACACATTGAATCCAAAAATGCCATAAATGTGTTCATGATTTATGCACCAATGACTTAATAAAAAAAAAAAAAAGGAAAAAACAAAAACTTTTGTAGATGGCACTAGTGCAGAGTAGAATGCCATGATATCCCTGTCTTTACTAGAGAAGGTTAACAGCTTGAAAAACTTTAGACCTTTGGCTTTTGGATGAAGCCTTAAGAGTTTGGTGGTGCTGGGCAGAAAAGCAGAATGAAAAGCATCAAGTTCATGTATAGGACCCTACATCTTTAAGGGAAAAACAAATCCTGAAGGTGTTCAAATTCACAGCTGTGATTTTTGCCTCCCCCCAAACTGAAAAGTACCAACTAAGAACAGTCAGGAGAGGAGGAAACAAATTCTTTAATCCTACAATCCAGGAAATAATGAATCCTGGAAAACTGAGGTTTACTCCTTAAAATCTATACTTTGCTCTCAACTCCCACATTTCCATAGAAACTAAATCAACACTTGGTACAGAATTCACAACCCTGTATGTCATGACATCAATTTTGTTTGTAGGATGAAAAACTACTTCTTTAGTGAAATTAGGAGGATAAACCAGTATGCAAACTAAATCAGAATATTTTATAAAATTAGCTTCATGCATGCCATTTCAGTGGCTTCTAAAGACTTATGAAATTCAAAGGCACAGTATGTAAAACAAACACCTAGCCATTAGGAAAGGGGATGTTGAAGAGGGAGTTGAATGGTTTGACTAATCTACTCCCCTTTAATATCCCTAGAAGTTCAAGTCCCCTTTGTTGTTTTAGTATGCAGGAAGGGTGGAGAACGAAGACTTCATTCTTGGCAAGGGAGAGCACCCCCAGAAACAGAGGAATATTAAACAATAAGCTGAGTGAGTTGGAACAAAGAAAAGTCAGCTAGTTTACATTTAAGCTAGCCAAATGCTAGCAAGCTTCCTGCCTTTTCTGAAATTCTAGCCTGATAGTGATAGAGCTTTTAAACACCTCGGCTGGGTCTGTGAGCACTCTGAGGAAAAATGGCCACAGAAGAGACTATGACAAAGACCTAGAAAGATACATTAACTGGGTCATTTCCTGCATAGTAAACAGGCAAAGCAGACACCCATTTGGGATATTTGCTTTTCCTTGGGCAGAAACCAAGGCAGTAGCTGAAATCCTGAGATATGGGTGGAAGAGCTTAAATCCCTTATCCTGGAGGAAGATCCTCTGTGGTGGTGATGGGAGGAAAATTCCTGCCTCTCCCTGATTCCTCAGAGGAGATTAACACCAGTGGTGTTTTACTAAACAGGGAAGTAATGGAGTTTAACACCTCCTTAGAAATCTGTGTGTGCGATCTCAAGCAGGATGCAGTCTCATTATAAGGCTCAGATTTCAGATTTCTCAAGTCTACTCAAACCCTTAAAAAACAAATACAATAGGGGCTGATATGCTCACTCAAAGAATGTGCTGGCATCTTTGTTCTCTCCCTCATCTTACCCTCTGGGCAAATGAATATTTATGAAGCAGAATGGATCAAACACTCTGGGCCATTGCTGGAATCCCCCAAACTGTCAATGGACCCTTGACTTCCCACCTTTAATTCTGTTCTCTGTCTCATGTCTCTTTCTTTGCCATTGTTTCTAACATTATATTTCTTCAGTCGGTTGCTGCCACTTCCACAGGTCTTAGTGGACCCTGTCCCCATGGCAGGACACTGACACACAAGAGCCCCTTTAAAAGAGATTGGCCAAACCAAGATAAATAACTACAAGAGTCCCCAATAGTGGTGTTACTTTTCATATAGTTTAAGCCAAAAACTCTTAGGGGAAACATGTCACACAAGTGTATTGGTTTAATTAGGTGTAAAAATCAGTTATAGATTTCATAAACAATCAGAATAAAATGTTATCTTTCTACCAATTTGGGGAATAAAATTGGCCTGAAGTTTTCCCTCTCATCACAGAAATGACCACAGTAGCTCAGAAAGGTAAATATAGGACAAGCTGTGGTTCTTACTTGAAAGTGGCCACAAAGTTCTGAGTGGGCCAGCCCAAGATGAAGGACTTCACAGCCTCGGTGTTGCCTTCTCCCTCCTCAGCCAAACAGCTGGTTGTCCACATATCTGATAATTTAATTGTGTTTTTTGTCTTGAAGTTCTTGATGCACCTAGAAAGATGAAAACAAAAGGACCTCTGGCTATTTTGTTTCTTAAATTTTATGGGAGATTTTGTACTTGTGATAATTGTCTCATAGGCTCCTATGATCTTCAGGGCCCATCACATTCAACTGTAATGTGTTTATCTCCCTTGTTCCAAAAAAGCCTTTAATACATTTGGTGAAAAATTTACTCCTCATGCATGTATGTACAGACAAATGGACATAAAATAGCCATTTCTTTTTTCAATTCATTGAGCATTGCATTTGGAGCAAATGTCTTAACTTTAAATTTACTACTTTTACAAAAAATTTACTCATTTATTATCTATGACTTATTTCCAAAAAGACTTCAAGGACAGTCACAAAACTGCACATGTTTTATTAAAATGTTTATCAAATTTTCATGTCAAAAGAGAGCCACAGAAAAAACCTGAGATTGGAAGAATTTATAATATGTTTTCACCTGAGAGGTTATAAGATTTTCTAGTCTGTAGCAGCATAGAATATTTTACATTTTCAACCTTAAGATTTTGGTGAAACTTTCTCCCCTTATACTCTTGCTTAAATTGAAAAATATAGGCTAAAAAGGAATATAAAAAAAAGCAGGTTTGACAGAATCAATATTAATCTCTCAAGATGTAGAAGGTGATCTATTTTTAATACAGAAGTGAAATTGCTTTCAGAAAATTCCCACCTAATCCTCCTTAGATCCACATGGTAGAAACCATCATATCCCTTCATTTAATAGACATATTTTCTGCTCAGACATACTGGGAAATTGAACAGAAGACATTGAGTAGGATGAAGTGAATACACAGGAAGACTTGGGTCCCTTTAAGCATTCAGAACCTTTGTGGCAAAACTAGAGTAAAATCTAAGAGACCTCATGTATGCAAGTATCCCTGAAACTCTGATTCATGAGATATTTATAAGGCTCAAACTCTTAAACAGAACTTACAAAGATCACAAAGATACTACAGGAAGTATAGAATCCTGCATATGGATAATCTAGTTTGAACTGCTTCCCCTAAAGTGCACTGAATTTACCTGCACTCAGGTTGTGGTATGATAGCTTCTTCCTGTTGAATTGAAGTATTCTTCACCCTACTGCTATGAATCATTAGATTTTTATAAAATAAAAAAGACTGAATTACAGACTGAATCTTATTTCATGATGCCTGTTATTTAGGTCTATAAAACTGTAATTACAAGTCTTTTAGAAAGAAAAGCCTCTTTCATGTGTGGTTTCACACATTTTGTGTCTATGTGGTCTACTTATAGCTATCTTGTGGAAACATCCACATATACTGTCCTGGGGGAAAACTGATAGCATTTTCTATTCCCTAGATCAATAATATTCAACCACAGGTGCCAAAAACATGGAAGTGTCTAAAAGTATGATCAATGATTTCCATCCTCATATACTAAAAATAATGGCTAGGCTTGGCATCTGTTGCACAGTGATTATTGCACCGGCCACATACACCCAGGCTGGTGAGTGCAAACTGGGACTAGGCCAACTAAATGACAACGGCTAACAAAAAATAGCTGGGCATTGTGGTGGGTGCCAGCTACTTGGGAAAAAGAGGCAAGAGAATCACGTAAGCCCAAGAGTTTGCGGGTGCTGTGAGCTGTGATGCCAAAGCATTCTACGGTGACAGTGTGAGACACTGTCTCAAAAAAATAATAACAATAATAGTGGCTAATATTCTTGAGAATTTAGCAGGTGACAGTCATTGTTGTAAGTACTTTACCCAAGTTATTTCATACTCAAACATTTTACAGAAAAGGAAATGGAGTCATGAACAGATTGACTTGCCTAAAGGCAAACAGCTTACAAGGCAGAACAAGAACCTGATCTTGAGCAGAGGTAGCTCCTGAACTTACTTAGGCTCTTAAGGAGCATAAAAAGCCTTGAATATTTCCAATTCTCTAAACCACCTGCATGAAAGGATCTTTGCCGCACCCCCGGCATCTAGCCGGGGTGAAGTGGCGCTGTCCGCATTATAAAATGCGTGAGTAGGTGGTATGTGCTCCCCGGAGCGAAACCCCCAGCACCCCTGGTTTGCGACAGCAGCGCATAAGTTGCCTAGCATGCCTTTTGTTGAACGTAATGACTCACGAGGTGCGGCATAAAAGCCTAAAAAACCTTTGCTCTGAAACCTGTCTGTTCAGTTGAATGCCTGATTATTGCCTGATTGTCTTGAGAAACTAAGAATAAACACAGTGACTTACTGATCCACAATTAAACACAGCAAGTATGGCTGTGCCGGACTCAGTGGCTCCAAGAGAGCCTGCACAACAGCACGTCCCTACCATAAATGTCAGTGACTTGAGACAATGCAGGCACAGCAAACAAGATGTTTCAACATGACATGCACTATCACCGCCTGCAGTAAAACTTTACTTAGAAAAACATCTTACTTTACTAATTTTCATATGTAACACAAATCAATAAAGTAGTTTAATGTTTAACAAGCAATTAACTATGAATCAAAATATAGTTACTAATTAGAGTAAAAATATATAGAAGTAGTCAAGCATTATACATAAAAGAATATGTTCAGCTGTTTTTAAAAGAGATCATAAGAAACTGAGACCAATTACAGAACTAAGAGAAGTCACAAATCTTGACATTCCTAGATAAGGGGAAACAACCAGGTGTTACTAATGAAACCACCTCCCTAGAACAAAAACCTTGAAAAAATAAACCACCTCCCTCCAAAAAGAAAAACCTTGAAAACATATAGTGCATGATAAACCACATATGGAGACACAAAGATAATTGGAGACACAAAGATAATTTACAAGCATAAGCAAAATAATGATTACATTGTTTTAACCCTGGAAAGAAAATGTATAAATACCAGACTTAAAAATCAATAAAGTACAGCTGCTTTGTGTGGCAGTCTGTCCTTTCATCCTGCGTCGACCTTTCAATCAACCTGTGCCGTTCGCCCTGAGCACCCTCGGACTGAGGCCCATCGACTGGCGGTCCGCGACAGATCTTTCCCTGAAGTTTCGTTCAGCTGTTCTCCTTGACCTACTTTTTGTTGTTGTTAAGCTCTCCTGAGCGTCAAGGCTTTCTGATGGAGCTATTAAAACCATCCGGCCTTAATACTTGCCTGATTATGTCTTCAATTTCAGCAAAAATCAATCAATAAATAAAGAAGAAGGAAAATAACATAGATCACCCAATCTTTTATTTATTTTCAAATTCATATTCCACTCCTAAAATTGCTGACCTTGTTCAAAGTTTCCACTATATTTCCTTACCAATAAAATCCCTCTGGGATGTTGAATATTATCCCTAAATCCCAGATAAAAATGGAGTAATAGAAATTATTTTTTGCTAGAGACAAAATTGTGTGTTCAGAAAACCTGACCCCTGAAGGGAACACAGAGATTTGTGTACCATGGCCAGACAGAGCACACAAATATTTTGGGGAGATTCACTAAATTTATTCCCAATATGATGTTCAGTAGTGAATGTTCATTTATTATCTTCATCTCCAAAGAAAACAACGTGGCACAAAAATATGCATCAGCAAATTAGTTTCAAACTCCAACACTCTACATGACTTCTTTTTCTTTTTATGTCTGTCTATCTTAATACAGTAGCCACTAGCCACGTGTGATTAATTGAACTCAGAAATTAAGTGAAATTTTAAAATGGTTTCCTCAGCTGCACTAATCACATGTCAAATGAATAATGGCCACGTATGCTACCATAAATAACAGCAAAAGTTCAAAATATGTGCTTGTGACAGAAAGTTCCATGGCACAGGGTCATAGTACTAAAGCACAGCTATGGGAGGAAGTGACTGCCTCTCCATGGGCACTGAAGAGGTGGGAATTCAGCTCCTGGCCCTAGGCCTCTTCCAGAGTCTGGTCTGAGGGACACCTGCGCGATCCTAGAGCCCATGCACTGGAGGGACAATACATTGGCTCCCCTTTACCAAGGGAGAACCTGTTGAGAACCAGGTGAGCACAGGTTGAGAACCTGTGGTTCGCCACCCACAGGAACTGTATTAAAGGGCTGAGGCATTAGGAAGATTGAGAACCACTGCCTTCACCAAAAGCACCTGCTGCTCTTCCAGCGCCCTAGAGGTGACTGAGTAGGAGCCTATAGGTGCGGCTTTCCCAGCTCCCCTGGCAGAGTGGCCCAGATGTGCAGGTGCAAGTTGCTCAGAGTCCTTAGCCTCGGACCTTGTGCCAGTGAGAAGGCAGGAGGAGAAAAGGCAGAGAGGAGATGGGCACTGGCCTTCCACACGCTGGTGGCCTCTGGACGCTCCTCTACAAAAGACAGGGAACGCTGTGCTGGGTGCTGGCAGCGGGGAGTGCCCAGTCTTACTGTCTCCGCCATTCCAGGTCTGACCAGACCCAGGAGGTGTGGGAAGGCCCCCTAGCGGCAGCTGGGGTGAAAGAGGCCACACCTCCTGTGAGCCCTGGTCTCTATCCACCATCCAGTGGCTGCTGAGCCAGGACCGCCACACCAGGTCAGGACAGGCTGCTGGGGTCAAATTAGAACCCAGCAGAGGAGGAGCTCAGAGGCCTACCCCGGTGAGAATCTGCTCTTCCCTCAGGCAGAGTGGTCTCCCAGATCATCCAAAACTTCAAATATCCCCAATGGTTATAGAAAGTACTTCAACTTTCATGAATTGACTGTCCTCAATAACAGCATTTCAATGGATAGAGAGAAATTGTGTCACTTCCTAAAAACATTAGCTTGAACACAGATTTAGGTTATGTGTGGATAAATAATGGAACCTGAAAATAATGGAATCTTAAACGAGAGATACTTAAAAGCAATAGAAGTAGATAATGGGTGCAAGTTTTGTCAATATATCTAAAAACAGCTGTTTTCAAGTGTTAAATCTATTGAAAATGTTTCTAGCAAACTATGAATGTCATGTTCATGTAAGCAATGTACGGAATAATAAATAATTTAAGGTAAAAAAATATGAAACATTTCTCTATGCTAAATAGTGTTATAACTGCTAAGAAAAAGATACCAAAATCACAAAAAGGCACAAATCTTCTTCCCTAAGAATTCAATGAGTGTTGGAAGTAGTCTTTAATGGCAGAGCTCAGGACATTTGTTGCTGTCTGCTTATCAACCTCCAGGCTAAGCTTTGCACCTAATGAATACAATGAATGCAGTAAGGAAGACTGATAGAGCCAGCCCTTGGAATTAAGACCCATGTACAAGCTCCAGCTCTGCCATTACTTATGATAAACTTCCCTAAACATCAGGGTTCAACATCTTAAAATTAAAAAAAAAAAACACAAAAAACTTATCTCAGGGGGTTGCATAAATAAGACCTTTGTGAGCCTCTTATAGTAATGCCTACCATGAAGAACTCATCCAATATTTTAAATAAACGTCTATTTTAAAAAGAAAATTAATGATTTGGTCTTCCATTAAAAGCCTCTGTACTTAGAATTTCATGTGGACATTTTCAAAGGCAATGCCTTGGGAAAACAACAAAAACAACAAAAATGAAACTCCTTTTCATTCTGGGTATTACTCATAATACCATATCTGCTTCGAAAACTGCATGTGTAGGCATCACTTATTTTAAAAATACTCTGAAACCCTTTTCTTTATGTTACCTTTCATTTTGAAAAGGACACTAAGCAATTCATACCTTTTCTTACTAAATGGCTATTTAGATGGAACTATTTACTCATAACAAAGGAAGGACTACTTTAATGATGAGAAAAACCTGTATGATTGAGAAACCTTCTATGAAATAGGTAACTAAAAAAAAAAAAAAAAGAGTTAAATAATTATAAAGGCAACAGACCACATGCTGGCTAAAAGAATGCACTTTGAAGTAAGATTGATCTAGGTCCAAATGAGGGTTAACTAGTCTTTGACCTTGAGGAAATTGCTTAACTTCTCTAAGTATCAAGTTCTATTGTAAAATGAGACAAATATTAATGAATACCCATGTACAAAAATGATAAAATTGTTACAATTGTTATAAGTATCTAAGAGAGTATGCCTATAATATCCCAATAAATGCTTGGTTTCTCTTGTTATTAATGCCAGTCACATGAAATATAGTGTTTGTAAAATTATTTAGCTTTGTCCATGTCTTATTTACGATGCAGAATAACATACTTGTGTGAGTGTGAGTAGTAGATAACAGTAACTACTATTGTTGAGTGACTGAAAATATCTCTCACAGGATTGGACTTTCAAAACTACTTTTCTCTTTCCTAATGTTTTATAATTATGGAGAATGAGAATTACAGCCAATAGCAGCCACCATATTCTAGGGTGAGTGTTAACTGAAGTGATATTTAGTGTTGAACAGAAAGTGACTCCTCTAGGACACCTCTAAAGGATATTCCAGGTATGTCTGTATCAACCTCTTAGCTGTCATTTCTCAGATAAAATCCTCACTATCTCTGTCATGACTCAAACAGTAACTGCCTATCAAGTCTATTGCTTCTATACTGGTCTAACTTCAAACCCAGTTTCTAACTAACATGAGCCAGAATTATATTTTTTTTGCAAACAAGGAATAATGCTATGCCACTCCCCCAGCAAAAGTCCTTCAGAAAAAAAGTCCTTATAAAAGTCTTTGTGGACCCAGATCCCCAAGATGGTCCCCAATAATCCTTATTTCCTGTTATTCTCACTCTATTGTAGCTCCCTCCGATGCCTTACCAGGGGTGGCCTGTGTGGCCCATTGCATACATCAGAAATGATGGTACACTACTTCAACAATTAGGTTATAAGAGACTGTGGTTTCTATTTTGGGTGCTATTTCAATTGCCTATTCTCTTGGATCTTCCACTTTGAAGGAAGCCACTGCCATTATGAGCAGCCCTGTGGACAGATCCACATGGACAGCAGACATATGACCAACAGCCAGTGAGGCACTGAGGCTGCCAGCATCCACTTCCAAGAGTCTTGAAAGTGGATTCTCCAGTTGTAGCTGAGCCTTGAGATAATCATATCTGTTCCAACAAGCTTGAGTGGCCTCAGGAGGGCCCGTGAACTATAAGAATCCAGTGAAACACTCCCAGATTTCCAAATCAGAGAAGATGTAGGAGATGTTTGCAGTGTTGTGCTGTTATGTTTTGGGGTAACTTGTTGTACAGCAACAGGTAATTAACATGCCTACAAAGGTCCTGATAAGCTAACTTTGCTTCCATTTTTTTTTTCTTTTTGCTTCAAAGTATTACCACCCTCGTCTGCTCATTAGGCTCCAGTTACACGGGGCTTCTTTTTACTCCTCTGAGGGCCAAGCTCTCCCCACCACGTTTGTGCTTGTTGCCTCTACCTAAAATGTTCCTCCTCCCTATATCTATCTAAATGGCTATTTACATTTCTTCCTTCAATGATTTTCTCCTTGACTACACCTACCAAATATACACCTCATCTTTTACTTCACCCAGTACCCTATTTCTTCACATACTAATCACAATCTGTCATCCTATGCCCACACATAAGTTCCCATATTAAAATGGAAGTTACCAAAGAGCAAGGACTGAACCCATCACCTTCTCCGTTATATCTCCTACATAACTCAGGCATGGCACAGGAACTAAATGAATGCTTGTTGCATAAATAATTTACACATTCCTTTACCAAAAAAGGAAAGAATTATAAAACTCAATTTAGATGCTGGGCATAGTAACAGAGAATGGACATTGTGACCATAGGCATTGAGTCCAATGAGTGAAAGAGTATCTTTGCTAGTGAAAATGCAATTGGATAATTATTAACAATAGAGAATATTCAGTTCACTTACTTGGTTTTGGCCACAACAAACACATCATTGTACAAAAATATATGACGCTTCTGCTTCTTCAGGCCTCTTTTCAGTTCAACTGGGCCGTCGATCAGCAGAGTCCTATTGAAGCACACGGATGGTGACACAACAGGTGTTGACACTAGCAGATGGTCTTTCCCACAGATCAGTAAGTTAAATGATGCAATACAGGCTAAGTTTATGAGAACAAAACCCATTCTCTAGGGCGGTGCCTGAAGCTCAGTGAGTAGGGTACTGGCCCCATATACTGAGGGTGGCAAGTTCGAACATGGACCTGGCCAAACTGCAACAAAAAAATAGCCAGGTGTTATGGTGGGTAACTATAGTCCCAGCTTCTGGGGAAGCTGAGGCAAAAGAATTGCCTAAGCCCAGGAGCTGGAGGTTGCTGTGAGCTGTGATTCCATGACACTCTACTGAGGGACACAGGGTGAGAATCTGTCTCTAAAATAAAGGAAAAGAAAAAAATATCCCAGTCTCTAATACAAATTGAAAACTGAGCTAGATGTTGTGGTGTGTGCCTGTAATCCCCCCTACTTGGGAGTCTGATGCAGAAGGATCACTTGAACCCAGGGGTTTGGGTTGCTGCGAGCTTGGGGGATGCCATGTGCCCAGGCTGACAGAGTGAGACTCTGTCTCAAAAAAAAAAAAAAGGGAAATTTTGGTGAATAACACAATGGGTATGTTTTTAGTATTCTTATTTTCAATTGTTTCTACAAATAAGCTTTAAACTTTGATAAAATGTGCAACCTTTATGTTTGAGTACTATGTGATGTGAGGTACACTTTTGAATCACTTTGAACCCAACTGAGCATACACACCAGCTCTGAAAGGCTTTATGATTCCTACAAAATATAGGCCTTATAAAGTAACCTCAGGACAGGAGTCAAATTTTTCATTATTAAACAAACAATGCTGGTGCTAATGGAAAAAAACAACAACAAAATCCGCACCTACAAGAAATGTGACCTGAAACTCACCATGGAATATAATGTTCTTAGCACACACCACATGTGCAGTACAAAGCCTTGCACTTACCTGCCAGTAGGAGGCTGTTCTTCCAGGCCTCTGTCTAGCAATGTGTTTGTTTTCTGTTTTGGAAAAAGCAAAAGAAGACCATGTGGTTTATAAGAAAGTAAACATTGACTTTCAATCCAATTCAACAAGTTTGTATTGCCCATCTTTATATACCAAGGACTCTACAATTTCATTATGCCAATAAAACTATAACATCTAAAATAGAAAAGTTTTTTTTTTTTTTAAAGCATAGCAAGTATGAAAGCTTATATAGGAAGTAAGATTGTGTTGTATCTTCAGTGAATAAAGTGGTTAAATGTTGATCACAGTATTGGGAAAAACACCATTATTATTGGTATGTTGTGCCCAGCCCTATGCTGAAGGCTGAACATGGATTCCCTGATTAAAGTGTCATCCCAGGAGGTACTACTCTACTTCAAAGGCAGGACAGGTTCCAACTACCCTTCAATGAAAGACCAGTACAGGGTGGACAAATAGTTAAAGAAAAGGCCCAGAGAATAGTGTTCTCATGAAAATAAAACGAACCTTGAAATCTTATTTTAAATTTAACTGTTTACACATTTGTAGATACTTCCTTCCATATCATTTTTTTTTGCTGTAATTAAAAGGTACAGTTTTCTTTCTAATTTAAATATAATCAGGCTACTCTGTTTTCAGTGATCAAAAATTTGGGATAAATGCGTTATTATTTAACTCAAGTTATCAAGATAATTATGCTCTAAATTTAACCTGATGTACTTAACACCTCTAAAATCAGTCCCTAGAGATTCACGAGTAAAAGTAAGAACAGAGTCACAAAGAGCCATGAGTGGACTTTAGGCTGTATTACCAAACCCATTCTCCCTGCTCCACCCTCTCCCCCTGGCCTGGCCAGAGCTGTGACCCACTTTCTAGGAGACTAGACCAGCCCTGCATGACAGCTGCCTGTTGCTCCAATAGGAACCACAGAAACCCTACTAGCTACCGCAGGGTCATTATGCCAACGCAGGATTTAAAAGAACTAATTCTTAGCTAGTAAAATAAAACCTAGCTATGCCATTTAATTACAAATCATGCATTTATAAGGGGCTGAGAATAATGCTTTCTTTGGTGTACTTCTTAGATCACCACATCTCCAAGCTCCCAGAGATCTCTCCCAAATTATTGTTTTCACCCCTGCTCTGTCCTCAGTTTTGCTGTTCCCCTCATTAATCTTTTGGCTCCCATGTAAAAACTATATACACAAATTCCTTTCAGGCAACTGTAGGAATTAGACACAACATTAATAAAAGGTTGAAAGCAAATAGGTTAAAAGGAAAATTATCAAATTTCTCATTCAAGAGTTATTAACCTTGAATTATGTTTAACCTAACTTACTTGCAATATTTTTTAAATTTTTGCCATGTTGTATATTTGGTGTCTCTGTACAGAAAAAGCCCATAGGTTCCATCACTTTCCCAGAATAGTCGAATCCCTCTCAAGTTCAGTGATTCAATAACCTAGTTTATACCTTATAGTGTGAAAGCAAATGTCAGTGGTTGCATTACCCACAACTCTTAGGAACACAACCCTCAGGAATCTAACTCCTTAGGCTGATGTGACTACACAACTGGCAAGAAGAAAGGAACTCTGGGAGAAAGGATTTGCATTGCAATATGAAGTGTAGAAGAGTCTCAATGCTGGAAGACTGGATTGAGTTTACTAGAAAAGGAGGCAGTTTGGAAATACTTGATTTTACTTGTGGGCACACACACACACACACACCCTCCCTCCCTCAATCTCCGAAGGGAAAAAACACTGAAGACAAAATGTAGACTCAATACATCAAAGGATGAGGGGCCAGTACTGACTCTCACCCACAGTCAAGTCTTGGGAAGCTCAGACACTTCCAACCCCGGGGAAGGGCTCTCACCCCTCTTCAATGGCCCTCTGGCCAACCCAAGATCCTGGAGGGAAGATTTAGGAAGGGCACTAAAATCAGGACAAGCAGAGAGCCTGTGCAACTCCCTATGTCTCTGCAGCACCTTGAGAAAGTTTAAGGAAGAGCGAGGTTATCCCTCTATCAGCCACTTGTTTCCAGAGAGTCTGGAAGTGTTCCACTGCCATAAGGAAACACAGGGCCAAATATTAGAGTGACTTATGCAGGGGGACAGGGAATTCGGAGACATGGACAGAAACACCAGTGCCAGTTCCTGAGTGAAGTGAATGGCTCTTATTGCAGGTACACTTGCTTGGAATCCTTCTACAGAGACCTGGACACCATGGGAGCCCTCCTGCTACCTGGTGGCTGAGTTATTCTGAAGGGAATGTAAAAGATGAATTCCTCCTGCCACTTAATGGCTGTGTTTATCTAGGGAAATCTTATAAGTCATTGTCCAGGTTGCCCCTCCCAACTATGACAGGGAACACATGACACCCTAACACCCCCAGCAACACCTGCACCCCTCTCTAGCCTCCAGAGTCCTAATTGGACAGAGGAGCAACACCACCAGGGATCACCAGCTCTGCCCTCTCTACAGTACACCAAGGCCTACCACCCCCTAGGTGGCCCAGTTTGGTCGAAGGCAGGCCAAACCTCCATGTCCCTATGGTGACCAGGGTCATGATCCTGCACCCACCCTTCCAACTCTCACCACCACCTCCTGGACCTGGAGTCATTTCTGGGCTCTTGCAGTGGGTGTGGGATATCCCCCTTAAATCATACCATGCAGCCACCACTGGTCCATCCTATTTCCCAAAGCCCACCACCCACCTTCATCAAAGTTTGCTGTTGCCCCATGGCATGTGCTGCTGCTCTTGACATCTCTGAGCTGGCTTCACTGAGGGGTGGTTGCCCACATGTCACCTTGTAGTTCTTCTCTGGCGGTGGCATCTCAGTCCTGGCCCCACCCAGGTTCAGTTGTCCATAGGTCAGCGCTGGGATCTTGAGCTGTGGCATCTCCAAGGTATCCACACCAGTGGGAAGTGGTGCACACCTCAACTTAGGAATGGCCCCCACCAGAGGCAAATCTGTGTCAGTCCCGCTCAGGGTCTGTAGCACACAGGTCACCTCAGGGATGGCCCCCACTGGGGTCAACTCTGTACTGGCCTCACCCAGGGTCTGTTGTGCACTGATTACCTCTGGGATCCCCAACTGTGGTGTTTCCAAGGTGGCCACACTAGGGAGGAGTGGTGCACAGCGCACTTCCAGGACCTCCTGCTGTGGCATCTCCAAGGTGGCCCCAACAGGTGGGAGTGGTGCACAGGTTATCTCAGAGATGGCCCCCACTGAGGTCAACTCTGTACTGGCCCCACCCAGGGACTGTTGTGCACATATTACCTCTGGGAACCCCAACTGTGGCGTTTTCAAGGTGACCACACCAGGGGGGACTGCTGCACAGCTCACCTCCGGGACCTCCAGCTGTGGCATCTCCAAGGTGGCCCCAACAGGTGGGAGTGGTGCACAGGTTACCTCAGGGATGGCTTCCACCAGAGGCAATTCAGTGTCAGTCCTGCTCAGGGTCTGCGGCACGCAAGTCACCTTAAGAATGGCCCCCACTATGGTCATCTCTGTTCCGGCCCCACCCAGCATCTGTTGTGCACAGGTCACTTCTGGGATCTCTAACTGTGGCTTCTCCAAGGTGGCCACACCACTGGGGAGTGGTGCACAGCTCACCTCAGGTATGGCTTCTACCAGAGGCAACTCTGTGTCAGACCCAGTCAGGGTCTGTGGCACACAGATCACCTCAGGGATGGCCCCTACTGTGGTCATTTCCATGGGAGCCCCACCCAGGGTCTGTTGTGCACAGGTCACCTCTGGAATCTCCAGCTGTGGGATTTCCAAGGTGGCCCCACCAGGGGGCAGTGGTTCACAGGTCACCTCAAGAATTGTCCCAAATGGGGTCAACTCCGTGCAGGCCCCACTCAGGGTCTGTGGCACACAAGTCACCCCCGGGATCGCCCCCTCCCGGGGCATCTCAGTGCCAGCCCCACCCAGGGTCCGTGGCACAAGGGACACCTCGGGGATCACAGGCCTTGGCATCTCCAAAATGGCCCCTCCACGGGGCAGTAGCTCATAGGTACCCACGGGGACTGAGGGCTGAGGACAGGGATGGACAAGGGGAGGACTTTCTGGACTCCCACCCCGGCCTGGGCTTCCCCTTAAGGGAGGGACCAGGCTGGGGATCTTGCTGTTCATGGAGCCTTCAGGGTCTTTTCCTGAAGAAATAAAACTCTCTGGAAATCTCCAAACTCTCCACAGGATCACAGTGAGTCAAGAAGTAGCGGGAGGGTCTCAGAAACCGTTTTGCGGCCAGTAGTGGCGGGAGCGAGAGTGCGGGAAAGTGTCCAACCGACGTGGTGCGTGGGCTGCGAGCCGACCGGTCAACCTCCGCTGGGGCTGCAGGCCCGCAGGTGCAGGAGCTCGAGACCCCAGGAAGGAGGGCGGGACGGAGGACGCGGAAGGATGGCACAGGACTGACAGCGCGAGATGGAGGATGCAGAAAGAATGGGGCGAGAGGGAGGACACGGGAAGGAGGGCACAGGATGGAGGACGAGGGAAGGATGTTCCTGGAGGGAGGACGTGGGACGGTTGTCACGGAAAGAAGGATGCGAGATGGAGAATGGGGGAACCACGCGGAAAGGAAGGCAGGAGACTGAGGACTCAGGGAGGATGGCACGGGATATAGGAAACGGTTAGGATGGCGTGGAAGGGAGGACGCCGGAAGGACAAAGGAAGCTGGAAGGATGGAGCAGGACCAACAGCGCGAGATGGAATATGCGGAATGTATGACACTGAAGGGAGGACGCGGGAAGGATGGCTCCGGACTGAGAGAGCGATATGGAGGATGCAGAAAGGATGGCTCGAGAGGGAGGACGCCGGAAGAATGGCTCGGGACTGAGAGAGCGAGATGGAGGATGCAGAAAGGATGGCTCAAGAGGGAGGACGCGGGAAGAATGGCTCGAGACTGAGGACGCGAGAAGAATGGCACAGGACTGAGAGAGCGAGATGGAGGATGCAGAAAGGATGGCTGGAGAGGGAGGACGCGGGAAGGATGGCTTGGGACTGAGGACGCGGGAAGGATGGCTCGGGACTGAGAGAGCGAGATGGAGGATGCAGAAAGGATGGCTCGAGAGGGAGGATGCGGGAAGGATGGGTCGGGACTGAGGACGCGAGATGGAGGATGCAGAAAGGATGGCTCGAGAGGGAGGACGCGGGAAGAATGGCTCGGGACTGAGGACGCGAGATGGAGGATGCAGAAAGGATGGCTCGAGAGGGAGGACGTGGGAAGAATGTCTCGGGACTGAGGACGCGAGATGGAGGATGCAGAAAGGATGGCTCGAGAGGGAGGATGTGGGAAGAATGGCTCGGGAGTGAGGACGCGAGATGGAGGATGCAGAAAGGATGGCTCGAGAGGGAGGACATGGGAAGGATGGCTTGAGAGGGAGGACGCAGGAAGAATGGCTCGGGAGTGAGGACGCGAGATGGAGGATGCAGAAAGGATGGCTCGAGAGGGAGGACGTGGGAAGGATGGCTCGAGAGGGAGGATGCGGGAAGAATGGCTCGGGACTGAGGACGCGGGAAGAATGGCACAGGACTGAGAGAGCGAGATGGAGGATGCAGAAAGGATGGCTCCAGAGGGAGGACGCGGGAAGGATGGCTCAGGCCTGAGGACGCGAGATGGAGGATGCAGAAAGGATGGCTCGAGAGGGAGGACGCGGGAAGGATGGGTCGGGACTGAGGACTCGAGATGGAGGATGCAGAAAGGATGGCTCCTGAGGGAGGACGCGAGATGGAGGATGCAGAAAGGATGGCTCGAGAGGGAGGACGCGGGAAGAATGGCTCGGGACTGAGGACGAGAGATGGAGGATGCAGAAAGGATGGCTCAAGAGGGAGGACGCGGGAAGGATGGGTCGGGACTGAGGACGCGAGATGGAGGATTCAGAAAGGATGGCTCGAGAGGGAGGATGTGGGAAGGATGGCTCCAGAGGGAGGACGCGGGAAGAATGGCTCGGGAGTGAGGACGCGAGATGGAGGATGCAGAAAGGATGGCTCGAGAGGGAGGACGTGGGAAGAATGGCTCGGGACTGAGAGAGCGAGATGGAGGATGCAGAAAGGATGGCAGGAGAGGGAGGACGCGGGAAGAATGGCTCGGGACTGAGAGAGCGAGATGGAGGATGCAGAAAGGATGGCAGGAGAGGGAGGACGCGGGAAGAATGGCTCGGGACTGAGGACGCGAGATGGAGGATGCAGAAAGGATGGCTCGAGAGGGAGGACGCGGGAAGAATGGCTCGGGACTGAGGACGCGAGATGGAGGATGCAGAAAGGATGGCTCGAGAGGGAGGACGCGGGAAGAATGGCTCGGGACTGAGGACGCGAGATGGAGGATGCAGAAAGGATGGCTCGAGAGGGAGGACGTGGGAAGGATGGCTCGAGAGGGAGGACGCGGGAAGAATGGCTCGGGACTGAGGACGCGAGATGGAGGATGCAGAAAGGATGGCTCAAGAGGGAGGACGTGGGAAGAATGGCTCGAGAGGGAGGACGCGGGAAGAATGGCTCGGGACTGAGGACGCGGGAAGAATGGCACAGGACTGAGAGAGCGAGATGGAGGATGCAGAAAGGATGGCTCGAGAGGGAGGATGCGGGAAGGATGGCTCGGGACTGAGGACGCGAGATGGAGGATGCAGAAAGGATGGCTCGGGACTGAGGACGCGAGATGGAGGATGCAGAAAGGATGGCTCGAGAGGGAGGACGCGGGAAGAATGGCTCAGGACTGAGGACGTGAGATGGAGGATGCAGAAAGGATGGCTCGAGAGGGAGGACGCTGGAAGAATGGCACAGGACTGAGAGAGCGACATGGAGGATGCAGAAAGGAGGACATGGGAAGGATGTCCCTGGAGGGAGGACGCCGGAAAGATGGCGCTGGAGGGAGGATGAGAGATGGAGGATGGGGAAGGACGTTGGGGGAAGGAAGGTGCGGGACTGAGGACTCAGGGAGGATGGCATGGGATATAGGAATCCGTTAGGTTGGCGCGGGAAGGATGGAGCAGGACCAACAGCGCGAGATGGAATATGCGGAATGTATGGCACTGAAGGGAGGACGCGGGAAGAATGGCTCGGGACTGAGGACGCAAGATTGGGGACGCAGAAAGGATGGCTCGAGAGGGAGGACGCGGGAGGGAAGGAAGGCACTGGCAGCAGCTCTAGGGCCTTGAAATCTCTTGGAACTTGTCTGCACTCCCAGAAGCTCGAGTCACAGAAGACCAGCCCTGATGGCCCTTGGAGCCTCTTCCTTTAGGACTTTCCATCACCTCCAGCCAGGGAGGGACCTTCACTGTCATGAACACAACTGGCAAGAGAGAAAAGGGTGCTGGTAAGGTGTGGCTGAGGCTCTCAGGCCAAGACACAGCTCCAGTGAAATCGGCCTCTTCGGGGACAGGCACCAGTCTGGAGGCAACAGAGCTGTGACTGCCTTTCAACCCTCTGGCCTGTACCCCTGCAGCCCTCCTCCCTTCTCACACTCCTGCCTTGCCAGGTATGATGCTGGCTGAATGCCAGACCCTTTCCAGGCAGCCACAGCTGTGGAAGGTGGTTTGGGGACATATGCTTGAGAAACGAGGTGGTGACCTCAGTCTGAGTGCAGAAGCTTAGGCTTCAGTGTGGAACGGATGGGGCACTGGTTAAGCAGAAGCGGAAACTGCACAGCACTGCCCAGACTCTGAGTGGGGCTGGCCGTGGTTTCCACATCTGCCTTGGGAAGGCAGCCCCCAGGCCCTGTGGTTCTCAGAGGGTGGGTGCAGTCCCTGAGCTGGAGCTCAGAGGAACAGAGCAGGCTCTTGGATGGAGACCATCCCTCCTCCTATACCCCATGGTCAGAGGCAGGAAATGAGACGAAGCTTCCCCTTTCCATAAAAGGTAGAAAGCTCCCTGATACTAGGGCTGTGCAAGCTTTGTGTCTGTGAGCTGGAGCAGCATGGATTGCTAGCCACCCCCTCTCTACTGGGGGGAGGAGGAGGCCCGACCTTGACCTGCCTTCACAGTGCCCCTAGATCCCACCCACCCTCCCTGTGAGCATGGGTGGGTGGGAAATGGCTGGTTCAGGTGTTGTTCTACACCCTGCTGATCACGGAATCCACTTCCTGGATGGCCACCAGGGCCTGACAATGTCAGCTAGGACACCTTCACCTTCTGTCTGTGCTCTCTCTTCCAGGTCTTGCAGATTGTGGTCATCTCCACACCCTAGTCATGTACCCAGGCCATGCCATTTACTTTTTGGCCCCCTCTTTCAAGCAGAAGCAACAGCGTGCAGCTCCCTCCACAGCTGCATTCAAATCCCTAAGCCATGGGCACACTTGCCACCAGTGGTTGGGGCTGGCCAGGGCCAGCATGCTGGGCAAGGAGGAGGCAGAAAACCAGGGCACAGCAGAGTGACAACATGAATGAGGAGAAGGGGGAGCGCCCAGAGGCCTGGAAGGGATTTCAAGGCAGCTGGGCCCAGCCAGCCCAGGCCACAGGACCGCTGGAGGCACATCTGGGAGAGCCATACCCAGCTGAGAGGAGCCACATGAAGATGCCAGCCCTGCCTGCAGGTCACCACATCTACGGCTTGTTTCAGCCCAAGGCAAAATGGAGTTCCTCCTGATCATGGACTTTATGGTGACACTTACTCCAATTAAGCCTAGACTATGGTTTTTCTTTTTTTTTTTCTGATAATTTGTGAACTCTATCTTTAGTACATCTTTTTTTTAATTGCCCTGTTTTGTTCAAAGTAAATAAACAATGATGTAGTTGAGTAACTTATCTTGAGTATTGTGGTATGAATAGCATTTTAGTCATTCAACACTAATGAAGTACAAATAACATTTTGTATTTATGAATGACAAAAAATTGAAATAAATATGTAAAGGTCATTCCTTATACAAGAATTTTAGATCATATATCCAGAGAGAACATTAAAATAAAACCTTTAACACTGCTCATGAAAGAATGGATTTAGGCAATGATCACCAAGGAATATTTAAACAGGTGAAAGCTGGATGGAGAAACTAAAACTAATTCATGAATTATGTTGAATCAATTGATCAATCTTGCCCAGATGGGACAATCATATGTATTATATAACCTCTTAAAAACGATGCTTTAAGATGTACATACCCCTTCCCTGTGTGAGGTAGAGAAACAATGAAAAGAACAGGCAAATTCAAATCCTAGAATAATGTGGAAAATATCACAAGACACATTTTCTTCAACAAATAATCAACATAAAAATAAATGGAAGAGAACTAGTATAAACTGTAAAAACACATAAGACATACTAGCCAAATGCAAGTGTGTGGATGTCATTTGAATTCAGCTTTGAACAAATAAAGTATACATAAAAAATAAATCATGGAAGAAGTATTCGATGATATTAAACAAACATTGTTAATTTGGCAAGTATAATGATGTCACTCTAGTTGTGTTAAAGGCTTTATTATAAATGTACACTGAGTTATTTGTGGGTGGAATGACAGATGGTAGTTGTAAGGAGTGGAATAAAGGAAACCCAAGTGGCAAAAGTTGATGGAAATTTAGTATACTGTTATCACTCAGTTCTATGTGATTGATAATTTTTATATTGAAATATTAACATACTAAACTATTTCTTTGAACACACAGAAGACATTTTCATCAAACTGATACGTTAGAAAATAACATAAAGGACAGATAATATGTTGAATGACAAATCTGGATTCTAATTGGCAATCATTGTTACAGGTTCAATCCCACAAGATGAGTTTTGTTTTTTTTTTGTAGAGACAGAGTCTCACTGTGCCCCCTCAGGTAGAGTGCCATGACGTCACACGGCTCACAGCAACCTCTAACTCTTGGGCTTACGCGATTCTCTTGCCTCAGCCTCCCAAGCAGCTGGGACTACAGGCGCCTGCCACAACACCCGGCTATATTTTTGTTGCAGTTTGGCCGGGGCTGGGTTTGAACCCACCACCCTCGGCATATGGGGCCGGCACCTTACTCACTGAGCCACAGGTGCCGCCCCAAGATGAGTTTTAACAAAAATAAATGCCATAGCAAATGTTCAGAATGAAAGAAAGCTTACTTCCTTGCAATATATGAGAGAGAACTCACAATGCTGATATGAAAATAATTTCACAGCATCTATGTGAAGACATCTTTCAAATGGTGGATGCAAACAACTCTTTTTTTTTTTTTTGTTCTCATTTCATAATAACAGGTTAGGGTTGCTTAGTTCTACAATTTTTGTTATAAAATTAAACAGGCTTGTAAATTCTATTTTTATGCTTACCTGTGATGAAACAGAATATATAGGGCAAGGTTTGTGTGTTGTCTTTACATGCAAGTCACTATTGCTCATCAATACTAGCTGTAGTATACTTTGACAATCATGGTGGATACTGAGGTAGGTAGAAGGCTCTGCTGTACAGTGGCTGGCTGTGTTATTGTTATTTTTATTTTCTATCTTTTTTTTTTGTTTTTGCACTTTTGGCCAGGGCTATGCTTGAACCTGCCACACCTGGTTTGTGGAGTGAGTGCCCTACTCCTTGAGACACAGGTACCACCCCAGCTATATATGTATATATATATATATATATATATATATATATATTTTTTTAATCATAGCTGTGTACATTAATGCAATAGTGGGGTACAATCTGCTGGTTTTGAATACAAATTGAAATGTTTTCATCAAACTTGATAACATAGCCTTCACAGCATTTTCTTAGTTATTGTGTTAAGACATTCATGTTTTACACCTAGTAAATTTCACATGTACCCTTGTAAGAAGCACTGTAAGTGTGGTCCCACCAATTACTTTCCCTCCCCCCCTTCTTTCCCCCTCCCCTCTCCTCTCTCTTCCTTTTCCCCTTCTTCCTGGGCTATAATTGGGTTATAGCTTTCATAAGAAAGGTATAAATAGGTTTCATAGAATACTTTGAGTACATCATTACTTTGATACAATGAATATATTGGACACTTTTGCTTTCATTCTTGAGATACTTTGCTAAGAAGAATATATTCCAGCTCCATCCACGTAAACATGTAAGAGGTAAAGTCTATATCCTTCTTTAAGGCTACCTAATATTCCATGTTGTACATATACCACAATTTATTGATCTATTCATGCGTCCATGGGTACTTGGGTTTCTTTTATGACTTAGCAATTATGAATTGGGCTCAATAAACTTTCTGATACATAGATCTTTTTTATAATGTGATTTTTGGTCTTCTGGATATACACCTAGTAGAGGATGATAGAATCGAATGAAAAGTCTATTTTTAGATCTCTAAGTGTTCTCCAAACATCTTTCCAAAAGGTTCCTATTAGTTCGCATTCGCACCAGCAGTGTAAAAGTATTCCCTTTTTGTCCACATCCATGCCAGCATCTCTGGTTTCGGGATTTTGTGATGGGGGTTAATCTTACTAGAGTCAGATGATATCTCAAAGTAGTTTTGATTTGGTATTTCTCCGATGATTATGAATGATGAGCACTTTTTCATATGTCTGTAGCCCCTGCACCTGTCTTCTTCAGAGAAGTTTCTCTTCAAGTCCCGTGCCCACCCTGGGATGGGATCATTTGTTCTTTTCTTGCTAATACGTTTGAGTTCTCTGTGTATTCTGGTTATTAAACCGTTGTTGGAGACATAACCTGCAAATATCTTCTCCTATTCTGAGGGCTGTCTGCTTTCTTTACTTACTGTGTTCTTGGCTGTGCAGAAGCTTTTTATTTTGATCAGGTCCTAGTAGAGTATTTTTTATGCCACTTCAAATGCTCTGGGGTCCTCCTCATAAAATATTTGCCCAGGCCGATTTCTTCAAGACTTTTCCCTGTACTTTCCTCTAGTATTTTAATAGTTTCATGTCATAAGTTTAAATCTTTAATCCAGTGAGAGTCTATCTTAATTAATGGTGAGAGGTGTGGGTCCCATTTCAGTCTTCTATATGTCACCAGCCAGTTCACCCATCACCGTTTGTTAAATAGGGAATCTTTTCCCCAGTGAGTGTTTTTTATTGGCTTGTCAAATATCAAACAACAGTAAATAGCTGTTTTGTCCCTTGGTTCTCTATTCTGTTCCATACATCTACCTCTGTGTTTTTGTGCCAGTACCATGCTGTTTTGATCACTATCGATTTATAGTATACTCTGAGTTCTGGTAGTGTAATTCCTCTTGTTTTGTTTTTATTTCTGAGTAATGTCTTGGCTATTACAGGTTTTCTTCTGATTGCATAATAAAATGAAGTATTATTTTTTGAGATCTTTAATGTATGACAGTGGAGCTTTAATAGGGATTGCATTAAATTGTACATTGCTTTAATAGGGATTGCATTAATTGTACATTGCTTTGGGTGGTATGGACATTTTAACAATGTCGTTTCTTCCCAGCCATGAACATGTATGTTTTTCCATTTGTTAGCATCTTCAGTTATTTCTTTTCTTAGAGTTTATAGAGATATTTCATGTCCTTTGGTAGGTACACTCCAAAATATTTCATCTGCTTTGGCACTACTATGAATGGAATAGAGTCCTTGACTGTTTTTTCAACTTGACTATTGCTGGTATATATAAAGGCCACAGATTTATGATTGCTGATTTTTAAACATGAGTTGCTGCTATATTCCTTGATCACTTCTAAAAGCTTTGTAGTAGAATCCTTGGTGTTTTCCACGTATGCAATCATGTCATCTGCAAAAAGTGAAAATTTGATCTCTTCTGCCCCTATATGGACACCCTTGATTACCTTTTCTTCTCTAATTGTGATGACTAAGACTTCCATTACAATGTTAAAAAGCAGTGGAGAGAATGGGCAACCTTACCTGGTTCCTGATCTGAGTAAAAATGGTTTAAATTTAACTCCATTGAATATGATACTGACTGTGGGTTTGCTGTAGATGGCCTGTATCACTTTAAGAAAAGTCAATTCTATACCAATTTTATTAAGTGTTCTGACCATGAAAGGATACTATATATTATGAAAAGCTTTTTCTGCATCAATTAGAGAATCATATGGTTTTTGGGTTTTAATTTGTTTATGTGATGAATTATATTTATAGATTTATGTATATTGAACCAGCCTTGAGACCCTGGGATAAAACCCACTTGGTCATGTCGTATAATTGGTTTGATGTGTTGCTGGATTCTGTTTGTTAGGACCTTGTTTAGCATTTTTGCATCAATATTCTTTAGTGATATAGGTCTATAATTTTCTTTTATTGTTAGGTTTTTTCCTGGTATGGGGATCAAGGTGATGTTTGCTTCATAGAATGTGTTGGATAGTATTCCTTCTTTTTCTACATTTTGGAAAAGTTTTAGTAATATAATTACTAGTTCCTCTTTAAGGATTTGCTGGAATTCTGATGTGAAGCCATTTGGTCCTGGGCTTTTCTTTTTAGTGAGACTTTGTATAGTTGATGTCACTTCAGAACTTGATATGGGCCTGTTCAACATTTCCACTTGATTCTGGCTATGTCTTGGAAGGTAGCATGCTCCCAAGTATTGGTCAATTTCCTTCGGATTTTCATAATTCTAAGAATAAATTTTCTTGTAATATTCATTAAGGATTTTTTGAATTTCTGAGGAGTCTGTTGTTATTTCATCATTACCATTTCTGATAGATGAAATTAGAGATTTTACTCTTTTTTTCCTGGTTAGGTTAGCCAGAGGTTTCTCTACTTTAATGATGTTTTCAAAAAAACAACTTTTTGATTTATCGATCTGTTGTATAATTCTTTTGTTTTCAATTTCATTTAATTCTGCTCTCATTTTGGTTATTTCCTTTCTTGTACTGCATTTGGGTTTGGAATGTTATTCCTTTTCCAATTGCTTGAGATGTCCCATTAAGTTGTTAAATTCCTCTCTTTCTGTTCTGTTGAGCAAGGCTTGCAATGCTATACATTTTCCTCTTAAGACTGTGTTTGTGGTACCCCACAGGTTCTGATAATTTTTGTCTTCATTGTCATTTTGTTCCAAAAATTTGGTAATTTCCCTCTTAATTTCATCTATGGCCCAGCTATTATTCATCATAAGCTTATTTAGCTTCCATGTTTTTGTATGAGTGTGCAGATTCCTGTTGTTACTGAGTTCAACTTTTATTCCATGGTGGTCTGAGAAGATGCAAGGAATAATTTCTATTTTTTTAAATTTACTGACGTTAGACTTATGACCTAAGATGAGATTGATTTTAGACTATATTCCATGGGCTGATGAGAAGACTGTGTATTAAGTTTTGTTGGGATGAAATGTTCTATAGATGTATGTTAAATCCAAATGTTCAATGGTTAATTTTAACTCTAAAATTTCATTGCTCAGCTTCTTATTGGAGGATCTATCCAACACTGGCAAAGGAGTGTTATAATTTCCAACTATTATGGAGCTGGAGAAAATCAAGTTGCTCGTGTCTTTTAGAGTTTCTCTTATAAATTGAGGTGCATTCTGGTTGAGTGCATAAATATTAATAACTGAAATTTCATCATATTGACTATTACCCTTAACAAATATGAAGTGACCATTTTTAGCCTTCCTTACTTTTGTTGTTTTAAAGCCTATTGTATCTGCAAATAGAATTGCAACACTTGCTTTTTTTCTGATTTCCATTGGCCTGAAATGTAGACGGCCATCCCTTCACCCTAAGTCTATATTTATCTTTTAAGGTAAGATGAGGTTCTCCAAGCTGTAGGTATGTGGGCTGAGTTTTTGTATCCAGTCAGCCAACCTGTGCCTCTTAGAGGATAATTTAAGCCATTCACATTAATGGAGAATATTGATAAGCTTGGTAGAATTTTGGGTATTGAGTTTTTCAAAAGTCCAGTGGACATTTTTAATCCTTTTGTCACTGTGGAAGTTGGAGTTTGATCAAACGTTTCTGAGTGAGTTTACTTTTGTGTTGGAGGATTGTGTTTGTATTATGAAGGATAGGTCTGAGAATGACCTTCAGAGCTGGTTTAGTTATGGCAAACTTCTTCAACATGTGAATGTCATTAAAGTATTTAATTTCTCCATCATAAATGAAATTCAGTTTAGCTGGATACAGGATCCTGGGTTGAAAGTTATTTTGTTTTAGGAGAATAGAATTTGATGACCACCCTCATCTAGCTTGAAAAATTTTAGCAGAGAGATCTACAGTCATCCTAATATTCTTCTCTTTGTAGGTTATGGTTTTCTTATGTCTGTCTGCTTTCAGAATTTTCTCCTTCATATTAACTTCATTGAAGTTAATTATGATGTGCCTGGGGGATGTCTTATTCAGGTTGAGTTGTGCTGGGGTTCTGAAACTGTTTTCTATCTGAATTTCAGAATCGCTTGGCATGTCTGGAAAATTCTCTTTCATAATTTCATGGAGAAGAGTCTCTGTGCCTGGCAAAGCCACTTCTTCACTTTCAGGGATTCCTTTGAGTATTGGTTTTCTTTGAATTATCTTAGAAATCTCTAAGACAATGACTCATTTTTGTTCTCCATTTCTCTTCCTCTTGGAGAGTTTGAAAGCGTTCAAAAGCTTTGTCTTCGATGTTAGAAATCCTTTCTTCTGCTTGCTCCATTCTGTTACTGAGGGATTCTGCTATATTTTTTAGATTTTTAAGGGCTGCAAATTCTTGTCTCAGTGTGTCAAAATTTTTGGTGATTTTGTCTTTAAATTGAATTGTTGAGACAAGTTTTGAATAGCTCCTAGAATTTCTATTCCAACTTTTCCTCCATTCTATTAATCTTGTTTGCAGTCCAAATTCTGAATTCAATTTCTGACATCCTGGCCATCTGTTTATGAATGAATCTTCATTTTTTTCTTCCATATCTTTCCTTGTGGGGGTTAATCTACTCTGGTTATTGATGTTACCAGAGTTTTTCCACTGTTTCCGCCCCATGATTATTTTATACCACTTCACTAGATGAGCAGATCTAGAAGTTGGGTTGGGGGCTGCAGGAGTAGTGATTAACTAGCACTTTGCTCAAAAGCTGTGACTAGTGTCTGTATCTTTTTCCTTGGAGCTTTGCCAAGGACCCATACAGTGATATGGCCTGAGCAACTGGGGACCTGCTTGGTGTGGTGGGGCTATGTGGCTCTGTCTTGTTTTCAGCTGGTCTCTGTCCTACCAATGAATCTGTTACTCTGGATTTAAGTTTCAGCTGTGGATATATACCAGCAATTAAGTCACCCCACTCCCCCAAAGGCAACAATTGGAAAATGAAATTCAAACCTTCCCACAGCCACAAACCCAGGGTACCACTTGGATAGTCCTCGGGTGATTGGCCCAGTTCAAGAGGTCCAAATCAATTATCTCAGTCAGCACCTGTCTCAGGTTGGAGGGTTCAAAAGGTCTCTGGCACCTAGATCACAGGGGTCTGCTGACAACTCAAATATGACTTGCTCTGGTGCTCTGTGAGATCAGGAGAACCCACCCAAGAAAGTTGAAGCCTCCTTCCCCCTCTTGCACCTCTGTCACACTCAGTCACTGATAACCCCACAGGGCTGTGACTCAGTTCCCTCCAATGAGCAAATACTCCAGGAAGTTGTATCCGCTTGAATCACAGGGAGATCTATGTATTCTCAGCCAGGCCGCTGCTCTCTGCCACTGTCCGGCAGGCAGAGGTGAGGCCTGACAACCTTGAGTGCTTAATGGAGGCTGTTAACTCAGTTCCAGCCCTGCCCCTGATTGATGATACTGACAGAACAGAACAACTTTCCATAATTTGTTTCTGTCCCACCTATATTCCACTGTAGAAGAGACACTGTTTGAGTTCACAAAACCTGTGACTCAGGCCCTGTCTGTGCCACTGCCCTGTCTTGGCTGTAGTTTGTATTTAGTGGCACAGTTAGTTGTCAGTTCCAGCCTCTGCCTGCCCTTCTTTATCTCAGCTAATGATCCTCTGAGGGCCAAGTGCGTCTTATTCTCAGTTTAGGGGTCCTCTGGGTCAGCCCTACCCTGGGAATCTGCTGGCTTTGCGTGCACATATTCTAGTTCCCTGCTCCACTGAGGCTGGTACTGCCTCAGCCAAACTCTTTACTCATGGGGCCTGCATTTTAGTCCCAGATCTGTTCTTCCAGTGCCTTCTACGGGAGAAGATGCCCGTCCTCCTCTGGTTGCCCAGAGAGACAAGGAGTGTGACTCCAGAATATCCAGGGGAAGCCCAGTTGTTGCCACTGCGGCAGCTACTCTGTGCCTCTGGGCACCGCTGCTCCTCTATGGTTCTCTCTCAGCTGACTGTCCTCTTCTTACTCGAATGCTGCAGAATCAGCACTGACCAGCAGCAGTCCATGCCTTGTTCACAACTCTTGAGAAAATACCCAAGTATCTGGATTACTTGGGGACAGGCCTCCAGACCTTTGAGTGAGAGTACAGGGGAGTGCTGGGAGTTTAGAAGAGATAATAACACAGGTAGAGAATATATACAGTTTTATACAGTTTTATGCCTGGGAGGAGAGTGCCATGGCACCCTATTAGGGGAAGTAGGTCCAGTTTAAGAGGGTCTCTCTCGTGGGATGGGAGAACTTTTGAACTCTACCCGCTTGTTTGTATGGAGTACTGCAAGCCATTCTCATGGGGGAGGGGACTCACGTCCACTTGAAGATAGATTTTGTACCTTTTATTTGTATCCTTGGGGTCATAGCTCACCTCAGCAGTGTTTATGTGCATTCTTCAACCTTCTCTTTTGGCTCAGCTCTAATCCACCAGTTTACTTACAAAACTTCTGTCCTTTAACTCTCCTTCTGGATAAGAGCCTCTGTGGAAAGCTGGCTTCAGTCAGCCATCTTGCCTACCCCCCCCAAGTGAAAGGTTCTTAATCCATAGAAGACAGATAATTCCAAGGCACAAACAAAGGAAAATGGAATCCCCATTCTGTAGAAATCATGTGGTCTTTATTTCCACCAGGATGCAGGTGGGGTGGAATCAAGAAAGGAATTTCACACGTGGGTTGTGGTGGATGGGGAGGTAAAGGCCAGTGAATTTTATTTTCCTTTAACTCTCATTTTATTTTTAAAATTTACTCTATTATATATTAGGCCAGTCTCAGAGACTCACACCTGTAATGTGCTTTTATTTTTGAGCCAGAGTCTCACTATGTCACCCTCAGTAGAATGCTGTGGCATCGCAGCTCACAGCAACCTCAAACTCTGGGGCTTGAGTGATCTTCTTGCCTCAGCCTCTATGCAGCTGGGACTACAGGAGCCTGCCACAATGCCCACCTAGTGTTTCTATGTTTAAGAGAAATGGGGTCTTGCTTTTTGCTTAGTCTGGTCTTGAAGTCTAGAGCTCAGGTGATCCACCTGCCTCAGGCTCACACAGAGCTAGGATTACATGCTAAGCCAACGCGCCTGGCTTAGATGCATAGAAATATAAAATGTTAAATTCAAGAGAGCTTCTTCCAGGAAAGTCCCAAGGGCCTCACTTAGCTGATCAACTTACTCTCAGAGCACTAATATTTCATGTCTTCTTCTCCTGTATTACTCCTAGCTCATTTTCTTCCACGTCTCCTTATTCTAATAAATATAATTCCAAAAAGGAAATGGCCAAAGTTTATTTTCTTTATTTGACTTCTTGATATTTAATTTTTCCATCCTTCTTCCTTTTTGAAGTCTTTCTCTTTAATGTTGCTTACAGATTCTTTGGACTTCTAAGAATATAGTGCTTATTCAGAATAATAAGGACACTCAGTAAATAGCTTTTATAAATAATCAATAAAGATTAGAAAAGCAACAGGTTATAGTTGTTAAGGAAAACACACATATGGACACACACACACACAGTTAGACATTTGTGTTTATACACACAGACCTTCACTAGAAGAATAAATAAACATCAGCACCATTGGTTACTTCTGCTGACCCAAATGGTCAGGAGAGAGCATACATGAAGGGGAGGACCTTTCTTTTCTTTCTTTTTCTTTTTTTTTTGAGACAGTTTCACTTTGTTGCCCTTTGTTGAGTCCCGTGGCCTCACACCTCACAGCAACCTCAAACTCTTAGGCTCAAGCAATTGTCTTGCCTCGGCCTCCACAGTAGCTGGGACTATAGGCGCCTGCCACAATGCCTGGCTGTTTTATTTTTTTCTTTCTTTTTTTTTCCTTTGTTTAGAGATGGAGTCTCAGTCTTTCTCAGGCTGGTCTCAAACTCATTATCTCGAGCAGTCCACCCACCTCAGCCTCTGAGAGTGCTGGCATTACAGGCAGAAGCCACCGTGCCCAGATTTGGGAAGTTCTTCCTTACCATTTTCTTTAATTTTTTATTTTTAACTTGTGGTATAATTTAAGCCTACTTTCATGACTTTTAATTTCATATATTTATGATGAATTATTTCTTAAAAATTAAAAAAGAGGGTGACACATGTAGCTCAGTGCGCAGGGCATCAGCCCCTTGTACCAAGGGTGGCGGGTTCAAACCTGGCCCCGGCCTAACTGCAACAAAAAAATAGCCGGGCATTGGGTCAGACGCCTATAGTCCCAGCTACTTGGGAGGCTGAGGCAAGGGAATCACCTAAACCCAGGAGTTAGAGGTGGCTGTGAGCTTTGTCACACTATGGCAATCTACTAAGGATGATAAAGTAAAACTCTATCTTTACAAAAAAAAAATAAATAACAGAAGACCCACAATTGTTCAGTATCAAGGAAGGGCAAGTAAATAATAACAAGATGAAAGCAGGGTCAAGCATTCCCTGGCACTGTGGGCCCCATTCCTACAGAACCAAACACTTTCAGGGACCCTGGGAGATATGCTAATTTACAGAAGGAAAATGCCTGCAATCCAGCTGGGATTATATCTGTATCTATGACTATGTGTTTGGAAATATGTTTTTAATACTTTTTGAACAGAGGAAGGACCCACAGGGTAAAAGTGCCTGTGACGGTGATATGATTGGTGACAACTTGGCAGCAGTATAGAAGACCCTCGGTGGAATTGTGTTGAGGGAGAGAATCCTGACCTCAAAAGGTGTGTGCCATAGGATACCATTTCTAAATTCTAGAAAATGGAAAGCAACATGGACAGAAAGTAGATCAGTGCTCGTGTAGGGCAGCCTTAGGGAAGGAATCTGAGGAGGAATCAGAAAGGGGCGTCCAGAGGCCTTTGAAGTGGTGATGTTCTTATATTGATTGTAGGAATGTTTTCCAGGGAGCATAAAATACCCAAGTGTGTCTAATTGCACACATTAAATATGGTCACATGATTGTGAATTAGTTATCCTATGGTTAGAAGAGACTAAGAGGGTACAGCCAAGAGAACAGGTATGGAAGCTGCAAACTCACACAAGGGTGACATAGATCTGGGACATCCTGGAATCAGGAAGAGGATGGATGAGCTGGAACTGCCACCTCAAAACTTCCTTGAACTTCCTTACAAAAAGATTCTGTATATCAAGCTGATAAGGAGCAGGGTTTTCTGTTTCCTTGGGGACAATTTTTCTAGAAATAGATTGCTGTGAATAACAGAAAAGGTGGAGCTTCCACTCCCAGGTGGCACCGGTGGGTTCTGCTGTGTCCATGGTGGCAGCAGCAACAGCAGCAGAAGCCACAGGCCAGGCCTGAGCAGCAGCTGCTGGGTGTTCACCCTCTTGCGGGGTGAGAAGGAGGTTTTTGTCTCACTACCCCATGGGTCTGGAGCACTGTGGGTGCACCCAGGCTGCTGTCATAGGACTGACAGAAATAATCAGCCTCATCTTCACTCTGAAGTCCCGTGATGGTCAGGGAGCCTGAGCTGCTGGACTTGGAGGCAGAGAATCTGTCAGGGACCCCTGAGGCTCTATTGCTGTTACCATAGATGATGGATTTAGGGGCTGTTCCCTGGAGCTGCTGGTACCAGTTCACATAAATCCCACACCCGATGTTGCTGCTGCTTCCCAAGCAGGAGATGGTGACTGTCTCCCCCAGGGCTCCAGACATCGATGACGGGTGAGTCAGCACAGACTGGGCCCAGGACCCTGGAAGTGAGAGACACAGACATGGCAATTCTGGGTCTGCAGAGAAGAGGAGAGAGCAGGGATCCAGGGTCTCCCGAGGGTCCTTCCCCTGACCCAAGCCTCATCACCTGTTCAGCGAGTCAGGAGGGTGAGGAGTAGAGGGGACCAGGCCATGGTGGGGAATGTCCTGAGTCCTGCCTTCTGTGCCCACAGCTGAGGCACAGCTCCTCCAGGTCTGACGGTCTCCTCTTCATACCCTGAGAGGGGAGGCCCCATCCTCCATGCAAATAATCCCCCAGCTTTCTGATCCCACCCTGGTCTGTGGTCAGGCCCCTCTGCCTGAGTGTCAGAAGTGGGACTCTTTGGTCCCATGGGGTGGGTTGGTCAGAACTGTGATCCTGAGCAGAGGGCACCAGGCACACCAGGTGGCTGATCCCAGCTCTGCTCACCCCCAGACCTCCAAGAACAGACCTCCAGCTCCCCCTGGTGCCCAGACCCTGCTGTACAGTATCATGTGACAAAGTGACCACAGCCTCCCAGAGACAACCCTGTCCCCACACTGCTCTGTCCACTGCAGTCAGGACCAGGCTGGCAGCCTCCGCTGTGTCCTCCCCAATTGCTCAGAGAGTCTTTGTGTTCTATGGGGCTTCTCAGGGTGAATCTGTCCCTGGCTTGCTGGGCTGATTTTTTTCTCGGGACTGAGGTGGGGGTCTCAATACACAGTCCTAACAGGGCAGAGTCAGGTTCAGAGCAGTGACAGACTCCCATGGACACACTTCCCTGGCTGCACTCCAAGCCGGGTTCTTCCCTTTCTTGTGATTCCTGTCTGGTGGCCAGAGTTCTCCTCCAGCTGTGGATCCCACAGCAGTGAGGACAGCGAGTGATCTTCTCTGTAGGGATGGTAAGGTGCTGGGGCAGCTGAGCATGCATTCCAGAGAGTTCTGCAGTGGAAATCTTCACTGTCTTTACTTCCATTCACTTGAACACAACAGTCATCGCTGCACTTTGACTGGTAACTGAGCGAGAAATCTGTTACAAGCCCAAAACACGGTATAAGAGACTAAGCGACATTATTTGCAGTATTTTATTTAGGACCAGTCATGGTGGTAAACACACTAACATTGGAGATGTAACAAGGTAAAAGTTAAAATTATTTGGACCTGGTCGCAGAGGAGCCTGATTTGTGAGAGCCCTTAGGATCAACAGCTCCAGATAGAGAGTGAAGGAAAAATTATGGTTTTATGGTTTGTACTCAGGAATGAGTGCTGGCAATCTGTTTTTTTTTTTTTTTTTTTGAGACAGAGTCTCATGTTGGCACCCTTGGTAGAGTGCTGTGACATCATGGCTCACAGTAACCTTAACTCCTGGGCTTAAGTGATTATCTTTCCCCCACAACTGAGGTTGCTGGGACTACAAGAACCCTCCAGAATGCCCAGCTATTTTTAGAGACAGGGTCTCACTCTGTCAGGCTGGTCTTGAACTTATGAGCTCAGTCAATCCTGTATTACACCCTCCCCCCGAGTGCTTGGATTACGTGAGTGAGCCACTGGGCACCACCTGTCAATATGTGTCATAAGGAGAAAAAATTAATCCCTGTCCTGAAAAAACATGCTCTTTATGTTGTTTTGTCAAAAAATCCATCTTCCGCAAAAGGATAATCCCATTTCCTAAAATTCTAAGAAGGAGCAAATATTTGTGTGTGCCTGGGAAAGTGCTTTCAGTCTATGCAGCAGACTGTCACCAGGTTTTATTATGGGAGGTCACCTGCCTTAGAGAAGGACTGCAGCACTGTCAGCTTGACATCTCCATTGATGAGTTTGTCACACTTTGGTCTCATTAGGGGATTACTGTGAAAGTTTTAATGCATGATGTTTTAGAAATAGGTTAAGGAATATCTAAAGCACTCACCTAAATAAAATAGGTCCATATATCTACATGACAAGATTCCTTTTACTTATGTGGGAATGTCGAACACATCAGTCATTGCTGTGGTGTTCATAAGCATAATTCTTGCATATATTTGCATTCATAAGCATACCATGATTTTCAGTCATGTTTATTCTTTTAACAGGAAGTTTTCATATTTGACTGTGTTCAAAGCACTCAGAGATATTTCGTGATGTTTTATTTATTATCATGTAGAAACAGGTGCTTGCCACCTGTGTTTGTCAGCATTGCTTTTTCTTTGATGATGCAGTGTGAATTTCAGTGAATTGTATTGTCCTTTAAATCTCACTTTATTTTTATTTTTATTTTTAAAATTTACTCTGGTAGGCCGGGCTCAGTGCCTCACACCTGTAGTATTTTCATTTCCTTTTTTCTTTCTTTCTTTCTTTCCTTCTTTCTTTTTTTTTTTTTTTTGAGACAGAGTCTCAGTATGTCTCTCAGTAGAGTACTGTGGTGTCATACCTCACAGCAACCTCAAACTTTTAAGTGATTCTCTTGCTTCATCCTCCCAAGTAGCTGGGATTACAGGCACTCACCACAACACCCGGTTTTTTGTTGTTGTAGTTGTCATTGTTTCGCAGGCCTGGTCCTGGTTTAAACCTGCCAGCCAGCCTTAGCATATGTGGCTGGTGCCCTAGTTGCTGAGCTAGAGGTGCTGGGCCTCACACCTGTATTCTTAGCTCTCTGGGAGGCTGAGACAAGTGGACTACTTGACCTAACTAGTTTCAGAGCAGCTTGAGCAAAAGCAAGATCCCATTTCTACTAATAAATATATTAAAATTAGCTGGGCATTGTGGAGGGCACTTGTAGTCCCAGCTTGCCTGGAGGCTAAGGCAAGAGAATCTCTTGAACACAAAAGTTTGAATTTTCTGTGAACTATGATGATGCCAAGGCACTCAACCCTAGGGCAACAGAGTGAGACTCTGTCTCAAGAAATAAATAACTCTATTTATTATTATTTTAGAGATAGTATCTCGCTCTACAGGCTGGAGTGCAGTGGTATATCATAGCTCGTTGCAGCCTTGAACTCCTGGCCTCAAATTGTCCTTCTACCTCAGCCCCCCAAGTAGCAGGGACTGCAGGTGCCTGTCATTATGTGTAGTTAAGTTTTTAAATATATATACATATATATATTTTTTTTTTTCAGTAGAAACAGGGTCTCCCTATGTTGCCTAGACTGATTTAGAACTCTTGGCCTCAAGTGATCCTCCTGCCTTGGCCTCCCAAAGTGCTGGAATTACTACACTCATTTGAATAAACAGGGCTTTCCCTCAGCTGAGCACTCTCTCACACACAGGACAAGGCTGCCTGTGGTCTCCTCTGAGCCCTTGGGTACTTTCCTTCATGGTATTTGCCCTCAGCTATCCGGCTGAGGGCAGAGCGAGGTGCATGGGTGACTCTCTCCCAGTTCAGGCACCTTCTGGACCCAGTATCATGTGGCCAGCAAGGTGAAAGGCAGGTCTGCTTTTGGCAAATATTTATGAGCACTTACCTTGTGTTTTGTGCTTTGTTTGGCAAAGGATGTAGCAGCCTGAACTAGCCAGCCTTGTTCCTGCCTCCCTGTGGAGCTACCTCTCGTGTGGACACATGAGGGTTTGAGTCACACCTGGGTGTCCCTTTCTGTCCTTCACCCTTGCAGTAAGAGCGGCCAGTGGGGCCACTGAGGCACTCAGAGGCCCAGAGGGGATGGAGGTTGGTAGGATCACAGGGCAGTAGGGAGGAAGGAGCTGAGGGAGTAAGTGTCAGGTTGAAGTGAAGGTGATGAGAATGTCATGAGCGATGAGATTTGTTGGGGGGTGATCAGGGACCGAGGGGTTAGGATTCAGAAAGGAGCAGGTGCTGGGCAGGGCTGGTGTTCCAGTAATCCAGGAAGAGGACCTGTCAGATGGGGGAGCTTGCTGACTGGGGGTGCTGATCCGCCTTGGTTACTGGGCTGACGGGAGGAAGGCTGGAGCCCTGCCCTAGAGGGGTGGCAGGAAGAATGCAGGACACTGAGAGGGAGCACCCACCTCCCTTCAGGACAGACTGGAGGAGGAGTTTGAGATGGAGACCTCCTCAGTGCACACGCCCTTCTGTGAAATGTCATCAGACACAAACTTGTTAGTTGGTAAACTCCTGTCAGAACATAAACATAATATAAACATAATGTTTTTGGTTTAATTAACCTGCAAGATATCAGCCAGTTTATCTCCACCCATGAAGTTTTCTTTAAATGCTCTTTCCTCTTGGACTATAGATGACTGTGAATTTTTTTGTTTTCTGTTTGTTTTGAGACAGTCTCGGTCTGTCACCCTCAGTAGAGTGTCAGGGAATCATCATAGCTCACAGCCACCTCCTTCTCTTGGGCTCAGGTTGTCTTCCTGCCTCAGCCTTCCAAGTGGTTGGGACTACAGGTCTGCCACAACGGAGATAATTTTTTCTATTTTTGGTAGAGACAGGGTCTCGCCCTTGCTCCAGCTGGTCTTGAACTACTGAGCTCAAGCCATCCACACACATGCCCCACCTCCCAGAGTGCTGGGATTACAGGAGTGAGGCACGCACTGGGCCGATAACTTTGCTTTTTGTTAAAGCTCTTTGGCTAAGTTTATTGGTGTCCTCAACAAGTCAGTTGAATGAGATACTGTAATGTTAGTCATGACCTCCTAATGAGATATTCCAGGACATTCAAACTCTTAGGCTCAAGTGATCCTCTTGCCTCGGCCTCCTTAGTAGCTGGGACTACAGGTGACAGCTGCAACACTGTCTATTTTTTTGTTTAGCAGGCCGGGGCTGGGTTTGAACCCGCCAGCCCCAGAGCATGTGGCCAGTGCCCTAACCACTGAGCAAAGGGCACCCCTGTAGTGATTCTTAAGATGAGGTATGTGTTTACTTGTGCTGACCCTGATTTTTATTATTTTTTCATAGATATCTGTACTCTTTGTATGACAATAGGCTGTAGATGAATATTCTGAGTCAAGCTATAAGGACTTACTAGAAACACATTTAATATTTAATTCTCTATAAACTTAGTGTTCATTATTTCATATTAATTTTCAAAGACATGACACATTATCTTTCAATTTCTCTTCACTTTTGAATGCTCCTCAAAAGTGTTTTCGACTGCATTTCTACTGAGCTTCTCTTCAGGGAAATCAATGTTTTTTTTTTTTTACATCCATGTATTTGACACTCTAACCTCTGATTGGTACATTACTCCCAAAACTATCCCAAGTGCTTACGTATTTTTTGCAGCAACACTCCACTTGCTGGTACAAAAATCTGTGCTTCTTCCTGGAGTTGCTATAATAAATGGCTGCTGGAAAAAAAAAATAAAATAAATGACTGCTGATTATGAGGTTTAATTCACAGAAACATATCCTTTGACAATTATTAAGTAAGAAACCTGAAATCCAAGTATCAGAAAGCTCATGCTCACTCTGAAGGCTCATGGGGAGGATGCTTGCTGCTTGCAGCTTTTAGTGGCTCCCAGAAATGTGTAGCATTTCTCAGCTTGTGACTGTGTCACTTCATTCTCTGGCTCCATCATCACATGGTCAACTTACCTCTGGGTATACCTGTGTGTCCTCTCCTCCACTAATGAGGACACTCGTCTTTGAAATTATGACCTACACTGATCCTTATAACCTCATCTTACCAATTTTTTTTTTTAAATTATTACTTATTTTTATTTTGGGTCAGTATGAGGGTACAAATGATTAGGGCACACAGTTTGCATTTCTAAAGTAAAGTTCAAGGGTTAGTCGAGCCCTTCACCAGTGGGTGTGCTGTAAACCCTTACATTGTGCACCTTAGGTGAAAGCTTATTAATCCCCAGCCTCCTCCCCTTTTCCCTTATCCTCCTCTCCCCTCCCCCACTTGAATATACTTGTGTATTTCTCTTGTGTGGTCATGTAGTTGTTTTTCTATTTGTTTTATATTAGTAATGAGTACTTGGATACTTGCTTTTCCATTCTTGTGATACTTTACCTAGAATAATGTGCTTTAACTCTATGAACTCAAATAAAATAGACATTAAAAGGGTGACGCCTGTGGCTCAAAGGAGTAGGGCACCGGCCCCACATGCCGGAGGTGGTGGATTCAAACCCAGCACTGGCCAAAAACTGCAAAAACAAAAACAAAAACAAAAAAAAATAGTCTCCTTCATAATTAAAAAAAAAAAAAAGACATTAAAAGTCTCCATCTTTCTCATGGCTCAATAGTATTCCATGGCAGACATACACCACAGTTTATGAATCCATTCATATGTTTCTGGGCACTTGAGTTGATTTCCAATCTTGGTGCAATAAGCATTCTAGGTTCAATGCCCTTCTGGTAAAATGATATTTTTTTCCCTCTGACTAGATATCCAGTAATGGGATTGCAGGCTCAAATGGAAGGTGTACTCTTAGCTCTGAGGATTCTCCATACTTCTTTCCATAGAGGCTGTACTAGTCTGCAGCTCCACCAGCAGTGTACAAGCTTTCCCTTCTCTCCACATCCACACCAGCATCTGCCTCTATTTTTCTTAACTTGTTTGTATCTGTGTCCGTGCATGGGGTACGGGCACAGCCATGCAGTCCTGCCACAGTGTCCTGCCCTGTGGTGAAGTCAGGGCCTTCAGAGCATCCGTCACTGGAGGGACACGCAACTTGCCCACCAAGCAACCCCATCATCCACCTGCAATCTCAACTAATTCCATCTGCAGATGAGGTTCCTGATCCAAGTCAGGTTATATTCTGAGGTTTCAGGTGGATATGATGTTTGCAATCACACTATTCAAACTATTGTACCTGAGAGGGGCAGGATTTGTCCCAGGCCACTCCCTGTGGCTCAGGCTAACACAGAGATTGCTGACAGCTCAGGGTTGTCCACTGAGGACGTCCAACCGCAGGGGTAATGACTCTTTCCTTGCAAGGGGATCTTGTGTCACATAACTGTGTCTGCCGCATGGGAGTGTGAGCACGCACAGTAGATATATTGGCTGAAGCAGGAGACCCAGATGTCCAGCTGTTCTTTATTAAGACTCAATCAGGGCCCCTGTTTTCTGTATGATTTTTACTCCTCCCTTAGAGCCTCAAATCTGAGCTCTTTGGAGATGCTTTAGGGCAAATCTAGCATACAATTCAAGGGTATTTTCCTTGCCCCTACCCCCCAGCACACCTGAAGATTTTAGATTTCCACTCTAAGTTAATTAGAAATCAGAGTAATGTTCATCTGTTTTTATTGTATTTTAAATGTTTTGGTAAAAAATTTTATAATTATTTTCCCCTCCAATATTCTTTGCTATTTTGGTCTTCTACAGTTTCAAATATGTCTTTGCAGCTCTTTAATGGTGTTTTTGGAGAGAAGAGCAAAGATGAATTCCATAGGAAAATGTCTTGATTTGGAGAGGAATGAAGGTTGTCGCTCCAATGTCCCCCCCTGCATCCTCTTGCCCTGTGACATCAACTCCCACCCCCCAACCCCCAGAGCCCTCTGGACATGCTGCAGAGTCCTGCAGAGTCTCTGTGGGAACAAACAGTGCAGGATGACTGGCCACGGCTCTTCTGCTTCTGTGACTTTGGGGTTGTCCTGCAGCCCACAGGGAGGACCAGTTTTGTTGCACTGGTTTAAGGTATGGAGGAAGAAGTTGGATTTTTTTAGTGTTAAATGTACATAAAAATGCACATTTTGTATTATACTTTTAAAAGTAGTCCAAAGTTTTTGGAATTTTTAAGATTTGATTTGTTTATCTATTTGTTTATTCTTTTGGAAGAAAGTTTGCAGTCTATTCTATTCTTGCAGTGCTTAAGGCCCTGTGAGAATGATATTTGGCGGTCAGGGTGTCCCTCTACTGGTAGCTAGCATGCATACGTGTAGGCAACAAAAACCAGTAAAAGGTATCCTGTGCTTTGTCATGGTGAGTTTTTAGAAAATTATAAAATAAGATTTTATTTTGTTACAGAATTTTCTAAAATTTGCTGAGGGGATCTGTCATTTTCCTCTGTTTCCATTATGTTTCTAAAGCTGTACTTTTTTTTTTTTTTTTTTAGAGACAGTGTTTCACTTTATGGCCCATCATAGAGTGCTGTGGTGTCACACAGCTCACAGCAACCTCCAGTTCCTGGGCTTAGGTAATTCTCTTGCTTCAACCTCCCAAGTAGCTGGGACTACAGGTGCCAGCCACACGCCCTGATATATATATATATATATATATATATATATTTTTTTTTTGTCATTGTTGTTGCAGTTTGACCCCACATGCCCTGCTATTTTTTTGTTGGGCAAAAAGCAAAAAAAAATGTAGTTTGGCCGGGGGCTGGATTTGAACCTGCCACGCTTGGTATATGGGGCCCGTGCCCTCCTCACTGAGCCACAAGCACCACCCTCTTCACTTGTTCTGTTGCTGCTTATATCCAGATACAGAATCACTGTTGTGTTGTATCTCTATAAAATCACACTTATTTCTTAAACATCTGTCTGTCTGAATCTGGATTTTTATGAGTGTGTGAGGGTGTGTATGTGTGTGAGTGTGTGTGTGTGTAACTTTATTTTGCCATTTTGTTTCTGTCTGCAATTGATAGATTTTTATACTGGGTTTCACACTATCATAAAACAATGGGTAGAAAATAAAACCTACTGGAGCTTAGAATAATATATTCCGTCATCTCTGTTGGGTCCCTGAAATTATTTTTAAATTTTTTTCCACTTGGCGGGAAAGTGAAAGCAGTCAAAGTAGACTTAGGAAATAAGAAACCAGTTGCAGGAAGAGGTGCTGGTGGCCTACCTTAAGGTTGCAATTAGGATGGAAGGAAGAGAGGAGCTTTACACATCTCGTTTCTCAAATGTGGATAATGCTCTACAGACTGTTTGGAAATTAAATAATATCTTCTTCATCATAGTTCTCAAACCTCAGTCTGTGAGGACCTGAAGCATTCTTTTTATTAGCTTGTTTTGGATGGATTTTGAAACCCAGGTGAAGATTTAAAATGTAATTTCAAAGAAGTTACAACATTTTGTGAAGGATTTAGGAGAGTGGGGAATAAAATGAAGGAATAGGGATTATTACCAAATTATTAGCTTTTGTGGTAAGTATAATGTGCTTCCAGCTAGTAGCATTAATACCAGAATAAAAAATATAAAAGTAGAGTGCGGTGCCTGTGGCTCAAAGGAGTAGGGCGCCAGCCCCATATGCCGGATGTGGCAGGTGGCAGGTTCAAACCAGCCCCGTTCAATAACTGAAAAAAAAAAAAAAAAACAATAATAACAGTCATACAAAAGTAGAAAAGAACAGATAATAGGATGTAGACCAGTCTCCAAAAGTCAATACATATATTTTTCCACATCTGCAAATTGCAGTACCTTATACATAGTAGATAACTTTTTTTTAGTAAACAAAGATAGGGATGCTCTCTGAGGAGCTTACACATGTTAATAGGTAAAGTAGATACATATAAAGTTAGTATTTATTAAGATCTTATAATATGCCAGTATCTTTAATTTATTACAAAACTATATGATGTACCAATAAAACTTCTAAGAAAATTGAAGAATGCCAAGCTATCTACCAAAGGAATTGTAATGTGCAATGATTACTATAATCAAAGTATTAATAAATTATTATCTTTGAGAGCACAAAGAAGAGAATTATGAATTTTGACTGGGAAATGACAGGCAGTTGGACATCCGAGCGTTTAAGATGACATGAGTTTTTCAATAAAGGAGACAAAAGGGTATTTCCAGAAAAAGGAATTTTCTCTTAAATAGAAAGAGTGTCATCATTAGATTTCTGTTTTGAAGATCATATTCTGGCTTAGCATCTATTTCTATTATGTCATTAAACGATATTTAAGTCATTTTTTATTTAAATTCTGACTTTTTTTCTCTTGAGACAGAGTCTCACTTTGTCACCCTTAGTACAGTGTCGTGGCATCATTGCTCACAGCAACCTCAAACTCTTGGGCTCAAGTGTCCTCTTGCATCAGCCTCCTGAGTAGCTGGGACTAGGTGCCTACCAATATCTCTGGCTATTTTTACAGACAGGGTCTCGCTCTTGCTTGGGCTGATGGCAAACCCATGAGCTCAGGCAATCCACCCGCCTTGGCCTCCCAGAATGCTAGAATTACAGGCATGAGCCACCACTAAGCCTGGCCTTAATTTTCTGCCTTTTACTTTGTAAGTACCTGGAATTCACCTGAGTTGCACAACACGTGAAATAGGCAGAACCAAGTCATCACTTACCTGAACACAGTAGTGAATGTGTAGAGAATAAATGGATAAGTAAAGAAATGTACAAATTAATCAATAAATCAACTGTGGTGAATATACTTTAGTTGCAATAAACTGTGGATGGAGCAGTGGAATACAGCACAGAAGGTAAGAATGTGAGGTCAGGTAATTAGGTTTGTGAATTCATCCTAGAAAAAGTACTACATACCTCCCTACTAAATATCACTGTGGTCACCTTCAAAGTACTCTTCTTGGTCATGTGGTGACCATAGGATATTCAGCAATGAGATGTACAGTACCTTTTCTATAGTCTGTAGAATGTAAATGTTTCGGCACAGTAACTGAGATAATGCCAGGAAGGCTATGTTAACCATTGTGATGAAAATAAGTCCCCCTCAGTCTGTGAGGACCTGAAGCATTCTTTTTATTAGCTTGTTTGGATGGTTTTTGAAACCCAGGGTGAAGATTTAAAATGTAATTTTAAATAAGTCCCCCTTATTTTCATCGCAATGGTTAATATAGCCTTCCTGGCATTATCTCAGTTACTGTGCCAAAACATTTACATTCTACAGACTATAGAAGCACTTGGGCGGCGCCTGTGGCTCAGTCGGTAGGGCGCCGGCTCCTTATACCGAGGGTGGCGGGTTCAAACCCGGCCCCGGCTGAACTGCAACCAAAAAATAGCCGGGCGTTGTGGCAGGCGCCTGTAGTCCCAGCTACTCGGGAGGCTGAGGCAGGAGAATCGCTTAAGCCCAGGAGTTGGAGGTTGCTGTGAGCTGTGTGAGGCCACGACACTCTACCGAGGGCCATAAAGTGAGACTGTGTCTCCACAAAGAAAAAAAAAAAAAGAAAAGAAGGGGGACTTTACCTAACAAATGCAATCAGTGTAACCTGGCTTATTGTACCCTCAATTAATCCCCGACAATAAAAAAAAAAATGTGTCAAATGGTCTATGAAGTGAGTGTATGATGCCCCATGAACATATCAATGTATACAGTTATGATTTAATAATAAAAAAAGAAAGTATTCTAGTATTCTATAATGGGCATTCCAGAAAAAGAGTTTCAAAATTGCTTTGAAGGGTGGACTAGGTTCTGGTGTCAGTGCATAGCTTTCTGAGGGGAGTACCTTGAAGGTGACCATACTGATATTCAGCAATAAGGTATGTAGCACTTTTTCTAGGATGAGTTCACAAACTTAATTGTCAAGCCTTATAGATACCTGGCAGAAGACTCTCTTGTGCAAATAGCTGTCCCACCTTTTAAATTATGAGAAAAGTTGTAAAAGTTACTGAACTCTCTGAACTTCCTTCAAAAATAAACTAGTAGTCGGGCGGCACCTGTGGCTCAAGTAGGGTCTGACCCCATATACCCAGAAGTGGTGGATTTGAACCCGGCCCTGCCCCAAAACTGCAAAATAAATAAATAAATTAATTAATTAATTAATAAACTGGTAGTCATGATAGTATTCTATTCCTTGGATTATGTTGAGGATTAAATGAAACAAGACATTTCAATAATAAGTATAATACATAGTATCTGTAAATACTAGGTATCTCATACATTTAACAGATAAAGAGCATAGGTTTTCTAAATTTGGGTGACTAAATAAATAAATTAGTAAACATTGTGGCAAAGGCAATGAGATGATAAAGAGAAGATGGACATAGGAGGTTTCCTCTAGATATGATCTATAAAACTGGAGTTTTGACCAGAAATAGGGTACAAGGCTGTCATGAAAACTAAATACTCCAGCTAGGAGCCCTGAGTAGACACACGTGTACCATTCACTGAGATTGGGAATATAGGTGGATAAGTATGTTTTGTTTTTTTGGGAAAAAGAATTCTGTTTGGAATATGCCAAATTTGAGATCACCATGTAATTTATAAGCCAAACCTATTGGGCATTCACTATGAGCCGGGTACTCTGCTGCCCACTTGTAGTGGTATTTAACAGTTTGTATAAAAGGCAGACGTAAGAGATCAATGGAAGAACCATGCTTTGCATGAGTTTCACTCTGGCAGAAGAAAGAAATGCACACAATTTAATATCAAAATGGCAGATTTAGAATTCACTTTGAAGCTTACCTTTTTGTGTTATCTAAATGGTTTTAAATAGTAGTCCTCATAGGTCATCTGTCAGCTGCCCAAATGTGTATTTCCGATGCTAAAATACTTTTGTGGCTCCCTTTGTGGTTAACTCCTAAATCCTTGACCTGCCTACTGGAGCCTGTGTGGATGATCACTAATCACTTCTCTTGGCTCTCTCAGCATCACTTTCTATTTCACTTCCCCAACCCCATCAATCCCTGAGTTCATAAACAATGTTCCTTTTGTAGTTTCTTACACAAGTGGTCCTCAAATACTGTTTACCCTGCATGCTTAACAATAAAAACTTGGAGACGTGAATTATTAACAAATTACATGTTTATTTATAACATACCGTGTATGCAAATGACACTGAATGAATATACAATAGTATGTGTCTTATGGGACTATACAAAATTAACATTTTAAAGGTTTAAACAAGTGTATACAAATAGAAGTCCTAATATTTGCCTTCCACACCCAATGAATATGCCACTGTGAAGAGTACTCTTGACTACACTGCACTCCTCCCTGCCTCCCTCAAAGCTATACACGCTGTTTTCTTAGGCCTGTAATGCTCTTGCTCTGTGGGTAGGACTAATTCTACCTCCTTCCTTCAACTCAAATGTGATTTCATTCTGTCCCAGCCATCACAATTTACACTAAATGACTAATTCTGTGTTCTTCCAGCACTTACTAGCCTCCCTCCCCAAGGCATTTATCATAATCATAATTTAATATATATAATATTAGGTTAATGTCTGCTTCCTCGCTGGATTTCAAGATCTATTTGATTAGGGTAGTTTTGTCACAATTAGATCCCCTACCTCTTTGGTTAATAAGTCTAACTCACTCTTTAATGAGTGTTGACTATTGGAACTAATCTCATGCCCTTTACAACATCATTCCTGATGTTCTCTTATGAGAAAATCATCAAAGCTTCTGCAATGCAAGGAAATCATGTACCATAAGGCTTTCTTGCAGGGTGTTCACATACCAAGACTTTGAGTTAGAAAGTAGTAAGATAATAATTGCTTCCAAATTTTCCTAGGATAATAATTACTTTTATGGGGGTATTAAATCCAGGGCAGTATACCACAGTAGACTCTGAAGCTCTGATTGCCTGGGTCAAAATCCCAGTTCCAGAACTTTTGAACTGTGTGAGTTTATATACGTCACTTAACTTCTTCTCCCTGCTCAGTTTCCTGATTTCTAATACTTGGTTACTGTTAGTTTTTGGATACATTAACATGTCTACAATACTCAGAGGCCTTAGAAAGTACTCAATAAATGTGAACTGTTATTATTAACACATACTAAAAAGACTGTTCAATAAGTATCAAAAGGTTCAGTTTGTGTGGATAATCACCATCTAAATTTTCTGCTCCTGGATATGTAAAGTAAGTACTTTAAAAGGTATTCATAAATTAATTTAAAGAAGTCACAGTATTTACATGTAAAAATTTGAGAAGAGCACATCTGAGCTCATTGTGAATACAAGGCATTCCCTGGTCTTGTGACACAGGGACATTTCATTTAAAGAAGCAGGGATCTTTATTTATTACTCATTTCTCTTCATGGTTCACAGCTTGTAATGATTTGAATCAACAGAGTATCAATTATCAGCTTGTATGCATAAGTATATAGTAAGTATGAAAGTTATATATTCTAGTAGTAAAGTCTCCCTTTTCTTTCTTGCTCATAATTGATGTACTCTTTCTGAAGAGGAGTTTTCAGAGGTCTGAACAAAGATCATAATATAAAAATAAATTATGGTATGTATCCATTGATGTCTCACTCATAAATTATTTATCTCCATTGGTGCTCTTTTATATTCAGTGGTAGATTTGAAATTTTCTTCCTGGATATTACTCATTCAGGGATCATAGTTAAGGAGCGTGCCATTTTCAGTTGGCACGCTGGTCCAGTCCAGGCTTCAGGTGAGGAAGGAGGGAATGCAAATAAGGACCATCTCTTCTTCCCTTTCCTATTTACTGCCACTCATTAGAAAGTAGAAGAAAAATGGATGAAGGTACCATGGGGTTGTTCTTCCTTTCAACACAGGGAATCCAATTGTGCTTCATGATTAAACCTGTTTCATTTTTAATTTTGAATCAATTGTTCTCAGCAGAGATAGCATATTATAATCATTCAGAGAAATTCTTTTAAAAGGGTTAATGTCTGAATCTACAAAGAACACAAGGAAAAAAAAAAACATTAAGTATGGGCAATTGCACTGAACAGAAGTTTTCAAAAGAAGCTAGACAAATGTCCAGAAAACACAAAGAAATGTTCAACATCACTAATAATCAGGAAAATGCAAATTAAAACCACAATGAGATACTGCCTAATGCTGTCAGAATGTTAAAAAAACAATAAATGCTGGCATGGATGTGAAGAGAAAGGAAATTTTATACAGCATAGGAAGGACTGTAAAGTAGTACAATCTCTACGGATAAAAACAATTTCTCAAAGAAAATGAATACAGACCTACCATTTGATCCCATAATCCCACTGCTGGTATCTTCCCACAGGAAAAAAAGTCACTTTCTCAAAAAGATACCTATACTTGAATGTTTATTGCAGCAAAATTCACAGTCACAAAGATGTGAAATCAGTTTAAGTGCCCTTCAATAAACAAATGGATTTAAAAGGTGTTATACGCTAATTTACGGCTTTCACATGAAAGCTATAACCCAGTTATAACCCAAGAATAGGGGGTAAGGGAAAGGGAGGGGGAGGTGGTTAGAAGGAGGGTGATTGGTGGGATTACGCCTGCGGTGCATCTTACAAGGTTATATCTGAAACTTAGTGAATGTTAGAATGTAAATGTCTTGACACAATAACTAAGAAAATGCCAGGAAGGCTATGTTAACCAGTGTGATGAAAATGTGTCAAATGATCTATAAAACCAGTGTATGGTGCCCCATGATCGCATTCATGTACACAGCTATGATTTAATAAAAAAAAAAGGTGTTATACATATTCCATGGAGTACTAATTACCCATAAAAAGGAATTAAATGGTGTCTTCAGCAACAACTTGAATGGAACTAAAGACCATTATCCTAGGCAAAGTGTATTCAAACTGGAAAACAAACACCACATGTACGCTCTAATAATTGGGAGGTAACTGATGGTTAAAACATCACAAAGAGATGCAAACATCATTGGAAATAAAGAAGGAGGAAAGAATAATTGGAAATAAAGGAGGTAATAAGTACAATGAACCCTATGTGGAGATGCGTGCACTGATATCCTGACTGATATCCATGTTAACAAAACCATTTATACACCCTCAATAATTGAAATTTTAAAAATGAATACACTGATTTTTTTTTCAACTTTCCCTCCCAATTCTAACTTATAGCTGTGGTTGATAACCACAGCTCTAAGATGTCAGGTCTATGCAGTGAATTCAGTAAATTCCAATCAATAGGACGATGGAATGCAGTCGGCTATGGAGATGTAGGGGATTTATAGAGCAGAGGTACTCCTGGGCTTGTCAGAAAACAGTGTAGGTATAGAACAAGTCTTGCCTGAGACAAGGGGCCTAAAGCCAACTCACAAGGTAGCTATAGCTTTGTGAAGCTAAGAATAAGGGGTGCAAGGGAGTTGGAAACTAAGCAGGCATCTGAAGAGTGTATCCTAGTATCTAATTTGAGCAAGTGTTGTCAAAGTCACAAGTTAGGCAGAGAAACAGAAAAATGAAACTTGAAAAACAATAATAAGCCTAATACTGGGATCACAAAGAGAAACCAGTAAATCCAATAGAGCTGAAAAAAAGATCAGACAGTAAGCTTAACTAATTTAGGCAGAAAGCTTTCTTAACCAGGTAAGAACATCTTGAAGCAGAGACTCTGCTGCTGAATCACTTATCCTCAAGGTTTGAGCAATGAAGAATTTCTAGAAGGAAGAAGAGCAGAAAAGACTTTCCTAACTCTGTATTCATAAATAATCTTGCAGCTAAAACTTCCACAAAACTGATTGTATTTTATCCTAAATATGTTAGCTGACAAAATGTTTGCCATTAAAGAAATAATAGACCCTCAGTGAATATAATTAATTCTTCCTTGATCAATTTGAGAGCTTAATTGGCAACTGTTCCTTTAATGTCAAGGATTAAACAGATTCATGAAGAATGGACAATGATAGAACTTAAGAATTGGCAGGTGAAAAATGGAATGTTTGTTCTTGGATGTTAAGAACAAGCAGGCTTGGGCGGCGCCTGTGGCTCAGTGAGTAGGGCGCCAGTCCCATATGCCGAGGGTGGCGGGTTCAAACCCAGCCCCAGCCAAACTGCAACCAAAAAATAGCCGGGCGTTGTGGCAGGCGCCTGTAGTCCCAGGCTGAGGCAAGAGAATTGCGTAAGCCCAAGAGTTAAGAGGTTGCTGTGAGCCGTGTGACGCCACGGCACTCTACCCGAGGGCGGTACAGTGAGACTCTGTCTCTACAAAAAAAAAAAAAAAAAAAAAAAAAGAACAAGCAGGCTATAAAGAATATAAAGTGTAGTTTCAGATCATGTGTAAATGAATAGGTGCTTTGAACAAGAGACAATTACCAGTGGTATTAAAATTATTATATCTATGCAGAGTGACATGCAAGGTCAGACAATTAAATTCATGAACTCATCCTAGAAAAAGTGCTATTCACCCAATTGCTAAATATCACTATGTCACCTTTGTGGTAATCCCCTAGGGGAACTGTGCACTATTGCCGGCATAGTCCACACTTCAAAGAAATACTGAAACTTTTTTTCCGGAATGGCCATCAGAGCTATCGTACAAGTTCTCACAATTAAATTTGTGAACTCATCTTAGAAAAAGTGCTACATACTTTGTTGCTGAATATCACTACAGTCAGGAACTGGGTCGAAGATGACCTTAGTGATAAATCCTTGTTCTTGGATGAGTTCACGAACTTTATTGTCAGACCTCGCACAAGAGTGTCAATGTAAAGAAACCCCAAAATATTTTAAAAAGAAGAGCTCGCTTTAAACAATTTTTGAAATCTCCATTATTAAATGAAGATGATGATAAAAGAAATATTGAAACAATTAAAAAATACTGGTAAATAATGTTACCCCTCAGGAGGCAACAATAAAGTGCATTTTGGTATTTTATGGGTTTTGATTTAATTTTATCAAACAATGCATCTCATGGCAATGGCAGACTCTACAGTCTCCTCTTCATACTCCTCCTTTCCCAGGCCCTTCCCATTAGTAGCACCCCCACCTCTCAGCCTCACTACTACATCTCAGAAGCTGACCCACTCCTAGAACGATAAAATCAAGGTTGGTCTCAACCAATGTTTTCCAACCTTTTTATCTCATGGCACAGTTGAACCTGTACTTAAACTTCTGTGACACACTTAAATCATGTTGTTCAAAAAAAGAGTAAAGGAAATAATATACTTATTGCCCTTTGAACTTCATTAGCAAGTAATTTAATTAATGATATTTATAAATTTTCATGGGACATCAGTTGAAAATCACTGGTCTAGACCAATCCTGGTGTTCATGGGCCTGAATGAAAGGGATTTTAGCCATTCATTAACTGAATTCCCACCCCATGTTGCCAAATGTAACAACAGAGTTCCAGCTGAATGTAACTTTAGAGGACTCAGACAGCTAAATGTAACAATTGAGTTCCAGCTAAATAATCCCTTTGTGACTATATATACCCCTGAGCAAACAGCCCAGAAAGAGGGAGAGGGAATGAGGGGTTCTTTTTTTTTTTTGAGACAGAGTCTCATTTTATCACTCTCGATAGAGTGCGGCAGCATCACAGCTCACAGCAAGCTCCAACTCCTGGGTTTAGGCCATTCTCTTGCCTCAGCCTCCCAAGTAGCTGGGACCACAGGCACCTGCCACAATGCCTGGCTATTTTTTTGTTGCAGTTTGGCCGGGGCTGGTGAACCCACCACCCTCTGTAAATGGGGTAGGTGCCCTACTCACTGAGCCATAGGTGCCTCCTGGAAAGACAAAGCTTTTTCCCCGACCTCGGTTCTCTCTGCCAGGAGCTCTAGTGTTTTTGTATTTTTTTTTTCCTGTAAATAAATCCTGTCTTACCACTGATCTACTAATCACTGAGACCAAGAACCTACTAAAGACAAAACTCTGGTGTCAAGGGGTCCTGGGTTATCACAGCCCGTGTGCTAAAACCTGAAATGGAAATAAATTCTTCTCAGGATTGAGGAAGAAGAATGGAGGGATCACCCCAAAGTCTGCTTCGAAATCCCATGAACTTGAGTGGAGTGAGGAGAGGGAGCAGGGGAGTTCAGGCCATGATGTGGGAGTGACAAGGACGCTCTGGCCCACATCTAGTGCTGGTCTCTGTGATGGCCCTTAATCTCCCCTCAGCTCCCTGGGTGCAGAGTTTGTTTCTCAGTGGCGTTTTACTCCATTCTGAGCCCTTTCCCACCCACAGCCATCCAGTCCGTGTCCCCAGCCCCAAGAGTAGCTCCAATGTCAGGATGCTCTGGTGAGTTGAGCTCCGAGTGTTTCCCTTCCCTGCAGGAAGCAGCTGCTGTAACCTCCACCTCAGGCCAGTGAGCAGGGACCCAGGGCTCTCTGAATTTGAACTTGATTCTGGCCTTGCTCACCCTGAGCAGCTTACAGCACCTTGGTGACACTCTCAGGAGAAGGCTGGTGAGTGCTGTGCAGACTGAGGGATCAATTTTACCTTCCAATAAATGAATGGTGTTTAATCTATTTAACATGAACTTAAAAATAAATAAAAAGTAAAATTGGAATGTTAATGACATGAAGAAATAAGAAATGCCTGAGGTGATGAATGCACCAATTATCTGATTTGATGACTCCACATTGCGTGCCTGTATCAAATCATCACATATGCTCAATAAAGATGTAGGAATTTTATATGTTCATTATAATAAAAAATAAAATGTTAATTGCCAAAAACCATAATACTGAATGTCACAATAAGTCCTCAAAGGAATAAAATAAAGAAATTTCACAAGTTCAAAGAAAGACAAAAATATGGTGTTTATAAACCATGGAAGAGTAACCATAGAAAAAGAAGAAAAACTGATTTTTCATCAACATGGATGGAAATAGATGACACTGTATAAAATGACATAAGCTAGGAACCGACAGACACAGCATATTCTCTCTTGTAGAATCAAAAACAAGCTGATCACATAGAAGTTAAAAGTAGAACAGAGGAAGCTGGAGGATGCCAAACAAGGATATGGAGAAGGGAGGGATAGGGAGAGATCTGTCACAGGGTACGGAGTTACAACTAGATAAAAGGAATCAACTGTGTTCTATAGCACTATAGGATAAGTTGAATTAAAAGCAAAATGTTAATTCCAAACAGCTAGAAGGAGACTAGCAAATGTTCCAAACACAAAGAAATGATACAACTTTGAAAGGATGGATGTGCTAATTATGCCAATCAGATCACTGTATATTTTTTTAATTTCTTTTTTTAATTTTATTTATTTATTTTTTATTGTTGGGGATTCATTGAGGGTACAATAAGCCAGGTTTCACTGATTTCAATTGTTAGGTAAAGTCCCTCTTGCAATCATGTCTTGCCCCCATAAATTGTGACACACACCAAGGCCCCAACCACCTCCCTCCTTCCCTCTTTCTGTTTCCCCCCCATAACCATAATTGTCATTAATTGTCCTCATATCAAAATTGAGTACATAGGATTCATGCTTCTCTATTCTTGTGATGCTTTACTAAGATTAATGTCTTCCACGTCCATCCAGGTTAATACGAAGGATGAGTCTCCATTTTTTTTAATGGCTGAATAGTATTCCATGGTATACATATACCACAGCTTGTTAATCCATTCCTGGGTTGGTGGGCATTTAGGCTGTTTCCACATTTTGGCAATGGTAAATTGAGCTGCAATAAATAGACTAGTACAAGTGTCCTTATGATAAAAGGATTTTTTTCCTTCTGGGTAGATGCCCAGTAATGGGACTGCAGGATCGAATGGGAGGTCTAGGTTGAGTGCTTTGAGGTTTCTCCATACTTCCTTCCGGAAAGGTTGTACTAGTTTGCAGTCCCACCAGCGGTGTAAAAGTGTTCCCTTCTCTCCACATCCACGCCAGCATCTGCAGTTTTGAGATTTTGTGATGTGGGCCATTCTCACTGGGGTTAGATGATATCTCAGGGTTGTTTTGATTTGCATTTCTCTAATATATAGAGATGATGAACATTTTTTCATGTGTTTGTTAGCCATTCGTCTGTCGTCTTTAGAGAAAGTTCTATTCATGTCTCTTGCCCATTGATATAAGGGATTGTTGGCTTTTTTCATGTGTATTAATTTGAGTTCTCTATAGATCCTGGTTATCAAGCTTTTGTCTGATTGAAAATATGCAAATATCCTTTCCCATTGTGTGGGTTGTCTCTTTGCTTTGGTTATCGTCTCCTTAGCTGTACAGAAGCTTTTTAGTTTAATGAAGTCCCATTTTTTTATTTTTGTTGTTGTTGCAATTGCCATGGCAGTCTTCTTCATGAAGTCTTCCCCCAGGCCAATATCTTCCAGTGTTTTTCCTATGCTTTCTTTGAGGATTTTTATTGTTTCATGCCTTAAATTTAAGTCCTTTATCCATCTTGAATCAATTTTTGTGAGTGGGGAAAAGTGTGGGTCCAGTTTCAGTCTTTTACATGTAGACATCCAGTTCTCCCAACACCATTTATTGAATAGGGAGTCTTTCCCCCAAGGTAAGTTCTTGTTTGGTTTATCGAAGATTAGGTGGTTGTAAGATGTTAGTTTCATTTCTTGGTGTTCAATTTGATTCCAAGTGTCTATGACTCTGTTTTTGTGCCAGTACCATGCTGTCTTGACCATTATGGTTTTGTAGTACAGACTAAAATCTGGTATGCTGATGCCCCCAGCTTTATTTTTATTACTAAGAACTGCCTTAGCTATACGGGTTTTTTTCCGGTTCCATACAAAACGCAGAATCATTTTTTTTAAATCTTGAAAGTACAATGTAGGTACTTTGATAGGAATGGCATTGAATAGGTAGATAGCTTTGGGAAGTATAGACATTTTAACAATGTTGATTCTTCCCATCCATGAGCATGGTATGTTCTTCCATTTGTTAATATCCTCTGCTATTTCCTTTCTGAGGAGTTCATAGTTTTCTTTATAGAGGTCCTTCACCTCCTTCGTTAGGTATATTCCTAGGTATTTCATTTTCTTTGAAACTATTGTGAAGGGAGTTGTGTCCTTAATTAGCTTCTCATCTTGACTGTTATTGGTGTACACAAAGGCTACTGACTTGTGGACATTGATTTTATATCCTGAAACATTACTGTATTTTTTGATGACTTCTAGGAGTCTTGTGGTTGAGTCTTTGGGGTTCTCTAAGTATAAGATCATGTCATCAGCAAAGAGGGAGAGTTTGACCTCCTCTGCTCCCATTTGGATTCCCTTTATTTCCTTGTCTTGCCTAATTGTATTGGCTAGAACTTCCAGCACTATGTTGAATAGTAAAGGTGACAGAGGACAACCTTGTCTGGTTCCAGTTCTAAGAGGAAAAGCTTTGAGTTTTACTCCATTCAGTAAAATATTGGCTGTGGGTTTGTCATAGATAGCTTCAATCAGTTTTAGAAATGTGCCACCTATGCCTATACTCTTCAGTGTTCTAATTAGAAAAGGATGCTGGATTTTATCAAATGCTTTTTCTGCATCTATCGAGAGGATCATGTGATCTTTATTTTTGCCTCTGTTAATATGGTGGATAACGTTTATGGACTTGCGTATGTTAAACCAGCCTTGCATCCCTGGGATGAAGCCTACTTGATCATGATGAATGACTTTTTTGATGATAAGCTGTACTATATTGGCTAGGATTTTGTTGAGAATTTTTGCGTCTATGTCCATGAGTGAGATTGGTCTGAAATTCTCCTTTTTGTTTGGGTCTTTTCCTGGTTTTGATATCAGGTTGATGTTTACTTCATAGAATGTGTTGGGGAAGATTCCTTCTTCCTCAGTTTTTTGGAATAATTTCTGCAGTACAGGAATAAGCTCTTCCTTGAAGTTTTGATAGAATTCTGGAGTGAAGCCATCTGGAGCAGGGCATTTTTTAGTTGGAAGCTTTTTTATTGTTTCTTTGATCTCAGTGCTTGAAATTGGTCTGTTCAGGAGCTCTATTTCTTCCTGCCTAAGTCTAGGGAGAGGGTGTGATTCCAAATATTGATCCATTTCTTTCACATTGTCAAATTTCTGGGCATAGAGTTTCTTGTAGTATTCAGAGATGATCTCTTGAATCTCTGTGGGATCAGTTGTTATTTCCCCTTTATCGTTTCTGATTGAGGTTACTAGAGATTTTACTTTTCTATTTCTAGTTAGTCTGGCCAATGGTTTATCTATTTTATTTATTTTTTCAAAAAACCAACTCCTTGTTTCATTAATTTTCTCAAAGATTCTTTTGTTTTCAATTTCATTGATCTCTGATTTGATTTTGGATATTTCTTTTCTTCTACTGAGTTTAGGCTTAGATTGTTCTTCTTTTTCCAATTCCATAAGATCTCTTGTGAGATTGTTGATGTGCTCTCTTTCTGTTTTTCGAATGTAGGCATCTAAAGCGATGAATTTTCCTCTCAAAACTGCTTTTGCAGTGTCCCACAGGTTTTGGTAGCTTGTGTCTTCATTGTTGTTATGCTCAAGGAAGTTAATGATTTCCTGTTTTATTTCTTCCTGCACCCATCTGTTATTCAACAGAAGATTGTTTAATTTCCATGCCTTTGGGTGGGGTTGAGCATTTTTGTTGGAGTTGAGTTCCACCTTTAGTGCCTTATGGTCTGAGAAGATACAAGGTAAAATTTCAATTCTTTTGATTCTGTTGATATTTGTTTTGTGTCCCAGGATATGATCAATTTTGGAGAATGTTCCATGGGGTGATGAGAAGAATGTATATTCTTTATCTTTGGGGTGGAGTGTTCTATATGCGTCTATCAAGCATAGTTGTTCTAGCGTCTCATTTAAATCTCTTATATCTTTGTTTAATTTCTGTTTAGAGGATCTGTCCAGCTCTGTAAGAGGTGTGTTAAAGTCCCCTGTTATGATGGTATTATCAGATATCATATTGCTCATGCACTTAGGTTTCTTGCAGAAAAGGAGGGGCTGTAAACAACAGCCAAGTCTGGGTGTGGATGTGCCAGAGTCTCTCAGACCTGTCCAGAGATGCCTCTGTGAGTTAGTGGGACTTCTTGCATCCCAGCCTCTTGGGAGAGGAGGAAACCATTTGCCTTTGGCCGCCCAGCTAATCATTGGCTCTTCCTTTTGCCCTAAAGACAGAGCCAGACACACGACTGTCAGGCTCCTTGGGATAACCCATTCCAGGTTGACATTATGAGTATCTATACAATGAATACATCAACAGTCAGATCTGTTCCCTGAGTAGGAAATTTTCAAACAATTGAAATTGCACAGCATGTGATTGCTCCTAACTGAATTGTATTTTTGAGAAACTAAGTAAACCTATTGATGAGGTAAGGTCTTCTTTGTGGAAGAAATAGAAGGGATGATAGTAGGAGAAAGCATTGTTTTATAAACCCCAATAAAGTAGCTGATTCAGAAAATTTTCATCAGTAGATGAAACCATTGGGTGAAAGATTAACAGGCAACTTTGCAATGAAAATATCAGGCTGCCATAATGGAAACCCATTGACTAATTGTGTGTCATTAAAAGTGGAATATCAGAAGCTGTGGGTGGACGCCGTGATATGCAATGCACAGGGAAATACCTAGTGAACAATACTGTGTATTGGATGGCACTTGCCAAAAGCAGCAACCTAAATCTAATCAAGTCTTTGGAATTGCCTTTTTTTTTTTTTTTTAGAAGAAGGAAAGAGAAATTTATTAATTTTCCAGCAAATGAGGACGTTGTCAGACTCCAATCTTAAAGTACCAACATCCTCTTTAGTGCACAGACACAAGAGGACAGACTAGCATGTCAAATGACACAACCAGGGAGAAAACAGAGCTATCCTAAAGGGCCATTGAGCTGGTTTCTTTAATAAGTTAAAGTCAGGAAATAAAAAGAAGAGTACTTTCCATTTACAATGACCTAAAGAGACTTAAAGACCAAATGCAAAGTACAGATCTTGTTTGAATCTGGATTTATACAAACTAGTTTTAATTAGACCTGAGAAAACTAAGGACATTTGAATTTGGCAATTCCAGATGTGTATTTCTCTTTGTTGTGAGATAATGACATCATGCTTATGCAAGAAAATGTCTGTATTTTTTAGAGCTTTACAATTAAGTATGTAGAAGTAAAGTGAAATAATATCTGGATTTTGCTTTTAAATACTTCAGCAAAAAAAAAAAAAAAAAAAAAAAGTAAGACAAGTCCTGATACTGACTCTGGCCCATGAACATTTGAGACTTGATCACACAATTTTATCCTCTTGTACATATATTTGAATGTTTTCTTAATAAATGACATTGTGTTGTTGCTATGGATGGATAGAAGAAAAGATGGGTGTGGTGGATGGATTGATGGTGGGATGGGTGGGTGGGTGGATGGATGGATGGATGGATGGATGGATGGATGGATGGATAGATGGACGCATGCATGAATGGGCAGGTGGATGGATAGGTGGATGGATGGATGGATGGATGGATGGATGGATGGATGGATGGATGGATAGATGGATGCATGCATGAATGGGTGGGTGGATGGATAGGTGGATGGATGGATGGATGGATGGATGGATGGATGGATGGATGGATGAGTGGGTGGTTGGTTGGATGGGTAGATGGATGAATGGAGTAGATGGATGGAGTAGATGGATGGATGAATGAATGGGTTGATGGGTGGGTAAATGAATGGATTGATGGATGGGTGGGTGGATGGATGGATGGGTGGGTGGGTGGATGGATGGATGGATGGATGGATAGATGGATGCATGCATGAATGGGCGGGTGGATGGATAGGTGGATGGATGGATGGATGGATGGATAGATGGACGCATGCATGAATGGGTGGGTGGATGGATAGGTGGATGGATGGATGGATGGATGGATGGATGGATGGATGGATGGATGGATGGATAGATGGACATATGCATGACTGGGCGGGTGGATGGATAGGTGGATGGATGGATGGATGGATAGATGGACGCATGCATGAATGGGTGGGTGGATGGATAGGTGGATGGATGGATGGATGGGTGGATGGATGGACAGATGGATGAATGAGTGGGTGGTTGGTTGGATGGGTAGATGGATGAATGGAGTAGATGGATGGAGTAGATGGATGGATGAATGAATGGATGGATGGGTGAGTAAATGGATGGAGGGATGGGTGGGTGGGTGGATGGATGGATGGATGGATGGATGCATGGATGGATGGATGAGTGGGTGGTTAGTTGGATGGGCAGCTGGATGAATGGAGTAGATGGATGGAGTAGATGGATGGATGAATGAATGGGTGGATGGGTGAGTAAATGGATGGATGGATGGGTGGGTGGATGGATGGATGGATGGATGCATGGATGGATGGATGAGTGGGTGGTTGGTTGGATGGGTAGCTGGATGAATGGAGTAGATGGATGGAGTAGATGGATGGATGAATGAATGGATGGATGGGTGAGTAAATGGATGGATGGATGGGTGGGTGGGTGGATAGATGGATGGATGGATGGGTGGATGGATGGATGGATGGGTGGGTAGATGGGTGGCAGGAGGCTGGATTATGTTATAGATTTCATGTTCCTGTGAATAAATATGGTATTGGTCAAGCTCATGTCACCCACAGAAGTCCCCAATGCCAAGGCACACACTGTGGTACTAGTGAAAGTTTTACTACAAGTTCAGACAGAGCTTAGGAATGTTGATCCCAGAGTGCTGGGTGCTCAGGAAGATATCATGTGCCTGAGCTTCTGTTGCTTCTTCAACTTCTGCTGAACTGGAGAAAAAAGCAATCACACCCAAGATGACCCTTTAATTCTTTGTGATCTGCCTTAGAAAATTCCACTGGAAGAAAATAACACTTGAAGGTGTGTCTCATTAAGAATCTGATTTTTTAAAAAAGCATACCTAAACCTTTTTTTTACTCCTTTTTACCCTCAGTTTCAGGCCCTGCGAATTATTTGAAAAGGGGAGACACCAATATGGTGAATATTATGATGACTCTAGAACAAAAATTGTTCAAGTATATGAATGCTGCAAGCTATGAAATCAATTTAATAGGTCATGGCCAACATTTAAAAAAATACAGAGATAAGAATCAAAATGTGTTTCATAAAAGTATTGTATTTTCAGAGTTCTGTTTCAACTACATCAGCATGAAAATGCATCATGTTGTGAAATGTATTTCCTACTCTGGCTGCCCTTAAAATGATAAACGCGGTTCTAGAAACAAACACCATTCTGTGGACATTCCTTTCATGCAGTTTACTCCTTAACTTCACATGGAAGTATCATGCTTATTTATTATTAAATGTCATTTTCAAAGACTATACACAGTTTCAATAAATTAAGGAAAAATATAACACAACACAAAGTTCCTTGAAATTATGGTCACCTGTTCTGATTTGGGCATCTGGAATGCATTACTATTCCTGTTAGATGTAATTGAGAGGAACAAGAAAATTTAGTGCCAAACAGAGCAGGAAAGTGGACTTTAAAATATTTGGCATTTCTTCAACTAACACAAGGCACACTGTCCTGTGACTACAATGCCAGGTCATGTGCCTAATAACAGGTTCTAATCCTACCATTGAAGGTGTGTTCTAGGGGAGGAATTACAGTGCACTAGCCTCTGGAAGGGTCCACCACACTGCCAGCCTGCTCTCTGCCTTTCAGCTGGTGGACTGCAGCCATCGCAGGCACCCCTCAGCTGATTGTTCTGGGACCATCACCTCCTAGGTGTTATTAATATCTTGGTGTCAGATGTCAGATCTTCTCACTCGCTCCTCTTCTAGACTGAAAGACTCCGTGCTTCTTCCAAGGGCATCTCAGCCACCAGCACAAGGTCCTGAGAGAGCAAAGGCCTGAGGGGTGAGGAGAGGACCCGGAGCTCTGAACTTTCTGCCACGGCCCCTACTCCCAACCGGAGGTCACGGAAGGAGGTGGCCTGGGCACAGCTGCCTTGAGACCCATCTGTCACCTTACTTTCTGACAGTCTTACTCTGGACTGCTTAGCAGTCAAGAGGGGTCTCTTGAGTCCCCATGAAATTCTCTCTGCTTGCAGACAGCTTACCAAAGCATCTCATTTTTTTACCCATGTGCGATGTTGAATAGTGCCCCCCACTTATCCACCAGGAAGCTGTGAATGTGACCTTTTTTGGAAAAAGGGTCTTCGCAGGTGTAATCAAGTTAAGATGGGTCATACCAGAAAAGGGTGAGCCCTAAATTCAATACAATCGGCGTCCTTACAAGGATAGGGGCTTTGGGCACAGAGACACACACCAGACATCATAGCACATAAGGAAGGGGGTGATGAAGCTGCAAGCCAAAGAAAGCCAAGGATCGTGGCAAGCATCAGAAGCCAGGCAGAATCAAGGAAGGGTCCTGAGGAGCCTCAGAGAGCTGGGCCCTGCAACCACTTGGGCTCAGACCTCTGGCCTCCGGAACTGTGAGTGAATAAACTCTGTTGTTTACAGCACTGGTGTGTGGTACTTTATTACAGCAGCTCTTGGAGACTTCCACGGCCACAGACCAACTCTAGATGTAAGAAGGAAGAGTCGGCAAAGCACCCCAGTGAGCGAAGACAGCTCTCACATGAGGGAAGCACAGTGACATGTTTTCTGTGAAAGGGGGATGTGGCGAAGGAGGAACAGAGGGCCATTCTGTGTTTCCTTTAAGCAGGTGGCCACGCTTGAGTGGGCCACCGATTGCTTTGCTCAATCCACCTGCAATATATAGATAAGTAATGGAATTTCTCCAAGATAATGAACTGGCTGGCTGTTAGTCTTCAGTCTGAGTTTGGATGTTGCATTTACTCTAGGCATGTATCTGTGTGTACACCTGTGTATGTGCCTCTATGTGTGTGCCTGTGTGTGTGCCTGAGCCTGTGTGTGCGTCTGTGTGTTTGCATATGTGTGTTAAGTGTGTGCCTGTGTGCGGGCACATCCTCTCAGGTAATCACGAGGAGACCAGACACTACAAGAGGCTTGGGGAGAAATGAGTCATCAAAGGAGAGGGAATAAGCCAGGGAGACTGAAGGGGAACATCACGGTCAGATCGCAGAACCAGATGTAATTCCCCAGCTGTCTGAGTGCTGCATTTTGAGAACCTATCTGTGCTCACACACTGCTCCCTACTCCATCCCAGTCACCATGGTATATGTGCTTATCAGAGACCTCCTGAAGGCTCAATTCTCTTATGACCAGATGGAAGAAGTCAGAATGGTTGAATGGTACACAATGGCTACTTACCTGGCGGTTCAGATCCCTGCCCCCTATAAATCCTACCAGCCCGGCAAACCAGCAAGAAGAAATATTGACCAGCCCAGAGTTCTGGCATTGGGGAAGATCAGCTCACTCAAACCAGCGCAGTGCTGGGAAAAGCAACATGGAATCTCATAGAACAGCCAAGAGACTTCCAGGGCGAAGCCCGATGGGGAATCTGGGGTGCCAGTCCACAGCCAGGGGTGACGGCATCTCATCTGGTCTCCATCCCTGATACGATGCACAGATGGAGAGAGAAGGCGCCGGTGACGGCAGGACAGGAAGCGCCATCCACATGGAGAGCATCTAAGCGGCAATTCCTAAGAGAATACTTCCATTGTCTAAGATCATCTCTTGGAACCAGAAGTCGAGCTTAGAAACTAAACATCTTTGGGTCAAGTGTCTGCCCGAAGCCATTCAGCTATGGGGGACATGGTCATGACTGTTCAGGGGCAAAGGGCCAACTGCTATAGGTAGGCAGCCCTGCCCACAGCCTGCAGAGTCATAGCTGGTGCACGTGAGCAACTAGTGTGAATGCACAACTCAGCCTGCTACGTGAACCTGTCACGATTCTCTGAGCCAGCAGATGCATATACATGAACACAGCCATGTGCATTGAAATATACACACCTCACAGCAATATACACACACTCTACGTAAGTGGGTCATCACGTACTATGCCCAGCTGCCATCACCAACACACAGCTCAGCACTGTACACGGCTACACTCCCACACTTATGCATGTGTGACTATAGACTACAGTCTTACACACACAACACACACACATACATACACTCAGATCTACAGATACGCAGGCGTAGCCCACGCCTAAGACATATGCACAACAACACAAAAGCTTGTACAAAGAAGCATCTGCCCACATGCAGAAGCTGACATGTACAGGCACTCACACACACACAGGCCCACACGGGGCAGGTTGAGACTGCAGGAGGTTTCATTAGTCCATGTATCTTTTGCCTCTCCCCACAGGTGGCTCTGCCTGGAAGACAGTCGGCTGAGAAGGCAGCTTCTGGGTCTTGTGGGCACAGGGAGCCCCAAGTTCAGTATTGATTTTTGCCTTTCATTCCGCATCAGGACGGGCTCATCAGAGTGAGGTGCCGTCTGCAGGGGGCCCAGCGCCCAGGAAGCCCACAGCCAGCAGGTTGCTGAGAGGAGCAGGCCTCCCTCCGGCTGGGGCAAGGAAGTCTTTGGATGTGAACCTGAGCCCAGCACCCTGTGTCAGGATCTGGATGAGTTTGAAGCATGAAGATGACTGGCGCAGAGTCCTGCGGCAGTCATGGGCTGTCTCTGGACTCCCACTTCCCAGCCTGCATCCCCCGCCATCTTCCTGCTCACGTGCTTGCATGCCCGTCCTTGGGCTGCTCTCTCACCCCCGCACACTCCCACCTGCAGAAGCGCAGTGGCCCTCAGAGTGCAGGAGGACAGGGCAGCACAGCAGGCCAGCAGTGGGGGAGGACAGGGAAGGCAGCAGAGAGATCCTGGTACCACTGACCCTCTCCCTGCCCCCCAGCTCCCTGTCCCCAGCTGTAAGTCTAAAATGTGGCTTGCACTTCTAAATGGAAGTTTTAAAAGTGAAAATCAAAGCGCTCCAACAGAAAGCACAAATGTTCAATTACGAGATAAATGGAGCATTTAAGAACACATTACGTAACATGATTGGTTAATTGTGCAGGCATTAAATATCCAGAAACGCCAGCGGACCTTTGGCTATGCAATGAGGCGTGGCTGCCTGAGACAAAACAAACTCACAAGGCAACTCAGAGAATCTAGAAAAACAAAGTCCGCCACTTGTCAACTCTGTCTGCAGGAAGGGAGACAAATCCCCACCCTGCCATGCTGAGAGAAGCACCCTACCCCATTACTGCCCACCTTGGCGTCCTCCTCCCACAAACTCCCTCCTAGACAGGGGTTCAGATGGAGGAGGCCCCAGCAAAAAGGCAGGTGCTGCTTTGGACAAGGATATGGCTGCATGCAGCTCTGCGTCACACCGCATGGCAGGCCCTCCTTCCTCATTTGCTCCTCAGGCATCTGACAAACATTGATTAGGCATCTGTTGTATATGATGCCAGTTCTGAAAACATCTGGAGGAAAGGCCAGCACTTGCTGTGTCTCAGCCCCTCAGCCTGCTGGCTCCAGGGATTTGCCGGACTGTGGTGTTTAGGTGCAAGCTGCGGGCTCAGGCTGCCTCTGGCCCCTCCATTTCTAAAGGAGACTTTGCTTTCTCTGGCTGCGGAAAGGATGTTGTACTCAGTGACCCAAGAGAGGTGGGACCTGGAGCCTGTGGCCTCTCAGAGACCAGCTGCCATAATGGTGATTGATACTGAATATGCACATCAGAAAACCTGTATATATGTGTGTGTGTGCATGTGTGCGTGCGCACACACCTCACCACCGCCTCCCTCCTCGTCTGGCCAGGATGGAGCAGACTGAGCATGGTGGGCCATAGTAGAACAGAAGGCTCACTTGCCCCAATTCCAGATCCAGCTGCCTGGGTCCAATCTCAGCTCTCTCACTTTTCTAGCTCGGGGACCTGTGTGAGCCTCGGTTCCACATGTCTGTTTGACAGAGGTCACAGAGAGGACTAAGTGAGGTCATGCCTTCAGCTGCCCATCTGGCTCACGGGATGGGCTGTCCTCAATGAGTGTTCCCAATTGCTGCCATTACTGCTGCTGAGTTTATCCATGCCCAAAGCTTCAGTGGAAACAAGAAAGCTGCGCCCTGCCCAGTCTGCTCCATCCTGGCAAGGTCCAGCATCCTGCGCCAGAAAGGCCATGTCGTGGTGGCTAAGACCCCATGGCTTACCCTCCAGGGCTGAAGCAGGAGGACCTGCCACCATTCAACTGACCCTAAAAAATACCCCACAAAGTCTGATGCATGTCAGTCGCTGCCTCTCTGGGGCACCTTTACCTGCCTGTCCTGGCCCTTCACCAGCCTGGGCCCTGCTTCCTGCCTGCACCTCCCGGCTATAGCATGGGCCGCCGAGAGGCTCTCCCTGAGAGGCAGCTACTAGCTCACACGTGCCAGGCCCACACATGCAGGCTGGGGCTTTGAAGACTTCCTGGAAAGAAACAAATGGCTTGGTTTCATCAACAAACATAGATGTTCATTTGAAAGAAATGATTCCCACTTTACACCTTACTATAATTTTCCAATTAATTGTGATTTAAATATGTTAATGCAGCTAACTAGGTTGAGCATCAGCTTAAAGACTTTCTGAATAATGAAGCAAGCATGTCTGATACACACCAAAGGGAGGAGATTTTCCACGGAACACAGCAGACTGGAGACAGAGAAGTCGTCCTGAGACGGGGCTGGAACCAGCAGGGTGTCCAGGACCACACTGATGCCCAGGAGTGGTCTAAGGGGCAGGCATACCCCAGGGTCAGGCCTTGGACCTCAGCTGGGCCCCTTCCATTCCCTCTGCTGAGTCTTCTCTGCAGACAGCACCCTCTGTTCCCTTTATGATGCATCAGAGAAGCCCTGGGAGGGCCTTGACCCCCGAACATCCCCCTTAGTAGCCTGATGCAGTGGCCAAATTTATCCACATTCCTGTTTTAACTCACCTTACTTCTGCCTCTAACTGCCCTGACCCCTGGAGGGACACTGACTCTGCCAAGCCAAGAAGAGGGTGTTCCTTCTTCTCTGCATGGAGCCCAGCATCAGCAGGAAAATAGGGAAGTTGGGTCATCATGGGCCCGGGCTGACCTGAGCCTCTGGGGGCCTGAACTCACTCTTCCCTCCCCATGGGGGTGTCCAGAGCCCCTCCTGGAGGAGAAGCCCAGACATAGCCCAGCTGCTGTCCCTGCTAGGGCATCCTCTGCAGCAGCCTCTAGTCCCTGGGGCCATGTCAGAACAATGGAGATGGAGTCAAACCCTGGCCTGCCCTCCCTGGATTTCCCTCAGCGAGGCCCACACCCCCTGGCCTCTCCTGCCTGTCTCTATCACAGGGAGGATAAAAATGTGGCCTCGAGGGCTGCTGTAAAGATTAAACAGGATCAGTACTTGAATGCACACTGAGCCTGCAAAGGCAGAGGACACTGACCTACAGCCCAGGGAGAGGGACAGGTGGACATCTCTGCACACATCAGAGAGCTCCCGCCGGGTTGGCAGGTCCAGACCTACCACTTGGAAGCCCAGTTCTGCCTGGTGCTGACAATTCTATAATGATGCTCTCTGTTATCAGGCATTAATGGTTCATTTATCTGAATTTTATCTTCCAGTTATAAATTGGAGAGTTACTTTAGACTTCTCCAGTCACCGTGGATTTACGAAGGCAACTATGATAAATGTGCAGATTAACAGGGGAAATTTACTTACTTGGTCATTACATTCAGTGCTTGGAAGTCTTTTAGTGGCCTAATTAAGTAAGGGGAGTAGGAAGAGTTCTGTTTGTCAATATAGAAGAAAGCATTTAGCCTCAATACACAGGAGGCAGATACGGAGCCATGGCGGCAGAGAGGCAACCACAGTTCTAACAAATGAGCCGCAGAAACTCTCTAACACTTCCCAGAGATGGGTCTAGGTCCCCTCTGTGCTGGGGGTGGAGGTAGTGAATCAGAGATATGGAGATACTGGCCCCAAACCCATACTGAGGCAGGGCTTCTGCCTCTCTGTAACTCGCCCATGCCAGGAAACCTTGATGTGGCCTTGAAGGCCAGGTGAGGTCATTCATTTCATCCTGTGACCCTTCAGATCCAGCCCTTGCCTCCTGCCCCTTCACTTTATATAGCAAAGGAAAGGGGCCGCTGGCCAGGGGCCACCTACTCAGGACTACTGAATCAGTAACCTTTGGCAGGACAGAGGTAGCACGGAATTATCATTTCCGTTTTAAAGAGGAGAAAAAAGCAGAGGCTTAGGAAGCCCAGGAGATTCACCTGAAGTCACACAGCCAACGCACAGTAAGAGGGGCTTGCAGGCCAGTTTGGGCCTCCCCCTTGGTGGCCTCATCACACACTGGAGCACTGAGGCTGGTTCCTCATGTGGCTGGAAGCAAGAGCCAGCCCCCTTTGAGCCCTAAGTACCCCAGGTCTGCTGTCCCCAGAGGCTGCCATGAGGAGGGGTTGGGATCCACTCTGAGTGTAAAGCTGACCTCATTCAGGCTTCAGTTTATGTCCTCGCCTGACACCCCCGGGACCTCGGTGGCCCCTGCAGCCTCAGCACAGAGCAGAGCCCAGTGGCTGCTGAGGCAGTCACTGCCTCATTGCATCATGAGCTATTGAGTGAGGTCAGTCTCTAGGTCATTCCCACTACCTAACATTTCATGGTTTTTATCCTGTCGGTTGATCCAGACAAAAGGCTCCTTACACACCAAATGCCATCCCTTTTATGGGTGGCTTAGTAAGCCATCTTGAAACAAACTGACGGTGGGGGCCGGTTAGCATGGTCGGGCGAGTGGACTCCAACAGGGACAGCTGGGCCACCGGAGTTTCCCTGGGAAACTCTGATCCTCCAACTCCCCAGCTGAGTTAAATGTCTCTGATAGACACCATGAGGCCTCAAAAGAGGTGGCCCCAGGTGACCCCCTGACATGTCACATGTGCTGTGCTTTGGGACAACTTAAACACTTAGTCTGCTGCAGAGCAGTGGAACTTTCACTCATCCAAGTCTCTCATTTCATGTTTTGATTCCTCACACGTCTTCGTCATGTGCCCACCTGCTCTGAGACTGACCTCCCCATCCTTGGATTTCCTCCATGGCTTGTGTATAATGAGATGTGGAGCATCTCATCAGATCCTGACCTCCGTTCAGGCCTCTCCCCGCAGAGTCCAGGGTCTCCTTTGCCTCAAGAGTTTATTCCTGCCCTTCCCTGCAGACCCCTGATGGGGGCTTCTCACAGGGCGCCCCTCACATGCCCCTGTCCACAACACTCTGCACTGGTGAATGAAGGCCAATGATTTGGTGAAATGATGCCCACACCCCACAACTCACCTGCCTGAGGCCTTTCCTTCCACATTGTCCCAGAAAGAATCAAAAAGCTCCAGGGGTCTCCAGGAAGCCATGGTCACATGCTCTACAGGCTCCTGAAGAGGCCTCAACTTACAAAAACAACCGATTCTGTTACTCATCTTCCTCTTTCTCCACAGAGCAGGAGGCGCATGGGCTGAGGTCCCAGGGTCCCCTCTACAAATGTGTTTGTATGTTTCTCACTTAGGTCAACATTGACAGTCATTGGAAGTGGCACATTTAAACACAAAAAGCAGGGGCATTAACAGATCCAGCCGCTCGGGGCCCTGCACCCTTTGCACAAAAAGCCCTTAAATAAACGTAACATGCCTAAATTGTGTAAATGCCAGGGTTCTCGAAGTCACTGGCCCCTGCGTGCCTTTGATGGGCCTTTTTCTGGCATATGTGTCTGTCCACAGAGGACGTGGGTGGCCAGGGAGGGGGTGGGTGTCCTGGCACTTACACGGCCTCAATCCCAAGGAATCCAGGAGCAAGGGAGGAGCGAGCCCAAATGGCACTTATGTGGCTCACACCTGCTAAAAGGCTGCACTCACACACTCAGCCCTGTATCTGCCTGGGGGCTACGTCAGCTGTGACTACCGCACATCTTGGGTGTCTTTCCCCAAGAAGCTACTTTGTCACCTTGAAGCCCCTCTGTGTGTGTGCCCCACACCCAGCAGCCCACTGTTGTTTCTGTCATTCCAAAGCTCTTCTGCAAGGGCCATCTCATTGTCACCCTTGACGCACACCTGTGGGGAGTTTGAGCAGCGACTGTTGATGGGGAGACTGAGGTGCAGGGCAGTTGCCTGGTTGACCAGACCACCTAGGGCAGGGAATCCCCTCAGGATAGCATGCTCACCCATCCCCATCTGTATAGGTGCCCACATGACCAATCCCTTTGCCAAGGATGCCAGAGTGACGTCATCACCAGGATCCATGGCCGCTTCTCATGCATGCTGCCCAGGCTGCTGTGGAAGGCCCCACTTTACTGGACCCCTCAGCAGGGCCTGGGTCTGGGAAGTCCAGCATCATTCCTCAGAGGACAAGCGCACGTCTGGAAGACGCTGGCCTATGGAGTCATCGGGCTCTCCGCGTATACTTGTGCCTCCCTGGAGTGCTGGGTCCCCGCGGTGTTCCTTCCAGGCCCAGCCGGTGGGAGGATGGGCCTGCAGAGTGAGGCTTGATGGAGTAAGATGGGTTAATGGCCATTTTCAAGAAAGAGCTTCTAGTCTTTGTTTTGCAACCATCATCCCAAAGCCAAGAGTGACGTCAGTGACTCAGAAGCCTGGGAACTTCCACAGGTAAAATGCCGTTCATTTTTACAGGATCGGGTAAGTCACCTGGGCATAAAGCAAACTTCATGGGGTGTCCCCGGCCTTGGGAATATGATGATCCCTGGGTGGGTAGGAGAAGCTGCAGCCATCCTCCGAGGTCTCTGGAAACCAGAACACGAGTCTCCCCCTCCTCCCCGCCATCCCCTGCTCCTGGGCACCTCACCCGTCTACCTCCCTCTAGAAGCCTGGCACTGATATTTCAGAGACCCAACCCAGGGCTCTGGAGAGGACACAACCAGGGCAGCAGGGCCACCATGAGAGCTTGTGTCACCACTCAGCTATGGTTCTAGACCCAGGAAATATGGAGCCTTCAGAGTCTGCCCTGGGTACAGTAGCATCATCCCCCTCAAATCCTTCCGTTTGGATTATGGTTGTGACTGAATTTAAACACAAGGAACTTTCGCATGTAATCGGGTTCAGATGAGACCACATTGGAGCAGGGTGAGTCCCACATCCACTATGACTAGTCCTTATCTGAAGAGAGAAACTGGACCCAGAGACATGAGCTTACAGGGAGAAACCACAGTCTGAGGAAGGAGGCAGAGCTGGGAGCAGGGTCCAGGAGCCAGAGAACACAGAGAATTGCTTGCGGTCCCCAGAATCTGAGAGGAAAAGGAAGGTTCTCCTGCCAAGCTCCGAGATGGGACCAACCTTGCTTGACACCTTGATTTAGGACCTTTATTCTCCAGAAACACAAGGGAAGAACTTTCTGTTGTTTCAAGCCCATAGTTTGTGATATTTTGTTATGGCAGACATAGGAAACTACCCCAGGGGCCTTTGGCACTGCCCCTACCAGACCCTGAGACAAGGGCATTGTGCAGGAAATCATTATGGAGAGTTCTTTGCATGGGTGTGCATGTGTGCAAGTGTGCACACATGTATGCATGCGTGTGTTTGCATGTGTGTGCATGTGAGTGCCTGTACAGACCACAGGGATCACACAAAAGACCACAAAGGACAGGAGGCCAGGCACACATCTCTTTCATCCCCATCAAACCATCCCTGTCTTGCCCTGATGGGGAGGGCAGGCAAGGTCATAGAGACAGGTACCCACTGTCTGGAGTAGCTCTATCTCACGCATTTGACATCAGGAGCTTGGCTGGAGACCTGTCCTCCAGATGGATCCGTGGAGGTTTGGTTCCCTTGACTATCTGCTGCTGGCACACCGACGTCAACATGGGTAAGGGAGCTGTAGCCAGGTTTCTGGGGATGAGTCACTCATAGTTACTTTGCAGAGATAAGGTGGGCTGTCCTGGACCAGTGGCCCTGATTAGCATAATGGTATTTATCCGGAGGAGAGCGGGAAGGGGCTGGAGAGAATAGAGTCCTCTTTGCTCCTGGTGCCATCTGTTGCAGGGTCTTGACCACTACTCTAAGGAAGCCAGGTGCTCCAGAAACCAGGAGAGAGACTTCGACTCTGGAAGGGGAAGTTGCTGTGAGAGCACTCTCCTCCTGCTACCATCTCCCAGGTAGTGAGTTCTCAGCCACTTGCATGGAAGCTGCCAGGATCTGAAGCTGTCTTCAGGTTCTGGGCAAGCCAAGATCTCCTGGGCATGACCACTCTACTCCTTAGGAAGCTATTTTAGACAGTGACCACAAGGCCACCTTGCCAGCTACAAACGGTGCTTGAAGAGTGCCTTATCCAGCTAAGCACTCAGCTCAAGTGTAAATCAGTTGACAGAGCTCTCCTCCTGTTAGGAATCAAGCCAGTGCTAGGCAGGGCTCTGCTCAGTCCTGGCCAGGGGGGACCTGAGAACCTGCACATTGGCTCAGATAAGGGAGCTGAGGGGACTTCCATAGAGGGCGGGGATGTGTCTTTCTTTGCCAACCCCATCCTCCTGAGGCCAACAACACTGCCCTATGCCATATTGGTACCTAGGAAGGTCCTACAGAGGGGCTCACAGTCAGGAGGGTATGCTGGGCAGAGCTCAGGAATGATAAGCACACAGAGCAAGAGAGCCCTTGACCCAAACTTCTGCCAACACCATTTTCAGGATGCCCCAGAGCCAAGGGTAGAGTATGTGAGGTCTCCCTGCCCCACTCCTTCCCTCTAGTTTATCCCACTGAGTGCAGCCAATTCTCTATAGGACTGGCTCAAACTCAGAGCCCCAGTCATCCCCAGTCATCCAGGGTCTCTGGGAGGGCAGGGGAAAGACTACAATCCCAGCACCACCCACCAGGGCTCTAAGCATCACCTGATTCCAGGTCGCAGCTTTGGGGCCCAGGCTCTCCCATACAGTACCTGGACGCAGGCTCTGCCGTTTACTGCAGTGTGGGTTTCATAAACATACGATGCTTTTTAAAACCTGGCCTATGAGAGCACAATCAAAAAAGGCACAGAGGCCAAATTAAGGCATGGCTGCAGAAACACAAGGCTTGACCCTTCCTTGCTGGAGACTGGGGACAACACTACTGCCATCTACTGAGCCTCAGTGCCATGGGGGACAGAAAGAACTTTGAAACGTGATGTCCCCTCCTCCATTCTTTCCTGGGCAAACAGAAACCTTAGTGCTCAGCTTCCTTCCAGGGCCTGGGGGCCTACACCTGCATTTTGCTCTTTATGATGTCCTATGACTACTGAGAAGGCCTCATTACTGGGATTTTTCACCCAGAAATCTCTCATGCCCTTTATTCATCTCCCAAGATTGTCAGCACCATGTTTGCTTAAACAGAGATTTAATAAAACACAGTAGAAAGTGGTCTTCCTTCTGATGACTTTCCTCTGCCCACTTTTAAATGCCAGAACAATCCTAACTCCCTGAGCAAGCTCTTACCAAAGTCAGGCATGCCTTGGGAATCCTTCTGTTTATTTTCTTTTGGGCCACAGACTCATTCTAGGGACCTGTTATAGACTGAATGTTTGTGTCCCCAAATTCATATGTTGAAGCCTTGGTCCCTAATGTGATGGTATTTGGAGATGGGACCATTGGGAGGTAATTAGGGTTATATGAGGTCATGAGGGTGGGGTCCTGATCTAATAGGATTAGTGGCCTTACAGGAAGAGGCACCAGAGCACATGCCTTCAGTCTTGCTTGCTGTCATGAGCTTCTCTCTCCCTCTCTTTCTGTCCCTCTCTCCCTCTCCCTCTCTCTCTACCTCTCCTAATCCTCAACAAAGAGATCACAGGAGGACACAGTGAGAAGGCCTTGTAATGCACCTACCCTTCCAACACCTTGATCTTAGATATTCTAGCCTCCAGAACTGTGAGAAATAAATGCCTTTTGTTTAAGTCTGTAGCATTTTTTGGTGGCAAAGTAGGCTAACACAGAGCTCTTTCAGGATGTTTCTGACCCAGTAGACTCAATCCACTGTGCTTCATTCCACACATGTCAGGAGTGTCCTCTGCTTCTGAGAGCACTCAGAAATCTGGTCCAGCTTGGAATACTTTGGTGGTTGTGGAACTTATTCAGGTGTCTTTAGCTGTCATAAATCAGAGCTCACCCACAGTGCTCTCTTCTAAGGCTCTCTGTGCTCCCCAGTGGTGCCACTCCATGGGCCAAAGCTCCAAGACACCTGCCTCCTGGCTGCAAGACCCTGCACATGGAGGCATCTTGGGCCCTCGGGCACTGCCAGCCAGGCCTGTTCCCTTCCAGCTGCAGCAGCAGCCGTGTGGAGGTGGGACATGTGCACCTTGGAGAGGGCAGAACACATCAACGCATGCAGCAGGCACACCGTGCCCCTGGCAAGAGCTGACGTAGCAGCTGCAGCTCCAACAACTGTCATCTGACATCCTGACACACCGGGAGCCAGGAGGTCCGGGCATCCCTCTGCTCTCTTCCACCACACCCGAATCCTGGGGCCCAGCCTATAGCCAAACAGGTATACAACAGCCTGTTGCAGGCCTTCTGAGAAGACTATGGGCTCCAGAGAGGCCTCTGATGAAAAGAACAAAGGTGGTTAGGCCTTGGGTTGACAAGCTCATTGATAACAGTTTAGGGCGAGCAAGCCTGCCTGGTGACAACAAATTGCTCCTGATGGCTTTTGCCACCTGCAGATCCCAGTCAGAAAGAAGAAGCTGTCAGGCTGGTCCAAGGAAGCTAACATTCCCCTAAGCTGAGGCATCCCTGCCCAGTCTCTCCTCCCCTCTAGGGGCTGCCCTCAGAGGGACTTATGTGGGGGGTGCAAATAACCCTGGACCCTGCAACCAGGCAAAAAGCCACAGTTATTGTGACTAGACCTGTTGGGAATCACGTGCTAAATGTCAGCCTGGCCCATGAATGCTAGGCGCACGCAGGTAAGCCCCCATATGTGGGGCTGGTACTACATTTTTACAACTCCTTTTTGCATGTGCAAGAACTTTGGCTTAGAAAGTTCACTATCTACAGGGTTCTATCAAAAGAGAATGTGAAAGAGCTAGTTCAGAAACTGGACACTGTCTGGGTTCAAACTTGAGCCCCAAGGCTTCTGAGGCTGTGCAATCTATCCTTGGAGTAGAGGGAGGTCCTTGGGAGTGTTCTTTCTGCCAAGGTTGGGAACTGGCCATAGGCCAGAGAGAAGGGTGCGTAACCCAAGCCCTGTCTCCTTAAGGTGCCACCAGGTGACTCCTCTGCAGAAAAAGACAAAGCCAAGCCAGGTGAAGCTCTCATGAGCTGGGAGACTGGGGCAGTGTCCACCAGCAGCTTCTCCTCTCTTACCCTCCTTTGCTGGGGCCATCTGGCCGCTCCGTTCCTAGAGAAATTCAGAACAAAGTTTGTCCATGTTTAAGATTCTCAGATGCACAGAAGCAAGTTCACGTTGGTCGCTCAACTTTCAGGGGAGCATCAGAAGTTAGAGTGGTTCAGAGAAGGCACTTGTTTGTGGACAGGTGTGGACAAGTGCCTGAGCAACAGGACCTGCCTGCGGGAATCCATGCCCTCCACCAGCAGGCACTAGAGGCAGCATCCCCCCCACCCTCCGAACAGAGTCCTCGCCCCCTCACCTCCGGCTTGGACAGGGCTGAAGGTGGTGGTGAGCAGTTGGCTATGACAATGTTTCCAGGGCCAGTCAAGTTTGCCTGTTTAAAATAAATACATTTACTGAGAAGCAGCACTGTACTCACCGTGGGTGGCTATTTTAGGATCATATGAATGAGTCAGAATACAAATGAGGCCCCACTTCATCCCTCACCTAAGCACAGTGATCCCTTCACTCACCTGTGGCCTCCCACAGTGATGCCCAGTAAGAGACTCTGTCTGCACCTCTGTCCGGGGTGGATGCATAAACACACCCCATGGCTGCCGCAACAGATGCTCAGAAAGGGCATAAGCAGCAGTTACTTGTTCTCTCAAAGTCCGGCAGCCACAAGGCTGAAATGCATTTCCCTGGGCTGGAATCTCTGTGGGCCAGGCGGTTCCCCTCCAGATGCTCAGCAGAGTCCATCCTTGCCTTATCCACCTTCTGCCACTTCTGCTGGCTGCCAGCAGTCTTTGGCTTGTGGCAACATCACTGCAGTGTCTGCCTCCCTGGTCCTCCACCTCCTCTTCTATCCACATCAAATCTCTGCCTGCCTCCCAAAAGAATACTTGCAATGACATTTAGGGCTCCCCTGGGCAACCTGGGTTCATCTCTCCATTTTGATATTCTTAAGTTAATTCTGTCTGCAACATTCCTAGGCTCCAGGAATTAGACACCCACTGTATCACATTTAATTTCAGTACACGTGAGCCCCAGGAGCCTATCTGATGTGGTGTCTTGGAGATTGCATTCTTCATGTCTTCCCAACACTCCTGGATCTATGAAGCCAGCAGGAACAGACCCTGCAGCCCCGGGTAGCAACCACATTCCTGCTGCTGCCTGGACAAGGAATGTCTCTGAGTGCTAGAACAAGGGATGCTTACATTTTCCTCTTATCTCTTTTCTGTGTTTTCCAAATGTTCACTTGGAAGGATGTCCCCTTTTTCTGTCTGTTTGCTATCTGGTCACTGTGTATCCTGGCACCTACAAGAGGTCTGGCCCAGAGCAGGTGTCCTACGCCTGTTGCATGAATGGACCTTGATGATGAGGAAGGGATCTAAAATTTTGGAATGTGATGAGGACCTGTGCGTGGCTCACCATGTGGTCCCAGGGCCATTGCACACTGACCTGCATGACCAGCCTTTCTGGCCACTTCTGGAGGGGTTGGGTACTGCTCCCCAGTTCTCCTACTCCTGGGCCCCCTTTTTGTGGGTGCTGAGGACCCATGGGTCAACCAGACCCTAGCCATTGGGTCACACCATGACAGTGATATCAAAGCCACACCCAGAGCAATTGCTGCTGGTTGCAAGTGGGCTGTAACTCAGCTCCTGTCACTGTGTGTAAAACTCACACTGGTGGGATGATGGATGCTTTATTCTTCTTTTGCAGTGGAGAAAATTGGGGCTTAGAGAATCAAATAACTCGCCCCTGGCCACTTGGCTAATAAGGGGTAAGCTGGAATCTGCACCCAGATATGTGTAACTTCCAAGCCTGGAGTTTTCCCAGTAAAGCAGGGCAAGATAAACAGCCTAATCAAGCTGAACAGAATGGGTTTTGAAACACATTTTTTTAAGTTTTGTTTTCATTCTTTTTATTGGAAATGATCAAACATGTGGAAGGGAAAACAAACAGCAACACCACACACCCTGTTCCAAACCGCACCAGCCGTGGGCCAGGCTGTTCACTCTGGCTCACTGTGCAATGTAGGGTGGTGGCTTTTCCAGATGTTGAGCTGGTAAAGTTCCAACCACATCCTCAGGCCCCACCACGGGGCATGTCTTCTCATTCTGCTTCAAGTGCTTTAGGTTTACTTCCCAGTTTTTTTAATTTAGTTTGCTGCTGAGTCCTCAAAATAATGCCTGAGCAGCAATTTCCTAGGCTCTGAGAATTCCTGGTCACAAGCAGGCAGCAGCGCCCACTTGCTGCAGGGACGCAGGCGTGGTGGCAGGGCATCCCTGCAGGCACCCGCAGGCCTGTGTTGAAGTGAGGCCCTGGGCTCTGCTCACCATGGGCTGGTTCACAGGCCAGACCTTGCCATTTGGCACCATCCTCGTCACCCGCGAGAGCAGTGAGTGGAGTGTCGCCCGTGCAGCAAGTGCCAGGACGGGGCATCTGCCCAGCCGCCCTGGCGCAGCCCAGGCTTCTGGATGGAAGCAGAATGTTTCCCTTTGATGTTCTTCACTTGCACTCTTTAAGAGCACTTAATTCACCCCGAAGTGGAGTGGTTTATTTATGACCCTAGCCATCACGTGTGGTGAGCAGTGCCAACTCACAGATGACTGTTCTTGGCAAGGTCAGTTTTTGGTGATGTTTGCTCAACAGCATTAAGCTGAAATATCATTTGCCAGGGATCACTGCCCATTGGGCACTTAATTACATACAAAATTAGATTTCCTTGAGGTTTCACCAAAAGCCCAGGGCACTGGGATAATTACTAAGAGAAAAGATAAAAATACAAGTTTATCCTCCAAATTGTCCCACCAAATAGCAATGAGCAGAAGCGTAAAACACTGGCCCTGGGATGTCCATCCTTTCCAGAGTCGGAACATTTGGGAGCTGGCAGCTCCCCCATCCCATGCCTGGCTAAAGAGCCGTCCAGAGGATTCCTGCTTCCCTGGGGAGCTGACTGAGTGGCCGTGGGGCTCTGGGACTCTTTCCAGAGTACAGTGTGGTCTTTTGAGAGTCTCTGTGGGAGGCCACGATACCTCTCCAAAAAAAAATTTTTTAATGGGTAAAAAGACAGGGATTAAGTAGGAGCTGCATTTCTGGAATTTGGGAAGGGGGTGGACCTGGCTCTGCTCACCGGGTGACCCTGGATAAATCTTTCACCTCTCTGAGTCTCAGGCACTTCACGTCCTGGGATCCCTGGGAAGATTCGATGAGATCATCTACACAGAGCATTTGGCTCAGGCCCCGGCACACTCCAGGGGCACAAGGAATGAGAACAGTCATGACACTGTTTCTGCAGGGTTTTACGAAGGGGAGACTTGTACCTCCACTCAGCCTGGGAACCCCGGCCTCATTTTTCAATCTTCAGTGCAACACCTAAAGTCTCTGCTTGTTCCATGCAAGGGAGGCTCTGTGCTGGCTGCCACCCTCAGAGAAATGAGAGGAAGGCGAGACTTGGAAGGATTTTCCTGGCCTTGAGACCCCAACAGGCTCATCTGCCCCTGCCTGCAGCAGGCTCCCTGCTGGGGAAGGCCCCACTGGGCGGGACCGCTGTGCTTTTATGGGGACTGATGGGACACTGGGCCAGCCTACAGCCCCCTTGATCTCTGTCTCTCTCCATGACCTAATAGACACTGCCCTAGACAGAGCCAGCCTTCTCCTGGGAAGTACCCAACCAGCAGCCCTGCCTGTCCTGGGTGGCTGCAGCTGATTTTCGGGGCACAAGGCTGGGTCCCCGCAGTGCATATGTTCTGTGCCTTCAGCCGAGGCCAGATGAAGCCATACACTGTTTAAGGGCCAATGTGGGTGAGCAAGGGACCGTACAAACAGGCTACCTCTGGAAGGCTGGAGGCAAGATTAATTTAAACAGCTTCCCCTGTCATCGGTGTCACCGAGCTGAAGCTTGTCTTGTTTACCGGATGAAGGTTTCACACTGTGTCAACATCCTGCCAGAATCTGGCATTAAAATGAGCAGTTAGTACAAGTCAACCATAAACATGGCAGATCCGAGAGGCAGGCAGCAGCCACTCTAAGATCCCCGGTGCAGCTTTTAAGCACTTGGCATGCTGCTCACTCAAACTGGAAAAGGGGCCATGTGCATCATTTGGGCCCGAGTGCAATGCACTTGAAATAATTACTTTAATCAGCAAAAGTTAATCACTTTAAATCATAAATTAATGGTGGAGCATTTGGCAGAGCCAAATGTGTGTGGCAAGGCTGTCAGCTAAAAACCAGGTGAACCTGCGACCCTGCCCCGGTGCTGCCAGCAGGAGCCAAAGCCCACCTACTGTGCGCCCCACTCTGCACTGCTAGGAAGGACTCTTTGTAACTGGAGAAGAGCCACCTTAAACTGTCACCTATAAAAAAGGGGGCCATAAACAAGCAGACCACGGCTAAGCAGGTGCTGCTGGAAAAGTCAGCCCTTGACAATAATAAGATCTTAAAATGGCATCTGCCTTTATTTTATAGCACAATTGGAAAGATGTTTAAAAGTAATAAACCCAGCTGATATGTTTTATGAGTTGGTAGTTAGCAGTGTTTACTGTGGATGAAGATTTTGGAGAAGATACTGTCACCCCCAAATGCACCCCCTCCCGGCATCCAGCGATCAGGGCTGCAGGAAGGCGGAGAGGCCTCCATGTGGGAGCAGCAGCCGCTACCTGATCATCCCTTTCCTCCCTGTGCTGGCATTTCAAAGACCCTCAGAGTGGTTTAGAGAGAAAAGAAGGGTCTCTTTCAAAGAAACTAGAATGTCTTTATGAACACGTTCTCAGCCCGAGCTGCTGGAGCGCCCACAGGAGGGGCAGTAGCCTCCTTCTAGAGCATGGAGAGGTCTCAGACAGCTGCCAGGGGATCAGGCCAGCCTGCCCAGCACTTCTTTGGGTGTCAAGCAGTATGGATAGAATTTATACACCCAAGGAGGGTGTATAAATGGCTGGCTGAGAACAGGGTGAGGCCCAGCACGAGTGCAGGTGAGGCCCAGCACGAGTGCAGGTGAGGTGAGGCCCAGGTGAGGCCCAGCACGAGTGCAGAACCTAGCAAGATGTTGGAGGGAGCACGTCTCTGGGGCAGGCCTCACCCACGGGCTAAGCAGGTGGCAGTAAGACCCACCAGGGTGCTCCCAGTATCCAAGCTCTTCCCAAGCACTGAAAGTAGAAAAGTAGAACAAGGAGAAGGCAGATGGAGCCCCTGCCCTCTGGACACGTGATTTTGGGGGGAGCAGATGATGAAACACAGAAAATAAAGTGTCACCAGGCAAGATCTGGGTCACACGTACATGAATCTGGACTGATTTGGGGGGCAGGGGGTGCAGACTGCCGAGCTCTGTAACTGTAGCGTCTGTAGGTGGTCAGGACCACCCAGCTCTGTACCTGTAATGTCTGTAGGTGGTCAACAGTGGTAGGAGTCAATATTCTCCAGCTACTAGGACTGAGGGAGTGACCTCAGAGGCCAAGCAGACTATGGTAATCCCTCTCACCACGTGTAATTCAAAATAAAGCTAAAAGGCAGAGCACAAAACTGTCTGCTTGGGCTGCAATGAAAGCAGCTTTGACTCTAGGTCTTCCACCTGCTGAAAACAAAGCTCTGAGCACATGCAGGCCTGATGCTGGGAGATCGGGGGCTTCTGAGCACTCTATAGTCTGGCTGGATTCTGCGTCTCTGCCAATCTCAGCCCCGCATGCCTAACCCACGCAAATAGCTCATGCTAGGTCCCCGCTGTTCCAGGGTGAGGCAGCCACTCAACCTTCCCAGGCTACAATGGGAAGTCCACCTGTAAGTGACCAGGCTGCCCATGCTGGCAGGCACGGCTTCCAGGGAGGCTCTGGCAGGCTCTGAAGTGCTTGCTGCCACCAAGGGGTGCCTGGTGACTCCAGCCTGGTGCTGGATCTTCGTGGAGCAATGACTGGAGAAGGTTTCTCTTTGAGCTCTCTGTGGTTTTAACCAGGCCACGCTCCCTAGCCTTAGGCCACCCTTCACAAATGGGATTGGACAGAGGATCAGAGAAGTCTCACCAGCCCTCCAATCCCAGGGAGAATCATCCCCTTTTCATGCACTGATGTGGGCCTGAAGGCTTGCTCTGTTTTACAAGAACACACAGTGTGCCTTCTGCTAGCTGGTGGTCCCAAGCTCATGCCCTACACGGCCTCCATTACTCACCCCAGGTCTTAGGAAAGCCTGCCCCAGAGGCCAGCTCCTCCTCTGGGGTTTCCGCAGTCAACCAAACCCATCCTTCAAGACAGCAGCCTACTGCACAGTACACACCTTTTGCCTTAAGGAGATTGGGATTCTGGTTTGCGTTTAGTAGTTCTGTGCCACGTGACTTAGGACTAGCGATTGAACCATCAGCCTCACATCCTCATTTGCATGTTGGAGGTGACAGTATAAACATCCAGGCTTCCTGAAGTAATTGGACATAATAAGCAAACTTCAGGAAATGGCAGGTGCTCCATAGCTGTCAGCTAGCCAAGACATTGAGCATCGAGGCTATCTCTGGTCTTCCCTGCCTATTCCCACCATTCCTTCTGAGAAGGCATTGACCCACACCCACCTTGTGGTTACTTGGCTTGTCTGGGCTGGACATGCTCAGACAGCAGGGAGGTCCCTGGCCTGACCTCTGCTGCAATCTTCCCTACAGGTTGAACAGAGGTCCTTAGGGGCTGGAGCCAGTGAAAAAGCCAGCCTGGCAGAGTGAATTTAGACCAGCGGTTCTCAAACTATGGGTCTCAGTCAATGAAAATATATCCTGCATATCAGACATGTACATTATAATTCATAACAGTAGCAAAATTATAGTTATGAAGTAGCAACAAAAATAATTTTATGGTTGGGGGTCACCACAACATGAGGAACGGTCTCAAAGGGTCACGGCATTAGGAAGGTTGAGAACCACAGAGTTAGACCCTGGATGGGGCTTATCACTGGCCCTCCAAGTGTGCTGACCTTTCAGAACAGCCAGGAGGCGAGGCTTTCCTGCCCTGCATTGTCTTCAGTGTATAAAAATAACGTCTGCACAGTCTTTGCCTTAAGAAAGCATAGCCTGCTGGAGATAAAGCACGTCCCTTGTGTTGGCTGAGCATGAGGGCAGTGTGCTGGTTGTAGCAGTTCTGGGGCCCTGTCACCCAGCCCGGCACGAGGGGGCTCGGGACCCGCAGTGAGGGCTTTCCTAGATGTGAGACACAATCATATTTAGCAAGAAGCATCTAAGAGTTACCAAATAAAAAATAACATTGCAGAAAATGAGACACATTTTTCCTGTGCCATTAATGTCAGGGGCCTGAGTTCTTGAGTACTTGGGATATTGGGACTGCTCAGCATTCCATTCAGTCCCTATCCATCACAGTGCTTTGGCAGAACCATCGTTAGCCAACCTCATCTTCAAAATACTCTGGGTCAGATTTAGTCTTTGGTCCCACATGGGAAATTTTCACTTTCATCAAAGTTTGTCAACAGCTCACAGATCCATCCTCACACTTCAGGGTTTCAATTAAATTTGGTTTGGAATGAGACCCCATCTTCTTCATGGTTTTTGTTTTTGTTTTTTTTTTTTTTTTGGATCTTTATAAAACCCTAACCCAGCAATGTCCAATAGAACTTTCTGCAATGATGGAAATGGTCTATATCTGAGCTTCCCAGTACAGTAGTCACTAACCGTGTGAAATGTAGCTTGTGTGACCAATAAATTGGATTTTTAAAATTTTATTTTGTCTTCATTGATTTAAATGTATAAGGACACATGTGGTTAGTGGCTATCGTTTTGGACGTCACAGTGCTTAACAAGCCCACCACAATCCACCTTACGAGTGTGTTTAGTTTTCTGAACAGTCCTCAGGAAGTAAAGGTTGCAAATAAAGTGAGTCTCCATCTAACTGGGGGGGTCATCATCATAGGTGACTTTCTGCAAGAGCAGACCTTACTTGGACTCGCCACTTCATTCAGAGTTTTGGATGGCTCAAGAGTGGGCGACTGATAACTGGGGGAAGACGTCTGTAACTCCAACACATAAGCATACCTGTCCATCGGGTGAAGAAATGAGACTCATCTGGGCAGTACTGAGGGGTAGTGTGTGCTGCACATCGTTAGGCCCTCAAGACCAAAACACAGACTTCTAAGTTTTCCTCAAATGAAAAGTAACAAACATAACAAAGTTTATACCAAATTAAATGCATGAAGACTATTTTGTGGTTTTAAAGAAGATCAGAGAAAATTAAATGTGAATTTTGCATATAAAAAAGCCAACCCTGGCAATCCCACAAAATCATCTCACTATGAATGCATGGTTCCCAGTGGCACCCAGCCTCCCAAGGCATTCTTTTCCCACTGAAAATCCCACAATATCTCTGAATTAATAAATGATGGGGGAGGTAGCATCGGTCCTACCACCTTTTTTTCCTCCCAGCTGGGAGAATTCTGGCACCGAAATGGAAGCAAAATACCTCACTACCTTTTGTAGTAAATTGCAGAGAAGTTGGGTGGAAAAATGCACCTGTGGCCTGATGGCCCAATAATCAGAGCAGGATGTTAGGGGGTTTTGGTTGGAGTATATTGGAAAGATCAACCAATTAGCTCCTCTCTTCTGGGTGGTTGTGGGAGCTCCTTAATCTAGAGACCTCTCCTGAGAATGCGCCCTGGGGGGCCTGGAGAGCAGATGGCAAACTGCAGGTGGCTTCATACAGTCTTACCCCTTGCTGGGAAAGACCAGCCTGAAACCATATCAGAGCACAAGCCTGTCCAAGAGGAGGGCATCCATGGTGAGCCCAGGGCCATGGCCATTACCACAGATGCAGGTGTAGGATCCAAGCAGAAAAATCCAGAAACAAGTGCAACCAGACCAATCCCACACAACCTACCAAGTCCTGCCTTACACCAAATTTTAATCTTTTCCCCCAGGCTTCTACTCAAGGAGCATTATTTGATTTATTTATTATTATTATTTTTTTACTGTTAATATTCTGCTCTCGGTGTGCTGCAAAGCAACTTCATGCAAAGAAAGAATGGACTTACCAGGAGGGCTCATTTGTCTTCAGCACCTGGGCTGTTTTGAATTAGAGAGCACCCAGCACAGGGAGCCAGCGCTATTTTAATCACTCCAATGTGTCCAGTGCGGGAGATGAACTCAAAAGGTGAATATTAAAAGTACTTGTGGAATTCTGTCATTTCACGAATGAGCACATAATAGCCAAAGGCAAAACCGGAAGGCAACTTCACTTCCAATCAGTGTTCCCATTTTATTGAAGCCAGATTGGAATTCCTGGAAGGAAGCCACAGATCACATCTTTAATACTCATTTTCATAGACTCCAGTAAAACTGTCAGGGAGCATCAGTTGAGAAAGAAGGGCTTCCTGCATAATTCACAGATGTGCCTCCCCGTAGCCCATTATTTAGGACTGAAACAGAAATATGTTTTTGATCAGGCCCAGAGACTTCCTCTCACCTGCCCAGGTTTTGCTTAGCTTTAATCTGGCGATTAATACCGGCCTTTGCACACTGCACTGACCTGCCATGCCGGGGACATTAATCCCCACACACGCGGCAGAGAGGCCGGACGGCTCACCAGCAACTGGGCTTCTCAGGGGACATGGCGCTGAGAGCCTGTGTCTAAGAAAACAGAAACCTCCCCGCACTGCTGTCTACCGGGGATAGTGAGACATCGGGGGCAGAGGGCCCCTCCAGGAATTCTGGGCACTTGGCCTGCCACTGCACAAAGTCACATGTCCTCAGCTCCTCCAGAGCGAAGAGACACACAGACTGCCATGTAGTCAGGTGAGACGGCAGGGCTGTCGGGTTCTCACCTAGCCTTCCTTCCTTCTGCAGGAGTAGCTCAGAATGAGCAAGAATTTACACCCCCTTTTTTAATTCCCAGAAAGTCCCATCTGGCTGTGATCTGGGCCCTGCAAAGTCCACCCTTTGCAAACACTTCAGGTGTGAGCACCTCGCCCTGTCTGCCCCACCAGGCTTCTTCCTTTGCACCTTAGATTCTGGCATTTTAAGAAACTAGGAGGGAGGGACAGGGAGGCATATTCCAGGACAACCTCTGGGCTTGTGGGCTGACACTGCAGGTGACAAGGGTGCCCAGGTGCTACCCCAGCTCTACAGCCATCTGCCCCACTGTCCTCTTTTCTGAGAAGTCTGGACTGTTTAGCAGATGATTTGCTCAACAGAAGGATTTTGGCTTCCGCGGAACAGAGGATTCGGCACTGTTCAAAACTATGGCTTGTGAACCAGGGTTTTGTTTGTTTGTTTTTTAAGATGGGAGACTCCAAATTAAATGAAAATGCATCTGACAAAACGAAGCCCAGTAGGTAATTACAGAGAGCCTGGGTCTCTCTTGCCAAGACAGTTCCGCAGCACAGTGAGGGCAGGGCAGGTTTCACATGTGCCAGCCTGCCAGCCCTCTAGCAATGCAGCCACGCACCCTCAGGCAAGCTCCTTGTCTTCTGTGCCTCAGTTTATTGATCTGTAAAATGGGAGAAAATCATACAGCCACCTCCCCTGCTGCTGGTGAGGGTGAAAGGAGATGGCATTGCAGTGCTCACACTTGTGAAGAAAGGGCTATTCTCACTGTCCATGGCAGCCTTCTTGGAGCATTTTCTCTGGGCCTTCCTCCCAAGTACCCGTGGCTGACCCATGAGGCAGAGGATGGGCTGGGCGGGGGGAGGAAAACCACCACACTTAGCTCCTTCTGTGCAGTAGCCAGTGAGAAATCACCGTAGCCACTGTCACTGGGGGTAAAAGAGAGACCAAAAGCAAAGAGGCCACCATATTTTCCCCACAATGCTGGTGAGGGACTTGGTAGGAGGTCAGAGACCTGGGTTGGGGTCATGGCCCTGCCTTTGAGGATCAAGTTTGTCATCTGTAAGCCAGACACAGCGGCGCACACCTGTAATCCCAGCACTCTGGGAGGCCAAGGTGGGTGGATCACCTGTGCTCATGAGTTTGAGACCAGCCTGAGCCAGATTGAGACCTCATCTCTAAAAATAGCCGGCATTGTGGCGGGCACCTGTAGTCTCAGCTACTTGAGAGGCTGAGGCAAAAGAATCACTTGAACCCAAGAGAATCAGTTGAGGTTGCTGTGGGCTGTGATGTCATGGTAATCTACCAGGGGCAACGAAGTGAGACTCTGCCTCAAAAAAAAAAAAAAAAGTCATCTGTAAGATAGATTTTACCGTAACTGCTCCCGACATGAGTGCCATAGTCACCATGAGAATCTGGACACGTGTGCCGAGCCCCAAGATTTCCACTGGGGGCAGGGAGAGGAAGAGAGGCCAGTGTGAGCCATGCCGGGAGAATCCAGTTACCCCTCCCCACCTTCACAGAGGGTGAAGTTTCTACTCCCTCTGGGACTCTTCAATTGCCTGAGGTGTCTAAGCAAAAATTCACTGTCTGATTCATTGTCCAGTGCAAAAAGGCTGGTGGAGTTTGAATTATCTCATACCTCTTAATATGACCCAACAAGGTAGGTGGTCTTGCCCTTGAGCCCAGTCTGGAGAACCTCATAAAATCTCTGTCCCCGGGTAGGCCCTGCTCAGTGATGTGGGGGATGTCACCACTTCATTTGTGCTGAAGTTTGGACTTAAGAAATGAAGGTTTGAAGGTTTCATTCATTCACGTGACATATTTGCCCCCTAAAAACCAGCCTATGCACTTGGCAGGAGGGGAAAGCTGCTCCTCTCTCCCTTTTTTCTTTCTTTTTTTTTTTTTTTTTAAAGAAGGCACAACACAATTAAAATATGCTAAGGAGATGCAAAGGCAAAGCATGGTTCATAGGTTAAGTTCATTGCAACACAGAGGGGAATTGGGCTCTTCCGCATGGATTTCACACCTAAATATTCAGCAGTTTAGGGGGAATGGAAGTTTCATTTGCTGTTTACCTTCCTTGTTTTTACAAGGAGCTTCACAAGGGGGCCAAAGGTGAGAGTACATTTCACGGAGAAGCTCGCTGCTGCTGCCCTGTCACTGCCCTAGGACAAGATTCCAGGGCACCCCCCTGCCCACGTACCAGTGCCCAGTATGATGACGCCTGCTGCAGTCAGGTGCCTGTGACTAGGACACACTGACTCAGGAAGCCAGGTGGATGAGTGAAAAGAACCGGGATGGAAACATGCCTTCTCTCTAAATACTTGGAAGAAAGCTTCAGTCACCTGTGGAAATGCATCTGTGCCTTTGAGTACCCTCTGTCTGACACACACACACACACACACACACATACACACACACACACACACACACGTGTCAGTGATTACGCCACGCCCCAGGGATCTCTCCCCAGGACATCCACCTGCTGACTTCCAAAAGGTTGCAGGGGGAATTTTACTCTTAGAGCAAGCTTGATCTTTTCTATGTCAGCAGAGGAAAAGGGAAATGGGTTCTGGAGCTTACTGGGCAGACAGCACTGGAGCAGATGGGGGAGGGGGCTGGAGAACAGCCCCTGTGGAGGCAGAAGACGTTGCAGAGCTGGGTGCTCGGGAAGAACACTGACACCTGCTCAGTTCAAGCCCACACAGCTCAGAGAACCCTTCCTGCCACGTCCCCCCATCACCCTCAGAAACTTCAAGTTTTATTTAAGTGATGAGATGGTTTCCAGAACTCTCAGGGATACCTCAGGGTCCCGCAGGGCCAAGGTGGGAAAGTGGAAGGAGAGACCCAGGCAACCTGTAAGAAAGCCTCACCTGCTTGACAACTTCTGGCTCACAGATGGATCAAGGCACAAGGATTCTTCAACTAGGAAAAATAAGGATGTGTGTGTGCAGGCGATGTGGCTTGGTTACTGCACAGATGGGTAGAAACAGGACAAGAAACCCCCCAGGAGTCTCCCATGGTGGTACTGATGGTTTGTGAAGTCACCAGGGTGCCAGGGCCAGTGCTGAGGCCCCACCCTGTCTGGGTCTCAAGATAGTGAACTTTGTCTAGGAAAAGTTAAGCTTTCTCAAAGATATAAGGACAAGTTTGTGCCCAGAAAGATGCCCATCTGTCCACAATCATGAAATGGCCCTTCCCTTCCTGTCCCCAAGACACTGGGAGGAAAGGGCTACCAACGTTGTGTGCTGGAGGACGAATGCCTTTAGTGGACGATTAATATTTCATGACTCCACGCTAATTGCCAAAAAAAGTTTATTTTTGAGGTGAAGTTTTTTTAATCTTTATTTTTAAACCCTTAACATACTGGCTGAATGGCTAATATGCAATGGATACATTTTTAAAAGGCTTCTTTGAAAAGCCATTCAAAGCTGAACTCGAGCAGAGGGATGGGGGCTGGCAGAGGGCTGCTCCCGCTAGTGCCAGCTCAGCGCACTGACAGAACAAGTGTTGCATGAGATGTGAAGGATGACTGTTGTGGCCTGGAAGCCCTGGAGCAGATGTTCCTCGTCCTCATTTGCAGTGGAGCATGGCCCCTGGCTCAGCGAGCCGCAGCCTGTGCCTGGCAGCCCCTGCGTACCTGTGTGCGGGAGCCGCTAATGATAATGGATGCAGGACGATTAGCCTGCCCATTCGGAGGGGCACACTACAGTCTGGCTCAGGGTACCAGTCAGAGGCTCTCATGGGGGAGGGGGACGAGCATGCTGGGATCCCCAGGGGTCTGGGCTGTCCCTGGGGTCCCCAAGTCCAGCACTGGGGTGGGTCAGTGGCTCTCACAGGGGTGACGGAAGGCTTGCTGGAGGCAGGGTGGAGATGGCTCGTGGCTCTAGAGAAAAGCAGGGATTCTGGAGTCCGAGTCTTTTCTGGACCCCCTATTCAATAACACAAAAGGGCATATGGCTGGCTGCCCGCTCTTGTTCTCTGGGAGGCCACTGGATGGGGCAGCCCGGCTGGGTTGTGAGACTGCAGAGGCCAGGGTGGGTCCTCATTTGCTGTGTCCTTGTCCGGCCAGGCCTGCCTGCTGCGTGCTCGGTCCACTTTCTTGGACTCAGCTGAGCTGTGCTCAGCACACTGGCCCAGGGCAGCCGTCCCAGGCTTAGTTCTGGCTCCCCGCTCCCCTCTGACTCTGCCATGGGGCCCAGCTCCTGAGCGCCCTGTGCTGCTTCAGAATCTGTGACAGGCAGGGTGGGGCGAGCCTCTCAATGCCACAGGTACTGTGGGGTGCGGGGTTCCATCAGGGATCTAGCTCTCTCCACCTAATTGCTAAATGTCGATTCAAATGCAGTAATAACACAAGAAGCGTTGTAATTGCTGTCACAGCACATTACAGCTGGCCTCAAAGGCGCCAGGCCATGGGGACACAGGGAAGCAAGACAGGCAAGGGTCTTGTTCTTCCAGAAGCCCCTCTTCAGGATGGAGGGGGTCTCATAGATGACCAGGTAGGGGCTCAGGGCTCCCAGAAAGGCGAGCAGCAGTGGGAATGGACAACAGAGCCTGTCGGGGGCCAGGAATCTTCACTGGGGACAGTCAGTCATTTGCAATGTGGTGAAAGAGATGGGTCAGTGCTCAATGGGGGAAGACCAGCCTTGCTGAGCCCAGACAAGTGGCAAGGGCTCTGTAAACGTCCCTAGGCGAGGTAGGTGTGGGGCAGTCTCATGGTCAGCCTGGGAGGGGAGGCTTTTGCTGTAGCCAATAACAAAACCACACTGTTTCCACTCCCAGTGCCCAAGGGAGGACAGCTACCCGGACCCTCCAGTTTACTCTGGGAAGGCCCATGGGGCCCCCTTCTCACCACATACTCTCATTTCTGTGTTAGGGACACTGCTTTACAGACGCTGGTGCCTGGAACCAAAGCATGGGAAAGAAATGATCACAGCTGCTGGGGCGACAGGTAGGCGCCTGGCCCGGGGGAGCGACAGCACTGGCCGATGCGTGACTCGGGGCTTCTGAGGGGCTCTTCCTTGTCTGCAGGGGCTTTTCTAACCTGAAACCAGTGGTCAGTAATATTCCACTATGCTTGGAAGAGTTGATCAAGGATGTTAATGGCGACAGCATTCACTGAGAGACGGTGGTGAATTACCTCTTCTGTGCCTGTGGGCTTGGCTGATGGGACACGCCGGGCCTATCAGAGATGGTCTGAGGCATGGGAGTGAGCACCAGGTTCCCTTAAACTCAGACCCAGACAGCTTACAAACTCCTACCACCGGCTTGTTCTAGGAAGCCAAACGGTCAATCGCCTATTGCTTATTGATTTGTTTCGTGGTGTGACTTGGCATTGTTTACTGACTTTGTTTTTGCTTGGATGGCTTAGCCTGGGAAAATGCACCTTTAAAAAAATCCTCCCTGTACATTATAAGCAATGCCTTTTATAGGTTTCTTCCAGATGCCGTTACAACTTCCAAAGTGCTCTCAATTCATTACTTCACCTTCATGTGAAGGTGCATTGTGAGGAAGTCCAGGAAGGATCCCTGCGCTAGTTTACTCAGAACCTGATGGATCTTGTGAGTAAGTGGCTCTCCGGCTGGGTGCAGGAGAACTAGACCTGACTTTAAAACCACCATCCTGTGTTGAAAACTCACTTGGCTGCTGGCTAGTCATGTTTCCTCAGAAAGAACAGACAACTTTCCAGAAGGATTTTTCCCTCTAGATCCTTTAAGAAGCCAGATTCTGCCTACAGACAAAGTACTGCCTCTAAATCAGGAGCAGTGTGATGGAGAAGTTGGAAACTCAGGAAAAGGCAGATCTAAAACATGTCAAAAGTCACCCTGAAAAGCAACTGAGCCCCTCAGTAGTTAACAGAGGACAGGAAGTGGAGGTGGGGTCTGGAGACACAGGTCCTGGACTGAACAGGGTGCCTGGTGCACCCAGGTGGGGACACACCAGCTCCTTTTCCCAAGCCAGGCATATGCTAGGTGCTCAGGGGCCAAAAATGCCAGCCTCTGAGAGGATGTCCCCACCTATAAGTCTCTTTCCCTTTCCAAGGTCCAGGGCCAAGGATGGCCAGCCTTCCACTGTGGTCCACAGGCACGGGGTCCCTTGGTCTTCAGGCTGCAGTGTGTCTCAGAGAAGCGTCACGACTGTGCATAGTATATCAGTATTCAATATGGGAGCAATTTAACTTCTTAATTTATAGCTGCAGCAACATTTAAACTAGTCATAAAATATTCCCCTCCTCCTCCAATCGGGGTCTCCCTGCTCCATAGTGAGAATTCTGTGACTGGCTTACAGGCGAGGGGGTAGTTGACAGCTGCTCTCTAAGGGACGCTGTTACTGCCGTCAAAGGCAGGGGACAGAAGAGATAAAGTTGGTAGCCTTTAAACTGCAAAGCTCCAAGTGGAAAAATATGCCCATCCTCCTTCACTCGTCAAACAAGCAGTTATCAGTATTGATTTTTAGGACTTTTCTCATAGAAAAAATATAGCATTATGGTTACCAAAAGCTAGAGTATAACTATATACCTCCATAACTAGACTCAGTGTCCAGCACCAGGAATTTGCCCCATTTTCAAAGCCAGCCACCAGCTCCTTTGCTGGTATCACCCCTAACAGTCAAGTGTCTGGGGCAAAGAGCTCCAGCCCAAGTCCAAGGGCATGGCAGAAGCCTAGAGACTGATGGGGCCCTAGCTGGTCTGAGTCTGCACCGGCTGCAGCCTCCTCCAGCTCTGGGCTTATCCCTGGGGCATGGTGTGTCCCTGTGCTCAGCCAAGGCACAGTTGTCCTCACATCAGTGTCAGTGGCTGCAAAGATAGCTGAAGTGGCATCGGCAGGTGTGCAGGGGGAAAGATGCCCTGCTCCACCCGCTGCTGTCTCCCCACTGCTGCACACGGTCTGGAAGTTCACCTGCCTCCCACAGTCCCCTCACAGCACACCCTGTCCAGGGCACAGCCATGACTCGTGCCGGAACAGTGGAGACCCCTGGGTGCTGTCCACCCACCTTCATAGCCATGGTGTGGAGTTCACACCATCACCCCATTTTGTGGATGAGGACCATGAGTTCAAAAAGCCTATGTGATTGTCCCAAGGCCACAGAGCCAGGACTCACTCATACTTTTCTAGTTTCCAAGCCTAGAGCCTGATTAAGTTGTCACCGTGGGCCTTTGGTGACAAAAAGAACATTCCCAGCTCTCTACTCCGGCCATTGAGTCCTCCCCTAACATAGGAATGGCCTTGACACCGACCAGCCAGTGGGCCAGCCCAACACCAGACAGGGAAGTCACATTGCCCTAGCTGCTGGGTTTGGCATGGTGGACACCACGTTCACTGACAGACGAGCATCTGCAGGTTGAGCGTCCCTACCCTGCAGGTACCAGGAGCAAAGACCATGAAGACAGCCAGACTCGGCCTCTCACCTTGAGGAGCTCACAGTCTAACACCAGGACAGACAGAACAAAACAACTGCTGACTAAAAGTGACGGTTTTGTTAGCTCAAGAGAGGCATTTTCTCTAGTTTGCTTGTTCTCTTTCTATTATATTTTATTTTAATTAATTAATTAATTTATTTATTTATTTTTTGAGAGGGAGTCTCCTTATGTCACCCTCAGTAGAGTGCTGTGCCATCACAGCTCATAGCAACCTCAAACACTTGGGCCTAAGTGATTCTCCTGCCTCAGCCTTCTGAGCAGCTGGGACCACAGGCATCTGTCACAACACCTGGCTATTTTTTTTATTGCAGTTTTTTAGCAGGCCCGGGCCAGGCTCAAACCCACCAGCTTCAGTGTATGTGGCCGGCACTCTACCCACCGAGCTACAGGCACCGCTCTGCTTGTGCTTGCTAAAGAAGGAGGAAAGAAAAATAAATTAAGGCCCAAAGCTCCAATCATTCACAAGGATGACTAAATAATAAATAATGTAAAGAACAAAGAGATTGCTTATAAAATGTAGTTTGCAGTTATAGATTAGAGATTGAAACTTCCCCTGCACTTAAATTAGAGGTACCAGTTCTGCAGACAGGCCCGGGGGGACCTGTAATGTTGCCTCTTTGGGGATCCAAGTTAGAAGCTGGTCTGTGGGAGACATGCCAGGGACACTGTCCCAGATGGTCAGGGAGGAACAGTGGCTCCCAGGACAGTCAGAGGCCCAGGGCCCAGGGGTTGTGCCAGCCCCAGAAGCCAGAGCTAAACCTAGGGCAGTGTCCACTGAGGAGTGTTTCAGACCCATGGGAGGCCTCATCCTTGGGGGCTGGCAGCAGCCCCTGTCCATCCTGACTGTGGACCCCTCTGTCGGACACAGCCTTTGCATCATGTGCTCGCAGAAAGTACCCCAGAGCAGGGGGCCATGGAGAAAGACATCTCTTCCGGGGTAGACTGTCATCAAGTGGTAAGCCTCTGGTCTATCAACTCCTGGGGACTGTGGATGCCCCTCTGAAGGGGCAGAGGGCAGTGACAAAATGAGTGGCACTTCTCATTCAATACCCCTGCCGGTGAGGAGGGCAGCACCTTGTCCTGAATTGGAGTTCAAGGGAATGTGTGTTGTTCGAATGAGCAGCCCTGACACCTCTTCACTCTGTGGCCCTGGGCAGGTGACTTAACCACTTGAATATAACTGTCCTCATCTGCAAAACAGATATGGGGCCATGAACCAGCTTCTAGAGTCATTGTGAGGGTCACAGCAGAAGACAGGCAAGCTTACCACAGAAACGCCAGTGTTACCATTTTATCACACATAGTGACTTTGTTGAAATAGTTTACCAATTCCATAGATGACAGTTTTCAATCTGATTAAAATAAGAATGTGCAGTTCTCCTTCAAGCTACTGGCCTGGTCATTCCCACACACTCAGGATACAGCTGTCTTCTGCACGGATGACCCTGAGAGGTTAACCGGCAGGTGCTCTTGGGTGAGTCCATACCTGGGGCCCAAGGTGGGCACACAGTGGAGAAGAAGGCTGTGCCCACTCTCAGGTGCTTACCTTGTGGTGGGCAGGATCCTGCAGGTGCTGCCGAGGAGCAGCCCTGGGGACAGTCACTCAGACACAGGATTCCAGCAGATGAAGCCCAAACCCCTGACCGCCCCCACCCCACCCCCGGCTCCCCACTGCCCAGGCTGGAAGGAGGAGGCCATGCTGGAGAATCAAACACACTGAACACTCTCTGCTCACTGCCTCCCAGTCGCGCAGGGAGGTGACTGCTAATGTCAGCTTCTGCCCTGCTCCGTGTTGACAGAATGGGGTTTATCAGTGAAGAATCTGTGCTCTAAGGATGCCAAGCCTGCTTGCAAGAGGCGGAAGGAAACCGGGCAAACCCACCATTGAAACTTCTGCTGCCCCTCTGGGGCCAACACCCACCTGGGCAGTCCCTCTGTCTGTGACCCAGGACAGTCACCTCTGATCTTGCTCCTGAAAACACCCCTCTTCTCCACCCTCAGCTGCACAGCTATGCAACTCCCTTGTTAATTCATAAAGACGAGCCCGTTTAAAGTCACAAGTGTATCCCTGCAGGCGAAGGTTTAATTTCACTGGGCACTGACTGGAGTCTTCTAGCCGGTGGTCCTCAGTCAGAGCTGTGGGGGTCACTGAGGGAGAGAGAGCAGTAGGTGGGAGGAGGGATCCACAGGGGAGGGAGGGAGAGGAAAGGATACGGGAAGGTGGGTGCCCACGCCGAGACTGCAGTATGTTCTGTCTGTTGGTAAACTTCCCTTTATTCTTCCGTCCATCAGCCCTCCCAGGGAGGACAAGCTCCATCCCTCCTCCGAAATGCCGGTGTAGATTTCCCAGGGCCAGGACTGAGTATCCACCATGGCTTGAGGGAATGAACTAGAAATTGCATTTTAGGAAACAGCCTTTCTCTGATGAGGGAACTGACTGAGGTGACAGAACAGACCTTTGCCATCTCCGAGTTCCCTGGCTTGTGGCTTCATGAGCATAAGGAGGTGAGAATGGGACTTGGGCCCACAGACCTGTGTGGCTGAGGCACAGGAGGCCCTCTGCTTCCCAGCTGGCAAGTCCCTGTCCTGGGAGGACTGCGCCAACAGGGGCAGGGATGTCCCCTGAAGGGGCAGCCCTGAGACTGCAGGACCGCATCCACAGTGGCCACAGGGAGAACAAGGCCACTTCCTCACATAGCCACTGTGCCAGCCTCCTTGTAGAAGACCCTGCAGTCTGCAGGCATCTCCCCCACACTGCCAGCCTCACTCCCACCCAGCTTTGTGCATCCTGTCCCCAGGCACCCTTGTTCCCTAGGACCATGCCCGTATATTCAGCCTAATTATTATTTTGTGCAGCTTTTCACAGCAGAAGGAGAGAAGATTAGGGGAAGAGAAAAGAAAGCTGAAACCTCTATAATGAAATTTTAAAATCACAGAGCTCCTGCTGTTAATATTTTCCCAGCCTCCAAAAGCATCAAATATTGTTTTATCCCACAACTAATCTCAAACGTGCAGCTATCTCACAATATTTGGACACATTAACTCAGAGCTGAGTCCTAAGACAACAGCAATGGCAGCCAAGTGTGGTGGCCTCATCACCAGACCCTACATAGCTAATTGGTCACTTTGTCCAGCTGAGCCATGGGGGTTCTGGTCCATTCCAGTCATTAAAAGCTGCCAAAGTCTATCCCACTTTGAACCAGCTGATCTCCTCCTGTTCCTCGTTGCTTTTAAGCACCTGCCTGCCCAGCGTCCTTGCCTCTGACTGAAAGCTTCTGGTCCTTTGATGAAGGCTTTGGATAATTTAATCAACTTTTGTTCACCCTCTCCATCAGCAAGAAGTGCCTGAAGTGTCTCACTCTTGTGTCTTCATTGAGGAATGAGGTGGGGCTGAGACTTCATGTTCTGGATAACTGAGGTTTCTGAATAACCACAGAAACTTTAAAAAACGCATAACCATTTGTATGAGAAAGTTTATAAAATGTAGCCTATGAGCCCCTACAAATACCAACCTGATTGAGCAGAGGATGGACATCATTTAACTTCTCTTAATGACCAGGACATAATTAGGGACATCAGTTACGGTACTGAGCTCTATGGGGCACCTTCTGGGGCTGCTGACGTGTGGAGAGCCATTTGTTTAGTTTCCCTAAGTCCTCAGACTACTTTTTTTTATTAGTTTATCTAGTGGGTCCCTCTGGAAATAGCCATGGCTTCTTGGTGCCGGCCCTGGGTCCTGACTGCTCTTGGTTTCTCCCTTTATTTCCCAAGGTCACACAACCCAGGGCCAGAGCATGTCTCCAGGCCTCTCCTCCAGGGGAAATGCGACCATTCCCAGCTCCCACACAGAGGCCCTGTTTACCTGTTGCCTCGGTGGAAGCTATGTCCCAGATGTGTGAGTTGCTCCAGGAGTCATGTTTGGGCATCAGAAGAGCCCCACATTGTTCAGGCCTTGCTTGGATTTGTTACAGCTGCCGCCATGGAGGGTCACTCCTCAATAGGTTGGACCAAAGAGTGATTGCAACCAGAAGTGACGCAGGATTCTCCACACAGCTACCTGCTACGATCATCTGTGGGTACCCTGGGAATCCAGAGTGCCCAGCCCTGCCATGCATGGCAGGGCTTTCCAATGCACACCAAAGTGAGCTTTTCTTCTACCTTTATTCCCTAACATGGGTTCTTCGTATCTATTGGAAATAAACTTGAAATAAAACTGAAATGAAATCTCAGCTTCTCTGAATTCTAAGCTATTCACATATTCATAAAACAATAGCAATTTGTGTCATGATGTATGGCACACCTCTTAGGGGCAGGACCCAATTATAAGAGGGACTTTGCCTAACAAATGCAACCAGTATAACCTAATTCTTTGTATCCTCAAAGAACCCCAAACAATAAAAATAAATAAATAAATAAATAAATAAATAAATAATTTAAAAGGTGATGGAATAAAAGCATGAAGCACAAAAAAACAAAAAACAGCAATTTGCAGATGTACTATTTTCCCTTGAAGCAAATGAATGTGCAGCAATCCATCAGTGCGCTGTGTTAAATACAGCAAATGCAAATCACTGTCATGATGGCATTTACAAAATAAGTTTCCTTGATTTTAAATAATTACAATGTGCATTTAGCTCTCCCAGTGAAATCAGGAAGGTTGGAGACTCAAATTTGATCTGCCTTCAAAAGTAGATCTTGGGAAATGGATTCTAATGCGGGCATGCTCCTGGGTCACCCTCCCCACTTCATTTTTGAATGTCTCTGCTATTTGCATGAAAACAAGATCTTTGGTTTTTGGGATTTTTTGTTATTTCTTGGCCAACTATGCAGTGTTGTCAAGTATCGCTGCCAGGACGCAGAAGCTCTGGACCAGTGACTCTCGACTTGTGTGCCATAAGAGGATCTTAGGTGTGCCACATACATTTGTAAAGATCATTAGTTAAATTATTTTCAAAAGTTCAAAGCACAGAAAGTACATCTTTTTTTTCATTCTTGTTTTTGATCAACATAATCTACCCTGTTTCCCCGAAAATAAGACATCCTCCAAAAATAAGATCTACTTACAGGAATGATAAGATGTCCCCTGAAAATAATACCTAGCGCATCTTCGGGGAAACAGGGTAAGTGTGCTATGGAAGTTGGTCTATAGATTCAAGCGTGCTGTGAGATAAAAACGGTTGAGAACCACTGCTCCAGACTGAGAGGCCCACCATGTGCTGCTGCTGAGAAGGTGCCAGGCGCTGTCTGGAGCCACAAGTCCTGCTGAGGCCACCGCAGAGGAGCAGGGTGTGGGCTCCTGGGCTGCGCCAGGCGCTCCACAATGCACCCCCCAGGGAGTGGAAGCATGGTCCGCATCACCAGTGCACCCCCATCTGCATTTTTTTTCAGGTCACAAATGCACATGTTCATGAACGCTGGCACACCTACATATACATGCATGTGCACACACACACTCACACACACACATCTTCCTCAGTTTATCAGCTGAAAGAATAAAGGAGGAGACGCAATCACAGTCTTGGTCAGACTTTCCCTCTCACACCGTTCCACTAGCCTCGGCTGGATTTTTCTCATCATTATCACCTAAATGAAACTGAGTCAGGATTCTAAAAATATTTCTAAGTAATGTGTTCTAAACTATTTGAAGAGGAGACATGTTACTGGTTTTGAAGGATGCTGGCATGTCTTTCCCAGGCTGTTCCAAAGGGCCAGTGAGCCCGGCTGCCCCTCCAAGCTGTGCTGCCCGGTGCAACGGCCCCAGTGAGACAAAAGGGGCTCAGGCCACTAGGCCAATAGAGGATCTGGGGCCTCTTCAGCAAATCACATCCTGGCGCAAACGGCTAGGGAAGTCAGAGAAGGTGTATTCCCCAACATCAGCTGAGCTGTCGGCCATGGTAGAACTTAGCAAATTAGTAAATGGGACGAAAGTGAGGGATTATGGTTATCTCAATCATTGTCCAGAGAGCAGGACGTGCAATAACAGAAGCTGAAAGATCAGGAAGTCCATCCGTCTGGATCATATAATGGAAGAGGAAAGATATAGTTAAACTTACTCAAGATTTAGCTGTGGAAAGAAAATATAAAAGGATGACGCATACGGACCGCAGCCAGGCAGAGAAAGCCAGCACTCCCAGGGCATCCACTCGCTCGTGCTGCTTGGTCTTTTCCTCAGATAAGTCATCTTAAATTAAATGTTAAAGATTAATAAATACAATATCCATAATAAATGACACACACTAATTTAATTAAAAATAGATGGTGAATCTTGCAAATGGGGCCCTTTCAGAATGATCTAGAATGGACTTGTTATGCTAAAAATGTGCAGCTTGGAAATATGCAATCTCCATGCACATTTCACCCTTATTGTGTCTCATTAAATTTTTAAAAACAGCTATTTTAATTGTCAAGCATTTGACAGATTGCTATCAAACCTAACACTTAAGTTTCATTTTTACAATATGCATTCTAATGACTCCTTTCTCTGCATGTTGTGTTATCCATAATCCACTTTTCTTTTTAAAAAAATTAAAATGTCATTTCCCGATAGTTTTTCAGAGAGCAGAGTTGAGCTAGCTGCAGGAAAACATGTTTAAATCTTTACAAATAAATATGAAAATTAGAACTCTATTTTATTTCCACTGCAGTCTGTGGTTCAGTTTTGATTTCAAAGCCTTCAGGGGTACCAGGGAGGAAAGGGAGGCACTCACAGGAGCTCGAGCCAGACGGGGGAGGGCTCGTCAGAGAATTTTAGCACCAGCTTTTTAAATGGATTTCCCATTTCCCTCACTTGAGATGTAAGACAAGGGGACAGCTGTGACTCACAGTAGCCACTGCAGACGCATCTCTATTAGAAGAAAGGACACTTATAAGTGGGACCCTGAATGGCATGTGGAAATGTCTCACGTCGTCCGCAAAAGCTGTGTGAGTCCTTGCGGCATTGAAATCTCCTTGCTGTGTTCTGGGAGGAAAATCACCGAAGTCGGGCCTCTCCAAACACCCAACCTTTAAGGATTTCAGTTTCTTAAGACCTCACCTGATAATATCCAGGCAAACAGTCTGTTGTCAGACCAAGAGCTGCTTTACACTAGCAGAAAGCAATATTTGGATAAGTAAAGGAAGAAAACATCTCATAGATGTTTCCCCACTGTCCATCAATGGTGATTCAGTTCACATCTCCTGGGCACCAGGCCAGGTCAGGGTGCGTTAGCCACTTACGTTCACAGCAGCCCCAAAGGTGAGTCTTCCCTTCTGTCTGCAGAGATGGCCGTGCTGGGGCTAACAGAGATGGGCTGACTCCTCCACTTGTGTACCACGAGCGAGCACAGACAACCAGCCTCAGAATCTAAGTGACAGGCTGGGAGGGCCCCCACCGTGAAGATGTCTTACAGGCCTTGGTGACCTGGGCTGGTGCTTGGAAACTAAAGTGAGGGGTTTCCAGGTGTCAGGTCTATGAGTTCACTCGTCCACTCATCCCTATTATCAGCCACTGTAGCTCGATGGAGACTTCCTCCCAGCCCCTCACCATCCACACTGCCCTCCACACCATGCACCACGTCAAATAGCAAGACAGCACTCAGAGTATCACCAGCAAGTCCTGGGCTTCCTTCAACATTAGGCATGGACCTGATGCTTACAGTGGAGCCCTGTCCCTGGTCATTGCTTTGATTCACTGGGCACAAGCTGGCCTCCCGTGTCTTGCTCTTGTGTTCAAATCAACCAAAGGGAAAGCATCATCGGGGACCTGTGGAGGATGGAATTGTTTGGAGAATGACACTGGGTCACTGTCACTCTCATTTGAATCAGGAGCAGATGGGCCTGCACGGTGCTGTCTTAGGGATGCTGAAGAAGAGGGTGCAGCAAGGGTTTCCAGAGTTTCCGTGATGAAGGGTCTTCATCCCATGTCACAAGAGGCACAACGGAAGACCCAGAAAAGCAACTTGCGAGGCTCCTGGCAGGACTGGAAGTACGGCATCTGCCCTGCCAGATCCAGCCTCGCCAGCATCTCCCTCTGCTGAAAACAAGCCTCGCACGGAGTGACCACTAAACTGGCTGCATAGTCAATGCTCCTAGGCCAGGAGGTGGCATCAGCCCATGGTGCAGAAGGGACCCTTCCACCCACGCCACGGTGCCCCAGAGCCACGCAAAGCCCAAGCTGGTTGGTGCTTTGAGAAGATCAACCCCTGCCATGCAGCCTCCCAGGGTTGTGTGGTCCAGGGATGCTGGGAAGAGGCAGATGCTCTCAGGAGCTCACTCCAAAGCTCAAGAGTCAGACTGACATGTGAGATTTCACGTCACCCGGTGGGCCAGGACTTTCACCCTCAGACCTGCTGTCCCTGAGAATGGCCTGCTCTCTTGTGATCAGCCCTCTCCAGAGCTGTTCCCACCCCAGGGGGCCTTTCCCAGCATGACACTACCATGTCAGGATACCCTCTGGCTGCGGGTGCTCATTACAGGTGCTGATAAATAAGAGCGATGGCAAGATGGATAAGAATATATTCCTTTTAAATACATGTTACAATATGCTATAGGCTGTGTAACATTCAGAAATATTTGTGTGTGTACATAATTACCATCTTTCTCCCTGTTAGGGGTTGAATTGCGTCCCCCTCCCCCTAATTCATATGTTGAGGTCTTAGCCCCCAGTATCTCAAAATGTGACCTATAATAGGGCCTTTAGAGAGGCAATCATGTTTGGCTGAGGTCATTAAGGTGAGCCCTTATATGATAGGTCTGGTGGCCTTACGGAGACCTGTAAGGGGAGACTTGGACACGCACAGTGAACATGGAGATGGCCACCTCCAAGCCAAGGAGAGGCCTGGGACAGACCTTGCCCTCACACACCTGCGACACCTCCAGGTCAGACCTCTCGCCCCTGGAACTGCAGAACAGTGTCGGCTGGTCAAACATCCTCGTCCCCTGTCACAGCAGCCCTGGGGAGTGTGCTCCCACTAGACACTGACTCTTCCAGGTACAGGAGGCAGTTCCCTTTCTAGTCATCACTGAATCCCTAACACATGGGACACAGCCTGGCACGTGACAGACAGCAAACTTGCTGAGTGACCGATTGAGTTCCCAGGAAGCTGGAGCCTGAGGCAGGCGTGCCCTCCAGAAAGAGACAACTCAAGATGCCCCAAGAAGCTCTTGCATGCTCAGGAGCTGTCATTATTCCATGATGTTTGTTGGGGAAGTCAGCTCAGCTGTCCTGGACCGTCTCCCTACGCCTCTCCCCAAGGCAGCTGCACACATTGAGGCTCCTCCCTTGGAAGCTGCGATCAGCATCCCCTGGAAGGAGTGGGCTCTGAAGCAGCCCTATGCCCAGCAGCAATAGCAAAGCCAGTGCAATTATTTAGCACTAACTACATACCAGGGACCTGGGATGAGTAATTCATGTGCCTCTTCCCATTTAAAATTCAATAGTAGGCCCCACGACATTCCACTGTCACGGTGCCTTTTCACAGGTAAGGAAAGGGAAGCGTGAAGAGCTGTACTGGTGGGCGGCACCGGTGGCTCAGTTGGTAAGGTGCTGGCCCCATATACCGAGGATGGCGGGTTCAAACCCAGCCCTGGCCGAACTGCAACAAAAAAATAGCCAGGCGTTGTGGCGGGCGCCTGTAGTCCCAGCTACTTGGGAGGCTGAGGCAAGAGAATCGCTTTAGCCCGAGAGTTGGAGGTTGCTGTGAGCTATGTGATGCCATGGCACTCTACCTAGGGCCATAAAGTGAAACTCTGTCTCTACAAAAAAAAAAAAAAGAGCTGTACTGGTAGGCTGGTAGGCTGCAGCGCTGATGAGGGGCTGACCAGACGCCAGTCTCAGGGAGCAGGGCCTGAAGCTGGTGCCTGGCACTGACCACAAGCTGAGGCTGGTTCGGGGCACCAAGCTGGCCTTGCCCAAGCTGAGCTGATAGGCAAACAGGGCCACTCCCTGCAGGCCACTCCCAAGCAAGCACCTCTATTGCAGTAAACTTTCTCTGGACCCTGTTTATTCTCATTATTTCAGGGAAGTGACCTTGAGGTTATGCTGGTTTACGATGGTGAATATAAAACTTTATTTCTCACTAGGTCTCCTTGGTTTGAGTCCAGGGCAGCCAAGAACAGCAGGGAGGGGAGCTGGACAGCCCCAGCTACTCACTGCAAGGTCACTGTCACTGTGCATCTGAAGCACCTTCCGGATTCCACAGCATGCTCCTGCGTTACCCCCTGCAACTCAGGAGCCACAGCAGCCACAAATAAAACTGTTCCCAAGTGAGAAAAGCGTTCTGGTCATGGGCACGTTCTCTATAGCACAGAGAGCATTTATCAGTTATTGTGACGGCCCAAGGTGGGAGGCATAAGACGGGGAGAGTAAGCCACCGTGCTGGGGCGCCTGCTGTTGCCACCCTGGACATCACATACGTAAATTAACTCCCTTGATAGCAATCCCTTTTTTAATTACAAAATGCTGCCATATTAAGCCTACAGTGTTGTCCAATAGGAGGCTTTGTCCTATTGGTCCTGATGGCTCAGGGAACACACAACACAGTTATAACCCCCAACAACGCTCTCTTCATTTCCAATCCCTTCTCTCCTTCTCCGGAAACAAAGACTATCCAGGAGTTGGGGAGAGCATGGCTGTTCTATGCTTTACTATGTGTGCACAGGTCCACAAATAACACAACTCACTGCCACGCGTATTTTAACTTTACATGTGTATTAACACAGTTTATATCCTGCTGAAAACTGTGTTTTACCCAAATACTTTTCATACTTTTAGATACATCTATGTTGAGGTATGTAATATATAAATTGTATAAAACATGTTTTAACTGCTCTTCTTTTCCCCCATTCATTGGCTTGTCATTTCCAAATGTGTGCTGTTATCACTGCACGGGCGCAGGGAATGGCTTCTCTTGCATATACAGGACTGGTCCAGCCGGGTCAGATCCTGTGCACCTGCAACACTGCTAGCTGTCGCTAAACTTTTCTTCAATATAGCTGTCATCATTTACACTACACCAAGCCATGTATGGAAGTTTTCTTCATTCTCTTCCTCACCAACACTTGATATTATAAGACTTTTAAGTGCTAGCAGTCTGATGAATGGGCCTGGTGTCTCACCGTCTTCACCTGCCTCTCCTGGATTTCTAGTAGAAAACTGTTCACGGGTACAGTCTTAAGTCTGTTCTTCATACACCATCAGACAACTCTCCCACTTGATGATTGAATTGCTCAGACTGACCTAATTAACTTGTAAGTATCTCTTTAAAATTCAGTAAATTTCAAATATATTCTCTGAGGCTTTGGCTTAGCTTTTATTTTCTTTATTGTGCAGAATCCTACCTTCCCCTCCCCACCTCACCCCCCAAATATGGTGAAATCCAGCAAAGCTTTTCTTTATGCGTCATAGTTTCCATTTAAAAAGTCTTTCCCTATCCAAAGCCATAGATGTTTCAATGTTTTCTTTAAAAGTTATGATGTTTTACTTTTGTGCTTGATTTCTATATATAGATACCTTTTATAAGTAATTTTTACAAGAATAAACTCACCAAAGATTTAGTTTGTGTGTAGTGCAAGCATCAAATTTCATCTTAGTTTTCCAGCTCCATTCAGTGAGTTGTGTGGTCTTGCCTCACAGATGTGCTGTGCTCTACTCTGACAGAGAACATCCCCACGTCCACCCCTGGGCAGTCTCTCTGGACTCTGCACTGATCATGCTGCTGTCCCCCCGTCCAGCCTCAAAAGACTGCACAGGGCTCTTTCTATGTGGCTTTCTCCAAAACGATCTATTTCTCTTTAAAAATATTAGCATCCATTTATCAAATTCCACAAAATAGCATACTAAAATTTTACTGGGAATTATTTGGGTAGATTTGCTATCTTTGAGATACTGAGATTTTCCATCTATGAATGCGGTATATTTTGTCTTCTTCATATGTCTCCCAAAATTTTTATTATTTTCTTCATGGTTAATTTTTCCTTTTCTCCCAGGTTTACCTCTTTTTTCTCTAAGCTTTTTTACGTTGAATTTTTCCAAAACTACAAAAAAAAAAAAGAACAAATGTTCATACTACAAATACAGTCTTCCCCTAAATTTAAAAATTATTAATATTGTACTACATTTTTCATAAACAATCAGTGATTTATATCTATTTCCAGTGGAAGAAAGAAATCTTTTGTATGATCACAGTACTATTATCATAACCAAGACATTGAAGCTGATTAAATTTTAGCTAAGATACAGTTCATATTTACATTTCCTGTTGTCCTCAATAACTGTTTTCCTCCATCCTAGATCCAATTAAATATTACTCATCCAGTTTTGGTTGACACAGCAGTTAACCTATTTTGAATTATAACACTCTCATGCCAGTTTTTTCTTTTATTATTCATGATATTAACATTTTCAGCTGTTAAGATCCACACTTACTCAATGTCCCACAATATTTGATTGTTTCCTTATAGTTAGACTAAACTTTGTTATTAAGAATATTACCTGGGGGACGTTCGGAATGTGCTGCTGCTTCATACCAAAAGTCAGAGATTTCAGGTTGGCTGTTACTGGTGATGCTGAGCTCAATCACTTGCTATGGTGGCATTTGCCACATCTCTCTGATATAGGGGGACTTTGTGTGGCTTTTAATTGTGAGCTAGTCTGTGGGGTGGTATTTGAACCCTGTAGCCTTCCATCCCATCCTTTGGCAGTCATCGATCCCCACCTGAATCAGTTATACTGCTGACTACAAAATGATAGTTTTAAAGTTTAAGATCCCTCTGCGTTTTCCGGCTAACCATCATCTATACACAGAGCTTTCATCCTAGCTTATCACTATGGACACAAAATACAAAAGAAAAGTGTTTTCTTGTTTTCACTTTGCAATTCACTAACATATTGACTTTTCCTGATCCTCAGCATGTACTCAACCTTGGGTACCTTTAAATTTAAGTTCTTTTTCATGTTTTGCTACTATGCCATAATCATTTGTGAGCACATCTTTGATTTCCGACAAGAACATATTTGAGGCTGTTCTTGTTCTCTCCCTCTCTCTCTGTCACTCCATTCTGCTGCAATTAGCAATTTTTGCAGAGAAGATCAGTGAAGGTAAGTGAGGAAACACATTGAGTCAATAAGGTTTTTGACATTTTTGTGCTACTGAACTCACCATAGTTTTTATGCCATTCTCGGTGGTATTTTGAAAATTGCATTCTTGATTGCTTGCTGCTGGAATATAGAAAATGATCAATTTATGCATACTGATGTCATAGCTAATGAACTTGCCCAATTCTTCATGCACTGTAATTATCTGCACATAGAGTTTCTTGAGTTTTCTATGTATGCAATCATATCATTGGCAAATAAGGGTAGTCAAAGACTCACTGAGGAACTGTAAACTAAGCTAAGCCCAGAATGCAGACATGTCTGGGGGGTTTTAGAGAGTCTTTATTGAATACTGAGAGTATTCAGAGAAAATCCTAGAAGGGCTATATTTTGTTAGCAGATATAAACTAAAACAGACCGTGAAACCACTCTAATAGAATTTAAAAACCAAGTTTGTAATATCGAGTTGATCCTTAAGTAACTTAACGTTCTATAAGAAAAAAGCCCAACATTCTTTGAAGGACGACAACAAAATTCATCATAGAGCAACACAACATTTACAGTGTCCAAATTTAAATTAAAAATTACTAGACATGAGAAGGAGTACAGAAGTGTGACCCATATGCAGGAGATAAATCAGTAAATAGAAGCAGGCCCAATGAGCAGACAAAAATTTTATAAAACCTATTGTAATAATACTCAATTTGTAGAAAATTAGGAAAGAAAACAAACACTAATGAAACTTTTAGAGAATAAAAATACTATATGTAAACTGAAAAATTCATTGAATGCTATTAACAGCAGGTAGATTTCAAAGACATAACAATAAAAAAACTACCCAATCCTAGAACAAAGATAAAAATGGCTAGGTAAAAATAAACAGAGACACAGTGATGTGTGAGAGAATATAGAGTCATCTGGTTTCCATATGACAAGAGATCCCAAGGTTATGACAAAGGAAGATGAAAAATATATTAAAAGTTCCAAATTTTATGTAGAGAATAAATTCACAGGTGCGAGAAACTCAATAAAATCAAAGCAAACTAAACCTTTAGAAAATATCAAGGTTATGCCTATAATCCCAGAACTTTGGGTGCTATCTCGGTAGGAGGATCATTGGAAGCCAGGAGTCTGAGAGAAGCCTGGGTTATACAAAAAATTAAGAAATTGGATGTGAAACTTACTAAATGTAGAATATAAATGTCTTAGCACAGTAACTAAGAAAGTACCAGGAAGGCTATGTTAACTAGTGTGATGAAAATATTTCAAATTGTATATAAAACTAGTGCATGGTAAAAAAAAGCATAAACTGGAGAAAAAATTCCACATTCAATAAATGGTGCTGGCATAACTGATAAAAAAAAGAAAGAAAGAAAGAAATCAGCTGCTTGTGGTGTTATGTACCTATAGTCCTAGCTACTTGGAGGCTGAGAAGGGAGGATCATTTGATCCCAGGAGTTTATAGTTACATCAAGCTGTGACCTGGCCACTGCACTCCAGCCTAGCAAACAGAGAAAAACCTTGTCTAGGAAAAAAATAAAAGAGAAAAATCTCTCAAATAAATCAGCAAGAAAAAAAATAAATAACATCATTAAAAAGTGAGCAAAAGCCATGAGTAGAAGCTTTTCCAAAGAAGATAGGTAAAGGCCAACAAACATGAAAAAATATTCATCTCTAATCATCAGGAAAATGTAAATTAAAACAACAATGAAATATCACCTTACTACTGTTATAATGGCTTTTATTAAAAAGTTGGAAAAAATAGATGCTGTCATTGATACAGAGAGAAAGGAATGCGTATGCACTTTTGGTGGCACTACAAATTAGTACAGCCTCTTCAGAAAGTGGCACGGAGATTTCCAAAAGAACCAAAAATAGACCTACAATTCCATCTAGTGATCCCATTGCTGGGTATCTACCCAAAGGAAAAGAGGCCATTTTATCAAAAGAGACTTGCACTTGAATGTTTATGGCAGCACAAGTCAGAATTGCAAAAATGTGGAATCAATCCAAGTGCCTAACAATTCATGAGTGGATTAACAAAATGTGGTACATACTAACATATATACCAGGGAGTACTACTCAGCCATAAAAAGAAATGAATGAATGTCTTTTGAAGCAATTTGGAGGGAACTAGAGACTTTACCCTGAGTGGAATAACTCCATTATGGAAAATCAAACATCACATGTGTTCTCTCATAATTTGGAACTAATCAATGGGCACAGAAAGAAGTAAAAATTGTTGAAAATCAAGAAAAGGGGAGGAGAGCAGGAAAAACCTACCTGTAGCAGACAACATAACTAATGGGAAGGAGAGGCGAGAGTTAAGCTCAGAACACTCTGTAACAGTCTGTGATTATAAGAAATACTTGTGACATCTTGGTGCTATACCTCCTTGGTGATGAGGAGTGCTATAAGTCCTTGGTATAATAACTCTTTGGTAACTCCATGAGGAAGGGATTCAGCTCTCCTAACATGAGAGCTCGCGAGATGAGAACATCAGTGATTGGCAGTCTCTACACCTGTGGTGCAAGTAGCCATGGGATCCCATCTATAAGAAGCTGCAGGAGAAGGCAGTCGGGGAGTGTGCATGCTGTTCTTTCACGGACTGGCTTACTCTGACTCTTTCACTTCTCCTGTTTGCAGACCTCTGCCTGAGGCTTTTCCAAGAAGACTGTCAAGATTCATTCTCTCACTAAGACTGTTTCTCTCCTTCAAAGACTCTCTCTCTCTCTTTTTCTCTCTCTCTCCCTTCTGCTAAGGTGAATAGCCCTCAGGCACCTAAGGGTAATTGTTCCCGAGCAAGGTAGCACAGCAGTCCATGTCCAGACAATAGATAAGCTGGGACAGAGACCTGGCCAGTCCCGGGCCCCGACAAGTGGCGACGAGGATGGGATAGTGAACAGCCACTGAGGCCTAGCTAACAGGTACAATGAACACTAATTGGGTTATGGGCACCTTGTAGCCCTAACTAAAGCATTATAAAAGCTACTCATGTAAGAAAAATACTTTTACTCCCTTTATACTTTGACATTTTAAAAAAGAAAATACTAAGGGATCTCATAATCATTGATGAGAACCAGTGATCTGAAGAAATGCGTAAATACACATGAAGATCAAGAGCACTCTGGGCAGGAGGGACAAGGAGTCCTGACCTCAGAGCCCTCCTGGGTAAGCTGGAAGATGGCAGACTGAGAGACCTAGGAATACAGAAACGCGAAATACTTCTTAAAAAACAAAGATTAAATACAGATGTTTCCCGGGCAAATGAAAGCTGGGAGAAGCACTAACAGATCTGCACTAAGAAAGATGAAGAAGGAAGGTTCAGAAGGAGGGTGACTGGACCAGGTGGCCATGTGGATGGACCCACGAGGGAGCAGAGTCGGGAAAGGAATACGCGACAGATGAACAAGATGTGCTTCACTTTTAAATGATCGCTTATGAGGTACTTGTTTAGAAAAGGGGAAACAAAATAACCAGCAAAACACGGAAGCAACGTGGGTGAACCTCAGTACAATTACACTGAGCAAAGAAAGTGTACGAGAGCACAGACCACACGGTACCCACAGGGGGTCTCTGCCCAGACCTAAACATGGGAGTGCACGGTGCAACCACGCAAGGTAACCGTGATGACCAGGGAGCAAAGTGTGATCGCTCCATGACCTTTAAAACTTTTGTCAGAACATTAACAATTATCCATTATTGGTCATACTTGTATAGCAAAATAAAGAATGTAAAAGCTACTATTTATTTAGCATATTGTTATTTAAAATATTTGAAACATTGCAAATTAAATTGTCTTATTTCTTTATAAAAAACTTCAACAGTGCTTGAATTCTTCTGCTCAAGCTATGATTTACAGTACATGCTGAGTATATATATTTTTTTTATGTTTGTTTTTTTTTTTTTTTTTTTTTTGTAGAGACAGAGTCTCACTTTATGGCCCTCGGTAGAGTGCCGTGGCCTCACACAGCTCACAGCAACCTCCAACTCCTGGGCCTAAGCGATTCTCTTGCCTCAGCCTCCCGAGCAGCTGGGACCACAGGCGCCCGCCACAACTCCCGGCTATTTTTTGGTTTGCAGTTTGGCTGGGACCGGGTTTGAACCCGCCACCCTCGGTATATGGGGCAGGTGCCCCACTGACTGAGCCACAGGCGCCGCCCCATACTGAGTATATTTTTAAAGCTTTAATACATTGTCACACCCCTTTCTATGTAAGATCAGAGTTCAACATTTTATCCATCGTTCTTTCAGTGTTATTAAATCTCTCCAAAACCTTCTTTTTTTAAATTTTATTTTATTATTAAATCATAGCTGTGTACATTAATGCGATCATGGGGCACCATACAATGGTTTTGTTGACCGTTTGATACATTTTCATCACACTGGTTTAACATAGCCTTCCTGGCATTTTCTTAGTTATTGTGTTAAGACATTTACATTCTACATTTAGTAAGTTTCACATGTACCCTTGTAAGATGCACTGCAGGTGTAATCCCACCAATCACCCTCCCTCCGCCCATCCTCCCCCCCTCCTCTCCCTCTCCCTCTTCACCATATTCTTAGGTTATAACTGGGTTATAGCTTTCATATGATAGCCATAAATTAGCTTCATAGTAGGGCTGAGTACACTGGATACTTTTTCTTCCATTCTTGAGATACTTTACTAAGAAGAATATGTTCCAGCTCCATCCATGCAAACGTGAAAGAGGTAAAGTCTCCATCTTTCTTTAAGGCTGAGTAATATTCAATGGTGTAGATGTATCACAATTTATTAATCCATTCGTGGATTAATGGGCACTTGGGCTTTTTCCATGACTTAGCAATTATGAATTGGGCTGCAATAAACATTCTGGTACAAATATCTTTGTTATAATGTGATTTTTGGTCTTCTGGGCATATACCTAGTAGAGGAATTATAGGATTGAATGGCAGGTCTATTTTTAGATCTCTAAGTGTTCTCCAAACATCTTTCCAAAAGGAATGTATTAATTTGCATTCCCACCAGCAGTGTAGAAGTGTTCCCTTTTCTCCACATCCACGCCAACATCTCTGGTCTTGGGATTTTGTGATATGGGCTAATCTTACTGGAGAAAGATGATATCTCAAAGTAGTTTTGATTTGCATTTCTCTGATGATTAAGGATGATGAGCATTTTTTTATATGTCTGTAAGCCATGCACCTGTCTTCTTCAGACAAGTTTCTCTTCAAGTCCCTTGCCCACCCTGAGATGGGATCACTTGTTCTTTTCTTGCTTATATGTTTGAGTTCTCTGTGGATTCTGATTATTAAACCTTTGTTGGACACATAACCTGAAAATATCTTCTCCCATTCTGAGGGCTGTCTGCTTGCTTTATTTACTGTGTTCTTGGCTGTGCAGAAGCTTTTTAGTTTGATCATGTCCTAGTAGTGTATTTTTAAAGCTGCTTCAATTGCCCGGGGAGTCCTCCTCATAAAATATTCACCTAGACCAATTTTTTCAAGAGTTTTTCCTGCACTATCTTCTAGTATTTTTATAGTTTCATGTCTTAAGTTTAAATCTTTAATCCAGTGGGAGTCTATCTTAGTTAATGGTGAAAGGTGTGGGTCCAGTTTCAGTCTTCTACACGTTGCCAGCCAGTTCACCCAGCACCATTTGTTAAATAGGGAATCTTTTCCCCACAGAATGTTTTTGATTGGATTGTCAAAGATCAAATAACAGTAAGTAGCTGGGTTTATCTCTTGGTTCTCTATTCTGTTCCATACATCTATCTCTCTGTTTTTGTGCCAGTACCATGCTGTTTTGATCACTAACGATTTATAGTGTAGTCTGAGGTCCAGTAACGTGATTCCTCCTGCTTTGTTTTTATTTCTGAGTAATGTCTTGTCTATTCGAGGTTTTTTCTGATTCCATATAAAACGAAGTATTATTTTTTCAAGATCTTTTAAGTATGACAGTGGAGCTTTAATAGGGATTGCATTAAAATTGTATATTGCTGAATGGAAGAAAAAGTATCCAATATACTCAGCCCTCCTATGAAACAAATTTATGGCTTTCATATGAAAGCTATAACACAGTTATAACCTGAGAATATGGGGAAGAGGGAGAGGGAGGGGAAGGATGGAGGAGGATGGACAGAGGGAGGGGGATTGGTGGGATTACACCTACGGTGCATCTTACAAGGGTACATGTGAAACTTAGTAAATGTAGAATGTAAATGTCTTAACACAATAACTAAGAAAATGTGATGAAACTATGTCAAATGGTATAAAAAACAGTGTATGGATCCCCATGATCACATTAATGTACACAGCTATGATTTAATAATTTAAAAAATTGTATATTGCTTTGGGTAATATGGACATTTTAACAACGTCGATTCTTCCCAGCCATGAGCATGGTATGTTTTTTCATTTGTTAACATTTTCAGCTATTTCTTTTCTTAGAGTTTCATAGTTCTCTTTATAGAGATCTTTCACATCCTTTGTTAGATAAACTCCCAAATATTTCATCTGCAGTACTGTGAATGGGATAGAGTCCTTAACTGTTTTTTCAGCTTGAATATTGTTGGTATATATAAAGGCTACCGATTTATGAATGTTGATTTTGTAACCTGAGATGCTGCTGTATTCCTTGATCACTTCCAAGATTTTTGTACTAGAATCCCTGGTGTTTTCCAGATACACAATCATATCATCTGTGAAGAGCGAAAGTTTGATCTCTTCTGACCCTATATGGATACCCTTGATCGCCTTTTCAGTTTAAGAAATGTCCCTTCTATACCAATTTTCTTAAGTGTTCTGATCATGAAGGGATGCTGGATATTATCAAAAGCCTTTTCTGCATCAATTAAGAGAATCATATGGTCTTTATTTTTTAATTTGTTTATGTTCTGAATTATATTTATAGATTTATGTATATTGAACCAGTCTTGAGACACTGGGATAAAACTGACTTGGTCATGATATATAATTTGTTTAATGTGTTGCTGGATTCTGTTTGTTAGGATCTTATTGAATATTTTTGCATCTATATTCATTGGTGATATTGGTCTATAATTTTCTTTTCTTGTTGGGTCTTTTCCTGGTTTGAAGATCAGGGTGATGTTTGCTTCATAGAACGTGATGGGTAGTCTTCCTTATTTTTCTATATTTTGACACAGGTTGAGTAATATAGGTACTATTTCCTCTTTCAAGATTTGGTAGAATTCTGATGTGAAGCCATCTGGTCCTGGGCTTTTCTTTTTAGGGAGATTTTGTATGGTTGATGCTATTTCAGAACTTGATTCTGGCTAAGTCTTGGAAGGTGACGTGCTTTTAAGTATTGATCCATTTCCTTCAGATTTTCATATTTCTGAGAATAAAGTTCCTTGTAATATTCATTAAGGATTTTTTTGAATTTCTGAGGAATCTGTTGTTATTTCATCTTTGTCATTTCTGATTGATGGAATTAGAGATTTTACCCTTTTTTTCCTGGTTAGTTTAGCCAAAGGTTTATCTATTTTATTGAACTTTTCAAAAAACCAACTTTTTGATTTGTTGTATAATTCTTTTGTTTTCAATTTTATTTAATTCTGCTCTAATTTTTGGTTATTTCTTTTCTTCTACTGGGTTTGGGGTTGGAATGTTCTTCCTTTTCCAGTTGCTCGAGATGTCCCATTAAGTTGTTAACTTCCTCTCTTTTCGTTCTCTTGAGGAAGGCTTGCAGTGCTATACATTTCCCTCTTAGGACTGCCTTTGCGGTATCCCAGAGGTTCTGATAATTTGTGTCTTCATTGTCATTTTGTTCCAAAAATTTGCCAATTTCCTTCTTAATCTCATCTCTGACCCAGCTATCATTCAGCATAAGGTTATTTAACTTCCATGTTTTTGTATGAGTGTGCAGATTCCTGTTGTTACTGAGTTCAACTTTTATTCCATGGTAGTCTGAGAAGATCCAAGGAATAATTTCTATTTCTTTAAATTTACTGAGGTTAGACTTGTGACCTAAGATGTGATCGATTTTGGAGTATGTTCCGTGGGCTGATGAGAAGTATGTGCATTCACTTTTATTGGGATGAAATGTTCTGTAGATGTCTGCTAAATCCAAATGTTGGATTGTTAGGTTTAAATCTAAAGTTTCTTTGCTCAGCTTCTTATTGGAGGATCTATCCAACACTGTCAAAGGAGTGTTGAAATCTCCAACTATTATGGAGCTGGAGGAAATCAACTTGCTCATGTCTGTTAGAGTTTCTCTTATAAATTGAGGCTCATTCTGGTTGGATGCATAAATATTAATAATTAAAATCTCATCATATTGAATATTACCCTTAACAAATATGAAGTGACCATTCTTATCCTTCCTTACTTTTGTTGGTTTAAAGCCTATTGTATCTTCAAATAGAATTGCAACACCTGCTTTTTTCTGATTACCATTTGCCTGAAATATGGATGACCATCCTTTCACCCTGAGGCTATATCTTTTAAGGTAAGACGTGATTCTTGTATGCGGCAAATATCTGGCCTGAGTTTTTGTATCCAGTCAGCCAACCTGTGCCTCTTTAGAGGACAGTTTAAGCCATTCACATTAATGGAGAATATTGATAAGTCTGGTAAAATTTGGGGTATTGAGTTTTTTGAAAGTCCAGTGGACATTTTTAATCCTTTCACCACTGTGGATGTTGGAGTTTGATCAAAAGTTTCTGAGTGAGTTTACTTTTGTGGTAGAGGATTGGGCTGTTCATTATGGAAGATAGGTCTGAGAATATCCTGAAGAGCTGGTTTGGTTATGGCAAATTTCTTCAACATGTGAATGTCATTAAAGTATTTAATTTCTCCATCATAAATGAAACTCAGTTTAGCTGGATACAGGATCCGGGGTTGAAAGTTATTTTGTTTTAGGAGATTAAAAGTTGATGACCACCCTCTTCTGGCTTGAAAAGTTTCAGCAGAGAGATCTGCAGTCATTCTAATATTCTTACCTTTATAGGTAATGGTTTTCTTACCATGGTCTGGCTGCTTTCAGAATTTTCTCCTTCATATTAACTTTAGTGAGGTTAACTATGATGTGCCTGGGGGATGTCTTATTCAGGTTGGATTGTGCTAGGGTTCTGAAACTGTCTGCTATCTGAATTTCAGAATCTCTAGGGATGTCTGGAAAATTATCTTTCATAATTTCATTGAGAGGAGCCTCTGTGCCTTGCGAAGCCACTTAATCGCTTTCAGGAATTCCAGTGAGGCAGATATTACCTTTTTCTGGATTATCCCAGAGCTCTCTGAAAGAATCATCTATTTTTGCTCTCCATTTTTCTTCCTCTTTGAGAGTTTGAGAGCATTCAAAAGCTTTGTCTTCAATGTCAGAAATCCTTTCTTCTGCTTGCTCCACTCTGTTACTGAGGGATTCTACTGATTTTTCAGATCTTTGAGGGCTGCGAATTCTTGCTTCAATGTGTCAAAATCTTTGGTGATCTTGTCTTTCAATTTGTTGAATTCTTGAGACAACTTTTGAATTTCTCCTCACTTTTCCAATTCCCACTTTCCTCCATTCTATTAATTTTGTTTGCAATCCGACCTCTGAACTCGATTTCTGACATCTCGGCCATCTGTTTATGAATGGGATCTTCAGTTACGTCTGCCATATCTTTCCTTGGGGGGGGGTTATCTACTCTGGTTATTCATGTTACCAGAGATTTTCTGCTGATTTTGCCCCATGATTATTTTACACTGTTTAACTAGATGAGTGGATAAAGAAAAGTTGGGTTTCAGGCTCCAGGAGTAATGATTAATCAGCACTTTGCCCAAAATCTGGGACTGGCGTCTGTACCTTTTCCCATGAAGCTTTGCCAAGGATCTGTGCTGTGTTATGGCCTGAGAAACTGGGGACCTGCTTGGTGTGGTGGGGCTAAGTGGCTCTGTCTTATTTTCAGCTGGTCTCTGTCTGACCCTAGTGAATCAGTTACTCTGGGTTGAAGTCTCAGCTGTGGAGTAATATTAGCAGTTAAGTCACCCCACACCCCACAGGTAACAATCAGAAAAGGAAAATCAAACCTTCCTACAACCACACACCCAGGGTACCACTTGGATGGTCCTCGAGCGATTGGCCAGTTCAAGAAGTCCAAATCAATTGTCTCAGTCTGCTCCTGTCTCAGGTGGGAGACTTTAAAAGGTCTCTGGCAACTAGATCACAGGGGTCTGCTGACAACTCAACTGAAATATGACTTGTTCCTGTGCTCTGTGAGGTCAGGAGAACCCACCCATAGATTAGTCTGGGAAGGTTGATGCCTCCTTCCCCACCTTGTACCTCTGTCACACCCAGTCACTGATAACCCAGCAGGGCTGTGACCCAGTTGCCTCCAATGAGCAGACACTCCGGGGGGTTGCACCTGCCTGAATCACAGGGAGATCTATGTCTCCTCAGCCAGGCCACTGCTCTCGGCCAGTATTTGGCAGGGGGAGGTGAGGCCTGACAACCTTGGGTGCTTGATGGAGACTGGGGGTTTTCACTCAGTTCCAGCCCCGCCCGTCATTGATGTTACTGACGGAACAAAACAACTTTGCAGAATTTGTTTCTGTCCCGGCTAAATTCCCCTGCAGAAGAGAAGCTGTTTTGAATTCACAGAACCTGTGCCTCAGGCCCTGTCTGTGCTGCTGCCCTGTAGTTTGTATTCATAGCATAGTTAGCTGTCAGTTCTAGCCTCCTGCTCTCCTTTGTCTGGGCTAATGATCCCCTGGGGGGCAGGTGCATCTTAGTCTCAGTAAAGCGGTCCTCTGGGTCAGCCCCGTCCTGGGAATCTGCCGTCTCTGTGTGTGCGTTTTCTAGTCCCCGTGCTCCCCCAGGCCAGTACCACCTTAGGCAAACCCTTTACCCACAGGGCCTGTGTTTCTGTCCCAGATCTGTTCTGCCAGTGGCTGCCACCAGAGTAGATGCCTGGCCTCCTCTGGTTGCCCAGAGAGACAGGGGGTGTGACTCCAGAATATCCAGGGTTGAGCCCTATTGTGACCAAAAACAGCTGGTGCTCTGTGCCTTGGGCCACCCCTGCTCCCATGTGCTTCCCTCTCAGCTGACCATCCTCTCCTCACTCCTGTGCTGCAGAATCAGCACTGGCCAGCAGCAGTCCATTCCCTGTCCACACCTCTCGAGATAATACCCAAGAATCTGGACTCCTGGGGGACAGGCCTCCAGACATTACAGTGAGAGTGGAGGGGAGTGCTGGGAGCTCAGAATTGCAGGTAGAGAATATATACAGTTTTATACAGTTTTATGCCTGGCAGGAGAGTGCCATGGCACCCTAGTAGGGGAAGTAGGTCCAGTTTTTAGAGGGTCTCTCCCATGGGATATAATGGGAGGACTTTTAAACTCTGCTTGTTTGTTTATGGAGTACTCCAAGCCGTTCTCATGGGGGAGGGGACTTCCGTCCTCTTGGTGATGGGTTTTGTACCTTTTGTTTGTATCCTTGGGGTCGCAGCTTGCCTCAGCAGGGTTGATGTGCATTCTTCAACCTTCTCTCTTGGCACAGCTCTAATCCACCAGGTTACTTGCTAAATTTCTGTCCTTTAACTCTCCTTCTGGACGGGAGCCTCTGTGGAAAGCTGGCTTCTGTTGGCCATCTTGTCTTCCCCCCAAAAAAAGAAACCTTCTTTAATGTGAAGATTTTGCCAGGATTGCTTTTCTAGGATCATCTTCATGCCTTTCATCATGAACAATTTCTTCATTTGCATCAGTAAGTTCACCTTGTCCATATCCTTCTGGCCACATATGCAGAGTTTCTCGGCCACATCAGTGCCGACATTCCCGCAGTTATATGTGGTATATTTCTTTTATTACTCAATTTGCATTCAGTTCAAATTTTATTTCTGGCTTTCTGAAAGTCTTTTCTGCACTTTCATCTGTATTTTACCACATGCCTCTTTTGATTACAGTAGAACCTCCATAGTTGACCATCTCTCTCCATGGACCACCTCCTTACATTGACATAATTTTCATAGACTGGACATGCACCACATGTACTCAGTGAAGTTACTTATGTTGACCTCCTCCATATGTTGACCAGTTTGTTACAGTCCTCTGGGTGGTCAACTTACAGAGGTTCTCCTTCCTAGGTATTCGTAAATGTCACATAGGCTTATGACTGAGAGACAAGAAAATGCAACACGAGTACAGGCTTAGCTATCTGTGTATGAGCAGAATAACAGACCTGTAGCAACCAATGACAAACAGAGTTGGACAGAAATGAAGTGACTGATCACTAATTATGATGTGTGTTGATTATTTACATAGTGATTTAAGGCAAGGGTGGCAGCAAAGTTTGTCCTTTCTGTAATTACTCAGTCAATGTGACGTGATAATTGACATCTGTGCCCTGTAGTTAGAGAACAGGTGTTTTTAACCAAACCATCGTAACTGAAATTCATGCATATCAGTACCATGTAAAGCAAATACTGCCTGCATGTTGAATTATAGAAAAGACAAATATACATTGACCAAAAGCAGACTGATGGGCCTCTGGGGCTGTAGGGAGTAGACTGGGACTAGGTAGACTACAGAGAACACAAGGGAAATTGAGGGAGTGATAGAAATGCTCTGTTATCTCTAGATTTTAATTGTGGAGATGTTTACATAAGTATATACGTTTCTCAAAAAAGTAGCACACTCTGCAACTTGAAAGGGGTGCATGTTATTATACATACACTATACTTCAGAAAAATCAATTAAAATATACATTTTTTTAAAAAAAAGGCCAGCATTGGCTCAGCGCCCATAGGTCAGTGGTTAGGGTGCCAACCACATGCACCAAGGCTGGTGAGTTCCGACCCAGCCCAGGCCTGCAAAACAACTATGACAACAACAATAAAAAAGTAGCCAGACATTATGGTGGGAGCCTGTAGTCCCAGCTATTTGGGAGGCTGAGGCAAGAGAATCGCTTAAGCCCAAGAAAATTTATTGTTTCCTTTCTTACATATTTCTTCACATTTCTTTGTTTATTCGTTCTCCAACCTGTTTAAACAGCATTAGTGAAATGTAATACGATAAACTTGTCATGTTTTAAATGTTCTATTTGATAAATTTTGACATATGTATGCACCTGTGAAATCATCACCACTGTCAAGGTGAATATATCCATCCCTTCCTTGAATTTCCCACACCCCTTTACATTCCTTTCTGGCTCCCATCCCCAGGCAACCGCTGATCTATTATGCTTTCTTCCCCTGTAGATAAGTTTCTATTTTCTAAAATTGAATATGAACTGAATTACACAGCTTTCCTTTGTTGGGCTTTTTCTGCTCTGCGTGATATCTTGAGATCCATCCCCCTGTGTGCGTGCCAGTGACTTTCCCGTTCACATTGCTGAGCAGTATTCTGCACTGTGGCTATGCCACAGTGTCCTGACCCCTGCAATGTATGCTTCCAGTTTAGGGCTCTCACAAATAAAGGTTCTATGAAGGTTCATGTACGAGCCTTTGTATCGATACTTGTGCGTTCATTTCTCTTAGGTAAATATTGAGGGGTTGTATAGTAGGAATATGTTTCAATTTGTAAGGAACTACCAAAGTGCTGCCCAACTGATTGCACTACTTTATTTTAAACCAAAGTGTGAGAGGTCCAATCACTCTAAATTTTCACCAATACTTAATAGGGCTGTCTTTTGAATTTCAGATATTCTAATGTAATAGAACCTTGCCATGGCTTTAATCTGCATTTTTCTAATGACTAATTATGCTGAGCCTCCTTTTTCAAATGCTCATTTGACATCTGCATATGTAATTTGGTAAGTTGTTCACCCATATTCTGTGTCATTAGAAAAAATTGTGGTCATTTTCTTATTATTAAGCTCTGACAGTTCTTGACATACATAGGACAACAGCTCTGATGGTCATTCCAGAAAAAGAGACCCAAAATTGCTTTGAAGGATGGACACTGTCTTGGGTGCATAGCTTCCCGAGGGGAGTACTTCAAAAGTGGCCATAGTAATACTCAGCAATGAGTTGTGTAGCACGGTTCTGAGGTGAGTTCATGAACTTAATTGTCAGACCGCATTTCTGGATACAAATTCTTCATAAACTGTGTGACTTGCAAATATTTTTTTCTCAGTCTTTGGTCCTACATTTCTTTTTTTTTTTTGAAAGCTCTTATCTTAGTTTTGGTTAGTGAAATTTACTGATTATCTTTCTTTTTGGAATATATATCTAAAGACTATTTTCCTCAATCCAAAAGTATAAAGATTTTTTTCCTATGTCATCTTCTGGAAGTTTTACAGCTTTATACAGGTATATTTGTATTTAGGTCTATGCTCCACTTTGAGTTAATTTTTGTTTATGTGGGAGAAAAAGATCAAAGTCCATATCTAATAAGGTTATTTTGTGTCTCCTACTATTAAGCCTTGACCAGGCTTTCCAGGTATGGCATAAATTTTATCAAACTTTTCAAAGAGCCAACTTTTGGCTTTGTTGTTTTTTTCTATTATATTTCTCTCCCATTTCTTTAATTTCTGCTTTTATATTTATTATTTATTTCCTTTTATTTTTAATGAGTTAAAATTGTTGGTCTTCAAGAATATCTTTTAGTTAAAAGCTTACATTGTTAGATGTGCAAGCTTTCTTCTGCCATATTAAGGCTGAAAATTTCATGACCTTAAATGCATCCTACACATTTTAATATGTAGATGTTTTCATTGTTATTTAGTTTGAAATATTTTCTAATTTCCACTATGGTTTTTTTCTTTGACAGATTGCTGAATTAAAAGTATATTGTTTAACTTGCCAACCCTCGGGATTTCCTCCAGTCACAGAACAGAAATTCTCTATGAATTTAATCAACTGAAGTTTATCAAAATTTACTTTATTCATTACCCACCATATATTTAAATTTCAAATATTTCTTCTTGAAAAAATATGCATCATGTGTTTATTTGGTACCGTGATTATACACATATGCACACATGTATATGTATATGAAGAGAGAGACTGAGGCTTTGGTATATGTAAATTAGATCAAATTTATAAATTGTTATTCAGATCGCTAAAATTACTGATCCTTCTTGTCTGATCATCCAATTATTTACTGAGAAATGTGTGTTAAATCTTCCACTTAGTATAGATTTGACTATTTCTCCTTTATGTTAAATTTTGAGCCTATTATTAGATATACACAATTTTTAAATTGTGGCATCTTCCTGGTAGATTGAAACTTCTATCATTTTAAATCCTTTCTTTATCTGTGATAATGCCTTAATGTCTACTTTGTCTGATATTAAAGTAAATATGTCAATTTCTTGTTACTGTTTACACTGAATATTTTACCATTGTCCTTTCAAACTTCCTATATCTTTATCTCTCATAAAAAGTACATAATTATCTATTTTTCACTTGTTTTGATAATTTTTTGCCTTCAGTGAGAGTGTATGTGGTATATGTACACCATGGAATATTATGCAGCCTTAAAGAAAGATGGAGACTTTACCTCCTTCATATTTACATGGATGGAGCTGGAACATATTCTTCTTAGCAAAGTATATCAAGAATGGAAGAAAAAGTATCCAATGTACTCAGCCCTACTATAAAACCAATTTATAGTTTTCATATGAAAGCTATAACCCAATTATAGCCCAAGAATATGGGGAAAGGGGGGAAGAGGGGAGGGGAAGGGGAAGGATGGGTAGAGGGAGGGTAATTGGTTGGACCACAACTAAGGTGCATCTTAAATGGATACATGTTAAATTTACTAAATGTAGAATATAAATGTCTTAACACAATAACTAAGAAAATACCATGAAGGCTATGTTAACCAGTTTGATGAAAATATTCATTGTATATAAAACCAGCACGTTGTACCCCATGATTGCATTAATGTACACAGCTATGATTTAATTTTTAAAAAGTCCCAAATATTACAGGTTTCTGGTTATCATTTTGCTATATTTTTCTAATTTGGAATTTGGGGAAGACTTGCTTTGGAATTGAAATATAGTCAGTATTTGTCAGAATTCCACAAGTGTTTGAAACAATCACAATACTTTGTCAGCTTCATGGATCTGTTAGCATCCTGATAGCATGACTCAAATTTGTTACACATTAACTATCATTTACTTTGAGACAGACATGCTTTAGAAATTAATTTCCATTGTGATAGTGGTTTTAAGCCATTTTTGGATTATAAATTTTTATTTATACACACACACACATACAGAAGCTCTGTTTTCTGTGGAGATCCCTAATACACCTGCTAAGTTCTAGCCATTATAGTGGACTTTGTTCAATTCTTGGACGACCAAGTGTCCTCCCTGCCTTAGAGTTTGTACATGTCCTCCCTCTGCCAGAAAACACTCCCCTCTACACACACACGCGCGCACACACACACACACACACAAACACACCCCTGCATACCCCACTTCTGCACATGGCCAACTCCCATTGATCCTACAAGTTTCATCTCACTTGTCACGTGAAGCTCACTCTACCCACCCAATCTAAACTAATCCCCCCAAATTTTAATTCTTTCTCTCTCTCTCTCTCAGTGCCCTGTTTGTTTCTTTTGAGGTACTTATCAAAACTTACATGTGTTTGTACTTGGCAGTCTCTCCTTTCTTCGCTGGGGTGTCGGCTCTTTTGGACAGATGCCATCCCCAGTGTCTAAGTCTGTGGTCAAGCACAGCAGACACCTTTCAGGCAGCTGCTGCACGTGGCCAAAATGTTGCTCTTTCCCCAGGATCCTCATCCGTTCCCAGCTACAGATGACCTTTCACTGTTTGGCTTGCACCTGGGTGTGGAGGTGTGACTGTCTGGGCTATTGAGAAGCAAGCAGAAGTGACGTGGGCAGTGTCTCGATGACAGCTTCATCATGAAGTGTCTTGCCCTCAATTTGCCCTTCTATTCATTCCTGAGCCTGGATGGCAGCCACAGTGCTGGCAACTCAGGTGAAGCCTTCAGCCAGGGCCACACTAGAGCAGCACCACCTGCCCCCTGAGGGCCACCCAGCAGCTCTGGACAGCTGTGTGATTAGTACTCCTGCCCATCTGAACCATGTACGTAACTCAGGAGCCTTGTAGCCATACCCCTGGCTGAGCACTGAGTGATGGATAAAGGAACACAAGCACTTTCTAATTGTCCTTCTGACTGTAGAGCAGTGGCTCCCAATTGGGGATCCTTTTGCCTCCCGGGGAACATTTGGAAATGTCTCGAGACATTTTCTGCTCTTACAACTTGGGGGTTGGGGCTGCCACAGCACATAGGGTGTAGAGGTCAGGGACATGCAGGCCATAGTGCACAGGCTAACACTGCACAGAAAAGAACCAGTGGCCCCATGTTGTCACTGCCAAGGCTGAGAACCCCACTGAAGAGAAACAACTGTCCTGTGCCTACTGCCAGAAAGGCAGGATTTATTTGGCCATTCAGCAACCCATCAACACCGTCAACTCCAACGGCCTCCTTGGAGGAGGAGGTTGGTCTTCTCTCTCCAAATCTCCAAACCTAGTTCCAGGTCCCAGCATGGAGCAGGTGCATAGGGAATGTGCACCACTCATGCCTTTCCATGCCCAGGTCTCAGCCACGATTATCCTTCCCTATCTGTCTGCACCCGGCCCCTTCTTCCCTCCCTAGGGCAGCCTGCGGTGATCGCTCTCTCAGCCCTACGTTGGGTCGGGTGCCGCACCTCTGTGCTGCCGAAGCACTCGGTAAGTCCTACCAGTGGAGCCTCTTTCTTGTAGTGTTAGAATTGTGTGTGCCCTGCGTGAGACAGGCACTAAGACTTATTTCACTATCCTGTCAAATCAATGCAGATATGAATATGTATGGTTTGAAGATGATATATCAAGAAAGAGACTACACTTTCCATCAGTGGATGTTTATGCATTTATTTCTCACCAAAGGGAGGGCAGCCAGTTACCTTGCGCCTCCTGCTTTGCCAGGTAAGACTGGTCCATGAGCACTGACGTTGAAAGCAGCCTGTTGTGTAAGAGACCTGGATAATTTGGAATTGAGATAGAATAAGGACTGCAGGATGCCACGTGGCTAGGGGAGCAAGAAGAGATCTGATGCAGAAGATGGTGACTTTTCTTTGTGGAAGGACTTAATGTTTTGAGCCAGGGAGGCAGGAGTCTACAGAGAGCCTGGATTCACCATTCAAAAGTCACCTTGTGGCCTCTCTTGAAAATCAAGGAGGCATCCAGCAAGCCTTGTAATAACTAAAACCAACTCTTCTCCTTTACATGGGCACAGTACGGCTCTCTGCAGCTCACTCTTCTTTAAATACTGAGAGTAATTACATGAAGTCCAGAACATCCAGTTTCCAAACAAATATGCAGGACTAGGACCTCGAAGCTCAGTTATGTGCAGCGTTGAGGACATGTAGGGTCTCCTTTGTGGGGAGCCCTAACACAATGTAATTGTTTTTTTTTTTTTCATTAAATCATAACTGTATACATTGATATGATCATGGGGTATCATACACTCACTTCATAAACCATTTGACACATTTTTATCACAGTGGTTAACATAGCCTTTCCGGTGTTATCTCAGTTACTGTGCCAAAACATTTATATTCTACGTTTACCAAGTTTCACAAATACCCCTGTAATATGCACCACAGGTGTGATGTAATTGGTTCTTTTGAAGTTCGTAATCACTTTTGGGGGGACGTGAAGCAAAACTGACAGCAAGGCTATCAGAATGCTGGCTCCAAACATCCATCAGTGGCACAGGGGACGCGTGTCAGGCAGTGTAACCTGGCTTATTGTACCCTCAATGAATCCCCAACAATAAAAAAATAAAAAAAAAAAACACCCAACATCCTGGGGGGGAGCTTATTACAAAGATTCCTCTGGAATTGATGATGAGATCAGAATTTCCTATCTCCCACAAATCATTTGTCTGGGAGCAGGTTATCAAAATACGAGCCAGCCCCTTCAAATATATTTTAAACACTGTTAATGTATTTCCACTTGTCACCATCTGACAGCCCCACCAGCCTCGCTCCTGCCACCAGGGAAATTTACATGCATTTGAATTCACTGGCCCGAGCTCGGCTCCCTGCACTGACAACCCATTTAGCTCAGTGATAAGTTAATCTGTGTGCTGTTTGATAGATTTCTGTCTTTTACCCAAAACAGAGTTTGTGAAACGATTCACAGGGATGAATTTGCAGAGCAGCAGGGCCTCAACCTGCAGTCCTCACAGAGGAGGGGACACAGGGAATTGCTCCCTCCCCAGGGCTGGCCCCATTCCCCTTGGCCTCTCACCTGCTCCTTCCTTTTATTAAGAAAAAAGAGTTTTGTGTATTTATTCAATTAGCAAATAGAAAAATGATCAGCCCATGTGCCAAAATGCAGTCAAATTTAAAGAATTAGATTTTCTGCCTATTTATTTTATGTTAGGGAGATCCATGTTACCAAATCCCCTAATGTTTTCTGATTATTGTATTAGTTTCCCAGGGCTGCAATAACAATTTATCACAATGCAGGGGGCTTAAAACAACAAAAATTCATCCTCCCGCAGTTCTGGAGACCAGAAGCCCAAATTGCCAGCAGACTCCATTCCTTCTGAGGCTTCTCACGGAGCCCTAGGCCTCTCTGCAAGTGTCTGGCTGCTGGCAGCAAGACTTCTGTGTCCCTTGGTTGTGGCAGCATCACTTCGCCTCTTCCTCCACCTCCATGTGGTGCTCCTCCCTCCTTCCCCCTTCCCTTTTTATCAATTTACCATCCTCATGTTCTTCAAGGGCAAACCGACAATCCAGGTAGGTGACAGGGGTGACAGGGAATCTTGCCCCCCAAGGTCCATCCCCAGAGATCTTCTGCCTGAAGGCCGGTAGTCCACCCACCCTGCTGCCAACAGAGAATTGCCCAGTGGCTTTGGCACCGAGCAGCCAGGGAGTGTGGACCTCAGGGTAAGGGGCCCCGGTCAGGACAAAGCTGACCAGGAGGAGGCTGGTGCCAGGGTCTGCCTCAGAGGAGTGAGGGTCCTGGCCAAGGCTTCTAACTTCAAGCCGACATGTTATTATGAAAAAAATAAAACAAACCTCTCAAGTGGAAATGTTAATGGTGGCAGGCGTACAGAGGTACCATGGGAGTAGCCTGTGTGATAGAGATGTGACCCACTCAGGAGTGGCTATGGTTCTCTACAAAACTGTAATATGATGGCGGCATAAAATAACAGCCATCTGGTCTCTGTCATGACTTTGTGGGTTAGGAATCTGGATAGCAATTGGCTTATGGGTTTCCTTTTCCACCTGGCATTGAATAATGCACCCAGGGCATTCAGTTGGAGGGCCCAGGAGGGCCCACCCACACATCTGGCCCTCAGGAAGGAATGGACAGAAGTTTAGGCTTATAGGGAAATGTGGACCACTGTGTCCATACCACTCAGGCACAGGTCCCAGTGAAACTGACAGAACCAGATGGACACATGAGCTTTAGCACCTCTCCTCAAGGGCATGTGGCCACATTTACTCTATCCTCAATCTAGCCAAAGAAGTCAGTCACCATTGCCACCAACTAGCAAGACTTCGGGGGGCATGGATGCCATCTTCTGATGAGAATGTCAGGTGTGGCAATGTTTAATGCTACCCCGGGATCCAATCTCTACCACCTACTAGTAGTCACCATGAGAAAATTAACCTTTCTTTCCTTATCAGAGAAAAGGGACAGTACTGACCTCATCTAATTCTGAGGATTAAGTTACATGAAAATGTAAAGTGCTTAGACCGTTCAAAATTCTTATTTATATGCACCCTGGAACTTTTCACGTCGATAACTCTTACTGTCTGAAATTACGTGTGACCATTTACTCATTCATTCATACATGGTGTTCGTTTCTTAATGAATAGTAAGTATCGAATATTCTCATGAGTCCCAAGCCCCCTGCCAGGCACCAGGGAGATGGTGGCAAATGAAAATGTACCTGGTTCCCTCCCCCAAGGTTGCTGATGAGAGAGCTGTATTCATCAGAAAACACCCAATACAAAATTCAATGGTGGCAGGTCTACAGAAGTGCTGTGTGGGGGCTGGGAAAGCAGGTACCTTGAGGCCACTCGAGCTCAAACCTGGAAGCTGACTGAGCACACAGCAGGTGAGGGGGCAAGGCAGGAACATTCAGTACAGGAAACAAAAGTCTGGGGCTGGAGGGATTATTCGCAGTGAGCAAGCTGGAGATGGCCACTTGGCCACTGCACAAGCAGAAAAATAAACATTCACTCTTTAATCCCAGGACACTGGGACAAACACACACCAAGTGCTTTACCCAACCAGGGCCTCCCCAGAAAAGAAATACAGCAGGTGCTGCAGAGAGATGAGCTCCAGAGAACTGTCTCCTGAAGATGAGATGTCCTCCTGCACGTGCTGAAGGCTGTGATGGACCAGGGAGAGGGATGCTGGTGATGCTGGAGACAGGTGACTGTGATGCGTAACTGTGATGACTGCGGTGCAAAGACCAAGCCCAGGACAAGGCTCGAGACACACCCTCTGAGAGGAGTGGGGCTCTACTTTCTCTGGGATGTGAAGAAGAGACAGAGCAGGTGGTGGGTAGAGATGGTGGTGGGAAGACGGTGGTCTCCATCTGATGGTTTCTATTTGCTCAGAGAGGGGTAAGCAGGTCTGGGCTGGGGGGTTGGTAGGGGAAGCTCAACGGGGAATTTGTGAAGATGGGGAGAGGAAGACAGAGTGAAAGAATTATGCTGAAGGGTGGGAGAGAAAATACACAAAGCAAGGGCAGGGCGGTTGGCCTGTGTGATCAGATGCCCTTTGATTTAGTGGCCGTAACTTCACACATTGAGGTTAGTTCCTCAGCTGCAGCAGGAAATAGAAAGAGCAGAGACGGGCAGAGCTGGGCAGGCAGCTTTGCCTGCTGCAGATGAGAGACAGAGGCAAGTGCCTAGCAATGTAAGTGGGTCAAGCAGGTCAACTGAAGAGCTTCCATCAAATTAGCCCCTCAAAGAAATGCACTCATCAAAGGCAGAGCACAGGAGAACACACATGAGCTATCCAGCCCTTTCTTCTTTCAGGCGTGGGGACTTGGCCCTCTGCCCCAAGCCCAGGCCACTTCTTCCCAGGGAAAGCCCTGGCCTTGGTCTTTGACACACTCATGAGAAGCTAAGCACGTGTTCCCTGTACCTGGTGTTACCAGCCTTGGAAATCCATGCTGTCCTCGGCCCCACCCCCCTTTCTGCAAGACCTCACGTGCCACCATCAAGGGGAAGCCTCTCCATACCCTTAGCCAAAACAGCCCCTCCTTTTAAGACCCCTGACATGAGAGGATATGTTGCAGCCTGGCCCCTGGGACCCCTCGGGCCTGTGCTTGGCATGGCCTCCCATGAGCATGCAGACCAGAAGGGCAGAGTCCATGCCAATCTGCTCACCACTGTGCCTCCAGCCTTAGCACAGCTCTTGATACAGAGTAGGTGCTCATATACAGGTATCGTATTGATTTTATTCTTTCCCACGCAGGACCAGGTACACCTAGGAAGATGTGAGCATGTTGTTAGCTGGACTGAGTGAAGATGGCCAAGGTTGCCGCGAGTGCATCCTGCCTCCAGAAGGGAGGGGAACCTCCTCTTTTACCAAAGTGCCCACATCCAGACTGCCTAGAGGTGGTGGTTATCTATCCAGAAAAACCACCCTGCCAGAGCAGCGTGTGAAGGAGATGTGGGGCTAGCCAGGTAGGAGATGCCGTGCTGCCCACTCTCTCTACCCTCACCCCCAGGGCCTGGAAGGACGATGCTCCAGCCCCAGCATGGGGGCCTGGGCTCCGGGACTCTGGTCCAACACCATCCGGCTCCCCCCACAGGAACACTGGCCCCACAGGCAGGTCTTTCAGGGATCATCTTGTATTATGGAGATTACAGATTCCTGGCCAACCAGAAAGCTAAAAAAAGCTTCTAGGTCTCAATTGACAATGCTGCTGGCAGAAAATTCCCACTATTGTATTTCTAAATTAGGAAATTCTCAGGAAAAAATTTCTGCACAGAGCCAGAAAAATGTTCAAGTTGGGGTCTGTGTCAGCATTTCTGCAGCCTGTTCTCGGCCACCGTCCCGAGGAGGACGCCGTGTCTCTGGCTGCGAGGTGTCTGTTCCCTGCCGCCTGCCATGGGCACAATTGCCAGCAGGCCTGTGAGGGATGCAACATGTGACACCTGCGGAAGAGGGGGCCGTCCTCCCGAGGGCGGGCGATTCTCATGCTTTAAATAGGGGAGTGCGGGCTCTGCGGGGCAGGTTGCTCATATTGGCAAAGAAGCCTGGAGTCCAGATTTAACAGGTGAGTGTTCTTGACATTTAACAACAGCAATGATTCAAACCTTTAAAAATAGTACTTATCATGTCCCCAGGCCAAAGTCAACCCCAGGCCACCATCAGCAGTTTCTGGCCCCTCTGTTCCCTTGACCAGAAGCAGCTGCGGAGCCGACTCTGACCCCGTCTTCCACCTGTGACCCCGCAGCCAGCAGCGGCCCCACCCAAGAGCCCCAGAGCCTTTTCCCTTACGTTCCCTCCTCCCTTCCCAGGATGGCAAGAGCCAAGGGGTGGTTCTCGTGACAAATCTCCTCCAAGGCATCTGACATACTGGAATACATGTGGGGCATGGGGCGCACGGCGCTGGTGAAGACAAACGTGTCCTGGCTGCAGAGCTGTCAGCACAGCCTCGTCACAGCTTGGGCGGCTCCCGCCAAGCACACCTGCGGCTTGTTGACAGCGTGGCGATGAGAAACTCGGAGGCAATTAAACACCCATGAATCTGCACAACCAACCCCTACAGAGGCATTTAGCACAGGTGTTGCTGTAATGATGATGTAGGAGGTCACTCCCTAGTGCTCGTGGCCCTCAGCACTCACACGGCCACCTGAGGGGCGGGGGGCTGGCTGGCAGGTTCACCTATGGAGGCCGGGCCAGAGGCGAGTTTGCAGGCAGAGCTGTCATGCCCAGCGCCACTCACCCTGGTTCCTGCTTTGCCTTATCCACCAAGAGCACTGCCGCTCTCTCCTGGCCTTGCTGCCCTTCAGATTGCATAGGGTCACAGTGGGGTTTTGGGGGGACACCCTGGAAGCAACAGCAGGCAGACATGGAAGCAGTGGGGAAATGACCAAGCACGCACGTGGGGCTGGGGCCAACCTGGGGAATCGCGGTGAGGTCAGGCCAGAGACCTGTCAGCCAGTAACAAGGGCCCTGGGGTGCAGAGCTCAAAGTCATATTTCAATCAGAGCCAAGGCCACTGGGCCCAGAGCCCAGACCCAGTGGTTGGGCAGAGGCCAGGCCTGCTGAAGAGGAGGGAGCAATGGGGAAAGAGGTGTCCTGGCACTGGTGGGGTCTCCTCCCTGGAGCGGGGCGGACGCTTTTTGCACAGCCAGTAAGGGCCACCTATGCCAGCTTCCCGGGCCTGGTTTCCTGCCCTGCAGGGTATAATACCCTCTACCTCTGCCTACATTGGTCACCAGTAGGGAGGACAGATCAGGGCTAGTCCAGAAGCTATTGTCCCTCTCTTGGACATCTTCTGACTATGAAGGGTGACAGGAGCTGCAGCAGGAAGGTAGATGGGGAGGGGCAGCCAGCAATTTCCCCCTAGCCTCCACTTCCCCAGATACTTAGAGGTGGCTGAAGCTCACATGTTGCCTTGACAGGGGTAACGGGGCGGGGAGCAGGGAGGGAGGGAGAGCCGCAGACCCAGGCAGGGCACTGGAACCTGCATACCACAGCGTGCATTCCAGGGACATGGCGACAGGCTGTGCAGAAGGGAATGGGGGAAAGGGCGGCATGCACTGTGGTGGGTGTGCACCACCACCAGGGAATGGCCCTGCCTCTGCACAGGGCGGGCGCTGCGCGGGGACCATCTGCCATCCAGAGCGCCATTTGGCACTTCTTTCATTTTTTAAGTAGTTTTCAATATTATTTCTCCATAGCCACATGGTGAATTTCGTCCTTCTGAGAGCCAAAGGCAAACACAGGCATGCTCAACATACACAATCCAGGGGAGCGGTTTCCTAGCAACCCGAACGCTGGGCTCCAGGAACCACCTCACCTCAGAGGGTTGGGGGCATAGCCTGTGGGCACCTTCAGCCTGTGCAGAGGCCGAGGGACACGTGTCCCGAGAAGTGGGCAGGGATCCACCCCGTGTCTGTCAGTGCCAGTGTCCCTGCTGCTTGCAGTGACAATGACGAGCACAGCATGCCTGGCACCCGCAGACGTTTGTGTGCCCACATGTGCGCACTGTCACCCCTCTGTCTGCAGAAAGCAAGGAGGCACAGCCCAGCATACTGAGTACTCATGGGACCGCGAAAGGCTTGGCTAGATAGGCTTGGCTCTGCTTTTCCTCTGCAAGAATCAGGTAGCAGCCCACGAACACGAGAAGGGCACCTCACAGGGGCATCTAGGGACCCTGTCTCGGGGTCTCCTGGGGCTGAAAGAGGATTCCAGTCCCACAGCAGGGCCCGCTGAATCTTCGGCTGAGGCCTGGAACTCCCCGCGTTCACCTCCTTCCCATGATACTGTCACACGATTCTCAAGTCTGAAAACAGCTACAGGGAAGGTAGCAGGCGCTCCACAGGGCCCGGTTCCACCTCCTGTCTCTCCACGTTAGATCCCACTTACGTCCTTTCCCAGCAGCCCCGTATAGGGTCACTTCAGTCCCATTCACCAGGGATCCTGACTTCTAATGACGCAGTCAGTGCTCTGGGAATGGATTGACTTTGGGTGTTGCTGCAGGGAGGGAATTCATTCCTGTTTTATTCTTACTCTGTACTTAAACCCTTTTATTACTTCTATCACTCTTAAAATTTGATTACTTTGGTTTTTCTAGTTAAATAGTCCTGTCATCTACAAATATTCTTTTTTTCCCACATATAGTTCCTTTTTAATATTTTAAACTGCCACAACCATATGACAGAACTCAATTTAAGGACTACATAGGTTGCTAAAATGCCACTGCACACCCATAAGAGATGAAAGCAGGACCTGGCTTGTGAAGGGAGATGAGAGACACACTCTTAGATGACATATCCAGTATTATCTTCTCTGAGCTGAAGAACATGAAAAATCCTAAATAACTCAGCCTCACACTTTTATCTCATCTGAGAACCAGTTCCAGTACTGGCCCAAATGAACCTGTATACAAGACAAGAAAACCTGGAAGCAACCCAAATCCAAACAGGGAGTTGGACTCCGGAAGCTCCACCTCCCGCCAGAAGGTCCACCTCCCCCAGAAGCTCCACCTCCCACCAGAAGCTCCACCTCCCCCAGAAGTTCTACTTCCCACCAGAAGCTCCACCTCCCCAGAAGTTCCACCTCCCCAAGAAGCTCCACCTCCCACCAGAAGCCCCACCTCCCCCAGAAGCTCCACCTCCCCCAGAAGCTCCACCTCCCACCAGAAGCTCCACCTCCCCCAGAAGTTCCACCTCCCACCAGAAGCTCCACCTTCCCAGAAGCTCCACCTCCTGTCCACAGTGAAGGTCCAAGCAGTGCCTGCCTCCTCCACGCCTGGACCACCACTCCTAGAAGGCAGAGTGATGCTTCCCGAAGGGCACTTTGCTATTTCCAAATCTGGGAAGATGCAAATGAACAGAGAAGTTCTTAAAAATTTTTTTATTATTACTATTTATTCCCCCTTTCATTCCTAATTTGGCTTATATTTACTTTCCTTTTTCACTTTTACTTAGATTCTCCAGAGATTTGTTAATGTTATTGTTTTTGCACTGAACTTTCAAAAAACTAGCTCTTGGGTGTATTTTTTTTTTTATCATTTCTACAATTTCTGTTTTTGTTTTTTTATCTTCCTGCTAGACATGAAGCCCCTGAAAGCCTCTGTTCTTTGAAGTTTATTTAAATTTTCTTCAGGGCTTTGTTTAGTGTCCATTTGCTTTTGTATTTGGATCAAAGGGTAGTGTTTTAATTGGAAGATTTTCTCATTTTTATTTATATCCTATCTTTTACAGAGAATTTGTAATGGAGATGAGTAATTCCTGCTCTGGCAAAGAGTATTGCATATGTCTGTTTACTCTTACTGTTTATTTTAACAACTTGCCCTCTGCCCTCGTTGTATTTGTGGTTCCCGCTAACAGTGAATTAATGTCTCTCCTTACAAATTTTTTCTAAGTTTTTGTCATTATCCAACCATCTCCACTGCTATTTTTCTGATAGAACTTATTTAAAATACCTTAATGCTATATCATTCGGCCCTATCCATGGAGTTTAATTAATGTCACACATTCATTGCTTTTTATATTTTATCAAAATAAATGAACCTTTTATCTAATTTTTAAAATTAAGCAACCCTTATCTGTTTTCCTTCTCTATTTCTAATCCTATTTGTGTGACTGAATTTCTAATAAACAACATCTTGCCAGATTTTATTTTTAAGTCCACCCAGGGATTTTTTTTTTTTATGGGTATATTGAAGTCCTTGGGGTCACTGACACATTCACAAACACAGTCTGTTATCATCCTTTGGAGAAGCTTCATCACTCATGGTTTTTGATGCACTAACCATGATCTATCTGGACTTAACATTTAATAATATTTGGAAGGCACAAATTCCATTCTTAATTCTGCTATTACCTGAAGACCTCGCATATACGTTCTTGAAACTGTTGACATCTGAAGTCATCAACACTGTCCTTTTGACATTTTTTATGGAGGATCAGGGATCACATTTGCACACCCACCCTTGTAACTTTTCATTACTTTAGTACATTTTGAGAACGCTTTTCTCTTCTGGATTTGGCATCTCTCTTTTGTTCATTCATGGAACAAACATGCATTCAGCTCACACCTGCAAACCCAGCTGCAGGCAGAGAAGGCAGCAGAGGGCAGGACAGGAAGCGTCCCCAGCCTGAGCTCCAGTGATCTAGTGGAGAGACAGATGGTAAACCACCCTGGCAGATGGCAATGGACACTGTGGAGAAAAGAGAAGCACGGTTAGAGCAGGAGACAGTAAGGTAGGCAGTTGTTTTCAGGGAAGGCAACAGGCTAAGCTGGCTTTGAAACCAAGGCCGGAATGAAGACAGGGAAGAGAGGTCTTAGAGAAAGGGTGAGATTGAGGAGTGGCCAGAGCAAAGGCCCTGGGGCACATTGGCTTGTTAAGTCTCAACAAAGGAGTGAGAAGGGCTGGGGCAGGGAGAGCAGGCAATTGATGAGAAGTGAGATTGGGCTACAGAAGCGGGGGAGAAGGGCTGGATCTGAGAAGGGAAGGCTTGAGGAATTTTACCTCAAAGAAGTGTTATACATTTTGATTGGTCTGATTAAATACTTAAAGCAGCAGTTCTCAACCTGTGGGTCACAACCCACAGGAACTGTATGAAAGGGCCGTGGCATTAGGAAGGTTGAGAACCACTGACATAAAGGATCCCTTGAGCTGCTAAGCTGAGACCAGGCTGCAGGAAAGGCAGGCCGAAGGGCTGTTGTCCCAGTCTAGGAATCCTGGAGTCTGATGGTAGAGATGGGTGGTGAGGCGCCATCTGAGCCTGCAGACATCTCAAAGCAGTGACTAAACATGGGACAGAGGAAGGAGGACGCCGAAGAAAGTGAGTTCTTTTCAGTGGTTCCATGACCAGCAGTAGGTTACCTATAGTATTAACTTCCCACTCTTAATAGTCTAATTGACTCTTGTTCTGTCTCTTATTCATATATTTTATCTCTTAAAGTTTTAGTTAATTTCACAGGGCAGCAAAAGTGTTTTCTATAATTATATTTTGATTTATGATATATATATATATTTTTTATTTCAGAATTGGTAAGCTCTCCCCTAATGGACTCACTGTAACAGTGGACTGCCCATCCTTGGCTCAACTATAGCCTGAACTCTACCTAACAAAACAAAAAATGTAACCTAATCATTTGTACCCTCGTATTAATCTAAAATATAAATAAACATACTTCAGGTATATCTGTGCGTTTCTATGATCTGGAAGAAAAGGTGCAGTGATGGTAAATTCTGGCAAGTGCAAGGCACACAGAGTCTCTCTGTTGTCCGCCCAGGAGAATGACAGTGTGGCTTGTGTGTGGGCTCAAGTGTGTCCCCCAAATTTCATATATTGAAACCCTAAAGCCCTTAAAATGTGACTGTATTTGGACACAGGGCCTTTGCAGATTTGGGGTAGCTAGGACCATGGAATGTGGTGGCCATCGGGAGTGGCCGGGCGAGACCACGTCAAAGCAAGACGGACGGCAATCATCTTTGCATTTCAGAAACAGGAACTCTCCACACCACAAAGTAGTGGTTGCAGAGGGGAAAGATGATCAGGCGTGACCAGCTGGCTTACACAGCGTGAAGAGCAGAGGAAGGAACTGGATGGATCTGCAAGTAGAGTGGGCTTCTCCTGGGTTTGCCCTGCCTCTCGTCTCTCCCTCGTACAGCCACACTCACCTGTGCTCAATTTCTCAATTCGGCTAGAGGAGTTCTGGGCCCTGCCTTCTGGCAGGAAGGCCAATATGAGGAAAAGCTTCTGCCCCAGCATGAGTTTGCCACTCGCCAGGCGGGCTAAAGGCCGGTGCCTGCCCTGTGCATGGTGGTGGCCAGAAAAACATAGTGCAGACAGTCCAGAGCCATCCCAAGTGGCTTCTTGCAGGAGCAGCATTCTTGGAGAGCAGAAGAGTGCGTGAGAGAGCAGACACACACCCACATACCAAGAGTGTTCTGCTAGGAAGGAGGAAGAGGGATGGAGTCTAGAAGGCCGGTGTATCTGCAGCCTTGGAAGAGGCCTCCAGAGAAGGTGGAGGCCCGGGCAAGGCAGGGCAGAGAGGGCAGGAAGGGGCCACCAGAGACAGTCACTGGGATTTAGAGCAAGTCTCGGGTCCTTGGTGGTGTTTCTATTTACTCTCCTTGGACCATTAATCTTTCATTCTCCAATGTTAGTTTTATTGTATCATTATTTATCCAGTACTTATTTATTTCTTGAACTTAATTGGTAACCTTGATTATGAATTCTTTTTCTTTGGCTCTCCAAGGACCTCTGAGTTCTTTTCTCCACATCTGTCACATTTTCTTATGTTTTATCTCTTGGTTAGTGTTGTCTATGTTTTAGAGGCAGCGTGTCCATCTTTGTGTTTCAGAATGACCAGGCTTTCTACTCCTTGACCTACCACGTCCCGCCTTTCTGATTCTGGCGATATACTTAGTATCTCTAAATCTCATTTTCCTTGTCTGGGATGGTGATGGCATTTGTCCTGTAGGGTTGCTGTGCAATTTAAGTGGGATGAAATGGATATATGTGAATGTCTGACAAGTAGGGGCTGCTTGATGACAGCTAGCCACCCTGGTCTTCATTTTGTTATTATTTCCTCATTACAGTCACGATTAGGAGTGTATTTCTGGAATGTCTGCTGTTCTACAGCATCAGTCCCAACTTTCATGTGTGGAAGAACAACCTGACTTTGCTGGCAGGATGCAGCTTGCTCTGGCTTTTCCTCACACTTGCCATGTCACTTTGCCTTCCTGACAGTGGATCAGAGTTCTTGACAAACTCTTAGTTTTCCCATGGGAGGTCCATTCCAGAGTGAGATCCACCATGGTACTTTTTCTGGGATCGGTTTTTCTTTTTCTTTGAAATAAGGAAATTTCTGCCATGGACTCAGTCATTATTTCCAAGACAAAGGCCAGGTTTTCTGGAGGCAGCTTTGAAGCCTCCTAGCTCCAGGGTAATAATGTGGCAGGAGGCCAAAGTTACGCATTATGGTGCAGGAAGGCAGATGCAGTGGAAGGAGCAGTTCCAGGCAGCACCACGGCCTGGGGGAGGGGACGGACGTGATGTCCACATCACCCGGAGATGGCACCTCTCCTTCCCTGGTCCCGTCACCTCCACCACCCAGGGCCTGATGGGCCACCCTCAGAATTGGGCCAGATACTCGGGCCAGGCAAAAATATGTTCTGGACATCTGTAACAGACTCTCCTTGGAATGACACCAAGTTTTCCTAAGCCCCTCCTGGAGTGTCCCTCTCCCACAAGCTAGACATCCACTGTAAACAGCCCCAGCCAAGCCCTTGCTGCTGCAGGGCTCCATTCAGATGGCTGAAGCCCCATGTGGAAGACACTCAGGGTCCAAAGCTTGTGCCCTGCCCCACTGGGGATCTCATCCAGCCCCTCCCTGGCCTGCACCCCCACCAGAAGCAGCTATATCCCACACCTGGCCCTTGGAGACATCCCAAGATGCAGCCTTGGGCGTCACTTTGCACTGGTGCTAATTCTTCAGCTCACCCACTGGTATGAAGTATCACAGAATTCCTTCTGGAATATTCTGGAATTTTAGCTTTTTTAGGGTTGGCTTTTACTGAGCATTCCTTTTCCCTTGTTTCTTTCCCCATTCCCTAGATGATTTTGTGAGTATTTTAGCAGGAAATACTCATGAAAGTTGTTGGGCCCAGGGGGAATATCTCTAATATTTTCTCTAATATTTTTACCATCGACTTTGTCATCTTCTCAGATGTGTCTCTCTCAGGCTCTTTCAAACACTCAGTTTTCTGTAAATTTAAGGTTGCCCTCTCAGCACCATGTGTCCTTTTAATGACATTTTTTTGCTGGATTGTACACTCAACCTTTTTTTATATAAGAGGTGTTCCTTTGAGATGCCGCCAACCAATCTCATCGGAAGTTTATGAGAAAACCCAATATGCTTCAGTTCTACTGCCGAGAGGGCTTGGCAGTCACTGCGTGGGCCAGATTTACCCTCGGCTCCAGTGCAAACACAGCGGATCATTCTCCAGGCTTTGTCCTATGCTGGCTGGTTCCAGAGTGGTCTCTGGGGCTCAGCTTTCTTGCCAGAATGTTCATGACATCACTCATATTATTAATAATTACAGGTTATTCACAGATGGACGGGCAGATGGACACACGGTGACAGAGATTTGTTTAATCTCAGCAAGCCTATTTCCCCTACACATTTCCCCTTGCCCACTCTTGCTGCCTCTCTGGAGGAAAAAAATAATAAAAAAACAAAATGTCTATGAAAGAAAAATGAAAATCCTGTCGGAGGTTTTGTTGCATTTTCCCCCCTCCAGGAGGAAAAACTGACCTATTTCCTTCCCTTTCTGGGCATTGTCTGCAAAATATGTGCCTCTGCGAGCTTTGGAACTACACACATTCTCACAGAGAGACAGAGCCCTGTCCTTCCTCCCACCCTCTACCCTCAGATTGCTGCATGCTTGACCTGTGGCCCAAATTCACAGGATGGGGGGGATGGTTAATAACTCGCTTTATTTCATTCTGTTTTGTTTGATATTCACCAGTGACTACAGTTACTCCCCAGAATTCTGGAAGGAAAATGGAGCACCTTTCTGCCTCTGGAGAACAAGAAACTGAGTGTGAAACGAGGGCCACTGAGCGCCTCTCCTTGGTCAGCTGTAGAGGGGACCAGACCCACTTGTTCAAGATTTGAGGGCGTATAGCTTGCCAAAGTTGACTTTGGCCTAGACAGAAAGGATACCATTTTCAGGAGGATGGTGGAGAGAGCTAACAACTATCTGACGCTACAGACTAGGAGAGGAAGAACTTTCTGAACCACACATCATCACCAGGCACTCTCAATCCACTTATGGTCCATAGACACTCCCACTCATCTAAAGCCACGTGCTCCATGACTGCCCAGTTTCTCTTTCCTGTTCCCTCATCCCATCTAGCAGCTCCAAACCACAGCCCTCCCCAGGCCCAAGTACCACATATGAGTCATGATTGAGTAAAAATGAGACAACGTTTTCTCCCTTGGACTGTTAACCTTATTTCTTTTCAGCTCCGATCTGTGCTTCTCTTCCCCAGATATAAAAGGTTTAAAATCTTTTTTCTAGGCTCTTCAAGGATTGAGTCAGAGACCTCTGCATGTCATTGAAACAAGAAGGCCCACACGGTCCTCGCATGTCCTGTTAGTACCTGTACCCTCCAGATTCTAGGACAGTCATATACAATGCGACAGTGGCCATGGAGTATGCTGTTGGAGCATGGAAGACTCGATTGCATTATCACTCAACTGAAAAACAGAAGGAGAGAGACATTGTCAGACAACGTCCCACCTTGTACGAGTGTCTCTCCACTCAAAATGCACTGGGAAGAAAGAGTTACTGATCATTTTTTAAAGATCCAGGTCTTTGACTGTGTTCAACCTGCCTTGAGCTGCCTTCCTGCCAAATCTCTGCATGTGTGCAAACACCACCTGGCCATCAGAGACTTGGCAGCTGGGCTTCGATACAACTTGTGTAAACCTGGCCTAAAACTACCAAGCATTTCTACATTGCTCAAACCCAGAATATTGGGTCTTCTACAAATTCTGTGGCTATCAACTGAACCTGTCCTTTTCTATTAAGAGCCAACCCATTTGCAGGCTGGAAAAGGTGGCTATGGTGGCTATATTTTAGATTCCCTTTTTCAGAATTTTCGACCTGTAAGGTCTTAATTTCGAGACAATGCCTGGGTCCGTAGTAAAAGCTTAATAAATAAATTCTTCTTCAATAAGAAGATCATAATATAAAATCATGGACTCCAGCCTCCCAAATGTAATCTCCTCCATCCCAATGCAAAGGGCAGGTTCATTGTGAAATAAGTTAGCAGCAGAGAGAGAGACCAGTCTGTCTTTGTTGATACATGCTGCACGCAGCTTATTAAATATTGAAACTCTTTACAAATGTTTACTGACTGTACAGTCCAAATCATCTGCAGTGACCAAGAATCCATGGATCTGACAAATCACACCCAGCTGCGCCCACATCTCTCAACAGAAGCTACTAGTGGTGGTGTCCTAGGGACCAGGAGAGGGTGCTATAAACCACCAGCCACCTCTTTGGGGCATTTTTCTGATGGCAACAAATGGACGTATGCCAGGGCCTCACCCAGTTTCTCAGTGAGCAGAAATGCACACGCAGGCCAGTTGGCCAGGCTGGGCTCTAGTCTGAGGCCGGCTGAGGTAGCCCAGCTAACTGGCCCACCTGGGGCTCCTACCATTGACCCTGGCTTCATTAGTATGATGCTGTTGCCCCCTGAGCCAATGAGGCTGCTGAAATATAGATCAACTGCCTTTTCCCAATTCCCCCTTCCTCTGGCAGAGGTGCTAATGAATAGGGCAGTGGCCAAAGAGTGCAGTGGAGAAGAAATAGATTTGGGAAAGCCACAAATTGGATAATATTCCTCTGGACAGTGGCAAGAGGGTCCACAGAGCTGTCTATGCAAAACTCATCTACCTCACAGCCCCTTCTGATCCCCTCACTGGTGTATCAGGTTTCCCAGTTTCTCCAAAACCCCTCCTGTACCCCCTGGGCACCACCCCATTTGCATCACTCACAGACCACAGACATCCTCCCTACAGGTCCCAGGACCTGAAAGCAAGATGATGCTCTCCCGCCCAACCTCGGGACTTTTAAAAAGTAAAACATATGTGTGTGAAATTAAAATCAATTTACTCCCAGATTTTCTGGCTGTAAAGTGGTGAATAAGCTCGTCAGAGGCAGGGTTTGTTTGTTGCTGGGGTCCTGAGCCTAGGCTGGGCTGCCCCTCAGGTGCACTGCAACACAGGTCCAGCTCCCACCACAGTGGGCAGCGCCAGAGTCCCTGGTGACCACCTGCTCCCCATTCTGCTCCCATTGCCCTTCCCTGGGCTTGTCTCCTCCAGTCCCAGAAAAGCCCAATTTCCCTTCATCACCCAGGAAGTCCTCTCCCTTCCAAAACGCCCGTTCGTTGTGGAATGGTAACCTTGATTGCCCTTCCTGGAGCAGTTATTTTCAACATCGTCGCGTTACCACTCTGTGAACTTCATCTACCTTGTGATGCTGAGGCCGGCGTGGTAATTCCATTTTTCTTAGCAGTGCTAAGCAATCATCATTTATCTTAAAAATTGGAATATTCCTCCAAACACATTCATGAGACTGTTGGGTGTCTGTTCCAATGAGACTCAGAATCTTAGAGAAAGTATTTCTACCTCCTTCCCCACATTCTAAAGCTAATATGAAAAAAGAGATAGGGTTGATGTGTTCTATAGAAACAAAGATTTAGGGGAAACAGACATTGAAATGCATGAGGTAAAATATATCCAAAAATATAAGCTCAAAATTTCATTCTGTAATGAAACAAATACCGAGGAGAGGGAGAAATTCTAATCGCATACATAGAGATCAAGAACATATTGCATTTCTATGTAAAACAAACTGATTTATCAGAATTCAGAAAGAAATTAGAATTATTCATTCATAACTCCATAGACAAGGTTTCGCCTCTAACTTCTGACTAATCCCTATTTTCATCACAACTGGGAAGGCAGAAGTAGTCAGGCTTTTTACTTTGGGGACATTTGAGGAAGGAAAAAGATGGCTTCTGCCTTTTTGTAAAAAGTGTGGCATCAATAATTCTGGGCTGAGGTGTGCTGCGTGTATCCCATCAGAGAAGTGGTGGAATTATGACCTACTTCCACAGCCCACACCACTGCATACTGGGGGCTGATCTTGGAAAGGCCAGAGCAAGCCAGTGACCAAGGACATTAAATCCTTGTCCTTGTCAATTCTGTCAAATGTCAGAAATTAACTTCTTGGCATCAACCAGTAAACATGTGCTCCAGGCTGGGGAGAACCTTCAGCACTTTATCTGATCTCCAGGCAGGAGGGTCCATTTAACTTCACATCCTGAATAAACTCCACTGTCTGCAGGTAGCACTGGCCATGCGAAGCCACTGCCCATCTACGTGGCCATCAGGGATCGCAGAGGGGATAGTCTTTATTGTCTAGTGAGCAGTATCAGGAATACCTGCCCCGACTGTCAAACCAGCCCTACCAAGTGCCACGAGGAGACATCATCCACCTGTGCCCAGAAGACACTCTCAACAGAGACGCCTGGCCCAGAAGAAGGCTAAACAAACTATGGCTTAGCTAGAAATTGTTACTTCGTTTAAGATTCTGATTCAAGTTTAAATTGGCAAATGCAGTGTGTGTGCACGTACAAGTGTGTGTATATGTACAAGTGTGTGTGTACAAGTGTGTGTGTATGTACAAATGTGTGTGTGCAAGTGTGTGTACATGTACAAGTGTGTGTGTACAAGTGTGTGTATATGTAAAAGTGTGTGTATGTACAAGTGTGTGTGTATATGTACAAGTGTGTGTGTATATGTACAAGTGTGTGTGTATATGTATATATGTACACACACACAATCACGCATCACTTAACTACAGGGACACATTTGGAGAAGCATAATAAGTTGTTAAGTGACATCAGAACTGGGCAAAGAACACAGTGTGCACGTGCCCGAGCCCAGCCGGTGGGGCCGGCCTCACAGCTGGGCCGCTCCATACAGCCCGTCGCTCCTGGGCTGCACCCCTATAGGTGACTGGACTGACTACTGTGGGCAACTCAGGTATAACACAAGGGTCAGTATTTGTGTAGCTACACATATCTAAACACAGAAATGGTACAATAAAAATAAGATATAAAGGAAAAAGTGGCACAGCTTCATAGGCCTTCAGCATGAATGGAGCTTACAGGGCTGGACGCTGCTCTGGGTGAGTTAGTGAGTGGGTGGGAGCAAGTGTGGGCCTTGGATGTCTCTGCACACGACCGTAGACTGTGTAAGCACGGGCTCATAGGCAACGCTGAATTAATGAAAATATTTTTCCTTAATAATAAATCAATCTTAGCTTACTGTTGATATTTTACTTTATCAACTTTGTAATTTGTTATTCTTTTGTAATACCGCTTAGCTTAAAACAAAACATATTGTGCAGATGTTAGAAATGTCTTACTAACTTTTTGAATTAATAGGGTACATGTTTTCTTAACAATAATAAGTATGGTAATACATTAACCAGTAACATAGTCCTCTTTTATTAACATTTTTTAGTACAGTAGAACCTCTGTAAGTTGACCACCCAAGGAACTGTAAAAAACTGGTCAACATATGGAGGTGGTCAACATACAGAGATGTTCAACACATGTAGAGGGTCAACATATGGAGGGAGTCGACATATGGAGGTGGTCAACATAAGGAATTCCATTGAGTACATGTGGTGCACATCTGGTTTATGAAAATTAGGTCAACTTCAGGAGGTGATCACCAGTGGAGGTTCTGCTGAATTCCATATTGCACATAATTATGTTGCTGTCTCTGTGGGGGACTGACTGGATGGCAGGTGTGTTCACAGCAGCAGCATCTCCACAAAGACAGGAGCAATGCATTGCACCGCGAGGTTCTGAGGACCAGCAGGTAAGAATTATGGAGCTCCATGATGCTCTGATGGACTCAGCCATGGTATGTGCAGCCTGCCACTAGCAGAGCGTCATTACTCGGTGTGTGACTATTCACCAGCAGGAGAAGCAGTTGAAGACAGCGTCATCTGGGCTCTGACAGTCTGGAGGTCTACACATACCTGTCCCTGGGTGGTGGGGGAATTAGTGGGAAGTGGTGGGTAATCCTGACAGAAGGTGGCTCCTTTCAGCAGCTCTCTGCTTCGTTAAAATGTCCTCTAAAATCCAACCAGAAAAGGAGGTTTTCCCCATTCCTTGTATAATATTATGTGACAGCTTTAACTCGAGGACGGTATCTTATGTCAGGGCAAAGACCAGTGTCCTGAGGTGGAAGGCGCCCACTCTCCTGCTCATCATAGAGACCTCAGTGACAGCTGGAGCACTCACTTGTGGTCTCCTTTTCATCTGTCCTCAGGGAACCCAGCTTGTGACCACATCTCACTCTCCCTCACAAGTGGCTCTGGGTGGGAGGATGGTTGACCCCCGACACACATACACATACAGCTCTCATGGTTGAGAAGTTTCAAATAGTTCAGATGACATACGCTGATGCAGAACTGAAAATCTTATTGTAGACACATTTATTTTGTCGTTCTAAGCAAAGAACTGACTTTTAAAAAAAATACCACCCCAGCCCTGCTCAAAACAATTTTATGATATTCGCAAGTTCCTCACAGTACTCCATCAAGACTTCTGAACCTGTTTGTGTAGGCAAATCACATCAAGGGGAGATGGTTGGGACTCTTCAAGTGCAGATGCTGGTAGAGGCACTCCAGGGGGCCCAGAGATCCTACCAGCTCCCGAGCGACCACACAGGACCACACTCAGCAGCTAGGACTCCCCAGGGCTCTGCCTGCTCCTGGACCATCTTCTGGGACCTCCCAGCTCCGCTGGGCAGAACTGCCTTCAGGTACATTCTAGATTAAGTTCAGTCCATAAGATGACATTGAAGTTCTAACCCCCATTACCTGTGAACATATTTGCCTTTTGCAGCTAATCAAATTAAAGTGAGGTCACTAGTTTGGTCCCTATTCCAATATAACTCGAGTCTTTACTCAAGGAGAAAGTTGAACACCAAGGACTTGCATGGACAAAAAAGGTGGTGAAGACGAAGGGCGAATGACCTGTACATGCTCAGGGACACCTGAGGCCATACAAAGGTGGGAAATAGGCCTGGACAGAGTGTCTCCCCCATCCTCAGGGGAGCCAGCCTGGCTGACACCTGGGTCCTGGGCTTCTGGCCTCTGGGACCATTAGATAGAACATTTTTGTTGCTCAAAGCCCCCCAGTCTGCAGCACTTGGTCATGGTATCCCAGGCTAACTGGTACCAGATATTTGAACACTCTACATCCTTGTCATTAAAACAGTCATGTTCCCAAAGGGGTGGGATTAGGGACCCATCCTACCCATGGGAATTTTGTATATTTCTTTATACAGGACTAGCAAACATACAAAAACAAACTATTGTTGGGCTCTGTCCCTGACCCCCCATTGATAGATGCCTGTTTAAGTCCTTGGCACATGGTGTCAACTCTGTCCTCTGAGTGGGGCCACCTCCTATCATCACATAGCCTGTGGACCTCCATGTGGTTATTATCAGGTGATGCATTTGGGGAACTGAGTATGCAAACTGTGGCCAGACCATCCATAAACACAGAACTTCAACCCATGCCTTCTGGAGCAATTGGCCCCAAATGCTCAAGATTTGGTCCACAAATGCCAACTTTCATCATTTTTGCTCCTGATTCCAACTCAGAACCAGAGAAGGATGGCCTGCTCCTGGCTAGTCCACCTTCAGCTTTCCCAGGCCAATGGCCCTGATCAGAGCACACCCAGAGCCCTCCTTTCTTATCAAAAGGCTTCCCCATGCCCCTGCTGGCCTGGGAGTCCCTGCCATATGCCAGCGACAAGGGCAGAGCCCCTCACTATAGCAAGCTCTGAATGTACAGTCCCTGTGGGCTCCTGTCTGGGTAGTCTTCCTCTGTCCCCAAGCTTGGCTCTGATACTATGGCCACAGATTCCATGAGGGGAGAGCTCAGTGCTGAACACATCACAGGTTTTAGGAAATATTTCTGGGATGGTGAAAAAAGTGAATGAATGCTGTCATGACAACAGTTAAGTATTTGTTGAATGAGCAAATGGGTTTTGCACAACTCCTTTATCTGGGAGAAGAAATCACTGAAGAAAAGGAATCGCATGGCTGAGGGTTGACTGACTTTCGGTAGCTCTGGGCTTCAGTCAAACTGGGGGAAACAGGCAGATTGTGAGTCTCCACTTCCCAACACAATGCACATTCTTCTTTCAGCCTTGTTTATTGTGGTATTTTTCAAATTATAATAAATTTGCTTTCTTCTGAATATTCAGATGCTTCAAAAGGTACCCAAAGGATACAATTAGCCCCTGGGGAAATTGCCATTATGTGCACATATCATATTTTGCATGGGCTTTCCATCAGCTACATAATTTATATGCTTCTGCATAATTTTGCCTCTTTTTATGTTTCCTATGTGTTTGTGAGATAATCTAGAAGTCAGTTTCCTACCGTTGGAAACACAGAAGGAACTCAAGTCAATGTTGTTCTTCACCCACTCTGCCGGACTTCCAGTGAATCCCCTTCCAGAAACCTCAGGAGACCATGGCTTTTCATAGGCACCAACATCAAGGTGTGAAAAGTAGACGGTTCTAGGAGCTTTCAGGAATGAAACAGAACCTTGTCCATTTTCATACTCTTCTGGGTATTCACTGGGGTCTCTGATGAATGGTGCTAGCATTTTAAAGCTCTTTAAACTGTTTATAATCCTCGCTTTGGTTTTGAAATAGAAAAATAATGCCAAAATTAATGGCTTTTTAAAGCTTCTGATGTGAGTTGGTTGCATACACATTTCCCTAAAACCGAGAAAGTCTGTCATCTGGGGAACAGGTGAGTTGTGCATAACGCTGGGTGGAGTTTAATTGATTTTTCACTCTCAACGGGCTTTTCTGTTTTCTGTATCTTTAATTTCTGTCTCTCTGGTGTGTTATTCACTGCTCGCATCTCCTCACTGGGCAGCTGGTAGACGGGAGCAAGTGGCCTCAGCTGAGCCACAACCCTCCTTGTGGAGCTCGGGTCAGCCCTCCCGTCAGTCTTGCCAAAATTGAGAACATGCAAACATTTGCCTCAGTCTGCTCTCTCGTGAAGAAGTAGTTATGCGAATTTTACACTACAAATGACTTCCTTCCAGGCCAAAGAACACAGACATTTTAAGAAATTATCCTGCTGACGCCATCATTTTCACAGATGAAGAGAGTGAGCCTGAGAGAGGTGCAGGAACCTCCACCCTAAAGCCACGCCACGGAGGAGAGAGGCTGAGTTGGTTCCATCCCTGCGCCTTCCACCTCTCAGTCTGGAGCTGTCTCGGGGAAGGGCCGCGGCAGGGTGGATGTCACAGAGCTGCTCACTGCCAGGGCCATCGCACACTTGGACAAAGCAGCCAGTGAGGAATGGGGGGCTTCCCATACACTGGGGCAGAACTGACTGACCACAGGGATTCCTGCCTCCTCCAGGTACCCTGGAATATTACTCAATAGCTCACTGCTCCCCAGTCGGGGTCAGGAGACCCTCTGAGCATAACTGCAAACCCCCCCATCTCTTCTACCTACGTAATCACTGAAAAGCAAAATGCACCCCCAACCACCCAAGGTAGACGTAACAAATAGTACTGGAAAAACGGGGTGGTCAGACAGAAAGACGATAGGGCAAATTTTTTCCCAACATTTTAGCAAACAAAAATAGTTCCTATTAGAGCACAATGAATAATGGTGTATTAAAATTGGTTTACAAGAATGCTGGTTCAAAACTTCTAATATTCTATAGCATAAACCTCAACATCAGTGAGAGCCACGACAAACGTTGAGAGATCTGCAAACGCAAAGCATCCGGTCCCCTCGTCCTGACGCGAAGCTTTGCCAAGAGACAGGGAGGAAGAAAACGCCACTTCCATTGGGGTTGTTAGTGTTGTGTACCCGAAAATCATTCCAGAAATGGGAAGGGACTATGCAAGATGTCCGTATCTACATGTGTAAAATATGGGTCTGTGTGTTACCAAGTCCCTGTGTGTGGCTGAAGAGCTGCCTTTGCTAAGGGGGGGTCCTCGCACAGGATAGCGACCACCCTGTCCCTCATGACTGTGGCCTGTCACCTCAACTCTCTCTGTCTCTCCCTCGTCTGTCCTTTCTGGTGGCTCTGGTACTCTCCTTGTGCTCCCCCAACATGAAAGCCTCATTCGGATAGAGGCTCTTGCTCCTGTGCTTTACAGATCCTGTCTGATTTTATTACCTAGATCAACTTCCCCTTAAAGGAGAACCAGAGCACTCCTCAGGGAGGGGAAGAGACCAGGACCTAATTGAGGAAAAGGAAGGATGACAACCAAGATCCCCAACTTGCCACCCATAGTAAGCACCTCTACACAGCTCTGATGGAAAGCTTTTAAATTGAGAATTATCGTCTTTTGGTAACAAAGGAGATGGTGACTGCATTTCCCTATGGTAAATAAAATAGCAAAATATTTGAGGACAAGGATGATCTCTGCACCTCATCTTACTCAAACACCACCAAAAGTAGAAAATGAAGCTACAAATAGTGTAAAAGAGCCCGTTGCCATGGCAGGGTGTGAGTTGAAGTTGGCTGTGACCAGGCAGGGAGCATCCTGGTAGAAGACATCTTTCCTCTGCAGGTCAGAAGTTTGAAAACACCCTCCCCTGGAGGGATCCATGATTTCTTCAACAGCTTGTCCAAGCAAAAATACAACAGAGAAGAGAACTCCCACCTGAAGCTACCCTCAGAGTATGTGTATAAGTGGTACCAGGGTGCCACTGAGGGAATTCTGTTCCTATCAAGAATCCACCCCTTCCAGCAGAAGCAGAGGCCATTGCAGAGAGCAGAGAGCTGGAGCTTAAAGGTCAGCCCTTGCTCAGTAGCTCTCATGGCCTGTTGAACCGAAAAAACTGAATTATGTAATTGGTTATTTATTATGTGTTTCTTCTACTATAATCTCAGTTCTGTGCAGGCAAGAGCCCTCACTAGCTTTTTTCCAAGCTCAGCACCCAGTGGGGGCCCTGCACAGAGCAGTGCCAGGTCAGTACTAGACGAGGGAGTAAATGAATGGATAAGCAGAGTAGGAAGATCTTTGAAGAAAGAATCCACCTGCTAGGATTACCCAGGATGCTCTCTCCACCCCCCTGCAGGGGTCCTCTGGCTTTTAGAACAACATGCTAGCCCTCATGCTGGCCCAACCTATGTGGGTATTTAAGTAGCACCAGGAAAGGTGAAACCCACGCAATTTCTTTGTGTCCATTCACCAGACCTGGAGAGACTCTCCGCGTTCAATAATAAATGAAGGAAAAACCAAAACCCAGAGATTCTCGACATGAAAAAATGAGGAGAACTCACTATGTAGGAAAAAATACATACAGAATCTTACAAAAGTAAACTTCAGCGAAATTCTACGGCATCTATTGGAATGCTCCAAAATGTCTTTATAAAATAGAAGAGCCCTTAGAAACAAGAGATGGAGGACGAGAGAATTCCAGGGTGAAAGGCACTGCATGGTTAGAGGGACGACAAAGAAGAGCAAATTAACGCCAAGTAACACATCCCAGCTGAAAACACAGGGCCAGGGCTCTGAACAAGGAGACTAGTGACAAGAGAAAACACCAAGCGTCAGTGACGGAGTCGATGACCTTCCAAGGAGTGAGAGCTCAGATGAAAGGAGCAAAGCAAAATGACGAGAGAGGACGTGATAGATACGAAGGACAGAGAATGGAGATCAGATTGCTTTTCATGGAAAAGAGACTGAAGTAAATGGAATAGACGCAATGTCTGCAGAATAAATCTTCCTTAAGACAGAAGAATCGAAAAGCTTGAATCCAAAGTCTGAAATCATTTACCACCAGCAAAAATTGGATTTGCACTTTAAAAAAACCTCATAGGCATACGCTGATGAAAGTGTTGAGTTTTAAGGATTAATAAAAAATACATAAAAATATGACAAGCATCCATGCAGGAAACAAAAACGAAAGCAGAAATGCAAAGGCATTGCTTTAAAAAAAGGAAGTCACAATTGCTCCAAATTTCTCCACTGCAACATTAGATTCCATATTTTGTAGAGTTTTAAGACCCCAGGAAGACTGAAAAAATTGTACAATTAATTAGTATCTTTATACTGAACAACTGAACATCAAAATACAATGTTTTAGGCTTGATATTGACAGAGCATATGCTTTAAAATTGTATTGTTAAATTAACAAAAATAAAATAAAAGTGAATCAGAAACTTAAATTTAAAACATTCAGCTATGAAAGCACTAGAAGAAAACACTGGGAAGACACCCCAAGACACTGATTTAGGCAAAAAAATTCTTCCTAAGACCTCAGAAGCACAGACAACCAAGCAGAAATGGCAACTCTTGGGGACAGACTTGGTTGTGAGCCTTCAAGTCAACATTTCTAGACACTGGAGAAGTAACAGCCTCCATCCAGAAAGGGCCCTGGGCCCCCTGGTTGCCATACCACAGAGTCCACTCCTGGGGAGATGGACCAAGCCTCAGGAGCACTCCAGCCCCTTCCAGGCAGACCTGATTCAGACTCCAGCTTGTTCCCCCAACTCCCTCTCTGATCTTCCCCTCTGCTTTTCCCTTCGCCCATTGCTAGAGTCCAAGCAGTGTGATCTAGGACCATTTCAGCTTCCACACCCCTATGGCCAGCTCTGAAGGGCATCACACAGCTTACCTCCAGAGGATGCTGCTCATACCACACTCTGCATCAGTCACGCAGCACCCAGACCACATCCCTATATGAGGGGGTCTGCTTAATTTGGGGCCTCCAGTATAATACATTGGGAGAGCAACCCCTGTTCTCACAAATCACTGGCATATAATCTCTTAAGCCCTAAGACTGTCAACTTTTCCAGAGGTGGTTTCTCAACAGGTTCTTTAAATGCACCATAGTAAAAACTGTCTCTCCACAGTAAAATCAGAACCGGGCTCTCAGAAAGAATCTAAATGAAAACAAATATTTAAAATTGTTCCCTTTCACCACATTTATTTAACATAGTGCTGAAAGTTCTCGCCAGAGACATTAGGCAAGAAAATAAAATCAAGGGAGCCAAGTGGGAAAAGAAGAAATCAAACTATTGCTGTTTGCTCACAGTATGATCTTATATCTAGAAAACTCCAAAGATTCAACTAAAAGACTCTTGGAATTGATGAATAAATTCAGCAAAGTCTCAAGTTACAAAATCAACATACACAAATCAGTAGCTTTCAAATATGCCATCAACAGTAAAGCTGAGAATCAAATCAAAGATGTAATACTTCTCACAGTAGCAACAAAGAAAGTAAAATACCTAGAAACATACCCAACAAAAGAGGTGAGAGACCTCTACAGGGCGAATCACAGGACACTGAGGACAGAAAGAGGAAGGGAACAGGTGGGAAAATACCCTATGCTCACAGATCAGCGGCATCAACATTATTAAAATGGCTTTACTACCTAAGTGATTTAGAGATTTAATGTAATTCCCATGAAAATAGCAATGCCATTTTTTTCAGCTCTAAAAAAAAAAAAATTAGTTCTACTCTTCAAATGGAACCAGAAAAAGATCCAAATAGCCAATGCAACTGTACACAATAAGAACAAGCAGGAGGCATCACTTTACCACACTTCAAAGTATACTACAGGCTGTTGTAACCAAACCAGCATGGTACTGGTACCAAAACAGAGACATAGACCTACAGATCAGAACAGAGAACCCAAAGATGAAATCATCATCATATTCTTGTGTGATTTTTGACAACACACAGGTGGGGGGAAAAGGATCCTTTTTTAGTAAACGATGCTGGAAAAACTGGACAGCCACATGAAAAAGACTAAAACAGGATCTGCCCTGCTTATCGTTCACAAAAATTAACTCAGGATGGATGAAAGACTTAGACCTTAGGCAGGAAACTATAAGAATACTAGAAGAAAATATTGGAAAACTAGAAAAATGCTTATTTATATTGGCCTTATAAAAAATGCATAAAGACCCCAAAAGCAATCACAATATAAATGAATGGGACTTGATCAAATTAAAGAGCTTCTGCACTGCCAAGGACACAATCAGAAGAACCAATCGAAACACACGGAATGGGAGAAAATTTTCACATGCTACATATCTGATAAAAAATTGATTACCAAAACCTACAAAGAATTCAAGAAACAACCAAACAACCCCATCAAAAAGTGGGCAAAAGACATGAACAGAAACTTTTCAAATGAAGTTCTATGAATGGCCAAAAAACTCATGGACAAATGCTCAACATCTCTTATCATCAGGGAAATGCAAATCAAAAACACAATGAGATATCACCTAACTCCAGTGAGAATGGCTGGTATTAAAAAGTTCCCAAACAACAGATCCTGGCATGGACGCAGAGAGAAAAGAACTCTTATACACTGCTGGAGGGACTATAAACTAATACAACCTCTATGAAAATTGTATGGCGGTACCTCAAAGAACTTAAATTAGACCCACCATTTGATCCAATCCCACTGCTGGATGTATATCCAAAGGTCATTGTATATAAAGGACTCTTATACTCAAATCTTTATAGCAGCACAATTTGCAATCACAAAGATGTGAAAACAACCCAGTGGCCCATCAATACATGAATAGATTAATAAAATGTGGTATAAACATACTGTGGAATACTACTCAGCTGCAAGGAAAAATGGTGATCTAGTGTCTTTTTATAACAACCTGGGGGGACCTGGAGACCGTTCTTCTAAGTGAAACATGGAGAAAAAACACATGTACTCAATACCCAGCTGGAACCACTCGACTGGCCCTTAAGGGCACATATGCAGGTAAATTTCCATGAAAATCGAGCTTGAGGAGAGGAAAAAAGGAGATGGGTATGGTGCACACTGTGTGGGTGGGGGGCACATTTATAACCTTGGCTCAATTTGTGCCCCCAAAAGTGTGTAAATAAAACACACATACCCTCTAATATTCTTGCAATGAAATAAAATAAAATAATGCTTTTTGGTTAGACATCTTCCTAACTTTTGTTTAGGATGTTTCTTTCAAGTCTAAGTGAAAAGTTTGTAGAAGGAAAGGAATCAGACATCCTGAAATCATAGAACATAGGATCCCAGCCCTAAGGAGAAGGAACATCAGAGCTCCCCACAGCAGGTGCTGGATGAAACCGAGGCACAGGTGAGTCCAGGGAGTCACCCCGGGCATTGCAGTGAAAGCTTCCAGCCGAGGCCATCCCTGACTCTTCTGCCTTGTCCTGCCCACAGCTGAAGAGTCTCCCAGGTACACAAACTCTTTTTGCAAATGTGTCCCTTTCCCTAAACCTGAAAATTGTGTGGACATTTGTCTAGGTTCTAACTGGTCACAGAATGAAAGGATTAGCATGGCCAAATCCATCTTCCCAAACTTCCTGGGACAAATGACCACACATGCTCTGCAGAGTGTCTGGAGACAACACCCCAGAAGTCTGGCCCAGAGGGAGCCAAACAAGCTGCTAAATTATTTGAGGAACATAGGAGGAATACCTGCTGTTTCCCTTAATTTTTATTTACCATAATTAATGTGTTCAACTCATGCAACTTGCACATACATGGAACAAATAGCTGAGAAAATAATGAATATGCTTTATTAAAAAGTTCAAACAAAGTAGGAAAAATTCAAGGGTTAGTCACTCACCATAGTATCTAGTTACATAAAAGCATATAGACAGATACATTAAATTCAGTTTTAAAACAACTAGCAAAGTATCTAGTTATGACCCCAATTCTTTCCCATGGTCTTATAGGGATAACAAATGTAATATTGCTTTTTTCTTTTCTTTTTTTGAGACACAGTCTCACTGTGTCGCCCTTGGTAGAGTGCCGTTGCATCACAGCTCACAGCAACCTCAAACTCTTAGGCTTAAGGATTCTCTTGCCTCAGCCTCCCAAGTAGCTGGGACTACAGGTGCCTGCCACAATGCCCGGCCATTTTTGTCGTTGTTTAGCAGGCCCGGGCCGGGTTCGAACCCACCAGCCCCAATGTATGTGGCCGGCACCCTAACCACTGAGCTACGGGCACCCAGCCACAGCTGTAATATTTCTTAGACGTATGGTCCACCCGGAAGATATTTTAAATCAAAATCAACTCGTTTGTGATTTTTTCACAAATCTTAAAAATATAAATGATATTATCTCTATAAATATGACATCATTAAAATTGTATATGATGAGATCTGTGGTTTGAAATAATAATACTTTTCATAATCAAGTCCAAGGGCAGGAGATCACAGGCACACTCTGGGAGTTGCCTAAGTTATTTGAGCTTTTTAAATTCTTTTCTGTTGTCATTTGGCTGAAAATCAAAAAAATTATTTTTACAATATAAAAACCTCTTCCTTTTACCATGATAATTTCCCTTCCAAATCCATTTCCATAGGATAAGACTTTAGTTTGGGAAGTGACTATTTCTCTTAGTGAGGACTGAGGAAAGCCCAGGGGGTTCTCAAAGGCACTTCTGGGCTTCCTCCATGCCTCTCATAGAAACGTAATCGGGTTCTGATACTACAACTTAAAGAAATCATATACTTCAAATCAACAGGCCCCTTAGGCAACTAAAACCTTTATTTGCCTTTTGTTTAAGAAAAGAAGAGAGAACATTACACAAGCAGGAAAGCTTATGGCAGGTTATTTTGTTTATTAAAATGACAACTCGAGACATTTGTTTTGACATCTGTAGTAGACAGACGCTCGGGTAGCCCATAATCCCAGCCTCCTGGTGTCCACACCCTTGTGCTCCAGTCTACCCTGGGACTGCAGAGAGGACCTGTGCCTTGCTTCTAACCAACAGAATATGGCACAGAGACAGCATGCATGTGGCTACTTGCATGAGACTGTGCCTTCACTAAGAGACTCTCCTCATGCTGGCTTTGAAGAAGCAAGCCACAGTGTTGTGAGCTGGACCACCCACAAGGTGCCAAGGGTGGCCTCCAGCCAACAGCCACCAAGAAACTTGGGCTCCCAGTCCTTCAGTGGTAAGGAAGTGAACATTGCTAAGAAACACAGTGCTCTGCAAGCAGATCCCTCCCCACAGAACCTTCAAATGAAAACACAGTCCCAGCACCAATACTTGGACCATAGCCTCGCGAGGACACGGCTGAGCTGTGCTCAAATTTCCAACTGATAGAAACTAAGATAATAATATGTCACTTCAAAGTATTAAATCTGTGTGATTGTTACACAGCACTAGGTAACCAACACAGGGTCCATGCCCTGTGGGGCAAACCTCCTCCCATTCTGCACCAGTGGCAGAAACAACCAGCCATCGTGATGGCCTCTCCTGCATGAGTTCCATGCAGGCCCTTGGCTCTGCTGTCCTGTGCCAAGCCCCCGGCCCTATTGCTTGAGCTCTCAGTCTCTCCCGTGGTCTCAGTACAGCCTAAAACCTCCAGCGTGGCACCCACAACCTCTGAGCAGGGGAGTGGCCAGCTACCATCTTCCCTCTCTCCTCCTTTCACTGAACACCACCACGCTCCGCTTCACACCCTTGCCTGTCCCCTTCCAGGACACTCACCACACACCTTGCATTTCTGAGCCTATTCAGGCTCCACAGAAACCCAGGGGGTGATCGTCGTTATTCTCATTTTGCACAGGAGAAAGTGGAGGCCTGTGACTTGCCCAGGTGAGTGCTGGCCAGTGGCTGTCCTGGGACTGGAACTCAGAACTTCTGAAACCAGATCCACTGTCCCCCTCCTCTTTCTTATCCGAGAATGGCTCAGCTTCTCTCACACTGGTCAGCTTCAGTGGCAGGCCTGGTCATGGGCAAGGCACTGGCCTAGAGAGGTCAGTGGCTCAGGACTGCACTGAACGTCTGTTCCTTACCCTCTCACCCACCCGCCACCTGCTCTGTGCCCAGGGGGTGGACCCCTCTGGGTGCTCCCACCCAGATGCTTTACTCCTCAGCTTCCAGAGGAGACGAGTCCATGAGAGGCCCCTGCAAGAGGCCCAGAGGGCCAGGGGCTGGGCCTGGGTGTGCTCCTTCCGATCAGCTTGCCTACCGATGGGTGATGCTTCCTTCCATCACAGCCACGGCTACCTCTGGGGTGTCCTCTCAAGTCTGGGGACCACTCTTCCTTGGCCCCTCAGGGCCATGCCTGGCAGTGCTCTGGTGTCAGCAGCCCAGCGATACCACACTCCCCTGCCCACCATTGGTAAGCAGACAGCTTTGCCGAAGTCTGCTCAAATCCCCCAGAGTGAATGTGCCTCCTCCTTCCTGCCAAGCCCCAACATACAGAGACCTTGCAGGGCAGAGCTCAGGACCCTGCTCCTCTCTAGAAAATTGCCCAGATTCCACAGGGTCAGTCCAGAAACAGCAGCAGCCACTTCCCAGAGGAACCTGGTGGTTGCTGAGAGCCTTTCCTCTCTAGGCTGCCTCTGCACCCCCAGCTGCAGGGCTGTGGGGCTCGAGGCCACCTGCCTCCATGCACCGCACCATTTCTGAGCTGCCTAGAATCCACACTGGGCATGGCAGGTGGTCTGATCACACAGCACAGAGAGAGGAGGGGTTTCATTCATTGTTATCTGCCGGGGTGTACTTAACCTAACTCCAACAAGTCCTTGGAATTGTGATCTCCCAGAAGAGCTTGTATAATAACTAAATATAAACTGAGAACACCATTAAAGTTGATGACCCAGTCTGTAAGCAGTTTCAATGCATTTTACGTTACATGATTATATTTGGTGAAAGGCTGAGGGTGAGACAAGGGAGGAGAGCATATATAAAATCCGGTGGTGCCACTGTCGCTGGCATCCCCAATGCAATCAGATGCTGGTCTATGTAGCACAGGTGGCTAAATGGCAGGTCTCCAGTGGCAGCCACACAGCAAAGCCCCAAGCCTGGGCAAGCCTTTCCACACGTACAACAGATATTTCTAAATAAGCTCAAGTACATTCAACAAATGTAGAGATTCCTATTCTGTAAAGACCCCTGTTCTCTGAATCACTGGTGAGAAAGCCAAGTGCTGGTTCTCAGCTAAGGTGGTGAGAGATTGATGCAATGGACAGGCTCTGCCTGGAGTCCCCATCACTGGTAATGTGGTCTTGAGTACCCAGGGACTCCACTGGGTGTCCCAGAGGTCGCCCATAGATACATAGGGAAAATGGGAAGTTGTTGCTAAATGTGTCTTTATTTACAAATATTCATTACAATTTTACAAAATATTAACAAAACATTTTCTATGTGTTGACATATAAATGTAAAATAGATTAAAATACAACATGAGCGTTAATTTTTCCTGTGTTTGCTGATCATTGGGATGCTGTGTGGAAGTGCTGTGGCAGCCCTGTGAGCTAGAACGAGCAGAGACGGCCACAGGGGCAAGGGCACAGCCTGCCTACATCCAGGGCTTGAGGAGTCACTCCAGATGGTGAGAAATGGCTTCCTCTCAATGGATGGGTTTGTTCCTGGGGAGTGATAGTCTCTTCCTGTGGGTAGAGTAAGAAGTTGGCCTGATTTCAAGGGGAGCTATGTTCATCTTAACACGGATGACATTCTCCCCTGGCTTTACCACCTGCTCCTCGAGACCGTGTGGCCCCACTCCCTGTGCTCCTGGACAGTTGGAGAGGAAGAATAGAGTTCTGAAACATCTCAGCATTTCTTGCTTCCATTAGCCGGCACTTCCCAGATTCTCTTGCTCTGTGCTGTGGCTGTGCGACTCTGTGCTCTATCACTGGACCTGAGCATGGTGACAGCACCCGGGCTGGTGCAGGGGCCTGCACTCTTTGGCTCTTGCCCTTGCAGTTCACAGTGACACCCAGCCTCAGAGTAGCCCAGGCGGAGATGGCCCCAGAGGGCCCATCCAGCGACCAGGACAACCTCTGCCGACCTCTGCACGGCCAGAAATCAGCTGAGGTCATGGCTGCTGCCACGTGGCTGCTCGGCACTCCAGACCAGCTCCCTGGAGCCAGGACAGCCTCCCTCAATAGCAGCTGAGATTAGGAACGTGGCTGCTCGGCACTCCAGACCAGCTCCCTGGAGCCAGGACAGCCTCCCTCAATAGCAGCTGAGATTAGGAACGTGGCTGCTCGGCACTCCAGACCAGCTCCCTGGAGCCAGGACAGCCTCCCTCAATAGCAGCTGAGATTAGGAACGTGGCTGCTCGGCACTCCAGACCAGCTCCCTGGAGCCAGGACAGCCTCCCTCAATAGCAGCTGAGATTAGGAACGTGGCTGCTCGGCACTCCAGACCAGCTCCCTGGAGCCAGGACAGCCTCCCTCAATAGCAGCTGAGATTAGGAACGTGGCTGCTCGGCACTCCAGACCAGCTCCCTGGAGCCAGGACAGCCTCCCTCAGTAACAGCTGAGATTAGCAAACCCATGTTACTCAGCCAGACATCACTGGGTGGGGGCCAGTCTCCAAGGCCAGCCCCTTGGTCCCTGAGCCACCCTCAACACCCACACAGCTGGGCAAGGTTCTGCCAGGCAGGGTCCAAGCCGTGAGGACATAGCCACAACCCAACAGGGTTGGGGACAGGAAGACATACAAGGGCCGGCTGTGACTCTCAAGGATGCCCCGTGGAGAGTGCTTATGATGGGGGGAGTCATTCTTCCTCCTGCTCGCTCCGTGATTTTTGTCCTCTGCCCTCATACCCAGGGCCCTACCGGCGCTGAGACAGAGCTGCTGTGTGCTGTGCTCAGAGGCAGCGGCCTACAGGACACGTGTCAACCCACCTTGGCCTAGCACCAATCCAGGCACGGGTCTCCTGTGTCCGCATGCTGTCCTTCCTGCTGGAAGGCCTTGTGTCTGTGGCTGTCAGTAGGCTTCTCCTCTTCCTTCTGGCCATGTGCTGAGGTCGTACTCATGTGGCGGGGTCATACTTCCCGTGCTCTGAGGTGGCATCCATCACCTGACTTGCTTTGACCAGAGACGTGGGTGGGAGATGCGTCCCTTTCAGGCCAGTGCCCATTCTCCTCCTCCCCCTCCCTTACTCAGCACACGTGGGAGAGACAAGAGGGGGTCCACTGGGGATCTCGTGGCACTGCTTCCCACCACCACACCCGTGTGGAGCTGAGCCCTGCTGACACCTCCAGACGAGTCCTCAGATGAGAAGTAACCTTCCCAGTTCAAGCCCCTGAGGTCTGGGGAGGCTGCCCCTTCCACCTTCAGGGGCCTTTTACCCCAACTCTGAATCACCCAAGCAGAGTCACTTTGTTCCCTTCTCCCTTTGGGGGCATTTTTACATGTGTTTACAAATTACACACAAAGCATTTATTTCCATGTTTATTTCTCCTGAATTTATTCCTGTTTTTATCCCTGGAGACCTCAGCCAAGCTTGGGGTGTGATAGGCACTTCCTGAATCCCTCTCAATTCTCAAACAAAATGGGCCCTGGGGTGTACTGGAGGTCACTGTTGACACCCATTGGCCTGGGTTGTCGGGATCTCTGGAACATGCCATGATTCTGGAATGAAATGTCAAGTGTGCTTCTGTCTGTGCCACAAGCACAACGGACAATGGAGACTCGGGGAAAATGCAATCCCACCCTCCTGACAAGGTGGAGACAGCAAAAGGCAGCTCTCAGATGCGTCCCGTATACCTGAGCAATGCATGTCTCCAAGTCAGCAGCAGCTGTGAGCTCAGATTCCTCAGGTCTGTCTCAGCACCAAGCACTTGTGCCCTGGGCAGTGTGCTGTGGCGTGACATTATTCCCTGTGACAGGGACACTGAGGAATGAGGAACCCTTCCCACATGGCCAGCTGTGTGAGTATCAGGTAAAGACTCCAACCTGAGAAAATTAAAGCACAAAAGCTGCAGTTCAGATGTGGAAAGACCCAGGTCTCCGTGCACGTCTGCAGGGGTGCACCCCAGCCAGTGTGATGAAGGAACCCAGCACACACACTGGGCTAAGTCCGACAAGGTTTGGAGTGTGGTTCGCCACACACACTCCGGACAACATCAGGGGAAACACAGCTGCTGGCTCTGCCGAGCACAGGAGGGTTAAGTCCAGACCCAGGGCTCCTAGGCTCCAGGCCCCAGCTCCCTGCTGTGCCCAGGTGACAACAGCTAATCAGAGGGTCGGCTCAGCTGGAGTTGTGAGTCCCTGATCTACAACTATGTCACTGTCAAGGGCGTGGTGTCACATCTCATTTCTTGCTAACAGTAGTGGGCCAGGGTGACACTTTATTATCGAAACAGCTGGCAACAGGTGCGTGAGGGCACTGCGTGTGCTGAGGAGAAGACATTGATAGGTCTCTGGAGGGGAAGGTGAAACCCCAGGGGCAGTCGGAGAGAGAGCAGGGAAAGAGGGCGCGGGAAGGAGACAGCTGTGTACAGGAAGCTGAGGCCATCGGAACTGGAACCATCCCGGGAAGCTGAAGCCCTGAGCCCTCAGACCTGGGATTTTCTCAGCTCTCCCAGAGGGGCCTGGGCTCCCACCAGGTGTGGATGGGGATGGTCTGGGCCAGTGCTGCTCATACACCTCAGGGCAGTGATTCCCCTGCAAATGCAGTTTACAGTGTCATGTAGCGGTTGTTTATGTAAGTTGGAAATCTTCCAATCTCAGCTTACAGTGGAGGAGTCCCTTCCCTAATTCCACTGAGAGGCGATAGGCCTGGGGGGTGGGGGGGTTAACACTCTGTCCCTTTCTAGGATACACCCTGCCTCTGCTCCCACAGAATGATGGTTTATGCTCAGAGAGTGGATCAGATCTCCACCAGGATGAAACTGCCACTTCTTTATAATGCCCCTGTCCCTCAGAAAGGCCTATGACAAGAAGGCAAGGTAGTAGCTATCTAATCCACTCACACGCAGGTTTCCAATTTTTTTCTCTTTTTGCCAAGAACATTATTAAAAAAAAAAGTGTCGTTATGAAAGAAAAAAGTGTTAACAGCTAAACAGAAAAATATGCTAGTCTCAGCTAAAGAACAAACCTTTAAATTCAATCCACTGAGCTTTGTCAGAGGCTTGCGGTGGGAAGAGAGACATCTGTAACCACCCAGCCCACCTTCCAACTCAGGGGGTTTATTCACAGGATGTCAGAAAGACGTGGGCAGCTGACAGGATATTTAGAAAGAGACTTCAAATTAGAGGGGATTGCCCTTAACTGACAACAGAGAAGAACATAAAACTTAAAATTGACACAATTTGTCAATTTCTTTCTCTAGAAAAAAAGCAAAGACAGGCTGATTCATCATTCTAAGGCAAGCAGGGCTGTCAAAGACTGTCAGCGCTGCTGGACCCTCTGAGGGGCTCACCCCTGCTGCCCTGGCTTCTAGAGCCACACGCTGCTGAAGGGGTCACCCAGCTGGCTTGGCATCAGGCGCAAGGCCTCCCCCTGGTCTCCACCCCACTTCTCCACAGCTGACAAAATAAGCTCTGATTTGACATCAACCCAACGGGCTGGTGCAGGTAACAAATATTGGGTAAAGTCTATTCCCTGCCACCGACAGAAACTCACTCACCATGACCACCAAACTCTCCTTCCCAAAATGGGTGCTGGTGAATGTGTGAACTCTCCCCAGGGTTCCAAATCCCGTCATCCACTTTCCCAAGGTGCCTCCTGTGGCAGCACTTCTGAAGCTTGCATGTGTCCAGGACCCAGCTGGGGATCTTATTGTCCCCAGATTCAGATCCAGTAGGTCTGGCTGGTCCTACATTCAGCACTTATAACAAGCTTCCAGGCGATGTCCACAGATCACATGTTCGGCATCTCAGATCTAGAGTGAAACACAGCCTACCTCAAGGGTCTCCTCAGTCCCCAGTTACCTTATACCAAGGGTGTCTTTAAATAGCTCTGCTGCACCACCCAGACCTGGAGTGTACATGCAACCCCATCATATACCATTAAGATATGGACCAGGTGTGGAGACTCACACCTGTAATCCTAACACTCTGGATGGTCAAAACAGGAGGATCCCTTGAGGCCAGGAGTTTGAGACCAGCCTGAGCAAAAGCAAGACTTTGTGTCTACAAAAAATAGAAAAATTATCCACATGTCATGGCATCAGGGTGTGCGTCTGTAGTCCCAGCTGAGGCAGGAGGATCACTTGAGTCCAGGAGTTTGACTTTGCAGTGAGCTGTGATGGTGTCACCACACCCCACCCTGGGAGCAAGAACCTATATGTAAAAAAAAAAAAAAGATAGTCAGTGTGCCCAATGTTTCATATTTGTCTTACCTATAACTAAGGCCACATGTGTACCCCAAGGACCATCAAAGAAGGTGCCTGCCTTCTCTTTAGGGAAGATGCTGAAGAAATCCCAGCATGTGTTAATAAGGGGGGTAGGTATGAAAATAATAGAGAGGAAATGGTATTTTTATATATTGTCCAGAGTAACAGAATCTTTTTGAAGAATATTACTTTCTTCATGTATATTTAAAATAAGTTTGTCATTAACACACACCTTTATAACATGTTTTCATTACAAAAAATGTTATCTATTTGAAAAATAGATATAAAGAATAGGTTTAAAATCACCTGTAATTTTACCACTCTGCTCTTTTCCAGGCATCTGTGTTAAGGTCATAAGGTACATACTTTTATATTCCTTTTTTTTTTTCACTTAACATTTTAGCAGTGTTATTATCACATTAGAAACTCAGTAAACGTCAGTCTTGATCACGTAATGCTCTGTTATTGTTCTAATTTAGTGGTTCCTTTTGACTGAACCTTTCCATGGTTTTGTTTGATGGGGGCATTTCATTATGCATTCATTTAATTCCATAATGAATCCCTTTGTGCAAATCCTTCTTTACAACTTCAGTCCACCACATCCGAGCTGCTAGGATACGTCAGATGCTGACCATTTTCTTAGGATAGCCTCACCGTGCAGGAGATACCGGGTTAAATGATAGAGATGCATGTGCCAAATTGCTCTCTAGAAAGTTTGTGACACTTACCATTTCCAGGGATAGCCCAGAGAGAGCCTGGCTCAGCCTCAAAACTGCAGCAGCATTGAGCTCTGTGAGTTTTTACACCTTTCTAACATTTTCAAAGCAGACATTCACACACATTGTCAATGACCATATCAGTTCTGAGACCTGTTGGTGACCCATGAGTTGTCTGCCCTGACCTCTGAGGAAGGACACTCTCGAGCCTTCATTCTGGCACTATTGGAAGCAAGGTCTTGAGCCAGCAATAAATGAGTAAGCAGAGAAAAACCCAGAACCTTGTAATTGATTATTTAGTGCAAAAGAGGAAGAAAATGATCACAGGTGGTGATGGCAGATGCGACGGCCCAGGATACTTGGCAAAATACGGCACACATTGGATTGCCAGTACGACAGCATCTAAGGTGTTGACTGTCCAGGCAAATCTCTTTTGTGCCTCCATAGCAATGAATTATACATATTTTTATTTTCTCCATTTGCTTTCTTCTGTCTTTTCCAAATACTTAACTCAGTGACATCGATAGCAGATGTTGTGTGAAATTAGATGCCTAAGTGAGCTATAAAATTCTCTCAGTAAACAATGCCAGTAATTAAATACTTCAAAACAGGCCACCACTGTCACATCTCACAGTGGGCACATGACAACCTGAAAGAAGCAGCCATACGTGAGAAGTTTGGTGAGGAACGTAAATCGACTCTCATACTAGGCACCAATTCAAAGTGTTATCATTATTATTATTATTATTAATCGGTGCATACTGATTACTTTCTAACTTCCTCTCTGCTTTAGTAATAAAAGTCCCTTCTCTTCATTCCTGGAGTTTCAAGGACCCTCAGTAACAGTCTGATGTGAAAATGGACGTGCCTGAGAGACAGGGAAGGTGCTGCCCAGCCAGGCTCCAGCACAAACTCCTGAGATCATCTCCCTGGCATTGAGGTTTGGGAAGACTGTGTCCCCGAAAGAAAGTCAAAAGTTGCAACTGTGTCTCTAACACACCAAGTGTGTTAGTCCTTTTGCACGGCTCCACCACAATGAGGGTGAACAGTAGGCAAATGGTGCATTACCTGCAGCCTGGCCAAGTCGAAAGGCAGCTGATCATCACACAGCAAAGCTCCCAGAGAGAGGAGGCTGTTCCAGCTAGGATGCTGGACCGTCCACACCACAGTAACCCAGAGTGGCAATGAGACCCTTCAGCTGAGCGTCCCGGCAGCCCCACCCTTGCTTCTGCGGTGATGACTTCTCTGTCACCCAAAAAGCCGTGTCTCACCAAAGAGGTCTCTTCATCCCCAGGGACTTCTTTGGAGTCAAGAAGGGGAAAAGTAAAACTGTATTAACACCTCCAGCAAAATCAACCACAGGAAAGAAACAATAACAACAACAAAAAAATCATAAACAAAATGACACACACTCAGCCCAGCAGAGAGGAAACAACTCAAGGCCACCTTCTCCCGCTCTCACAGACCGTTCTGCTGGACAGAGGGCGTTTTCCTCCTTTCCTCCACCTGTGTCATGCCCTTGGTCGTAAGGTACATAGTTCCCTGCAGCCAACAATTAGCAGCCTCTAATTCACTTCCACAGCTGCACTATTCCTGAGAATTATAAGTAAAACCTGGGTGTTCATCACTGTCCAGGTCCGAGGCACTCCCTCTCAATGTGTCTCTGATGCTTCCCCAAGGCCATGGTGCAGCAGCTGGGAAAAGAGGGGGCTGGTGCTGTTGAGGATGGAGGTCAGGGAGCATGAGAGGCCAAGGCTACCTCCAGCATCAGGCCTCCCAGTCCAGGGGCCGCAGGAAGGTGCAAGCCCGGGAAGTGCCTGGATGCCATGGCCATGAGGCATAAGACTCATTCCAACATAAAGTGTAATCTGGAACGTTGATGTCCTGACCTACTTACATATAAACATGTGGAGGTTCCTGCATTGTTCTGGTGATCTGAGAATGATCTAATGTATAATTTTACTCTTAATTATAAACGTAGAGAACATCAGCTAGAACCTGATATTTGTCGGAGGGAAATGGTGCTGCTGTACCATCTTTCTGTGGGGAGGACCCTTGTCATCCTGCAGACTTAGAGAACTGGAGAGGACAGAGCCTCATAGGAGGTCACAGCTGCACAGTCACTGGGGGGAGAAGCTGAGGGTTTAAACACTGTGGCTGTTTCCTCCCCAGGTCCCTCTGTCCACTAACGCCCCCTCACCTCCTAGGAAGCAGTGTGGAAAGAGGAGGATGGGTGGTGTGAATTGTGGGTCATGTTGCCTTCTTGCTGAAAATGCTCCTGTGTGTCAGGGAGGAGAAAATTCACTGAAGCCTCATCAAATTCTCAGTCGGCCTAAGACACAGACGCCCTGTGCTGTCCTGAGTCCTGTCCCTGCTGTGTTTCTGTTCACCATGGAAATGAACACCTTCTGCTGTTCTGTCTCAGTTACTTGTTTAATATGCAGGTGGATTAATTCCCATCTCAGGAAACTGGACCTCAGCTACAAGTGGTAAAATATTTTGTGTCTGTTTTACAAAATATTCCCAAGCACCAGGGCAGTAGCTGGCACATAGTAGGTACTCAGTCAATAATTGTAAATGATACTAATAGAGATTAATTGTGTGGGTAATAATGACCCAAATCAATGAAGGAAAATTGTAATTTCTGGTCTCTGAGTCTGTAAACTGAGGCATTTGGAGCTCTAATTGACAAACAGGTACAAATGATGTAGAAGGAAAAGACAATAATTCCCTTTACATTTCTGAGAGCAGTTTGTGCCTAAAAAAAGGCAGTGGTGCCTTTAAGAAAGTGAAGAAAGGGAACTTTGAACTGTGACTCTCACCTTCAGCACAATTCATGTGCAGGTACAAAAGACCATGGCGTGCCACCTTGACAGGGAAGCCCTTAAGTGATATTATTTCCCTGGTCTCTTGCAGAGGAACGAAGAAACTTCAGACAAAAAAAAATGCCAAGAAAGATGTAGAATGTGATATATCACAAGGACCAGATTTGCTGTTATTTGTACCAATAAGTCCCAATGAGGGTGATACGAGAGGGTGGGACCTTTCTGGTGCTCATCAGGGTTATTGCCTTATAATAAATTATTATGAACTACCTGTCTTTTGTTCCTTTTCTACATATAAATTTCATTTTATATGAAGTTTTTATAGAAAAACTGTAATATTGTTGAAAGAAATGAAATTCAACATTAGATATAAAACATCTCTAAAGATAATTCTTAATACAAGCAATTACAAATGAAATATCTGGACCTACATTAGCTGACTTGGGGCAGACCAGCAGTGAGCTGGACCTTGTCCTGTGGCCTCCTATCTTACTCAAGCTCCCAACCCTGTGCCAGCTGCAGACCCCTGAAGCCCAGCTGAGCCCTGCACATCACGGGCTTGTCAGGCGTCGGTTCAGGAGTGTGCAGCACAGACAGGGGCAGGGACCACTGGGGAGGGACAGCGAGGGGGAAGGGGCTCTCTGGGTGGGTGTGCAGGACCCAGCAGGCTCCTCAGGATGCAGGGAGATGTTATAGGTCTTAAAGATGCAAGTACATCTGGCTCAGTGCCCGTAGCTCAGTGGCCAGGGTGCCAGCCACATACACCACAGCTGGCAGGTTCGAACCCAGCCCAGGCCTGCCAAACGACAATGACAACTACAAAAAAAAATTGCCAGGCATTGTGGCAGGTGCCTGTAGTCCCAGCTGCTTGGGAGGCTGAGGCAAGAGAATTGCTTAAACCTATGAGTTTGAGGTTGCTGTGAGCAGTAAAGCCACAGCACTCTGCCCAGGGCAACAGCTTGAGACTCTGTCTCAAAAAAAAAAAAAAAGAATACAAGTACATCAACTGCCTGATAAGACCAGATCCTGCAGGGAGAGACGGAAAAAGGGAAAGAGGGAGTGGGGAAGAGCCACCAGGAGGAGCTGGTGTGTGGGAAATAGAATAGGACAAAAGAGATGCAAATAGGAAATAGACTCCTCAGGCTGCTCTCCTCCTCCTCATCTGAGGACCCTGCCTCTGTGTGGGCCAGAGCAGTAACTACAATCTGGTGGCCTTGGGGAAATGAGAGATAGAGTTAGATTTCAGGTAAGAATGTGGACCTAACTGCTGCTGGTATTTGATAGCCAATGACATAAGTCAAGTCTTCCAGTCTCTGCAGACTTATCTCAGAGACTCATAACTTCACCTATGCAGTGAGAAATGGCCTGTGGATCTCCAGGACCCCTTAAATAGTTGAATTTTTGTAAATATAACCAGGGATGGATGCCTGTGCTATTCTGTCCCTCCAGGGCAGCCACTGTCCCCACTGTTCCCTGTGCCTGGCACTGCCTCCCCTTCCTGTTTCCCTCCCTCCCTGGCTCCAGGCTCAGCTAGTACTGGGGAGGGTGGTGCTTCCTGGGAGGTGTTTTCCAGTGAGGGTCAACATCAAACATTCAAACCATAATCCCTCATGCACACCTCCCAAGTGCTGGGAACCAATGAAAGCTGAAGGCTATCATACTTAGGAGAGGCAGACAAGAAAAAGCAACTCTGATAGGAAAGATTATCATTCACTGATAAAGCAAGAAAAGAAGCTACAATCAGCATGCTCCATGCCAATACACACACTAGCTCTTATTTTCCTGTCATTACAGTGTGAAAAGGTCACATAATTTTCCCTTAGAATTTCATGCACCTGCCTCAGTGTCCAAAGCAGCAGAAGTGACACAGCCCCTCCCAGGACCCCTTTCTCCTGGGGACCTGGCTCAGACGTTGTCCCTACCTGCAGGGTCTTCCTCCTTGTCACTGGAGATGTACTTGATGTCATAGGTCCACTCTGCAGAGACACAAACAGGAGCCAGCAGGTTACCCAAGGGACTGACTCTCCCATCCCTCCTAATGATCCCCATTAGTATCATTTACGACTATTGACCAGTGAGGTCAGCCAGATCACACCTGGTCACCCTGCCCTCACCTGGGTACTTGCATCTTTAATACCTATAACATCTCCCTGCATCCTGAAGGTTCTCAGAACCTCCCTAGGCTCTGTGGAGTCAGAGGTCTTCAACAAGACAGGGCTCACAGTTGCAAACCATCAAGGGAGAGGATCCGCTTGCATCTTCTCACTTCCCCATTTCCATCGGATCATCACAGCTCTTAACTCCAGTCTCACCATCCTGACATTCTAACTCTCACGCACACAGTCAGAGGACTTTAACCAACACTCCCTGTGCCAGGCTGCCCAGAGAGCCTGCTGTGGGGACAGAACTGCTCTCTATGTCACTATGGGGCACTGGACATGTGGCTAGTGTAATGAAATTGTGGATTTTTCTAAGCTTATTTATTTTAAATAATTAAAACACACAGAGACAACTGTCTCTTGTTGACCACACAGAATAGCACACCTCTAAAGATCCAAAGATCTCCTGGAGTCTCCTGGCAGAATAGTTGGCTGCTCTGATCCAATCATTCACTTGTGGGCACGTCCTGGGCTCAGGGTCAGAGTCAGACTCTCCCTGAGGCCTGGGACACCACAGCAGTGAGGACGGTCAGAGGGACTCCCTGCAGAGGGTGCACTTTCCCTTTTTTTTAAATTTTAGATTGATATGAGGGTACAAATGTTGAGATTACTTTGTTTTAATTTCTGAGATAAATTTGAAGTTGTATTTGACCCCTTCACCCAGGGGCCATTCTGAACACCTCCTGTGCACATTAAGTAAGATTCTGCCATCTGCCCCCCTCTCTGACTAGACTACACTTGTGTTGTTCTTTCATGTAGACATGTAGTTGTTTATATATTGGTTTCATCTTAGTGTGCAGTACATTGGTATTTTTTTTCCATCCTTGAGATAATTTACTAAGAGAAATATGTTTCAATTCCATCCATGCAAACACAAAAGATGTAAAATCTCCATCTTTTCTTATGGCTGATATAGTCCATGGTGTATATACCACAGTCTGTCAATCCATTCATGGGCTGACGGGCACTTGGGTTTCTTCTATGTCGTGGTGATTGTGAACTGAGCTGCAATAAACATTTTAGTGTAAAAGTCCTTGTGGTAAAATGACTTTTTCTTCTGGGTAGAGACCTACTCATTGGATTGCAGTATCAAATGGAAAGTCAGTTTTTATTTTTTGAGAATTATTTACACTTCCTTCCATCCATAGAGGCTGTACTAATTTGGAATGCCATCAGCAGTGCAGAAGTGTTCCCTTTTGTGAACATCCACTCTAGTATCTGCAGATTTGGGATTCTATGCTGTAGGCTAATCTCACTGGAGTTAAGTGATACCTCAGAGTGGTTTTGATGGAATTTCTATGATGATTAAGGACAATGAGCATTTTTTTCATGTGTTTATTGGCCATTGGTCCATTATATTCAGAGACATTTCTGTTTCTTGCCCAATTATAAATGGGATACTTCTCTGTAGATTCTAGTTATCAGCCCTTTGTCTGATTTATAGCATGCAAATACCTTCTCCCCTTCTGAATGCTGTCTGCTTTAGTTGTAGTACACTTAGCTTTGCAGAAGCTTTTAACTTGATCATATTTCATTTATTTATTATTAGTCTTGCTGCACTTAACATGGGGTCATGTTCATAAAATCTTTTCTGAGCCAATTTGTTCACAGTTTTCTCTACACTTTCTTCTAGAATTTTGGACGCACTTTTAAACAGAGAGAAGAGTGTGGTCCTGCCAACAGTCCCCAGACAGGATCGGAGCAGCTGCAACACAGGGCACAGGGGACACAACAAATCGTTGTTTGGAAAATCAGCTTCTATCATTAACATCAGATCCTCTTCTCCCTGGAAAGCCAACATGGACACTTCAAGCTTTCTAATAATATAACTTATTCTTCAGTGAGTGAGAGCACTCAGAATATGTACCCTGTCTCCTGAATCCTGAGGCCACCAGTAATTATTAAAAAAAAAATACATTAGCATGAACATTACACCATTCTGTGTCCTGTTTGCACAAGGTTTTCCTTGACTTGGTGATATTAAAAAAGGAAACAGTGGTGAGGGTGAGGGAACCAAAAACCAAGAACAGAGCAAACTCATTGTTGCCCAAAGACACACAGTTTTTGTGGAAGATGTATCTCTGAAGTCCATTTTGATTGGCAATTACAGAAACATTTTCCAAAGAGAGAAAAATGTTGCTAAGGAGGAGTCTCACTAGAACAGTCTGCATTGAAGCTGCAATTTTTAATGGTGTCTCAAATCCTTGAACCAGGTCTTAGTCATTAACACAGTCTCAGTCAAAATTTCACCCACCACAGAAAACATATATGACATCTATACAAACAATATTTGGGTTTTCCCATTTTTTATTTTAATTGGAAAGGAAAAACCAAGATAGCAATATTTCAATTTCACACAAAGACAGGTAGCCTGACCTTGGTCATGGATGAAATCTTGTCATCTGCCCAGTGATCTTATCCCATGTTGTCAGATGGCTCTAGGAGACAGAGTGACTGTCAATGCCTTGCCAGGGGTTGGTCATGAGTTATTTAGTGGACAGTGCTTGATGTGGACGTGGAATGAGAGGAAAGACCAATGAGAGGACCAGGAAAGACATGAAAAACAAAGCCTTTGCTGTCTGGGTGAAGACCACCTAACCAATGTGGACTAATCTATCTAAACACTAGATGCCCTGGAATGTCACCTGTGTGTTCAATGACAGGGTCTCTGGCTCCCCCTGCCCATAGGGAAGGGAAGTTACATGTCTCTACCTTACTGACACTTGCCAGGATCCTTTCTGCCTCTGGATGCACCTGTGCTGCTCCTGTCTAGGTCAGCTCAGCTCTTCTAGAAGACTTACACCTGCTACAGGTCACCTTTCCTGGGGACAGCATTCAATTCTGGGTAATGTATTCACTGGTATTTCTTTGTTAATCATTGTTATAAGTAATAAAATGAAAAAGATTAGAAAATGGTGAATTCTTCTATCATTTAGACATAACCACCACTGATCCTGTGACACTTTTCCCTCTGGACCTCTTGTTCAATACTCGGCGTGTGTCCATTGGTGAGTTGCTGCTCATGCTCACATCAGGCTCTGGCAGAGGGACAGTGCAATGTGGAGTTCAGAGTGTGGTGAATTCTGACCCTCTAACCAGGTCTGTAGGACAGTTCATCTAGGAAATCTCATTTGGGCACCAGGCTGATAACCATGTTGTCCTGTGAGTGCTCATTTAGAAGTAACCTCAGAATTTGTGAACTGCTGGAATTGAGCGTTTCTGAGCCTTGTGATAATCATTTATTAAAAAACAAACAAACAAACAATATGTCCCTTCTTTGTCTCTGCTTTACCCAAGTGTTGAGGAATGACCTCAGCATTACCAGATGCTGACCTACGGGTCCTATGTGGGCCTCTCAGTTCTCAGAATCTGTCTGCTGATCAGAATCCTGAGATCTCTCTATGTGCTCTTTACACCAATAATCTTCCCTAAGTGTGCTGTTCAATGTAACTTTTGCTACTCTGCGAGTTGTGATCACTACTGTCACTTTATGTTGATGGACACTGTTGGGATGTCTGTGGACCATAACACATCCAGGTGTGCACTTGGAATTCCTTGACACGTTGGTAAGTGCTCCACCCTACAGATGGGTGTTGATTTCAGTTCAATGTCCCAGAGCATCAACAGTGTGACTGGAACTGAGTTCACATGTTCCTCTTCTTAGGTCAACACCTTGAGCCATTCATCTCTGCATGGAAGGGGTGACAACAGTAAACCGGACGTCAGATGTGCCTGTGCTGAGGGACGACTGAGTGGATTTAGGGAAAGTGGGATTTGCTGGTGAAATACACAAACTTAGATGTGCCTTTGCTGAGGGACAACTGAGTGGATTTATGGAAAGTGGGATTTGGTGATGGAAGTTTTCCTTTAAGGAATATGACACTTGTATTGCGCAGTGCGGGTAGGTACAAATGTTTACAGGGAATGCACACACTCAGACAACCACACTAAGATTTGATGCATATGGTGTTATCCCTAGATCCCTGCCAAACCTCATGCACACAGTCCCTGCCATCTAAAAACTCAGGTTTCCTAGAGACAACAATCCAAGGTCACAGTTCTTTAATGCACCGTTGCTTGCTCCACGCCCCAATGCCTGTCTCCAGTAGGCAGCTGGAAACAGGAAGATCTCCTGATAATAGCAAGCAAGTCCAAATTTTGTATGACTTAGATTTTTCCACAGCAAGAAATTGATATGAAGATCTGTACAACTGACATTTTCCTGGAGTGCACCTGCAATGAGAGAACGGAACACACTGTTCCGTTTGCAGAGGTCTTTTGTACAAATCCTAACATCAGAAAATCAGTGGGGAGCAGTGATTGATACAATAACCCCCCAAACAAAGCACATAAGATGCTTGTGTAAAAACCAATGATGTTTATGAAGGATTTATTGAATGCATTTTGGTAAATGCAAAACTCTTTTTTTTGATATTTCATTTTATGTTTAATTTCAGATCAGTATGAAGGTAGAATTTCTTAGGTTACAAGGTTTGCTTTAGTTAGGTATGGTCCCTGTTGTAGTTGTGTCCCACACTCAGGAGGTTTGCCCCATATGCCTACCTTTTACATCATGCCCACCACTTGGGAGCACAATGCTCCTCCCTACTCGCCTCACTCCCCTCCCCCTACTAGAATTACTTTGAGTATTTTGTTTGTGTTGGCCTGTATTAGATCATGTACTGGCTTATTATTAGTATTGAGTACATTAGATACTTCCTTTTCCATTCTTATGATACTTAATTATAAAATTTTTATTGTTTTCAATTCTATTTTTTTATTAAATCATAACTGTGTACATTAATGCATTGATGGGGTACAATGTACAATTTATGTACAATTATGTACATAATTTTATGTACAATTTGGAATGCTTACATTAAACTGGTTAACACAAACTTCACCTCACTTACTTATTTGTTGTGTTAGACATTTATACTCTACTCTGAATAGTTTTGACGTATACCTTGCATTGTGCACAATATGTGAGGTAACACCAATACCCTCTCTCCTCTTAGCCTCCCTCCATCCCTTCCCTCTCTCACTTCTTCCCTCCTTCATTCTGGACTACAGTTGTGTTTTTCATTTGTATGAAACTGTGGGTGATTATATATTGGTTTCATAATAGTATTGAGTACATTGGATACTTTTTATTCCATTCTTGAGATACTTTACTAAGAAGAATATGCTCCAGCTCCATCCAGGTAAACACAAAAGATGTAAAGTCTCTATCTGTTTCCTGGCTACATAATATTCCATGGTATACATAGACCACAATTTGCTAATCCATTCATTAGTCAATGGGCACTTGGGCTCCTTCCATGACTTGGAAATTATGAATTGGGCTGCGATAAACTTTCTGGGGTAAATATCTTTGTTGCAAAATTATTTTTGGTCATCTGGTTATATTCCTAGTAGAGGAATTGCATGATCAAACATCAGGTCTGCTTTTAGTTCCCTAAGTGTTCTCCAAACATCTTTCCAAAAGGATGTAAGAAGAATGTGCTTCAACGCCATCTGGGTCAACACAAAAGACAAAAATTTCATGTTTTTTTTTTTTTTTTTAATGCCTGAATAGTATTCCATGGTATACATATACCATAGTTTCTTAATCCATTCCTGGGTTGGTGGGCATTTATATTGTTTCTACATCCTGATTAATTGTATGTTGAGCTACAATAAACAATCTAGTGCAAATCTACTATGATAAAAGGATTATTTTCTTCTAGATGCATGCCTAGAAATGGGATTATGGGATCAAATGGGAGGTCTATTTTTGGTTATTTGAGGATTCTCCATACTCCTTTCCAAAGAGGCTATATTAGTTTGCAGTCCCACCATGAGGGTCAAATTGCACCCTTCTTTCCATGTCCTTGCCATCATCTGATGCTTTCAGACTTTGTGATGTGATCTACTCTCTCTGGGATTAGGTGTTATCTCAGGGTGGTTTTGATTTGCATTTCTCTGATAATTAGGAATGATGGGTGTTTTTTCATATGTTTGTTAGCCATTCTTCTGGCTTCTCCAGTGAATGTGTTCTTCATGTCTCTTACTCTGACAGAGAGACATATGGTAGATGGGAGTGCTTACTCTTTTTTGTTGATTAATTTGAATTCTCTGAAGATTCTACTTAGCACATCTTTGTCAGATTCATGACATACAAATATCTTTTCCACTTCTGAAGAATATCTATTTTCATTAATTGTCATATCCTGAGCTGTGCAGAAGATTTTTTATCTTAATTAAAACTCATTTATTTATTTTTGTTGTTGTTACAATTCCTAGTGAATTCTTCTTCATAATATCTTTCCCGAGGCCCACATCATCAAGAGATTTTCCCATGCTTTCCTCTAGGATTTTTATTGTTTTGTGTCTTAGATTGAAATCTTTTAGCCAATGCACACCATAGTTTTTCCATGATGAAAAGTGCAGATTCAGTTTCAGGGTTTTATATGTAGTTATCCAATTCACCTAGCACCATGTATTGAATAGGGAATTTTTTCCCCTACTGCAGCAGTTCTCAACCTGTGGATCATGACCCACAGGAACTGTATTAAAGGGCCACGGCATTAGGAAGGTTGAGAACCACTGCCCTAGTGTACGCTTTTGTTTGGTTTATGAAAGATCAGATGGTATTGAAGAGGCCAGTTGCATCTCTACATTTTCTAACCTGTTTCATATGTGTATGTCTCTTTTCTTATGCAAATAACGATGCTGCATTGATCACTGTGGACTTAAGACTATAACTGAAGTCTGGTGGAGTGATTCCATGGGCTTTGTTTGTGTTACTATTGTTTTTGATATACAAGATTTTTCTGATTCCATACAAAACAGAGCACTTTTTTTTTTTCAAGTTCTTCATAGTATGGTTTGGTATTTTAATGGGAATTGCATCAAACCTGTAGTCTACTTTGGGTAGGGTAGACATTTTAATAGTGTTGATTCTTCTCTGCTAAGAGTATGGTATGTTCTTCCATTTGTTAAAGTTTTCTGCTATTTCTTTCCTTAGGGTTTCACAATTTCTTTTGTAAAGATGGTTCACCTCCTTTGTTGATGGTGACATTGACAAATGTTTTATGTTCTTTGAAGCTACTGTAAAGGGTATTGTGTCCTTGATTTGCTTCTCAGCTTGATTGAAATTGGCATATAACAAAGGCTATTGATTTATGCACATTGATTTTACCATATTACTATATTTCTTGATCACTTCTAGAAGACTTGTGGATGAGTCTCAGGGGTTTTCTCAGCATAAGATCCTATCATCAGCAAACAGAGTTTGACCTCTTCTTCCCCCATTTAGATGCCTGTAATATCTTTCCCTTGGCTGATTGCTTTGGCTAAACTTCCATAACTATGTTGAATAGTAGTGGTGACAGAGGACATCCTTGTCTGCTTCCAGTTCTAAGTGGAAAAGCTTTCAGTTTTACTCCATTCAGTATAATATTGACTGTGGGTTTGTCATAGATGGCTTCAATTGGTTTAAGAAATGTGCCACCTATGCCTATTTTTTAAAGTGTTGTTGTTAGAAAAGATGCTGATTTTGTCAAATGTTTTTCTCTGAAACTCATGGGAGGATCGTATGGTATTTATTGTCCTTTCTTTTTATGTGGTAAATTACATTGTTGGATTTGCTTATGTTAAACACAAACTTGCATCACTGGGATAAAGCCTTCTGGATCATAATGTGTATTTGCTTTAATCAGTAACTGAAATCTATTTGTTAGAACTTTATTGAGTACTTTTGAATCAATATTTATTAGTGAAATTGGTTTGTAGTTCTTTTTTAGTTGGATTTTTTTTCTGGTTATGGTATCAGGGTGATGTTTGTTTCATAGAATGTATTCCTTCCTTTTCAGTGTTTGGGAATAGGTTCTGCAGTATAGATACAAGCTCTTCTTTGAAGTTTTGGTAGAATTCTGATGTGAAGCTATCTGGCCAATGGATTTTCTTTGTTGGGAGGTTTTTTATAGCTTCTTCAATTTCAATGCTTGATATTCAAGAGATCTATAGCTTTCTCAAAGGAGGACGTGTAATTCAAGTATTGTTCCATTACTCCACGTTGTCAAATGTCTTGGCACGGAATTTGTTGTAGACATCAGAAATGACCTCTTGTGATATTAGTTATTATGTCCACTTTTTCATTTTTGGTTGAGGTTACTAGAAATCTTATCTATTTCTAGTTAGTCTGGCCAAAGGTTTATCAATTTTGTTAACCTTCTCAAACAACATACTTTTTATTTCAGTACTTTTCTGAATGATTCTTTGGTTTTCAAATTCATTTATTTCTGACTTAATTTTGCTTATTTCTGTTCTTCCACTAGGTTTGGGACTGGATTGCTTTTCCTTTTCCATTTTCTTGAGATGAGTCCTTAAATTGTTGATGTGAGCTCTTTCTGTCTTTTGATATAGGGATCTAATGTGATAAATTTCCCTCTTAGGACTGCTTTCACAATATCCCATGGTTTGGGGTAGCTTGTGGGTTCATTATTGTTATGTTTCAGGAATCTAATAATTTACTTCTTAATCTATTCCCCAATCCAAATTTTTAATCCTCATAAAGTTGTTTAGTTTCTATGGCTTTGTGTGGTAATGAAGGTGTTTGTTGAAGGAGTTGTTCTACCTTGATTCCCTTGTGGTCTGAAAAGTTACAAAGTATAATTTCAATTTTTCTCAATCTGTTGAGGTCCGATATGTGTCTTAGGATATGATGAAATTTGCAGGATGACCTACAGGCTGACAAGAAGAACACATACTCATTAGTTTGGGGATAATAGGCTGTGTTCATGTCTCTTGATTCCAATTGTTCTAGGGTTGCATTTCTGTCCCTTGTTTCTTTCTTTATGTTCTGTTTAGAGCATCTGTCTGATTATGTCTGAGAGATGTTAAAGTCCACAGCACTTATGGTGTTGTTTAATATCATACATATTGATCTTGCTCAGACCATTAAGGGTTTGTTTCAAAAATATGCTTATACCTACATTGCATGAATATATATTTAGAATTGAAATGTCTCTTGATATATTGGTTCCTTAATGAGTTTACATCATTAAGGTTTACATCATAATGCCCATCTTTGTCTATCTTTACTTTAATTGCTTGAAATCCAATTGTATCTAAAACTAAAATAAAATTGTGACATCTTCTTTCTTTTGTTTTCCATTTGCCTGAAATATTGTTTTATAAGCCTTGAGTATGAGTCTTGCTTTGTCTTTTGATGTTAGATGTGTTACTCCTAGAGATAGAATATACTTTGGATTGTACTTTTTATCCAGTCCATCCTGTGCTTTCTTGGTGGGAAATTCAAGCCATTCCCATCTATTGAGACAATTGGTAAGTATGTAGAGTTCTACTCATTTGTTGAAAGTCTTTTGCTTAGTTTTATCCCTTGTTCCACTGTAGAACTTATGTTTTGTTCTTTATTTTCTTGGTGTCTACTTTGCTGGAGATCCATTGTGATGGTAAGTTCAGAGAATTGGTCTGAATATTTCTGTAGAGCTTGTCTTGTTGTGGCTGGCATAGTTTGGTATCAGTAACAGATTTTATTTCTTCATTGGATTTGAAGCATAGTTTAGTAAGGTACAGATTCCTGGGCTGAAAATTTCCTTGTTTAAGAAGGGTAAAGGTAATTGATCAACATCTTCTAGCTTAAAAAGTTTCAGCTGAAAATTTCGCTGTCACCATAATGGGTCTGCCAATGTAGGTCAATTGATGCTTACTCCTAGCTTCTTGCAGGATTTTCATTTTGACCTTGACCAGGATCATGCCAATGTCTCTAGGAGATGTCTGTTTCTATTGAGATAAACCAGAGTTTGATATGCATCTAAAATGAATGTGATGATGCTTGCCAATCTTTGGTGATGCTCACAAAATTTTAAGTTATCATATCCTCCAATAAGACTTCTATTCCTTTGGGTTGATCTTCCCCTTCTGGGATGTCTATCATTGATATGTTTGACCACTATACCAATAATTTTATGACCACTAGCCCCATAATTCTTAGAAAATTGTTCTGCTTTTACAATCTTCTTTTCTGCCCCACTAAATGCCTGAGTTCACACAAGAGCTTTATCCTGTATTTCTGAGATTCTTGCTTCATCCCATCTAATCTGTTATTGATAGTTTCTACTGTATCTTTACTTTCTCTGACTGACTTCTTCAATTCCTTGAGCAGTGATGTATCTTTTCAAATTTCATCATGTGTTTTGTTCTTTTCCTGGGTCAATTTTTGTATTTCCTTTTGGTGGTTTTCCACTTTGTCTGCAATTCCCTTCATCATTTTTGCCATCCATAATCCAAATAACCTTTCTGTATATTCCCTCACTTCTTTTTAGATGGGATTTTCTTTGGCAGCTGCCTCAGGATCATTTGGTGGTGGAGACCTGTTGTGACTTTTCATGTTGACAAAATTTCCTTGTTTGTTCCTCCTCATGTGTGTTTTCTTCTTCTTCACTTCCTTCCCCTGCATTAGCCATGTTGAGCTTCCTTCCCCTGCATTAGCCATGTTGACAAAATTTTCTTGTTTGTTCCTCCTCATGTGTGTTTTCTTCTTCTTCACTTCCTTCCTTGAGCTTGCTGTTGGGAAGGAAAAAATCATGCAAGATTCATCAAATGTGATGCAGCTATTGTTGACACAATCAGACTTAAGCAATATGGAAAATGACGACCCTCAGACCTCTTACATGGTTTTGGCACGGGCTAGAATGTGTAAAATTCTTGGAAAAAGATTTTCAACAATATCTTCCATTGGTTATCAAACTCTTATTAAGACTGCTTCAGCTAAACCTGATATTGCTCTCTTAGATACACAAGATCTAGAGAATATGAGTGATGATGATAGCTGGCAATTTGTAAATCTTGGAGACCAGCAAAGTTTTGGAATTAAAACTTCAGGAAGCAACTGCTTGCCAGATGTTGGTTTACTATGCTAAGGAATTAAGGGAAGGATTTATGGAATATACTGAACAAGTTGTGAAGCTGATGGTTCCTTTACTGAAATTTTATTTCCATGACAATGTTCGAGTGGCAGCAGCAGAGTCTATGCCTTTTCTCTTGGAATGTGGAAAAATTCATGGCTCAGAATATCTTGGACAAATGTGGCAATTTATATGTGATCCCTTAATCAAGGCTATTGGTACTGAACCAGATACAGATGTACTCTCAGAAATAATGAATTCTTTTGCAAAGTCCATTGAAGTAATGGGAGATGATTGCCTTAATGATGAACACTTGGAAGAACTGGGAAGCATATTGAAAGCAAAACCTGAAGGGCACTTTAAAAACCAAGAATTGCAACAGGTTAAAAGACAAGAAGAAAACTATGATCAACAAGGTGAGATGTCTCTGCAAGATGAAGATGAATGCGATGTATATATTCTTACCAAAGTATCAGATATTTTGCACTCATTATTTAGTACTTGTAAGGAAAAGATTTTGCCATGGTTTGAACAGCTACTTCCATTAATTGTAAATTAATGGAAATTAATTTGTTTAAGTAGGCCATGGCCAGACAGACAGTGGGGATTGTGCATATTTGATGACATCATGGAGCACTGCAGTCCAACCTCATTAAATATGTAGAATATTTTCGGTGGCCAATGCTGCTTAATATGCGAGATAACAACCCTGAAGTTAGGCAAGCTGCTGCTTATGGCCTAGGAGTTATGGCCTAGGAGTTATGGCCCAGTTTGGTGCAGATGATTATCGTTCATGTTCAGAAGCTGTTCCATTGCTGGTAAAAGTTATTAAGTGTGCAAATTCCAAAACCAAAAAAAGTCATTGCTACAGAGAACTGTATCTCAGCAATAGGGAAGATTTTGAAATTCAAGCCTAACTGTGTAAACGTAGATGAAGTTCTTCCACACTGGTTATCATGGCTTCCACTGCATGAAGATAAAGAGGAAGCTATTCAGACTTTGAGTTTTCTCTGTGACTTAATTGAAAGTAACCACCCTGTTGTATTTGGTCCAAATAATTCTAATCTTCTCAAAATAATCAGCATAATTGCAGAAGGAAAAATTAATGAGACTATTAACTATAAAGATCCTTGTACCAAATGCTTAGCTAATGTTGTGCATCAGGTACAGATTTCTGAAGAATTATGGTTGGAATGCATATCCCAGCTTGATGATGAACAGCAGAAAGCCTTACAGGAATTACTAAATTTTGCTTGAGCACATTAGTATTGCTTGAATATCATTTACCATAAAAGTAACTACAAATAAGTGTTGCAAATGGATTTCATTATAAATGAGAGAACTGTTTTTGTCCTGCTAAACCGTTTATATTTCTTTCCTCTGTTACTCCAAGATTAGTCAGTGTTACAGCCTTCTGTTTACTTGCATGTTTTATCTTCTAAACACAGACCTTGGTGATAAAAAAAAAAAATAGAAAATGGCAATAGTGACAACTCTTATAACAGTGCATGATGTCATCGCCTCTATCCCTGGGAGCAGAATCACTGCTCCTCCAACTCTGTGACCCTCCTGCTCAGGAGACCTTGGCTCTCACCGGGGCTTGGTGAGAGGGAGACTTACCTTTAATATAGGGATAAAAGACAAACTTGACACTTGGAATATTTGAAATCAAAAGCTGACTCTCAAAGCTTCCCCATTTTGTCACATTGTTGGAGGAAATCGTGTAACTGCTCAGCTCGCTCTTCCGTCTCATCTCCTCCCCTCTCTCCACTGGACTCCTTTTGCCTCAACCACATCTGGTTTATTCCTGCCTCAGAGACCTGCACATGCTGTTCCCTGCCCAGAAGTGCTCTTCCATGTACACCCTCACAGTGTCTCCCAAAGCCTTCATTGATTTGGGAAGTGGGGTAGAAGGTAGGTATCCTCCCAAGGAATAAGGTGGCTTGTGTAGTTTTGGTTGTTGGTAAACAAACAAAAATTATTTAATGACATGATCTCTAGCAGGAGGCCCCGGTATCTTGGCCACTGATTTGTATACTCTCAGCACAGGCACTAAGTCAGTTTGGGCAGGATTTGAAAACAAATACACTATAAATTTAAGTAATTTTTTCATATTTATGGTTCAAAAATCAAAAATCTCCAAAAATGTAAGAATGAAGTAAAAGTATTTGACATGATTTTTACCTCCATTTATTTTGGTCTCACTCCAACTTTCTTAATTAATTTTTTTAATTCTTCTTGAAGTTGGTTTGTATTTTCTATACTTGAGATAGATCACTGATATATTCCTGTTCCCTCCCTAATTCACAAAAGTATGGGTACTACACCATGTATGCTGATGGTGTATATCCTTAAGCCCTGCATTCAGAGACCTTTCTAGACACCTTAACCACTGTTTTACTATTTAGATTTGAAATACAGCTGACAGTTTTACCAACACCAATTAATGAATGTTATGCTCTCAAGTGAGTGTTGTGTGATGTATTTTATTTTATTTTATTTTATTATTATTATTTTTTTTATTGTTGGGGATTCATTGAGGGTACAATAAGCCAGTTACACTGATTGCAATTGTTAGGTAAAGTCCCTCTTGCAATCATGTCTTGCCCCCATAAAGTGTGACACACACTAAGGCCCCACCCTCCTCCCTCCATCCCTCTTTCTGCTTCCCCCCCCATAAACTTAATTGTCATTAATTGTCCTCATATCAAGATTGAGTACATAGGATTCATGCTTCTCCATTTTTGTGATGCTTTACCAAGAATAATGTCTTCCACTTCCATCCAGGTCAATACGAAGGATGGGAAGTCTCCATTTTTTTTAATAGCTGAATAGTATTCCATGGTATACATATACCACAGCTTGTTAATCCATTCCTGGGTTGGTGGGCATTTAGGCTGTTTCCACATTTTGGCAATGGTAAATTGAGCTGCAATAAACAGTCTAGTACAAGTGTCCTTATGATAAAAGGATTTTTTTCCTTCTGGGTAGATGCCCAGTAATGGGATTGCAGGATCGAATGGGAGGTCTAGGTTGAGTGCTTTGAGGTTTCTCCATACTTCCTTCCAGAAAGGTTGTACTAGTTTGCAGTCCCACCAGCAGTGTAAAAGTGTTCCCTTCTCTCCACATCCACGCCAGCATCTGCAGTTTTGAGATTTTGTGATGTGGGACGTTCTCACTGGGGTTAGATGATATCTCAGGGTTGTTTTGATTTGCATTTCTCTAATATATAGAGATGATGAACATTTTTTCATGTGTTTGTTAGCCATTCGTCTGTCATCTTTAGAGAAAGTTCTATTCATGTCTCTTGCCCATTGATATAAGGGGTTGTTGGCTTTTTTCATGTGGATTAATTTGAGTTCTCTATACATTCTGGTTATCAAGCTTTTGTCTGATTGAAAATATGCAAATACCCTTTCCCATTCTGTAGGTTGTCTCTTTGCTTTGGTTATTGTGTCCTTAGCTGTACAGAAGCTTTTCAGTTTAATGAAGTCCCATTTGTTTGTTTTTGTTGTTGTTGCAATTGCCATGGCAGTCGTCTTCATGAAGTCTTCCCCCAGGCCAATATCTTCCAGTGTTTTTCCTATGCTTTCTTTGAGGATTTTTATTGTTTCATGCCTTAAATTTAAGTCCTTTATCCATCTTGAATCAATTTTTGTGAGTGGGGAAAGGTGTGGGTCCAGTTTCAGTCTTTTACATGCAGACATCCAATTCTCCCAACACCATTTATTGAATAGTGAGTCTTTCCCCCAAGGTAAGTTCTTGTTTGGTTTATCAAAGATGAGGTGGTTGTAAGATGTTAGTTTCATTTCTTGGTGTTCAATTCGATTCCAAGTGTCTATGTCTCTGTTTTTGTGCCAGTACCATGCTGTCTTGAGCACTATGGCTTTGTAGTACAGACTAAAATCTGGTATGCTGATGCCCCCAGCTTTATTTTTGTTACTAAGAACTGCCTTAGCTATACGGGTTTTTTTCCGGTTCCATACAAAACGCAGAATCATTTTTTCCAAATCTTGAAAGTATGATGTAGGTACTTTGATAGGAATGGCATTGAATAGGTAGATTGCTTTGGGAAGTATAGACATTTTAACAATGTTGATTCTTCCCATCCATGAGCATGGTATGTTCTTCCATTTGTTAATATCCTCTGCTATTTCCTTTCTGAGGATTTCATAGTTTTCCTTATAGAGGTCCTTCACCTCCTTCGTTAGGTATATTCCTAGGTATTTCATTTTCTTTGAAACTATGGTGAAGGGAGTTGTGTCCTTAATTAGCTTCTCATCTTGACTGTTATTGGTGTATACAAAGGCTACTGACTTGTGGACATTGATTTTATATCCTGAAACATTACTGTATTTTTTGATGACTTCTAGGAGTCTTGTGGTTGAGTCTTTGGGGTTCTCTAAGTATAAGATCATGTCGTCAGCAAAGAGGGAGAGTTTGACCTCCTCTGCTCCCATTTGGATTCCCTTTATTTCCTTGTCTTGCCTAATTGTATTGGCTAGAACTTCCAGCACTACGTTGAATAGTAAAGGTGACAGCGGACAACCTTGTCTGGTTCCAGTTCTAAGAGGAAAAGCTTTCAGTTTTACTCCATTCAGTAAAATATTGGCTGTGGGTTTGTCATAGATAGCTTCAATCAGTTTTAGAAATGTGCCACCTATGCCTATACTCTTCAGAGTTCTAATTAGAAAAGGATGCTGGATTTTATCAAATGCTTTTTCTGCATCTATTGAGAGGATCATGTGATCTTTATTTTTGCCTCTGTTAATATGGTGGATAACGTTTATACACTTGCGTATGTTAAACCAGCCTTGCATCCCTGGGATGAAGCCTACTTGATCATGATGAATGACTTTTTTGATGATAAGCTGTAATCTATTGGCTAGGATTTTGTTGAGAATTTTTGCGTCTATGTTCATGAGTGAGATTGGTCTGAAATTCTCCTTTTTGGTTTGGTCTTTTCCTGGTTTTGGTATCAGGGTGATGTTTGCTTCATAGAATGTGTTGGGGAAGATTCCTTCTTCCTCAGTTTTTTGGAATAATTTCTGCGGTACAGGAATAAGCTCTTCCTTGAAGGTTTGATAGAATTCTGGAGTGAAGCCATCTGGACCAGGGCATGTTTTGGTTGGAAGCTTTTTTATTGTTTCTTTGATCTCAGTGCTTGAAATTGGTCTATTCAGAAGGTCTATTTCATCCTGGCTAAGTCTAGGGAGAGGGTGTGATTCCAAATATTGATCCATTTCTTTCGCATTGTCAAATTTCTGGGCATAGAGTTTCTGGTAATATTCAGAGATGATCTCTTGTATCTCTGTGGGATCAGTTGTTATTTTCCCTTTATCGTTTCTGATTGAGGTTATTAGAGATTTTACTTTTCTATTTCTTGTTAGTCTGGCCAATGGTTTATCTATTTTATTTATTTTTTCAAAAAACCAACTCCTTGTTTCATTAATTTTCTGAATGATTCTTTTATTTTCAATTTCATTGATCTCTGATTTGATTTTGGATATTTCTTTTCTTCTACTGAGTTTAGGCTTAGATTGTTCTTCTTTTTCCAATTCCATAAGATCTCTTGTGAGATTGTTGATGTGCTCTCTTTCTGTTTTTCGAATGTAGGCATCTAAAGCGATGAATTTTCCTCTCAAAACTGCTTTTGCAGTATCCCACAGGTTTTGGTAGCTTGTGTCTTCATTGTTGTTATGCTCAAGGAAGTTAATGATTTCCCGTTTTATTTCTTCCTTCACCCATCTGTTATTCAACAGAAGATTGTTTAATTTCCATGCCTTTGGGTGGGGTTGAGCATTTTTGTTAGATTTGAGTTCCACCTTTAGTGCCTTATGGTCTGAAAAGATACAAGGTAAAATTTCAATTCTTTTGATTCTGTTGATATTTGTTTTGTGTCCCAGGATATGATCAATTTTGGAGAATGTTCCATGGGGTGATGAGAAGAATGTATATTCTTTATCTTTGGGGTGGAGTGTTCTATATGCGTCTATCAAGCATAGTTGTTCTAGGGTCTCATTTAAATCTCTTACATCTTTGTTTAATTTCTGTTTAGAGGATCTGTCCAGCTCTGTAAGAGGTGTGTTAAAGTCCCCTGTTATGATGGTATTATCAGATATCATGTTGCTTAGACTGAGTAAGGTCTGCTTCAAGAATCTGGGAGCATTTAAATTGGGTGCATAAATATTTAGAATTGAAATGTCTTCTTGTTGTAGTTTTCCCTTGACCAATATAAAGTGACCATCTTTGTCTTTTTTGACTTTAGTTGCTTTAAATCCACATGTATCTGAAAATAAGATTGCAACTCCTCTTTTCTTCTGAATTCCATTTGCCTGAAAAATTGTCTTCCAACCCTTGACTCGGAGCTTTAATTTGCCTTTTGAAGCCATGTGTGTTTCTTGCAGACAGCAAATGGATGGCTTGTGTTTTTTAATCCAGTCAGCCAATCTATGTCTCTTCAGTGGGGAATTCAAGCCATTAACATTTATTGAGATAATTGATAAGTGTGGTAGTATTCTATTCATCTTATTTTGTGAGAGTCCATTGCTTAGTTTTGTCTTTTGCATCATTGTGGAGGTTAGGTTCTGTCCTTTGATTTTTGAGTTCTTACTTTGCTGCTGATCCATTGTGGTGGTCAGTGTGCAGAACGGGTTGAAGTATTTCCTGTAGAGCTGGTCTTGTTGTGGTGAATTTCCTCAATGTTTGTATATCCGTAAATGATTTGATTTCTCCGTCAATTTTGAAGCTTAGCTTAGCAGGGTACAGAATTCTGGGCTGCAAATTGTTCTGTTTAAGTAGATTAAAGGTAGATGACCATTGTCTTCTTGCTTGGAAAGTTTCATTAGAGAAGTCTGCGGTCACTCTGATGGATTTGCCCCTGTAGGTCAACTGGCGCTTACTCCTGGCAGCTTGCAGAATCTTTTCTTTTGTCTTGACTTTGGACAGGTTCATCACAATGTGTCTTGGAGAAGCTCGGTTAGAGTTGAGGCGACCCGGGGTCCGATATCCCTCTGAAAGTAGTGTGTCAGACTCTTTGGTGATATTTGGGAAATTTTCTTTTATAATATTCTCTAGTATGGCTTCCATTCCTCTGGGGCATTCTTCTTCCCCTTCTGGAATTCCTATAACTCGTATGTTGGAACGCTTCATAAAGTCCCATAATTCTGACAGTGAACGTTCTGCTTTCTCTCTCTTCTTTTCTGCCTCTTTTACTATCTGAGTTATCTCAAGAACTTTGTCTTCTACCTCTGAAATTCTTTCTTCTGCATGGTCTAACCTGTTGCTGATACTTTCCATTGTATCTTTAAGTTCCCTAATTGACTGTTTCAGTTCCTTCAGGTCTGCTATATCCTTTTTATATTCTTCGTATCGTTCATCTCTTATTTGATTCTGTTCTTGGATTTCCTTTTGGTTATTTTCCACTTTATTAGCAATTTCCTTCATTGTTTCCATCATTTCTTTCATTGTTTTCAACATGTGTATTCTAAATTCCCTTTCTGTCATTCCTAACATTTCTGTACTGGTGGAATCATCTGCAGTAGCTACATCATGGTCCCTTGGTGGGGTTGTTCTAGACTGGTTCTTCATGTTGCCTGGAGTTTTCTGCTGATTCTTCCTCATGAGTGATTTCTTTTATCTGTTTCCTTGCCCTAATTTTCGTTTCACTTCCTCTTGCTCTTTAAGTTCTTGTGCCTGTGGACTAAGGGTTACAGGACCAGAAAGGTGAGAAGGTTGAAGAGCAAAAAAAGGGGATGAAAAAAAGGAGGACCGAGTGATAAGAAAAAAAGAAAGATAGAGAAAGGAGAAGGGGTGGGTATAAGGAATATTGACAAAAAGAAGAGAGGCACAGAAAGAGGGAGACAGAGCAATATTGGTGTACAGTAGGGTACTTTGACACAACCTTAAAAAAACCCACCTTCTGGGGGTGCCCAGTTGCGTGGTTCCCTTGAGGTCAGCAGCTCTTTGCTAACCTGATCAGACACAGTACCCCACCTCCACCAAGTAGAGAGGAAAGACAAAAATGCTATAAATCAAACCAAAACAAGCAAACAGAAAACTTTTCGGGGATAAAATTGGGTGAAAAACCAAATTATATCGGTAGAAACACTAGCAAAAATGAAGTTGAAGTTATTAAAAAAGGCAGCAATGGGAAATTATAATTAAACTAGGAAAATTGAGAAAGAAAAAGGGATCTGTGTGGAAAAGATTGAAATTAAAAAAACAAAAGAACACCAGCAACGTCAAAATAAAGAAACAAAAAAAAACAACCAAACAAAAAAAAAAAAAAGAAAATAATACAGAACCAAAAACAAAGCAGTTTGTATATGTTATTGAATATTGTCTGGGCAAGACGTGGTCTTCTGGGGTATGAGATGTTAGTCACAGTTCTGATACGACTGGAGGCTGCTGATTTCTCAAACCCCAGCAGGTAGACACCCTAAATCTCTCTTCAGCCTACTTAAAAGGCACTTTGAACTTGTAAACTTGCTGAGCAGAAGCTTTTCCCAGCTTTCTCGCTGGAATCGCTGCTGAAATGGCTATCCCCTTACTCAGTGTGCCAAAACTGGTCTCACTCTGCCCCTGAGGGTAGGGCTGCAAGGCGGCTCAAACCCCACCCTTAGGCTACTTGGTTGCTGGGTTACCAGCTCCCACCCATTTGTAGCTCTGCGACCCTGAGGGCGGAGCTTGCCGGGGCAGATCACTGACAATGGATCCGTGTGACCCACCGCCAAACACTATTAGCTCTGTCTGGCTCAGCGGCTCAGACTGGGGCCCTAGACAACGGCCAAAGTTCTCCGCACTCCCGCTCAGGCCTTCCCCAAGGCAGTTCAACTCAGTGCCAAGTCCAAGGACATCAAAATAGTTCACAGGTAAGGCCTTTCTGGTTTGCAGTCTCGCTGCTACTGAACTTACAGTTGTGGGCGGGTTTAGACGGATTGAACACACGTGACCACTTGCCGGTTTTCCACTGTTTTAGTCCTCCTCTTGGGGTCCAGAAGTCTCTCGCTGACTCCCTGTATCTTCATAGGAGTGATGATAGGCAGTTCCCACCAGCCAGAGATGCCTGGAGTCCTATCTCCCCAGACTCACGGTGCCCAGATGCAAGGAAGCTGTTACTCAGCTGCCATCTTGCTCTGCCTCTCCCTTAGTATCTCGATGTATTTTATTTTTAATTTCACTTCTAATACTACATCTAGGAGGTTTCTTAAACATTTAAAAAATGACCGTTCTAGACTATATGATATATTGCTATTTCTAATGTTTATTGATAATAATGCTTTAAGTTTATAAATCTAAAAATGTGGCTGGAAAACCAAGAAGCATAAATACTATGGCAAATAAAATGATTGTAGAAAAAATACATGAGATAAAAATAAGAAACACAACATTTTAATACAATGAAACAAATAAAACTTTGGTAATAAATATTAAAGACTAGTCACAATGAATGTGGGTATCTGATCTTCCTGGGGAATCAGTGAGGGCTCCTGGGTTATCACAGCCTGAGAGTTGGACCCTGAAACAGAAAGAGATTCATGTTAGGAGTGAGGAAGGAGGATGGAGGGATCACCCCAAAGTCTGCCTTGAAATCCCATGAACAGGAGAAAAGTGAGGAGGAGGAAGAAGAACATGTGCAACCAGGCCATGATGTGGTATGACAAGGACACTCTGGCCTACACCTGGTGCTGGCCACTGTGATGGCCCTTTATCCCGCCTCAGCTCCTGGGTATAGAGTTTATTTCTGGGTGGTGCTTCAATCCAGTCTGAGCCCTTTCCCACCCACAGTCATCCAGTCTGTGTCCCCAGTCCCAGGAGCAGCTCCAGTGTCAGGAGGCTCTGGTGGGTTGAGCTCCGAGTGTTTCCCTTCCTGGCAGGAAGCAGCTGCTGTGACCTGCATCTCAGGTCAGTGAGCAGGGACCCAGGACCCTCTGAATTTGAACTTGCTCCTGGCCTTGCTCTCCCTGAGCAGCTTACAGCACCCCGGTGACACCAGGTAAGGAGACAATGAAAGCAAATAGATAACCATCAGAATGGGAAAAAATATTTGCATATTATCTATTGGACATAAGCTTGATAACTAGACTCTACAGAGAACTCCAATTAAGCAACAAAGAAAGAGACAACAATCCTTTATGCCAATGGGCAAGTGAGATGAATAGAGCCTTCCACAAAGAAGACAGATGAATGGCTAATATGTTCATCATCCCTAATTATCAGATCAAAACCACTCAGAGATATGACCTAACCCAATGAGAACGGCCCACATCACCAAGACTCAAATCTGCAGATGCTGTGTGGATGTGGAGAGAAAGGAATACTTTTACACTGCTGGTGAGACTGCAAGCTAATACAACACTTTTGAAGAATCCTCAAAGAACTCAAACTAGACCTCCCATTTGATCCTGCAATCCTATTACTAAGCGTATACCCAAAAGGAAAAAAACCAAATATTTTTTTCATAAGGACATTGGCACTAGACTGTTTATTACAGCTTAATTTACAATTGCCAAAATGTGGAAACAAAATGAATTCCCAGCAATCCAGGAATTGATTAACAAGCTGTGGTATATGTATACCATGGAATACTAGTCAGCCTCTAAAAAACATGGTGACTTTACACCTATTGTATTAATTTGGATGGAGGTGAAATACATTCTTCTTAGTAAAACATCATAAGAATGGATATGCGTTGATAAGAATCCAATGCACCCAATTCTGATATGAGGACAATAGATGCTAGTATATGATGTGCGAAGGGGAATGGGGGGGCGGAGGGAGGTAGGGAGGGGAATGCGGGGCCCAAGTGTTTGACACAACCCTTGGCGATGGTACACTATTATTAGAGGGAGGCAAGCAGTTGAACCTAGGCTGTTTGTACTCTCACTGATTTCCCAACATTAAAACATAAAAATGGGCAAAAGATCTGAATAGACATTTCACAAAAGAAGAGGTGCAATAGGAATATGATCAAACACTCAAAATGATGAGTCATCAGGGAAATGCAGAGCAAATCTACAACTACATATCTCACAAAAGTTAAAACGCCTTTGGTGAGATAGGGAGTTGAAGATTTGATTTGCGTTATCAAAAAGATTGACAATAATGATTGCTCTTGAGGATGAAGAGAGAGAAGAACACTCATACACTATTCGTGAGGATGTAAATTAGGACAACAGCTATAGAGAACAAAATGGCCATTTTTCAAAATATTAAACATAGAACTGAAGTTTGACTCAGCAATCCCACTGATGGGCATATATACAAAGGAGAGGAATCAAGTATATCAAAAAGATTCCTGCACTCCTATGTTTATTGCATCACTACTCACTATAGCCAAGATTTGGAACCATACTAAATACTGTTGGATGCATGAATGGATAAGGAAATAGTGGTTCATATCCACAATGGAATATCCTTCAGGAAATCCTGCCATTTGTAGAAACATGCATGAAACAGGAGGCCAGTTCACTAAGGGAAATAAACCAAGCACAGAAAGACAAACTTTACATGTTTTCACTCAGATGTGCAAACTAAATACAGGGTGTTCATAAATTCTGCATGCAATTTAAAATAGTTGTCTAAAGTAAAAAGATTTCATGAAGACAGAGATTAGAACTATAGTTACCAGAAGCTGAGAAGGGTACCAGGGAGGTGGAGGGACAAAGTGCTAATGATTAATGGGTGCAAAAATACAGTTAGGTATTTACGTAAAATGAACAGCATTTAATAGCACAACACAGTCACTACCTTCAACAATGAGGTAGGGCATACTTAAAAATCGATAAAAAGTAAAATTGGAATGTTAATGACAGGAAGAAATAGTAAATACCTGAGGTGATGAATACACCAGTTACCTGATTTGATGAATCCAGCTTGCATGCCTGTATCAAAGCATCACATATGTAGAAATTTTATATAACCATTATAATTAAAAACAAAAAGTAATTAGCAAAAAACTATAATACTGAGTGTAACCACGATGAGTCATCAGAGAAAGAAAATAAATTTTACAAGTTAAAAAAAGATGACATATGGTACATATAAACAATGGAAGAGTATTCAGCTATCCAAAAAGAAGAAAAATGTGATTTTCCAGCAACATGGATGGAAGTGATGACACCATGTAAAGTGAAATAAGCTAGGAACCGACAGACACGGCATATTCTCATTCATATGTAGGAGCTAGAAAAAGCTGATCACATAGAAGTGAAAAGTAGAACAGAGGAAGCTGGAGGCTCCCAAAGGTAGGGAGAGGGAGGGGATAGGGTGAGATTTATTGTAGGATACAAAGTTATGACTAGATAAAAGGAATCAACAGTGTTCTATAGCACTATAGGATAAGTGGAGTTAAAAGCAATTGTTAATTTCAAACAGCTAGAAAGAGATTAGTGAATGTTCCAAACACAAAGAAATGACACAACTTTGAGATGATGGATATGCTAATTATGGCAATCAGATCCCTGTATGATAGATTTATCCAAACATCACTAGGCAATCCATGAATATTTTAAAACTATTGTGTGTAGCAATATTAACTGATTAATTAATTTAAAGAAAATAACCTCATGTTTTCTTTTTTCTTTTTTTTTTTGAGTGTCAATACTTTATTTTGGTGTAAAGATGGGAAGCTGAAAAATACACTGTATTTAAAATTTTCTTGGTTCCCCCTCACAATGTGGAAACCCCTCCCCCCCAGTGCTAATCTGTTCAAACTCAAATACTTAAAAATTACAGCAGCCAAACAAAAGCACAGAAGAAAGAAATCCAGATGGAGAAGGTAGCCTGGGCCAGTAGAGTCACTTGGTGTAGACAACTGAAGTACTGAACAGGAGCTTCTGTTTCTGTTTTTTTTTTTTTTTTTTTTTCTTTTCTTCCCTCCTTTCTCTTCAGAGAGGGGATCTGAAGAAGCTGGTGTGTCCAGTTTCATGAAGACAGCTTCAATAGCTTGGCTGAAGGAATTTTGGAAACTGTGCACAGGAACACGGTCTGAGTTATCACTCTCCCCATCACTGTCCACCGGGGCAGGAGGAACTAGGCTGTTCTCATCTTTCTTTGGAGAAGTTTTGGGACACACTTCTGCTTTTGCTTTTCCAACCCTCAGCATCTGAGCAAAGGAAGGGAAGGGAGAATCTTCTTCCAGACTCACAACGCAGAATGAGGGACTGCCCTGAACAGCTGTGGGTGACAGAGAGGTCAGCAGAAAATCTGCATGGGAACCTGGACTTCTGCTAAGAGGAGAAAGAGAGAGGGCTCCATGGCCCTCAGTGCTGGTGGAACCCAAAGCAGAATCAGAGGAGCAAGTATAGGAATTGAAGGCAGGAAACTGCTGTAAGTTCTCTAGGGGAATGTGGACTTCCGGATACTTGCCCTATTCATTCTCTTCCATCTCGATCCTGCGCTCTCCACGGCGTTCCTCTCGCGCCTTCTTTTGGCGCTGACGTTTCCTCTTCTCAATGTCATCTGAGAATATTTCTAGGGTTTCCTTTGAGACCACAGGAGGCTGGAGAGCCAGTTCACAGATACTGAACTCACAGGTGAGTGGCAAGTGAGAGAGATATCTATGACGCTGTCGAACATCCTCAGACATGGGGTACCCAGCAATCTCCGCTACTGTAGCTGATATCCTCTCAGGGCTCCGCTCCAGGCTGCCATACTCCCACACGAGGCAGCGCACATTCCCAGGGTGCAGGAACATGCGTTGCCCATCTTCTGCTTGGTACAAGTAGTAACAAGGAGAATTTCTCAGGTGTTTTGTGAAGCCTGGCTTGGTGACAGGTTCCCGCTGGCTGGACACAATACAAATGGTCCCTTCCCCAAGTTGTCATCTGTTAATTCCGAGTAATCACAACCCTCTGACAACCCCTCGGGCTCTGGCTCAGACACTGCCTCTTCTTCCACTACCAGAGGGAGAGCAAGAGGAGAGAAGGGGAGTCCAGAGAACAAACTGCTGTGGTTTATTCATCAAAAGCAGACGGATACTCTAGCACACACTTCCTGGGTTGAAAAACAGACTCCTTCACCAAGGGAGCCATCAGCATCAGTTGTTCTAGAGCAGCCATGACACCAGTGACCTCCCCACTGCTTTCAGCCAATCCTGATAGAGCCTCCTCCCGAGTCTTGAGCTCTTGGATAGCTGCCTCAATAAAACAGGACTCGGGAGTATGCTTCTCCTCTGCCAGCTGTTGTTCTAGTGCTACTTTCTCTTCCAGAACTACCCGGTGCAGCACCTGCTCCTTGGAGGCCAGCAATAACTTGGAGTACTGGCTGTGCTGTCATCTCCTAGACGAATGGGATGGTCTACGTCCATCCATTTGGATTTGGGCAAAGCCAGCAACACCTCTTTCTCCCTCTTCATCAGCTGCATTGTAATGGTATTACCAACAACATACTGACGTGACTCTGTGGCAACAGCACTCTTGAGATCCTTCTTATGCACAGAACTATAACAGGTGGGACATTTACTCCAGATCTTCTCACTCAGTGAAAGCTAGTGCAGGATGCGGGCCCAGCAGAAGATGTGTCCGCAATGGGTTATCTTGGCTGCAGTAGGTGGATAGAGGCATATTGGGCAAGATGGCACTTCCTGGCTACATATGCGCACTTGCTTCACAAAGTCCCAGTTGACTAAAGTATCAGGATCAGCAAAATGAGCTGTGTAGTCTTGGTCTTCAGATACCACAAACTGGCAGTTGGCCTGTAAATATAGTTCCTTATTAAAAGGCTTATGTCCCCACTTGTTCCTTTTGCCCCAGCTGCCATGTCCACTGCCTTCAAAGTGATCTGTCTGGCCACGGGGTTCAAAAGTAAAATTCAACAAGTGGTTCAGGTTGATCTTCTTCCCTCCAGAGAACTGGGCAGGGCTAAACTCTGCCCGTTGAGCCTCTGCTACCGCTCTTAGGTTTAGACTCCCCGGCTGGCCCCGCCGAGACGGAGCGGGGCGGCTGTTGCCCTTTGCTGCTGCAGGAAGAGGCGGAGGAACTGCTGGTACCGCTGTTCCTGTCCATGTCGGAGGCGGAGGCGGTGGCGGCAGCGTTGGGGGAGCTCTGCCGCATCAACGGGGGCCTCTGCGGCTACTGTGGTCGGAGCGGAGCGGGTGCGGCGGGGACCCAGGCTCATGGCGTTAGGGGCCGCGGCAGCGGTTCTCGGCCCTCCTGGCACATTTTTCCTTGTTTCCTTCCTTGGCTTCTCAAATTGGGAAGAGAAGCGACAGGCGGGGCTGCTGAGCCCGGTGGCGGTGGTGACACGAGAAGGAGGAGGAGGCCGGAGCTCGGGAGTCCGGGCCAGGCCTGGTGGGGCGGAGGCTGCGGGGAAAGGGGAGGTGAGGCAGGGCCCGGCCGGCCGGACACGCTCTCCCGCCGCTGGGGCGAGGGAGAGGGCTGGTTGTCTTGGTGTCGGGGACAGGTGTCTCCCACACAGCGACCGACACTCGCCTCTGAGCCGAGGCCGAGCTGCTCCGGGAATCAACCTCAAGTTTTCTATCTAGGCAAAGATAAAGTTAAACTGAATGTCACCGCACGTCCTATGCTTCACTGCCCCATCTCTAGATCTCTGTGACTCGTTTTCCGGGAACCAACAATAGAAGCCTCTAATTCACTTGTACAGCTGCACTTTCTTGAGATCAGTTCCTTCAGGGAGTCAGAAAGGGAAAGAGGGAGTGGGGAAGAGCCACCAGGAGGAGCTGGTGTGTGGGAAATAGAATACAAAAGAGATGCAAACAGGAACTAGATTACTTTTCAGGTTGCTCTCCTCCTCTTCATCTGAGGACCCTGCCTCGGCATGGACCAGGGCAATAACTATGATCTGGTAGCCTTGGGAAAAGAAAAAGTAGAGTTAGCTTTCAGGTTAAGAAGTGGACTGTGCTACTGCTGCTATTTTATAGCCAATGACAGAGTCAAGTCTTCCTCATCTCTGCAGACTTGTCTCAGAGCCTCATAACTTCACCCCTGTAGTGAGAAATGGCCTGTGGATCACCAGGGCCCCTTTAAGCAGTTAAAATTCTATAAGTATAACCAGGAGGGGACACCTGTGCCATCCTGTCCCTCCAGAGCAGCCACTGTCCCCACAGTCCCCTGTGCCTGGCACTTCCCCTTTCCTGTTTCCCTCCATCCCTGGCTCCAGGCTCAGCTGGTGCTGGGGAGGGTGGTGCTTCTTGGGAGGCGTTTTCCAGTGAGGTTCAACATCAAACATTCAAACTATAATCCCTCGTGCACACTTCCCAAGTGCTGCGAACCAATGAAAGCTGAAGGCTGTCATGTTTGGAAGAGGCAGACAAGAAAAAGCAAGTCTGATAGGAAAGATCACCATTCACCAATAAAGCAAGAGAAGAAGCTACAATCAGCATGCTCCGTGCCAATACACACACTAGCTCTTATTTCCCCGTCATTACAATGTAAAAAGATCACATAATTTTCCCTTAGGATTTCATGCACCTGCCTCAGTGTCCAAAGCAGCAGGAGTGACCCAGCCCCTTCCAGGACCCCTTTCTCCTAGGGACCTGGTTCAGACGTTGTCCCTACCTGCAGGGTCTTCCTCCTCCTCACTGGAGGGGTACTTGATATCATATGTCCACTCTGCAGAGACACAAACAGGAGCCAGCAGGTTACCCAAGGGACTGACTCTCCCATCCCTCCTGCTCCAGGTGAGGTCAGTGGGATCACACACAGTCACCCTGCCCTTTCCTCTGGGTTCTCAGACTCTTCCTGGGCTCTGCGGAGTCAGAGATCTTCAACAAGACATGGCTCACAGTTTCAAACCACCCAGGGAGAGGATCCCCCTTACATCTTCTCCCTTCCTCATTTCCATGTATCATAACAACTCTTTTTTTATTATTTAATATTTTTATTGTTGGGGATTCATTGAGGGTACAAAGAACCAGCTCGATGACATTGATTCCATTTGTTAGGTAAATTCCCCCTTATAACTGTGTCCTACCCCAAAAGGTGGCACACTGTGACCCCCACCACCCTCTCCCTCCTTTCCTGTCCCTGCTCTCCCCTTTCCCCACCCCACACCATGTACTAGGTCATTAATTGTCCTCATATCAGAATTGAGTACAGAGGATTCTTGCTTCTCCATTCTTGTGATGCTTTACTAAGAACGATGTGTTACACTTCAATCCAGGTTAATACAAAAGATGTGAAGTCTCCATATTTTTTTTCACTTTTCTTCTTTTAATCAGATAGTTTTTGGTATTCATTATTTTCTAAAACGTGTCAAATATGGTAGAGCAATTTTACATAAACGTCTGCCTATTTATAAATTCCTGAGTCCTTTGGTCCTTCTAGTGACTTTCAAATCGTCAAATTCTATTTTCTATTCTGTTATAGCTTCACCTGATAATGCATCAATGACATTAATGGCTGAATAGTATTCCATGGTATGCATATACCACAGCTTGTTAATCCATTTCTGGGTTGCTGGGCATTTAGTTTCTTTCCACATTTTGGCGATCGTAAATTCAGCTTAAATAAACAGTCTAGTGTGAGTGTCCTTATGGTAATAGGATTTTTTTTTTTCTTCTGGGTGGATGCCCAGTTATGGGATTGCAGGGTCAAATGGGAGATCTAGTTTGACTTGTTTGAGGAGTCTTGATACTTCCTTCCAAAAACGTGTACTAGTTTGCAGTTCCTCCAGCAGGATAAAAGTGTTCCTTTCTCTCCACGTCCATTCCAGCATCTGCAGTTTTGAGATTTTGTGATGTGGGCCATTCTCAATGGGGTTAGATGATATCTCCGGGTGGTTTTGATTTGCATTTTTCTAAAAATTAGGAACAATGAGCATTTTTTCATCTATTTGTTAGCCATTCATCTGCCTTCTTTAGAGAAGGTTCTAGTCATCTTTCTTGCCCAGTAATATAAGGGATTGTTGGCTCTTTTATGTGGATGAATTTGAGTTCTCTGTAGATTCTCGTTATCAAGATTTTGTCTGATACAAAATATGCAAATATCCTTTCTCATTGTCTAGGTTGTTGATTTGCTTTGGTTCTTGTCTCCTCAACTGTACAGAAGTTTCTCAGTTTAACTAAGTCCCATTTGTTTATTTATGGTGCTGTTGCAATTGCCATAGAATTCTTCATAAAGTCTTTCTCCAGGCTGATGTCTTCAAGTGTTTTCCCTATGCTTTCTTTGAGGATTTTTATCATTTCATGCATTCAATCTAGGTCTATTATCCATCTTGAATCAATTTTAGTGAGTGGAAAAAGGTGTGGCCATGTTTCAGTCTTTTACATGTGGATATCCAGTTCTCCCAGTACCATTTATTAAATAGGGATTCTTTCCCCCCGTGTATGTTCTTGTTTGGTTTATCAAAGATTAGGTGGCTGTAAGATGTTAGTTTCATTTCCTGTTTTTCTATTTGGTTCCAAATGTCTATGCCTTTTTGTGCCAATACTATGCTCTTTTGATCACTATGGCCTTGTAGTACAGCCTAAAGTCTGGTAAGCTGATGTTCCCGGCTTTGTTTTTATTATTAAAAATGGAGACTTTACATCCTTCGTATTAACCTGGATGGAAGTGGAAGACATTATTCTTAGTAAAGCATCACAAGAATGGAGAAGCATGAATCCTATGTACTCAATCTTGATATGAGGACAATTAATGACAATTAAGGTCATGGGGGGGAAGCAGAAAGAGGGATGGAGGGAGGGGGGTGGGGCCTTAGTGTGTGTCACACTTTATGGGCGCAAGACATGATTGCAAGAGGGACTTTACCTAACAATTGTAATCAGTGTAACTGGCTTATTGTACCCTCAATGAATCCCCAACAATAAAAAAAAAAAAAAAAAAAAGAATTGCCTTGGCTACACAGTTTTTTTTTCTGGTTCCATACAAAATGAAAAAATATTTTTTTCCAAGTCTTGAAAGTATGATGTTGATATTTTAATAGGGATAGCCATTCTCAAGAATGGAAGACAAAGTATCCAATGTACTCAGCCCTACTATGAAACTAATTTATAGCTTTCTTATGAAAGCTATAACCCATCTATAACCTAAGAATATGGGGAAAGGGAGGGGAGGGAGGGGGGAGGATGGGCAGACGGAGAGTAATTTGTGGGACCACATCTATGGTGCATACAAGGGTACATGTGAAACTTACTAAATGTAGAATATAAATGTCTTAACACATTAACTAAGAAAAAGCTAGGAAGGCAATGTTAACCAGTATGATGGAAATTTGTCAAATGGTGTATAAATCCAGTGAATGGTGAAAAAAATAAATAAATAAAAGTAGCCAGGAAAAAATAGTAGGGATAGCATTGAATCTGTAGATTGATTTGGGAAATATAAACATTTTGATAATGTTGATTCTTCTCAGCCTTGCGCATGGTATGTTCTTCCACTTGTTAATATCTTTTGCTATTTCTTTTTCTTAGTGATTCATAGTTTTTTTTGTTTTTTTTTTTTTTTTTTTGGTTTTTGGCCGGGGCTGGGTTTGAACCCGCCACCTCCAGCATATGGGACCGGTGCCCTACTCCTTGAGCCACAGGTGCTGCCCGTGATTCATAGTTTTCATCATCAAGGACCTTCACGTCTTTTGTGAGATGTATTCCTAGGTATTTCATTTTCCTTTGGAGCTACAGAGAAGGGCATTGTGTCCTTGATTAGTTTCTCACCTTGGCTGTCATTGGTGTATACAAAGGCTACTGACTTGTGGATGTTGATTTTATACCCTCAGACATTACTGCGTTTTTTTTTCTTTTTTGTTTGTTTGTTTGTTTTTGAGACAGAGTGTCACTATGTTGGTACAGTGTCATGGCGTCACAGCTCACAGAAACTCTTTGGGCTTAACCAATCTCTTGCCTTAGCCTCCCAAGTAGCTGGGACTACAGGCACCCACAACAATGCCCAGCTATTTTTTATTGCAGTTGTCATGATTGTTTAGCTGGCCCAGGCTGGATTTGAACCCGTCAGCCTCAGTGTATGTGGCTGGTGCTGTAAGCACTGTGCTGCAGGCACCAAGCCATTACTGTATCTTTTTTTTTTTTTTATCACTTCCAGGAGTCTTGTGTTTGAGTCTTTGGGGTTCTCTAAGTATAAGGTCATATCATCAGCAAAGAGGGAGAGTTTGACCTCTTTTGCTCCCATTTGGATGCCCTTTATTTCCTTCTCTTGCCTGATTGTATTGGCTAGAACTTCTAGCCCTATGTTGCATAGTAGGGGTGATAAAAGACAACTTGTCTGGTTCCAGTTCTAAGTGGAAAAGCTTTCACTTTTACTCCATTCAGTAAAATATTAGTTGTGGGTTTGTCGTAGATGGCTTCAATCAGCTTAAGAAATGTGCCACCAATGTCTATATTCTTCAGTGTTCTAATTGGAAAAGGATGCTGGATTTTATTGAATGCTTTTTCTGCATCTATCGAGTGGATCATATGGCCTTTGTTTTTGCTTCTGTTGATATGGTGAATTATTTTTATGGACTTGAATATGTTAAACCAGCCTTGCATCTCTGGGATGAAGACTATTGATCATGATATATGACTTTTTTGATGAGAAGCTGCAGTGAATTGGCTAGGATTTTATTGAGAATTTTTGCTTCTATATTCATTACAAAAATTGGTCTGAAGTTTTCCTTTTTAGTTGGGTCTTTCCCTGGTTTTGGTATCAGTGTGATGTTTGCTTCATAGAATGTGCTGGGGAAGATTCCTTCCTCCTCAATTTTTTGGAATAATTTCTGCAGTATGGGAATAGGATTTTCTTGGAAGGTTTGATAGAATTCTGGTGTGAAGCTATCTGGACCAGGGCATTTTATTGTTGGGATATTTTCAATTGTTTCTTTGATCTCAGTGCTTGAAATCGGTATGTTCAGGAGATCTATTTCTTCTAGTGAGAGGGTATGATGCCAAATATTGCTCCTTTTCCTTCACATTGTGAAATTTCCGGGCATAGACTTTCTTATAGTTTTCGTAGATGCTTTCTTGTACCTCAATGGCATCTCTTGTTATTTTCCCTTTATCATCTCTGATTGAGGTTACTAGAGTTTTTCCTTTTCTGTTTCTAGTTAGTCTGGCCAAAAGACTTATCTATTTCATTTACTTTTTTCAAAAAACCGACCCTTTTTTCATTAACTTTTTGTATTTTTTTGTTTTCAATTTTATTTATCTGTGATTTAATTTTGGCAATTTCTTTGCTTCTGCTGGGCATAGGGCTTAGATTGTTCTTATTTTTCCAAATTCATAGTGCCTAGATTGTCAGCTCTCCACCCTGCTGCTCCAGTTCATGTACAGGAACCAGCACCCTGCTGCCTTACAGTACACCTCAAGCCACAGCTCCAAGCAAAGTCTCCTTCTAAACCACCGGACTAACTCTCGTTTCTAGGTTGCTCTAGGGGAACTCGGCCTAAAGGCATCCCGGTTCACCATCTTGCCCCACCTCTTTCATCACATCTCATAACTCCAATCTCATCATCCTGAAATTCTAACTCTCATACACACTTACTAACTCATAGGACTTTAACAAACACTCCCTATGCCTGGCTGCCCAGAAAGTCTGCTGCCAGGACAGAACTGCTCTTTAGAGTACAGATATTTCACTATGGGACACTTAATGTGGCTATTACAAAGAAGTAGCAAATTTTTAAGTTTATTCATTATAATTAATTAAAACACACAGAGACACAACTGTCTCTTGTGGACTACATGGGATAGCAAACCTCTAAAGATCCAAAGATATCCTGGTGTCTCCTGGCAGAATAGTTGGCTACTCTGATCCAATCATTCACATGTGGGCATGTTCTGGGCACAGGGTCAGGGTCAGGAACTCCCTGAGGCCTGGAACACATCAGCAGCGAGGACGTGTCCAGGGTCCACTTATAAATGGGGTTCTTCCTATGTTTTCCTTGTGGATTAATCTGAGTTCTCTGTAGATGGTAGTTATCAGCCCCTCTTCTGATTTATAGTGTGCAAATACCTTCTCCCCTTCTGAACGCTATCTGCGTTAGTTATAGTAGTACCCTTAGCTGTGCGGAAGATTTTTACCTTGATCATGTTTCATTTATTTATTGTTTGTCTTGCTGCTAAGATATGGGGGTCTTATTCATGAAATATGTTTAAGTTAAATTTGTCAAGAGTTTTCTCCACACTCTCTTCTATACTTTTGGATGGACTTTTATTATTATTATTTTCGGAAGCATTTTTATTTTATTTTATTTTTTGTAGAGACAGAGTGTCACTTTACCGCCCTCAGTAGAGTGCCATGACGTCACATGGCTCACAGCAACCTCCAAGCTTTTGGGTTTATGCGATTCTCTTGCCTCAGCCTCCCGAGCAGCTGGGACTACAGGCACCCGCCACAACGCCCGGCTATTTTTTGGTTGCAGTTTGGCCGAGGCTGGGTTTGAACCCGCTACTCTCAGTATATGGGCCAGTGCCCTACTCACTGAGCCACAGGTGCCACCCTTCGGAAAATTTTTAAACAGAGAGGAAGAGTGTGGTCCTGCAGAAAGTCCCTACACAGAATCAGAGCAGCTGGAACACAGGGGATGGGGACACCACAGATATTTGTTTGAAAACCAGCTTTTATCTTCAATCCCGGATCCTCCTCTCCACTGGAAAGCCAACGTGGACACTTCAAACTTTCTAAAATGTAACTTATTCTACAGAAAGTGAGAGCACCCAGAATACGTACCCTGTCTGCTGACTCCTGAGGCCACCTGTAATTACAGAAAAATATAAATAAATAAATTAGCATGAGCATTAGGCTATTCTGTTTCCTATTTGCACAGGAGCTTTCTTCACTTGGTGACACTAAACAACTAAATGGGAAACGGTGGTGAAGATGAGGGAACCTGAAAGCAAGAATAGAGCAAACTCATTCTTGCCCAAAGGCGCATGGTTTTTGTGGAAGATGTATCGCTGAAGTCCATTTTGATTGGCAACTACAGAAACGTTTTCCAAAGAGAGAAAAATTTTGCTAATGAAGAGTATCATGAGAATACAGTCTGTACTGAAGCCATAATTTTTAAGGATGTCTCGAATCCTTGAACCAGGTCTTAGCCATTAACAGTCTCAGTCAAAATTTCACCCACCACAGAAAACATATGCAACATCTATTCAAACCATATTCATGTTTTCACACATTTTTTTCACTGGAAAGTAAAAAACAAGACAGCAATATTTCATTTTAGACAAAGACAGGCAGCCTGACCTTGGTCATGGATGAAATTTTGTTATCTGCCCTGGTCCCAGTGATCTTGTCCTGTGGGTCCTCAGATGGATCTAGGAGACAGAGTGACTTTTAGTGCCTTGAAGGTGTTGGTCATGAGTTATTTAGTGGACAGTGCTTGATGTAATGTGCAATGAGAGGAAAGACCAATGAGAGGATCAGGACAACATGAGAGACAGAGTGTTTCCTGTCTCACTGAAGGCCACCTAAAAATGTCAATTAATCTATCTAAAAACCGCATCCCTGTGTGTTCAATCACACGTCTGGATCCCTTGCCCATGAGGAAGGCAAGTTCAATGTCTCTACCTTACTGACACTTGCCAGGATGGGGGGACTCCCCTTTCTGCCCCAGAAACTCCCTGTGCTGCTACTGTCTATGTCAGCTCTTCTAGAAGACATTATACTAGCTACAAGTCATCTTTCCAGGGGGACTCAGTTCAATTCTGAGTAATATATTCACTGATATTTCTTTGCTAATCTTTTGCAATAAAGATAAATGAAAAAGATTAGAAAATGGTGAATTCTCCTATCATTTAGACATAACCCCTACTGATCCTGTGACGCTTTTCCCTCTGGTGTGTGTTTCCGTTGGTGAGTTGCTGCTCATGCGCACGCCAGGCTCTGGCAGAGGGCCAGTGCAGTGTGGGGTTCAGTGTGTGGTGAGGGCTGACCCTCTAACCAGCTCTGCAGGACAGTTCATCTAGGAAATCTCATTTGGGCACCAGGTTGACAACCATGTTGTCCTCTGAGTGCTCATTTAGAAGTAACCTAGGAGGTCGTGCCATGCTGGATTTGAGGATTTCTAAGCCTTGTGATAATCGTTTATTCAATACAAAACAATATCTCCCTTCTTCATCTCTGCTTTACCCAAGGGTTGAAGAGTGACCTCAGCATTACCCGATGCTGACCTACACTGGCCTATGTGGGCCTCTCAGTTCTCAGAGTCTGACAGCTGATTGGAATCCTGAGATCGCTCTATGTGCGCTTCACACTAATAGTCCTGCCAAGGTGTGCTGTTCAATGTACCTTTTGCGACTCCGCACATTGTCATCACTGTAGCACCTTACATTTATGGACACTGTTTGGGGGTATCTGTGGACCATAACACATCCAGGTGTGCACTTGGAATTCCTTGGCATGGTGGTAAGTGCTCCACCCTTCAGGTGGGTGTTGATTTCAGTTCAATGTCTCAGAGCATCAGCATTGTGACTGGAACTGAGTTCCCATGTGCCTGTTCTTAGGTCAACACCTTGAGCCATTCATCTCTGCACCAAATGCCACCACCAAAATTAATTCACCAAATCCCTCTTTCCATAAATCCACTCAGTCATCCCTCGGCACAGGCACATCTGAAGTAAACCAGATTTATGGTTCTTTATGGAAAGAGGGATTTGGTGGTGGAATTTTCCTCTTGAGAAAGGTGACACTTGCACTGAGCTGTGCTTATAAGTACAAATGTTTTCAAGGAATGCACACACTCAGACAACCACATTAATAGTGGTTGAATATGGACTTACTCCTAGATACCTTCCAACCCTCACACACACTATCCCTGACATCTAAAAACTCAGGTGTTCAAGGGACAACAATCGTGGTCACAGTTCTTTAATGCACCATCAGTTGCTTGCCCCACACCCAGGCAGCTGGAAACAGGAGGCTCTACTGATAATAGCAAGCAAGTGCCAATTTGATATTACTTAGATTTATCCATAGTAAGAGATTGATAGGAGCACACGTACAACTGATATTTTCCCCGGAGTCCACCTGCAATGAGAGAAAGGAAAACACTATGAGGCCTTACAGTGTCCTGTTTGCAGAGGTCTTTTGTCCAATTCCTAATATCAGAATAACTCTAAGCAATTGCTCTGCTCTTACAATCTTTTTTCCTGCCCCCTCAGTTTTCTTTTTACTGAGACAAAATCTCACTTTGTCACCCTTAGTATTGTGCAGCTCACAGCAATCTCAAACTCTTGTGCTCAAGTAATTCTCTTGCCTCAGCCCCTCTAGTAGCTGGGACTACAGGTGCCCACCACAACACCCAGGTATTTGTGTGTTTGTTTTTTTAGCAGGCTCTGACCAGGTTCAAACCCACCAGTCCTGAAGCACCTGGCTGGCACCCTAACCACTGACATATGGGCGCCCAGCCGTTTCTGCCCCTTTCAATGTCTGAGTTCACTCAAGAGCCTCGTCCTGTAGTTCTGAGATTCTTTCTTCACCACGGTCTAATCTGTTATGACAGTTTCTCCTGCATCTTTAAGTTCCCTGAGTGACTCTTTCAATTCCCTTAGCTCTCATATATCCTTTCAAACTTCATCATGTGTTTCATTCATTTTCTGGGTAACTTTTGGATTTCCTTTTGGTAGTTTTCCACTTTTCTTTCAATTCCCGTCATCATTCTCACCATCCTTTCTCTAAATTCTCTTTCTTCATATTCCCTAGTTTTTTTTATAAATGGGATTTTCTGTGCTAGCGGCCTCATGGTATTCTGGTGGTGGAGACCTGTTGTGACTTTTCGTGTTGACAAAATTGTCTTGTTCCTTCCTCCTCACATGTGTTTTCTTCTTGTTCACTTTCTTCCCCTCCTCTGTCTTCTGGCTTACTCCTTCTCCTTAATTTTCCTTGTCTTGGAATTTGGACTGGCCTCCTCAGCCACTGCAGTCCCCTGTTATCTCACTGTGCACCAGAATGCTGATTATTCTGGGGGGGGACAATTAATCCAGAGGTGGCTGGAGTCCACTCTCCCCAATCTCCCCAACAGCAGCTGATGAGGAGACGCCTTTCATCCACCATCTTGAACCATCAGCAAAACTTTCTCAAGCAGGAAAATTTGCCACTGAGGATAATGCTCACTACTATACAGTTTGTAAGCAAAGTTGTCTTTTTCAAATGCCATCTTCAGTCGGGTTTAGTTGGCAACAAACTCTCACTAGACATTCCCTCCACCAAGAAATTGTTGACATCATTTATAATGTACACGGTCAGACTTCGTATCTTAACTCAAAAAGAAAAAAAAGTAAAAGAAACCAAAAAAACTTTTCTATATCTGAAAATGAACGTGAATCTTACCTTCACAGCAGGTTGGGCCTCCTCCAAATTCGCACCTGTCACCTCCTCCACCACAGGCTCTGGGGAAGCTGGGAGAACGCAGAGGATCTGTCAGTGTGAATGTGCTGCTGGAGACTCACTCAGGGAGCTCGTGTAGATGTGGACGTGCGCTGGAGTGTGTGCAGGTGTGTGGGTCACAGCACAGCCTGAGCTGCAGCTGGTCCGTGCTCCGTGGTGGAGAAGGAAGGCCAAGGACAGGAGCAGGAAGGAAACGAAGGGCAGAGCTAGGCCTTTTGTCCAGGGCAACCAACTGAAGGTAAAATTTTCATTTTACAAATATGTTGACATGAAAATGCACTTCATTATTCAAACACCACTCCTCCTCACTCCTGTTACTCATTTTGAAGCTGAGGTAATAGACACTTATTTCTTGAAATGTTCCAAGGCCGTTTAGCTTCTGTGCAGCTGTCTATTCTTCTGAATATATCATCTCTTCTGTTGGATTCCCCCCCAATATATTGTGGTGATATATATGCAATAGTTATTACTTTAACTATAAAGTGTATACTTCAGTGACATTATTTACATTCACAATTCTGTAACAAAAGTAAGAAAAAAATGTAATCTAATTATATAGCTTTCACTTTAGGAAACCAGAGATAAAAAGAGATGTGTGTTGTAAAGCAAAGAGAAGAAAAAAAGAATGCTTTCAGAATCCAGTATAATGGAAAATAGGAATAGAGAAAATTCTCAAAGCTAAAACTCATTCTTCAAAAGGGTAAGCTTAAAAAAGTTCTAGTGACACTAAACACAGGTAATGAAGACACAGTGAACCAATAATGTAAATACTGATCTCATACTGCTAAAAGGATAATGATAAAACAATCGTGAATATCTACGCTCATAAATTGCATTGCTTAGACAAAGTGGACTGATTTCTGTCCTCACTGAAACTACCAAAACTTACCTGTGGTGAAATAAATAAACTGAACAGACCTGTGTTTTAGAAATTGAATCAATAGCTAATATATTTTCAAAATAACAACAATAACAAAAACATTAGCAGTCTAATAAGGTTTCACTTGCAAATTCTAGTATTATAGAATTATAACAGTATTATATATTATAGTAGTTATTATATAGTATTATAGTAGTTAGTTATCATAATTATAGTAGTTAGTTATCATAATCTTAATATATTTAACCAAGTAAATTAAATGTTATGTCCACATAAAAAGAGCACAAGAAAGTTATGGTAGCTTTTTCGTGTCTGTCCATTCTAGAAACAACCATTAAACTCTGTTACACTGATCCACTGATAAATCTACTGAGATATTCAGCTACAAACAAATCTGAAAAATACTCAGTCTATATTGCTAAGTAAATAAGTCTATCTGACAAAACAGTATCTACTGTGGTTCTAACTACATACAGTTCTGAAAAAGAAAAAAGAAAACCTAAGGAGACAGTAAAAATATCCAAAGTTGGCAGAGATTGACACAAAAGGGGAGAGATATTAATAGTTAAGGCACAGGTCAGATTCAGGGCATGACACTATTTTGTAACAGGGATGGACGACATTATGAGTTTGTCAAAATCTCCAGACTGTGCAACACACACTGAACCTCAACCCAAACTTGGTCTTTAGTTCTTGATACTGTATCATCCCCTGCAGGGGTCAGAACGTCTGTGCATTTAGGAAGGGTCTTTCCTTCTTAGAAGGCCTCACAAGCTGCAGCCTAGTGATTCTGAGAAGCTGGGAAGGGCAGGCTCAGCAGAAGCAGGGGACAGGCACTTGCAGGAATGGAGAGTAAGACAGGAGTTTATGAAGAAGTTGGTCAGGTGTACATAATCCCAGGTTGCAAGAGGAGCTATGAATATTATAACAGAGACCCAGGCACAGAGTACTAGGTTTCCATATATGTAACATACATGATCATATTGGGTTGGAGATATGACGTTTAAAGGCATCACAAGTAGGTCCTGTATATAAAAGAGTGAAGTTTACAGGATGAGTCCATGAACTCCACACCTTCACCTGACTGGACAGAACCACTGCACAAGGAGCAGTGACTTATTAAGAAACTCTTCCTGGTTTATAGTGGATGTCACGTTTTACCCACAGAAATGAGAGGAGTGTGGCACAGTCAGATAATGTAACAGAGGGGTCTTCAGGCTCTTTTTTCTCTCACACTGACCTTTAATAAAATTAGGTAATGATTAGCAAACGGAAAGGGTAAACACAGAAGAAACATGGCCAGCCCTCCATCCTGCCACAGCCTGGAACTCCACAACGTGAATGTTTTACCCAAGCTGTGTCTGTTAGTTTGCTGGAGGAGTTTAGCACGTTTACTTCAGTCCTCAGGATCAATATACCTGCAGTCACTGAAACACACACACCACAGCAGTGAGGGCTGTGAGTAAGAAAAGAACTGCATGGAGAGAGGGGAACACCAATGCTCTGCTCTGTCTGTTCAATTTATATGATAATGTAAGATTCTTCTGCATAAGGTCTATTAAAAGTCAGTATTTTAAAAGTCAGTATTTCAGGAAAAATTCACATCAGGCCATGTTTTAAAATAGATAAAATTTCTAAATATTAGACTGAGATGTTATGCTGTATGCTATTAAAATTTTACAGAACCTAAAGTTCTAAATCCAGTATATCATTACTTTTGTAATAGTATCACCATTCATTGTATTAATATTGTTAAAATTGCACAAGGGAAAATATATAGCATTTTTTGAATTTGTCTTAAATATGGGACACTCAATAAACCCGAATTATTATACCTGAATGTGTATTACTTAATACCTGGCTTTAAATCATACCTTCATTTAGTTTCTTTTCTGAGCGTGTCCTCTTTTGTGGCCACTTTTGGAATTTTTTTGCCCACTTCCTGGAACCACCACAAAGTGGCTTTTTTGTCCCTAGGGGAGAAAGAGTTTTTATAATGTATTCCGGTGGCAGGATCCTGGAAAATATATTAAAATAAAGACAGCTATAGACATCTTGCTGGCAGATGACCATAGAGAAATTAGAATATTTTATTCATAGAAAAGAATTTTCATCCCCTTTTCTTGAATCTTCTTAGCTGAGTCTTCAGAATCTGACATTCTGATTCTATAGGATCAACTTGTGTGTGGGTTGCAATGAAAACCCAACACCCTAATTCTGTAGGCAAATATGTCTCCTTAGAAATGACAGCACAGAACAGCAGCAGAGCAGAGGGACCAAGGACACAGAAACTGCTGCCAAAGGGCAGGGTCTAAATCCTCTACCGACTCTGCATGGACCTAGAACAATCATGGAGATGCCTCTGTTCCTAAGTTCCCTGTCTTGAGACGTGGACATGGAGATGTATCTAACAATGATAAAAAACATGTGAGGCATTAAGAAGAAAAATGCTTCATAAGGGCCTTGAAGGATTCAAACTTGAAATGTGTGAAATAACAAGCCAGACACTTGAGATTGGTTGAATACAGGGAAGGATCCTGGATCCTGAGTGGGTTCAGGGCAGGGAAGGTTGAAAGTTTACTTCATCATATCCATCATCACAGGTGTGATGCTTTCTAGCTCATGGAGACTGTCATTTTCTGTGATACCAACATTACCCTGAGGGATACATACAGCAGGGGTTACAACACATAATTTATAGTTTAGAGAACTGAATTTGGAGATTTTTTTTTTTTTTTTTTTTTTTGTAGAGACAGAGTTTCACTTTATTGCCCTCGGTAGAGTGCCGTGGCATCACACAGCTCACAGCAATCTCCAATTCCTGGGCTTAGGCGATTCTCCTGCCTCAGCCTCCCACGTAGCTGGGACTACAGGCACCCGCCACAACGCCCGGTTATTTTTTTTTTTTGCAGTTTGGTCGGGGCTGGGTTTGAACCCGCCACCCTCGGCTTATGGGGCCGGCGCCCTGCTCACTGAGCCACAGGCGCCGCCCCAAATTTGGAGATTTTAAGTGACTTTCTTCAGAAGTAAAGAGTAACAACACTGATAAGTGATGGATTTGGGATAACAATGTAGTTGATTTTCTGGAGCCAGAAATCCCTGAGCCAAGAGCTCTTGTCACATGTCTTCTCAAGTGTCCAGACACTAGGCTCATGCCCTGGAAGAGGGTGTTGAGTCAAGAGAAAGAGTCACAGCATAACTCAGCCTCCTGCTTCTAGGATTCTATCCCTGACCTCCGTGTGACAGTTTCCTACAAACAAAGCTTCTCTGAAAGGCAGCTTCAAGTGTTCGGACCTCCTATCCCAAGGATCTTCACACTGTCAGTGCCTCGGCATGAGCCTTCCCATTACCAGTTGATCTCTGGATGTGGCCAGTGGTCAGTTTGACTCTCAAGCTGGCATAGAATCCTGGATGTTCCAAACCAACTGCCACCGGGTGGCAATGCCATGAATTACATCCTCTTCCATTGACCCAGCCTGGAGGAGCAGTTCATGGGAATTACTGAAAAGGTGGCCAACTGGGCTGGAGCCTCAGAGGCTTAGTGGGTTACATCTGAGGTCCCCACTTTCTCTCTGAAGACTTACCTGAGCAACTGTCTGAGCAGCCGTGTCTGAGAACGGGCAGTGGCGGCACCAGCACAGAGTGTGTAAATTTCTGCTCACATCCTTCCTCTCCAAACTCATTCTGGACAAACTCCCCCTGCCTCCCTAGATCTCACAGGGTAGGGACAGAGACCCAGGCCCTCAGAGAGGGACCTGTCCACAGACAGAACTGGGGAACCCACCCCAGGCCCCTTCTTGAGGACCACACATACCCTCTTTCCCTTTTCTACAGAATGTCCATCCCCAACCCTCAGCACTGTCCCTTCTCACCACCCTTCCTGGCAGCACACAAACAGCCAGTGACCCCGTTATCCTCAACCCCACAGATACCCCACCAGGAAATCTTAGTTTCTTTCCTTTCAAATACCTCTGGCTTTAGACTGCTCTACAACTTGGTTTTGGGTGGCCCCTTATTCCTTTTCCTGTACTGTCTCTTGCTGTATTAGGTGTCAGGAGGCAGTATGGGAGTGTTCTTTCTGTATCTGTTCTCTGGAAGACTGTACAACATTTCATGGGGAAATAGTACATTTTCCTAAATAGATTCAATTTAAAGCAACCAACTTGATAATGGTGTCAAATATAGAAGTTTAGAAATTGAACAAAACTGTAAACACATTCACAAATCTGTACACAAAGTAGAGTAAGCAACGTCAAAATAAAGAAGATTTTCAGCACACACTAATGGGCACATTTGAAGAAATCACAATCAGATCAGTATAAGCATACCTGCCCAGCAGGAATTCATATTTCCCATGTTGAAGGACTCTAAATATATAAATGAAGGGAAAATCAGTAAGACTTCGCTAAAGTATGAGCTTCCCAACTGCGGGTCACAGTTGAAATGGTAGGCAAGACATACATCATCACATCACCATGGTGACAGATCATCACAGAACTTTAAGAGTGAACACAGGCCACCCATGGGGTCCAAGTAGTAAATTTTTACATGTTCAAGGGTGTCATTGAAGAGAACTTCATTTTTTTGTCAAAAACTCAATCTCACATTCACACATCATTATTCTGTTTATGAAACCAAGTTAAGTGAGAAAAATGACCAGCCCCCTGAAAATATTTAATAGTGAAAGTTTCCCTGTAAAAAGGGACACACCTAACGTGGTAAAAATAAAAAGAAATTTCTGCCTTGATTTAAAACACTATCATCACCCATGTATAGATCTAATAAAAAATTGTTCCTGAAAATTAACAAACAATACTTTAAATTCATCGTGTCTCTCTAAGGCACATTAGTTGTCACATGATATAAATCCTTTTCTATCATGTATGTATATTTCCTTTTCTGTGTTTAATGAGTTAACAAGATCTGTGATTAACAAAGTCACTGATCCTTTTCCTTGTCACTGTATGAGGAAAGACTGACTAATCTCCGAGTAATTTTTTTTAAAGGATTGTTATAAGTTCACTATTTGTCTGATGGAAAGTATGTAATTAATATTATTAATGCAGAGTTTCACATGACAGCACAGTCTAGGATAAAACATGTATCTGGCTCATATGTGAACAATCAGTCACATCACTCTTATAATTTAGTCATGAATATTGTCACCAAACCCACATGGGGGGTTCATGCTGCTCACTGCACAGAAAGCCAATTACTGAGAAAAGGGGGAGTGTCAAGGAGGTAAGGATTTACTGCAGGAGATGAATCTGCTGGGAGGGGGAGGCACAGACTGCCTCAAACCTGCCTTCCTGACCAATAGGTTAAGGGGGGTTTCATGGAGGTGAAAATGAATAAAACACAAGGGGGTGAACATCATTATGTGTTTGGGGTAGAGTGTGGGGCACACAAGCGTAGTGCTAGTACATATATCCCATGAAGAAAATACCATGGATACAGCCTGCCCAAGGTGGGGATCATAGCATTATAATGAGCGAGTAGTTAATATTTGTCAATTTTTCAGTCTCGGGCACATGATCGCTGGATCCTTGGACACAATCTGTGCTAGTGGGTCACTTGTCTTTCCTGGACAAAGGCACCATAAGGCTCTGTAGTTGTTTCAACATCTGCAAGGAGTTTCCACTGTTCCTCAGGGAAAGAAACTCTAAGGGGAACATATCATTGGCACAAAAAGTTACAAAGTTCTGGTTAGCAAATCTTACTGGCCTGCAATTTGAACCACAAGGGAACTACAAAAATTTTTTTTTAATTAGAATTTTTATTGCTTATGCAGCCAGTTACAATATTGGGCATAGGCATGGAATAGAAAAGCCCCCAAACCGGGGAGGCGGAGCAAGATGGCAGCCGAGTAACAGCTTCCTTGCACCTGGGCACCGTGAGTCTGGGGATATAGGACTCCAGGCATCTCTGGCTGGTGGGATCTGCCTATCATCACCCCTGAGAGGATACAGGGAGTCAGCGAGAGACTTCTGGACCCCAAGAGGAGGACTAAAACAGTGGAAAACCGGCAAGTGGTTGCATGTGTTCAATCCGTCTAAACCCGCCCACAACTGTAAGTTCAGTAGCAGCGAGACTGCAAACCAGAAAGGCCTTACCTGTGAACTGTTTTGGTGTGTTTGGACTTGGCACTCAGCTGAACTGCCTTGGGGAGAGCCTGAGCGGGCTCAGGAGAACTTTGGCCTTTGTCTAAGGCCCCAGTCTGAGCCACTGAGCCAGACGGAGCTAATAGTGTTTGGCTCTGGGTCACAGGCAGACATTGTGAGCTATCTGCCCCGGCAAGCTCCGCCCTCAGGGTCGCAGAGCTGGAATTGGGTGGGAGCTGGTAACCCAGCAACCAAGTAGCCTAAGGGCGGGGTCTGAGCCGCCTTGCAGCCCTAACCCTCGGGGGCAGAGGGAGACCAGTTTTGACACACAGGGTAAGTGGATAGCCACTTCAGCAGTGATTCCAGCGACAAGCACTTCCCTGAGAAAGCTTCTGCTCAGTAAGTGAACAAGTTCAAAGTGCCTTTTAAGTAGGCTGAAGAGAGATTTAGGGTGTCTACCTGCTGGGGTTTGAGAAACTAGCAGCCTCCAGTCATATCAGAACTGTGATTAACATCTCATACCCCAGAAGACCACGAGTTGCCCAGACAATATTCAATAACATATACAAACTGCTTTGTTTTTGGTTGTTTTTTTTTTTTTTTTTTTTTTTTTGGTTTGGTTGCTTTTTATTGTTTATTTTGATGTTGTGGATTGTTGTTTTGTTTTTTAAGTTCAACCTTTTCCATACAGATCCTTTTTCTCTCTCAATTTTTCTAGTTTAATTATAATTTCCCATTGCTGCCTATTTCAATAATTAGAACTTCATTTTTGTTAGTGTTTCTACCGCTATTATTTGGTTTTTCCAGCCAATTTTATCCCGTAAAGTTTTCTGTTTGCTTGTATTGGTTTGATTTATAGCATTTTTGTCTTTCCTCTCTACTTGTTGGAGGTGGGGTACTGTGTCTGATCAGGTTAGCAAAGAGCTGCTGACCTCAAGGGAACGACCCCACTGGGCACCCCCAGAAGGCGTTTTTTTTTTTTTTTAAGGTTGTATCAAAGTACCCTACTGTACACCTATATTGCTCTGTCTCCCTCTTTCTGTGCCTCTCTTCTTTTTGTCAATATTCCTTTTACCCACCCACTCTCCTTTCTCTAGTTTTCTTTTCTTTTTTTTTTCTTATCACTGGGTCCTCCTTTCTTTCATCCCTTTTTTGCTCGTCAACCTTCTCACCCTTCTGGTCCTGTAACCCTTAATCCACAGGCACGAGAACTTAAAGAGCAAGAGGAAGTGAAAGGAAAATTAGGGCAAGGAAACAGATAAAAGAAATCACCCATGAGGAAGAATCAGCAGAAAACTCCAGGCAACATGAAGAACCAGTCCAGAACAACCCCGCCAAGGGAGCATGAGGTAGCTACGGAAGAGGATTCCACCTATACAGAAATGTTAGGAATGACAGAAAGGGAATTTAGAATACACATGTTGAAAACAATGAAAGAAATGATGGAAACAATGAAGGAAACTGCTAATAAAGTGGAAAATAACCAAAAGGAAATCCAAAAACAGAATCATATAAGAGATGAATTATATGAAGAAAATAAAAAGGATATAGCAGAGCTGAAGGAAATGAAACAGTCAATCAGGGAACTTAAAGATGCAATGGAAAGTATCAGCAACAGGTTAGACCATGCAGAAGAAAGAATTTCAGAGGTAGAAGACAAAGTTTTTGAGATAACTCAGATAGTAAAAGAGGCAGAAAAGAAGAGAGAGAAAGCAGAACGTTCACTGTCACAATTATGGACTTTATGAAGCGTTCCAACATAAGAGTTATAGGAATTCCAGAAGGGGAAGAAGAATGCCCCAGAGGAATGGAAGCCATACTAGAGAATATTATAAAAGAAAATTTCCCAAACATCACCAAAGATTCTGACACACTGCTTTCAGAGGGCTATCGGACCCCAGGTCGCCTCAAGTCTAACTGAGCTTCTCAAAGACACATTGTGATGAACCTGTCCAAAGTCAAGACAAAAGAAAAGATTCTGCAAGCTGCCAGGAGTAAGCGCCAGTTGACCTATAGGGGCAAATCCATCAGAGTGACGGCAGACTTCTCTAATGAAACTTTCCAAGCAAGAAGACAATGGTCATCTACCTTTAATCTACTTAAACAGAACAATTTGCAGCCCAGAATTCTGTACCCTGCTAAGCTAAGCTTCAAAATTGACGGAGAAAGCAAATAATTTACGGATATACAAACATTGAGGAAATTCGCCACAACAAGACGAGCTTTACAGGAAATACTTCAACCTTTTCTGCACACTGACCACCACAATGGATCAGCAGCAAAGTAAGAACTCAGAAATTAAAGGACAGAACCAAACCTCCACATTGATGCAAAAGATAAAACTAAGCAATGGACTCTCACCAAATAAGACGAATAGAATACTACCACACTTATCAATTATCTCCATAAATGTTAATGGCTTGAATTCCCCACTGAAGAGACATAGATTGGCTGACTGGATTAAAAAACACAAGCCATCCATTTGCTGTCTGCAAGAAAAACACCTGGCTTCAAAAGACAAATTAAAGCTCTGAGTCAAGGGTTGGAAGACAATTTTTCAGGCAAATGGAATTCAGAAGAAAAGAGGAGTTGCAATCTTATTTTCAGATACATGTGGATTTAAAGGAACTAAAGTCAAAAAAGACAAAGATGTTCACTTTATATTGGTCAAGGGAAAAATACAACAAGAAGACATTTCAATTCTAAATATCTATGCACCCAATTTAAATGCTAACAGATTCTTGAAACAGACCTTACTCAGTCTGAGCAATATCATATCTGATAATACCATAATAACAGGGGACCTTAACACTCCTCATACAAAGCTGGACAGATCCTCTACACAGAAATTAAACAAGGATATAAGAGACTTAAATGAGACTATAGAACAACTGTGCTTGATAGACGCATATAGAACACTCCATCCCAAAGATAAAGAGTATACATTCTTATCATCACCCCATGGAACATTATCCAAAATTGATCATATCCTGGGACACAAAACAATTATCAACACAATCAAAAGAATTGAAATTTTACCTTGTATCTTCTCAGACCATAAGGCACTAAAGGTGGAACTCAACTCCAACAAAAATGCTCAACCCCACTCAAAGGCATGGAAACTAAAGAATCTTCTGTTGAATAACAGATGGGTGAAGGAAGAAATAAAACAGGAAATCGTTAACTTCCTTGAGCATAACAACAATGAAGACACAAGCTACCAAAATCTGTGGGATACTGCAAAAGCAGTTTTGAGAGGAAAATTCATTGCCTTAGATGCCTACGTTCGAAAAATAGAAAGAGAGCACATCAACAATCTCACAAGAGATCTTATGGAATTGGAAAAAGAAGAACAATCTAAGCCTAAACTCAGTAGAAGAAAAGAAATATCCAAAATCAAATCAGAGATCAATGAAATTGAAAACAAAAGAATCATTCAGAAAATTAATGAAACAAGGAGTTGGTTTTTTGAAAAAATAAATAAAATAGATAAACCATTGGCCAGACTAATGAGGAATAGAAAAGTAAAATCTCTAGTAACCTCAATCAGAAATGATAAAGGGGAAATAACAACTGATCCCACAGAGATACAAGAGATCATCTCTGAATACTACCAGAAACTCTATGCCCAGAAATTTGACAATGTGAAAGAAATGGATCAATATTTGGAATCACACCCTCTCCCTAGACTCAGCCAGGAAGAAATAGAGCTCCTGAACAGACCAATTTCAAGCACTGAGATCAAAGAAACAGTAAAAAATCTTCCAGCCAAAAAATGCCCTGGTCCAGATGGCTTCACTCCAGAATTCTATCAAACCTTCAAGGAAGAGCTTATTCCTGTACTGCAGAAATTATTCCAAAAAACTGAGGAAGAAGGAATCTTCCCCAACACATTCTATGAAGCAAACATCACCCTGATACCAAAACGAGGAAAAGACCCAAACAAAAAGGAGAATTTCAGACCAATCTCACTCATTTACATAGACGTAAAAATTCTGAACAAAATCCTAGCCAATAGATTGCAGCTTATCATCAAAAAAGTCATTCATCATGATCAAGTAGGCTTCATCCCAGGGATGCAAGGCTGGTTTAACATATACAAGTCTATAAACGTTATCCACCATATTAACAGAGGCAAAAATAAAGATCACATGATCCTCTCAATAGCTGCAGAAAAAGCATTTGATAAAATCCAGCATCCTTTTCTAATTAGAACACTGAAGAGTATAGGCATAGGTGGCACAATTCTAAAACTGATTGAAGCTATCTATGACAAACCCACAGCCAATATTTTACTGAATGGAGTAAAACTGAAAGCTTTTCCTCTTAGAACTGGAACCAGACAAAGTTGTCCTCTGTCACCTTTACTATTCAACGTAGTGTTGGAAGTTGTAGACAATACAATTAGGCAAGAGAAGGAAATAAAGGGAATCCAAATGGGAGCAGAGGAGGTCAAACTCTCCCTCTTTGCTGACGACATGATCTTATACTTAGAGAACCCCAAAGACTCAACCACAAGACTCCTAGAAGTCATCAAAAAATACAGTCATGTTTCAGGATATAAAATCAATGTCTACAAGTCAGTAGCCTTTGTATACACCAATAACAGTCAAGATGAGAAGCTAATTAAGGACACAACTCCCTTCACCATAGTTTCAAAGAAAATGAAATACCTAGGAATATACCTAACAAAGGAGGTGAAGGACCTCTATAAAGAAAATTATGAAATCCTCAGAAAGGAAATAGCAAAGGATAGTAACAAATGGAAGAACATACCATGCTCAGGGATGGGAAGAATCAACATTTTTAAAATGTCTATACTTCCCAAAGCAATCTACCTATTCAATGCCATTCCTATCAAAATGCCAACATCGTACTTTCAAGATTTTGAGAAAATGATTCTGCATTTTGTATGGAACCTGAAAAAAACCCGTATAGCTAAGGCATTTCTTAGTAATAAAAATAAAGCTGGGGGTATCAGCATACCAGATTTTAGTCTGTACTACAAAGCCATAGTGCTCAAGACAGTATGGTACTGGCACAAAAACAGAGACATAGACACTTGGAATCGAATTGAAAACCAAGAAATGAAACTAACATCTTACAACCACCTAATCTTTGATAAACCAAACAAGAACATACCTTGGGGGAAATACTCCCTATTCAATAAATGGTGTTGGGAGAACTGGATGTCTACATGTAAAAGACTGAAACTGGACCCACACTTTTCCCCACTCACAAAAATTGATTCATGATGGATAAAGGACTTAAACTTAAGGCATGATACAATAAAAATCCTCCAAGAAAGCTTAGGAAAAGCACTGGAAGATATTGGCCTGGGGAAAGACTTCATGAAGAAGACTGCCATGGCAATTGCAACAACAAAAATAAACAAATGGGACTTCATTAAACTGAAAAGCTTCTGTACAGCTAAGGAGACAATAACCAAAGCAAAGAGACAACCTACACAATGGGAAAGGATATTTGCATATTTTCAATCAGACAAAAGCTTGATAACTAGGATCTATAGAGAACTCAAATTAATCCACATGAAAAAAGCCAACAATCCCATATATCAATGGGCAAGAAACATGAATAGAAACTTCTCTAGAGATGACAGACGAATGGCTAACAAATGCATGAAAAAAAGTTCATCATCTCTATATATTAGAGAAATGGAAATCAAAACAACCCTGAGATATCATCTAACCCCAGTGAGAATGGCCCACATCACAAAATATCAAAACTGCAGATGCTGGTGTGGATGTGGAGAGAAGGGAACACTTTTACACTGCTGGTGGGACTGCAAACTAGTACAACCTTTCTGGAAGGAAGTATGGAGAAACCTCAAAGCACTCAACCTAGACCTCCCATTTGATCCTGCAGTTGCATTAATGGGCGTCTACCCAGAAGGAAAAAAATCCTTTTATCATAAGGACACTTGTACTAGACTGTTTATTGCAGCTCAATTTACAATCGCCAAAATGTGGAAACAGCGTAAATACCCACCAACCCAGGAATGGATTAACAAGCTGTGGTATATGTATACCATGGAATACTATTCAGCCATTAAAAAAAATGGAGACTTTACATCCTTTGTATTAACCTGGATGGAAGTGGAAGACATTATTCTTAGTAAAGCATCACAAGAATGGAGAATCATGAATCTTATGTACTCAATTTTGATATGAGAACAATTATTGACAATTAACGTTATGGTGGGGGCCGGAAAAGCAGAAAGAGGGACGGAGGGAGGGGTGTGCGGCTTTGGTGTGTGTCACACTTTATGGGGGCAAACATGATTGCCCGAGGGACATTGCCTAACAATTGCAGTCAATGTGACCTGGCTTATTGTACCCTCAATGAATCCCCAACAATAAAAAAAAAAAAAATTAAATTAAAAACAAAAAAATGTAACATTCACATTGTCAAATAAGTGTATGTCTATTATGGAATGCTTTGACTCTGAGATTCAGTATGGAGTCATCAGTTAACTTCTTATTTTTTATTAAGTCTCAAAAATAGACAATATTTACAAATAAAATAAAATATAATTTCAAACAACAGATCATGCCAAATCTTACAGACAACAGAAAAAGAAGAAATACTTCAAAATCATTCTACTTGATCTGAGAACACCTCATAATAAAATTGAAGAGAATGTATTATTATAAAGAAATTATAAACATATTTCAATTATAAATGAGGATGCAATATCCCAAACAACATAGTAACAAAAAAAAAAAAAAAGAATATAAATGTCTTAACACAATAACTAAGAAAATGCGGTGAAGGCTATGTTAACAAGTTTGATTGAAGTATTTCAAATTATATATAAAACCAGGACATTGTACCCCATAATTGCACTAATGTACACAGCTATGATTTAATTAAAAAAAAAAAGAAATAACAAAGAAGGATTAATTATAGCTAAAAGACTAAAAATGTTGGAAAAGTATATAAGAAACATATTGGAGGAGTCCTTAAAAAGTGGTGTTGATTTGGACTGCCGTGATAGCGAAGTAGATGAGGCAATTTGAGCTATTTCCAGTATATTTTAGAGATAAAAGATAGGAATTATTGCAGAAATTGAAAGAAAGTGGAATTGTAGATAATTCTTGGGCCTGAGGTGATGCAATTTACTATAAGAGGTTAAGAGTAGGGTTGATGTGGAATCAAGATTTACTTTTTGCCAATTTATTTCAGATGCCTATTATGTATTACACAGCACAATTAGATATATGAGTTTGGGTTTCAGTAAAACAGGTAGAGATATAAACGGTGTGTATACTGGATTATTATTATTATTATTTATTTATTTTTTTTTTGTAGAGACAGAGTCTCACTTTACCACCTTCGGTAGAGTGCCATGATGTCACAGGACTCACAGCAACCTCTAGCTGTTGGGTTTCAGCAATTCTCCTGCCTCAGCCTCCCAAGCAGCTGGGACTACAGGCGCCCGCCACAACGCCCGGCTATTTTTTGGTTGCGGTTCAGCCGGGGCTGGGTTTGAACCCACCACCCTCGGTATATGGGGCCAGCGCCCTACTCATTGAGCCACAGGCGCCACCCATTTTGATTCATTCTTTACTTCCTCTGAGTGTATGATCTAATAAAATAAGTGAATAAAATACTCATAACCCAATGACTTTGGCCTTCATAGATATGACCTGGTGTGGCCAATTGAAAATTTGCAGGTTATAAAATTAAATGCTTTCCTGGTTGAAGTTGTTACCTTGCATTCATCCATCAGTAGATAATACCTTGCATTGCCATCAGTCCAACAGTCCAAGGAGAGTGAAGACTATGTGGAGCAAGCCAGAATAAGGACACAAGTCAAACTGGTTCAATAAGTATTACAGCTACGCGCAGATTCATTGGAGAAATCAACACTTGGTTCTGTGGCTGATATTTCTGCAGTTACTGCAGGGGATACTAAACAAACATAGGAGCAATGGGCTTACAATGGTAGTTGGAGTCAAAATGTGAAATGAAGTCATCAAGGCAAAAAGAAAACAGAAGAGTAGAGAGTTTGAGACAAATCTTTGGGTATTTAAGTATTTTGAGACTACATTAATTGGGGGAGTCACAGAAAAAGAGACAGAGTTTGGTTAACTTTGTGTTTATCTAAAGAGCCAAGAAATTAAGGAAGAGAGAGCTAAATGCATTAAATGCTGCTGGAAGATAAAATTATTTGATATTAAAGATTTGTTTTCTTATATTTAATAACATGGAATACAGAAAGGCATCATGAAATTACGCCTCCTCTCTACCCCCCAACCCTCTGAAAATTATGGCTGTTTAGTTCTCTGTAAATCTAGGTGTTTTTCTCTGTGATTATAATTGATCAAGTAAGAATAAAATATCTTCCTGACTTTTTTCAAGTTATCTAAGGCTCATGAAGGGAAACACAGGCGTGATATATAGAAGCGTGGGTAGTTTTCTTTTTCTCCCAATTTATTATCACATCACTTTTATTAGTAGTAATCAAAAAAACATATTATATATATGGAAAAACTTATTATGTATAATAAAAACTTACATATAATAAAATCTTATATACAGAAATTAGTTAAGCAAAGTTTAAGTAGCCAAAATTTCATTATACCATGAAATTACATTTTTCTTTGCATCTCCATGAATATTTTACTGAGAAACAGGAGGTATTTGATCTAATAGTATAGTTTTCAATTTAACATCTATCTCTAAAAATGCTTACATTTTTCCTGTTAATATATCTGTTTTCCTTCTCAGAAGACAAATTACTAATTTCATAATGTAAACTAATTTTAAAATATGTGTCTATAAAGGAATGTTCTATTGTAAGAAACTGTATTATTGTAATGAAAAATCAATGAGGGCTGGGGGATCACAACTGTAATCCCAGCACTTTGTGAGGCTGAGTCAAAAGGGTAACTTGAGATCAGGAATTCAAGGTAATCCTGGGCAATAAAATGAGACACATCTGCACAAATGTAAGAAAAAATTTAGCCAGGTTGTGATACGTGCCTGTAGTCCTAGCTACATGGGAGGCTTAGAGAGGAGGGTAACTTGAGCTCAGGAATTCAAACAGCAGTGAGCTATGACCGATTGAGTCACGGCACTCTAGCCTGGGCAGCACAGTGAGACCCTTTCTCAACAAACAAACAAACACTGGAATTCAAGGTCTTAATGTAATTTAAAAAATCAATAAGGATTTATAACTTAAGAGGTGATTTTTATTTCAAAGATTTCAGTTACAGAACTTTAGCCAACTTATTTTAAAATTAGAAGTACTGAATCCATTTCTACTATCAGGTTTCTTAAGTATTAATTGATTTCCTTATTTCCTGATAATAATCTTTCCTTTTATTTTCTACTCAACTTATCTTTTAGCTTCTTTTCCCTGTGCTTGTTTGTCTTCTATTTTTCTCTTTCCCTTTCCTCTGTCTTTCTCTTTTTCTTTCTCTTCACAAACGAACATATACACACAAACATTTCTGTCCATGTCTTTTGACAATAAAATTGAAAAGGTGATTTATAGATTCTTGTGAAGTATCGCTGAATATTTTGTAACACTGCATGAAACTTAATCATAAAATTTTATTGCCAAATAAAAATTATTATTCAAAAAAAATCTATTGTGGGAAATTTTCCTGTAAAATCAGGCAAGTCCCATCCTTTACTTACTTTACCTTTAGATAGACCAAAAAAGACAACAATCAAAAAACAAACAAACAAAAACCCTTATCACTCCTGCAAGCTTCCTTGACTTTATCATGTGTGAAAGCAATTTTCTTTTGTTATTTATTGTGCCTTGGAGTAGCAAAAGCAGAATTTATAAGGAATAAAGAATTTTGTGCTATAGAAAAGTATAGTTTTCTTAACATCTATTAGACATGTTACATTCTTTGATTATGCCTTGAGTTATGAAATCTTTATTTTCAGAAAGCATTGTCAATTCAGAGTTTATTGTTAGTTTTTGACATTGTTATTGGAAGGGGAGAGAAAATAATGTCAAAGTGTTCAATTTCAAAGGCTTGTTTTTCTCTGCTGCTTTATATTGGCAAATCTAAATCTTAAGGATATAACTGAAATTTCAATGTTTGTATTGGCATAAAAAATACAGAGCATCATTTCAGCTGGTGGTACTAGGTTTTTCATGATCATGAGAAATTGCACAGCTTTCTCTTCTCCACGTGATTTAACAGATTATTTAAGCCCCGCCCTCCAACACCCCCATTAACATTTTACTATTATGTTTAAGTCATATTGAGTAGAGATGTTGGTCCTAAAAGAGTTCTGACTTATGTCTGTTTCTTAAATGAATTGTGATAAATAATGAAGTGGAGATTCAAATAAAATATAAATAACTTACTTAAGGCTGATTGCTTCTTTGCTCACCCTGATACAAGTGTTGGACTTCAAATTTGTTTTTTATCAACCATGTTGTTGTTTTTTATTTATTATTTTTTGACTTTTGCTCATGGTAAATTCATATGTTCATTCAAGTGAATTAAAGGTATAGATTAAGCTTCCTTTCATTCAGACTAAGTGATTGATTCTGGTTTAAATCATAAAGGATATTGTTTTCTACTGAGTCAAAATTAAATTACTCTTGAAACAGGCTCTATACTGACCGTGCTAACCCTGATTTCTGGAAACTGGAAATACTACATCAAATCCCTGGGTTCCAATTTCTTTCTCCCTGAGATTCAATCACAGCCATGCCTATGACACTTCTCTATCACAACTGAACTAAGTTTCTCAGGATGTTCTTCTTTACTTTTCTTACAGCCCTTTCTCTGCTCTAAGAGGTCCTGGAGATGCAAAATTGAAAGATGTGGCTGCAGTCCCCTGGCATCTATAGTACATATTAAGTATTATTGACATAGCTCAACTATCTGTCTCCTCAAAACTTGGATACACATCTCACACATACTGAATTAATCAATCTTCTCATAACTGCTGTTGGAGATAAAGGCACACATTCCACTATGACTTATGAATAATCAATTCTTTGGCCTTCCACAACTTCAGTTTAAAGAATATTAATTTAAACTCTCCATTCTGGATTTTTCTTGTTTATCTAGTTTTTTGCTTATAATTTAATACTCTTTATAGTAATATCCTCACAGTAATATACAGTTTAAAAAAGTCATAATATAGTGTTGAATGAAATCACTGCACTGTTCAAGACTCAAGCTCTCAATAATTTTTTAGTATTCATTCCAACATTTTTAGCTATGATAGTAATGAATATAAATATTGATATTCCTTAACAATTAAAAAACATATTGCTAAAATAAGTATATAGGGTACTTACTAAATTTATTTAAACAAGAAGCAAGATTTTCTACTTTTCCCATGACTATATACTTCATAGAAAAACTCAAACATTGCTTTCCTAGTTAAAAATTATTGATGATAATTCCTTTTCTCTTAAATAAATTCCTTAGCGTTTTTTAAAATTTCCCTAGTGTTAAAGGGATTATAAGTTGTATCTCTGGAACATTAGTGATATCTAAATCTAAATATCTAAATATCTAAATCTACCTTTTGGCTCTAGATTAAAGAATAATAAAATCTGCCAACATCATAACAAAAGCAATTTTCAAGAAAATCAAATTTTATTTACTATTTTATCTGAGATGGTTGTCTTCATCACTCAAGAAGTCAGTTCTATAAATTTTAATGGGACATTTTCTCAAACTTGTTATTTAAACTGGGTATAAATTACTCAAATAATTCTTTGAAGTACCTGAATTTATAACATTAGTTAAAGTTTAATCATGGATTCCTGGTTTGTTGGGGAAAAATATGTAATTCCCATTTGTGTATTTTAGATTATATGATTGAAATATTTAAAATAAAACTGTGTGTACGATGTTTTTATTTTACAACATTTAAGAAATATTGTCCCAGATATAATGCATCTGACTATGTTCTGTGATAGAAGATTGAAAAAAAAGGAATAAACACAATCTATTTTGATTTGATTATGTTGTACCCCCTTTTAAAAAGCTGGTTCATTTGGTTTTTAAAAACTTTTATGAAGAATAAAATATTTATGGGTTTTAACCCTACATAGAATGACAATATTTTAGGACATGTCTTCAAATTCAAGGTGCTGTATTTTCACTTTAAAAGCATGTAAGCATTAGAATGTAAATTTTTATTAAAAAACTTTAAGATCCTGTCTTCTGAGATTGGCAGTAACAGAGAACAACGATATTAAAAAAAAAAATTAAAAGCAAGAGAGTTTCCTTTAAACAAAGGAGGAAACTATATTTTAGGTTTAATTCACTTTTATTTTTTTTATACAGGCAAAGGAAGTGACATAAAAGTGGAAACCAAGGGAGGCGGAGCAAGATGGCAGCCGAGTAACAGCTTCCTTGCATCTGGGCACCGTGAGTCTGGGGAGATAGGACTCCAGGCATCTCTGGCTGGTGGGAACTGCCTATCATCACTCCTATGAAGATACAGGGAGTCAGCGAGAGACTTCTGGACCCCAAGAGGAGGACTAAAACAGTGGAAAACCGGCAAGTGGTCACGTGTGTTCAATCCATCTAAACCCGCCCACAACTGTAAGTTCAGTAGCAGCGAGACTGCAAACCAGAAAGGCCTTACCTGTGAACTGTTTTGATGTCCCTGGACTTGGCAATGAGTTGAACTGCCTTGGGGAAGGCCTGAGCGGAAGTGCGGAGAACTTTGGTCGTTGTCTGGGTCCCCAGTCTGAGCCGCTGAGCCAGACGGAGCTGATAGTGTTTGGCGGTGAGTCACACGGATCCATTGTCCGTGATCTGCCCCGGCAACTCCGCCCTCAGGGTCACAGAGCTAGAAACGGGTGGGAGCTGGTAACCCAGCAACCAAGTAGCCTAAGGGTGGGGTTTGAGCCGCCTTGCAGCCCTAACCCTCAGGGGCAGAGTGAGACCGGTTTTGGCACACTGAGAAGGTGGATAGCCACTTCAGCAGCGATTCCAGTGAGAAAGCTGGGAAAGCTTCTGCTCAGCAAGTTTACAAGTTCAAAGTGCCTTTTAAGTAGGCTGAAGAGAGATTTAGGGTGTCTACCTGCTGGGGTTTGAGAAATCAGCAGCCTCCAGTCGTATCAGAACTGTGACTAACATCTCATACCCCAGAAGACCACGTGTTGCCCAGGCAATATTCAATAACATATACAAACTGCTTTGTTTTTGGTTGTGTATTTTTTTCTTCTTTTTTTTTTTTTTGGTTTGGTTGTTTTTTTTGTTTGTTTATTTTGACGTTGCTGATGTTCCTTTGCTTTTTTAATTTCAATATTTTCCACACAGATCTCTTTTTCTTTCTCAATTTTCCTAGTTTAATTATAATTTCCCATTGCTGCCTTTTTTACTAACTTCAACTTCATTTTTGCTAGTGTTTCTACCGATATAATTTGTTTTTTCACCCAATTTTATCCCCGTAAAGTTTTCTGTTTGCTTCTTTTGGTTTGATTTATAGCATTTTTGTCTTTCCTCTCTACTTGGTGGAGGTGGGGTACTGTGTCTGATCAGGTTAGCGAAGAGCTGCTGACCTCAAGGGAACCACGCAACTGGGCACCCCCAGAAGGTGGGGTTTTTTAAGGTTGTGTCAAAGTACCCTACTGTACACCAATATTGCCCTGTCTCCCTCTTTCTGTGCCTCTCTTCTTTTTGTCAATATTCCTTATACCCACCCCTCTCCTTTCTCTATCTTTCTTTTTTTCTTATCACTCGGTCCTCCTTTCTTTCATCCCCTTTTTTTGCTCTTCAACCTTCTCACCCTTCTGGTCCTGTAACCCTTAGTCCACAGGCACAAGAACTTAAAGAGCAAGAGGAAGTGAAAGGAAAATTAGGGCGAGGAAACAGATAAAAGAAATCACTCATGAGGAAGAATCAGCAGAAAACTCCAGGCAACATGAAGAACCAGTCTAGAGCAACCCCACCAAGGGACCATGAGGTAGCTACTGCAGATGATTCCACCAGTATAGAAATGTTAGGAATGACAGAAAGGGAATTTAGAATACACATGTTGAAAACAATGAAAGAAATGATGGAAACAATGAAGGAAATTGCTAATAAAGTGGAAAATAACCAAAAGGAAATCCAAAAACAGAATCAAATAAGAGATGAACGATATGAAGAATATAAAAAGGATATGGCAGACCTGAAGGAACTGAAACAGTCAATTAGGGAACTTAAAGATGCAATGGAAAGTATCAGCAACAGGTTAGACCATGCAGAAGAAAGAATTTCAGAGGTAGAAGACAAAGTTCTTGAGATAACTCAGACAGTAAAAGAGGCAGAAAAGAAGAGAGAGAAAGCAGAACGTTCACTGTCAGAATTATGGGACTTTATGAAGCGTTCCAACATACGAGTTATAGGAATTCCAGAAAGGGAAGAAGAATGCCCCAGAGGAATGGAAGCCATACAAGAGAATATTAGAAAAGAAAATTTCCCAAACATCACCAAAGAGTCTGACACACTGCTTTCAGAGGGCTATCGGACCCCAGGTCGCCTCAACTCTAACCGAGCTTCTCCAAGACACATTGTGATGAACCTGTCCAAAGTCAAGACAAAAGAAAAGATTCTGCAAGCTGCCAGGAGTAAGCGCCAGTTGACCTACAGGGGCAAATCCATCAGAGTGACCGCAGACTTCTCTAATGAAACTTTCCAAGCAAGAAGACAATGGTCATCTACCTTTAATCTACTTAAACAGAACAATTTGCAGCCCAGAATTCTGTACCCTGCTAAGCTAAGCTTCAAAATTGACGGAGAAATCAAATCATTTACGGATATACAAACGTTGAGGAAATTCGCCACAACAAGACCAGCTCTACAGGAAATACTTCAACCTGTTCTGCACACTGACCACCACAATGGATCAACAGCAAAATAAGAACTCAGAAATCAAAGGACACAACCAAACCTCCACACTGATGCAAAAGATAAAACTAAGCAATGGACTCTCACCAAATAAGACAAATAGAATACTACCACACTTATCAATTATCTCAATAAATGTTAATGGCTTGAATTCCCCACTGAAGAGACATAGATTGGCTGACTGGATTAAAAAACACAAGCCATCCATTTGCTGTCTGCAAGAAACACACCTGGCCTCAAAAGACAAATTAAAGCTCCATGTCAAGGGTTGGAAGACAATTTTTCAGGCAAACGGAATTCAGAAGAAAAGAGGAGTTGCCATCTTATTTTCAGATACATGTGGATTTAAAGCAAATAAAGTCAAAAAAGGACAAAGATGGTCACTTTATATTGGTCAAGGGAAAACTACAATAAGAAGACATTTCCATTCTAAATATTTATGCACCCAATTTAAATGCTCCCAGATTCTTGAAGCACACCTTACTCAGTCTGAGCAATATGATATCTGATAATACCATCATAACAGGGGACTTTAACACACCTCTTACAGAGCTGGACAGATCCTCTAAACAGAAATTAAACAAAGATGTAAGAGATTTAAATGAGACCCTAGAACAACTATGCTTGAAAGATGCATATAGAACACTCCACCCCAAAGAAAAAGAATACACATTCTTCTCATCACCCCATGGAACATTCTCCAAAATTGATCATATCCTGGGACACAAAACAAATATCAACAGAATCAAAAGAATTGAAATTTTACCTTGTATCTTTTCAGACCATAAGGCACTAAAGGTGGAACTCAACTCTAACAAAAATGCTCAAGCCCACCCAAAGGCATGGAAATTAAACAATCTTCTGTTGAATAACAAATGGGTGAAGGAAGAAATAAAACAGGAAATCATTAACTTCCTTGAGCATAACAACAATGAAGACACAAGCCACCAAAACATGTGGGATACTGCAAAAGCAGTTTTGAGAGGAAAATTCATCGCTTTAGATGCCTACATTCGAAAAACAGAAAGAGAGCACATCAACAATCTCACAAGAGATCTTATGGAATTGGAAAAAGAAGAACAATCTAAGCCTAAACTCAGTAGAAGAAAAGAAATATCCAAAATCAAATCAGAGATCAATGACATTGAAAACAAAAGAATCATTCAGAAAATTAATGAAACAAGGAGTTGGTTTTTTGAAAAAATAAATAAAATAGATAAACCATTAGCCAGACTAACTAGAAATAGAAAAGTAAAATCTCTAATAACCTCAATCAGAAACGATAAAGGGGAAATAACAACTGATCCCACAGAGATACAAGAGATCATCTCTGAATACTACCAGAAACTCTATGCCCAGAAATTTGACAATGTGAAGGAAATGGATCAATATTTGGAATCACACCCTCTCCCTAGACTTGGCCAGGAAGAAATAGACCTCCTGAACAGATCAATTTCAAGCACTGAGATCAAAGAAACAATAAAAAAGCTTCCAACTAAAAAATGCCCTGGTCCAGATGGCTTCACTCCAGAATTCTATCAAACCTTCAAGGAAGAACTTATTCCTGTACTGCAGAAATTATTCCAAAAATCTGAGGAAGAAGGAATCTTCCCCAACACATTCTATGAAGCAAACATCACCCTGATACCAAAACCAGGAAAAGACCCAAACAAAAAGGAGAATTTCAGACCAATCTCACTCATGAACATAGACGCAAAAATTCTCAACAAAATCCTAGCCAATAGATTACAGCTTATCATCAAAAAAGTCATTCATCATGATCAAGTAGGCTTCATCCCAGGGATGCAAGGCTGGTTTAACATACGCAAGTCTATAAACGTTTATCCACCATATTAACAGAGGCAAAAATAAAGATCACATGATCCTCTCAATAGATGCAGAAAAAGCATTTGATAAAATCCAACATCCTTTTCTAATTAGAACTCTGAAGAGTATAGGCATAGGTGGCACATTTCTAAAACTGATTGAAGCTATCTATGACAAACCCACAGCCAATATTTTACTAAATGGAGTAAAACTCAAAGCTTTTCCTCTTAGAACTGGAACCAGACAAGTTTGTCCTCTGTCACCTTTACTATTCAACATAGTGCTGGAAGTTCTAGCCAATACAATTAGGCAAGACAAGGAAATAAAGGGAATCCAAATGGGAGCAGAGGAGGTCAAACTCTCCCTCTTTGCTGACGACATGATCTTATACTTAGAGAACCCCAAAGACTCAACCACAAGACTCCTAGAAATCATCAAAAAATACAGTCATGTTTCAGGATATAAAATCAATGTCCACAAGTCAGTAGCCTTTGTATACACCAACAACAGTCAAGATGAGAAGCTAATTAAGGACACAACTCCCTTCACCATAGTTTCAAAGAAAATGAAATACCTAGGAATATACCTAACAAAGGAGGTGAAGGACCTCTATAAAGAAAACTATGAAATCCTCAGAAAGGAAATAGCAGAGGATATTAACAAATGGAAGAACATACCACGCTCATGGATGGGAAGAATCAACATTGTTAAAATGTCTATACTTCCCAAAGCTATCTACCTATTCAATGCCATTCCTATCAAAGTACCTACATCGTACTTTCAAGATTTGGAAAAAATGATTCTGCGTTTTGTATGGAACCGGAAAAAACCCCGTATAGCTAAGGCAGTTCTTAGTAACAAAAATAAAGCTGGGGGCATCAGCATACCAGATTTTAGTCTATACTACAAAGCCATAGTGGTCAAGACAGCATGGTACTGGCACAAAAACAGAGACATAGACACTTGGAATCGAATTGAACACCAGGAAATGAAACTAACATCTTACAACCACCTAATCTTTGATAAACCAAACAAGAACTTACCTTGGGGGAAAGACTCCCTATTCAATAAATGGTGTTGGGAGAACTGGATGTCTACATGTAAAAGACGGAAACTGGACCCACACCTTTCCCCACTCACAAAAATTGATTCAAGATGGATAAAGGACTTAAATTTAAGGCATGAAACAATAAAAATCCTCCAAGAAAGCATAGGAAAAACACTGGAAGATATTGGCCTGGGGGAAGACTTCATGAAAAAGACTGCCATGGCAATTGCAACAACAACAAAAATAAACAAATGGGACTTCATTAAACTGAAAAGCTTCTGTACAACTAAGGACATAATAACCAAAGCAAAGAGACAACCTACACCATGGGAAAGGATATTTGCATATTTTCAATCAGACAAAAGCTTGATAACCAGGATCTATAGAGAACTCAAATTAATCCACATGAAAAAAGCCAACAATCCCTTATATCAATGGGCAAGAGACATGAATAGAACTTTCTCTAAAGATGACAGACGAATGGCTAACAAACATATGAAAAAATGTTCATCATCTCTATATATTAGAGAAATGCGAATCAAAACAACCCTGAGATATCATCTAACCCCAGTGAGAATGGCCCAAATCACAAAATCTCAAAACTGCAGGTGCTGGCGTGGATGTGGAGAGAAGGGAACACTTTTACACTGCTGGTGGGACTGCAAACTAGTACAACCTTTCTGGAAGGAAGTATGGAGAAACCTCAAAGCACTCAACCTAGACCTCCCATTCGATCCTGCAATCCCATTACTGGGCATCTACCCACAAGGAAAAAAATCCTTTTATCATAAGGACACTTGTACTAGACCGTTTATGGCAGCTCAATTTACCATTGCCAAAATGTGGAAACAGCCTAAATGCCCACCAACCCAGGAATGGATTAACAAGCTGTGGTATATGTATACCATGGAATACTATTCAGCTATTAAAAAAAATGGAGACTTTACATCCTTCGTATTAACCTGGATGGAAGTGGAAGACATTATTCTTAGTAAAGCATCACAAGAATGGAGAAGCATGAATCCTATGTACTCAATCTTGATATGAGGACAATTAATGACAATTAAGGTTATGGGGTGGAAGCAGAAAGAGGGATGGAGGGAGGAGGGTGGGGCCTTAGTGTGTGTCCCACTTTATGGGGGCAAGACATGATTGCAGGAGGGACTTCCCCTAACAATTGCAATCAGTGTAACTAGCTTATTGTACCCTCAATGAATCCCCAACAATAAAAAAAAAAAAAGTGGAAACCAAATTCACATGTTATTGACATGGGGAGCCTGAGCTTATGGCTACATTAAAGATGTATGGAATATTGTCTCAATTTAAATGTCATATTGTTTTATTTTTCAACACTATATCTACCATCTCTTCCAAGAAAGTTCAGAAGATGACACAGATAAATAGACTACACAATATTTATGTAAACTAATATCCTCCCTTTCTGTGACACCTGAAAAAATAGTCAGAAGGATGAAAGAAGTAAGCCAAGCAATGTTTTTGTTTGTTGATATTCACACTTTATTTTATAGAGACAATCAGACACTTGATAAAGTTGAAATCCAATTATCTTGGGAAAAATGACACACATTCATTTTTTTTTTCTGTTTTTTTCCTCCGGGCTGGGTTTTAACCTGTCACCTCCAGCATATGGGGCCAGTACCCTATTCCTTTGAGCCACAGGCACCGCCCCACATTCATTCTTTTTGACTATTTTCTTTTATTTATTTGGTCAAACAAATCAATCAATCAATTGCAAGTGAATTCTAATGAATAAAATACACTATAGTAACTAGAATTTGTCTTTTATAGAGCTTATATCTATGAGAAAAAAGTAAATAAGGAAGAAAAAGAAAGAAGGAAAGAAATAGAAGACTGTGGAAAGAAGACTCTGGGTGAGAAAATAAATGATGAAGCAAATTTGTTGAAAAATTTGATTTGACCCAGCAAGCTGGAGCCTGGAAGATTTGAAATCCTAGATAGGTGCTGGCGTTGCTGATGATTCGGGTGCTTGGTACTCACAGGTTGTTAATCTACTGTCTGGTAAATGATGCATTAATTCAACAAGAATTTACTTCGTTGAATTTTAGAAAGGTAGCAGTCACAAACTTGGTTCTTAAGAGACTTTCAATCTGATTAGAGAGAAAACAAAAATTAAGACACATATAATAGCTAGATCATAAATTATCAAATTATATAATGTAACTCTATGATAGGCCGACCAGAGTGATTAAGTACACGGGTAATGCAGGATCATCATCGTTTTGGTTATGCGATGAGGTTACTAATGGCCCCCAATAATGTCCATGTTTATTGTCTGGAATATATAAATGCCACTTTGTATGGCAAAAAGAACTTTGCAGATGTGACAATATTATGAATTTATGAAATGATGGGTAGATTATCTGGGATTATCTGGGTTGGCTCTAAACGTAATCATGTCTCTTTTTAATGATAAGGTAGAGGGAGATGTGATTATAGTGTAGGAAGAATGTGACAATGCACACAAGGAGAAAGGAGCAATGCGGTGAGGGCTACGAGCCAAAAATAAGGACAGCTTTCTAAAGAAAAGCAAGGAAACAGATTCTCCCCAGAACCTCTCAAGGAGTGAAGCTCTGCCAATGCCTTAACTTTGACCCAGTGAAACTGATTTGAGATTTCTCACTTTAAGAAGTGTGGCAGAATAAGTATGTGTTATTTTAAGCTCCAAGTTGGTGATAATTTGTCACAGAAGTGAGGGTATGTCCATGAATTCATTTTTTCATAATTCTAGCTTATTCCATAACTCTAAGGATAAATAAGTCATCTGAGAGCGTGAAGCTTACACATTTGGTGGAGTATAGACTGTACCTGAGTAACACTATACATGAATAAAACAATTTCAGAAACTTTGTAGTATTAGAGGAATTTGGAGAGACTAGGAACAGATACATTTTAAGAGAATGAAATAGGAACTACATACTGAGAGAAAATATTTTCAAATCACATAATTGACAGAGACTTTTCCAGAATGCATAAAGACTAGTCTCACAATATAAGGAAACAAGAAAACAAATTAAAATATTCAGAAGAGTTGAGTAGACACTTTACCAAAGAAGATGTAAGAATGGATCTCAAATGGAATATGCTAAGCAAATAAAAGCAGTTTCCAAGTGTTATATTGGAGAATTTGATTTCAATAAATTTGATTCCATTTAGACCAAATTCTTGTAGAGAATGAGAGTGATGATGAATTGTCAGTGAACACCTGTGTTTCAGGATGGGTACAGTGTGTGACTGCAAAGGAATAAAAAGCATGAGGAAATTTCATGGTATTTTGGAATCATTTTACATCCTAACTCTACTTGTAGGTGCACAAATCTAATGGTGTATAAAAATCCATAAAATGTTTACCAAAAGAACAAAAGAAATGAAGTAAGTTTTATTGTGAGCCAGTTTCAGTTTATTTTAAAATACAATTTTAAGAAATGCTACTTTGGATTTTCTTTTGTTTATTAAAATACTTGTAAAGTAACAGTGGTAAGGCTAAGGCTGACAAAATTAGAATGGTCAAGGAAAGGATTCTAAGGAAATGGAATCTAGCAGTAACTTGGGTGACAAGAGAGGTCAACCATGTGAGGATCTTGGATTGATGTGTTCCAGGCACAGTTCCAGCACAGCAAAGAGTTGAGGTGGGGATGATCTCTGGAAGGGAAAAAAAGGATAATGTGGGTGGAAGATAATGGGAATGGAAAGGAAGGTGACACCAGAATGAAGTCAGACAAAGATTAGTCTGGGTCTTTGGTGGGTGTGGGGGGGAAGGATTTCATTTATTTATTCCTTTATGCTTAAAATTGGTATTGAATTTCTTTTTATTATTAAATTATATTTTTATTTTAATAGGCTTAGGGAGTAAAAGGTGAATTTTTATATATTGTACAGTGGTAGAGCCTGGGCTTCTGGCAGTGTACATTGTACACCATAAGTGATTTTTAATCCCTCGTGAGATTCCTCGCTCCCCCTATGAGTACCCAATGTCCATAATATCACTCTGTGTACCCTTGTGTAGCCATAGTTTGGTTCCCATTTATAAGTGAGAATATGAGGCCTTTATTTTTCTTTTCCTGAGTTAGCTTGCTGAGGATAATTGCCTCAATTCCTTCCATTCAATTTGCTGCAAAGGAGTGTTAATGATGTTGAGGGTTTTTTGATACGTTTTTTGGCCATTTGTATATCTTTTTTTTGAAAAATGCCTGTTCATGTCACTTGCACACTTTTTAATGGTGATGCTCGTTTTTGCTTTTTTTCTTTGCTGAGTTGTTTGAGTTCTTTGTAGAGTCTAGATATTAGTCCCCTGTCAGGTACATGATTTATGAATATTTTCTCCCATTCTGTAGAGAGTATATTTACTATTTTGATTATTACTTAGGTGGATCTTGACTAATTAGAATTACACAGACTTGAATAAATACTTTTTTTAAAGTTTAAACAAAAACTTTTAATATTCTACTATCCAGAAAACTCTCTACTCTAAACTGTTAAAGTGGTTTGCCAAGGTCACTGATTTGGCAAGAAGCCTGCATTGTTGGCTTTTATTCCTCTTTCCTTCCTTCCCACCCAGCATGTCCTTTTACCTTTGTGTTCTATTTTTGTATTTAATTTACTTTTTAATTTATTTCTTCCATGTCACCAGAACTTAAGTACAAATACTTTGAGAGCAAAAGTGCATCTAAATTGTACAAGCACTCTCATGACCCATAGGATGGTGTTGTGAGCATAGTTAGTGCTTGGTAGGTATTGGTCCAATTTTGTTTGTTTGCTTCTAAACATTTTCATCTAATGCACATAATATAAAAATATAAAATCACATTTTCTTTAAATAGGTATTATAATACATTGGGAAACTCAAGTACATTTCTAACATATTTTATATTTATTTCAGTAATGTTTTCTCTACTTCAACATAAGTAAGAAAGTCACTGAGATAATTAAAAAGATAAAAACATTCTACAAAAGTGTAGAACATCTATGGATATATTTTTAGAACAGGAAAGTAAAGGTTAAGGGGATAATTGACACCTGTTTTCAAATGTACTAAGCTTAATTATATGAATCACATTGACCATGTTTTTCTAAATTTGTAAAGGTCATGACAAGGGGAAAATTATAATAAACTGCTGCAGTAGTGCTAATTACACATAAAGTAGAAAAAATGTTTATACCTGATAGTAATTAATTACTGAAACAAGTTATCATGGGGATAGTAGAATTTGAATTCTGGAAAATGAATAAATACATATGTATATCCTTAAATTATTTTTATCTTAAGACCAAGTCTAGCATAAGTTAATCCCTTTAAGATTGTAATTTCTCTATCAAAAAAGGGAAAATTTTCTTTAAATTAGAAATATTTTGTGAATAATGCTCAATTTGAAAAATTGTTCTTAATTTGTAAAATTAAATTCAAATGATTTATATTAGGGTCATTTTTAAGTCAAATGAAATAATGTTGTTGAGAGTACTTTCTAAGTAAAATGATAGCTCTAATGAAATAAATCCTAAGATTATAGTATTCTCTATTTCTCATTTCTTTTTTATAATTTTATAGTTTTCTTCTTTTATAACATTTTTATTTTTAATTGATATATACAATTGTATGTGTTTATCATGTACACAGTGATGTTTTAAATTATGTATACATCATGGAACATCTAACTCTAACTAATTAACATATATATTACCTCCCATGCTTACCATTTCAGCAGTAAGAACACTTTATATCTACTCTCACAATTTTTCAAGAATATGATACATTGTTATGAACTATTTATCTTCTATGTTTGTATTACTTTCAAATAAGACATTTTTCTTCATAAGCAAAAGGAGAATATTTTATGTCTCTTAATACATCTCAGAGTTTAGCATATATCTAGGTGGAAAGCAGATAATTATATTGGATTGAGCATCTTAAGGTCATTTGCCTATTCCAGATGATCAATAGCAATGTATCAAAAACATGCAATCATTATTGTAGGAAGTGTCAGGTGTATAAAAAGTACAATGCTATGACCATGCCATCAAAAAAATAGACAAATGTACAGGATATGATTACTGATGTGATAGACTCATTTTCTAAGAGTTTATGTCATTAGATGTAAGCTTCTGTATTAGGTCCTCCAGCATGAGGAGACCAGCAGTCATTGGGCAGCAGTAGAAGACTTCATTTATTTATTTATTATGACTCAGGTTTTACCCATCTCATTTTCATCTGGGCTGGGAATTACAGACCTAGTTTCTGCAAATAAAGTGCAATTGATGTTATGATGGCACTGCAGACTGATTTAAGAGGTGTAAAGTTGTAGAATGGTGTGAGATTACAGGGTATCCTGGTAAGTGTTGAAGGTCACCAAGAAATATGACTGACTGGGCACAATGACACCATTTTACAAAGTACTCTCATGACCCATAGGATGATGTTGTGAGTCAGGGATGGAATAGCAAGTGTTACCTTAGAGACAGAAAATTTCTGTTGGATCAATTCTCATTATATTATAAAAAATAATGAATGAAAGGCATAGTGGCTCAGGCCTGCAATCTCAGTACTTGGAGAGGTAGGAGGATCACTTGAGTGCAGGAGTTCAAGGTACTGTGAGCTGCTATCATACCACTACATCCCAGCCTAGAGGACAGATAGAGACCCTGTCTCTAAAAAAAGTAAAAAATAAATTAAAACTTAAAAAAAGAAAAGATAATGAAATGACTTTAACATTTATGTGTTTGAAATAGTGTTCAGGGTAATCAGGACTTTTAGTTTTAACCTATAAAATCTTAACATTATTGATTTAAAATATTCTGTTCTTTGAGAAATATGAAAGATGAGGTAAAAAATGTTATACTCACCTAAAACAATGTAGCATATTCAAGCTAACATATTAAAGAATGAAATCAATTTCTATTTTTTATCAACTAACTACATTTATTAAACATTTTCACCAGTAGGACAGAACTACTGTCATACATCAAATTTTTATTTGTGGATTTACTTTTTCCCCCTACAGGAATGATTTATAAATAAAATATTATCACATAAATATTAACAGCATTTCAGAGATTGTCTCTTTCTAGATACCATGTCAGTCTCTTTCTAAAACTTTTCAGTACAAGCCACAGGTATACCTTTAAAAAAGTCTAACATTACCGTAATCCATCTCCCATAACAAAACAAAGCAAAGCGAAGCACAGCAAAACAAACAAACAAAACTACCTTCTAGTTTAGCCACAAATGCACACACAGACTCTAAGGAAAATTGGTAACATTTCCCTGTGCCTAAAAATTGTAGCCTATTGGACCCCAAACTCCAGGCCCTGACTTCATTCATTAAAATGGAATGTTTTCTTTTTAAATGCAGATATTTCTGGATTAGTCCTACTCCTAGGCATTATTAATTTCTACCTTATTGATAGGTTAAGATCTCAGGAGGTATTAATTAGTAACTAAAAACCAAAACAGATCTCCAAATAAGTGATGGGTTTATGTGAAGAATCTTAGAGTAGGGAATTATGTTCTACAAAAAGAAAACCTGCTGCTTCTTGAAAGAATGAGAAATATCATGTATTACACATTTCATAAATTAAGTGAGGCAGGCTATAGATTTTAACTTGAATATGTTCTTTTTCAGGTCTCTACAAGGATTATTGTTCTTCATTCTTTTATTTAGGTGATTACTAACCAAATCATCACCATTATTACTAATTCTACTTTAGCTTATTCTGGACAGTCACAATGGACATTCCATTTCTGAGGCAGGGACAAAAGTGTGGTAGAGAGAGGAGGGCGACTGAACCCATTGGCTAGCTCCAGGGTACACCCAAGATCTGTGCTGAATTAGCCTGTGGAGACAGCTGAGCAATAGAGGCAAACCCTAGTGAAAGGAGCTATGGAAAAACGCTAAACTTTCAAGACTTGGTAACTGTAAAGATTAACCTTCAGATTCAGATTCTTGGTGATATAGATGAATCAGTGGTTAGATGAAGTGAGATGAAGACCATAGGAGAAGAACCAGTTTGAAGTAAGGTAAATGTGGGCCAAGCTATCATTCCAAGAAATAGTTTCTAAATTTTCCAGAGGTTCCCAGGAATCTGCCAATAACAGTAGGTGTTGACTGAAGGGGAAGGGGAAGAGCACCTGATTTAAAGATACAGGGCTGAGGTCATCAGAACGAATATTACACAAAGAGGAAAGAGACAAACAGTGTGTTTGGTTTAAAAAAAAAAAATCTTTCTTTTTAGCCTTATGACCTTAGACAAGTTATTCACCGTTCAGACAAACCTTAGTTGACGTTCCGTACTTATGTGTTCAGGAGTTTGCTGGGCACCAAGGGTACAAAAATAAATAAGGTACCAGACATGATATGGCACATGGCTGAAGGAAGCGGAGTAGAACAGACAATATTATGAAGTTCTGTAATGCTAACATAGTTATAGATGCTATAAAAAATACTTTGTTACTGGTTTCTACGCAGTTGGCTTTTTTCTGTTTGTCCTGAAAAGCCACCTCAATATTGGAGAATATTTTTAATTACTGTCTGATAATCAGATAATCTAAAGACAAAACAACTAAGTGTATGTGTGTGTGTGGTGTATGGATCCACTGGAGTTTTTTTTTTTTTTTTTTTTCAGTTCTTCATCTCTTTAATAGTGTATTCAACTTCACAACGAGGTAACAACACTAAGATTACTTCTTAGTAGGAAATGTGGTAAAGCTATGAACACAGAATCATATTCATTTAATAATTTTGGTAATTGACAATATTTACTATTTTAAGCAAAATTTTTTTGCTCTAGATTACATTACAGAAATTCAGTTCTTGTTATAGGAATTGAATATATGTAAGTGTAAAAGTTACATACATATATGTTATATACATGTATGCTATAGACATGTATGCTATAGACATATATGTTATATGTGTATGGAACATGTATATTATACATGTGTTTATGTGTCTATATTATGTCCGTATGTTTTATGCATATATGTGTATGCTATATCCATGTATGCTATCTATGGGTATGTTACATGCATCTTATGTACATATATATGACGTGCATGTTATATACATATATAACATGGCCTATTATCTATCTCTCGCCTAGTTTTTTCTTTTCATCAGTATTATCTTCTATCAATTCTTCTAAAGCAAAGTTATCTATTTTATTCAGAATCTTCTCAAAAGCGAACTTCTTCCTGCCCATTTGTCACAAAAATAATTCCTCATTATTTTGCGACATTTTGTTACTTCCTCGGGAACCTCTTCTATTGCCACGAATATATTCTATATACTCTAATTGTCCAACTGAGCAGTGTCTTAGTAAGTGAGTGAATACAGTATTTCCATAGGAAGACCATTTTCAGCAAGCTGAAGAAAACAAAACATCAGATGTAGGCTTTACAGTATTGAAGGTCTGGGCTCCCTTGTGCAAGGGGGAGATGTGATATCATTTTTATATGTGTCATACTTGCTAGGTGTTTTTGCCACTTGATTGTAAACTCTGTGAGTTTAAAAATTATGCCTATTATTATGTACATTGCTAAAAGCTGCAGCTGCACCTCGCATGCACCAAGAACTCAACAGATGGTATAAATGAATAAAGAGAACATAGTATTTCAATGTTGCTTCTTCTTAAACTTTCTGCTTCTTCTGAAACTTTCTATTCAACTTCTATTTCTAGAATCACCTCAGTTACTCCTTAAAATATTTAGCTTTTCATTTTCCATTCTTACATTGGATATATTTGCTTCAATGAATAAGATACGCATGTGCAGATTAGACATCAGAAAGTTACTGCATCCAGCAGTGTTTTGAATTCCCCCAGTTCTGATATGTTTTGAAACAACTAGCTGTTTTTAACTCATTAACTTGTAATTAATTTTTTTCAAAGGCAAAGGAAAAATTGAAGCAGAATTAAATTTATCTCATTTGAAGATTCACATCTTAAGAGAGAGAGAAAGACAAAGACAGTGAGAGAGAGAGAGACAGAACGCATGCAGTAGCCAAAAGGAGGGGGCAGAGAGAGGCAAAGACAGAAACAGAGAGACAGCGGCAAAGAGAGAGAGAAAGAGGGATGAACACAGGAAGAGAAAAAAAGCATGACACTCAATTTTTTTTCACTGAAAACATCTTATGGAATTATTTTTTTTTTCACACAATATGTCTCATAGTTCTCACTTCAAACTAAATTGTACAGAAAATGTCATTTCTGAGCCAAAGCGTAGCAATTTGTTAAATAAAATTCAACCAAATAAATTCAAGACTGACATTAGCTTTGCCAAATCTTCTAGTACAACCATGTAATGAATTTCAATATAACTAAAAGACGACCATGGATGTTCAAAATAAATAAACAAGTAGAAGAAGGCTTTCAGCTTTTTCTTTTTTAATTTGACTTACCTTAAAAAAGAAAGAAGCAAGGGGGAGAAGGCCTATAAAATGCATCACTTTGCAAACTGAAAATTATATTAATATAGAGAAGATAGATGAAAGTACAATAGTCAAGCCCAGCCCCAGCCAAAACTGCAAATAAATAAATAAATAAATAAATAATAAAATGCTTTAAAAAAAAGAAAGTACAGTAGACTTTTGAAATATATTCTAAATTGTCGTTTTTCTTCTCTACCATGCCTTTTAAATAAGAATTCTATTAAACACGGAAAATTCTATGTGTGTGGTGGTTAAGGTATAACTTTTGAAGAGACAGGACAATATTCTTTTTATTTGGAAGCTTAAAAGAAAGTAGAGAGTAAGAATCTGAATTATGTTTAGAATACTTTCATCCTTTAAAAGACTATTTGAATGAGTTGAGAAATTCTAAAAGCAATCAAGAAATCAAATAGAATTATAATGCTTGGGAAAATAATCCATTATTACCCGGACTATTGCTGTTATTTAGTAAATAGAATATTTTTCAAACTGATTATTTTATTTTGCAACAATGTTACTAAATGTTAGGTGCAATGTCAACCTGGCCTTTCATCATTGTGAGTTTGTCACCAATGTGTCAGGGAACGATAATGTTCTTTCATCTGAAACCACTCTTTCTTTTTCTTATCATTTTATAAATGGTTGTTCTTCCAGATATTTCCAAGTTGATTTTCTCTGTGAAAACTTTCTAAGCATCCTCACCTAGAACCAAACTTCCAAATCACACCCTCATTTATGAAAGATAGGCTTCCTGAGTGGGCCTAACACTTGGTGCTGGTGCACCTCCATATTGGATTTACACAATCTCTTGTCTTCTACGGCCTCACAAACAATCAAAACCTAGAATTTGTTTTATTTCTGTGTTTCAGCATCTAGCTTAGTATCTGTTGAGAGCAAGATCCTCAGAAACAGTGGACATTTTAATCTCTTATACAAAATCTAAATTAGAGTACAAATATTCTATATGTCTACATTATCTTGCTGATAATTTTAGCCCAGTGCTTTAATAATTTGTACCATTTGACTTTATAAAAAGATGATCCTTAAAGTCTTATCATCATAAACAGTAATTTTTAGTAATTTTAAACAAAGCCAAGTCACTTTTTTCTTAAATTTTTGAGTTATTAGAATAAAAATTCTTCTCATTTTCATTCAAGCATTCCTTGCAGATGTTCATAACCTCATGCTTCTTATTCCTAATCCTGACATCTCTCTTTTATGTATATACACAATGAAAGATAAAGATATTTTTGAAATTTCTTCCAAATTACAGTAATCCATCTTCTTGAATTCTAATGTATTATGTTGTATTCATTTACTTCAACATTTTTGGTCATTTTTTTCCTCCAAGCCTGCTGTAAGTAAGCATCATAAGAACAAAAGATTTGAGAAATACTTCTAACTATAGTCTACCTAGGAAAGTGTTTTAGAATAGTGTCTTGAATATTTTAGCTTGTCAATAATATCATTGAAAGCGGTACCAACAAAATCTAGGCTGGCATTATAACTTGGAACATGAAGTTTGACTAAGGCTTCCTGTAAATCAACATAGAAGTGGAAAAAAAATCAGTTATAATGCTCTCATCATCTAATAAAAGTGAGTAAACTCATAAGGAGATGGAAAAAAAAATTCCCTAGCTCTAAATGTAAAGAAAAATCATCATGTAAATGTTTTTGAACAACCTAATGGATATACTTTCAATATCAGTGTCAGAATATATTAGTTTAATTTAACATTTAGTTGTCTCTTACGTCTATTCACAATAAAAGCAGTAAACATAAATGTAGAATCAATTATCTATGAGGAAATCTCTGTGGGATTAAAATTATTCCAGTGTAGGCTTAAAAACTTTTTGATGTTAAAAAGAACCATTGAGGGGCGGTGCCTGTGGCTCGAGGAGTAGGGCGCCGGTCCCATATGCCGGAGGTGGCGGGTTCAAACCCAGCTCCGGTCAAAAAATCACAAAAAAAAAAAAAAAAGAACCATTGAGTATGTTCAGATTGTTGATAAAGTAAAACTGTAGGTGGAATAGGGGATGGCAAGAAGATTAGGTTGAAGGTGGATAATGAAGAAGTACAAGTATTTTGATTTAAGTATAGAGAAAAACATCAAAGGACTATAGGAGACACATAAATAAATTTGTATTTTGGGACAACAACTTGGACTTTTTATAGTAACACCAAGTTCTATGCATTTATCCTTCTGAAATAATTACACAACTATATTTCAAAAGACATCTATAGAAGCAATGCTTGATTAAAAATTAAGAATAATTTGTGTTCTTCAATTAGGAAATGGGTTACATTACGTACTGTAAATACATCCTAAGAAATACTATATAACACTGTAAAAATAAAGTAGAATTATGTTTATAGATACAGAAAGATGCACAAGATACTCTTAATAAAAAAAGGCATTTTAGTCTCAGGCTATGTCCTAGAATATATAGTGCTGTAAGCAAAGTTAGTCCCTCAGTGAAAAAAATATAAGAAACAAAGTGAATTCAAGTTCATAACATTTTTTTCCAAGCCCCAGATGACCTGAGTTTATAAATAACTAACTGGCCCCAGGTTTAAAGACGGATGGTTCCTGCAGAATGAGAGAGCCCTTAAGGCTGAGCTGGAAAACCCAGCACATTGGTGAATGCGGAGTGTGGGCTGGCAGAACAGAATGCAACTCTGAATGCAGTAGAAATTGGGGGAGTTTTTACACTCTTGCAAGCTCTTTGTCCATGAACCTTCCAGGCATACAGAAAAGCTTGAAAAGACCACTAACATTGTTTATGGTCTTTCAAAGTTAGGGAGGAGAGAAGCAGCCATTGAGAGGTACAAAAGGAAATCTTACCCCTGTCTACAGAATGGGAGCCTTGATGTATGGGAAAATAAATAAATAAATAACTAGTACTACCCTGCTCTTAGGGTGTTGTGAAAATTCACTACAGAAAGGTGAAGGGAAAATGAGAAAACAAAGAAACAAAATGAGAGCATATGAACACTGGGCGAGGACATAACTAGAAAATAATACCCTGGGAAACCAAATCTGAAAATATATTCAAATTTAATGATCCAAGCTCACCAATTTAATTGAATAAGTTTAATACACAGACACAGACACAAAATTTTTCTGTTTTTTCTTTCCGGAGATTTTTTTTTTTTTCTTTTTTATTGTAGGGGTTCATTGAGGGTACAATAATCCAGGTTACATTGATGGCATTTATTAGGTAAAGTCCCTCTTGCCCCCCAAAGGTGTGGCACACACCAAGGCCCCACCCCCTCCCTCCTTCCCTCTCTCTATTCTTCCTTTCTCCACCCCTCACTCCTTCTTTCTCTCTCTTCTCTCCCCTTCCGCCACCCCACCGTGACCTTAATTGTCATTAATTGTCCTCATATCAGAATTGAGTACATAGGATTCATGCTTCTCCATTCTTGTGATGCTTTACTAAGAATAATGTCTTCCACTTCCATCCAGGTTAATACGAAGGATGTAAAGTCTCCATTTTTTTAATGGCTGAATAGTATTCCATGGTATACATATACCACAGCTTGTTAATCCATTCCTGGGTTGGTGGGCATTTAGGCTGTTTCCACACTTTGGCGATTGTAAATTGAGCTGCAGTAAACAGTCTAGTACAAGTGTCCTTATGAGAAAAGGATTTTTTTCCTTCTGGGTAGATGCCCAGTAATGGGATTGCAGGATCAAATGGGAGGTCTAGTGTTGGATGACCGGAGACGCGAACAAACGGCAGCTTTGCCATGGACATAAACTCTCTCCTGTAATTATTAAGTTAAGAAACGGACTACATGAGATGAGATGGTGTGTAGTGAAGATCTTTATTTAGGGGTTTGATTTTATACCTTTCTAGTCATGTACACACTTAATCTATTATTTATTAGTTTCACCATTACCTCAATTTACCTATCTGAAATCAACTAAAAAGGAAATATCCTGTTACCACATCAACACAATCACTTATGCAGTAAACATCTTCTTCTAACACTTCCATGTAGAAGTACTATATATATATCTGAAGAATTATTTCTATGTATTTCATATTTTATTTCATATTTTGTGTTGTCTTGTTAACTTTAATTCTCTAATTGTTAATGGTATACAATGGATATTTGTATATTGAAATTTAATCCAAAAATAAAAAATAAAAATATTTCCACTGAAGTCATTTAGAAAACAAAACAGATATTAAATCAGCAAATTTGAATTTTCAGAAAAAATAATGTGACATATTACTAGAAGTTTTGAAATAGTACGATGAATAATTCAGCAACCCAATGACATCATAAAAAACAGGAATTGACTTTCTCATTCTATGACTTCCATTTCAACATGCTAATTATATCAGTGCCTGATTCCAACACTGTCATAATAGCAGTGGTCATCTCTTTCTCCTACAACAGTTTCATATTTCCTGGAATACCTCATACTCGTATTTAAAGCAATAACTTAAAACTTAAGATGAAGTTGATATTTTAGATATAGAAGCATCTATTAAAACAATAAATAAAACATTCTTATCTAAAATATTTACAACTGTGTCTCTAAATTTTTATTTACATAAATAAATACACGGTCAACAAATTATTGTGTGTACAGACAAAAAGTATAAAGGGCTGTGGAATAGAGATAGTTCAAGGAATTCTGTATTAGTCAGGATTCGCCAAAAAAGCAGAACCAATATGACATAGATACACACACACAAACCCCCAAGAGATGAAGAGATTTCACTTGAAAATATTCCTTACGTATACATATATGAAGAAATTCAGTATAAGGAATTGGTTTACTTTATTATGTAGGCTAAGAAGTCCCAAGAGCTTCCATGTGCAAGCTGGGGAACCAGGAAAGCCAGTTGGTATAATTCAAGTCTCAATATAAAGTCAAAGGCCTGAGAACCAGGGAGGTGACAACGTAAATCTCAGTCAAAGGGTTGCAAAAAGCTAATGTCCCAGCTCAAGCAAGCAGGCAGCCAGGAAGCAAAATGGGTCAAAGTCTTTCTTCCTCTGACTTTTTCTATTCAGAACCTGGAAGGTTTGGGTCATGTCCAGCCACATAGAGAAGGATAATGCACTTCACTGGGTCCATCTATTTGACTACTAATATTAAGTGGAAACATCCTCACAGACATACCTGGAAACAATGTTTAATTGAGGCAACTCATGGCCAACTGAAGTTGACACCTATAGTTAACCATCACAAATCAGACAGGTGAAGTGTGCATTGGAAGATTGTGTCCTGTGAGGTACATAACATGGGTGGTGATTATGGATCATAAGGACGAAGAAGATAGCTGGGGAAAGGCATAAATATGTTGAATCACCTTGATGGTGCACTTGGCATAATGTAATATTATGATGGTGCACTTGGCATAATGTAATATTACCTTTTCCTCCATAATTGTTCATTTCCAGGAATTTGAGAATCAAATTGCTGTCATTGTACTCTCACGGCTTAGGAGGAATGTTCTACCCAGATTTCAGATTCTTTGGGTATTGTACATAAAGACTTAGATTCTGTTTGTAGGAAATTTACAATACAGCTATAGAAATGAAATTAATGCAAAGAGAAAACTATTGTTAAATATCATGGGGTAAAATACAGTGCTACAGAGTAATTGTTTATGAATATACTCCACAGAGTTTTAAAAGTAAGTCGCTTTTGAGATTAAAAACTGCTGTCAATCACTTTAGTTAAGCACCAATGTTTCAAGCAAAGTAGTGTCATTTTTCCCTGTTTTACATGTGTCCATCCAAGATTTTATCGAAAAAACCCACAGAAATTTGAAAAACAAAATTAGAAAGTCAGAGAGAGCATTCTAGCTATGAAATTTCATCAAGTGAGTGTTGTTTGAAGTAGCATTTGAAAAATTTGTAATAAGAATATTTTATTTCAATAGTCTACCTTTCCCCTTATGATACCAATGCAGATTTATCATGAATGTAAAAAGCCTTCTTTCTACAATAATTACAGCAATGTCTTCATCATAACAGCAAATGTCTTTTATGTTATTTTTTAAGCTTTTGGAAATTGTTTACACTACACAGTTTTTCTTTTTCTTTTTTAATATTCAAAGTTCTCTTTTATAACTTTTTGTATTTTTCAATTTTTTTTTATTATTTTTTTTTTGTAGAGACAGAGTCTGCCCTCGGGTAGAGTGCTGTGGCGTCACACAGCTCACAGCAACCTCTAACCTTGGGCTTACACGATTCTCTTGCCTCAGCCTCCCGAGCAGCTGGGACTACAGGCGAGCGCCACAACACCCGGTTATTTTTTTGTTGCAGTTTGGCCGGGGCTGGGTTTGAACCCGCCACCCTCGGCATATGGGGCCGGCACCTTACGCACTGAGCCACAGGCGCCGCCCAATATAATTTTTATTTTATTGAGACTGAATCTTGTACACCTAAGAGAAAATAAATCATGGTTGAAATTTTTAGTCTTTATCGTTTCTCTCTGACCACAACAAAATCATGCAATCAATGTTGAGAGGAATTAAAAAGCTAAAGCAGCCAATATAATGTGTTCCTTGAGATCAATAGAAGCTCTTGAAATGAGAAACTCATTCTCATTTTCTGTTTCACTTTGAACATCTTAGCTCTTTCTGAGCTGAGCTCTAAGTGTCAATGTGGCAATCTGCTTTCCATTTTGAGTGTTCTGATCTAAAAGAGCAATTAACTTTGGAGAAAGAAATGCTTAGTCTGTTGAATAAAGATGGTCATCTTAATACTCATCTTAATACTCCAAAGAGCTTTTCTAAAATATTACCTTAATGTATTTTATTTTACTTATTTTTAATAGGTCTACAAAAATTTGGAAGGTTGAAAATCATCTTTACTCATCTTAATACTCCAAAGAGCTTTTCTAAAATATTATCTTAATGTATTTTATTTTACTTATTTTTTTAATAGGTCTACAAAAATTTGGAAGGTTGAGAATTGAAAACTCACCAAATAGCTATTCCTTAAATTAACTTTTATTTTTCATTGACTTCACTTAAATAAATCTTCATATTGAATTAAGAATAAATTCATTTATTAAGAGATAATTATTTTGTAGCACTTGAGATGTAACATTTCATTCATAATCAAATGTAATGAATAGGCATAAACATTGCAAAATTGATTTTTTTTATGGAGAAGCAGCTCTATATCAAGACACAACTTTGATGTATAGAAATAATGACATTGAATTGCAGATTCTAGTTCATAACTTATAAAACCCATTTTATCACTTTCTTTGCAGTTAAATGCCAAATATAGGATATCATCACACATGGTATCTTATTTCAAGTTATTGATGATGTTATGATATCACCCAAAATGTTTAGTACAAATGGTTTATAAAAAGCAGTTAAGATTGTGTCTCTAATATTCCTTTTTTAAGCAATAAGATTAAAACACCTCGAGTGAAACAACATAGTAATAACAAAGAATGGAAACCTATTCATAGCTTCCCAGTCTAAGTTGGTTTAAAGGTAAAGCATGGTATATTCTGATTATAGTAGTTTACTACAGCTGTATAGAAAATTACTACACACCCACCAGCTTTAAAAAAAAAATCTACCATTATCTCACAGCTCTGGAGGGCAGGTGTCTTCTCAGAGTCTCATGAGGCTCCATGAAGGAGCCAGCTCGGCTGCTGCTGGATCTGGGGTCCTGACAAGGAAATAATTCACTTCTGAGCTCACATATAGAATTAGCTGAATTTACTTCCTTATAGCTGTATGATTGAGAACATGAAAACACAGGATTGTAACTGACTATTGGCTGGGGTTAAGATCCTAGAGGCAAACTCAACATTATCCTGAATCGTAGAGCTTTCCATAGGGAGCTTTTGTTTGTTTTTTTGTTTAAGTTTAATTTTATCGCCCTAGATAGAATGCCATGATGTCATAGCTCACAGCAACGTCAAACTCTCAGGCTTAAGTCATCCTCTTGCCTTACCTTCCCAGGTAGCTGGGACTACTGGTGCCTGCCACACCTGCCGAGTTTTAGAGACCAGGTCTCCCTTTGTATCAGGCTGGTCTCGAACTCCCAAGCTCAAGCAATCCACTTGGCCTCCCAGGGTGCTAGGATTACAGGTGTGAGCCACCATGCCGGGCCTCTTTCCACCAGCTGTTAACAAGTTGGCTATTTTCTTACACAAGCCACACAAGATGATCTCTCTCTCAAGTCTGCCAAGACAGTTCTATACAATGTTACCAATCATAGGAGCGACATCCCACCACTCTGCCTAGTCTGTTGATTTGAAACAAGTCACAGGTTTGGCTGGTAATCAATGGCACCAGGCAAAAGGATTATATAGAAATGCAACAAATCCAAAGGCAAATGAGATTATGCCTGCCACACAGGTCTGGAAGGTGTTAGGATGAATATCAAATATATGTTCCCACTATGTATAAGTCACCTTTAAAACACAGCAGCAGATAACAACAAAGTAACCAATATAAAAAATAATTATATACAATATATATTTACATACATTCAGGATAGAATAAAGTTTACGTTCAATTTAAAATAGTTTAACATAGTAAATCGCACATGAACTTTATGGACACGTATATATACAATCATCAGTGTGTTATAAAGCAGAAATGAATGGGCTTCTAAGAAAGATAATGATGTGGGGAAATCTAATTCACAGGGGCTTATGTGCGGCAGCTATTTGGAGGCCACAGGTGTTTCTGAGAACTGAAAACTGACGTGTGAGAAAGCTAATGAACCACGAGAACAAGAAAGGCAGAGGAGCAAAATATTTCAGCAGAAGAAATGTTATGATCCTAGAAATAGGGAAAGAAAAAGTGACAGTGACTCACTTGAGAGACTGCAATAAGGCATGGGATAAGGCATGAGTAATGAGTGGGTTTGGGGAATGGATATTTAGATACCATTATGGCTTTTAGGCCAAGAGAGCAACTGGCATTTTAAGATCAATGGATGTTAGGGTTGGGAAAAGTGGCATTAATTAATTTAAAATCAAATAGTCTTAGTTCATTGAATGAGAAATAGAAGAATGAAGAGAGTCACCAGTTAAGAGACTATTAATTGGTGGGACCACACCTACGGTGCATCTTACAAGGGTACATGCGAAACTTACTAAATGTAGAATATAAATATCTTAACACAATAACTAAGAAAATGCCAGGAAGGCTATGTTAACCAATGTGATGAAAATATGTCAAATGGTCTATGAAACCAGTGTTATGTGCCCCATGATCACATTAATGTACACAGCTATGATTTAATAATAAATAAATTTAAAAAAGAACAGAGGTATGACTTATAATGATATGGCTAAAAAAAAAAAAGACTATTTTAGGGCGGCGCCTGTAGCTCAAGGAGTAGGGCGCCGGTCCCATATGCCAGAGGTGGCGGGTTCAAACCCAGCCTTGGCCAAAAACCACACACACACACACACACAAAAAGACTATTTTATTATCTCAGGCAAAAGATGTTTGGGTAGTGGCACCATCCTGGTGAGGACAAGAGTGGTTACAGGGAACACAGAGGGGTGAATGGGATTAAAATATATGTTTGTAGTAAAATATATGGATTCTGCCTCAATTTTGAGATTGTGATATAAGTAAATCAAAGTATTGAATAGGCTTATCTGCTTCTCAGAAGAGATTTCTAGAAGATATTTAAAGTTATAAAAAAAGTTAGCATCTCTTAGGGAAAATCTGTAATAAAATGGCCTTAGCATTCTATTGCTTAAACACTCAATAAATTAGGCTACATAGCAGTAGACTATGAATAACATGTTATAGCAGGACTGGAGGAGAGAAACCAAGAAAACGCAGAATCATGGTAGGCAAGAATTGCCAGTTGTTTCACCGAGGGTAGAAATCAAATGCAGCTATGGTAGAATGAGGCTGCAAAACTTAAGTCTAGACAATAAACTTGGTGCTGTAGTTAGCTGTATGAATGCCATTATTAACGACTAGAGAGGAGTAAAGCCAGTGACTTATACCAATGCAATAAAGTTAGCGGAAAGCAGATTCAACTTGTTTGAAAAGTGAATTGGACATGAAGAATTAAAGACCACCTAATGATGTTTGACCATGAAGAAAGGCAAAAACCGGAGGTGTGGATTGAGGGACGTATTGAACTTTTAAATGGTGTTCTTCTGAAATAAAATATATAAAATACTTAGCATTCTGCCTGACCCATATGAATGCCTTAATAAATGTGAGATCCTTTCTTGTCTTTAACACATACTTTATGAAGTTCTTTTAGTCAAGCTACTGGGTTGTTCTCTCTTGTGGTGGAAGATTTAGGTGGGTAAAAAAGTCTATATTGAATGCTACTTGAAACAAACCTATTCTACTCAGAAATTCTTCACTCTATTTTTCTGCTTAGGACACTCTAGCAATCAACTGTACAACCTAAAATTCTACGATTTTACTTTTTGCAGTGTCTCCTTCAGGAAGAAATACTTCTAAAGAAAAAATATGGGGAGGATAAATCAATTTTATTATACATTTTTCCCTGCTGTCATGGAGTCATTATATATAAGGAGCAAAATGTTTACTTTGAAGAAGAAAAATAAATTGTGATGACATAAAGAGACTCATTCTGATTGTAATTCACATTGGAAATTGTCTTCAGCACTATTTTAGTGTGGTTCAGCATGGACCATCTCTTAGCCTACTGCTCATCCAAAATCTGCCTATTTTCATTTGGATTTAAATAAAGAGCCTGATGAAATACTCTAAAACATAATCTGTGCTTGTAGTCTTTCAAAGAAGGAACGCTGAATAAATTTGATCAGAAATTTTAGCTTCTCTCCCAATTAAATCAATATTTAGGTCTTCACTATCATTATGATATGTATCAATATCTCTCACACTACTTAGTAAATTATTTTAATTAAGAAGGTAAATTCTGGGCGGCGCCTGTGGCTCAAGGGGTAGGGCGCGGGTCCCATATGCCGGAGGTGGCGGGTTCAAACCCAGCCCCGGCCAAAAAAAAAAAAAAAAAAAAAAAAAAAAGAAGGTAAATTCTATGAACTCATTGGTACCCAAGTATTTTAACAGATAAACATATAAATGGATAAATAAAAGTATAGAAGAATTTGATATAGAGACATTGAACCTGCAGAATCAATACAGCACATAACCCAAATGCTGAGTAACATTTTTACAAATTGATATGACTCATGTATATATTCAATGAAAAAAAATTAGTTCTAAAATTAATTCACATATATTGATGTATTGAGATTATTTTTACCATACTACATGAGCTAAAATAATTACCATGACTGGGCCGGCACCTATGCTCAGTGGGCAGGGCACCGGCCCCATATACCGAGGGTTCAAACCCAGCCCCAGCCAAGCTGCAACAAAAAAATAGCCAGGCGTTGTGGTAGGTGCCTGTAGTCCCAGCTACGTGGGAGGCTCAGGCAAGAGAATCACCTAAGCCCACGAGTTGGAGGTTGCTGTGAGCAGTGTGACACCACGGCACTCTACTGAGGGCAATAAAGTGCAACTCTGTCTCTACAAAAAAAAAAAAAACTAATAATAATAATAATAATTACCATGATTTAGTTTAGTATTTTTCAATCTTTTTTCACTCATGGCACACTTGAACATATAGTTAAACTTCCACAGTACACTTAAATTATGATGATCAAAATAAAAAAGAGTAAAAAAAAAAAAAAGAATATACTTTCTGTGACTTGAATTTCTTTCAAAAACATTCAATTAATTATCCTCAAAACTTTTTGTGTCACACCTAAGGTCCTCTCATGGTACGCCAGGGTGCAGCGGCATACTGGTTGAAAATCATTGTTTTAGTTACTCTTTAAGAAAAGATACATCTTAATATTACATGTTAATAATATGTAACATAAATTTCTAGGATTACACATAATGTTTTACTAAATGAAAAGTACATAGTTTTTAAAAAAACATTTTATCTGGATCAGTCTGTAAGCTTAAATGGAACTGCTATTAATTTTTTAAATGTACAATGAATGCGAGACAACTAAGTATTCACCATTAATCTCCTGCCCAACCTAACATTAATTAAATAAAAAATGCATCTACCTATTAATCTTCCTTGCCACTGTTACTGTTAGAAGCAACTTTAAATTTGGAATAGTCAAGCAAGTAAGTAAAACCTGAGGAAACCATCATTTAGCAACTCAAAGCACCAGAACCAATACGTTGGTGGTAATTTATGGGTTCTAAAATTATATTCTGTCTTTAAAAGTTATTTGAGTGTATGTATACTTATAGATTATGTATAGTAGCTCACAGGAAATGCAATAAATGTAATAATGTAAGGCTCAAGACAAATTAGCATAAACATAATACCTATGAATGTACTCATTATCTAAATATATCATATTAACTCTATTACTAAGTTTATCATTTTAATTTGTAAATTCCTAATATCTACTGTGTTACATAGTTGATTCTAGAAAAGGGAAATTCAGCCAAATTTTGAAATTTATTTATATATTTTCCAGAATGCACAGGACTAGTTTAAAAGGTTTAGTTTTGAATGATAACTTATATAATTTTTAAATGTTAAATACAGGACTTGATACACTACAAATCTAATATAGTAAAATAAAACAAAGAGCAACAATAATAATAATAATAATAAAACCTTAGAAATTTTTCTTTTAAAAATTTGTGGTGGTGGCCGGGCACAGTGGCTCACACCTATAATCCTATCACTCTAGGAGGCCCAGGCGGGTAGATTGCCTGAGCTAACAGGTCTAAGACCAGCCTGAGCCTGAGCAAGACCTTGTTTCTAAAAATAGCTGGACATTGTGGTGGGTGTCTGCAGTCCCAGCTACTTGGGAGGCTGAAACAATAGGAACACTTGAACCCAAGAGTTTGAGGTTGTTAATAGCTAGGAAGGCATGGCACTTTACTGAGGGCAGCAAAGTGAAACTCCGTCTCAAAAAAAAAAAAAAATTGTGGTGAGATAATGTCTTGATATAATTAACCTAACAGATAACATCTAGTCTAAAAATTTATGATTAGTTTACCTAATGAATATTTTGTTTTGCATTAGTTATTATTAAATGGATGTTATCCAAGATGTAATTCTGCGTGAACAAGTTAAAGGGAAAGTATTATAAAATCACAAGTTAAAATTATCTGCTACCTATAAGAAATTCATCCATAGCTTCCGGGTGTAAACAATAAGACAGAAGAAGAGCTGTGCTGTCTGACATTTACAAGACTATTACCCTTTAAGGTCCAGAATATTAACAACTTCTTTTCAAAAATCTCTAATTAAGCTATGTCTACCAATACTTAAGCTGAATCAAATATTGTGCAAACACCACAAGAATTACTAGGAGGGTCACTAGAGGAGTAATACACTGTTTTCTACCATTTTATAAGGAAGAGAAAAGATAAATTGTTCACAAACAATAAATATTAGGTTCCTTTACAAAGCTTTCTCTATTTCTCCCCAAAGTTACCTCTGTTTTCTGAATTCTTACAATATTAAAGTAAACTTGTTTTTATTGCACTTAGCTTATTCTGCTATCTTTTTATTTATTCATATATACTTGATTTATTTATTATGATAGATTGAATGTGAATAGTTTATATTATACTTCTTTGAAGCTGTAGAGCTCCCAGAATAGCTCTTTACATGTTTTACTCAGTAAATTATTGGAGAAAATTGAATGCCTAGAAAACTGTGATTAAATCATCATAACTATATTATTTTATTATAGCAAGTTTGAATGAATGGGCACAATTTAAAAAGAACATTGAGCTATATCTTATAGGAAAACCTACATTCTTTCCCCTACAAGTCTACCTGCAACAAGTTCGTCTTAATTACATGTAAGACAGTTAGAGCAAGAAAAAAGCTCTATAGCAGATCTGGGTGTTAACAGAATTTCTTCTTCATTAGGTCCTTGGTCTCAGGGATTCTAGGACTGAATACATGGACTAAAGTTCAGTGGTAAGACAGGATTTATTTTATAAAAAGAATACAGAAGAAAAAACACCAGAGCTGCTGGCAGAGGGAAAAACTCGAGTCTGAAATATCTCCTCTGTACCTGTGTTCTTTGTCTTGGGGTGTATGTGTAGTCTCACAGGTACTTTGTAGTTACGTTTGGCCAAGCCTTGGTTATAAATGAATGGATACAGATCCTTCTTCTGGGGCAAGATGAATGAGTGCTTTAATGAAAGGATACAGTCCCTTCTGTTAGAGGCAAGGTAAAAGAACACATTAAAGAATGGATACAGTCCGTTCAAAAAATTGCCCAGGGCTAAGAAATTAGGGGTCCCTGTTCATCCCTGAACATGGGAACTTTGTATGATCCTTAGGCCAGTGAAATGTTCATAGGTGAGTAGTGCAGCCAGAGTAGAATTTTCTAGGTTCTATGGTGGTTCTGGGGTTGACACCAGCAGCAGCGCCAGCTGTGCCATGGTCTCCCTCAACTAACCAGGGACCTGTGGGCTTCCACTGAGCTCACCCTCTCTGCCACACTTGGTTCTCCAGCTCTGCTTCCCCTGGTCCGCTGCACCAACACCACCAAGCCAGCACAGAGATACAGAAGGTGCGGCAAGTCCTACTGGTGGCTGGTGCTGACCAACCTGGGGTTCACTGCCCTGTATTATTGACAGCATAACAAACTTGTCTATGAGGTATCAGTTATGCACCTCAGAGCATCAGTGATGCTCCTCAATATCTCTGGGAGAAAAAAAGATGCTCTTAGTCATCCCTGGCTATGGGATAATTGGAGCAAAGAGCTCTGTTAAAGTTATATACTGTCCTGTCCCAAATAGTTTCTGTTGAGAAAGAGATCTTGATTGGCTACAGGAATCTGAAGCAGACTTACCATTGAAACAATTGATTTTTTAACTTGAGCTATCTGCAATTATCTGCCGAGCTATATATTATGTGAAGCAGCACCTCATCCTTGAATAGGACAGAGATAACTAATATCAGTCACTAGTCTCTTATGCATTCACGAGTAAGTGGCATAGCAAATCTGGTGCAATACTACCTATCACTTCACTTAAATTGGCAGACTTTGGGGAAGTGTTTTTAACCAATTGGCTGGGTAAGAAAATGCTTAGGCCTAATTTATGGATAATTCTGCAGATGATGGTGGCACTAGCCAAACTTGGAAATGCTATGGAATTATTTTCCTAGTCTAGTGACCCTGAAAAAAAATAGTGGAGAATAAAAATCATCCCAGTGTCCAGAACTTCTGAGCAGTGAATAATTTTTATCTTATATATCATGTGGAGATGCCCCAGGCTACCAATATCCAAGAATTAATGGTAAATACATAATAATTTGTCAAATGGTCAAGGAATACGAGAAAGAGGACTGGGGGATTGATTTTTTTAAAAAGTATCATGAAGAGGAACAGAGATGGATCTCTGGAAAGGAACATATAGTTTGAGGGTTTACCTGGGCCAGATTAACCAGAAAAAGAAAAGTAGGATCTCTATTGACTTCAATCAGAAATGAAAAGGAGGAGGAAATAATAACAAATACCACAGAACTACAATAGGACTTTAATGATTACTCTAAAAAACTCTATACCCGGAAATTTGAAAATATAGAGGAAATGAACTAATACCTGGAAAAACACTGATACCAGAATTTCTCCTTCAGTTGGTCCTTGGTCTCCGGAATTCAAAGAATGAATCCAAGGACCATAGATCAGTGGTAAGACAGGATTTATTTTACAGAAAATAATACAGAAAAACAAAAAATAAAATGAAACAGAGCTCCTGGAAGAAGGAAAGGTTTAAGTCAGAAAATCTCTCTGTGCCTGGCTTCTTTGTTTAGGGGTATATGTAGTCACATGGGTCCTCTGTAGTTACATCTGGCCAGGACATGGTAACAAATGAATGGATACAGTCAGTTCTGCTAGGGCAAGAGGAATGAGTGTATCAATGAATGAATATAGTCCCTTGTTCTAGGCAAGGTGAATGAATGCTTTCATGAATGGATACAGTCCATTCACAGAATTGTCCAAGCCTAGGAAATTTACATAAAGCTGAACAAACCTGAGAAATGCGGGGTTCCTGTTCAGCCACAAGTGCAAGGGAAGGGAGACAGAGGCCAGGGGCAGAGACACCACTGCACTCCCTGATCTGGCAACCTGCAGGTGTCCCCCAGCAGTTGTCTGGCCCCTTGGGTCAATGGAGCCTCCTAGGGCCACTCCCAACCTTCCAACCGGCTAGTTCCTCTGCTGGCTGCCAAAAAAACACCCCAGGGCGAAGACCACATGTCCTCCCCCTAGCTCTGGCAGGGCTCGCTGGGACACCACCTTCCTAAACTCAACCAGAAAGAATTAGAAATTTTGAACAGACCTAAATCAAGCATTGAAATTGTGTTAACAATACAAAATCTTCCAAAAAAGAAAAGACTCTTGACCAGATGATATCACACCAGAATTCTACCAAAGCTTCAAAGAGTAGATAGTACCTCATTGCATAGTCAATTTCAAAACAAAGGAGGAATCCTCCCTTAAAAGATTCTATGAAGCAAATATCACCCTCTTTCCAAAACCAGGTGTGGGAGAACAAATTCCAGCTGTCTTTTATGAAATAATGTTAATCAATGATTGTGGAGAAACGTGTAGTCACTGCAATTCTCATTATTCTTCAACTTATTTGCTTACTACGTGTCTGTGACTGACATAATCTAAAATATCACAAGCCATAAAGTATATGTGTTGGAAATTTGTAACAAAGACACCTCAAGATATGCATAGGGAGCAGAATGTCCAGGGCAGTAGCAAAAGTTGCTGACCTGTGACATTAGCTAGGCAGGTGACTGTAACAAAGTTTCGGTCACAATCACAGTGAGAATTAGGACACATGTGTTAGCAGCAACAGTTACAACCATAGGCACAACAAAATTAATCACTTAGCTAGGCAGAAACAGCTAAGCAGATATTAGTCAGACCAATAACAGCAGGTGTCAAAGCGCGTGTTCCCCATACTATGATACATCAACCTAGAAAAACAGTCTGTACATCTTGTGTATCCTGCTAAACAGTGTAACATTTATTGTAACATTTTCCTTGCAACTGTTTCTTTAAATTCCTTTGTTTGAATCTCAACAAATATCTGTAAGAACCTGGAGTAGCCACGGCACTGCCACACTCTGACAGCGTCTGGCCCCCAGGACTCTTGGTTGTATAGTTATTTTATTCTGACCTTCTGCATTTTATTTCTGCCATGTTCCCAGAAACCCAAACTCTCCACCCCACTGGGTGCTGTCTCAATCAGGAATAGAACCAACAAAAAGGAAAACTATAGGCTAATGTCATTGATGAGTATGATGCAAAATTATTCAATAAGATCTTAGCAAACAGAATACAGGTGCACTTAAAAAAATGATATATCATGATCCATTGGGTTTTATCCCAGGGATTCAAGTTTGGTTCAACACATATAATCCTATAAATGTAATTAACCACATAATTAAAATAAAAGACAAAGACCATATGATTCTCTCACTTGATGCAGAAAGGGTATTTGACAAAATACAGAATACCTGAATTTTGGCTATTATTGAGCCATTAATATGACATCATTTCCTGGTCAAACAAGTGGTAGGCTGACTACAATGGGACACTTTTATCAAGGAAGAAGCATCAATGCATTCTCAGTTTAACAAATAATAATGTAGGGTATGAATTTACTTTCCTTTCATGTAATAATTATTTTCTCCTCATCCTCAGTGGATTAATCAAGTTTCTTATTAATGATCATGGCAAAACAAACTGCATTTCTTCTTATTACAGAATTTATTTAGCCAGACAAGTGCATCAAAAAGGTACATATTGCAAAATTTTTTGTCTTTATCATGAGTTCCCATCAACCAAAAGGGACAAGCCAGATGAAATGCTGGAATCACTTTCTGAGAATTTGTTACAGTTAAGGATCGTCTTACTGTAATTTTTTTTTATTTAGTGTTCTTTCAATTAAATTATAATATATAGGCCCAGGTGATAACAGTATTTTGTGGGACTGATTTTTCTATTATACAAGAAGTTTGAGTTTTGAGTAATTATTGCCCTGGGCTGCCAGTTAAGACTGTTATCTGACCATTTAGGTATCTTCCTCTTAATTAAACATTAGATAAAGGAAATAATTATTGGAACGATTGATGCTGATTATCAAGAAAAATTAGGTTGTTGCTACCTGATAGGACAGAAAGGCCCTTTTATAATTCATAGAATTGTCTGGAAGTTTCTCTTAAAACTTTTATTTCAGTAGTAAAAAAGTAAAGTAACTGACAATAAAATAATGCAAGTGACATTATTCATTCAAACTCTTTACCCATCAGGTTAAGACACTCAACCAGCCAAATGTTGCCTGAGGCTAAAAGGAGCATGGTTAGAAGAGTTTGCAAATGTCAATTCAGATCTCCTGATCAGTCACAGCAACAAGGATTTAAGCATATATGCATATTTTTCTTGGTTGTGAATTATATATTTGTGTATAACTATTTTGTGCTCCTTATTTTTATTGGGGGTATTGTTTGTGTCAACTTTAGGATATCATCCCTATGGTACAGATTTTCCAGGTAAAATTTCAACAAGTATAAAACAATCAGCAGTGATGAATAACATGACTGGAGAATTTTGTGTTCATCCTCTTTGAAGGGGCACAGTCCCCTGCACCCTTGTAAGGTGAATCAGTCTCATTTGTGCTCCTTGAGGTATGAGGCCCTGAGAAGGAACATTTCCAGTACTTGGGCTAAATGTGAGTTTTGGGGGATATTCTCCCCCAGCTCACAGAAGCAGCTTTGCTGAAAAATGCAGGCAGTTATCTCTTAAAGGAAAGAATGTGCCAGAGGGCCCTGACAAGTCACAGCTAGGGACAGATCATCTGCAGGGGCAATGGGCCCTTGCACTTACTTCCCTACCTATTTACACAATAACTTTTAGTTAGTCATCTAGGGAAATGGGCAAACAGAACAGACAACCCAGCGCCTTTGTGGTTTATCTCTATTGTTGTTTATCTCCAAACAGAACATTCTTAGTTTGGAAAGGTGTGTAAGTACTTTGCTGCATTAATGCTGATAAGGAATCTTTATGACAGTTTTGTTACATTTTGTCTTCTTTATCCTTGGATTATTTTTATCTGATGAGTTTGGATATATAAGAATGTGAATAAAGACAGGTGATTGCTGATGTGCCTGAGCGAGCACCAGCCTTCCCTTTTAAAATCATTCATTTTGTCTGTGGTGCTGCCTCTGCGTCATCGACCAAGAAGCCCAGTGGACAGCAACACCTCTTTTCACACATGGTGAAAATCACTGTATGTAATATAGTCACATTATATTGGGTAGAAGCATGAAGCTGTTGGTAGTGGTGGTGTGTGCAGACACATATGTGAAAGGACAGTGCACCCTGGGGCAGATACACATCTATCCTCTCAAAGACCCACCCTTTTGTGTACTCATCCATATTATTACTATGAAACAAAATTTTCCCAGACTTCCTAAATATTTCTGCTAATAGTGAGAAGACTGGAAGACAGGAGAATGACGAGCCAATTCTGTTTCTGCACTAAAAGTAGTGAGCTGCCCCTAGTTACTTCTCAGGCTGTCAGTGAGAGATGTGTGCCAGGGACAGGAGCTCTGGCAGAAGGGATAGTTCTTTTTTGTTCCACATATAGTGCCATATCATGTCAGTGGTATTGCCTATCTTCTGCAGAAAATCAGAAGGTGTTGCCTTTGGGTTTCTGAACATAAATAAGTATTGGTAGATTATTGACCTTGTATTAAAACCACATTTTATTTTTGATACCCTTTCCCTTTTACTCCTTCAAACGTTCCACAAACTTGAATCCATCTCCTTGCTTAAAGTGTCTAGATTCTTGGAATGATGGAGTCAATGTGGTAGGAATGAGTAAGTACTGAGCTGTGACTGGGGAGGTCTGCACTGCTTTTCTAAATCTATACTACTGTGACAGTTTGTTCTGGTTGAACTTTTCTCTACATTTGTGTTCAGTCTTTTTGACTACAAAAATGCAGCAAAAAAATAGCTATCTGGACAATTGATCTTAATTTTAAAACTCTATAAATGCATTTTGTCTTTACTGAATATGCATACTTTCAATTTTTAATTCTTGAAAATTAAAAAAAAACATTTATTTATTATGTCCAGAAAGTTTGTGTCCCCATAAAACTCCTATTTTTGAAATCCTAAGGTAATGGTACTAGGAGATGAAGCATTTGGAATACAGTTGGATCATAAAGATGAAACTCTAACTTAATGAATTTAGAGGCCTTATAAAACCATAAGTGATTCGTAAAAAATTAAATACTTTCAGACCTGTTGTTTATTTTGTTAATGAAGTACTAGTGCTGAAATCTGTCTTGAAAATGGTCTTCTGTTTATTTATCTATTCCCAAAGTATTATATTAGAGTTAAGTAACCTCTCTCTGTTTGTTCTCTGCCATATGATACAAGAAGTTGGTAGTCTACAATCCAGAAAGAGACGCGGCTGGTGCCCTGATGTAGGATGCCATCCTCCAGAGTGGTGAAAAATAAATTTCTCTGTGTGTAAGAGTGATGGTTAATTTTCTCTCAGCGTGACTCAACTAAGGGCTGCCGAGATGCCTATTGAAACATTTATGGCTGTGGTGTCTATAAGGATGTGCCTGAAAGATACCAGGATTGAAACATTTATGGCTGTGGTGTCTATAAGGATGTGCCTGAAAGATACCAGCATTTGAAAGAGTGGACCGCTTTTGTATTGCTTATCATCTATGTGGTAGGCATTATCTAATCCACCGAGGCCCTTAATAGAAAGAAAAAGAAAAAAGGGAAAAAGACAGATAAGTATAAAAAAGACAAATTCATATTCTCTCACTCTCTCTTTCATCCTGCCTTCCTCTCTCCATCCCTTTTTGAGTTGGAATATCCATCTTCTCCTACCTTTGCACATCAGAACTCTTAATTCTTGGCTTTGGACTCAGACTAAATTCTACCCCCATGTTCTCCAGCTTGCAGATGGCGTATGTTTGGATTTCCTGGCCTCTTGGCTTCTCTGATCATATAAGCCAATTCCCAGTATAAATCTACTCTCATGCATATATCTGTATACATATCCTATTGGCTCTGTGTCCCTCATGAATCTTGACAAAATACAATAAGTCATCCAATTTATAGTATTTCATTACAGACAAAACTGATATGAATTTTATCCCTGCTCTTCCATAGAAATACATGCAAATTTTGGATCTTAAAACATCTGTCTTAGGTGAAGTGCATCAGATGTCTGACCCCTTATACTTAGGCTCAGACAAACCAATCCTTGCAACAAATATTCACCTTAAGATGATATTTTAGGGAGAGATAAATAAATATAAGCCATTTTTTCCAAACTAGTACTTTATTAACAAAATAAATAACAGGTCTGCAAACAATTATTTTTTTCACAGATCATTTATAGATTCTCTAGAATATTATAAAAGCCAATCAAACTAAAAAACAGAGAGGTCAACGAAGCCATTCCTAACCTCACTGGACTTCTTAAGTGTACTGGGCAACTCATTATCATAGTATGTGCAAATGTTTGCAATGCAAGTTACTGAAATTAATAATTAAATGAGATATCAGAAGAAAAATGACACAAACCTAACATTAAGCAGTGTTCTTTATTGTAAGAGCTGTATTAGCAAAAATACGACACTGTAGGATGTTTAAAAATCGCTACTGTATATTTGGACCCTAGAACTAGATTATTGGCTCAGAAGCTGATGACAGTATAAGCTTCTGAAACTATTTCATATATTAATAATACAAACACATTTTTACATATGTGTGTATTGGAGTTTCAGTAAATAAAGAAAGCACAAGTATGAAAATATAATCATACTTTGCAAATAATACATCTCAATTTCTTAATAAAAGCAAAGACATACAACTAAGATGATTGAGTATTCCTGATTTAAGAAGCAGGGATAGGATTGACACAGAGGCCTGTGGTTAACCATTGAATGCATATTGATTTAGAATCAAATGTCTTGGCAATAATTCTCAAACTTTAATAATATACAAATAAACATGTTCTATTAAGAAAGACTCTCAAAAAAAAAAAAGAAAAGAAAAACTCTCATGAACTCCTCTCTTCACTCTAGGCAAAGTTTTCAAAGACAATTCTACAATCCTACTTCATCCTAGCTTATACTATTCTTCCTGTACACTGATCTAATAATGTGCACAGTTTGTCTCTAAGACTGACAATTGGTATTGTGTTACCCTATTCAGGAAATATATATATATATATATGTATATGTATATATATATATTTTTTACTGCCTCCTTATTGGTGATCACACAGCGCTAACCATTGCCTATTATAGCTGAAAGGTTGTGTACATTGGTTCCTGTCTGCCTTTCCAGCCTTATTTCCATGAACACATTTCCAACTGTAGTCTATAACCTCAAGAAACCGCATTTTCATTACCTAAATACTTTGTATACTGTCATCCTCTGGTCCATGCTTACATCGCTCATTGCTTGCACTGGCAATTAACACCTAATCATCCTCTCAGCCATATTCACATCTAGAAATCCAGTTCAGCTCTCTTCTCTTGCAGAAGAAATTCCTGGTCTCATTAGTAAAAGAAATTACTCCTTTCTTTGTCCATAGTGTATCATTTCTATATAGAACTAATTGTAAAAAAGACAATGCCTGAGAAGACAGATAAGCATTTGAATCATGGAGTGTTCTTTATTCATTATTTTATTTTCAATGTTTATCTTTAATGTTTAACATGAACTGACTGAATTAATGACTTAATTTATGATTACGTGAAAGTATTATAATAACACAGTGGTTAAGTATCATAACAGTAGAGAAAAACTGTACTTAAGGAGAGAGTTCACATAATTGCAAAATCTCCTTATCCTCAACTTGTCTAATTGTACAATTAATTTAATAACTGAACTTACTTCATCAATTTGTAGTGAGAATGACATGAGAAAATTTTGCACATGATTCTGAGCAATTATTCTTCTGTATAGTTATTTTTCAGTAAATGTTGGGTAAAGGGTATTAATATTATCGTTTAGTTTTTTAGAAGTATATTTTGTTATTAAACACATGGATCCTGGAGACCCTGTCTACAGGAAAGCTCAATCTGTAATTTTCTATCTAAATAATCTTGGGCAGATCACTTAGTTATAAATCTCCATCTCTATGAAAGCATACTAGTATCAACTTCAGGAGGTTTCTAAGACAAACAGCATATAGATGATGCTCAGATAGTGCCTAAAAATGGTAAATACTAACTTATTAGCTCTTATGATCAAAACTGAAGTACATAAAAGATAGGATATAGTATAATCTAATATGTATCTTGCATTAATGATATTTACACTGATATCTATGAATAATTTTAGTTAAAATTAGCAATTAAAAGTAGGTGTTTATTCAATGAACAACTCCAATATGATAATTAGGCTTTAAACTGTTGAAACACAATTACCATGCAGAGACATTATACTAATATTTCATTAGATACTGGATTAAGAGAAAACATTGAGTCAATACTCATAAATAACAACTGGGTCTTGGTCCCCAAGGCAATGCCTGTAAAATAGAAATTAACACACATATACACAGACACACACACATAATTCTATGATCATGATGTTGAGTACACACTGGATTTTCTGCAAATAATGATTTTCATAAGCTTGTTATGAAGATAGTCAGGCTTTATTCATTTACTATCTTAAAGAAGAAAATTTTGACAATGTTCTGTTTCCTGGGTATATCAGTAAGTACTAATACAACCAGTTACAAGCATGTAGAGAGTATCTATAAGTTTTTTAATTGATTCTTCTCTTTCTAGAAGATTTGCATAGTTTTTGAGACCATATTCCCTAAGGCCCATAGGGCAGGTGAATTTGCTATATTCAAAAAAAAAAAAAAAGCTTTAATATTGTTAAATTTAAAGCATAAATCTCAGTTATTCATGATATCTAAGAAAGAAAAGAAATAAAGGTGAGAGAACAGATAAAGAGATGGAAAGAGAGGGAGAAAATTTCAGAATTTCAAAATTTCAAATATAGAGAGTTTAATAGCTAACATTTTACGTCAGAATCTTCTTCCTGGTCAGTTCTACATATTTTAGGGATAAGGATCCCAACGTGCTAACACACTTACTGTAAATTAGCATCATCTCTGTGTAAGTGTATCTTCATGGCTGCAGGAATTCAATAAAATTATCATTCATTAGAATTCCTGACAAGATTATACGCAGAGTCAAGATCTCCAGGCAAAGTATTAAACATTTTTTTATTAATACAATATTGTAACGAGCAACAGACTTCAGAAGATGGCATTCACTTTAAATGGGATATATTTATGAGATTATTAGGGTAACTAACAAGTAAATGCTTTTGTATGGAAATACAATTATATCTTATGTAATGGGCACCAAATAGAAACAAAAACTATGAAATAAACAGGATATGTCTTTTTTTTTTCAGATTAAAACCTCACCAATTTAAAGTGAGTTTGTGTTTCTATTGTTTTTACTTTTCATATTTTCAAACACTTATTTTAACATTTCTTATTATATGTGGTGATTTGACTCTGAGCATCAGTTAGAAACAATGGCAGTAAGAAATTAAATCCCTTGCCAGGAGGCCTGTGGAAGTCACACATGATTAATGCTGCCATGATCAACAGGGTGCCTTACATTCTACAAATCAATTTTATATTCAGTTTTATTCACCCATGTGACTGTTGAATGGGTGAATAAAATGTTAACAGTATGTCTGTTAACAGTATGTCTGTTCCCTAAAATGTGAAAAAAGGATTCAAAGAGTGTTAGTAGGATTTGAGATAAAGCAGCAAATACATCACTTCCTACCTGCAGGTGAGTTCTCTTAGCAGAGTACCAAGGCATCTCGAGATAGCATGTGTGGTGTGATTCACCCAGCAGGGCCTTTCCCCATCACTTACACAGCATGCAACCTCTGCTGCATGGGAGGGAGAAGAATGATTTGCAGCATGGCTAGGAAAAATAGGGTGAACGAAAATGGCATTCCTGCCCTCACACCTAGCATAACACTCTTAACAAATCATCAGGTCGGTCAAAAAAGGATATCTGCATAAACAGCTTTGGAAAATGAGGGAGACAATACAGGGAAATAAGTCCATGCTAAAAAGCGTACCTATCAACTGATCATTTCTTTCTCTTTTACTGAAATATGGGCCCCTCATTTTAGAATACTCTCCAAATCGTGAATTTTTTGTTTGTAAGTTTAAATATAAAGACTCATTTCACAACAATTGATTTACAATAGAATTGGAGAGAAAACACAATAGTCTTATAAATAACACTAAAAAATATTTTGAAATAATATTAGACTTACAGAAAGTGGCAAAAATAGTATAAGGAGGTACTGGGTAAATACCATCCCACTTATCCCATTTCCTCCAATAGTAAAATTTCACATATTTATACTACATTATCAAAACCATAAATTGGTAAATGACTTTATTTATTTATTTATTTATTTATTTTGAGATGGAGTCTCAATCACCCTGGGTGGGGCTCTGTGGCATCATACCTCACAGCAACCTTGAACTCTTGGGCTTGAGTGATCTTCTTGCCTCCCAAGTAGCTGAGGGCTGCAACAGGCCCTGCTAGTTTTTCTATTTTTAGTAGAGACAGGGTCTTGCTCTTGCTCAGGCTGGTCTCAAGCAAACTACCTGCCTCGGCCTCCAAAGGTGCTGAGATTACAGCCGTGAGCCACCGTGTCTGGCTACAAAAATAACTTAACCTTAAAATTTTAAGATTGTTTCATATTACTATTGTATAGTTAGACAAACCATTTGTATTTTCATTTTTAAGCACTTTTCTATGTTGAAGAAGGAATACATATACTATTTCATTGAAGATTTAATTAAACAATATTATAAGCATCTACGAATACAAAGTAATTATTTATTAATTTATGACAACTTGTTTTGTATTTGTTGAAAGTGTTGGTGTCTTAAATTTCTACAGGAGAATTATGAATAAATAAACTTACTTCCTATTAACGTATCTCATAATTATACAATAGCTATTTTCACAGAGACTAAAACACTTAACAATGATGAAATAAATTCACATACATTCTTGTGTTATTCTTGATGTATAAATAAAGATCACAGAAAGATTAATATGTACAGTATATATCTAAATATTATAAAATTATCATTTTAATAAGGCAGAGAAAATATTAATGATTTCTGCTCACAAAAAGTATTTTATTCTCAATGTTTACAAATCAATTATTTCAAATTTATAATGCATTTTTCCCAAAAAGAAAATCAGATTTGATAACCACCTTTTCAGATTCACCTGTCAAACTCTACTTAGTTTATAATGCCTCCAAAGTAATTCATATTCTTAATGAAACAAAGTGAGAAACTACTATCACAAAACATAATCAAGCAAAATAAATATAATTTAATGGAAAAAGTGATAATATCAAGTGAATACTTATATTCTGAAGAAAGAGAACATAATTAGGAAATGTGATATTTGTGAAATTTTTGAAAAGAATTCTTAAAAACGTTTAAGTGATATATATATTGATGACCCTGAATCTCTACTATGCATTATTTCCTTTTTATTTCTTGTTTACATTTGATATCCTGGATTACTTCTTTTAAATGCAAGCCATAGTTGAGGTATTTTAGTTTAATTTGTGTTATAAATAAAAAGTTAGAGCAGAAAGGATCTGATTGATATATTTAAAGGAAAGCGGAATAAATGTCATGTCAAGATGCTGCAAGTATATAAAGTGATGTTAATCAAGGTATACTTAACAGAGAATTGCATCTTCCATCAAATATTAATTGAAACTATATTATTTTTTTCTTTGTGAAATCATCTATCAGCCCAGTAAGGCCACTTATTCACTTTATACACATTAAGTAATATGCAGCAGTTTTTTAAAAATGTCTTTCGGTTTTAAGTCACCATTAAAATAGAATGTTATTAGTCCTAAATGGAAGGAAAGTTAACTATGGACAAAAATACCTCCAAAGCAATAACACACACCAATATTTTTGGAAAATCAAAAATAAATCACATTTCAGAAGAGAAAGATTTTAAAACATGGCTGAAGCTGAATAAAGAAACATAATTAAAAAGCAGAGGGAGGGTGATTGGTGGGATTACACCTGTGGTGCATCTTACAAGGGAATAAGTGAAACTTAGTAAATGTAGAATGTAAATGTCTTAACACAATAACTAAGAAAATGCCAAGAAGGCTATGTTAACCACTAACCACTATGACACCATGAAAATGTGTCAAACGGTCTATAAAACCAGTGTATGGTGCCCCATGATCGCATTAATGTACACAGCTATGTTTCAATAATAAAAAGAAGAAAAAAAAGAAAAGAATTGTGAGACCAAAAAAAAAAAAAAATAAAGACAGAAAGAAAAAAAAAAGCAATATAAAGAAAATTATCAAACCCTAAGAAAAGAAATAGCAGAGGATATTAACAAATGGAAGAACATACCATGCTCACGGCTGGGAAGAATCAACATTGTTAAAATGTCTATACTGCCCAAAGCAATCTACCGATTTAATGCCATCCCTATTAAAATACCAACATCATACTTTCAAGACTCAGAAAAAATAATTCTTCGTTTTGTATGGAACCAGAAAAAAAAGCGTTATAGCTAAGGCAGTTCTTACTAAGAAAAACAAAGCTGGGAGGCATCAGCATACCAGAATTTAGGCTGTACTACAAAGCTATAGTGGTCAAAACAGCATGGTACTGGCACCAAAATAGAGACATAGACATTTGGAATTGAATAGAAAACCAGGAAATGAAACTAACATCTTACAGCCACCTAATCTTTGATAAACCAAACAGGAACATACATTGGGGGAAAGATTCCCTATTCAATAAATGGTGCTGGGAGAGCTGAATATCCACATGTAAGGGACGGAGGGAGGGGGGTGGGGCCTTGGTGTGTGTCACACTTTATGGGGGCAAGACATGATTGCAAGAGGGACTTTACCTAACAATTGCAATCAGTGTAACCTGGCTTATTGTACCCTCAATGAATCCCCAACAATAAAAAAAAAAAGACTGAAACTGAAACTGCACCTTTCTCCACTCTCAAAAATTGATGCAAGATGGATAAAAGACCTAAATATAAGGCATGAAACAATGTAAAAGAAAGCATAAGAAAAACACTGGAAGATATCAGTGTTTTTGATATCTTGACTTCATCAAGTCTTCATAAAGACTTCATGAAGAAGACTGCCATGGCAATTGCAACAACAACAAAAATAAACAAATGGGACTTAATTAAACTGAAAAACTTCTGTACAGCTAAGGAGACAACAACCAAAACAAATAGACAACCTACACAATGGGAAAGGATATTTGCATATTTTGAATCAGACCAAAGCTTGATAACTAGGATCTATAGATAACTCAAATTAATCCACATGAAAAAAGCCAATAATCCCATATATCAGTGGGCAAGACACATGAATAGAACCTTCTCTAAAGAAGACAGATGAATGGCTAACAAACACATGATAAAATGCTCAGCATCCCTAATTATTAGAGAAATGCAAATCAAAACCACCCTGAGATATCATCTAACCCCAGTGAGAATGGTTCACATCACAAAATCTCGAAATTGCAGATGCTGGCGTGGACGTGGAGAGGGGAACACTTTTACACTGCTGGTGGGACTGCAAACTAATACAACCTTTTTACAAGGAAGTGTGGAGAAATTTCAAGGAACTCAAGCTAGTCCTCCCATTTGATCATGCAATCCCATTACTGGACATCTATCCAGAAGGGGGAAAAAAAAATCCTTTTACCATAAGGACACTTGTGGAAACAGCCTAAATGCCCACCAACTCAGGAATGGATTAACAAGCTGTGGTATATGTGCACCATGGAATACTATTCAGCCATTAAAGAAGATGGAGACTTTACATCATTTGCAATAACCTGGATGGAAGTGGAAGATATTATTCTTAGTAAAGCATCACAAGAATGGAGAAGCAAATATCCTACGTACTCAGTTCTCATATGAGGACAGTTGATGACCTAGGTCACAGTGGGGGTGGGCAAAGGGGAGAGCAGAGAGAAGGAAGGAGGGAGTGGGTGGGCAGTGACAGTGTGTGACACACCTTTTGGGTATGGGACACAATTATAAGAGGGATTTTACCTAACAAATGCGATCAATGTAACCTGGTTCTTTATACCCTCAATGAATCCCCAACAATAAAAAATAAAAATCAAAAAATAAAGCCATGTAAAATTGTGACATGAAGTGGACACCATATTCTGTGCTGCTATAATAAAATACCTGAGTTGAGGGATTTATAAATGTCAGAATTTATTTTCTTATAATTCTGGAGGCTGGGAAGTCCAAGATCAATATGCTGGCCACTTTGGTTGTATGAAAAGAGCTTCTCTGCTTCCTAGGTGGAGTCTCACTTTTTCACCCTTCTCCAAAAGGAAGAAGCCACATGTCCTCCTCACATGCAAAAGGGCAAGATAGAAGAACACTGCCAGAAGCCTCTTTTCTAAAGGTTTAATTCCCTTCATGAGGGAGAGACTAATCAAATCTTAAATACATCTTTTGATGCAATCACATTGGCAACACCTGAATTTTAGAGGTGACGCACTAATTCCAAGCAAATGAAAACATAACATGAGGATGTCAATAAACAGAAGTCTATATTGATTTAAGAGAAATATAGAATTAACTTAAGAGAACAAAAGACAATAGAAGTGATATCCGACTTTATCATGAAAGGTTATTAATTCCTAGAAAATGAGTATTGGTATTTTTAGCCACACACTTACATAACAGTTTACACATTTTCAGCAGTATATAGAATGAATCTATACGGGGTAGGGAAAAGATTCAATGGGAAGGACAATTTTCATCAAGTAAGCACTGAAGATATAATTGTGAAATGGAAGCAAATGATTAGGGATTAGAAACAAAGGCAGACAAGCAGATGTATGATGTGGGCAGTCATCTCAAAAGAGGGTGAATCAGTTGAGTTTGGTATCTGGTACACGTAGTTTAGAAGATTTTGCTATTGAAAATTATTTAAAACTGGGCAAAGTGTCACCTAGCAGTTTGACAAGCCGCAGCAGGTATATTGCTTAAGCTCAGGAGTTCATGACAAGCTTGAGCCAGAGCAAGATCCCATCTCTACTTAAAAAAAAAAAAAAAAAGAAAGAAAGAAAAGAAAAGAAAAATCAACGCTACTGTCGTGGCAGGTGCCTATAGTCCCTGCTGTAAGGATGCTGAAGCAAGACGATCTCTTTAGTCTTGGAGTTTGAGGTTGGTGTGAACTATGATACCATAGCACTCTACAGGACAACAGAGTGAGACTCTGTCTTCATGGAAAAAAACAAAACAAAAAAAAAAACAACAGTAAAACCTAAAAGAGAGTTAGTTTAGGTGATAAAAAAATATGTGCTTTTAGTTTATATGTATTGTGTTTAACATGTTCATGATAATTCCAGTTGAATAGTCCAGAGGAGAGATGAGGACTGATGCAGAATGTTCAAATAAGAAATTTTGTTAATAAAGAATGGGGTCTTGTTTAAATGACTTCAAATTGTGTGCTTTTTACATAAAGACACACATTCAAATGGACACCTAAGAAAATTCTAACAGGACCTTCCAGAGCAATTACCAGAGGCCATTGCAGATTTAAGGCAGTTCTAGGAATTTTGATAGTAGAAGACCCTGTGTCATCTCCAATAACCTTCAGCTGGGTGGAAAAATATGCCATGCTCTTCTGAACATGCATTTCTAGGATTTTCACCTTGCGGGTTTCTCTGGGTAGGGCAGTGAACCCAGAATAGCTGGACTGTGGTAGAGAAAAGTATATGTGATCACCAAATCTGTTTCATTTTCCTGCTGAGTACACAGCTCAGCTGTTTTTTTGCCTATTCTGCAGTTAGGTACAGCTCTCTGATTAAATTTAGATCAATGAAATTTGCATTATAAAGATGTTTGTCACTTCCAGGCCTTATTATTTAAACATCCTATATGATCCTCCTTAATTTCCCTCCCCCTTCGTGGGATAGCATTATGATCCCAAGGGAATCCTAAAGCCATGTATTCAGTATTCAAAGATGGCATGAAAGGAATAGTTATCTCTAGGTAATCACTTGGTCAAAGTCACTGGGCATGAATAGTACATTAGCTTTTTCTCTGCACAATTAAAACTTAAACTTTCACTGCAAAAGTCACTGAGTCATGGAGATTTGCTACAGTGTTAATTACCCGGGCACGTGTACCAAGATGTACGTAGTTGTGCAGTGTTTTTCAGACTTAGGTTACGTAATGAAATAACTTTTGAGTTATTTATCCTAAAGAGAAGAGGTGTGTTTTTTTTTTATTGAACTAGTTAATTTCATTTTGTTTCCAAATATTATACAATTATGAAACAAATGTATTAAACTTTATTTATTTTTAATTTTTGTTATTTTCACATATACATGTGTTTATTAGGTTTCTGTTTTTTCCCTTCACAAAATTAAAGAAGCTTAAATTTAATAACTATATACAATAAAATTACAGTGTACATAAATGCCCCTATGATATTAGCCTTAGATTTAGGATAACTTTTCTCTCTGGAAACCAGCCTATTTGGTGTTTTTAATCACAATGAGATAGAAATGTCTAATAACTAAAATTTAGAACTCTCACAAGGGTTATTCTAGTTCACAAACCACACCTGACTCTGAGTGGTTCTGCACTGAGTCCCCTCTCTGAACCTGGAACCTTGCATTTGCTATTGGGCTGTGATCTGGATTGTTCTCATAACTCAGGGAATGAAGGTTGCTGGGGTTCTTTTTTATTATTAAATCATAGCTGTGTACATTGATATGATCATGGGGCATCATACATTAGCTTCATAAACCATTTGACACATTTTCATCACACTGGTTGACATAGCCTTCCTGGTGTTTTTTTAGTTATTGTGCTAAGACATTTACATTCTACATTTACTAAGTTTCACATATATCCTTGTAAGATGCACCGAAGGTGTGCTGGGGTTCTATAGTTGAGCTTCCACATTATATTGTGTCTGCCTCCTTAAGCCAAAATAGAGATATTTTTCTTTTATTTTTTCCCTAGGTTGAGCAGCAGAGATGATGAAGAAATCTCTCAAACTTTAATTACACTGGCCTTGGGACAAGAATATGGTGAAAACCCAGTGAGGTCCTCTGATCTCAGTTTAGAAAACTGCTCTAATATAACAAGGACCCTGGAGGGGAAAATCAGGGAGACTTCTTATTCTGATGGTACATCTTGTAAGCTTTCCTCTTTTGCTCTCCTTTTAAGGGCTTTTGTTTGGTCATTAACTATTGTACTGGAATCCAATTTCCGTTCCTTACCATTCATCCACAATTCAATGATTATTAGTAATTTATGAGTTGCACGGCCATTACCCTAAACAACTGCAGACAATTTTGTTACTCCAGTAGATCCTTCAAAACCATTCTACTTTTGACCACATATGTGCTTCTGACTACTTGGGGACAAATCAGTTCATACTGAAGGTTTGAAAAGATACATGTGATAGAATGCACTATTGCTGACGTTGCTTTTGTAAAGATCACTTACATTGAGGTATATAATATTTCTAAGCTATTTAATTTCTACCAATGCAGAACCAAATTCAAGGACCTGAGCAAAGACTGCTTCTTTGAATAATCATAGCCCAAAGAAAAACTGAAAAGGAAATGAGGTAAAGCTAGGAAAGTTTTGTTGGTGAGTTAGATATTCTATGTGAGGGTAGAGCTCTCTGAAAAACCTGCATAATGTGCTTCAGGAAATAGAAATGTAGGAAACGGGAACATTTAGGGCACCTATGAATCTTCTCATATTAGTCAAGTATTGGCCCTAGTTGAAGGAATTCACTCACATTTAGACACATTAGATGCTTAACTTTGCCTGGTGTGAGTCAGTTCACATGGCAAAAAATAAAACAAACAAACAAAAAAACACCTGAAATAGAAAAATGCTAGAGACGGGAGTACTGGAAGTGATATACAGGCAGCATGCACAGAAGCTGTCTACCAAGCTGCAGCCAACCTCTTGTCCAATCTTCAAGAACTCATCCCATGACGATAAAGAGCATCATCTTTGGGCCCACTGATAAGTGGCATTGATAGGATTTTTAGAATGTGTAATACTAACCTGTGAAATAATGCTTCTAAGCAAATAACATTCTCTGCTGTACTGTTCTCTATTTATTCTACATCTTTAAGATCCTTTGATGATTATGTTTTCCCTACTGGAAAAATGTACAGAATGTGGGCCACATTCTGGCATCCTTTTAATAAAGAAAATACAGTAGAACCTCTGTAAGTTGACCACCCGAGGGACTGTAACAAACCCGTCAACATAAGGAACTAGGACTTGTGTAATGATACGTGCATGTGGTGCACATCCAATCTATGAAATTAGATCAATTTAAGGAGGTGGTCAATTATGGAGGTTCTACTGTATTATTATTATTAGTTCTTTTTTTTTTAAATAAAATCAGAGACCACAATTTTCTGCTTGAACTGTGCCACTGATCTAAGTTATCTTTGGAGACAATAATAGGAGATGCCATCTTATTTTGCAATGCATTTGACACTGTTGGCACTTCAGCATGAACTCTAGCAAAGCATAGCCTTCTTTAGAAGAGTAAAGGCTATTTTAACCTCACCCTGGCTGGAGGGCTCAAGACAGTTTAACCACATGTTGGCATCCCACATATTATTTCACTTCTTCCCTGCCTTGCCCTCAGCAGCAGGGTCCTCGTAACATCAAATGAGTTTTCCGGTAAGAGTATCCCCTTCTGAGGGGTCTGTTTTCTAGAGCCATTCCTGGTAGAAACTGTCTTTATCTGGGTTTCCCTAAAGTAAAGCCTGAGAAAAAGACTTGACTATAAGCATCTTCTTTGGGAAGAGATTCTAAGAAGCAGGGGCGAGTTAGTGGAAACAGTGAGAGAGGGTAAGTAGAAAAAATAATAAAGGCTGCATTACTGATTTGGTTATGACTTTGGCACTGAGAGCTAGAAAAGCCCTGAGAAATCTTGTAGAATGCACCTCAGAATTGCCCTTCTGAAAGGTGAGAGACCGTGTCATTTATACACCGACACTTGCTTAATTACAGATATTACTTCTTTAATAATAATTTCTCGATTATTTGCCCCTGGAAAATTAAGTGTGCATGGATTTCTGTCTCTTGGGTTGTGCAAGCTCAGGGCTTTGGGAAATGGCCAAGACAGGTTAGTGGAGAAGGAAGAGAGGAGGGGCTAAATGTTTGCAGTCAGAAATTGGAAGGGAAGTTGGAAGATGCATATCTTGTTTGTAATCAGACAAGTGCAGGTCAAAACAATGTGGTGTGGGCATATGTGCTAAAATGGAGTTTGGAGAAAAGTGGAGCTGGAGACGTATAATGTAGTTGTTGTCTGCATGAAGTTTTGTCTTTGAGAAGAGGTGCCTGGAACATGATTTACTTGAAACTGGTTGTTGAGATTTTCTATAAGCAAGGATTTCTCATTAGTTGATCATGTAGACACAAATTAAGCAAAAGTCACTTGTCTTCTCCCCTCCTTGTCAGGAGAGTTGGTTGAGGAAGAGAAGGCTTCTTTGACAGAAGTTATCTTGAATTGACTAAAATTATTATGGCCATTCAACGGAACTGGAGCTGCAAATAGAAACCACATTTCATCTTTGGAAGGTAACAAGAGCTACATTCTTCACACTCTGATGGATTGATACTCATATCTACTCCATATTTATATGTCCTTCTGAAATTTCAATGAATCCTTTTACAGCACACAACTGCCACAATGGCTGCTTAAAAGCCCACGCTTGAATTAGAGGCAATTTACCTTAAAACAAGGGCTGTAATCCTATAATAAAGCTAATGTGCAGAGAGGAGATGGATTCTCAGAAGCAATATGTGATTTCAGAAATACCAGCAGACTGCCATGAGTCTCACTTTGATAAAGCATGATAGATAACACCAATCTATCTTTAGATTCAGGTGTTTTATAATCAAACAAAAAGTCAAATGCAAACTTGTTAATTTACTGAAGAGTTTAAATCATTTGAATTCCAGAGAGAATTGCTAGGAAAGAAGAGGAAGAATTGGGAGACACAATTTTTAAAACTACTCTACAATAAAATGAATTGGGGTGAGCACCTGGAGGATCTTAGGTGTGCCAAAAATGATTGAAGATCATTCATTAAATTATTTTCAAAAGAAGTTCAAAGCACAATAAGTATATTCTTTCTTTTTTTTTTTTATTCTTTGCTTGTGTGTGTAAGTTTGCTGTGGTTATTTAACTACAGGTTAAAACAACAGGTTTAAGTGTGATGTGAGACAAAAAAGGCTGTAAAACTCTGACCTAGACTAGTCCCACTAGACGATGGTATGACATTTCTTGCTGCACCGTGCTTTAGTCTGCTGGAGACACGCTGATAGAGCAGACTTGTGAGTACCGTGGGATTAGAGGGAGGGACTCGAGTGAAAGATGTTGCCCCAAACAGATCCCCTTTACCAACTTGTCCACCCTATCCTCAGCTGATGTGAGTGTTACTCCCTTTTCTGAATAATACTCATAATCAGGTACATGTGGCTAGAAGTCTGGCTTTCTTTCTCCAAAATGTGAAAAACTCTGAAAATACGTTATTTGTGATGCAAGTCTTTCCGCATGAGATCAGTTAGAATGTAGAATTCAAATGAGACCACATTGTTTCCCTCAAACACCTGTCCCCAAGGACCAACTCTCCTGTTAAATCATTTGAATCTGGGAAGGGGAGATAAGATGGCGGACTGAAGCCAGCTTTCAACAAAGGCTCCCGTCCAGAAGGAGAGTTAAGGGACAGGAATTTAGTAGCTATCCTGGTGGACTTGAGCCTCACCAAGAGAGAAGGCTGAAGAACGCACATCAACACCGCTGAGGCAAGTTGTGATCACAAGGACGCAAACAAAAGGTACAAAATCCACCACCAAGCGGACGGGAGTCCCCCTCCCCCATGAGACCGGCTCTAGAGCCCCACAATTGAACAAGCGGGCAGAAATTAAAGGCCCTCCCACTACACTCCACGGGACAGACCTTCTAAAAACTGGACCTACCTCCCCTACTGGGGTGCCGTGGCGTTCTCCTGCCGGACATAGGGCTGAATAAAACTTTGGGAATCCTTTGCCGGCAACCCTGAATCCCCGGCGCTCCCCTCCCGCCCACTGAGGTCTGGAGGCCTGTCCCCCAGGACTTCGGATCCTTGGGTGATTTCTCAAGGGGAGTGGACAGTCCACGAGTTGCGACTGGTCAGCATTGACTCTGAGGCGCGCCGAGTGAGGAGAGGGCACCGGGCTGTGGGGGAGTCACGCCTCGCGGCACTTCCCTGCGGTGCAGTGCACCAACCCTCCCCGGGCATACGGGGCCCAAGACTGAATAAGACTCTAGCCTCCCTGCTGAGAGCTGAGAACCCCTACTCTCACTCGGGATCTGAGGGCCTATCCCCTAGGAGTTCGGCTCCTTGGGTGATTTCTCGAGGGGAGTGCACAGTGCCTGAGCTGCCTCAGGTCAGCGCTGACTCTGGGATACGTGAGTGAGGAGAGGGCACTCTGCTGAGGGGAAATCAAGCCTTGGTGGCACTTCCCTGCGGTGCAGTGCAGGAGCCCTCCCCGGACCGTAGTATTGCGTGAAACTGAATGAAACTCTAGCTTCCCCCCGCCCCACTCCCAATCGGGGTCTGGGGGCTCATCCCCCAAGAGTTCTGATTCTTGGGGGATCTCTTAAGGGGTGTGGACCCAGCACAAACTGCGGCCGCTCAGTGCTGACTCTGGGGCACGGGACAGAGGAGAAAAGGGTCGCCTGAGTGCCCACACCAGAGCAGCAGTTCCCTGGAGGTAGATCAACAGCCGTTTTTTCTTTAACGGCAGAACGCTCACTTCTGGATATTCTGAGGCCACACCCCCTGTCTCCCTGGGCAACCAGAGGAGGCCACCGGTGACACTGCTCACAAACCCGGGAAGCTTCCAGGGCGGGGCCGACCCAGAGAGGTGTTCAGACGCAATTCTCCAACAGCAAAGACTTTTGAACTCAAAACAGCCCGAATTCTGTAGGCGACGACAGGAACAGAGACAGAACCTCACAAAGTTGTCTGTTCTGTTCTGTTCTGTTAGCAGCATCCATCAGGGATGGGGCTAAGCCTGAGTGAACACCTCCTTCCCATCACCTGCATCAAACACTCAAAGATGTCAGGCCCCATCTCCTCCTGCTAGATAGCGGCAGTCTGCGGGGGCCTGGCAGACTTCCTTGCGATTCAGGCAGGTGCAAACCCCTGGAGTGTCTGTTCACTGCAGGCAACTGGGTTAGCCATCTGCAGAGATACCAGTGACTGGGTCCGACGGAGGGGCAAAGTGGGGAAGGAGACGTCAACCTTCCCAGACTGCTCTGTTTGCTGGGTGGCTCCTCCTGACTCCACGCTGCACTGGGGTGAGCTGTGTCAGAGAAGTCACCAGGCCCCTGTGATCCAGTTCCCAGAGACCTCTTGAACCCTTCCACCCGAGACAAGTGCCGATTGAGACAGTTGATTCGGACCTTTTGAACTGGGCTAATAGACTGAGGACTTTTCAGGCGGTGCCCTGGGTGTGCGATTGTAGGAAGGTTTGATTCTCCTTTTCCAACTGGGGCAAGAGGTGGGCAGGTGGGGTGACTTAATTGCTGATTTTTCCACACAGCTGTGACTTCAAGCCAGAGTAGAAGTTGCAATAGGATTGAACAGAAACCAGCTGAAAACAAGACAGAACCACTTTGCTCCACCACACCAGACAGGGCCCCAGTTTCTCAGGCCACGACACTGTACGGGCCCTCGATAAAACCCCAGGGGAAAAACCAAAAGGAGTAAACCATGGGGCGGAATCAGCGGAAAAACTCTGGTAACATGAATAACCAGAATAGATCAACCCCCCCAAGAAAAGATACGGCAGATGTGATTGACGATCCCATTCATAAACAACTGGCTGAGATGTCAGAAGTCGAATTCAGAATTTGGTTTGCAGACAAGATTAATAAAATGGAATTAGGAATTCGAGGAGAAATTCAAAAACTGTCTCAAGAATTTAACGAATTTAAAGACAAAACCACCAAAGACTTAGACACACTGAAACGAGAACTTACAGCCCTCAAAGATGTGAAAAATACAGTAGAATCCCTCAGTAACAGAATGGAGCAAGCAGAAGAAAGGATTTCTGACATTGAAGATAAAGTCTTCGAACGCTCCCAATCTCTCAAAGAGGAAGAGAAATGGAGAGCAAAAACGGATCACTCACTCAGAGAACTCTCAGATAATTCAGGAAAAAACAACATAAGGGTTATAGGAATTTCGGAGAACGATGAAGTGGCTGCCAAGGGCACAGAGGCCCTTCTACATGAAATTATGAAAGAAAATTTTCCAGACATGCCTAGAGAATCTGAAATTCAGATAGTAGACAGCTTCTGAACCCCAGCACGATTCAACCCCAATAAGCCATCTCCCAGACATATCATAATTAGCTTCACCAAAGTTAACATGAAAGAGAAGATTCTCAAAGCAGCCCGGCGAAAGAAAACTATAACGTACAAAGGTAAGAATATTAGAATAACTGCAGATCTCTCTGCTGAAACTTTTCAAGCCAGAACAGGCTGGTCATCAACTTTTAATCTCCTAAAGCAAAAAAACTTTCAACCCAGGATCTTGTATCCAGCTAAACTGAGTTTCATCTATGATGGAGAAATTAAATACTTCAATGACATTCATATGTTGAAAAAATTTGCCATAAGTAAACCAGCTCTTCAGGATGTTCTCAGACCTATCCTCCACAATGACCAACCCAATCCTATACCACAAAAGTAAACTCACTCAGAAACTTCGGATCAAACTCCAACTTCCACACTGGCGAAAGGATTAAAAATGTCCACTGGACCTTTGAAAAACTCGATTCCCAAAATTCCACCAGACTTATCAATACTCTCCATCAATGTGAATGGCTTAAACTGTCCTCTAAAGAGGCATAGGTTAGCTGACTGGATACAAAAACTCAAGCCAGATATTTGTTGCATACAAGAGTCACATCTCAACTTAAAAGACAAATACAGACTCAGGGTGAAAGGATGGTCATCCATATTTCAGGCAAATGGTAATCAGAAAAAAGCAGGTGTTGCAATTTTATTTGCAGATATAGTAGGCTTTAAACCATCAAAAGTCAGGAAGGACAAGAATGGTCACTTCATATTTGTTAAGGGTAATACTCAATATGACGAGATCTCAATTATTAATATCTATGCCCCCAACCAGAATGCACCTCAATTTATAAGAGAAACTCTAACAGACATGAGTAACTTGATTTCCTCCAGCTCCATAATCGTCGGAGATTTCAACACTCCCTTGGCAGTGTTGGATGGATCCTCCAGAAAGAAGCTGAGCAAAGAAATCTTAGATTTAAACCTAACCATCCAATATTTAGATTTAGCAGACATCTACAGAACAATTCATCCCAACAAAACTGAATACACATACTTCTCATCAGCCCACGGAACTTACTCCAAAATTGATCACATTTTAGGTCACAAGTCTAACCTCAGTAAATTTAAAGGAATAGAAATTATTCCATGCATCTTCTCAGACCATCATGGAATAAAACTTGAATTGAGTAACAACAGGAATCTGCATACCCATATAAAAACATGGAAGTTAAATAACCTTATGCTGAATGATAGCTGGGTCAGAGATGAGATTAAGAAAGAAATCACCAATTTTTTGGAACAAAACGACAATGAAGACACAAACTATCAGAACCTCTGGGACACTGCAAAGGCAGTTCTAAGAGGGAAATTTATAGCACTGCAAGCCTTCCTCAAGAGAACGAAAAGAGAGGAAGTTAACAACTTAATGGGACATCTCACGCAACTGGAAAAGGAAGAACATTCCAACCCCAAACCCAGTAGAAGAAAAGAAATAACCAAAATTAGAGCAGAATTAAATGAAATTGAAAACAAAAGAATAATACAACAGATCAATAAATCAAAAAGCTGGTTTTTTGAAAAGGTCAATAAAATAGATAAACCTCTGGCCAACCTAATCAGGAAAAAAAGAGTAAAATCTCTAATATCATCAATCAGAAACAACAAAGACGAAATAACCACAGACTCATCAGAAATCCAAAAAATCCTTAATGAATATTACAAGAAACTTTATTCTCAGAAATATGAAAATCCGAAGGAAATAGACCGATACTTGGAAGCATGCCACCTTCCAAGACTTAACCAGAATCAAGTGGAAATGTTGAACAGACCCATATCAAATTCAGAAATAGCATCAACTATACAAAACCTCCCTAAAAAGAAAAGCCCGGGACCAGATGGTTTCACGTCAGAATTCTACCAAACCTTTAAAGAGGAATTAGTACCTATATTACTCAACCTGTTCCAAAAGGTAGAAAAAGAAGGAAGACTACCCAACACGTTCTATGAAGCAAACATCACCCTGATCCCCAAACCAGGAAAAGACCCAACAAGAAAAGAAAATTCTAGACCAATATCACTAATGAATATAGATGCAAAAATATTCAACAAGATCCTAACAAACAGAATCCAGCAACACATCAAACAAATTATACATCATGACCAAGTTGGTTTTATCCCAGGGTCTCAAGGCTGGTTCAATATACGTAAATCTATAAATGTAATTCAGCACATAAACAAATTAAAAAACAAAGACCATATGATTCTCTCAATTGATGCAGATAAAGCTTTTGATAATATCCAGCATCCCTTCATGACCAGAACACTCAAGAAAATTGGTCTAGAAGGGACTTTTCTTAAACTGATAGAGGCTATCTACAGCAAACCCACAGCCAATATCATATTGAATGGAGTTAAATTGGAATCATTTCCACTCAGATCAGGAACCAGACAAGGCTGCCCATTGTCTCCATTGCTTTTCAACATTGTAATGGAAGTTTTAGCCACCCCAATTAGGGAAGAAAAGGCAATCAAGGGTATCCATATAGGGTCAGAGGAGATCAAACTCTCGCTCTTCGCAGACGATATGATTGTGTATCTGGAAAACACTAGGGACTCTACTACAAAACTCCTAGAAGTGATCAAGGAATACAGCAGCGTCTCAGGTTATAAAATCAACATTCATAAATCGGTAGCCTTTATATACACCGACAACAGTCAAATTGAAAAAGCAGTTAAGGACTCTATCCCATTCACAGTAGTGCCAAAGAAGATGAAATATTTGGGAATTTACCTAACAAAAGATGTGAAAGATCTCTATAAAGAGAACTATTGAAACTCTAAGAAAAGAAATAGCTGAAAATGTTAACAAATGGAAAAACATACCATGCTCATGGCTAGGAAGAATCAACATTATCAAAATGTCCATACTACCCAAAGCAATATATAATTTCAATGCACTCCCTATTAAAGCTCCACTGTCATATTTAAAGATCTTGAAAAAACATTACTTCGTTTTATATGGAATCAGAAAAAGCCTCGAATAGCCAAGACATTACTCAGAAATAAAAACAAAACAGGAGGAATCACACTACCAGACCTCAGACTTTACTACAAATCGATAGTGATCAAAACAGCATGGTATTGGCACAAAAACAGAGAAGTAGATATCTGGAACAGAATAAAGAACCAAGAGATGAATCCAGCTACTTACTGCTATTTGATTTTTGACAAGCCAATTAAAAACATTCAGTGGGGAAAAGATTCCCTATTTAACAAATGGTGCTGGGTGAACTGGCTGGCAACCTGCAGAAGACTGAAATTGGACCCACACCTTTCACCATTAACTAAGATAGACTCTCATTGGATTAAAGATTTAAACTTAAGACATGAAACTATAAAAATACTAGAGGAGAATGCAGGGAAAACCCTTGAAGAAATTGGTCTGGGTGAGTATTTCATGAGGAGAACCCCCCGGGCAATTGAAGCAGCTTCAAAAATACACTACTGGGACTTGATCAAACTAAAAAGCTTCTGCACAGCTAAGAACACAGTAAGCAGAGCAAGCAGACAGCCCTCAGAATGGGAGAAGATATTTGCAGGGTATATCTCTGACAAAGGTTTAATAACCAGAATCCACAGAGAACTCAAACGCATCAGCAAGAAAAAAACAAGGGATCCCATCGCAGGCTGGGCAAGGGATTTGAAGAGAAACTTCTCTGAAGAAGACAGGCGCACGGCCTTCAGACATATGAAAAAATGCTCATCATCTTTAATCATCAGAGAAACGCAAATCAAAACTACTTTGAGATATCATCTAACTCCAATAAGACTAGCCTATATGACATAATCTCATGACCAGAGGTGTTGGCGTGGATGCGGAGAAAAGGGAACACTTCTGCACTGCTGGTGGGAATGCAAATTAATACATTCCTTTTGGAAAGATATATGGAGAACACTCAGAGATCTAAAAATAGATCTGCCATTCAATCCTGTAATTCCTCTGCTGGGCATATACCCAGAAGACCAAAAATCACAACATAACAAAGATATTTGTACCAGAATGTTTATTGCAGCCCAATTCATAATAGCTAAGTCATGGAAAAAGCCCAAGTGCCCATCGATCCACGAATGGATTAATAAATTGTGGTATATGTATACCATGGAATACTATGCAGCCTTAAAGAAAGATGGAGACTTTACCTCTTTCATGTTTACATGGATGGAGCTGGAACATATTCTTCTTAGTAAAGTATCCCAAGAATGGAAGAAAAAATACCCAATGTACACAGCCCTACTATGAAACTAATATGGGACTCTCACATGAAAGCTATAACCCAGCTACAACTTAACAATAGGGGGAAGTGGGAAAGCGGGGGTGGGTGGGTAGAGGGAGGGGAATCGGTGGGATCACACCTGTGGTGCATATTACAGGGGTATTTGTGAAACTTGGTAAATGTAGAATGTAAATGTTTTGGCACAGTAACTGAGATAACGCCGGAAAGGCTATGTTAACCACTGTGATAAAAATGTGTCAAATGGTAAAAAATATAAAAAATAAAATAAAAAAAATAAATAAAACCTGAGGTGCCTCTAGGGGAAAAAAAAAAAAAGAGAACTATGAAACTCTAAGAAAAGAGACAGCTGAGAATGTTAACAAATGGAAAAATATACCATGCTCATGGTTGGGAAGAATTAACATTGTTAAAATGTCCATACTACCCAAAGCAATATATAATTTCAATGCAATCCCCATTAAAGCTCCGCTGTCATACATTAAAGATCTTGAAAAAATAATACTTCGTTTTATATGGAATCAGAAAAAACCTCGAATAGCCAAGACATTACTCAAAAATAAAAACAAAGCAGGAGGAATCACGCTACCAGACCTCAGACTTTACTACAAATCGATAGTGATCAAAACAACATGGTACTGGCACAAAAACAGAGAAGTAGATGTCTGGAACAGAATAGAGAACCAAGAGATTAATCCAGCTACTTTCCGTTATTTAATCTTTGACAAGCCAATTAAAAACATTCAGTGGGGAAAAGATTCCCTATTTAACAAATGGTGCTGGGTGAACTGGCTGGCAACCTGTAGAAGAATGAAACTGGACCCACACCTCTCACCATTAACCAAAATAGACTCTCACTGGATTAAAGATTTAAACCTAAGACATGAAACTATAAAAATACTAGAAGAGAGTGTAGGGAAAACCCTTGAAGAAATTGGGTTGGGCGAGTTTTTTATGAGAAGGACCCCCTGGGCAATTGAAGCTGCTTCAAAAATACACTATTGGGACTTGATCAAACTAAAAAGCTTCTGCACAGCCAAGAACACAGTAAGTAAAGCAAGCAAACAGCCCTCAGAATGGGAGAAGATATTTGCAGGTTATGTCTCCGACAAAGGTTTAATAACCAGAATCCACAGAGAACTCAAACGCATTAGCAAGAAAAGAACAAGGGATCCCATCGCAGGCTGGGCAAGGGACTTGAAGAGAAACTTCTCTGAAGAAGACAGGCGCACGGCCTTCAGACATATGAAAAAATGCTTATCATCTTTAATCATCAGAGAAATACAAACCAAAACTACTTTGAGATATCATCTAACTCCAGTGAGACTAGCCTATATCACAAAATCCCAAGACCAGAGATGTCGGCGTGGATGTGGAGAAAAGGGAACACTTTTGCACTGCTGGTGGGAATGAAAATTAATACATTCCTTTTGGAAAGAGATATGGAGAACATTTAGAGATCTAAAAATAGATCTGCCATTTAATCCTGTAATCCCCCTATTGGGCATATACCCAGAAGACCAAAAATCACACCATAACAAAGATATTTGTATGAGAACATTTATTGCAGCCCTATTCATAATTGCTAAGTCATGGAAAAAGCCCAAGTGCCCATTGATCCACGAATGGATTAATAAATTGTGGTATATGTACACCATGGAATATTATGCAGCCTTAAAGAAAAATGGAGACTTTACCTCTTTCATGTTTATATGGATGGAGCTGGAACATATTCTTCTTAGTAAGGTGTCTCAAGAATGGAAGAAAAAGTACCCAATGTACTCGCCCTTATTATGAAACTAATGTAGGACTTCACATGAAAGCTATAACCCAGTTAAAACCTAAGAATAGGGAGAAAGGGGAAAGGGATGGGAGGGAGGTGGGAGGGAGGGGGAAGGAGGGAGGGGGAAGGAGGGGGATCAGTGGGATTACACCTGTGGTGCATCTTACAAGGGTATATGTGAATCCTAGTAAATGTGGAATGTAAAGGTCTTAGCAAAATAACTAAGAAAATGCTACAAAAGCTATGTTAACTAATGTGATGAAAATGTGTCAAACGATCTATGAACCAAGTGTATGGTGACCCACGATCATACTAATGTACACAGCTATGGTTTAATAAAAATAAATTAATTAATTAAAAAAAGAAAATTACAACATATGAGAAGATTTAGAAAAAAACAATATGTAAAACATTTTATGTGACTTTTCACAAAAATAAAAATTGTATTTTATTCATTGTGTACATTAAGAATATCACATGGTATTATTTCTTAATTTGCATTAAGAATATGAGTGATCGCTTCCTTTTATACAGTCACCAGCCTTAAAACAGATTCTTTTTTTCCATTGTTTTTTGCAAATCAAAATAAATGACTGCTTTATAAATTTACAAGTTCTAACTCAGTTACCTTAACTATATCTTCAAAAGACACATTTCCTAGACAATCATGAGGCAGAAATCTAACTGTAGGACATGAAACATTTGACAATGGGTCCTCAGAGGAAACATGTATTGTGGCTGAGCTGAGCAGGAAAGGCTACACAAAAGAGGTGATAATGAAATTGAGTGGAGTCGCTTATACTTATAAACAAACTATGCATTTTTATACCACCTAATCTTGGAAATGACAATGAAATTCTACTTGGCATTTCTAACCTCCAATTTATTGTATTCCAGTCAAACTCATACTCCTAGTTCAGAGGCCCAGGTGTCACCCTTTCTGGGAAGTTTTCTCTAACCTGTTCAGATCAAATTAGGAATTTCTTCTTTGAATTTCCCATTACCAATTACACACTCGATCTCTAAAATAAAATTTACTTTACTCTGTGATAATTTTTTATGTCTACATCCATGACAGCATTAACTTTTTCTGGTTAGGATTACTGTTTTTGACACTATATCATCACCACTGTAGAGAAGGCATTCTGATAAAATTTTAAAAAAGCTTTTTATTTATATTAAATAGTTAATATTAAAATTAATTGCCTATTTAATATTTATCTGAGCATTTTATCTTTGTTCTTGCTCCCTTTAAAATTACAGTGCTGTTTACTGTATAGGAAAGTGAGAGTTTTTATTCTCAAAAATATATCTCAAACATCTAAGGTACAGGAAGTAATTTGATTCAATGACAGTGAAAGAGAAATTCATAACATTTTTATTGAACCTAGGGTGCCTCCAAATCAGTAAACATCTTAGCTGTAAAGACATAAGATAGAGTGAAGAGAGAGAACAGTCAGTGCTTCCAGGAAGGTCCCAAATGCCAACCTGAATTCTAATGCATATTAAATGCAAACTAACAGATAGATCTTGATTTAGAAATGACAGAAGAGACAATAACCAGACAGGGGCAGTCAAAACCCATTTTACATTTGGCATTTTCAAATACTGTTGATTCCCAGAGGCAATAAATGATATTGTCGTCAGAAATAGTAATGTAAAGGGTATTAAGAAATATGTTCTATACTTAAAGTAGTTTATATTTAATAGGTATTAACAAGATGTCAACAAAAGTAGGTAAAATTGAAAAGGCTCAAAATATTCAAATAGTCAATATTCAAAATATTTAATACTCAAATACTCAAAATATTTAATATTTCTATTTTTAACACAGAAATTACTTTGTTTCTTGGTGCAGAGGAAATGGTTATATCTTTTGATAGAATTATATTTTTTAACCAATATTTTGATCCTGGACTTTCTAATTATCATTACTATAAATGCTATTGTTTATCTTTTGCTAGCAATATGTAGGATGGAAAAATATTAGGAATAAGGTAAAATAAAATACTCCTAAAGAAGAAGCACACAAATATATATAAAAAGAAGCAAATAACAAAGAAAAATACGCTCAAAGATTTCAGACCAAGTATGACATATTGGAGACCATACTTCTCGACAGTTCAAGGTTCTGGATAGAATACATTAAATGTTTTTCTATAAATTCTTCCAGAACAAAGAAACGGTTACTAAAGAGCATTATGTATTAATGTTATTAATGTTAACATTTCAAAGATGGTTCTGGAAACTGTAAAGAGAAATTCTTTTTATGGTCAACTTTCAATTACAAGTCAACTTTTATTTTATTGTTTATTAGAATTTTGTACTCAATCATTTTTTTCATATTTTTGTTTTATTGTTTGTGATTCATCAAGGGTACAAAAAAGATTACACTGATTATGAAGTTCCTTATAATTGTGTCTCGCCCTCAAGAGCTGTGCCATACACTGTGACCCTTACCCCCATACAGGAGGTTTACATAACATTTGCAAGAGTTTAAATAGATTAAGTAATAAAACCTAATCTTAAGAGTTTGCTTTGAAGAATTTGGGGGGAACATACTCAAATTCAGTTATTCAGCTCCTTAAAAAAAGGCATTGTCTATAAGCTTTATCAGACCTATTTTATCCATTTTTAAGTACATGGTTTCTGATCAATTTCTGAATTATACTCATAATGTAGCAACTCTAAAGCAGAGTGGCTTTTTCTTTCCTTGTCGGTTTTGAATACATTGTGTTCCTTTTATCAACACAAAGAATTGAAATTAAAAATTTAATTCAAAATTTAATTAATTTTTAATTATTTTTTTTAATTTAATTAAAAATTTAGCTGAAAGTTGATGAGTTTATTTCCTAATAATATTAACTAAAAAATTTAAGATCTTTTTTCAATTTTCATATATACTGTAATCAATTTTTTTCTTAAATTACAAAGATTTTAAATGGATCTGGAATGATAAATAAGACTTCACCTCCTATGAGGTATCTTTATTTGTTCCCCTTTTAAAACTAACATAAGTTTTAGGTTGACTATGAATAGATAAATAAAGTCCTATTACTTATTTTATTTTGTTTTGTTTTGTTATGTTTTGGGGATGAAGTCTCACTCTGTTGCCCTGGGTAGAGTGTACAGTGCATGACATCATAGCTCACGGCAACCTCCAACTCTTGGGCTCAAGTGATCCTCTTGCCTCAACTGCCTGAGTAGCTGGGACTACAGGTGCCCACAACAATGCGTGGCTATTTTTAGGGATCTTGCTCTTGCTCAGGCTGGTCTTGCACTCCTGAGCTCAAGCAATCCACTGCCTCTGACTCCCAGAGCTCTAGGATAACAGACATGAGGCACTATGTTTGGCCAACTCATCCTCCACTAAAATAGAAAAAAAAAAGAAAAGAAAAAGAAAGCTTTAAAAAATTTTGGTTAAATAAAATAAAAGCAGAAACCTGATAACTGATTTATTTACTTATTTGCTTGCTTCCTTCAGACACAGCCTGAATGCAGTATGTTGTATGGTCATGCCTAGGGCTCTATTGCTAGAGCCCTAGCAATATAACAACACTGTAACATATGGTATATTCTATTTTATGAAGCAAAAGTTTCACAGGGTCTATGGGTCAAAACACTTCCTCAGTATTCTCACCAGGCAAAGGAAGCTCAAAACTTTAAGAGATCTTTACAGCATCTAGAGTACCCTCTAGACTCAAGTACTGGCATGCTAACAGGAAGGATGTTAAGGTCTCTTCCTGTTAACATGCTAGTGCTTGATGAGGAAAGACTGGTTAATTCTGTCCGTGCTGCTCCCCGACTCATGGATAGTCAGCTCTGCAACTCATTTAACCCCTAGGCTTCTTCCTCATTTAGAAGTGATCATTTTACCGGTGACCCCCTTTAATTTTCTTGCATAACAATGTGGTCCATTTGTAAGTAAACTTTTGAATCCTAATAAATGTCTCATTATCGCTTGGAATTTATGTTGCATTTAATTCTTATTATTTTTTCTTCTGTTCGCAGTTTTTTTTGTCTCATGCCTACCCAAATATTCACGAATACAATGTTTTGCTTTTTGTTTCATTTTTCCTGGAATCCATTCCTATAATCCATATAATACAAATATTATTACATTTTTATTATTAATTATAGCATCTATCAGAGATGCACACAGGGTCATGCTATGGTTTGTTTTAATGATTTTTCTATATGGACTGGGAATAATTCAGAACTCTTTGTGAAACATCTCTAATTCTGTGATTCATTGAATATTTATCTTTACACAAAGAAAGGCAATTTAATATCGTATCTCAGAGAATTTTGGCTACAACTTAACATCATTCTGGTCAACAAATGAGTATCTCCACTTATGTTTTGTCTTTGTCATAAGGGAAAACTTTAAAGGAATAATATTTAAACTCATAAAAATTAATCCAGTTGTTGTAGAAATTATATGAGCATGCTACCCTCAAATGCCTATTTTCACCATTCAGTATGCGTTTATCAGAGTTAGACACTGATTTTAGTAGCTACTAAACATCTTTCTTCTAAGAAAATCAGCTTTCATTTGTAATACAATCATGTGAATTTTATATGTAGTAGTTTCTGATATGTTTTGAATGAAAGCAAATTACTCGCTCTAGAACACAAGAAAGTTTTCCTTTTATTCTTTTTTTCCTTAGCCTTTTCAATATTTTATTTATCATATTAGCTTGTGTACTAAGGCTTAGTACATACAATGAACCGCATGAATACCCAGAGTACACCTCACAGCAATATATAAAAAGAAGCTTATAGACACATAATATTATTGTATTAAAAAAATCTTAAATATGTTAAACAAAATTTTTCAATATCAGGACAAAATTTTATGAAAAATAAGTCTTCGTGGAAGTTAAAATAAAAAATAATGTGCAACAATTTTCAGTGACTCACTGCTATAACCCATTTTTTTCTTAAGAAAAACCATCAATAAAATATCAAAGCCCTTAAAGGCATTCTTTTTGACTTATTTCTTCATATTTAATAAGGTTATCACACGTCATTCCTGAAGTGATAAGATTTCTCAGTAGCTCCTAACTTCAATTCCCCACAACCAACACTCATTTGTTTCTTTTGGTCAAATAGTATTAGGCTAAATCAAAGAGGGAACTCAATTAATAGAAAAAAAAATGTCTTTAGCTTTTGAATTGTTTCTTTTATAATATCATTTATGGAAGGTTTTATGAATCCATTTACCCAAGTTTATTTTCTACTTCATTAGAATAGCTGAATTCTCATCATTACATAATGTTTCAATAAATAAGTAGGCCATAACTAATTTTTTAATTAAGAAAACATTCATCACATATTCAAATTATGTTGGCAAGTTCTTCAAAAATTTGTTTTTTAAATGTCGAGTTGATTTTCCAAATTTAAATGCCGTTATTAGTTTTTACTTGTGAACTTCCTGAGAAGTCATTTTATACTTAATGTTAAGCCCATTATGAGCTGTTTGGTTAAAAACATGAAGTCTTGGGGCAGTGCCTGTGGCTCAAAGGAGTAGGGTGCAGCCCCATATGCAGGAGGTGACGGGTTCAAATCCAGCCTCAGCCAAAAACTGCAAACAAACAAAAAAACATGAAGTCCTTTGGAAGAATACAATCATTTTATTAAACAGTTATTCTAAGTATTATTAATTTAAAATTCCCTAAGAATATTTGTTCTTGGTATTCATGAGTATTATTACTTCTTAAAATAGGGCTAAAGGCAGAAAATTCAATTTTATAACTTTGAATATGCATGTATTTGAGTAGGACAAATGTATATTTTTAAAAATAAAGCAGATTTTAAAAATTAATTAGACTGCCTCAGGCTTTTGAAGATATCAACATACTTTTGTTTGATGTCTGATTTAGTAGAAATCCAAAGGACTTTTTTGCATTATATGTGAGAGCAAATCAATTAAAATACTTTTGACGTGCCTAATGAAAATAAAAAATCTTAGACATTTCTGATAAAATTTTCATACATTAAGCCATTAAAATTTATGCTACTTTTCATATTATTTTTCATAGGAAAAATTTATGGTTTGTTCTGTATCCTCACACTTCACAAAATGAAAACTTGACGGTTTATATTATGGAAGTGTTCTTACAAGTCCATCTGTTTTGATGCGACTATCCTTATACACTGGAATAAGTGTTTAAATACATCAAACTTTGGTAATGTTTACAATTTTCAAATTGTAAAATAATGTAAAAAATTAAAATATAATTTGAATAAATTTGTTGAATTTTTACTTTAAAAGTTTTAAATTAAATGAATATTACTTTGTAGCATTATTTATATAATGTTCATGGTGGTCTAATTCTGACATCCTGCAATACTGTAAAATTTTATGTAGGAAAATTTTATGTGTTAAGCGAAAGGCCTCAAGAGCTCTGTGCCTCGAACAAATACATTTGGGACAAAATTAAAACAATACTTAATGTCAAAGTTACAAAATGAAAGAGAATCCATTCAAAGAAACTTATTGAACTAACTTAACAACACCATATAATATGCTTAGTAGTAAAATAATATCAGACTAGTTGAATGTCAGTATATAATAAACTATGCTTTGGCAATTGTTCTCAAATAACATGAATATTTAAAAATGTAAACATGTGAGTGATAGGCTAATAAGGCAATGTTTACATGTGTTATTTTACTCCAAATCCAAATTCTGCATTAATGTATTGGTTTCAATATTATGTTTGTTCTTAATCCTTATTTAGAGGTTAAGTTGATAAAGGTCACGGAGATTAAATAACTAATCCCCAAACACAAAACTATCATGAGTAGCATTATTCAGGGAAGGCAGAAAATTATAATAAGTCACAACTCGCTTTAGATTCTTAATTCTTATCTGTAAAATAAAACTTGAGAAGGATAGAGACCTTCGTGATATTTGTTCATTGGCAATTTTTATGTGCTTTTGACAGCCCAAGCACAAGGGAGATACTCAAAAGATATTTGTTGAATGCCTACACCTGTGCCTCTTGGGCACGATAATTGCTTTCTCTGAGTATTAAAGTACAGTAATGACATACAGCTCATGGAGTTGTAAGAACTGAGTAAAACAATGCATGAAATACACTTAGCACCACTCCCTTAAGTGAGTTTCCAAACACCACTATGTTAGTTCTGGATATACATTTTGATAGAAGATTCTTGCTCTTATTTAAAGGCTTTATAAAAAATAAATCCAGACCCCAGGTTAGGTCAGAATAAGGTAACGAATTTGAGCAGTTTTTTCATGGGTAACCTTCAAATTATAAAAGAAAAGGCCTTTGCCTCTAATGTAAGATGGATACTTATGAAATTCCTGAATATTAATGATTTAACTATATGATTGGAATTGTTAGTACTTTACCAACATTAACTCTTGGGCAGCGCCTGTGGCTCAGTGAGTAGGGCGCCAGCCCCATATGCCGAGGGTGGCGGGTTCAAACCGAGCCCCGGCCAAACTGCAACCAAAAAATAGCCGGGCGTTGTGGCGGGCGCCTGTAGTCCCAGCTGCTCGGGAGGCTGAGGCAACAAGAGAATCGCGTAAGCCCAAGAGTTAGAGGTTGCTGTGAGCCGTGTGACGCCACAGCACTCTACCCGAGGGCGGTACAGTGAGACTCTGTCTCTACAAAAAAAAAAAAAAAAACAACATTAACTCTTAATACCTTACTTTTACAATTTTTCATATCTATATTAAAATGCAAAAGGAAAACAAGAAAACTACTTTTAAGCATGCTAAACTTTAAATCTAAATTATGATTTAAAACATAGTACATAATCATTATAAAATTATTATTGAAATGTTTTCATTATTTTTTGGACTTAATCTTTGAGATACAGTGTGCATTTTACACTTAACAGAACATCTCAATAAAGATGTTAAATTCTCATAAAGGAACAATTGACCTTCATTTAGACTTCGCAAAATTTAATTCAAAAATTAGATTTATATACTCATGGTATCACAAACATACTTATAAGCTTTCCAATAAAATATTATAATCATTTAAATAATTACTTGAAATGAAATATAACTGTGTTTGGGGTGTATTTTAAATGCTTCCTCATGTGGCTAGCAGCTGTCATATACTATAAAGTGCAGACATATGAGCTAACACGTTAAGAGCAACCAGATTTTAAACATATATGTTCTGAATGAATAAATGAATATACGACTTTTTAAAACATGTCTGTCATTTAATAAAATTAGAATCAGCGGTGCCTGTGGCTCAAGGAGTAGGGTGCCAGTCCCATATACCGGAGGTGGCAGGTTCGAACCCAGCCCCAGCCAAAAACCAAAAAAATAAATAAATAAATAAAATTAGAATCTATATTTGTGTACTTTTACGTAAGCTATTGATACCAATATTTTATGAGGAATAAAAATTTTATCTCATCTGATTTCCGATGCTCCATCTGTCAATCCTTCACCAAAGTGTACATATAAAAATAGCTTCTTGTGCGGCACCTGTGGCTCAGTGAGCAGGGCGCCGGCCCCATATGCCGAGGGTGGCGGGTTCAAACCCAGCCCTGGCCAAACTGCAACAAAAAAATAGCCGGGTGTTGTGGCGGGCGCCTGTAGTCCCAGCTACTTGGGAGGCTGAGGCAAGAGAATCGCTTAAGCCCAGGAGTTGGAGGTTGCTGTGAGCTGTGTGAGGCCACGGCACTCTACCGAGGGCCATAAAGTGAGACTCTGTCTCTACAAAAAAAAAAAATAGCTTCTTATCGATTATAGATCTGACTCTGTCCATAAGTTAACTCATCATTTTTAATAGATGGAAACAACATTCTCCACTAACATTTTCTATGTTTTTGTGTGTGTGCATGTGTGTGTGTGTTGGGAAGTGCATGATAATGTCTTCAGAAAAAAAGCTAAATAGGTGGAATGTACCATGGGGAGTAAGTTGTAGAATTAACCTGTTACACAAGAAAATATAGCTTCATGTTTGAATAAAAAGTATGTTTTTTTTCAAATTGAAGGTTATTTATACCTGCAACAGTTTAGTACCACATGCTACAATAATTTATAGATATGGAAAAGTGAACACATTTTTTTTAAGCTATAAAAAGAAAAATAATGAGAGTTAATCTAGAAGGCACAACTGATTCACATTAATTATTTTAGACTGGGCCATTATTGATTATTGTGCCCATGGTATTTTTGCATCTAGCTCTCATTTGCAATGGTGTCTAATTTGACATCTAGCCAAACTTGACCTCATTCTTCCTGACTTTGACTTAACATCCCTAAACTGCAATTCATGTTTTCTTTTAACATCATAAAATAATGATAAAATTTGAAATTTGAATGAGTATATAATTGCCATTGATTGACAAGTGGAGAATGAAATTATAAGATGTTCTCTTTATAATTTGGTGAATTTGTTCAAACATTGCCATCTGTATTTGCTGGAAATCCAAGAACAATATCTCAGCTACAAATTGAGTGTGCCTGGTAACTCAGCTGGTGGAACATGGTGGTAATTTAGGGAGAGATGACCATTCAATTACTTACAAATTTTCTCATTCGTAGCCAAGTGAGCATTCCAAAGGCAATGCAACTACTCACAATTCTGGGTACACTCTGACATTTCCAAAATAATTCAAAATGGTCTCTGAAGCTACTGATTGCTAGGATTCCATTATATATTTTCATGGTTTATAAAAGTCTTAGTGCAATTTTAAAGATAAATGTGAAAATTCTTAGGCAAGACAATAGGATGATTACAACTGTTACTTTAACAAAAGGTACAATAATAAAAATGCTTGTTTAAAAATTATAAAATGATTGACAACTACTGTGATTAATTTCAGTGCTTGAAATTTGAAATGTATGATAAACTTCATGTTTTTTTCTAACACCCCTCAAATATAACACTGTAGAAATTTTGTGTATAAAAAAAGGAATAAAAATAGAACATATCCTATAATTAGAATCACTGTTCTTTTTAAGTGTCTAAGTAATCACATTTGAAATTCATATTCTAAAATAAATGTAATGATGTATTCATTCAGTATTAACAAGTATTTCATAAATAATTTACTGAAAGTATGAATAAATTAAATTGAATTATTTATAAATGTAAAATATCTTTATATTAATAAGACCTAAAATAATTAAACAGTAAAAAATAATTTAGAAAATATTTATAATATACTTTACAGATATATATGTGTATGTGTAGTGTATATATTTTTTAATCCGAGGATTTCTTTACAAATCAATAAGGAAAAGAAAACACTCTACTGGAAAAAATGAAAAAACAAGTGGTAAAAGATAACTTATGGATAATGCGCAAAAAACAGACAATATTTTCTGTCTCATCAATAGCCATTAGAAACAAAAATTAAAATAATGAAAATTACCCAGAAGGTGTCCATTACTGTACTGGGAAATAACAATTGTAGAGTTTCCTTGTATAACTTAGAAATTCATTTATTCTTTTGCTTCCAGCTGAAGGCAACTTAAAATTTATTCTGTATCTCTATAAATTAAATTATATTGTGTATAATTTTACAAGAATGGTACCATACTGAACATTTTCTTTGCTTTCTGGCTTTCTTCACTTGGCATAATAATGTTGAGATTCATCCACGTTATTGATTCATCGTAACTTAGAGAACATATTTATATATTTGCATATGTAATATAGATGTCATGTGCAAAGCAGTAATCAACATAAGTATATATGCATATATGTGTGTATGTTTACATTTTTTTGTTGTTATTGATGGTCAGTCCCACTAGAGGGTAGTCTTGGTAGAGTTAGAAATTTTGTCATTGTCATTAACTGTTGTAATTTAGTGGCTAACAGCCCTTGGCACACAGTAGACAATAGAAACCTGTTAAAAGTCTTTTCGATGCCTGTACTTACAAAACTTTATCTCCATATCTAATATTTTTTCTTAAGATACATTTCAAAATTGAAATTATAGATTTCAAAAGTCAGGACCAATTTTCCATTAACATGTATGTGATAAACCAAATGTGATATGACCATACAGGAGGTTAATACAACATTTGGAAGAGTTTAATAGATTAAGTACTATAACCTAATTTTAAAAGTTTGCTTTGAAAAATTTGTGTGTGGAATGTATAAGAGATTATTTGTATTTTTTTAATCTCTTGGTGTATTTTTTTCTCAGAGAAACAGAAATGTGCATTTATATGTGTATATGTAAAACACAAAACAGGTGTTTATGACAACATTTTAACCATTATACATCTTTTACTTTATCAAAACCATACAATGATAGATGATATGTGTCTCTTTTTTTTTACTGTCTTTTACTCTGTTTTATATCTTTTAATTTCTACAGAGAAAATCAGTTATTTTTATAATAAGAAAATGCAACCCATTTTAAATTAAGTTTGTTCAAACATATAGCTATATTTATTTCCTTGGAAATTGAGAGTGTAACAGGTAATTATTTGAGTTTCATTGGAACTAAAACATCTGGACAGGCTATCCACAAGATAAGGGACATCAATGGCTAATAAATAAGAAAAATGTCCAGTCTTGCTAATAATCTAAGAAGCACAAAATTAGATTAAATAACAATGAGCTACCATTTAACCCATGGAATCATTGACATTAAGTATAATTCCATTTAACCCATAGAATCATTAAAATTAAGTATAATTCCTTTGCTATATGATTGTTATTGTTGTGAGTTTTTAAATATTTACAATAATACTAAGCTTCTTGGAATGTGGTCCGAGAAATAAGAAAATCATTGTCCAGCAATGTTTGTAATACATTATTTAGCAAAAAAAGGAAAAATAAAGCAAACACAGGATTGGTATGTATAAGAAGATATTAGTAGTTTTAATCTTTGATGAAAGAAGTGATTATTTAATTTTCTCATAGTTTTATTGTGTTTTTTCAAGTTTTTAAACATAATCTAGTTCATATTGTAGAACAAAATTCAATTATTTATTTTCATGTAGTTAAATGTTGTGTCCCTTTCATGTTGACCTTACAAAACTGTGTTAAGGTTATTGCCATTTGTTTCTTGGCTTAAGTATCACCCAAAAATGATTGTAAGTCAGATTGTTTTATATGTTGTAGTTATATGTTTCTGGCTTATAAGATGTTTGACATTCTATTGTTCTCTTTTAAAACATTTCTCCCATTCCTGATCAGATTCCTAAAAGCTCTCCTACGTCATGATTTCCTACAAATTACTTATCCTCTCCTTGTTCACATCTATAAAATGGGACAAATGTTAGCACTACAAATGCAAAGAATGGACGTTTAAAAATTTCACGAGTTTTAATTACAGCTAGTGTTTACTGAATATGTATTAAGTTTCCAAATGGAACTAAAATTTGATAACAGAATTATTTCATTACCCTATAATTATAATAGTGTATTTAGCAAATTCATTTTGCTGGTGAAAATATTACTATTTCAAAAATTTTGTAATTTCCCAATGTCAAATATCCAATAAATGGTAAAACTATAATTTAAAGAAATAGAGTCTCATTTGAGCTGCCCCGTCTTTTGTCTGTTACAAAAGTCTCAACAAAGGTGTGGTTCTCAATGTGTACTATGCACCCGTTCAGTGTGGCTGTCCTTCTTAATGTTTCTTGAGCCTCTTGGTTTGAAACTTCACTTGTTAGATCCATCACTGTCATCATATAATTATTTATTTGATGAAAAATATTAATGATACTTTACATAGAAAATAATAGACTAAAATTCTACTTCATCTATTGGTGAAAAATAACTCAAACTGGTTACTTAAAAATATGACAATCCCTAATAAGTATGCAGAAGATAATTGTTAGTGAATTCAATCTCCCTGAGTATTCACTTGGAATTGACATTATAAATATTTCACTGCCATTCCTTAATAGCTGATATTTTTCATGTTTTGTACTATTGACCTCAGAATAATTTATATTAAATAAAATAATAATCATAAATGCTATATAATTTATGATAATTTATAAAAGGAGACTTCAATATTCAGTATATTTGAAGATCTAGTGCAGCACATAGTTACTTTTTAAAAAATAGAATCTATGAAAATAAATATATACCTTCCTTAACAGAGACTTTTATTTCAAAGTACAAGACTTTAGAATATTTTTCAAGTTTTTCTCCTTTTTTTTTAAATAACACTTCTATCAAAACAACAGTCTTTATTACGCCTTTTACAGTTAGAGTTTTGAATGTTTCTTTTTTTTTTTTGACTGACAATATAATTGCATAGTTTCAATGATTCTATAACTTCTCAAGACAGAGAAGCACAGTCTTCTGTTTGTGACCTGTCTACAGGACAAAGTCTGTACAGAGAGGACCTTTCTGGAATCGGGCACAGTTTATTCTCAATGGCATTTTATAACAAGTTCACCAAATTTAACAAACATCAGGAAAGTCATGCTTTTAAGAACATTTTCTATTTTTACTTTTAAATCTCTAGAAAATCACTAACTCATAATAGTGAATATTTTTTTTTTGGTTTTTTTTTTTTTTTTTTTTTTTTTTTTTTTTTGGTCTTCAACTAATGTTCCTGAAGGGGAAGAAAAGATTTTGCATGCATCTGGTGATAGCTTTTTACCGGTTTAATCAGCTTCAAAGGAGATGGTTAAAATCAATCATACGCATCTCACTTATTGGGTTTATAATGAAAATATGATAGACCATTAGTATAATGGCCATTAAAAGCAGATTCAAAATATAATGCTTCTTTTAACACACAGTACTATTTTCTCCAATTAGTAACTTGTAATAAAACTATGTGAATCTTTGATAATGTAAATGGATATCATTTTCATTTTTATCTTATTAGTATTTTAGGATCTTTTATTCTAAGCATATATAGCACTTAGAGATGAAAGGTTTAATAATGTTGCTTAAAATAAAACAAAAATATAAAAAATGTTACATTTAAAGAACATAGCATTGATATTTGATTCTCAATTAGAAACAAAATTAAAAATTAATTCTGGCTACTTTTATTGAATTTATCTTTCTTGATACAGAATAAGTATGAATGAAGATTTCTTAAATAACTTCCCATGGTTTCCATTCAAATAATGAAACTTATTTCATTCAAGTAATGAAAATGGAATAAAGGGAAACATATTACTGGAGATTTATGAATTGATATTGATATATTTTTTTTAAATATTTCTACCTTGACTTCAAAGGAAAATTTAATTGCTTACTCTATGAAATTTATTTCTCTGGGGAATTAAATACATTTTTTCAGGTATACATGAAGTAAGAATTCATATATATTCAACTTCAGTGGCAGAGCTCAATATGAATACGTGAAAAATTAACAGAAAGTAGGACTCATCCAGTATACACTCTCTCATTTTAAAGATGAAAAGAACATAGTGCTTAAATGATGAATTATATTTAAAAGCCATAGAGCTACTGTTATTTCCATTGGGTGTCCCTGTAACTTTACAGAAAAGAATGAAGAAAAGAAATGAGCTTATTGCTTATATCAATTTATTATATTAAACCATGTAAATGAGAAAATACATTAAAAAGGGTATGATCATTTTATGTCAGATATAAAAAGTTTAATGATCCATATTTATTTTCTTAAATCTTTTTGTATTTATTTATTATTATTTCTCCTATCAAGGAAAGTTACATAATATTATTTTGCATACAGATTTTATATAGAAAGTATCTTCATATGATTATATCAGCATTCTCCACAGAGACACAACAAACTGTGTGTGTATGCGTGGGGGGGGTGGGCGGGAGAGAGAGAGAGAGAGATTGCTTAATTTTAAAGTACTGGCTCATAGGATTGTGGAAGCTATAGGCAAGTCCAATAATGGCAGGCAGACAGCAGGCTGAGACAGGAGCAGAATTCCTTCTGCTCTAGTAAACCTTAATTTTTGCTTTTTAAGGCCTTCAACTGATTGGATGAAGCTCACCCACACTGTGAAGGGTAATCTATTTTATTTAAAGCAAGATGATTATAAATGCTAATCATGTCAACAACATATATTCACAGCAACATTTAGACAATAACAGCTACATTTTTCAATAAACTGTCAAAGAGACTGACCAAAGCAACTGAAAAAGTTTCAACAAAAATTTTTCTCCCAGCTATTTCCATATCCCAGATGCACAAAATCCTCTCAAATGAACATCTATTGAATTGTACATGATGACATAGTTGTACATCAGAGCAGGCCCAGGATTTTAAGGTGACATAGATTTATAGGCCCTGTTCCATTCATTTAATCTATAGAATGGATAATGCTATGCTGTGCTCAGTACTATGTCATTAAAAAAATTCCTGGGTCAATGTATTTTTTTCTGTAACTTTATCAACTACACCAAGAACAAGGACCTAATGGAAGCCATTAGGAATCAGGGCACTCTTTCATTTTATTCATATGCTATTGCAACCTGTCCTTTTGTAGTTATTTTGACTTATTTTCCTAATACTTGGGAAATAACTGCAGTTACTTTGAGATGCATTGTATTGATCATTGTATTTAAGTGGAGACATCTTTATTTGTAAAATTTATATTCCAGATTGTAACTCTTCTTTCCTTTATTTAATAAATTTTCACATCTTCTCTATCTTATCTCTGAAATATTTCCAATTTTTTGGTCTTTCTCAATCTTCACAGTACCACCAAATTCAGTCTCTTAAGGCTCTGGTTTAAACTACTAGGATGTATTTGTCATCAAATTCCCTGACTTTAAATATTTTCTTCTATACTTTGTTCTCCACAATGAAAATTCTTTTCATAACATATACATGCATCCAATTACTCTTTCATGTAATAAAAATCTCTCAACACCTAATAATCATTGCATGAGAAAGTATAGATTTTTAGCAAGACTTAAACTTTCTTCCCAATTACCTCCTTTCCCATCTGACTTTTGAAGATATACTCCCTAACTTAGCCTACTATTGAGTGGAGGCATAATTTACAAATAAATTTATCCTTTATATTGTACAATTGCTATGGTTTGGATATTTGACACTCCAAATCTCGTGTTGAAATTTGATTCTCAGTGTAGAAGGTGGGGCTGCAAGGGTGGTATTTGGGTCATAGGGACAGATTTCTCATGAATGGCCGGGTGCCATTCTCTCCAGTAGTGAGTTCTCACCGTAGTGGCTCCCATGAGAGCTGCTTATGAACAGAGTCTGGCACCATCACTCTCTTGCCTCCTGTCTTTCCGTGTGATATCTGCATACTCCAGCTCCCCATCATTTTCTGCCATGAGTGGACGAAATCTGAAGCCCTTACCCAAAGCAGGTGCTGGCTCCATGCCTCTTAAATAGCTTGGAGAACAAGGAATGAAACAAACCTCTTTTCTTTCCAGATGCCCAGCTTCAGGTATTCATTAATAGCAACCCACAAAGAGACTAAAACATTATGATTGCTATACATATGTTTAGCAAACATCATCCATCAACAAACATGCTTATTTTTTTTTCTGCTGAGAGCATTTAAAGTGTATTCTCTTAGCAATTCTCAAGTATATAGGGTTATTAACTATAGTCACCATGCTGTACAATACATCTCTCAAATTTATTAATTCTATTTAGTACTTTTTGAGCCACATTTCCTTAATTCCTCATTCCTCAGTCCAGGCAAACACCACTCTGTTCTCTGCTTCCCTGAATTCCACTTTTTTTTAGATACCGAGCATAAGGGAGATCATTCAATATTTGTCAGTCTGTGCCTGGAGTAGATATCCAGTAGTGGGATTGATGGATCAAATGGTAGTTTACTTGTAGTTCTTTGAGGAGTCTCCGTATGGTTTGTACTATTTTGCAGTCCCACCAACAGTGTATAAGCAGTCCTTTCTCTCTGCAGCCAGGTAAGAATCTTGTTTTGGACTTTAAAGGTCATTCTAACAGGAGAAAAGTGATATCTCATTGTGATTTTACTTTGCACTTTCTTTCTTTTTATATATATATATTTTTTTATTTTTTCATTTTTTTATTTATTTTTTTTTTTTGGTTTTTGGCCGGGGCTAGGTTTGAACCTGCCACCTCTGGCATATGGGACCGGCACCCTACTCCTTGAGCCACAGGTGCCGCCCTGCACTTTCTTGATGATTAGTGACTTTGAGCATTTTTTCATGTGATTTTTGGCCATTTGTCTAACTTATTTTGAAAAGTTGTTTATGTCTTTTATCCACTTTTTATTGAGGGTTATTTTTCTTGTTTGAGGTCTTTATAGATTCTGGATATTAGCCATAGAAGAATAATTAGGACTACAGGCAAAGGCACTTCTCCTAAAAATACATAGACATAAATATGGATATAGACATAGAAGTAGATGCAGATATAAACTGAATGAAAAAAGTCTCTTTATATCTTGGACCCCAGTAATTTTTACTTTACCTTTGTGTGCCACAAATTCATCTAATTTAAAATTATTACTTCAATACATATGGATTTTGTGAGAATTATTAGTATATGATGTAAAGTATATGAACAATGGTCCATGTTATTATAATTAGTTTTAAAAAGTAATTGATTAATTAATTTAATTTCAATTGATTTAGAGAGTAAAAGTGTTTTTGTTACATGGATGAATTATATAATGCTGAAGTTGGGGCTTCAAGTAACTATCACCAGAATAATATGCACTAAAACAATAGGTAATTATTATTATTTTTTTCCCTTCAAATAATTAAGGGGTATGAATGCTTCTATACATGGATAGCGTTTGTTAATGGAATCTGAAGTTGGGACTATTACTGTTCCTATCACTCAAATAGTGTTGATTGAACCTGATACATAAGATTTTACCCCTCCTTCCCTCTCCTACCCCCTTTTTGAGTTCCAAGGACTTTTACTTCTCTCCATGCCTGTGTGTGTCCGGCGATTATTTCCAAATTATTGGAGAGCAAACCTGATGTTTGTCTTTCCCTTCCTGCGACACTTCACTTAGGAAAATGGTTTCCATTTCCATACAAAGAGCTGCAAAGGACATTAATTTATTTCTTCTTCTGGATGAACAGCATGCATGGTGGATATATATACACACACACATGGGTCGTTACAAGGCTTTGAGATATACAAAAATCAAGAAATGTAGAATCCACACAAAAACAAATGAAGCCCTGTCAGCAGCACAAATAAGTCGAGGAGGTTGAAACTTGCACGGTTTGAAAGGGCACTGCCAACTGTGTTTCTTGGAAGTGAAATGATGGATCATAACAGTCTCTCTCAAAATTTTTGTAGTAGCTTATCTATTATCTGTCTATCCATCCATCTGTCTATCTATCTATCCCCATAATATATATACCATATTTGTTCATCCACTCATGAAATGATGCACACTTAGGTTCATTTCACATCTTAGATAGTACGACATGCACTGCAATAAATACACAAGTGGAGGGTACTTACTGATAAAATAACTTTGTGTGTGTGTGTGTGTGTGTGTATGTGTGTAGATACACAGGAGTGGGATTGCTGGGTCAAATGGTAAGTCTACATTTATTTCTTTGAGAAATCGCTATACTGTTTTTCATAGAGGCTGTACAAATTTATAGTCCCACTTACAATGTATAAGAACTCCCTTCTCTCTGCTATCACACCAGCATCCACCATTTTTTGCCTTATTACTAATGGTCGTCCTGTCAGGGACAAGGTGGTAGTTGATTAGGAGTTTACTTGCATTTCCTTGATTATTGGAGATGTTGAGTATTTTTTTGCATATTTTTTGCCATTTGTCTACATTTAAAAAAAGCATGTTTATGAATCATGTGCACTTTTTAATGTAGTTATATGATTTTATACAATTTTAATTATTTGTGACAACTACCTTAGTTTTAACCATTTAACCTAGTTGACAATTGCCCAGTTAGTACATGAAAACATGAGACTGCTTTGATATAACAATGAACACTTTATTTTTATTAGATTAATAAAATAGTAAAAAATTAGTAACATAATAGATGCATTATTGATCCCACCTGGTTTAAAAAAAAAAAAAAGAAAGAAACACTGAATTTATCACACTTCATTTTGGGTTAAAATGATAAAACACTGTGATTATTAATTAAAAAAAAACCTTCATTTCAAAATACAGCTTCACTCTCTATAAGCTATTTTAGTTTGGACATTTAATTATTCCTAACTATAGATAGGTTAGACCTCATCTAACAATATTTATATCAACTCTCATATTCAGGATTAGCTTTCAGATTACATAAAAATTTTTAGGAGCTCATAAAGCTGTGTTCTGCACATACTAAGCACTCAGGGAATATGGGGGTTCCCTCATCACTCCATTCACTGAAGCTCTTGACTCAGCTTCCTTGACAATGTGTATTTCTTCTCATTTTTACTCTCATTTTTATCCACTATTAAAATTCACATTATTCAAATACCATGTTTTCATTTAGCTTCATAGAAGAAAATATTCTAGCAAATATCTACTCTGATAAGATGGGTTTATTCAATTAATATATTGTCTATTATCCTTTTATGTTCATGCATGGGAGTTCTCTCTAGCATGAATTATCTGTAATATCATGCTATGTCTAAATTCTAAATTGTGAGAAAACAATATTTAATTTTTTATGTCCAAGATATTGTTCTTAATATATTTACCTGTTTAATTATGCTTCCCCAATTTTTTAAAAAGTAAGGTATTTTTTTTTTTTAGCCACTTGTGTTTCTTTGGTTTTTTGTTTTGTTTGGATGTTACTTAAATTGTTAATTGTTATGGGTACATATTAAAACTCTGGTTCACCATTATAACTGTATATAGTACAGTGTAGAGGGGATTTTAAACTTTTTTAAATACATCAAAGAATTAGCATAAAAGCAATAAACATACCTTGCCCCCAAATGAAATGAAAATGGCAATCCTAGAAGGCAAACACAGATTCCAAAGCTGATTATCAGCCTGAGGCTCTTCACTGAACTTCAGTTGTATTAGGCTTCTGTTAAATGATTATATTGGAAAGGGGATAAAATCTCGAGATGCTCACGCCCTAGAAACTAATAAGACAATACTGCAAAACCCTAGAAATCCTGAGAATACACATTCAATGTAAGGGTAAATTAATCTAGTTGCATGGAAGAAGATAAGAAATAAACCTATCTCTCTCTCCTTGGGACTGAGTAGAGAAAAATATGCATACATTTTCTGCAAAATTGTGTTAAAATTAAAACCCTCATCTAGTAAAGAAGTAAATTCATAAAATATGTGAAGTTCAAAACAATACAAAGGTCTGCTTCATTTCAAGTCACTGCTGAAATAAAACATACAAAAAAATGAATACAGATTGAAACTGGAAAAAGTAAACCTACCCACTTTGCAGAAAACATAATTATTAACTAGGAAATTCCTAAGGAATCTACAAATAAGAATTAGAATTGATAACTAAATGTAGCGAGATGGTGGTCTTCCTGAAATCTCATCAGTATAAATTCTATTTCTGTAAACTAACAGCAAATAATATGGAAAATTCTTCAGTGGTAGTACTAAAGTTTGCTGACCTGCATTTTTTTTAAATTATTATTATTTTTATTCTATGGGGGAGTATTCATTTAGTGAAATAGAAAAAAATGTACATTTCTTCTTGTTATTTGTCATAACCTTAATGAGTCACAGGAAACTACATTATTTGAAAATTATCATATAAATTTAAGCCTATTTTATGTCTGATTTGAAACAACACTTGGTGCATGATCATTGGGATGTATTTGGATCTGACTTTCTCATAAATCACTGATATGATTGAAACTTTTCTTTGGATATGCATTAGCTTATTGTTTTTGCCATCAGATTTTGCCTCATTTGTTTGCTTTGTATTAATGATTTAAAAAGTATAGATTGACTTAACACTTTTTTCATTGATATCAATGAGAAACAGGAAAGACTCTATTTAATGTAAATTCAGATCGTGTCTGACAGAATGATTTTCTTTGTTTATAAAAAAAGTAAAGAAAAACTTTGATTACTCTATGTAACCTAAAATTCATAATAAAATCCTCAAGTAAGTTCATATTTATGTTTTTCTCTTTCAAACTGTACAATATTTATAAATAATTCATCAACCTCTTTCCCACCCCAAATAAATGAGATGGGAGTATGTGGGTGGCAGAAAAATTGAACTGGAAAGTAAACAACTCAATCTACATATGTATATAAATATAGGTACTTTCCATTATTTTATTAATGTGCATACATTTAATAAAAGTAGTGTATGTTCATTGCCAGAAATGAAACTTTTATTAATCCCTAAGCTGTAAATACTCAGTGTTAAATACAAGTACCTCATTTTACAAGATATTACAGGAATGTAAAATTGCCATGCAGGCTGAAAGCATGCAAAGTGATCTTGATAATGAGAAAGAAAAATTACGATTATTTTATTACCTGCAAACATTTTCATCACAACATTAAATTTTCTTATTTTTACTTTTATATGCAGAGAGAAAGTAAAACACGATAATCTAATATTCATTCTATACACTGTTATTTAAATCATTAGCAAATTGAGAACTAATTGTTGTATTTCTTTGTAAAAATCTGCTCAAGAATCATTTCAACAATGTTAACCTTCCTATTTCATAAGGTACGGAATGAGCACCTTGCCTATGCCTTCATACTCTTCCTAAGTTTGAATCATTTTATTTTTGTGTTTCAGGGTTGTGTAATATTTCCAAGAGTGGTTTTAATGTGAAGGTTTTTTTTTTTTTCCTGTAGTCACTTCTGAGACATCATCATCTCTTTTTACCATAAATTCTTTGGTAATTATGGCAATGATGCCTTCATAATATTTTCTACCTCCATATGTATAACCCCTTGGACAGCAGCAATGTTAACATTCTAGGAACAAATGGTCATATATTTCTTCTATAACTCCATTTATATTTGATTTAAATTTGACTACTAGGGTTATTATTTTTTGCTTTGTGCACTTTCCCTTTTATTAAACATTTTCTTCTCTCAACTATTTACTCAACATCACCTGCGTTTATTACTGAGAGCAAGGAAATAACACAACTATGTGCATTACTCTTTGTGCATAAACTGAATTACAGACGTGCAGACTTTGAGAAAAGTGACATATTTGCTCATTATGATGTACACCTGGTTTTACATAATGAATTTTGGACTGAAAAGATGGCTGCAACGTTTGTACTTCATGAAACTGCTCAAATAATATACTGTGGAAGCTGAAATTTGAATCGTATTAGGATATTGATGCTATGTAACTTAACCACTAAATCTTAGAAATTGATGTGTACTGGGACCAGACAAAGTGAGGCCTTCTGCATTGAATTGCTGGCTCCTTGTTCTGTATTAGTGCTTTGCCTAAGTACACTTTTGATTTTTCTTATTTTCTCTTGATAGATTCTCAAAAGCATACATTGTTCCAAATTTCGCCCTAGAAAGGCATGCTTATTTGCATTTTTTCCAATTATGTCTGTGGAAGTTTGCCAATTTCCCTTAGAACATCCATTTGTTGGGCAAGTGATGTCTAATTCAATTCACATATAAAAAAATCAGTCAGACTGTGTGATAAAACCCATTCCATGAAATATTGGTTTAGTCAAAAAAAAAGTTATGTGTAATTTTTTGTTACAACCAACATATTTCTATATTTCGGTAGTACAAAATTATTGACTCCAGCTGATATAAACATTTTTATTTCTTTACTTTTAGATATATTTAACATTAATATTTATTTTACATTTTAAAATATTGTATTAGAATTAATTTCATTGCTATATAACAGTGTGGAACTTAACTCATGCTTTGCAAGTCTCCAATTCTGAAGGTGCCAGTAATATCTTTTCCGAGATTAAAATTATTTATTTCTTTGTATAGTGGAAGCTTTTCCAACATTTATTCTTCCCCAATAAAAGAGTAATGGAAAAAAATTTCCTCCTCCAGGAATATATACAACTTTAAAAGTATGATTTGAAAATTACAAAATGCTGTAAAACAACAAGTAGCTTCCATTTGAAGGGTACAAATATATAAGGTACTGCTTTGAGTTCTTCATGATGACTTACTGAATCCCCACAAGAGCTTTCTGAAGTAGAATTACCAGAAAGCATGGTAATCCTTGCTTTTATACCATGGAGATAATTGTGGCACAGAATCATTAAGTGACCTGACCAAGGTCCACATATAACTGTGAGTGTTGATTGCAATACAGGCTACCTGACCCAGTCTGTATGATAATGCCTTATTATTAATTATGCATTCTGACAATTTCATGTTACAACTTATTCATCAAAAAACCACTAACATAGAAACACAGCAGAAATTATAGTTAGCCTGGATATATATTTATAGAGATTACAGTAAAATTATAAAAAATAGAATGATGTCACCTTGCTAATTTAAAAGGAAGTTTTAAACATTGCCCTCTTTTTGGATCCTTCTAGATATTCTCCTTTTCTCCTAATATTGATGTCTAAATTGCATAAGGTGCTTAGTATCCATAAACTAAAATGAATCAATATTGCCACTTGAAATTAGGAAATTAAAAGATCTATTTGATTTTAAGTAAGTGTTAATCACATGTATACACAAGTGTGTAGATTTGCCAAATCTTTTCACTATGTCATAGTATTGTTTAATTAAATTTTATGTTAAATTATTCTCTTCTACTGTTTAAATATTCTGAACAGTTTGTTGTAAATCTTCTGAACTATTTTGAAAGGAAGTAACCGTATAGTGATTTCAATAGCATCTGAACATATTTATATATTTAAAACATTCGGATACCAACTCTTTTCCCAGTTGTTGAAGCAAGGGGGTGTTGTGTGGACTAAAATTAACTAGAAAAAAATGAACTTAATAATCACTGATAGACAAAGATGTTTGGAGAAACTTACAGATCTAAAAATAGACCTGCCATTCGATTGTACCATCCTCTACTAGGTGTATATCCAGAAGACCAAAAATCACATTATAAAAAAGATCTATGTATCAGAAAGTTTATTGCAGCCCAATTCATAATTGCTAAGTCATAAAAGAAACCCAAGTACCCATGGACCCATTAGTGGATCAATAAATTTCGGTATATGTACACCATGGAATATTAGGCAGCCTTAAAGAAGGATGTAGACTTTACCTCTTCCATGTTTACATGGATGGTGCTGGAATATATTCTTCTTAGCAAAGTACCTCAAGAATGAAAGCAAAAGTGTCCAATATATTCATTGTATCAAAGTAACAATGTACTCAAAGTATTTGATGAAACCTATTTAATAGCTTTCTTATGAAAGCTATAACCCAATTATAGCCCAGGAAGAAGGGAAAAGGAGAGAGAGAGGGGAGGGGAGGGGGGAGAAAGCGGGGAGGGAGAGTAATTGGTGGGACCACACTTACAGTGCTTCTTACAAGGGTACATGTGAAATTTACTAGGTGTAAAATATAAATGTCTTAACACAATAACTAAGAAAATGCTGTGAAGGCTATGTTATCAAGTTTGATGAAAACATTTCAATTTGTATATAAAACCAGCACATTGTACCCCATGATTGCATTAATGTACACAGCTATGATTTTTTTTTTTTTTTTTTTGTAGAGACAGAGTCTCACTGTACCGCCCTCGGGTAGAGTGCCGTGGCGTTACACAGCTCACAGCAACCTCTAACTCTTGGGCTTACGCGATTCTCTTGCCTCAGCCTCCCGAGCAGCTGGGACTACAGGCGCCCGCCACAACGCCTGGCTATTTTTTGTCGCAGTTTGGCCGGGGCTGGGTCTGAACCCGCCACCCTCGGTATATGGGGCCGGCGCCCTACCCACTGAGCCACAGGTGCCGCCCCACAGCTATGATTTTATATATATATATATGTATGTATATATACATAAATATAAAACACAGCCAGGGGTGGCACCTGTGGCTCAAGGAGTAGGGCAACCACCCTGTATACCAGGGGTGGCGGGTTCAAGCACAGCCCCGGCCAGAACAGCGACAACAACAAAAAAAAAAAACATAGAAAATAAAAATAAGAATAACACAGCCAGCCTCTGTACAGCAGAGCCTTCTACCTACCTGAGTATCCACCATGGTTGTCAAAGTATACTACAGCTAGTATTGATGAGCAATAGTGACTTGCATGTTAAGACAACACACAAACCTTGCCCTATATATTCTGTTTCATCACAGGTAAGCATAAAAATAGAATTTACAAGCCTGTTTATTTTTATAACAAAAATTGTAGAACTAAGCAATCCTAGCCTGTTATTATGAAATGAGAACAAAAGAAATGAGTTGTTTGCATCCACGATTTGAAACATGTCTTCAATCATAGATGCTGTGAAATTGTTTTCATATCAGCATTGTGAGTTCTCTCTCATATATTGCAAGGAAGTAAGCTTTCTTTCATTCTGAACATTTGCTATGGCATTTATTTTTGTTAAAACTCATCTTGTGGGATTGAAACTGTAACAATGATGGCCAATTAGAATCCAGATTTGCCATTCAACATATTATCTGTCCTTTATGGCATTTTCTAACGTATCAGTTTGATAGAAATGTCTTCTGTGTATTCAAAGAAATAGTTTAGTATGTTAATATTTGAATACAAAAATTTTCAATCACATACAACTGAGTGATAACAGTATACTAAATTTCCATCAACTTTTGCCAAATGGGTTTCCTTTATTCCACTCCTTACAACCACCATATGTCATTCCACCCACAAATAACTCAGTGTACATTTATAATAAATAAAGCCTTTAACACAACTAGAGTGACATCATTATATTTGCCCAATGAACAATACTTGCTTAACATCATCGAATACTTCTTCCATGATTTATTTTTCATATATAGTTTATTTATTCAAATCTGAATTCAAATGACATCCACACACTTACATTTGGCTAGTATGTCTTTTTTTTTTGTAGAGGCCTCACTTTATGGCCCTCGGTAGAGTGCCGTGGCCTCACACAGCTCACAGCAACCTCCAACTCCTGAGCTTAAGCGATTCTCTTGCCTCAGCCTCCCAAGTAGCTGGGACTTCAGGCGCCCGCCACAACGCCCGGCTATTTTTTGGTTGCAGTTTGGCGGGGGCCGGGTTTGAACCCGCCACCCTCGGCATATGGGGCCGGCGCCCTACTCACTGAGCCACAGGTGCCACCCTAAAGCATCTTTTTAAGAGGTTATATAATATATATGATTGTCCCATATCGGCAAGACTGATCAATTGATTCAACATGATTGGTGAATTAGTTTTAGTTTCTCCATCCAGCTTTTACCTGTTTAAACATTCCTTGGTGATCATTGCCTAAATCCATTATTTCGTGAGCGGTGTTAAAGGTTTTATTTTAATGTTCTCTCTGGATATATGATCTAAAATTCTTGTATAAGGAATGACCTTTACATATTTATTTCGATTTTTTGTCATTCATAAATACAAAATGTTATTTGTACTTCATTAGTGTTGAATGACTAAAATGCTATTCATACCACAATACTCAAGATAAGTTACTCAACTACATCATTGTTTATTTACTTTGAACAAAACAGGGCAATTAAAAAAAAAGATGTACTAAAGATAGAGTTCACAAATTATCAGAAAAAAAAAAGAAAAACCATAGTCTAGGCTTAATTGCAGTAAGTGTCACCATAAAGTCCATGATCAGGAGGAACTCCATTTTGCCTTGGGCTGCAACAAGCAGTAGATGTGGTGACCTGCAGGCAGGGCTGGCATCTTCATGTGGCTCCTCTCAGCTGAATGTGGCTCTCCCGGATGTGCCTCCAGCGGTCCTGTGCCCTGGGCTGGCTTGGCCCAGCTGCCTTGAAGTCCCTTACAGGCCTCTGGGCGCTCCCCCTTCTCCTCATTCATGCTGTCACTCTCTGCTGTGTCCTGGTTTTCTGCCTCCTCCTTGCCCAGCATGCTGGCCCTGGCCAGCCCCAACCACTGGTGGCAAGTGTGCCCATGGCTTAGGGATTTTAATGCAGCTGTGGAGGGAGCTGCACGCTGTTGCTTCTGCTTGAAAGAGGGGGCCAAAAAGTAAATGGCATGGCCTGGGCACATGACTAGGGTGTGGAGATGACCACAATCTGCAAGACCTGGAAGAGAGAGCACAGACAGAAGGTGAAGGTGTCCTAGCTGACATTGTCAGACCCTGGGTGGCCATGCGGGAAGTGGATTCCGTGATCAGCAGGGTGTAGAACAACACCTGAACCAGCCATTTCCCACCCACCCATGCTCACAGGGAGGGTGGGTGGGATCTAGGGGCACTGTGAAGCCAGGTCAAGGTTGGGTCTCCTCCTCCCCCCAGTAGAGAGGGGGTGGCTAGCAATCCATGCTGCTCCAGCTCACAGAAACAAAGCTTGCACAGCCCTAGTATCAGGGAGCATTCTACCTTTTATGGAAAGGGGAAGCTTCGTCTCATTTCCTGCCTCTGACCATGGGGTATAGGAGGAGGGATGGTCTCCATCCAAGAGCCTGCTCTGTTCCTCTGAGCTCCAGCTCAGGGACTGCACCCACCCTCTGAGAACCACAGGGCCTGGGGGCTGCCTTCCCAAGGCAGATGTGGAAACCAAGGCCAGCCCCTCTCAGAGTCTGGGCAGTGCTGTGCAGTTGCCGCTTCTGCTTAACCAGTGCCCCATCCGTTCTACACTGAAGCCTAAGCTTCTGCACTCAGACTGAGGTCACCACCCCGTTTCTCAAGCATATGTCCCCAAACCACCTTCCACAGCTGTGGCTGCCTGGAAAGGGTCTGGCATTCAGCCAGCATCATACCTGGCAAGGCAGGAGTGTGAGAAGGGAGGAGCACTGCAGGGGTACAGGCCAGAGGGTTGAAAGGCAGTCACAGCTCTGTTGCCTCCAGGCTGGTGCCTGTCCCCGAAGAGGCCAATTTCACTGGAGCTGTGTCTTGGCCTGAGAGCCTCAGCCACACCTTACCAGCACCCTTTTCTCTCTTGCCAGTTGTGTTCATGACAGTGAAGGTCCCTCCCTGGCTGGAGGTGATGGAAAGTCCTAAAGGAAGAGGCTCCAAGGGCCATCAGGGCTGGTCTTCTGTGACTCGAGCCTCTGGGAGTGCAGACAAGTTCCAAGAGATTTGGAGGCCCTAGAGCTGCTGCCAGTGCCTTCCTTCCCTCCCCATCCTGCCCCTAGTCTCTTTCCTGGGCCCTCTGTTCCTCACTATCAGTGCAGAGCCATGCTACTCGCGACCTCCATCCCGCGCCCTCTGTCCCACGCCATCCTTCTGGCATCCTCAGTCCCGAGCCATCATTCCGCGTCCTTCCTTCAGTGCCATACTTTCCACATATTCCATCTCGCGCTTTTGGTCCTGTGCCGTCCTTCCCGCGTCATCCCTCACGCTCCATTGTAAGGGCGTCCTAAATCCCGTGCCATCCTTCCTGAGTCCTCAGTCCCGCGCCTTCTTTCCGCGTGGTCCTTCCCGCATCCTCCCTCCCCCGCCAACCTTCCCACATCTCCATCCAGCACAATCTTTCCGGCGTCCTCCCACCAGGGACATCCTTCCCATGTCCTCCGTCCTGCACCATCCTTCCCGCATCCTCCCTCTCGAGCCATCCTTTCTGCATCCCCAATCTCGCGTCCTCAGTCCCGAGCCATCCTTCCCGCGTCCTCCCTTCAGTGCCATACATTCCGCATATTCCATCTTGCGCTGTTGGTCCTGCTCCATCCTTCCCGCGCCAACCTAACCGTTTCCTATATCCCATGCCATCCTCCCTGAGTCCTCAGTCCCGCACCTTCCTTCCCGCAACGTCCTTCCCCCATCCTCCATCTCGCATCCTCCCTCCAGCGCCATCTTTCCGGCGTCCTCCCTCCAGGGACATCCTTCCCATGTCCTCCTTTCTGCGTCCTCCATCTCGCTCTCTCAGTCCTGTGCCATTCTTCCTGCGTCCTCAGTCCCGAGCCATTCTTGCGGCATCCTCCCTCTCGAGCCATCCTTTCTGCATCCTCCATCTCGCTCTCTCAGTCCTGTGCCATTCTTCCTGCGTCCTCAGTCCCGAGCCATCCTTCCCGCGTCCTCCCTTCAGTGCCATACATTCCGCATATTCCATCTCGCGCTGTTGTCCTGCTCCATCCTTCCCGCGCCATCCTAACCGTTTCCTATATCTCATGCCATCCTCCCTGAGTCCTCAGTCCCGCACCTTCCTTCCCGCAACGTCCTTCCCCCATCCTCCATCTCGCATCCTCCCTCCAGCGCCATCTTTCCGGCGTCCTCCCTCCAGGGACATCCTTCCCATGTCCTCCTTTCTGCATCCTCCATCTCGCTCTCTCAGTCCTGTGCCATTCTTCCCGCGTCCTCAGTCCCGAGCCATCCTTCTCGCGTCCTCCCTCTGGAGCCATCCTTTCTGCATCCTCCATCTCGCTCTCTCAGTCCCGAACCATCCTTCCCGCGTCCTCCCTCTCGAGCCATCCTTTCTGCATCCTCCATCTCGCTCTCTCAGTCCCGAGCCATCCTTCCCGCGTCCTCCCTCTCGAGCCATTCTTTCTGCATCCTCCATCTCGCGTCCTCAGTCCCGAGCCATTCTTCCCGCATCCTCCTTCTCGAGCCATCCTTTCTGCATCCTGCATCTCGCGTCCTCAGTCCCGAGCCATCCTTCCCGCGTCCTCCCTCTCGAGCCATCCTTTCTGCATCCTCCATCTCGCTCTCTCAGTTCGGAGCCATCCTTCCCGCGTCCTCCCTCTCGAGCCATCCTTTCTGCATCCTCCATCTCGCTCTCTCAGTCCCGAGCCATCCTTCCCGTGTCCTCCCTCTCGAGCCATCCTTTCTGCATCCTCCATCTCGAGTCCTCAGTCCCGAGCCATCCTTCCCGCGTCCTCCCTCTCGAGCCATCCTTTCTGCATCCTCCATCTCGCTCTCTCAGTCCCGAGCCATCCTTCCCGCATCCTCCCTCTCGAGCCATCATTTCTGCATCCTGCATCTCGAGTCCTCAGTCCCGAGCCATCCTTCCCGCGTCCTCTCTCTCGAGCCATCCTTTCTGCATCCTCCATCTCGCTCTCTCAGTCCCGAGCCATCTTTCCCGTGTCCTCCCTCTCGAGCAATCCTTTCTGCATCCTCCATCTCGCTCTCTCAGTCCCGAGCCATCCTTTCTGCAACCTCCATCTCGCTCTCTCAGTCCCGAGCCATCCTTCCCGCGTCCTCCCTTCAGTGCCATACATTCCGCATAGTCCATCTCGCGCTGTTGTTCCTGCTCCATCCTTCCAGCTTCCTTTGTCCTTCCGGCGTCCTCCCTTCCGCGCCATCCTAACCGTTTCCTATATCCCGTGCCATCCTCCCTGAGTCCTCAGTCTCGCGCCTTCCTTCCCGCGTGGTTCCCCCATTCTCCATCTCGCATCCTTCCTCCCATGACAACCGTCCCACGTCCTCCCTCCAGGAACATCCTTCCCTCATCCTCCATCCTGTGCCATCCTTCCCGTGTCCTCCCTCTCGCCCCATTCTTTTTACATCCTCCATCTCGCGCTGTCAGTCCTGTGCCATCCTTCTGGCGTCCTCTGTCCCGCGCCCTCCTTCCTGGGGTCTCGAGCTCCTGCACCTGCGGGCCTGCAGCGCCGGCGGAGGTAGACCGGTCGGCTCCCAGCCCGAGCACCACGTCGGTTGGACACTTTCCCGCACTCTCGCTCCCGCAACTACTGGCCGCAACACGGTTTCCGAGACCCTCCCCTACTTCTTGACTCACTGTGATCCTGTGGAGAGTTTGGAGACTTCCAGAGAGTTTTATTTCTTCAGGAAAAGACCCTGAAGGCTCCATGATCAGCAAGATCCGCAGCCTGGTTTCTCCCTTAGGGGGAAGCCCAGGCCGGGGTGGGAGTCCAGAAAGTCCTCCCCTTGTCCATCCCTGTCCTCAGCCCTCAGTCCCCGTGGGTACCTATGAGCTACTGCCCCGTGGAGGGGCCATTTTGGAGATGCCAAGGCCTGTGATCCCCGAGGTGTCCCTTGTGCCACCGACCCTGGGTGGGGCTGGCACTGAGATGCCCCGGGAGGGGGCGATCCCGGAGGTGACTTGTGTGACACAGACCCTGAGCGGGGCCTGCACGGAGTTGACCCCATTGGGGACAATTCTTGAGGTGACCTGTGAACCACTGCCCCCTGGTGGGGCCACCTTGGAAATCCCACAGCTGGAGATCCCAGAGATGACCTGTGCACAACAGACCCTGGGTGGGGCTGGCATGGAAATGACCACAGTAGGGGCCATCCCTGAGGTGATCTGTGTGCCACAGACACTGATTCGGTCTGACACAGTGTTGCCTCTGGTAGAAGCCATACCTGAGGTGAGCTGTGCACCACTCCCCAGTGGTGTGGCCACCTTGGAGATGCCACAGTTAGAGATCCCAGAAGTGACCTGTGCACACCAGATGCTGGGTGGGGCCGGAACAGAGATGACCATAGTGGGGGCCATTCTTAAGGTGACTTGCGTGCCGCAGACCCTGAGCAGGACCGACACTGAATTGCCTCTGGTGGAAGCCATCCCTGAGGTAACCTGTGCACCACTCCCACCTGTTGTGGCCACCTTGGAGATGCCACAGCTGGAGGTCCCAGAGGTGAGCTGTGCAGCAGTCCCCCCTGGTGTGGTCACCTTGAAAACGCCACAGTTGGGGTTCCCAGAGGTAATCTGTGCACAACAGTCCCTGGGTGGGGCCAGTACAGAGTTGACCTCAGTGGGGGCCATCTCTGAGATAACCTGTGCACCACTCCCACCTGTTGGGGCCACCTTGGAGATGCCACAGCAGGAGGTCCTGGAGGTGCGCTGTGCACCACTCCTCCCTAGTGTGGCCACCTTGGAAACAGCACAGTTGGGGATCCCAGAGGTAATCAGTGCACAACAGACCCTGGGTGAGGCCAGTACAGAGTTGACCCCAGTGGGGGCCATCCCTGAGGTGACCTGTGTGCTACAGACCCTGAGCGGGACTGACACAGATTTGCCTCTGGTGGGGGCCATTCCTAAGTTGAGGTGTGCACCACTTCCCACTGGTGTGGATACCTTGGAGATGCCACAGCTCAAGATCCCAGCGCTGACCTATGGACAACTGAACCTGGGCGGGGCTAGGACTGACATGCAACCGCCAGAGAAGAACTACAAGGTGACATGTGGGCAACCATCCCTCAGTGAGGCTAGCTCAGAGATGTCAAGAGCAGCAGCACGTACCATGGGGCAACAGCAAACTTTGATGAAGGTGGGTGGTGGGCTTTGGGAAACAGGATGGACCGTGGTGGCTGCACGGTATGAATCAAGGGGTATATCCCACACCCACTGCAGGAGCCCAGAAATGACTCCAGGTCCGGGAGGTGGTGGTGAGAGTTGGAAGGATGGGTGCAGGATCATGACCCTGGTCACCATGGGGACATGGAGGTTTGGCCTGCCTTCGACCAAACTGGGCCACCCAGGGGGTGGTAGGCCTTGGTGTACTGTAGAGAGGGCAGAGCTGGTGATCCCTGGTGGTGTTGCTCCTCTGTCCAATTAGGACTCTGGAGGCTAGAGAGGGGTGCAGGTGTTGTTGGGGGTGTTAGGGTGGCATGTGTTCCCTGTCATAGTTGGGAGGGTCAACCTGAGCAATGACTTATAAGATTTCCCTAGATAAACACAGCCACCAAGTGGCAGGAGGAATTCATCTTGTACATTCCCTTCAGAATAATTCGGCCACCAGGTAGCAGGAGGGCTCCCATGGTGTCCAGGTCTCTATAGAAGGATTCCAAGCAAGTGTACCTGCGATAAGAGCCTTTCACTTCACTCAGGAACTGGCACTGGTGTTTCTGTCCATGTCTCCGAATTCCCTGTCCCCCTGCATAAGTCACTCTAATATTTGGCCCTGTGTTTCCTTATGGCAGTGGAACACTTCCAGACTCTCTGGAAACAAGTGGCTGATAGAGGGATAACCTCGCTCTTCCTTAAACTTTCTCAAGGTCCTGCAGAGACATAGGGAGTTGCACAGGCTCTCTGCTTGTCCTGATTTAAGTGCCCTTCCTAGATCTTCCCTCCAGGATCTTGGGTTGGCCAGAGGGCCATTGAAGAGGGGTGAGAGCCCTTCCCCGGGGTTGGAAGTGTCTGAGCTTCCCAAGACTTGACTGTGGGTGAGAGTCAGCACTGGCCCCTCATCCTTTGATGTATTGAGTCTACTTTTTGTCTTCAGTGTTTTTTCCCTTCGGAGATTGAGGGAGGGAGGGTGTGTGTGTGTGTGTGTGCCCACAAGTAAAATCAAGTATTTCCAAACTGCCTCCTTTTCTAGTAAACTCAATCCAGTCTTCCAGCATTGAGACTCTCCTACACTTCATATTGCAATGCAAATCCTTGTCTCCCAGAGTTCCTTTCTTCTTGCCAGTTGTGTAGTCACATCAGCCTAAGGAGTTAGATTCCTGAGGGTTGTGTTCCTAAGAGTTGTGGGTAATGCAACCACTGACATTTGGCTTTCACACTATAAGGTATAAACTAGGTTATTGAATCACTGAACTTGAGAGGGATTCGACTATTCTGGGAAAGTGATGGAACCTATGGGCTTTATCTGTACAGAGACACCAAATATACAACATGGCAAAAAATTTAAAAAAATATTGCAAGTAAGTTAGGCTAAACATAATTCAAGGTTAATAACTCTTGAATGAGAAATTTGATAATTTTCCTTTTAACCTATTTGCTTTCAACCTTTTATTAATGTTGTGTCTAATTCCTACAGTTGCCTGAAAGGAATTTGTGTATATAGTTTTTACATGGGAGACAAAAGATTAATGAGGGGAACAGCAAAACTGAGGACAGAGCAGGGGTGAAAACAATAATTTGGGAGAGATCTCTGGGGGCTTGGAGATGTGGTGATCTAAGAAGTACACCAAAGAAAGCGTTATTCTCAGCCCCTTATAAATGCATGATTTGTAATTAAATGGCATAGCTAGGTTTTATTTTACTAGCTAAGAATTAGTTCTTTTAAATCCTGCGTTGGCATAATGACCCTGCGGTAGCTAGTAGGGTTTCTGTGGTTCCTATTGGAGCAACAGGCAGCTGTCATGCAGGGCTGGTCTAGTCTCCTAGAAAGTGGGTCACAGCTCTGGCCAGGCCAGGGGGAGAGGGTGGAGCAGGGAGAATGGGTTTGGTAATACAGCCTAAAGTCCACTCATGGCTCTTTGTGACTCTGTTGTTACTTTTACTCGTGAATCTCTAGGGACTGATTTTAGAGCTGTTAAGTACATCAGGTTAAATTTAGAGCATAATTATCTTGATAACTTGAGTTAAATAATACCGCATTTATCCCAAATTTTTGATCACTGAAAACAGAGTAGCCTGATTATATTTAAATTAGAAAGAAAACTGTCCCTTTTAATTACAGCAAAAAAAAAAAATGATATGGAAGGAAGTATCTACAAATGTGTAAACATTTAAATTTAAAATAAGATTTCAAGTTTCGTTCTGTTTTCATGAGAACACTATTCTCTGGGCCTTTTCTTTAACTATTTGTCCACCCTGTACTGGTCTTTCCTTGAAGGGTAGTTGGGACCTGTCCTGCCTTTGAAGTAGAGTGGTACCTCCTGGGATGACACTTTAATCAGGGAATCCATGTTCAGCCTTCAGCATAGGGCTGGGCACAACATACCAATAATAATGGTGTTTTTCCCAAATACTGTGATCAACTTTTAACCACTTTATTCACTGAAGATACAACACAATCTTACTTCCTATACAAGCTTTCATACTTGCTATCCTTAAAAAAAAAAAAAAAAAACTTTTCTATTTTAGATGTTATAGTTTTATTGGCATAATGAAATTGTAGAGTCCTTGGTATATAAAGATGGGCAATACAAACTTGTTGAATTGGATTGAAAGTCAATGTTTACTTTCTTATAAACCACATGGTCTTCTTTTACTTTTTCCAAAACAGAAAACAAACACATTGCTAGACAGAGTCCTGGAAGAACAGCCTCCTACTGGCAGGTAAGTGCAAGGCTTTGTACTGCACATGTGGTGTGTGCTTAGAACATTATATTCCATGGTAAGTTTCAGGTCACATTTCTTGTAGGTGCGGATTTTGTTGTTGTTGTTTTTTTCCATTAGCACCAGCATTGTTTGTTTAATAATGAAAAAATTGACTCCTGTCCTGAGGTTACTTTATAAGGCCTATATTTTGTAGGAATCATAAAGCCTTTCAGAGCTGGTGTGTATGCTCAGTTGGGTTCAAAGTGATTCAAAAGTGTACCTCACATCACATAGTACTCAAAGATAAAGGTTGCACATTTTATCAAAGTTTAAAGCTTATTTGTAGAAACAATTGAAAATAAGAATACTAAAAATATACGCATTGTGTTATTCACCAAAATTTCCTTTTTTTTCTTTTGAGACAGAGTCTCACTCTGTCAGCCTGGGCACATGGCATCATCCCCCAAGCTCGCAGCAACCCACACCCCTGAGTTCAAGTGATCCTTCTGCATCAGACTCCCAAGTAGGGGGGATTACAGGCACACACCACAACATCTAGCTCAGTTTTCAATTTGTATTAGAGACTGGGATTTTTTTTTTCTTTTCCTTTCTTTTAGAGACAGATTCTCACCCTCTGTCCCTCAGTAGAGAGTCATGGAATCACAGCTCACAGCAACCTCCAGCTCCTGGGCTTAGGCAATTCTTTTGTTTCAGCCTCCCCAGGAGCTGGGACCATAGTTACCCACCATAACACCTGGCTATTTTTTTTGTTGCAGTTTGGCCAGGTCCAGGTTCGAAATTGCCACCCTCACTATGTGGGGCCAGCACCCTACTCACTGAGTTTCAGGCACCGCCCTAGAGAATGGGTTTTGTCCTCATAAACTTAGCCTGTATTGCATCATTTAACTTACTGATCTGTGGGAAAGACCATCTGCTAGTGTCAACACCTGTTGTGTCACCATCTGTGTGCTCCAATAGGACTCTGCTGATCGACGGCCCAGTTGAACTGAAAAGAGGCCTGAAGAAGCAGAAGCGTCATATATTCTTGTACAATGATGTGTTTGTTGTGGCCAAAACCAAGTAAGTGGACTGAATATTCTCTATTGGTAATCATTATCCAATTGCATTTTCACTAGCAAAGATACTCTTTCACTCAATGGACTCAGTGCCTATGGTCGTAATGTCTAGTCTCTGTTACTATGCCCAGCATCTAAATTGAGTTTTATAATTCTTTCCTTTTTTGGTAAAGAAATGTGTCAATTATTTATGCAACAAGCATTCATTTAGTTCCTGTGCCATGCCTGAGTTATGTAGGAGATATAACGGAGAAGGTGATGGGTTCAGTCCTTGCTCTTTGGTAACTTCCATTTTAATATGGGAACTTATGTGTGTGTTGGGGGGATAGGATGACAGATTGTGATTAGTGTATGAAGAAATAGGGTACTGGGTGAAGTAAAAGATGAGGTGTATATTTGGTAGGTGTAGTCAAGGAGAAAATCATTGAAGGAAGAAATGTAAATAGCCATTTAGATAGATATAGGGAGGAGGAACATTTTAGGTAGAGGCAACAAGCACAAACGTGGTGGGGAGAGCTTGGCCCTCAGAGGAGTAAAAAGAAGCCCTGTGTAACTGGAGCCTAATGAGCAGACGAGGGTGGTAATACTTTGAAGCAAAAAAAAAAAAAAAAAATGGAAGCAAAGTTAGCTTATCAGGACCTTTGTAGGCATGTTAATTACCTGTTGCTGTACAACAAGTTACCCCAAAACATAGCAGCACAACACGGTAAACATCTCCTACATCTTCTCTGATTTGGAAATCTGGGAGTGTTTCACTGGATTCTTATAGTTCATGGGACCTCCTCCGGCCACTCAAACTTGTTGGCACAGATATAATTATCTCAAGGCTCAGCTACAACTGGAGAATCCACTTTTAAGACTCTTGGAAGTGGATGCTGGCAGCCTCAGTGCTCCACTGGCTGTTGGTCATATGTATGCTGTCCAGGTGGATCTGTCCACAGGGCTGCTCATAATGGCAGTGTCTTCCTTTAAAGTGGAAGATCCAAGAGAATAGGCAATTGAAATAGCATCCAAAATAGAAACCACAGTCTCTTAAAACCTAATTGTTGAAGTAGTGTACCATCATTTCTGATGTATGCAATGGGCCACACAGGCCACCCCTGGTAAGGCATCGGAGGGAGCTACAATAGAGTGAGAATAACAGGAATTAAGGATTATTGGGGACTATCTTGGGGATCTGGGTCCACAAAGCCTCTTATAAGGACGCTTTTTCTGAAGGACTTCTGCTGGGGGAGTGGCATAGCATTATTCCTTTTTTGCAAAAGAAATATAATTCTGGCTCATGTTAGTTAGAAACTGGGTTTGAAGTTAGACCAGTATAGAAGCAATAGACTTGATACAAAGTTACTCTTTTAGTCATGACAGAGATAGTGAGGATTTTATCTGAGAAATGACAGTTAAGAGGTTGATACAGACATACCTGGAATATACTTTAGAGGTGTCCTAGAGGAGTCACTTTCTGTTCAACACTAAATATCACTTCAGTTAACACTCAACCTAGAACATAGTGGCTGCTACTGGCTCTAATTCTCATTCTCCATATTTATGAAACATGAGAAAAGTAGTTTTGAAAGTCCAATCCTGTGAGAGATATTGTCGGTCACTAAACAATAGAAGTTACTGTTATCTACTACTCACACTCACCCAAGTATGTTATTCTGCATCGTAAATAAGACATGGACAAGGCTAAATAATTTTACAAACACTATATTTCATGTGACTGGCATTAATAACAAGAGAAACCAAGCATTTATTGGGATATTATAGGCATACTCTTTTAGATACTTATAACAATTGTAACAATTTTATCATTTTTGTACATGGGTATTCATTAATATTTGTCTCATTTTACAATAGAACTTGATACTTAGAGAAGTTAAGCAATTTCCTCAAGGTCAAAGACTAATTAGTTAACCCTCATTTGGACCTAGATCAATTTTACTTCCAAGTCCATTCTTTTAGCCATCATGTGGTCTGTTGCCTTTATAATTATTTAACTTTTTTTTTTTAGTTACCTATTTCATAGAAGGTTTCTCAATCATACAGGTTTTTCTCATCATTAAAGTAGTCCTTCCTTTGTTATGAGTAAATAGTTCCATCTAAATAGCCATTTAGTAAGAAAAGGTATGAATTGCTTAGTGTCCTTTTCAAAATGAAAGGTAACATAAAGAAAAGGGTTTCAGAGTATTTTTAAAATAAGTGATGCCTACACATGCAGTTTTTGAAGCGGATATGTTATTATGAGTAATACCCAGAATGAAAAGGAGTTTCATTTTTGTTGTTTTTGTTGTTTTCCCAAGGCATTGCCTTTGAAAATGTCCACATGAAATTCTACGTACAGAGGCTTTTAATGGAAGACCAAATCATTAATTTTCTTTTTAAAATAGACATTTATTTAAAATATTGGATGAGTTCTTCATGGTAGGCATTACTATAAGAGGCTCACAAAGATCTCATTTATGCAACCCCCTGAGATAAGTTTTTGTTTTTTTTTTTTTAATTTTAAGATGTTGAACCCTGAGGTTTAGGGAAGTTTGTCATAAGTAATGGCAGAGCTGGAGCTTGTACATGGATCTTAATTCCAAGGGCTGGCTCTATCAGTCTTCCTTACTGTATTCATTGTATTCATTAGGTGCAAAGCTTAGCCTGGTAGTTGATAACCAGACAGCAACAAATGTCCTGAGCTCTGCCATTAAAGACTACTTCCAACACTCATTGAACTCTTAGGGAAGAAGATTTGTGCCTGTTTGTGATTTTGGTATCTTTTTCTTAGCAGTTATAACACTATTTAGCATAGAGAAATTTTTCATATTTTTTTACCTTAAATTATTTATTATTCCGTACATTGCTTACATGAACATGACATTCATAGTTTGAAAGAAACATTTTCAATAGATTTAACACTTGAAAACAGCTGTTTTTAGATATAGTGACAAAACTTGCACCCATTATCTACTTCTATTTTTTAAGTATCTCTCGTTTAAGATTCCATTATTTTCAGGTTCCATTATTTTTCCACACATAACGTAAATATGTGTTCAGGCTAATGTTTTTAGGAAGTGACACAATTTCTCTATATCCATTAAAATGCTGTTATTGAGGACAGTCAATTCATGAAAGTTGAAGTACTTTCTATAACCATTGGGGATATTTGAAGTTTTGGATGATCTGGGAGACCACTCTGCCTGAGGGAAGAGCAGATTCTCAGCGGGATAGGCCTCTGAGCTCCTCCTCTGCTGGGTTCTAATTTGACCCCAGCAGCCTGGCCTGACCTGGTGTGGCAGTCCTGGCTCAGCAGACGCTTCATGGTGGATAGAGACCAGGGCTCACAGGAGGTGTGGCCTCTTTCACCCCAGCTGCCGCTAGGGGGCCTTCCCACACCTCCTGTGTTAGGAGCTGAACTGCCACCTCTTCAGTGCCCATGGAGAGGCAGTCACTTCCTCCCATAACTGTGCTTTAGTACTATGACCCTGTGCCATGGAACTTTCTGTCACAAGCACATATTTTGAACTTTTGCTGTTATTTATGGTAGCATACGTGGCCATTATTCATTTGACATGTGATTACTGCAGCTGAGGAAACCATTTTAAAATTTCACTTAATTTCTGAGTTCAATTAATCACATGTGGCTAGTGGCTACTGTATTAAGATAGACAGACATAAAAAGAAAAAGAAGTCATATAGTGTTGGAGTTTGAAACTAATTTGCTGATGCATATTTTTGTGCCACGTTGTTTTCTTTGGAGATGAAGATAATAAATGAACATTCACTACTGAATATCATATTGGGAATAAATTTAGTGAATCTCCCCAAAATATTTGTGTGCTCTGTCTGGCCATGGTACACAAATCTCTGTGTTCCCTTCGGGGTCAGGTCTTCTAAACACACAATTTTGTCTCTAGCAAAAAATAATTTCTATTACTCCATTTTTATCTGGGATTTTGGGATAATATTCAACATCTCAAAGGGATTTTGTTGGTAAGGAAATACAGTGGAAACTTTGAACAAGGTCAGCACTTTTTGGAGTGGAATATGAATTTGAAAATAAATAAAAGATTGGGTGATCTATGTTATTTTCCTTCTTCTTTATTTATTTATTGATTTTTGCTTAAATTGAAGACATAATCAGGCAAGTATTAAGGCTGGATGGTTTTAATAGCTCCATCAGAAAGCCTTGACGATCAGGAGATCTTAACAACAACAAAAAGTAGGTCAAGGAGAACAGCTGAACAAAACTTCAGGGAAAGATCCTTTCATGCAGGTGGTTTAGAGAATTGGAAATATTCAAGGCTTTTTATTTTCCTTAAGAGCCTAAGTAAGTTCAGGCGCTACCTCTGCTCAAGATCAGGTTCTTGGTCTGCCTTGTAAGCTGTTTGCCTTTAGGCAAGTCAATCTGTTCATGACTCCATTTCCTTTTCTGTAAAATGTTTGAGTATGAAATAACTTGGGTAAAGTACTTACAACAATGACTGTCACCTGCTAAATTCTCAAGAATATTAGCCACTATTATTGTTATTATTTTTTTGAGACAGAGTCTCACACTGTCGCCGTAGAATGCTTTGGCATCACAGCTCACAGCACCCGCAAACTCTTGGGCTTACGTGATTCTTTTGCCTCTTTTTCCCGAGTAGCTGGCAACCACCACAATGCCCAGCTATTTTTTGTTGGCTGTTGTCATTTAGTTGGCCTAGTCCCAGTTTGAACTCACCAGCCTGGGTGTATGTGGCCGGTGCAATAATCACTGTGCAACAGATGCCAAGCCTAGCCATTATTTTTAGTACATGAGGATGGAAGTCATTGATCATACTTTTAGACACTTCCATGTTTTTGGCACCTGTGCTTGAATATTATTGATCTAGGGAATAGAAAATGCTATCACTTTTCCCCCAGGACAGTATATGTGAATGTTTCCACAAGATAGCTATAAGTAGACCACATAGACACAAAATGTGTGAAGCCACACATGGAAGAGTCTTTTCATTCTAAAAGACATGTAATTACAGTTTTATATGACCTAAATAACAGGCATCAGGAAATAAGATTCAGTCTGTAATTCAGTCTTTTTTATTTTATAAAAATCTAATGATTCATAGCAGTAGGGTGAAGAATACTTCAATTCAACAGGAAGAAGCTATCATACCACGACCTGAGTGCAGGTAAATTCAGTGCACTCTAGGGGAAGCAGTTCAAACTAGATTATCCATATGCAGGATTCTATACTTCCTGTAGTATCTTTGTCATCTTTGTAAGTTCTGTTTAAGAGTTTTAGCCATAAATATCTCATGAATCAGAGTTTCAGGGATACTTACATATATGAGGTCTCTTAGATTTTACTCTAGTTTTCCCACAAAGGTTCTGAATGCTTAAAGGGACCCAAGTCTTAGTGTGTATTCACTTCATCCTACTCAATGTCTTCTGTTCAATTTTCCAGTCTGTCTAAGCAGAAAATATGTCTATTAAATGAAGGGATATGATGGTTTCTACCATGTGGGTCTAAGGAGGATTAGGTGGGAATTTACTGAAAGCAATTTCACTTCTGTATTAAAAATTGATCACCTTCTACATCTTGAGAGATTAGTATTGATTCTATCAAACCTGCTTTTTTTTATATTCCTTTTTAGCCTATATTTTTCAATTTAAGCGAGAGTATAAGGGGAGAAAATTTCACCAAAATCTTAAGGTTGAAAATGTAAAATATTCTATGCTGCTACAGACTAGAAAATCTTATAACCTCTCAGGTGAAAACATATTATAAATTCTTCCAATCTCAGGTTTTTTCTGTGGCTCTCTTTTGACATGAAAATTTGATAAACATTTTAATAAAACATGTACAGTTTTGTGACCATCCTTGAAGTCTTTTTGGAAATAAGTCATAGATAATAAATGAGTAAATTTTTTGTAAAAGTAGTAAATTTAAAGTTAAGACATTTGCTCCAAATGCAATGCTCAATGAATGGAAAAATGAAATGGCTATTTTATGTCCATTTCTCTGTACATACATACATGAGGAGTAAATTTTTCACCAAATGTATTAAAGGCTTTTTTGGAACAAGGGAGATAACCACATTACAGTTGACTGTGATGGGCCCTGAAGATCATAGGAGCCTATGAGACAATTATCACAAGTACAAAATCTCCCATAAAATTTAAGAAACAAAATAGCCAGAGGTCCTTTTGTTTTCATCTTTCTAGGTGCATCAAGAACTTCAAGACAAAAAACACAATTAAATTATCAGATATGTGGACAACCAGCTGTTTGGCTGAAGAGGGAGAAGGCAACACCGAGACTGTGAAGTCCTTCATCTTGGGCTGGCCCACTCAGAACTTTGTGGCCACTTTCAAGTAAGAACCACAGCTTGTCCTATATTTACCTTGCTGAGCTATTGTGGTCATTTCTGTGATGAGAGGGAAAACTTCAGGCAAATTTTATTCCCCAAATTGGTAGAAATATAACATTTTATTCTGATTGTTTATGAAATCTATAACTGATTTTTACACCTAATTAAACCAATACACTTGTGTGACATGTTTCCCCTAAGAGATTTTGGCTTAAACTATATGAAAAGTAACACCACTATTGGGGACTCTTGTAGTCATTTATCTTGGTTTGGCCAATCTCTTTTAAAGGGGCTCTTCTGTGTCAGTGTCCTGCCATGGGGGCAGGGTCCACTAAGACCCGTGGAAGTGGCAGAAACCGACTGAAGAAATATAATATTAGAAACAATGGCAAAGAAAGAGACATGAGACAGAGAACAGAATTAAAGGTGGGAAGTCAAGGGTCCATTGACTGTTTGGGGGATTCCAGCAATGGCCCAGAGTGTTTGATCCATTCTGCTTCATAAATATTCATTTGCCCAGAGGGTAAGATGAGGGAGAGAACAAAGATGCCAGCACTTTCTTTGAGTGAGCATGTCAGCCCCTATTGTATTTGTTTTTTAAGGGTTTGAGTAGACTTGAGAAATCTGAAATCTGAGCCTTATAATGAGACTGCATCGTGCTTGAGATCGCACACACAGATTTCTAAGGAGGTGTTAAACTCCATTACTTCCCTATTTAGTAAAACACCACTGGTGTTAATCTCCTCTGAGGAATCGGAGAGGCAGGAATTTTCCTCCCATCACCACCACCACAGAGGATCTTCCTCCAGGATAAGGGATTTAAGCTCTTCCACCCATATCTCAGGGTTTGAGCTACTGCCTTGGTTTCTGCCCAAGGAAAAGCAAATATCCCAAATGAGTGTCTGCTTTGCCTGTTTACTATGCAGGAAATGACCCAGTTAATGTATCTTTCTAGGTCTTTGTCATACTCTCTTCTGTGGCCATTTTTCCTCAGAGTGCTCACAGACCCAGCCGAGGTGTTTAAAAGCTCTATCCCTATCAGGCTAGAATTTCAGAAAAGGCAGGAAGTTTGCTAGCATTTGGCTAGCTTAAATGTAAACTAGCTGACTTTTCTTTGTTCCAACTCACTCAGCTTATTGTTTAATATTCCTTTGTTTCTGGGGGTGCTCTCCCTTGCCAAGAATGAAGTCTTCGTTCTCCACCCTTCCTGCATACTAAAACAACAAAGGGGACTTGAACTTCTAGGGATATTAAAGGGGAGTAGATTGGTCAAACCCTTCAACTCCCCCTTCAACATCCAATTTCCTAATGGCTAGGTGTTTGTTTTACATACTGAGCCTTTGAATTTCATAAGTCTTTTGAAGCCACTGAAATGGCATGCATGAAGCTAATTTTATAAAATATTCTGATTTAGTTTGCATAACTGATTTATCCTCCTAATTTTGCTAAAGAAGTAGTTTTTCATCCTACAAACAAAATTGATGTCATGACATACAGGGTTGTGAATTCTGTATCAAGTGTTGATTTAGTTTCTATGGAAATGTGGGAGTTGAGAGCAAAGTATAGATTTTAAGGAGTAAACCTCAGTTTTCCAGGATTCATTATTTCCTGGATTGTAGGATTAAAGAATTTGTTTCCTCTTCTCCTGACTGTTCTTAGTTGGTACTTTTCAGTTTGGGGGGAGGCAAAAATCACAGCTGTGAATTTGAACACCTTCAGGATTTGTTTTTCCCTTAAAGATGTAGGGTCCTATACATGAACCTGATGCTTTTCATTCTGCTTTTCTGCCCAGCACCACCAAACTATTAAGGCTTCATCCAAAAGCCAAAGGACTAAAGTTTTTCAAGCTGTTAACCTTCTCTAGTACAGACAGGGATATCATGGCATTCTACTCTGCACTAGTGCCATCCACAAGAGTGTTTGTTTTTTCCTTTTTTTTTTATTAAGTCATTGGTGCATAAATCATGAACACATTTATGGCATTTTTGGATTCAATGTGTAGAGTATAGGTACAAATTGGAATGCTTACTCCCACTAATCAACATAGCCTTCACTTCATTTACCCAATTAAAACGTTTAGACATTTGTGTTCTTCACCTGATAGAACCAACTTGTACTTGCAATGTGCTCCATAGGTGTGGTTCCCCTACTAATCCTCCCTCTATCAACACAACCCTTTCCCTTCCCCTCTCCCTCTCCTTTCCTCCTTCATCCTAGGCTAGAGTTGTGGTTCATTTTTCATATGCAAGTGTGAGTCCTTATAAATTGGTTTCACAGTAGTACTGAGTACATTGGATATTTTTTTTTCTATTCCTGAGATACTTAACTAAGAAAAAATATTTTCTAGCTCCATCCCTGTAAACATAAAAGAAGTTAAGTCTAGATTTTAAGAACTGATTTGGAAAGAACATATGATTTTATCTTTCCTTGCATGTTTTGTTTTTCATGGCAGACATCCATAGATATCCTTATTTTCTATTGCTTGACCTCCTTGGAGTTCCATGTACAGAGAATCTATTTGTTGTGATTGTTGTGACCACACAACCTTTTTAATCAAATAATTTTCACTAAGCTTTATAAGAAAGGAGGGGTTGGGGAATGTGGAAACAAGTTTTAAATACACTTTATTGCTCAAACAATGTCTCTTGAACCAAGTGGTCAAGGTTAATATCTCCAGTGATGGCATGTGGATATCATGTACTTCTTGATCTAATGTCATTGTTAAAAGCAATTTACCTCCATGGTCCTCTCTCCCCCATAGAAAAACATAATTCCGTTGTAATAATGAGAAAATCATCGAAGTATCACAAATTGAGAGTCATTCTACATCACTGACCAGTATACCTCAAAACTATAAAAGTAAAGAGGCAAAAACAGGGAAAGACTGAGAAAATGTCATAGATCAATTTCTTTTCTTTTTTTTTTCTTTTTTTTTTTCGGCCCTGGTCACATAATTTATTTGTTATATTCATAAAAATAACATAAAATCATGATTAAAAATTCAAGTAATTCAGAAAAATGACAAGTACAAAGTTTTAAAGTACCCAAGCTTTTCATTCCTACTACAGAAAAGTGGGGGCTATTTAGAAGTATAAATACATGTCACCATTTAAATGCCTTTTTTATTAATATTAAACCATAGCTGTGTACATTAATGTGATCATGGGGCACCATACACTGGTTTTATAAACAGTTTGACACATTTTCATCACACTGGTTAACATAGCCTTCCTGGCATTTTCTTAGTTATTGTATTAAGACAATTATATTCTACATTTACTAAGTTTCACATGTACCCTTGTAAGATGCACTGCAGGTGTTATCCCACCAATCACCCACCCTCTGCCCATCCTCCACCCCTCCTTCCCCTCCCTCTCAATTTCTAAGGAAACATGATAATTAAATGTACTATGGATACTTGATTAGCTCCTAGGCCAGAAAAAGGACATTAATGGAAACCCAGTGATGTCTGAATAAAGTCAAGAACTTACTTTATTTGAAGAATAGTGTCCCAATATTGTTTTCTTAGCTTTAAAAAATAGTCATGATATTGTAAAAGGATAACATTAGAGAAAAGTTAAAGTGGGTGAGAAGGATGCAGGGGCTGTCCTTCTTATTTTTATAACTTTGCTTAAAATCTTCCATTATTTTAAAATTAAGATTATTTTCTTACAAAAAGGTGTAGAGTTTTGGCTTTTCTGATAATTGCTCTTGAACAGCATTTCCTTGGGCTCCTTTTTTCCCTAAAGACAGCTTATTTGAGTGACATGGTCCCCAGCTTGCCCTCAGCAAGACAGAACTTTATGTCTTCCATCATTTGAGATAATCTTCCAATATGTCTTTACTTTCTTACCTTTAAGACAAACTTCTTTCCCTTCTGAATATTAGTATTATATTTTTCATAGTCTTAAGTGCTTTTACCAACAGAGTGCTAAAGTGTCTTTATAAACTCAAAGATAACCGTTCCTTTTAGAGCAGTTTTGTTTTTTATCCTGTAAAATTGTATGATATTAAGAACTATGAAAGAAAATAACTCCTTGATTGTAGGATAGAGCAAGAGGAAGGGAAAACCTAAGAAGTTTACACAAATAAGAAGATTACAGAGTTTGCCCGACACAGTTGGTAATTTATTTTTTGAAGCAATGTATGCTATGTTGTCAAACTAGTGAACACCATAGAGCAATGAGAAGTAATGATCTAAAGCTGCAGGCAGTAATCCAGATACATTTCACAAATGTAATGTGGAATCAAAGCAGCTAGGTCCAAAGTAGCATATACCGTATGATTATATTTACTGAAAGTACCAAGACAAGCAAACTATTCTCTGCTATGGAAAGTAGGAATGGTGACAACCACAGGCTGAATAGGAACATCAGTGGACCTTCCATGGTGATTGTCTGTTTCATAATCTGGATGGTGGTCATGGAGGTGTGTTACACTTCAGCTTTGTGCAGAATTCTCTATACATGTTATTTGTCAAATAAAAGTTACAAAATTACTAAGTCTCTTAAAATGAAAGATTTTTTAACTTCTTTGAATAAAGTGAGTGGGTATAAAGAATATGTCTCATATATTCTCAACACTGAATAAACCCGAGCTTTGACATGAACTCTGAAAATGTGGGCGTTTTAAAAAAGAAAATGTAATAATTGATGAAAGATGGAGTTTGCATCATTAACTATTGGTTGACAAGACGCTATGTGCTTTCTGATGGCCACTTCTGAGATATTGCTTACGCAGAATGTTGCAAAGCAACAAAAATCAGAAAAAATACAAATACTTCTGAAGTGGATTTTGTTGGATCAAGAAAATAACTAAGGTTTCCAATTTCTCTGAAGAGATTAGTGAGAAGGTTTCAGAGAAGACCACATTGGTCTAAAGTTCATCTTATTCATAAGTTTAAGAATTAAATACAGCTGGAGAAAACTATTAATAATAGGCATTTAATTGGAAATGAATTGAGCTTAAACATGTGGTATTACTTGAAGGTAAGTTTTCTATGAACTCATTTGCTAAATTATAATTATTCAGTATGTATTTAAATGTTGACATCTCTGAAAACATTTTGGTTGCTGAGCCAAGATATTTTCGTCCATATGCCAAATTTTGCCTTCTCCTCTTTAATCTCAATATTAGGCATACTTTCCATCTCATGATGCTTTAAGCTACAAACACACTACAATTGAGATAACTAATCCAGCTTTACAGATGTGGGAAAACCAAGTGTTGGATTATACATTAAGTATTCTTTGCACTGTAAGAGCTACCACCCTTGCTCACATAAAACCACTTGTAGAAACTCAGTGAAACAGAGGGTCTGTGTAAAATCCATAAAAAAGAATTTACTATAACTAGAGTTGATTTTGAAATTTCTCCAAAAGGACATTTTCCCTTTGGGCATGTCCAGAACACAGTTATGCTGAGGTTGCATCTTTCATGTGCAGCTATGTCAGTAACAGCAGGCTGTTTCTATTTTCATCAGGAGTGACAATCTTCAATATGCTAGCCTGAGTAGTTTGTGTGATTTTCCTCCTGTATTTTCTCTGATTGCAGTTCTTCACAGGAAAAAGACAAATGGCTTTCTCTTCTTCAGTGGTATGTTTTTCAGCATATATAGTTTTAATCTTTATGATGCAAGAAATGAATTCAACCTTTCCTGCAGAGATGTGCCCCAGATTGTTCTCTTCTCTTAAGTAGAAATTGTTCATTTGTCCTGAAAATAAGGTACCGTATGGAGTATTTGGGAGGTACTACTCGCTATATATGTTCTTTCCTTACATGTTTGGCTTACTTTCTAGGAAGGAAACTATTACTGTTCAGAACATTGAGGTCTAGTTATTTTATGTTAACCAGAAAGTAGTCAAGAATATCCTCCAACCCTTCCTGTCACCTGCTGTCTTCTATTTGTGACTAACAGTTTCCTCAGTGTGTGTATTAAGTTCCCATATCTGGAGGGTTTTTGCTGAGTACCTCAAAAGCCAATTCTTTAGCCCACCATTGTGTATACAGATTTCAATGGTAGATTTAGGCTTATCTGTCAGAACCATAGTTCTTCCCTCCTTCCGCTCCCCTTCTCCTCCCCAAGCAAGAGGTATTCAAGATTTGCACTCTGTCGGAGAGCAACATGAGAGGCAAAATGTCATTGCCTTGTTTTGCCCTTGCAAAGTATTACATATGCTTCTGTTGTTATCAGTATGGTGTGGACCTGTCCAGAGAAGGCAGGGAAGCTATAAGGATAAAATGTTACCCAGAGCTGCCTTAACCTGCTTATGCTTCTTAAACCTCACTAGACATGGAGGCCCCTATTCTTTTATCCGCCTTAGTCCAACATCCCAATTTCTGTTTATTTTCTTCCAACCTAGAAAGCGATCTGATTTTGCTGAGTCTTATCTTATGTCTATAAGCATTGCACATGAGGATATTGAATATATTAGCAAAGCAGATTGATTTTGAAAATAATCTCTCAGCCAATTCCATCTAACTCAGTGTTTGCATTTGATTAGGAACATCGATCTGGAAAAAGTCAAAGATGACCCAAAGAACATTCCCTTAAAAATCTACACTCAAGATGTTGCCAATTGTGTCCATGTAAGTCATTATCAGGCAGTACATTTAATTGCAGGTTTCTGCATAAATCACATTACTGGGGATACTGCACGTAAGAGAGACAGGCAGGCAGACAGGTGGACTGTGCGTGTGTAGCACAGGGAAAAATGTGATTTCCTAGGTGTATCTATGTCTTTGTATCTATGCAAAGCAAACTCTGGAGGACAGGAAGCAAGAGAAGCTTATCTTAGCTACAGTATTTGACATTTACACTCGGAAGGAACACCGCCTGTCATGGGTCTCTTTAGTCCCTGTGCATGACTGTTTCCTGGATCTCATCAACAGCAGCTGCAGGGAATGGTAGTAAAGTTATTTCCACAAAGAGCTATTTCCTATTATTATTTCCTATTATTATAAAGAATTTTTTCCAAGTTGTCAATTCTGAAGTAAAAAGTGGTTTTGAAAAGTGTGTTTTTTGAGTTGTTATGGATTGAATTGTTCAGGTTAATAAGTGAATGATGTGGGAAAGGTGACATTTTTAGGGGATTAGGATTTTTCTGCCCCAATTTTTTGCAACATGGGTCAAATAAATATTGTTTAACTGTAGTTATAATATATAATTGATGACTGATTTTACTACAAAATCCAGGATGTTATCAATGATGAATTAGATGGAATTTTATGAATAATCTTATGATACTATATCCTGTCATAGTTCACCACAGCTCTAGCACACAAAATGGTTTCATTTGTGGAAAACTATGAAGTGAAGAATGGCTATGTTTGGCTAAAAAGCAAAACTTATTCAAATGTTCTGAACAAGACCCATATGCCAGATATGATTTCTTGAGTACAATACTCAAATTTTTAAGGCACTAAAGTACAGAGATCTTCTGTAGAAAAGTGGAAATAAATATATTGCTATTACCACCTGATTTGATTCAATTGGTATGGTGGTTTGTTATTGTCACAAGAGGATATTCAAGGAAAACCCCATAAATTTTTTGGAACACTTTTTTAAAATGTGAGTTCTTGAGAAAGGAATGATGCTCCACTCTTCAGTTAGGAAAAGATGAAAGATATGGTGGGTCGGGTGCTCTGTTGATACCACTAGTCCCCTAGAGTGTCGTGGATGATTTGACACACTCTGTCCATTGCTCTCTGAAGCAGATTTCACGGCAAGCATCTCTCTGCGGAGCTCTGCTTGCAGAGGGATTCCCCCACTTAGGAGTACTTGAAGGGGAAGTACTGTCTTTAGCTGTGCACAACCTGTCAGTGAATACTGCTATTGTGCAACCAAATAGCACCTTATCCATTTGTGTTTGTTTGTTTGTTTGTTTTTGTTATTCATTAGCTAGAGAGCTCTGTCAGGTGAAATTCACTTTTTTAGTCTACCACAAAGGCATGTGGGCATGTACACTTTCTGTAAGTATGATTCTGAACATGTATGCCAGTTAATAAGAAAAACTATTATTAAGTAGGTAATTGGGAAGATAGACGCTTTACTTTATAAAAAACTCCATAAGATAATTTTTTTTAATGGATTGGTTTTAGACTTAACAAAAAGCAGAAACCTTTATTAAAATCAATTCTTAAGTCAAAGCCCAGTATTTAACATTCCTGTGACACGTCAGGCAAAAAAGTCTCTGGGTTGGGGCTTCAAATCTTTTTTTTTTTTTTAATAAATCATAGCTGTGTACATTAAGGTGATCATGGGGCACCCTACACTGGTTTTATAGAGTATTTGACATATTTTCATCACACTGGTTAACATAGCCTTCCTGGCATTTTCTTAGTTATTGTGTTAAGACATTTATATTCTACATTTACTAAGTTTCACATGTAGCCTTGTAACATGCACTATAGGTGTAATCAAATCTTCCCTGTTGTGCTCTCATTCAATTTGGCATAATCCTTGACGATACCAAGATTATGATTTGAAGTAGATACATTTCAAATCCTTTATATAAATAAAAATTTCTTAACAAACAACTTTAGAACCAATTTGTCATGTGAAATAATTGGCTTATGGAAAAGAATTACTGTTAATGGAGAAATAAGTGATGCATTATTTGTAGATTTTCCTTAGCTTTATTATCATATCTTTAAAATATCATTATATTCTCATTTATGATACTTATTTGTAAATTTAAGGCCCTCTCTATCATGAACATAGCCCAAATAACTGATTTGTTGTAAAACCTAGGTATATGGAAAAATATTTCTTTCCTTTATAACATATCATTTTTCTCGATTTGACTGTTGCCTATTTGGAATTTTGCAAGGTCCAATGATATGCTTGAATCTTGCTGATTTTTTTTTTAAATCTCCTTTTTAAATAAGTGTTTCTTGCTATTGTTTAGCATATACCTATGACAGACAGATCATAGACTCTATGGTAGAGTTGTTAATAGAACTGAGATATCTTAAATTTTCAATTCTTTCTATGAGAGGGATCGGCTACGGAAAGTAGCCACCGTGTTTGACACATAGAAAATTCTCAATAAAAATGTAAATATATTTTTGTGAACAGTTATTATTCATGTTTTGCCTAAACTGTCTTTAAGCCTTGCAAGGAAATAAAAGCCTGGACTGTAAAACCAGTACTCAGGAAAAGAATAAAGGTTCAGCTTTCTCTGTACTTTCCCCATTACGTTATGGGAAAACAAATATACAAATGAGGCAGTGTGGATTTTTCCTTGTTTGTTGATTTTACTTTGATTGGGAGCTGTATCCCTGTACTGTGCCAAAAATACATTTGGTCCCCTATTTACTTGCTTAAGCTTTAATACTTTTCGGCCACACAACTTTTAATTTTAGAGAAATATTATATTAAAAGGCACAATTTATAAGGGAATACATGTAAATTATTATCAATTGTGTTCTACTGAAGCTTGTGATTGACTCTTTTCATAAAAAATCAAGACTACTTCTTCAATTGATTTAAAATCTTTATTCACAGCTATATTTCTCATTTCTTTTTTCCTACAGTATAAAACCATAAGAGTAAAGAACTCACACACCACCAACGAAGTTGTGAAGATGGTTTTTTCAATTCTAAGAGTAACCGTAAGTTACTCTGCTGGATGATCTTAATTAGAAACACTCTGATATTTTAAGTTCATAATAATCTTATCCCTTTCATCAGCAGACACCTTATTATTAAAGATACCATTACTTTGTCCCCTAAAATGTAGAAATTAAAATGAATAAGCTTTAATATTAGCTTAATACATGGTGGCATTCTTCCAGTCTTATTTTAGATTCGTGTAAACTGTGGGTAGAATGAGATTGGACTATAATTTTCAAAAATAATATGCACCTTGATTGTACTATGAGAATTGTACAATATAATATTTTTATGTCAGATCCGTGTTGACAGAGTTTGAACTCCTTTTTCTCCTTCCTACATGACACTATATTTCTACTGCTCCTCCATGCAACTATCCTGTTATTTCTCCAAGGTTCAATCAGTCTCAGAAAGGCCAATTCTCAAGGATTTTCTCAGTGTACCATTTTACATAAAATAACATTGGCTGACCACACATCCTGAGAATGAACTTGCTAGTACTTCTAATAAATCAGGAAAGAAAAAGACAAATTTTGTGTTAGACACTAGATTCAAAGAGCTGTAGTGTGTACGCCATACTCCTTTCTGTTTTGCCTTTAGTTTTTGTCCCTTTCCATTTTCTGTGACACAGGTGAGTGTTTTGAAATTGTAGTAGTAGAGAAGATGAGAGTATTCAAAGATGAGGTAGAGGAAAGAGAACTGGAAGGTTTTCTCATTGTGTCTCTATCCATTATATCAACAGCATACAGTGAAAAAATACCTTTTGTTAAAGGGAATGAATTAAAAAAAAAAAAAGAAACTAAAGGAATCACTGTAAAAATGTCATTCCTCAAATGAGGCTCTCTAATATTAGAGCACACTAATGCTATTATATGACATAACGCACACTTAAGATACACCATGATATCATTATATGTATGTTGATTTGCTTGTTCGTGGTGCTATAGGAAGGCACAACTACATCAGGGACTTTACCAAAGCAATGCAAACATTGTAACCAAATTATTTATTACCCTCATTATCACACTGAAAAAAGAAAGACTAAACCATAGGACAACCAAAATTTTGGATAAGAAATCTGCTTTCTTTCTTACATGAGATTTGTAATATAGTTAAATGTATATGAACTGAGTAAAGCAGGCACCTCTGCATTGATTTTTATTCTGTACCCCTATATTTAAGGGAGGAGATAGTTTCAGGAGTAGAAAGGAAGATGAATGACATGATTTATTTTCTTATCCGGCTCTTAACCTTTGAATAAAATGGTCAAGCTTTTCAGGAAAAATGTCTATTACTTTTAATAAGAATTGAGGATATTTGGTGATAGCTATTGAAGGGGATTTTTAGTTTGTCTTCAGGTGCCACAGGAAACAATAGATTGTGTTAGATTTCTCTTCAAATTTATTTATTTTATTTTTTATTTAAAGTTTTTTTATTATTATTAAGTCATAGTTGTGTACATTAATGCGACCATGGGGCACCATACACTGGTTTCATAGACCATTTGACATATTTTCATATTCTTCTTAGGAAAGTATCTCAAGAATGGAAAAAAAGTAACCAATGTACTCATCCCTACTATGAAATGAATTTATGGCTTTCATATGAAAGCTATAACCCAGTTACACTCTTCATATATACATTCAAAATTTTAGCCAGGAGACATGGCAGGGACAATGTCACAAACTGAATATTTTGTGGGGGCAAAGGTGAGTGGGTTGTAAGATATTCATCATAGCTAGAATTCTCCATTATAAAGGTAGGCTATGATTTTTAATCTGAATTTCAAGGCTAGGATATGAAATATTGCCAACAGTTTCCTCTATTCTAGCTTTATTGGAACCATTTTTATTTTATCCTTCCTAGAGGATTCAGCAAAATCTGATGAATTAGTATAATGTTTTTTCAAGTGGAGTTCATAGTGCTGTTGGGTCCTAACTGTAACAGTGAACGATTGTATTGTTTTCCATGACTACTAGGGTTATTTTCTAGGTAGAACTCTTGTTCTTTTCTGTCATCAGTGTTGGACTTAACCAAACTCAAGCCAGTGGAAACTGTGCCAGCTAGCTATCTTCTCAAAGCCTGTTGGTCATTCTTCTACTAGGAAGTAGCTGAGCTATTAATCAGCATTTGCCTTTTCACTTTGTCATCACAGACACAGCAGCATTTGTGTCTTTCTGGATAACAAGGTTGTCTTTTACCGCGGACCGCCGGTCGATGGGCCTCAGTCCGAGGGTGCTCAGGGCGAACGGTACAGGTTGGTTGAAAGGTCGACGCAGGATAAAATGACAGACTGCTACACCACGAGTGATGAAGAAAGCAGCTGTACTTTACTGAATTTTTGCATTGGTATTTATACATTTTTGACAAAGCATTACAAATTACAAAAGGTATTTTTACAACTTGCTGAGCCTTACAAGTTATTATCTAACCTTGTAGATGTGAGTATTCAACCATCCCACTTGAACAATGTCCTGCCCGCAAGGGGTTTTGCCCGCAAGGGGTTTCGCCCGCAAGGGGGAATAAAGGTTATTGGTTATCAGTCGTGTCTTTTACTACCCCTTATCTAAGTAAATGCTTTAAAGGTTAAAGTTTTAAAACGTGAAAATTCTTTCTTTATAACTACTAGTATTAGTAATAATTCACAAATTATTTACTTCTAATGTGATTAAAAGATTTCATATATGTGTGGGTTATGTAAGTGATTATAGTATTAGGAAATATATGAAATGTAAAGGTATGTGGAAAGTTTTAAGTCGTGGGTGGCTGTGGGTGGTGTAAGCACATATCTGGATGGAACATCTTGTTTGCTGTTCCTGCATTGTCTCAATGCACTGTCTCAATTCACTGACATTTATGATAGGAACGTGCTCTTACATCGTTCCCCCTGGAGACATTGAGTCTTCACAGGCATTCTTACTATGTTTAATTATGGATCAGTAAGTCATTATGTTTATTCTTAGTTTCTAAAGACAATCAGGCATTCAACTGAACAGACAGGTTTCATTCACAGGCATTCCTCAGGCTTTATGCCGCACCTTAAGTAATTACGTTCAACAAACAGCATGCTAGGCAACTTCTGCGCTGCTGTCGCATACTAGGGGTGCTGGGGGCTTCGCTCCGGGGAGCACAGACCACCTACCCATGCGTCTTACAACGCGGACATCGCCACCTCGCTGCGGCTTGATGCCGAGGGTGCGGCAGTCTTTTCAGGGCTGTACTGGATGTCCAGTATTCTCTGAGAAGTTTCAATTTTAAAAAAGTCCAGGCTTTCAAGAGGAAATTCTCCTTTTAGAAACAGGAATTTTGTTCTTTTTTTGTTAGTGAGCCGACCTCCAATTTGACATTTTATGGCCTGCCTATACAATGAGGGCCTGACTCCACTGCAGCTCATGGATCCTGAGCCATCACTGGATGGAGAAAAGCAGGATTCCTGAGTCCTCTACTGGGGGCTGGGGAAAGAGACACTAGTTCTAGGAATCGACATTTACATCTTCAGAATCCATCTCCATCCTCTTCAACATGATAAGAATTTATAGTATCCGTAATTTTCCTTTTGCAAAGCATACAATGTCACAAACTATGTCCTCATTTAGTCAACAAGCTTGAAAGATTTATTATAACTTTGAATTCTTTTATCTCCAAGGGCTCAGACACAGATTACCAGTTGTGGGTAAATTCTGGAAAGAAAAAGGAAGGATATCCCCTTGTTGGTAAGGGTTTGCAAAAGTTCTTTATTTGACATTTTAATTGTAATGTGACTTGCACACATCCCTTGTAGATTCCCAGCTTCCTATTTTGATAAATGAGTTTGTTTTATTGCTGTTATGGAAAACTCCTTGTGCTCCATTTGCTGAATGTTGCTGTAGTAATTGATAGGAATGGAACATTGCATTTTGTGCCTATGCCAGGTGGAAAGGAAGAGTTAGTGTTCAGGGAATTACATTCATTAATAAGAGAGGAATAGAAGGGAACATAGTCTCTGCAGTTTAAAATGTCAAAGCACAATGGTATTTGAGGATGACACTAAGAGAATGCAATCACTTAAAGTGTGACAACCACAATCTCATTGTAGTCAGGTGACTAGGATTTAGTTTGTCTAGTATGTAAATTTCTTTTTGTATCTGTTTATTGTGTTTCTAATGCCCTGATCTCTTTATTCTGATCATTACCTGGGAAAAGCAACCTCAAAGGGAAGCAGTAAGAGGAAAGCCTAAATCAAGCCAGTTCCATTACTACTGAGTGACTAATTATGCAACCTGTAAAGAGTCATTAAAAGTCTTTCACAGACAGACATTATATGGTAGATAATAGTAAAGATAGTGATGCTTGACATAGTGTAATATTCCTTGTTCCTTTTGTTTATGTAACGTTAGCTGCTAATGGTTCCTTTCTTGACCCTTATTATACTAGTGTGAGAGGTAGAGTAAATGTCTGGTTAATGTCAAAGAAAAAACAAGAATACCTTTCAATGCTTTCAGATCCAAACACAGGAAGGCTCAACATTATGTAACTCCCCAAATCATCTCCATATTTATTCCAAACAAGGTAGCCTTAAGGTACAAATTCCTCCCTAATTGCTCTTCAAACTACTATGGAAGGACCACCAGCCTTATGCAGGCATCTCCAACTGCAAGCATGCAAATGATCATTTAGTCAACAAAAGGGTTCTTTCAAACAAAAGTTCCAGGAGTAAGGGCAGTATGTTCTGTTTGTAGCACACCTGGTGACACAGCACCAGTCAGTCTGAAATGTACACTTAGATTTTTCTGTGTAGGACACGAATACCCATACGGAATACTGATGAGTCACCTTCGAGACAGTGAATTCATGAGGAGAGGACCAAAGGGCATAACCAGCACTTTGACCTTCCAAGAGCTCTCCCTTATGGAAGAGCTCCCTCCAGAAATACAGTGCCATTTCAGCCTCAAGCCAAAATGTCGGGCTGCAGCCCAGCAACACCCAGGTGAGTTGCTCCTCTTCTTTCATAGAGTCCTCTTTCAGGAAGCAGTAAGAGGAAAGCCTAAATCAAGCCAGTTCAAGCCTAAATCAATCAGGTCATTTTGCAACACATATTTAGTACAAAGGCAACGACTCAGACATCTCATTAGATCACATCAGGTACATTTTTCTTTCAAATATACTATAGTTTTTAAAGGAAAGCTGAAGTTTTAGGACAGGACGGTTTTATACATCTGCAATAGGCATGCCTGGCTTATAACGAGGAGTTCATGGCAATATGATCTTTCCCTTCTTTCTTCACCGTTCTGTTCCCTTTCCCTCGTGCCTACTGCAGAGTCCAAGGCACTAAGTAAATTCTGCAGTGCTTCTATGCCTACTTGTACCGTGATACAACCTACTGTGTGTTCCCCCAAGTGGTCACGTTCTCACAGGAGGCTGTCAGTGATGGGTACTAGAAGATTGTGATGCCCAACCTGTCCCCTTGTACTGATAATTAGGTGGAGGTAAGATGAGTCTTCCACAGAAGTCTCTTCTAAGCCTAATAATCTAGTAGGGATTGACAATGTACATCATCCAAAGTTGAGACTGCTAAAAGTGATATTCAACATACCGACATCCTAATTTATCCTAGTCTATATATGAGACATAAAACTTCAGTCAGAAGTAAGATTCTATCAGAAACAGAAGAAAGTAGTAACAGAAAAATATGAGTGGGAGGGTAAAATATTGATGCTGAATTTCTGCAGTCCTTTGTCGGTTTGAAGTAACTAGGCTATCCAGCGAGCAGTGACATTGCATTTTACAAATGAGCAAACTCAGGTTCAAGGAATATGAAGTTTAAACACAAGGCATGAAGCACTTCCTGCCATGTGACAGATTATAATCATCAACTGGGCTTCAGGTGAAATTCAGAAGTTCTTTATCTCTCTAATATCCAAAGTATGTGGAATTAACAAAAACATTTCTCACAGTGAGTTAACCTTATCGTAGAATAACCCTACTTTAATAAAAAGCTATATGCTATCCACATTTAGAGAAAACAGATTATATCAGAAGTCATTATAAAGGCTTTTCTTGCTTTAAGTGGGAATATACACCAGAGGCCTTTTAAACAGTGCCTCCTCTAGCACATTTAAATTGTTTATGATTTTATTATTGGGCTACATTATTTATAGTTTCTGAAATAATTGCAACAGCAATGTGAATCTAATTTCCTGTTCCCCCCACGTTTTTAACATTTTATTGGACAAAGAGCATTGTAAGTGCCCTCTCTTCTCTTCACCCAGATGTCATTCCCTGACTTATTCCTTATGGAAAGACTGGATTCCTTCTGCCTCCTTTTCAACCTACTGAGCGCTACCATTTTCTACACCCATTAGTTCCCTCATATTGTTTATTTTATCTGACAGAGCAGTTATTTATTTCTCACTTGTGTGAAGTACAAATGTAGATGTCTTTTGGAAGATGTACAAAGACATCTGTCCTCTTCAACCAGTCTCTTCTTTCATAAATCACAAGGGCCAGGTGGCCCCTTGAATTACTGAGTGAGCCTCTCCCATCTTTCCTTCCCTCCTTAGCCAACTTGAGTTCTAATATTATCATGAGACTCTGTGTCTTCCAGTTAACCTGTATTTTCTTGACTTGCTTTCCTAATTATTTCCTGGAAACATGCTATGTCTGGTTAAAGTCTAAGCACCGCTAGAAGAAATTATACAATATCAGGGTAGCTTGGTATCACTAAAGGCCAATTTTAGTTGAACACTCCACTGGGTATTCTTAGCTTGATTTCTCTGAGGCAGTTTCAGACTACTTGAATCGACTTCATTATACACATCCCCACACACATGCACATCCAACTCCTGCCTCTTTCTTTCTTTCTTTTTTACAGACAGACTTTCACTTTTTCACCCTTGGTAGAGTGCGGTAGCATCACAGCTCACATCAACCTCCAGCTCTTGGGCTTAGGTGTTTCTCTTGCCTCAGCCTCTTGAGGAGCTGGGAACACAGGTGCTTTCCAAACACCCAGCTACCTACCACTTTCTATTGATGGTCTGACTTCATGCTGTATGTTTCACTTAAGCGATGGGTAAATCAGTAGATCAGCCATCATGGACGTCCTCATCTTGTGGACTTCAACTGTATTTACATTCATTGAATTTGCACTATCCATCTTTTTTTATTGATGGCATATTGGGTTTTTGGACCATTAGCTTTTTTGCTATCATTCTTGGGTCATTTTGTATTATTAGGTCATTTGATGAGATATTATAGAGATACTATGGTTTTTCATCCATGAAATTGTGAGCTCAAAGAAGGCAGAGTTTTCGGTCTTTTTGTTCACTTCTATATTTCAAATACCTAGAACAGTGCCTGACACATACAAGTAAGGACTTACTGATTGAATGAAAAAATTCATAGACCTGCCATATGCTCACAAGACACACAAAGAAAATAGCTAGCCTCAAAAGAGTAGTCTTTCCTACTCCTCTACCTTAATACCGATGTTGTCGAAAACTACCTTTTTAGATCCCTTGTCAGTTTTAGTTTAATGAGTTTGACTAATAACTGGGGGTCAGGGACTGTAGGAGTTTTTCTCAGGTTTGTTGATGATTTGCTAAATTGACAGCATCCTCTCTTTGGTTCTCTCTCTTGGAAATTAGGATAATAGTGACCACACATTAGGTGATTGATGCTAAATGGGTTCAGGGATGGAATATTTATAGACCGATGTTGCCAAGGTCTCCCAGAGGATCACATCTCCTGTGCAACTGCAAAACCATACAGCCACTTACACATTATTTAATATAGAGCCATTGGGTAGAGAATGCTTTATAGAACACAATTTGAATCAAAGTCAGCAAAGTTTTCCGTGTAGAACTAGCTAGTAAAACTGCAGGTCAATACAAAATATCAAAGCTATTTTACCTAAATACTTACACAATTCTTTGTTTGATGGAATTTAAAATATATTAACCATTTTGTGCAACTTTTTACAGCACGGGTCTACAAATGAGAAGTGAATGCTTGTGAGATAGCATTTCAATGCTGATCTAATCTCAACATTGATGGCAAATAATCTCATCTGTAATGAGCTTTTGAAATCTCATCTTGCAAACATCTTTCACCCATAGGAATTGCCAAATACTGATATCATTTTACAAGAATTGACCATTAGTTGAGCATGTTTCTCTCTTGGATTGTAGAATTTTGTTAGATTCCTCATTTAATATTTGTCTTTTAGCATAAAATCACCTGTTCCTTGGATCTACTTTCGTGTCATTGCAGGGTTCTCTTTCGTGTTTTCCACTTTTGAGAAAATTGGAGATTTTCTTCCTTTGGGGATTTAGATGGCCAGAATAAATTTCCATAATAAAGTTGTAATTTTTATGATTATTGTCATGTAAGCATGAAGTTTTAAGCCTTGTTTAATATTAAGTAGCCTTATTTAAACATGAAAGCAAACACTACTCTCAATCTTACCAGATTTATTCAAGGAATCTAGATTCACATGAATTCAGTTAGCTGAATGATGTTTATAGTAACAGCAAGTTGTTATCAAATGTTGATAATGAGAAAGGAAAGGCTATGCATTAGAAACTATGCAAGATAGTAAATGTTACTGAATGCTTTTCTCAGTCCCAGAGGCAACCTGAACTCTCAGAACACATACCGTATACCACAAAGATATTTAAGATAAAGGAAAGGATTCGATTTCCACTTTATCTTCTGTCAACATTCACGCTATCACTGCCATAGAAGTTATCAGAGCATTCTTCCTAAAAAGTTTGTGAAAGCTAAAGAAGATCAACTCTGACAGTTGTAGAAAGAACAAAATGAGGTTAACTATGAGCTAACCAGACTGAGTACAACTATTAAACATACACATTTATGTACATATGAAAACAGACATTTACACAGATTGACATTGCTGAAGACACAGGAACCCCTTATTGTATTTGAGATTTTGTTTTCTACTTTTGGAAAAGGTAGCTTTTAGGAATATTAAGGCAGGAGGAAAGTATTTTAGATTAGCATTTTTGATAGTCCTTCCTGTCTGCATTCCTCTTGAAGGCTGTGAAATCCAATGAATGCTGAGGGGAAGTCCTCTTATGAGGAGGAGAAGATTCCTATCTTGACAGCTGAAAGAAAGATTGCTGTGACCCATGCCCTGGGCAAAGTAGTACTTTTTAGACATATTTCAAATAATCCTATCATTAAGCCTCTGAAGAATTGCTTTTTAAAATTAATTTTAATAATGAGGAAGGAGGGTAAGTCGATTGCCCAAACAAGTTTCTGAATCAGGAGTCTATGTGGATTCCTTACCCCAGAGGCAAAGAGCTACACACCAGAGTATATGAATACGGTGATGCACTTACTGCATCCCAAGAAAGGGAAGTGCAGATGATCTGGCAGAATGATGTTAAAACCATCTACCAAAATGACATTAATATGTTTATCTTTTCACTACTTGGCTTTTAAAGTATTTGATTTAAATAGGTTATTCTGAGGATATGAAATGCTAAGACACATTAGCAAGTATTCTGAACAATACGGAAGACTTTCTTAAGATTAGCATTTGACACTGCTGGCTATGTCCTGCACCAAAAGACCATCTCCTTCACTGTTTCATTATCAGAGAATGGTGGTAGCTAAAGATCTTCTCTGGGTAGCTTTGTTTGGTGTCATAAAGAAGAATGTCACACAGCCAGAGTTTCATGACTGATTTTCTTTCGTTCTTACTGGCGAAATAGGGCCCACCCATGACTGGGGACAGCCTCGTCATATGGCTCCTCACACTTTCGTTCCAAGAACCATAATTGCAGGGCAGTTTGAATCTGCTCTACAAATGCAAGCTTCAAGGGTCATCCAGAGCTTTGGGCAGGATGTACTCACAATGTTTGTCTTTTTCAGTATCAGGTGTTCTCTTTCTGGGGTCCCCCCTCCCTTTGCATCTGTTGTGGATACCTCTGTTTTGCTTCACTAGATCTTCAAGCCTGCAAGAGAAGAGGTCTCTCTCTGCATTTTATTCACTCTCACTACCCTGAGGCCTGCCTTCAGACTAAAACCTCTAGAAATGTAATATACGTCCAGTGATATCACATCCCCCTGTCTAGGTGTCAAACTTATACCTCTAGTTCTACGTTGTCTGGGTCACTTTACTGCCTTCCAGTGAGTTGATTTGTGTTTGTTTTCCAGACCGTGCACTTGTTACCTGTTTCTATGTGTTGTGGGGAAGTAGCAGGGCTTACCCACTTTTCCAGGAAGTGGCACCTCAAGATAGCTATCTTTTTATGTATCAAATCTTGTGCATATCTTCTAGGTTTCAGATAAAATAAAATTTGGCACAGATGATACCAAAAACACTTTTACATTATGGCATCCCAAAATTGTATCTTCCAGTTGACTTTTCTTCCTTCTGCCTATTTTGTTTATGCTGTATATTTCTAATAAAGTTTCACTTCCTTTTCTAGTTTTGTTCAATAGTAACTTCTTGAGTATTTCATCTATGCAAGACACTATGGTAGATTCTCTATCAGTTGAAATCTTGTCCATTCCAAATACAGATCACATGCAAATGCCTTAAAGCTTGTGCTTCTGTGTGCTACTGGGTAGTGGTGATACATGTCCCTCTGAATGCCTTTGGTAGTGGGTTCTTCCCTTATGAAAATTTATTTGTTCCTATGTTTGCTTTTATTCCCACCATGATTAGTCTCCTTTTCTGTAAAATAAAAAACTTCATTTATAAGGGCAAGTCTCAAGTTTGCATCCATTCTTGCTTCCTGAAACATACTTTTTAATGTTGGTAACTGAAAAGAAACATGAAAGTATTTGTAGTATCAAAGGAAGTAAAAAAATTGTAGGACGTTAACTTCCTGTCTGTGTTCTTAATAGTAGAGGGGGACATCAGGTAACAAAACACTCTTTGTGTGGAACATCTTAGCAGAAATAACTTACCTCCTCCTTCCCTTCGTCTTCCTCTTATTCTTTATTCTCTTCCCATTCATTTTGTCTTTCTCTTCCTTCAATTCTTTGTTCCCTTCATCTTGTCCTTCCCAAGTTCTCTTCTCACTTTCTTTTCCCATTATTTATTTATGATCAAATTCAAACCTTTTCACATGCTTAGTCCTCATTTGAATGGGAAAATATGTGTGTTTATATGCAACACTTTTTGTTTTAAGTTGTTTCAGCAGGAAGGAAAACTTTTCTTTCACCTTTGCAATTTACCACCAAAACTCAAGTAAACAGAATGACGAAGTTTCTGAAATAAAGGGGAAACCCAAATATTTGATTATGTTTTCTATGAGCCTTCTTTCATTTATACACTATTGTAATGTAACCTGAGAGTTTGACTAGTCAACGACAAAAGATCTAGGAAAGTTTTTCTGTCTTTGAGCCTTTGTAGCAAACATACTTCCAAATGGAAACTGTGGTACTAAGGGAAAGTGAGATGAACTAGTTTTGCTAATGATATCCAATTCCATTGTTAGATTTGGATCACATGATATCTACAAGAACATGTATCATCAACTGGGCCTGCTGCTGTCATTCTGGCACTGAACTGGAGAACTCACCTGTGTCACCACCATCTTCTTCTCCTGCCCCAGGGAAGTTCTTCGGAGTTGCCCTGCCGAACATTTGCGACTATGGAGATATTCCTTTACCTCTCTACGTAAGGCTCATTTTCATAGTAAAATAATGGAAGGGGATTTGGCAAGCGAGAGTTCTGGGAGAGAAATCTTTCCCCATATGGATAAAGTGTAAAAACTCTTAGTTTTGTCTAAGGATCTGTATTAATAATAATTTGGAGTATGAAAATCTGATGTAGGACAGTGCCTGTGGCTCAGTGAGTAGAGCGCCTGCCCTTATACCGAAGTGGAGGGTTCAAACCCGGCCCGAGCCAAAAAATGGAAAAAAAGCTGTTGTAAATGTTGTAGGAGGCCACAACTCGTGGCTTAGAATGGTAATCCTAACACTCTGGGAGGGTTCGGCAGGTGGATTGATTGATTAAGGAGTTTGAGACCAGCCTCAGGAAGACTTAGAGCTTGTGTTTACTAAAAATTGAAAAACTGAGGCAAGAGGATTCCCTCAGCCTAGGAGTTTGATGTTGCTAAGAACTATGAAGCTGTAATACCCTACCGAGGGTGAGAAAGGGAGACTCTGTGTTCATAAAGAAAATCTTGGGCGGCGCCTATGGCTCAGTGAGTTGGGCGCCTGCCCCTAAATTCAAGGGTGGCAGGTTCGAACCCAGCCCTAGCCAAACTGCAACAACAGCAAAAAAAAATTGCCGGGCATTGTGGTTGTTGTAGTCCCAGCTGCCTGGGAGGCTGAGGCAAGAGAATCGCATAGGCCCAAGAGTTAGAGGTTGCTGTGAGCCGTGTGATGTCAAGGCACTCTACCCGAGGGCAGTACAGTGAGGCTCTGTCTCTACAAAAAAAAAAAAAAAAAAAAAAAAGAAAGAAAGAAAATATGATTTAAATACTGGAAATTCGTGAGGAAGATATAATACAAAAAGATAATCTAGTCAACTGACCACAAGAAAGAGTCACATAAACTTGCTTGTGTTAATGAGTTGACTCTGTAGACAGAGATGTTTCATTATCCCTCAGAAATCCTTTCATGAACTCTCATGGTTGTGAAAGTCTTCTATTATCACATTAGGAGCAGTGACTACTGAATCTTATTCTTAAGACTGAAGACATTTTTTTTTTTTCAATTTTTTTTTTTTTAATTTGGCTGGGGCTGGGTTTGAACCCACAACCTCCAGGCATATGGGACCGGCGCCCTACCCGCTGAGCCACAGGCGCCGCCCTAAGACTGAAGACATTTTTATTTGTATTTCAAGTGTCTAACCATAAAAGTACGGTCTCTCGAAATTATACTTTGAACACAAAATGGGTGAAATGAAAGCCCCTGAGTTTATATTCTCTGCAATGGATACATGAAGTGGATCACTGCTAAACACAACGGAGTGACCCGTGAGCACTGTGCTACACGAATGGCATGGCATGCCACATTGCACAGCTATGAGTGCTGGGCACTAGTCAAGCCACTAGGCGTTGGCTCTCACAAGACATTTAAGGGGCAGTTATTATCAGATCATCCTCCCTACATAAGAAATGTTCTGGAACCTCCAAACTTTACCCTAGGTTCCATAGTACATAACATAGAATAATTAGGTTTTGAATCTCATGGATTGCTTTTCTCCAAAGCCATTCTCTTCCTCCAGTACAAGTAGAAGACGGAAAGAAAACTAGAACACCTTTAAAATACTGTCAGCAATTTTTAAGAATACAACATTCTTGTTAACTGAGGTCTAATTGCTAAACAGTAGCTCCCCTGAATTTAATGTTCCCATCTAACTAAAATGTTGTACCTTTGGACCAAAAATCCCCCTAACCTCACTACCACTCTTACCCTGGTAACTACCATTCTGCTCTCAAAAGAAATTGAGTTTAATCCTTCTAGCCATCTGTCTGGATCTAGTCCTACAGTGCCTTTATCTTAGCACATCCCAGACTCTGGGGGCCAAAGATGGCATGTACCTGTCCCCTTGTTAATGAAGATGAAGTGCCTTTTTTTTTCTTTGTTTCCCCATAGGATGTTCTTTTTTTCCTCAACGTCAAGAGACCCCTGACGGCTGGCATATTCTGGGTCCCTGGTGACAGTGACTCCTGCAAAGACATTATTGAAAAACTGGATGCAGGAGTTGAAATTGATCTTGGGCGTGAAAATCCCTATGTCTTAGCATGTGTGCTAAAGGTAGGAAAAATCCTCTGTTTGTCACCCCCTGTGTAGCTCTGAAGCAGCATATTTCTTTTCTTTGTTACCTTATGAAAATTATTCTTGTCTGTAAAGACCTATAGCAAACTGAAAATCAAATATGTATGAAAAAAAATTTATCATAAAGGAATCTTAGACCTTAAAAGCCACCACAAATGATACGACATATCAAATATGCTTCTTAAATGTTCATCTCACAATAACCCATCTTTACTTCTGCTACTCCTACCCCACGTACAAAACACAATCTTATTCAAATCTAAAATAATCCAAACCCACTCACAGATGTTGCAAAAACCAACACCTTGCTTATGATGATGTCTCCACTATCGCACTCTCTTCCTGGTGAAGGTAAAGATTTCAAAATTAATCTTGGGTGAAACTTTTTTTTTTTTTTTTGTAGAGACAGAGTCTCACTGTACCGAACTCAGGTAGAGTGCCGTGGCATCACACGGCTCACAGCAACCTTTAACTCTTGGGCTTACCCGATTCTCTTGCCTCAGCCTCCCCAGCAGCTGGGAATACAGGCGCCCGCCACAACACCCGGCTATTTTTTTGTTGCAGTTTGGCCGGGGCTGGGTTTGAACCCGCCACCCTCGTCATATGGGGCTGGCGCCCTGCTCACTGAGCCACAGGCGCCGGGGGCTGGGTTTGAACCCGCCACCCTCGTCATATGGGGCCGGCGCCCTGCTCACTGAGCCACAGGCGCCGCCCTTGGGTGAAACTTTTGATAATAGATACAGAATTGTACCTTAATACAGAAATATTCTTCTACCAACACAAGCCAAAAATTGCTGAGATCACTGACAATTTCTTTCATGTACATAGTTATCATGCAAATATCTTCTTCATACTTTCTCCCCTGTTTCTTTTTCCCTTGACTGCTGAGTCAGAATGTTTTGAACATTTGGGTTTTCTTTTACCTTTATGACATTTCGTATTCTATATGGTTCTTTTGCTTCAATCATAATTAGTGAAAACTTTATAACCTCATAATTAGAGTTGGGACTTAATCATTCTGCCCCACAATCTCAGAAGTGCCATATATTTATTTCTTGGTTTATTTTTAATTTATTTTTATTTTTTATTGTTAAATCATAGCTGTGTACGTTAATGTGATCATGGGACACCATACACTGGTTTTATAGACCATTTGACATGTTTTCATGACACTGGTTAACATAGTCTTCCTGGCATTTTTTTAGTTATTGTGTTAAGACATTTATATTCTTCATTTTCTAAGTTTCAGATGTACCCTTGAAATAGGTGTAATCCCACCAATCACCCTCCCTCCACAAATCCTTCCCTTCCCATCCCTCTCTCTTTACCTTCCATATATTCTGAGTCTATAACTGGGTTATAGCTTTCATATGAAAGACATAAATTAGTTTCATAGTAGGGCTAAGTACATTGGATACTTTTTCTTCCATTCTTGAGATACTTTACTAAGAAGAATATGTTCCAGCTCCATCCATGTAAACATGACAAAGGTAAAGTCTCCATCTTTCTTTAAGGCTGCATAATATTCCATGGTGTACATATACCACAATTTATTAATCCATTCGTGGATCGATGGGCACTTGGGCTTTTTCCATGACTTAGCAATTATGAATTGGGCTGCAATAAACATTCTAGTATAGATATCTTTGTTATGATGTGATTTTTGGTCTTCTGGGTATATGCCTGGTAGAGGAATTAAATGATTGAATGGCAGATCTATTTTTAGATCTCTAAGTGTTCTCCAAATATCTTTCCAAAAGGAATGTATTAATTTGCACTCCCACCAGGAATGCAGAAGTGTTCCCTTTCTCCACATCCATGCCCACATCTCTGGTCTTGGGATTTTGTGATATGGGATAATCTTACTGGAGTTAGATGATATCTCAAAGTAGTTTTGATTTGCATTTTTCTGATGATTAAGGATGACAAGCATTTTTTCATATGTCTGTAGGCTGTGTGCCTGTCTTCTTCAGAGAAGTTTCTCTTCAAGTCCCTTGCCAGGCCTGTGATGGGATCACTTGTTCTTTTCTTGCTTATACGTTTGAGTTCTCTGTGGATTCTGGTTATTAAACCTTTGTAGAAAACATAACAAGCAAATATCTTCTCCTATTCTGAGGGCTGTCTGCTTGCTTTACTTACTGTGTTCTTGGCTGTGCAGAAGCTTTTTAGTTTGATCAGGTCCCAGTAGTGTATTTCCATATCTTCTTCAAATGCCCGGGGTGTCCTCCTCATAAAATACTCACCCAGACTGATTTCTTCAAAAGTTTTCCCTGCACTCTCTTCTAGTATTTTTATAGTTTCATGTCTTAAGTTTTAATCTTTAATCCAGTGAGAGTCTGTCTTAGTTAATGGTGAAAGGTGTGGGTCCAGTTTCAGTCTTCTACAGGTTGCCAGCTAGTTCACCCAGCACCATTTGTTAAACAGGGAATTTTTTCCCCACTAAATGTTTTTAATTGGATTTTCAAAGATCAAATAATGCTAAGTAGCTGGGTTCATCTCTTGGTTCTCTATTCTGTTCCATACATTTACCTCTCTGTTTTTGTGCCAGTTCCATGCTGTTTTGATCACTATCGATTTATAGTATAGTCTGAGGTTCGGTAGCATGAGTCCTCATGCTTTGTTTTTATTTCTGATTAACGTCTTGGCTATTCGAGGTTTTTTTCTGATTCCATATAAAATTAAGTATTATTTTTTTCAAGGTCTTTAAAGTATGATAATGTAGCTTTAATTGGGATTGCATTAAAATTGTATATTGCTTTGGGTAGTATGGACATTTTAACAATGTTGATTCTTCCCAGCCAGGAGCCTGGTATGTTTTTCCATTTGTTAACATTTTCGGCTATTTCTTTTCTTAGAGTTTCATAGTTCTCTTTATAGAGATCTTTCACGTCCTTTGTTAGATAAACTCCCAAATATTTCATCTTCTTTGGCACTACTGTGAATGGAATAGAGTACTTAACTGTTTTTTCATCTTGACTATTGTTGGTATATATAAAGGCTACTGATTTATGAATGTTAATTTTGTAATCTGAGACACTCCTGTATTCCTTCATTTTTTCTAAGAGTTTTATAGTAGAATCCTGGTGTTTTCCATATAGACAATCATATCATCTGCAAAGAGAGAATGTTTGATCTCTTCTGACCTTATATGGATACCCTTGATTGCCTTTTCTTCCTTAATTGCAATGGTTAAACTTCCATTACAATGTTAAAGAGCAATGGAGACAATGGGTAGCCTTGTCTGGTTCCTGATCTGAGTGGAAATGATTTCAATTTAACTCCATTCAATACGATATTGGCTGTGTGTATGCTGTAGATGGCCTGTATCAGTTTAAGAAATGTCCCTGCTATATTAATTTTCTTTTATTTATTTATTTATTTATTTTTATTAAACCATAGCTGTGTACGTTAGTGTGATCATGGGGCACCATACACTTGGTTCATAGATCATTTGACACATTTTCATCACATTAGTTAACATAGCTTTTGTAGCATTTTCTTAGTTATTTTGCTAAGAAAATGGACCTTTACATTCCACATTTACTAGGATTTACATATACCCCTGTAAGATGCACAGCAGGTGTAATCCCATTAATGCCCCTCCTTCCCCCTCCCTCCCCTCCCTTTCCCCTTTCTAATTTTCTTAAGTGTTCTGATCATGAAGGAATGCTGGATATTATCTAAAGCTTTTCTGCATCAATTGAGAGAATTATATGTTCTTTGTTTTTTAATTTGTTTAATGTGCTGAATTATACTTATAGTTTTACGTATATTGAACCATCCTTGAGACCCTGGGAGAAAAGCAAATTGATCATGATGTATAATTTGTTAGATGTGTTGCTGGATTCTGTTTGTTAGGATCTTGTTGAATATTTTTGCATCTATATTTATTAGTGATATTGGTGTATAATTTTCTTTTCTTGTTGGGTCTTCTTCTGGCTTGGGGATCAGGGTGATGTTTGCTTCATAGAACGTGTTGGGTAGTCTTCATTCTTTTTCTATATTTTGGAACAGGATGAGTAATATAGATACTACTTCCTCTTTAAAGGTTTGGTAGAATTTTGATGTGAAGCCATTTGGGCCCGGGCTTTTCATTTTAGGGAGATGTTGTATGGTTGATGCTATTTCAGAACTTGATATAGGGCTGTTCAACATTTCCACTTCATTCTGGCTAAATTGTGCAAGGTGAGGTGCTTCCAAGTATTTTTCAATTTGCTTCAGATTTTCATATTTCTGAGAATAAAGTTTCTTGTAATATTCATTAAGGATTTTTTGAATTTCTGAGGAGTCTATGGTTATTTCCTCTTAGTCATTTCTGATTAATGAAATTAGAGATTTTACTCTTTTCTTCCTGGTTAGGTTAGTCAAAGGTTTATCTGTTTTATTGACATTTTCAAAAAAACAACATTTTGATTTATTGATCTGTTGTATAATTCTTTTTTTTTTTCAATTTCATTTAATTCTGCTCTAATTTTGGTTATTTCTTTTCTTCTATTGGGTCTTGGGTTGGAATGTTCTTCCTTTTCCAGTTACTTGAGATGTCTCATTAAGTTGTTAACTTCCTCTCTTTTCATCCTCTTGGGGAAAGCTCGCAGTGCTATAAATTTCCCTCTTAGGACTGCCTTTGCAGCATTCCAGAGGTTCTGATAATTTGTGTCTTCATTGTCGTTTGTTTTTAAAATTTCTGGTTATCCTTCTTAATCTCATCTATGACCCAGCTATCATTCAGCATAAGGTTATTTAACTTCCATTGTTTTGTTTGAATATGCAGATTCCTGCTGTTACTGAGTTCAACTGTTATTCCATGGTGGTCTGAGAAGATGCAAAGAATAATTTCTATTCCTCTAAATTTACTGAGGTTAGACTTGTGACCTAAGATGTGATCGATTTTGGAGTATGTCCTGTGGGCTGATGAGAAGTATGTGTATTCAGTTTTGTTGTGATGAAATATTCTGTAGATGTCTGCTAAATCCAAATGTTGGTTAGGTTTAATTTTAAAATTTCTTTGCTCAGCTTCTTATTGAAGGATCTATCCAACAATGTCAAAAGAGTGTTGAAATCTCTGACATTATGGAGCTGGAGGAAATCAAGTTGCTCATGTCTGTTAGTGTTTCACTTATAAGTTGAGGCGCATTCTGGTTGGGTGCTTAAATATTAATAATTGAAATCTCATCATATTGAGTATTACCCTTAACAAATATGAAGTGACCATTCTTATCCTTCCTTACATTTGTTGCTTTAAAGCCTATTGTATCTGCTAATAGAATTGCAACACCTGCTTTTTTCTGATTACCATTTGCCTGAAATATGGACGACCATCATTTCACCCTGAGTCTATATTTATCTTTTAAGGTAAGATGTGATTCTTGTATGCAGCAAATATCTGGCCTGAGTTTTTCTATCCAGTCAGCCAACCTTTGCCTCTTTAGAGGACAGTTTAAGCCATTCACATTAATGGAGAATATTGATAAGTCTGGCAAAATTTTGGGTATTGAGTTTTTCAAAAGTCCAGTAGACATTTTTAATTCTTTCACCACTGTGGAAGTTGGAGTTTGATCAAAAGTTTCTGAATGAGTTTACTTTCATGGTACAGGATTGGGCTTTTCATTATGGAGGATAGTTCTGGGAATATCCTGAAGAGTTGCTTTGGTTATGGCAAATTTCTTCAACATGTGAATGTCATTAAAGTATTTATTTTCTCCATAATAAATGAAACTCAGTTTACCTGGATATCGGATTTGGCATTGAAAGTTTGTTTGCTTTATAAGATTAAAAGTTGATCATGTATTTATTTTTTGAAAACCTAGACCTAAAATCAGCTTTTAGCACAGCTTCTCTCCCTGGCAATAGCTTCTACAGGACTTTCTTAGGCCTTCATCTCCCAAAGGATTGGAATCAACCAGAGCCAGTGGTAGAGACCAGCCCTCAGCCTGAATCTCAGGGAAACATGATGACAATGAATCTTGCCTACATCTAGTTCAGCAGAGTGGCCCTCTTGTTAGACAATCTTACTTCATGACTTTACGATCAATCACATTTCTTCATACATGGGCCATGTCTCTTCTTCAACAAATCCTGATTTAGACATTTTCAAATAAATATCACTCAAAAAAATGGAGAACTTGATTTATTGTCATATATTCAGTTTTGCAAAGGGTTTGTACTTATTCTTCCATCCTGGAATATAATACAGACATACATGGTCCTTTAAGCAAATTATATACGTCAAAGATATGTATATTGTGCATGTACATTGGCATAATAAATGTTCTTCATGAAATTAGGTTTTCTTCCATCTCTTTTTTTAAGAAAATCAGGCTGTCTCAAACTATCTTCTCAGCATACTGTTTTTCATAAAAATACACTTCTTAAAATGTACTAAATTGCTGAGGCTATTGCAAAGAACAATGGTATTTTAAGTGCTAAATTGTGATTCGAATGACAAGAATATTATTTTTTTTAAAAGGGCAAAAACAAAGAATCATAATGATTGAAGAATCTGGTTAAATGGATTTTGGGTAATTGAAGTTTTATTGTACAACTGCGTTTTACACCCATTTTCTCTAAGTGGTTGTGAAAAGGGACATATTTTTCACCACAACTTTGTAAACTTCTGTTTTCTTATTTTTAAGTCTGTTTTGAAATGGTACTTAAGTATTCTTTTAATTTTTCACTCATGTTTTTTTTTCATTAAGTCATTTGTACACAAATCATGAATACAATTTTGTGATGATGGGATTCAATGTCTTGATTATCTGTAGAAATTTGAGTGCTTACATGCGACTAATTAACATAGTCTTCTGGTTTTACTGAAATAGAAGTATAATTCTTCCCAGTGTGATTGGACAAAAATTGCTTGAAATTTGCTAACTTGGATACATCTGACTTTTCAGGAGACATTTATCTTTAGTCCTGTGAAATCTCAGCTCAAATGAATTGTGAAATTCTTCTGAGGCCTAGGTTCTGCTTTGAAAGACAAGAGATGTTTAGTCATGTGCTGGGGGTTCGTGACTGCAATTCAGAACCTATCCTATGTTGTTATTCCAACTGTGGCAGAGTTAGTTAAGATGGTTCCAAGTTATTTTCATTCAAGTATAGTTGTAATATTTAATGTTGTTCTTCAAGAGCAATCATGAGTATGTTCTCTATGGAGGTTTTTAAAAGAATTGCCCTATTTTGAAATCACAAATTTTCCTCTTCTCTATCTGACTTTTAAAATGGGTGCAATAGTTCAAATTAGTTTGGAATTAGAAAACTCAATAGCCTAACCCCCAAATGGTTAGCTTTTGTGACAATAAGCCTGAATCACAATCATCCAGGCACATGTCTAGTGGAAGATACGATAGAACAGGCAATGCCTTGGAATCAATCTATTTTTTTTCTTATTACTTCTCTGACAAGAATAAAAGTATAATACTACAGTGACATGAGGACATTGATGTTTTTTGAAATACCTTAGATTCTCACTTGATGTTGAGTGCCTTCTCTTGTCCTTTAATGGCACCTTTAATAGCGGGTGTCAGTTAAAAGGAGTGGGCTAGTCTTTATAGGCAGTGAGAGGAATCAGAACTCCTTTTAATATGTCTGAATTTCTAACCAGTCATCATTGCCATTCCGGCAACAACCCTGTTGCCTGCATAAGAATGAAGGCTTACAGGAAATGTGATAGGCTGACAAAATACATGTACTAACAAGTCAACAGGATGGAAATTTTGGAGGCAACAGGGGATAATAATATTATAAAAACTACACCATTCCTTTCTCTTGACTGTTGGGAACCAAGAGTACCACAATGGGGCAAATGCTAAGAGTGAGAATCCTGGAAGGAAAGACACTCTGATAATAACTCTGAATAGTGGGAGAATGGAACAGACAAGTCTCCAGGGTCTTTATGTAGTTCAAAAGTGTCATCACTTGCTGCAATAGAGACCTCCCTAGACTAGGAAAAAGAGAGGGCCTCATGTCAAGAGCTACTGCTATGATGGAAGAGTCTTCCCCAGATGATGGAAAAAAGAGGGACCCAAAGTCTGGTGAGGATGAGGCATCAACGAGCTAGGGAGATGCAGAAGAATTAGAATTAGCTAGGAAAAATACACTGGGTGGGGACAGAAGTATGAACAAGGTCGCCACAAAGAGATAAAACAAGTAGTCACAGCCACACACCATTTGGAGGACTACTCTGGAGGGGCAGCACTACCAAGCGAAATAGCAATAATACGGATGAAGAGACCAGTGATTGCCAGGTCAAAGGCACACCAAGTGGTGAGGGTTGTAGGACACATAATTGCAAGTAGGTAAAGAAGGAGATCTCAGAAGGAGCAAAGTCTTGAAGGATCCCTTGAATGAAAAGATCTGCAATCCACTCACAAATGTCTCCAAGACTGTTTGTTTCAGGCCGAGACCAATTTTCCCATGAACCCTGAACAAATGACATAAAACAACAAGACAGACAAGGGCCTGACATGAACTATGTCTATTAGTCCACACTTACTTTCACATTTCTGTACGCTCAGAACCAATACACACACTCATACACCACTCAACAGACTCAGAGGTTGATCAGACCCCCCACTTCCACCCAAATTGTAGGAACCCCAGATGGATCTTACCTTGTCTTAGACGTCTGCCTGTATAGGTGCCCGTTCCTGCATGCCAGTTCCTCCCTGTGTTTGACTCCCTGAAGACTCATCAAGGGGACCTGGAGGATTAGCAGAAACCACCAGGTGCATCTGAACTCTCCCTCCCAAGGTGGTCTCATCCATCTCCACCAGTCATCTTAACTAGATTCTCTGAGGCTGTTTTCTAAACTTGTTAGAGAAAAGGCTCAAAAGCACCTGTGAATGAATAGGGGGGCATCCTACATTAAAAGCTCATCACTCAAGTTCACAAAGGGTCCTAAGGTGTTCCTTGGAGAACTCTGTCTGTGGAAAAATATCCTTCAAATGTTTGAAAAGACAGCTTAGGGTTGAGTCTTGTTTTGGTGATGAAAACACTATGTTGTAAAAAAGCAAAAGTACAAACTAAAATATATTAACTAAATGCATAAGACGTAAATGGAACAGGAATGAACTAAAATATGTAATTTTGTCTAACTGTGTTTAGGGGTCCCCATCAGCATTCCAGTTTTATGTGGGAGCCCCCAATGGGCCAATAGCTCAGTAACCCATGGTTCCTGCTTCTGACAGGCCCAAAGCCTGGGAGTATGAGGTTACTGTCACACAGGTTTACAGGACCAACCTCAGGCATCATTCTTGAGGATAGAAATCAAAGTCCCTTTTCACCTGCCCTCTGAACCCCAATTTCCCCGTGGACTGAGGCCACAGCAATGATGTCTCAGCAGCAGAAATGTCTTGCTGTCTCTGGCTGGGCGAAAACTCGACACTGGTTTTTCTTCCAGCATTTTGAGGGGTGGGATGCTCTACTGACACACGCTTCTGACAGTCTCTGACAGGCCAATAGCCCAGCAACCTGGGGTTCCTGTCCACAGCTCGATCTCCTTTGGCTTTCCCTCAGAGGTTCTTAAAGGCCCTACACAACTCACAACAAACAAATACAACAAAAAGTTATATATTATCACAGTGGTCTACAAGAACAAATAAGCACAACAAGAAATGTACACAACAAGTTGTTACACTCATGTTTGCAGACACTAGGCAGATATGGGTGTTTAAATTTCTTCCCTCCGGAGGTGGACTTTGGCAGAATTTATGAGTGATTGTCAGCTTTTCTCCTGAGGGCACTGGGTACTATAGGGTCCCTGGAAAGCCCCCAGGGGGCTTCTAATGAAAGCTCACCCTGGAGGCTGCCTGAGTATCGGCAGTGTCAGTGTCTGGAGAACCTCCCTGGAATCTCTATAATGTTATGTCCAGGAGTCCCCTCAAAGACCACACCACCAGACAAGTCAAATTAAAGAGGAAAACTTTTATTGAAGAGCCGGCTGGCAACTGCCCCATTGTCTTAAAATGAAGTTTCTGAGTGCAACCCTGAATTGAGTGAGGCTCTGAATTTTAGAAGGCAAAACTTTTCCAGGGGTCAAGCATGCATAATTCCAGAAGCGAAAGCAACAGAGAGTGAGGTGTGTTAGTCAGTTTATTAGGCTATGATCACAAGAGCACTTAGTAATTCATTTTCACAAAAAAATACAATCTACAATCTCCTAAGGTAATGTAGGGAGGGGGACTCGCAGGTGAGAGTCAGAAACAACATGATCATAAAAAGGGATAATCACCAAGGATATAATCACCAGTGTAGTTAGTAACTTACATCACTAACAATTTTAGAAGAGTGCATTCATAGTTATACAACGGAGGGACACGGAAGAGGAACCGGTTTTGAAGCTAATGGAACATAACAGAAAAAGAGTAAACAGTAAAGTGGAGTCAAACTTGCTCTTTTAACATTCCCATATCATATACTGATGGCATGAAGACCACCTTAACACCAGAACATAGGATGTCGTACAAGTCTGCTAAAATGTGTACACAGAGGAAGTTCCACCCAAATAGAGTCCTTTAGCTTTCCCACAGTTATTCTGACTTTAGTTATTCCTACGGGTTTATTTGGAAAAAAAAAATCAAAGCATTCATTTCTTTGTTGAAAAGTCAGTGGTGAATTGGCACAGAATTCTGTGTAGTTCGTGGAAGGGAGGACTTCACTAAACTTTGAAACAAGTTATATTCTTTCTGGCTTCTCTGGCATATACTTGATATGAGAATAATGCCTTAACACATTTGTTTTTCCTCTGTGTAAGGATTTTCTAAAAAACATTCCGGAAAGCATTTTTACAAAAAGGCTCTACCACGAGTGGCTGTCCGTAATGGAGAAAAGCAGCGACAGACAGAAAATTGAAAAAATTAAAAGGTAATTATTTTAACATTTATGTCTCAAAAATTAATTTTATACCTTACATTTTATAATTTGTCTACTAAAACTCAAAGTTATATTCATGGGCAGCAGGTTAGAAGGCTTCTATTAGCTTGTCACTGTCATTGTTTTCTCACTAATCCTATAAGCATGAAATGCTTGAACATTGTGCCCCTTCTGTGTACCTGACTTTTAATGAATAAAAAGAGCTATTATTCATTAATTCACTAGCTGTTATGTGGGTCACTATGAAATTTTTAGAGACACAAAAATGAAGAAATGTAAAATCTCTACAGACATGATCAAATGGAACCCTGCCAGAAACCCCAGTAAGACTTGCAAATTGAAACTTGCATGGGGAGTCAACTGTGGTTTTTGGAAGTGAATTAATGCAGCATAACACAGGCTACAATTTATGATCTTAATTTTGCTAAATATCAAAGTAATTAAACATCTCTATTAATTCTTGAACTGAAGTCATAGAGAGAAAATGACTTATTTCCTCTTCTCAAGAAATTCAGTTTGGGAAAGATAGATAAACCAAGAAATTACTGTCAGTGCAGTATAATCTGTCCTATAAAAGAGATATTTAGAGAATATTGTGGGAACAAAGCAGAGAATCACTCAGCTCAGCTTCTTGAGTCATGCCAGTAAAAAAGGGAGATGTACAGTGTCAGTATGATCACAAAAAGTAAATTGTTTCTTCTCGTGCCAAGGGAAATTTTGGGACCAATTCGATAGTCCTTTCTTGGATATATCCAACATGATAAGAGAATAGAAAAGAAATGTTTATTTACTCTGACTAAAGAGTGTGCGTTCTGTGAAAATTCAGGACACTCATTATCATTTACGTGCATGTTATTGTTTAGTATAGATATTTTTCCTTGAACATCTTTTAAATATGAATTATATGCATACTTTTGGGGATTGCTGGAACATAGTACAGATATTGAAGATACCAGAAACTAAGCCATGTGGCATAATCATAACTCCACTTCCATTAGGGTTTGGTGTAAGCCATTTAGATAGCATCAAATTCTACATATTTGTTTGGTCATTGTTCACAATATCATTTATCCATATTTATAATACACATATCATTCATATATGTATTTATCCTATGTACCATTAAAAGATAAATATTTTTTAAAAGGCTATGTTGGCTCAGACCCTGTAGCTCAGAGGCCAGAATGATGGCCACATACACCGGGACTGGCAAGTTCAAACCTGGCCTGTCCCAAACAACAATAACAACAACAACAACAAAAATAGCCCAGCATTGTGTTGAGTGCCTGAGGAGCTTCTTGGGAGTCTGAGGCAAGAGAATTGCTTAAGATCAAGGCTGTGCATTTGCTGTGACCTGTGATGCTACAGCACTCTACTAAGGGAGACATAGTGAGACTCTGTCTCAAAATAAATAAATAAATACATACATACACAAATAAAATAAAGTGAGATAAAATAAAATACTATGTCTCTCATGAAAATATGAAATAAATGCATATCAATGCTTTTAGTTAAATTAATAATTAATAAGGAAATCAGTAAGATACTGTAGCCATCTTTATAGATTGCACATTATGAAACCTTACGTATTTGAACCAAATTGAACCAGAAATACTGAAATAAATTTACAAAATGATGCAAATATCCCCCTTTCTACCAGAGCAAGGGTTCAGAGAAATCTGTTGACTCTCTACCAGACAGAGTTTTCAATTCTTTTGCCATGTTTTATGTACACTGCTAACAGTTATCTTCAACTGACAGAGATATAAACAGTCCTGGTTGTGAAAAGGCTTAAGGATCCCATAGTATCCCCAAAGCGTTTACTAGATGCCTTATTTTATATAGAATACACCCAGTAATCTTTTGGTCCATTTGAAAGTCCTGCATAATTCCTCCTCAGAGGAATTATACTTCTTTTCAGACTATTATGCTGAAGAAAGTCTTTTCTGTGATTTGTACAACAGGAGTCAGACATGCTTGTTTTCCTCAGGTTGCAGATTCTTTTATTAAAAAAGCAACAATCGTGAATATCAGCTTGTCCATGTTTTCTGAGTAGGAGTAATACAATATTTTGGTAAATAATCAGGTAAACACAACTGTAGCCCAGAATGAAAGAGGGAAGAGGAGAGTGAGGAGAAGGAAGGGAAGAGGACGTGTGGAGGGTGGGTAATTGGTGGAACTTCACCTAGGGTGTATATTGCAAGGGTACATGTCAATCAATTAAGAGTAGAGTATAAATGTCTTAACACTATCATTAAGAAAGTGAGGTGACGGTTATGTTAACCAGTTTAATGTAAGCATCTAAATTGTACACAAAATCAGCACATTGTACCCCATAAATGCATTAATGTACCCAGTTATGATTTAATAAAAAAAATTGTTAAGAAATGAAAAGAGAGAGAAAAAGAAAAGAAAAAAAGAATCTCTTAGCAATTACCAAATGAGAATAGTGGAAAAGAAAGTAATGAAAACGTGACACATATGTAAAAAGTAATAGAAAGGAGGTAAGATTTGGCTCGGCGTCCTGTTGCACAGTGGTTATGTTGCCAGACACACGCACTGAAAGATCCAGGTTTGAACACGGCTTGGGCCAGCTAAACAATGGCGAAACACCTGCCACAAAAAAGAAAAAATGGCTGGGCATTGTGGCAGGTGGCTGTAGTCCCAGCTGCTTAAAGGGCTGGACAAAGAGAGTAGCTTGAGCCCAAGAGTTTGAGGTTGCTGTGACAACTGACAACTGATACTGCAACACTCTACCCAGGGTGACATAGTGAGGCTCCTTCTCAAAAAAAAAAAAAAAAGAAAAAGAAAAAAAGGAATGAGGCAATATTTGGAACAAAATCAACCACAGAAGATGGTGGAGCAGACAATGAACTCTCAGAATGGACCGGGTGGTCTTTACAGCTGGGATTTGGTTCTTCACCTAGAGACAGCATTTCTGTGTTGCCAGTTAAAAATAAAGGAGTAATTTAAAATTAATTACTGTTTAATTTCATCAGAAAGATTTTGGTGGGTTGTGGTTGAGAGTAATCTAAATGTTGCAAGATTTACCTAAGCTTCAACATATTAGCTAGTTTCAGGAAAGTATTTCATGAAGGGTATTCGTTTTTAAATGATACTTATCTGAATTCTACTAAGTTTTCATTGTGTTGTGAAGACAGTGTATAAATATGCCCCCCCAAAAAAAAATCTCCAGCATTTCTTTTCTCATTGTCTCCCTGCAGTTCTCACTTCATTGGGTTCCACATTAACTGAAACTTGGGTATCTGAGCTGGGTTCCTATTTGCCTTGTACCTCATGCAAAGTTAGTGTTGCCTGCCTTTACAAGATTGAAATAAATTGCCTTGCTTACCGAGTGCATTTTTCTGTATTTAGGCTATTAGACCAGCTACCAAGAGCAAACGTTGTGCTCTTACGGTACGTGTTCCTGGTGTTAAGTAATATCGCTGAACTCTCCGCGGCAAATGAAATGGATGCTTTACACTTAGGGGTGTGTATGGCTCCAAGTATTATATGGCATCCTTCTGCAAGCAGAGAAGAAATGGCCTCTGCAGAAAAGGTAATGAAGTTTTTGTATTATACTTGCTGGGGAACTGAATCACCATTAGTAAAGGAAATGGAAGGTATTTATTCTGAAAGACAATGTCTTATAGAAGTTAAATAGAATACACTTTCTTAAATTTCAGTTTACTATATAAAATGCAATTTATCAACATGTTATATGAAAATAAATGCTTCTTTTTATACGTAAATCAGCTTGTGGAATTTGTGATTAAAAACTGCCGCAACATCTTTGGAGGACACGTCACTGCCCTGTTTGGAGAGTCATCCGGAATATAAAATACTCAGGATAAACCCTCAGGTACTGTCAATAATTGGGTTGCTTTTTGTGAAAAATTGACTCATGTCTCTGAAGATGCTGGCACAGCTGTTTTCTTCAAAGCCATGCAAGCTGAAGGAAAGCAAGCCTGGTATGTGGCTCAACAGAGCCCTGAGTTTCCCATCATTTCTTAGAAGGCTTGCTAACAGGTCAGGGTATTTTACAGGATGGTAGGGTTAAATAAGGTGTGTGATAAGTTCCTAGCTTTCATAAGTTATCAGAGGCAGCATGTTACAGTAGAGTTCTGTGACATCACAGCTCACAGCAATCTCCCACTCCTGGGCTTAGGTGATTCTCTTGTCTCAGCCTTCCAAGTAGCTTGGACTACAGATGCCCACCACAATGGCCAGCTAAGGAAGTCTAATATATTTAGTATATATTGTTGAAACTGGAATAGAAATCTCAGAAGTAGTAGAGGCTGGACTGATGTTCTTATTTTTCTTTTTTCCGCTCCCTGATTCTTGAGACACTTCTAGAATTTTACTGTGCTATGAGATCATTTGACAACAACTTGCATTATTAGCAGATAGGCAGATGTTAAAATCAAAGACAAAAGAAACCTCCAGGTTACGAATTCCTATATCACTAGCTGCTAGTTATGTTATCTTTGGCCAATTGTTCTATGCCACTGAGCATCAATATCTTAACCTAAAAAATGTGGATGAAAGTTTCTTTATGATTACTGTAAATATGAAATGAGGTAATGGATATTATAGAAACTTGAGCAAAAGAACTGATGGACTTAGTCAATGGATTTCCCAAGAGTAAGCTATGTTTAACATCCAGCAACCCATGTTAGAAGGTATATTCTTATGCAGAACTAGGTATATGGAATTATTTTTTTACTTTTATTTTGTTATTACCACTTAGTCTAATGACATTTTCATTGTTTGGGAAAATTTAGCATAGAGAAAGACCATTTATCAGGACCTAAGATAAATCTAGTACACCTCAACAGGCATTTCCCATTTTAACACCTGTGGTAATATTGTAATAGTTTCTTTATTGGCAGTAGGAATTGAAATACATTACCTGAAATGACAATAAAACTAAGCATTATAGTTCATTTCTAAGGAAATATGTGTTTATTCGTGCTAAGTACGAGTGTTAATCCTGTTTGATTTTTTGACAGATACATCTAGCTTTCCAGAGAGCAATACTTCCTCATGTGAGAGCTTGAAGAAAAAAGCGACTGTGCTGCTGGCCCACAGTGTGATGAATCAAAGAAAATGGTCCAATTGAATTGAAGCATTGACTCGCTTATAATGTTTCTGGACTCTGGCCTTGATTCCCTTGAATTCTAAATGAGCTTCAGAGCCTCCTGTATGACTTTTAGTTTAGGTGGACCAACCTCCTAAAGACAAGCTGATGGATGTAACAATGTGCAGAGATATTCCACCACAGAATCCTGCCAAGATTCTGTCTGGCACTTGTCCACAGCTGCATCATATGTTAAAAAAAAAAATAGAAAATGCTGTAAGCTGTCCTGTATAAGCTCCACCTGATCTACAAGGCTAATTCTATCACATTAACAGCTGTGGCTCACCTGTAGCCCTAGCTACTTGGGAGCTGATTTCCCAGCAGAAACTTTGTAGGACAGATGAAGAGTTCCTATCTTGAATGCACTTCAACAAATTTCTGACAGTGCAGCATTCTTTAACCTGCAAACTACAGTTTGTATTTGATGGAGGAATCAAATCTTCTCCTGACATGCAAAAAAAAGTAAAGCTGAATAGCTCCTATCTTGAGAAAATACATCTAACTTCCATGAAGAAATAAAGACAGAGGATAAAAAGTTGGAAAAGTTTGAAACTAAGCATGAAAGTGCACAATCAAAGTCAGGCCATTCAACACAATGAGGAGGAGGAAGAGGAGGATGAGGAAGAGGAGGACGAGGAAGAGGAGGAAGCAGAGGAGGAGAAGGAGGAGTCCAAACCAAGAGTGAAAATGATACTGCTAATGTTTTTAATCTCAGATTGATTATTCAGTATGAATTACTAAAAAATTAATAAATGGTTCACCAAGTTGATTATTGGGGAGGATTAAAAAGTTTAGATAAAAGAATGCAATGAAAAAGATCTGAATTTCTAGCCAAAAATTCATGGCTCTTCCATCATGAAAAAGCACCAGTTCACGCAGCACTGTCTGTGAGGGAGTTAAGAGCAAGCAACATCATTTTCACTCTTGGTTTGGACTCCTCCTTCTCCTTCTCCTCTTCCTCCTCCTCTTCTTCTTCCTCCTCCTCCTCTTCACCCTCCTCTTCCTTCTTCTCCTCCACCTCTTCCTTTCCCTCATCTTTTTCCTCCTCCTCATCTTCTTCATCCTCCTTGTCCTCCTCTTCCTCTTCCTCCTTCTCCTCCTCCTCTTCTTCCTCCTCTTCCTACTCCTCCTCTTCCTCCTCGTGTTCCTCCTCTTCCTCCTCCTCTCCCTCTTCCTATTCCTCCTCTTCCTTTTCCTCTTCCTCTGCCTCTTACTCTTCCTCATATTCCTCCTCTTTCTCTTCTTCCTCCACTTCCTGCTCATTCACTGGGTAAAAGTTTAGAAAACAATATTATTTTATACTATTGTAAATCCTAAGAACCTGGAAGTTGTAGCTCTCATTGCAGATACCAGTGACTTTAAAGCAGCAAAAGTAAAATTAGACATATTATAATTGTTCTGAAAACCATGTTTGCAAACAATCCAGGTTTGGGGTTGTTTTATCACTGCTTAAAAAAAAAAAGAAATACCAATACAAGCCTGAAACTAAGCATCAAAGTGCACAACGGAAGTCAGGCAATTCTCCACAAGAAGAGGAGGATGCAGAGGAGAACAAGGAGGATGACCATAAGGAGGAGGAGGAGCTGAAATGAGCAGGAAAGAGTGGAAGAAAGAAGAGCAGGAGTGAAATTGGAGGAGGTAGATTAGGAGGAGGAAAAAAAGAAAGAAGAGGAGGAAGAGAAGGTGAAGGAGGAGAAAGAGGAGGAGGAGGAAAAGGAGGAGAAGGAGGAGGTAAAAGATACGGAGGAGGAAGAGGAGGAGGAGAAGGAGGAAGAGGAGGAGGAGAAGAAGGAAGAGGAAGATGTAGAGAAGGAGGAGCAGGAAGAGGAGGAGGAGGAAGAAGAATAGGAGGAGGAAGAAGAGGAGGAGGACGAGGAGAAGGAGAAGGAGGAGTCCAAACCAAGAGTGAAAATGATGTTGCTTGCTCTTAACTCCCTCACAGACAGTGCTGTGTGAACTGGTGCTTTTTCATGATGGAAGAGCCATGACTTTTTGGCTAAAAATTCAGATCTTTTTCATTGCATTCTTTTATCTAAACTTTTTAAACCTCCCCAATAATCAACTTGGTGAACCATTTATTAATTTTTTAGTAATTCATACTGAATAATCAATCTGAGATTAAAAACATTAGCAGTATCATTTTCACTCTTGGTTTGGACTCCTCCTTCTCCTCCTCTTCTTCCTCCTCTTCCTCCTCTTCTCCCTCTTCCTATTCCTCCTCTTCCTTTTCCTCTTCCTCTGCCTCTTGCTCTTCCACATCTTCCTCCTTTTTCTTTTCTTCCTCCACTTCCTGCTCATTCACGGGGTAAAAGTTTAGAAAACAATATTATTTTATACTATTGAAAATCCTAAGAACCTGGAAGTTGTAGTTCTCATTGCAGATACCAGTGACTTTAAAGCAGCAAAAGTAAAATTAGACATATTATAATTGTTCTGAAAACCATGTTTGCAAACAATCCAGGTTTGGGGTTGTTTTATCACTGCTTAAAAAAAAAAAAAAAGAAATACCAATACAAGCCTGAAACTAAGCATCAAAGTGCACAACGGAAGTCAGGCAATTCTCCACAAGAAGAGGAGGATGCAGAGGAGAACAAGGAGGATGACCATAAGGAGGAGGAGGAGCTGAAATGAGCAGGAAAGAGTGGAAGAAAGAAGAGCAGGAGTGGAATTGGAGGAGGTAGATTAGGAGGAGGAAAAAAAGAAAGAGGAGGAGGAAGAGAAGGTGAAGGAGGAGAAAGAGGAGGAGGAGGAAAAGGAGGAGAAGGAGGAGGAAAAAGATACGGAGGAGGAAGAGGAGGAGGAGAAGAAGGAAGAGGAAGATGTAGAGAAGGAGGAGCAGGAAGAGGAGGAGGAGGAAGAAGAATAGGAGGAGGAAGAAGAGGAGGAGGACGAGGAGAAGGAGAAGGAGGAGTCCAAACCAAGAGTGAAAATGATGTTGCTTGCTCTTAACTCCCTCACAGACAGTGCTGTGTGAACTGGTGCTTTTTCATGATGGAAGAGCCATGACTTTTTGGCTAAAAATTCAGACCTTTTTCATTGCATTCTTTTATCTAAACTTTTTAATCCTCCCCAATAATCAACTTGGTGAACCATTTATTAATTTTTTAGTAATTCATACTGAATAATCAATCTGAGATTAAAAACATTAGCAGTATCTTTTTCACTCTTGGTTTGGACTCCTCCTTCTCCTCCTCTTCTTCCTCCTCTTCCTGCTCTTCTTCTTCCTCCTCGTGTTCCTCCTCTTCCTCCTCCTCTCCCTCTTCCTATTCCTCCTCTTCCTTTTCCTCTTCCTCTGCCTCTTGCTCTTCCACATCTTCCTCCTTTTTCTCTTCTTCCTCCACTTCCTGCTCATTCACTGGGTAAAAGTTTGGAAAACAATATTATTTTATACTATTGAAAATCCTAAGAACCTGGAAGTTGTAGTTCTCATGGCAGATACCAATGACTTTAAAGCAGCAAAAGTAAAATTAGACAAAAATACATATTATAATTGTTCTGAAAAATATGTTTGCAAACAATCCAGGATTGGGGTTGTTTTATCACTGCTGAAAAATAAAATGAAATACCAATACAAGCCTGAAAATAAGCATCAAAGTGCACAATGGAAGTCAGGAAATTCTCCACAAGAAGAGGAGGATGCAGAGGAGAACAAGGAGGATGAACATAAGGAGGAGGAGGAGCTGAAATGAGCAGAAAAGAGTGGAAGAAAGAAGAGCAGGAGTGGAATTGGAGGAGGTAGATTAGGAGGAGGAAGAAGAGAAAGAAGAGAAGGAGCAAGAGGAGGAGGAAGAGGAGGAGAAGGTGGAGGAAGAGGAGGAGAAGGAAGAGGAGGAGGAGAAAGAGGAGAAGAGGAAGAGGAGGTGGAGGAAAAAGATGAGGAGGAGGAAGAAGAGGAGGAGGAAGAGTAGGATGAAGAGGAAGAGGAGGAAGAGGAATACGATGAAGAGGAGGAGGAAGAGGAGAAAGAGAAGGAGGAGTCCAAACCAAGAGTGAAAATGATATTGCTAAAGTTTTTGATCTCAGAATAATTATTCAGTATGAATTTGTTAAAAAAATAAACAAATGGTTTACCAAGTTGAGTTTGGGAAGTATTAAAAAGGCTAGATAAAAAAAAAATCAACAGAAAAGGTCTGAATTTGTAGCCAAAAAAGTCATAGCTCTTCCATGATGACAAGGCACCAGATCACATAGCACTGTCTGTGAGGGAGTTAATAGTGAGCAACATCAGTTTCACTCTTGGTTTGGCCTCCACCTCCTCCTCCTGCTCCTCCTGCTCCTCCTCCTCTTCCTCTTCTTCATCTTTCTCCCCCTCTTCCTCCTGATCTTCATCATCCTCCCTACTTGTCTCATCTGTCCATTATGACTTATTCCTTTCTGTGAAGGTAATGAAAACATTGAAAGGAAAACATTTTGATGATATTTAGGACATCAACAGTAATATGAGATTAACTCTAATGGCCATTCCAGAAAAAAGATACTAGACATCACCAAAGGACTAATAACCAGAATATATAGGCAAGTCAAGAAAATCAATAAGATTAAATAATTTTATTAACTGAGCAAGAGATAAGAATAGAAACTTGTCTCACTAAAAAAGGTTAATGGAAAAACTAATTGTGAATATATGCTCTTTGTCATTAATTATCAGAGAAATATAAATCCAAACCATTAAGATTTCAGATTGCACCTGTCCCCAGTGAGAATACCCCAATCATAAGGTCTCAAAGCAGCAGATGCTGGCATGGGTGCAGAAAGAAAGCAATACTCATGCACTCGTGATGGAACTGCAACTACTATGGCCCATATGGAAAGTAGTATGAAGAGGCCTAAAAGAGCTAAGTATGGGCCTACTATTTTATATGAATCCCATTACTAGAAATTTTCCCAAGATAATAAAGGCACATTTTATTAAGATACCAGCCTTTGAATGTTTATAGCAGCACAATACACAATCATGAAGATGTGGAAATAACCCAAGTGACCTTCAACACATGGAGTCATAAATTCTGGAATATTTATATGTATCATGGAATGCTATTCTACTAACAAAAGGTGGATATTTTGTATCTTTTGCAACACATGGATATAATTGGAAGCCAGTCTCCTCAGTGAAGTGTCACAAGAATCAACAACAAACATCACATGTACTTAGTCCTAAAGTGGCACCATTAGATTAATACATGCTCCTATGAGAGAAAAACTCAATGGGATTCAAGGAAGAAGTCTGGTAAATTCCCACTCACCATGTGCATTCCACCCCTGTTTGAAGGACACATTTGCAACTCAGACTTTAACCTTACTTATGTGAACCATGTAACTTAACTGTGCTCCCATATTAATATGAACTTAAAAAAAGCATAGTTAATCAAAAAATTAAGAGTACGACTATGTCTGTTGATGAATAAAACAATGTGAAATGTTCAGTGTAAGTGAGTGGCCATCTCTACACCATTTCTCAATCACAAGCCTTCCCAACTTCATTCTGGAAGCATGAAGCAGTCCATTCATGCAGCCACAGGACATGATTGAAAATCATGATTCAAGAACTTCGGGTAACTTCAAAGATGTCACGAATAAAACATGCGATGGAAAAGAAAATGGTCGCTCTTGATATCCTACTTCTCAGGATTAGTAGCATCTGTCTTGCCTACTTATTAAATGTGTTAGTTTGTGTTTAAAACACAAATATGCTCAAAGAGAATATATCCAAAATAAAAGTGGTCTAACTTCAGAAGACTTTGAATGTCTTTAAACATTGATCTTTCTACAGAAGACTTTAGAAAACATTTCTTTCTTCAGTTAAGTAATTGGTAGATTCTGAAATAGAAACTTTTTACTACTAGTGTTTTGATAAGGATCTGACTTTTGCTCTTGAAAAAGTAGGTTATCACTTTTTCAAACACAGCCCATTGAGTCTTCAGGAAAAAGCATGGTAATGTGACTTTGGGGTTAAGACTCTTGTGTCTTGAATCTCTTGAGTTTCAAGTTTGTACAGTCTCAAAGCTATGAGGACTCTCTTGGTGGTGACTCAATTTATTTTTCAGGGCACCCTACACACAGCCTGGAGATGAGGTTCTTTGTTTTGCTTTTGGTCTGCATTTGTCCTTTGGGAGGATGCTTCTCATCCTACCAGCTATTATCTCCTCACTCAGCTTCACCCTACACCACATCCTTCTTCTTGTGCTGCTCATTTCATTTTGACATGTTTTTCCTTTCTGTAGGATTGGAAGGTGACACACTGTTTTTTATCCAGGCTGAGTGTCAAAGCTCTTTTTCCACCATTTCCTGGATTGTATTGAGTGTTTTCTATACCCATAGATGGGCTACAACTGCTTTGTTACCACATGATACTCTCTACACTACATCATTATCAAGAACCACAGAATGAGCACCATAATAGACAAGGGAGATCATATTTAGTTTCATTCAGGGCATCTTTCTCACCACTGTCACCTTCCCATTGCCCATCTGTGGCCTCATTGAAGTGGAATACCTTGTGTGAAATCCCAGTATCTGGAAACTGGCTTGTGAAGATACCCCAGCCTTAAAGATGGCGGAGTTCATCAATGTGAACCTCATGTCACCAGGCTGTTTTCTTCTCATTCTCCTTTAGAGACCCATCATCCACTTGCTCCATCTTGCAAATATTCTCTACTATGGGCTAATGCTCTGTTTTCTTCACTCACACTTCCCACTTCACTGACATTCTACTCCTCTATGTGTAAGTGGTCTTCACTTACCTGAGGTCAACCCTAAAGCCCTTGCCGGATACAACTACTCACATTATGAATAATGTCATATGTCCCATGTTGAATTCCTTAGTATATAGCCTCAATCATAAGAATTTGAGGATGGTATAATGGAGGATGGTATGACATTAACTGGGCTTCATTCCTGTGCAGTAGTAGAGTTAAGTGGCTCACACTTTTTCACATGTTTTGGAGATTAGAAGCATTTTTATTCGCACAAGTATTTTTGATCTTGAGAAGACAGCAGTTATTAATATTTCCATTTGACTATGTGAAGACTAAGACTTGAAGAGTTAAAGTAACTTGTGCAAGTACACTTTAGGAGTGTATGGCAGAAAGGGAACTCTAGGGCTGTTTTTCTGACTGCAGACCCTGTGCTCTCTTGAGTATTTGTTACTGCTCAAGATGGAGCTATGGAACTCTTCTCTGAAGATGGAGCTATGGATCTCTTCTCAGTAGGAAAACAACCAAAAACTTCTGTGTCTCAATCTTTATTTTCTTCATCCTCATCCATCCTCTGTTCTGCCCAGCCCACCCTGGCACTTCATCTTGGCTGCACTACTACATCTCCAAATGCCTTCATTGGAAAAACATTCATCTTATTGTTCTTAGAGGTGTTCAAATAGTGGGAGGAATGCATCTTCATGGTTCCAGATGGCATCCTTTTACTTCCATTCCATGAAGTCGTATAAAGATAAAGACCTTTCTGGCTAAGAAAGGAGGCAGATCTCTTGAAGGCAAAGCAGAATTACCAGTGTGCTGTATCACTGCCAATCCCTGGCCATTGAGTTTAGATCTGAAAGAGGCCCTGGCTCTGAACAGGCACCATGCGAATCAGAAGAGAAGGTAAGTTAAGGAATCCATGGAGTTGTGATGGTGCTGTTATCAAATGTTTTAGAACCAGGATTTGTCTCTGTCTTGCTTAACACAACATGGAGGATGTACTGGGTCCAAGCTATAATTGTTTTGTGTTCTTGGCTTCTCTGTTCACTGAAACAGTGATACCAAGACACACCTGAAAGTGACTTTTTTTCCTTACTAGGTTCCTTTGTTAATATGGGGATAGATATGATTAGATTAATATGGGGATAGATATGATTAGGTTATGTAGTTGATTTTTACAGGGTTAAAATCTGAATTGTAAGTGTGTATACCTAGGAAGTATGCAATATACCCATGCAGTGTACCTATTGCATGGAAATTTACATATGTCGTATCCCCATCTCACTGACTTGAGTTTCAATGACTTTTTCCTCTAATGTGTGCATTTAGGTGCTTATTTACTAGTCCAAATTTAGCGCTTATTAAATGTGATTTTAGTTTTTGCATTGTTGTGATACTTATGAGAATGGACTCCAATTTTATCTAGCTTTTTATAAAAGATACAAAACCCCATTTTTTTTTTCCACAGTTATTGGCCAGGGCTGGGTTTGAATCCACCACCTCTGGCACATGGGGCCAGCGCCCCACCCCTTTGAGCCACAGACACTGCACACAAACCCCATATATATATATATATATATATATATTTTTTTTTTTTTTTTTTTTGCTGTTTTTGGGAGGGACTGGGCTTGAACCCGCCACCTCCGGCATATTTGGCTGGAGCCCTACTCCTTTGAGCTACTGGTGCCGCCCTAAACCCCATAATTTTTGAAGCAGAGTTGTATTCTGTGGTTTACACAGACCATAATCTATTAATACATTCATGAGTTGGAGGTCATTTCCGTTGTTTCCACATCTTTGTAATTGCAGATTGTGCTGCTATAAACATTGAATTGTAAATATCTTTATGATAAAATGTCTTTTTGTTTCTTTTGTGTAAATACCAAGTAGTGGAATGACAGAATCTAATGGTAGGACTACTTTTTGTGCTTGGAGGAATCTCCTTACTACTTTCCCAAGATGTTGTAAGTAGTTTTCACTCTCACCAGCAGTCCCTGAGTGTTCCTTTCTCTCGACATCTGTGCACCATTCGATGTCTTAGAAATTTATGACATCATCCATTCTTAGTGGGCATAGTGATATCTCCATATTGTATTCATTTTCATTTCCTTGATGATTAGGAACAATGAGCATTTTTCAGGTGCTTATAGTCCAGTAGACTATTCCCATAAAGGTTGTGTTCATGTCCCTTGCACAGTTTCTAAAGAAGTTGTTCAATCTTTTCTTATTGATTTGCTTGGGTTCTTATAAGTTCTGGTTATTGTTTCTTTGTTGAATGTGTACCGTGCACATGTCTTTTCCCATCCTATAGGTTGTCTCTTTGCTATGTTATATCATTTAGGTCTGCAGAAACTTTTTCATTTGATCCAATCTCATTTGTTTAATTTTGTTTTTGCTGTGATTTCCAGAATTGTATTCTTTACAAAGCATTTTCTAAACTGAAAAGATTAATAGCTTTTCCCACACTTTAATCTGGTGTCTTTATAGTTGTGTGTCTTATGTTTAAATCTTTTATCTATTGTGAACGGTAAGAGGCGCAGCTTCTGTTTCAGCTTTTTTACATGTGACTAACCAGCATTCCCAGCACCATTTATTTAATAGGCATTCACTTCCACAATCTATGGTTTTGTGTGTTTCATCAATATGGAAACATAAGGCTGGTTTCATGTCTTGACTCTCTGTTCTATTCCATAGATCTATGACTTTAATGTTACAACAGTATCTTGCTGTTTCATTATTATAGACTTGTTGTAAAATCTAATGTCTGGTAAAGTGGAGTCTCCAGATTTGTTCTTCTTTGGGAGAATTGCATTGGCCATTTCATTTTTTTTGTGTTTGTTTGCTTGTTTGTTTGTTTTCCTAATTCCAAAAGAAGCATAAAACTATTTTTTTCAAGATCTAGAAAATACGATGTTCATATTATAATAGGGATTTCATTGAATCTTTAGATTACTTCAGGTAGTATCTGCATTTGAACAGCATCAGTTCTTTGCTCTGTTCACATCATCTGCAATTTTTTTCTCAGTGTTTAATAGTTCTATCTGGAGAGAGTCTTCCTATCCTTTGTGAAATATATTTTAAGGTCCTTTATTTATTTTTGATGCTATTGCGAAGCAAATTGTGTCCTTGATTTTATTCTCAGTTTGAGTATTGTTAACATATATGATGGCACCCATTGGAGTACATTGTTTTTATATCCTGGGATATTGTATCTATCTTGAAATCCCATTAGACACTTGGCTGGATCTTTGTAATTTTCTAGGTACAAGATCATATCATCAGCTTTTGGCAAAGAGTGAGAATTCCTCCACGTCCATACCCAATTACAGATACATTTGCTTTTTTTTAGGAACAGGAATTTGATTTATCACATCAATAAACAAATCCTAAAATCACAATACTGAATATTCAGATTTTTTTTCCTTTTTTTATTTATTAAATTATAGCTTGCACATTAATGTGATCATGGGGCACCATACACTGGTTATACAGACCATTTAACACATTTTCATCACACTGGTTAACATAGCCTTCCTGGCATTTTCTTAAGTTATTGTGTTAAGAGATTTATATTCTACATTTACTAAGTTGTGGTATATGTACACCATGGAATATTATGGAGCCTTAAAGAAAGATGGAGACTTTACCTCCTTCATGTTTACATGGATGTAGCTGGAACATATTCATCTTAGTAAAGTATCTCAAGAATGGAAGAAAAAGTATCCAATGTACTCAGCTCTACTATAAAACTAATTTATGGCTTTCATATGAAAGCTATAACCCAGTTATAACCTAAGAATATGGGAAAGGGGGAGAGGGAGTGAAGGGAGATGGAGGTTGGGCAGAGGGCGGATGATTGGTGGGATTACACCTGCGGTGCATCTTATATTTGATTTTTTTTATCTGATTATTCTGTGTTGGACTTCCAGAACCATGTAGAATTGTAGAGGTGATAAAGGACATACTCATCAGATTTTGATTTAAGGGGAAATATTTTCAGTTTTTCTCAACTCAAAATCTTGTTGGGTGTGGATTTGTCATAGAACACCTCTATCAATTTAAGGAATGTCACATCTATGATAATTTCATTGAGTTTGTTATTTAAGAAGGTGCTGACATTTGGCTGATGCTTTTTCTGTATCCATGGACTGGATCCTATAGTCTTTGTTATTACTTCTTTTTGATGTACTATAAAAGTGGTAAGTTACACACCTCTGGGAAGAAATCCTCTTGTCATCAACTTTTTTATTTTATTTATTTATTTTTTGTTGTACAGCAGGATTTTGTGTGTTGAGTTTTATAGAGTACTTTTGCATCTATAGCCAGTAAAAATGCTGGGAGTTATGAGTTATTTCTCTGGCCTTTCCTGGATTTGGTAACAGTGTGATATTAACTTCATAAAAGGACATGGGGGGGTTCCTTCTCTCTCAATTTTGTGGAATAGATTGTGCAATATTGGTACCACTTCTTTGAAGGTTTAGTAGATTTCTGATATGAAGCTATCTGGTTAAAGCCTTTGTTGTTGCCACCTTTCTTTACTTTTGTTTACATTTCAGTAATTGATCCATTGGTCTATTTAGGAGATCTATTTCTTCCTGATTGGGTCTAGAGAACTACTGTGCTTCCAGAAATTTGTCCATTTCCTCCAGATATCTCACATTTCTGGGCATAGATATTTGTGTAGGATTTAGTCAACAAGTGCTATATATTCATGATATCTGTTATTTCCCCTTTTTAATTTCTGGTTGACTTTATTAGACATCATACTTCTTTATTTAAGATTAATCAGGGACAAGGGTAATGAATTTTGTTTCTTTCCAGAGTAACGTCTTTTAGCTTTGTTAATTTTTGATTTTTTTTTTTTTGCCTTGATTTCATTTAGTTCTATGATCTCCTTTTGGTTCCTTCTTCTGCTGTTTAGTAATAGAATGCTCTTCCTTTTGCATTTACTTGGGATAGAAGCCATTGTGTTGTTGATTTGTGTTCTTTCTGATTTCTGGATGTAGCTGTTTATGGCAATGAATTTCCCTTTCCTGACCACTTTTGCTGTATCCCAAATGTTTTGTGGCTTGTGGCCTCATTATCACTGTTTTTGTGAAATACATGTGTTTTAATCTTTATCTTTTTCTTGGGCCAGCTATTGGTTAGCATTCATGACTATGCAAGGAAATGAATGATTTTGTTCCACCTCCATTCTTCATTAATTTCACTAAGGTCTGTAAGTTCCACTTTATCATTTGTGTAATTAAATGAAGCCAGTTTACAACCTAGGATATGATCAATCTTGGAGAATCATGCATGAGTTGCTAAAGATGTGTCTTCAGTGGTATTCAGGTGAACTTTTATGTAATTGTCTATTAAACCCATTTGTTCTAGGGATGGGTTTCAGTTCAATGTTTCTCTGTTTAATTTCTGCTTGGATCTCTCCAGTTTTGTCAGTGGGGTGTTGAAATCTTGAGCAATTGTGGTCTTGCTTTTTGTCATTTTCTTTAGATCCAGCAGATTTGGCCTTTTAAATCAGGCAGTGCCTCAGTAGAGTGTATTATTATTTAGCACTGACATGTCTTCTTGATAAACTGTTCCATTCCTCAGTATGTGATGACCCTTCATTTATTCATGTTTGTTACTTCAAGTCAATAGTATCTATGATGAGAAGTGGTATTCTCACATTCTTTTATTTTCCGTGTGGAGAAATGTTTGCTTTCCAATCCTGACGCTGCATCCTGTTGTGTCCTTGGGGTTAGTTCAGTTTCTTGAAGAGTGCATATTCATGTTTTCTCTTCCTTCTCTTTTCTTTTTCTTTCTTTCTTTCTTTTTTTTTTTTTAATCCTGTCATCCAGCCTGTGTTTCTTTGGTGGGGAGTGCAAGCCATTCAGACTTAATTAGAGAATAGATAAGTAGGGTGCATTTCTGTTTGTCATAATGTATGAGACTCTGAAATGTCACTCAGGGAATTGTAGTTGCTAGGATTTCTAGGGAGTTTGACATTGTCGTGGGTTTCTTGTATTTTCCTGTACTTAAGACAGGACTTAGTCTTTTCTGCACGGCAGGCAGGGGTAACATGTCCTTAAAGGTAGCATGGCAGGAATAGATTTGATTTCTCCACTGAATATGAAACTTAGTCTTGTAGGATAGAAAGTCTTAGTCTGATGGTTGTGGTGTTTGAGCAGATTCAAGAGAGGAGCCTGGTCTTTTCTGCCTTGAAGTTTTCCACTAAAAATTTAGCTATTAATCTGATAATTTACCCCTGTAGGTAAGATGATGCTTATGTCTGTCATCTTTTGAAACTTTTTATTTCATGCTGACTTTTGCCAGGTAAACTTCAGTTAGTCTAGGAGATGTCCTATTCGAATTATTCATACTGGAGTTCAATAGTCATCTACTAAGTATATGGCTATTTCTGTGGTAATGGTTGGGTAATTTCCAGCTGTAATATCTTTAGATAGACCCTCCATGCTCTTAGGACTCTCTTCTTTACCTTCAGGGACACCTAATATTCATATGTCTGGATGCTTTGCATAGTTATATCTCTCTAAGAGATTGCTTGCATTTGTTTTTTTCTTTAGAGCATTGTTAAATAACTGTGTTAGCTAAAGAGCCTTATCTTTAAGCTCTGAGGTTTTTTCTTCTCTACTGTTTGTTCTATTTTTGAAATGCTCCCCACTGTGTTTTCCATATTCCTTAATGTCTCTTCCTGTACTTCCCGCTCTGTCATAACCTTCCTAATTTTGTCTGGATCCTCTGTGACATGTCTTCAATTTTGCTAATTTTTTTAGTTTTCTTTTTTGTTTTTCTTTCTTTTCCTATTATTTTTGTACTTCTTTAAGCATGTTTTCAATTTTCTCTTCAATTCCATTCATTTCATTTCCCATCCATATTCTGAATGCCATTTGTGTAACTTCAACTATTTATTTATAGTTGCTGTCTTTTGCATTAGCTTCATTGTGAGCTGTTGAATTTTCATCCTTCTTTTTTCTTCAGGTGGGTTCTCTTGTTACTCTGTCTCTCTCTCTCATCTCGCTTTACACTGCAGTATAATGCTAAATTGACTTTTCTCTATGATGTACCTGTCAGGGTGGCTGTCTAATCTCAAATCTTGATGTTCTTTTCGCTAAAGAATGACCAGAAATAGCAAAGTGTCAGTTCCAGCTTATGACACACTATTATTCTGGATCTTAGGGTGGTTCATAAAAAAAAAAAAGTGGCACCTGTCTCTCAAAGGAGTAGGGTGCCACCTCATTTACCAGAGATGGTGGGTTCCAACCCAACCTCCGCCAAAAATTCAAAAAAAAAGAAAAGCAGAAAATCACAAGTAGGGCTCGTATGATGGAATAACCACAGAGAGGAAGCAAATACAAGGAAGAAGTTTTTACTGTATAATGGATTGTGTCTGTCTCTGCAAGTAGAGAGAGACAGATTACTTCTTTCTGAAGATTCTGTTTCTTTAAGGACTTCCCTGTCCACTACCATAGTTACTACAATGTATGCCTGTATTTTTCACTTATTCTTTCTTTTTCTTGTGCCAGAATGTGTTATCAAAACAATACCTATTATGAATTTTATGGGTAAGTTTTGTTTTCCTTTCAACACCTCCAGAAAACAAAGCCATGATGCAGTCATCAAACGTGGAGACCTATGATATGGATACTGAAAGTGAATCTAAGAAGATAGCCCATGACATCAGATGAGGAGGATTATGATCATGTGTGTTTATACCCAGAAGACCAAAAAGCACATCATAACAAAGATATTTGTACCAGAATGTTTATTGCAGCTCAATTCATAATTGCTAAGTCATGGAAGAAGTCCTCAGTTTTTCTTTTTACTGAAGTACACCCTTTAAAAGCTTGCTATGACATGATTTGTGTGTGGTAAAAATACCAAACTTTATTTTTAAAAAAATATTTTTATTTTGTTTTCACACTTGACTAATACTTCTAGGACAGCAATTGTTTTCCTTCATCAACTTTGAAGATCTTGTTCCATTGTCTTTTGGCATCTCTTGTTGCTGATGAGAAGACCACTGCAGGACTAAATTATAGGAAATCTTTTTTCTTTGTTTGCCTTTGACATTTTCTCTGTTGTTGATATTCTGATGGTTTACCATTAATGCGATCATGGGGCATGATCATAGTGCTAATTTATTTTATTTACATCTTCTTCTTTAGTTCTAGTAAATTCTCCACCATCACCTCTTCACATTTGCCTCTTCTTATTCTTTCTCTTCTCTCCTTCTAAAACTTTTATTAGATGTTAATTTCTTAACTTGGTGTTCTGCACAAACTAATACTGTGAAGTCACAGTGAGGAACTGATTTATTTCATTTTATTTTAATTAATTTAAACTTAAATAGCCTCACATGGCTTAGAAATTAAAGTTTAGAAAGAACAGCTCTAAATAAATTTTAAAGTTTGTGTGTGTTATATGTGCATGTTATAACACAGCAAGAAAGTCTTCACCAGAGGCACCCTCAGACTTGAACTCCCTAGTCTCCAGAATTAGACAAATAAATTTCTATCGTCTCAGGTAATCTCAGTTATTCTTTTAAATTTCTCTTAAATTTCTATCGTCTCTATAGTCTCAGGTATTCTTTTACAGCAGCACAAAATGGACTAAGACAATAGGTATGCAAATGTGTATACATACATATATGTGTATATACACACACGCACACACACATATACATGAATGTGTGTAGGCACATACACACGTGTACATACAAATAAGTCATAGAGGACAAAATAAGTTCTTCCACAAATTTTATCTGAAAGAAACAGTAAATCTTATTTCATGTTTGTAACAACGCCTTAACATTCAAAAATTTACTAAAATTGGAGCTTAATAATATGCTGTTGTTAGTACATATTACCCAAGTAACTATATTGGCAAACCATGGAGCTGTTTCTGCCATGAGAAAAACTTATTCACCTATTTCTCAGACATCTTTGTCATTGCTATTTTTGACTGTGTAGGAAGTTTGGAAAATTTCACACTTAGGGCTTCTACTGGTTCAATCAACTCTAGTCATAGAAAAATAATCCAAATCTCTGCCTGTACTTCATAGAAAGTTTCTATTGGATTTAGAGAATTTCTAATAATTGTCACACATAAAATTTTTAAATTTACTGACTTTGGTCCTTTTACTTTCACAAATGTTCCATGTGGTTCCAAATTAGAAGTACCAAGGACAGTAATAATTCCATCTAGAACATAAGGCCTTGCACTAAGGAGCATTTTGTGGATTCTAAACTTATGTGAGTGCCCTCCTCGAGTTCTCACAAGATTACATGAGAGGAAAAGAAGAAAGGAGAGGTGGTTTTCCTAGAGTTTTTTTTTTTTCCTTCTACAGCCAACATTAAGTAAAACTAACATTTTGGTCTACAAAGGAAATGGGAAACAAGATTTTTTAAAAAAGAACGAATTTACTAACACAGCTATTTGCTATGGGATAGAATTCCAGAGAAGTAACTCCATCTTGGGAACTTGGTTAAAAATATTTTATTACTAGAGTAGAAAATTTTCCCATTGTAAAACAGTTCAGCCTCCTTGATGCCTTATGATTTTGGTGCAAAGAAGGTTCCTAGTGGAGACTCCAATAGATTGTTCACACTGTGACTTCCTAGAAAGAGGAGACCCAGGAAGGGACCAAAAAGAAAGGGAAAATGAAAAAAAATCGTTTCTTTTCCAAAAAAATATCTATTAAATTAAAATAAATACATTGTTAGTTAATATTACAAAAAGAATTTCTTCAAGTCTTCTGGGAAACTTATGGATATATTTTATCTCAACCATACTTCCTAAAATTAAAAATAAATCCCCAGCATCCTGACCTCATTTGCCAAAGTGTTGATACAAAAGAACACACATTAGTCCTTAGACTGCTCCTTGTCAAAGGCTAATTGGTTATTTAACTTTGATGAAAAGCAGAGACGTAAGGGGAAGTGAGAACTATCAGTTAGGCTCCTAGCTATTTACCTTTATGGATAGATAATGTTTTTTATCTTGTCATTCAGAGGTATGTTTTTGAGCAGCTCTGAAATAATTTGTCTCAAGTTGGGAAATGTTTGTTAAAAAAAAGAAACTAGACCATCAGAAAAAAATAACAGACTTATTATTTAAGGGATGGATGAAATTCCAGCTTTGGGGAATAGCGTATCTGATTTTATTTTACAGTATGGATGGATACACTCCTTCAGGTTTACATGAGAATTTATTTTTGTAGTAAGCTATGTATAATCCAAAAAGTAAAATAACATTTGTATGTATCATTGTTAGTATCCTCATCTCCAGGTATGAATGCACTCCCAATACACATAGCCATAGGCGAGTCCCAGTCTTACTTCAAATGTTTAGGTAATGAGGCAAATCTATCTGTAATGTTCTCTTCTGATATAAATAAGTGGGCAACCGTACTATATTTTCTGAAGAATACCCCAGACAGACTGGAATGACTCTCATCAAAAATTAAAGGCATCTGAGCTACACTCAAAACAGCACTTCAGAACTTTCCATCTATGTTATTCTGAATCCATAAGGTGTTCACAAACTGCTGTGTCTTCAATTTTTAAGCGATTGTTTTTGTCTTCTTGTTTAGTGTACTTTAAGAAAACCATCCCTCTAGGTAGGAGATATTTTAAAATATCAAATGTTCGAATACCGTCCTCCTGTTTTCCTCTTCGCTAACCCGAGTTCCTTCGTTGTCAATGCTCTATATCTTAATCAGAAAACCATTCGGCTCATTCTGTTTTCAGCTGTGAGGAAACTCAGATAAGGTTAAATTTTATCACCAATTTAGGTACAAATCTGACTCTCTTCAATGTTCCATTTTTATCCTAAAATTAGGACAGCATCTCTGTTCAGGTAATCCTAAATCTAAGTGATGAATTTTGCCTCTAATTCACATGTTCTCCATATGAACTACCCTTGTGACAAGGAATAGCATAGAATCAAAAATCCAAAAGATGGACCTATATCATACATATCAAGATCAAACTCATATACAAAACATTAATCCTATGTGTTCTCCATGTGTCAGAATTTTACAGTGGTGCCTTTCAGTATTCAAATACATTATAGTATTAGATCCCATATAAAGACAGATTTCAAAATGTAGATAGAAAACACAAGTCGGCCGCCTAAAAAAGTTAGATTCTGATTCTCTAACACTGAAAACTCTATTTAATTTCCATTGTATTAATATTGTATGTATTTTACCACAACAAAACAGACAAGTCATCATTTTAAGGGCACTATAATGAAGTAGCGAAAATCCCCTGCTTTAAAGCCAGATTGTGTCATCCACTAGTAAGTACCTTTACGTTACTTAACATCTTTGTCCTCGAATTCCCTCATCTGCCAACTGAGATAATAACAGCACCATTTTTATAGATCACTATGAGAATTAAATGGATTAAAAGAGGTAAACCACTTACAACAGCTGTTGGTGCAATGTAAATTTTCAAAAACATCATTAATATCATAGTTGTTATTTTACAACTCCCTTTCCCTAGTGGCTTCTCACTAACTTTCGGAGTTAGAAGTCTTGAAGGAAGCCTTCCTTCCATCCTTCCTTCCTTCCCTCTGTCCCCACCTTTGCCCCCTCCTTCCTCTTCCACTTTTTCCCCCTTTCCCTGCCTCCCTCTCTCTTTTTCTTCCCTCTTTGGGATTTGTTGAGGGGAGAGGATTTATATGCAAGAAGTTTGGATAATTTAGTGCCTCTTTTATTAATTTGAGGTTTTCTGGTCACTAAAGACTGCAAACAAATATAAAAATAAACACAAACTATAGTGTATATTTCCATAAGATCTAGATACTAAGAAAATCTCCAAGTAAAACTGTCACTTAAAACCTAAATGTTAACAACAGGTATCATGAAAAATATTGATAAGATAACTCCAGCCCATTTTCCACATCTGCACCAGTACAGCCAGCATGTTATCCTCTGGGCGTCCTCTCACTTGATTATTTTTAACAAGAAAGTCAATAAACAGAAAGCCCAAATGACTATGTGGCTAAGTGGTTTACCAATAAAACATGGTTTACTCAGACAGTCTGCCACTTACTCTTCATTGGGAAAGGCACACTCAGCATATATATAATTATCTTGAACTTCAGTTCAAATGTTCCATAACTCTTGGCATAGAATTTTTTTAAAAAAGGATTTTAAATAGGTAACTGGGTTTTCAAATCAGAGTTTACATCATACATTAATTACTAATAAGAGATTACAGAATTGGGTGCAGTGTCAATCCTGTTGCCAGCTGTAGAAAGACCACATACATGGAAAAATGATAAAGGTTAGTTGCTGGATTTTTTCAAATACAACACACCATCAATTGTAAGATACTAAGAAAAAAAGCAATTGTTGCCAATTATAACTGTAGGATGCCATCAAATGTAAAACACAACCCTACTTCTAGTTCTATTCCATAATATAAAAAAGAAAATCTGTATATTAGAATCAATAAAGTATAATATCATAATTAGCTATTAAAAATATTTACTGAGGACCTTTTATTGTCTATAATATTTTTAGTTCAATGTTAGGAACTGTTAGGTATATAAAAATATGACGAGGGTGGAGCAAGATGGCAGCCGAGTAACAGCTTCCTTGCATCTGGGCACCGTGAGTCTGGGGATATAGGACTCCAGGCATCTCTGGCTGGTGGGATCTGCCTATCATCACCCCTGAGAGGATACAGGGAGTCAGCGAGAGACTTCTGGACCCCAAGAGGAGGACTAAAACAGTGGAAAACCGGCAAGTGGTCGCGTGTGTTCAATTCGCCTAAACCCGCCCGCAACTGTTAAGTTCAGTAGCAGCGAGACTGCAAACCAGAAAGGCCTTACCTGTGAACTGTTTTGGTGTCTTTGGACTTGGCACTCAGCTGAACTGCCTTGGGGAGAGCCTGCGCGGGAGTGCGGAGAACTTTGGCCTTTGTCTAGGGCCCCAGTCTGAGCCGCTGAGCCAGACGGAGCTAATAGAGTTTGGCTCTGGGTCACAGGCAGACATTGTGAGCGATCTGCCCTGGCAAGCTCCACCCTCAGGGTCGCAGAGCTGGAATTGGGTGGGAGCTGGTAACCCAGCGACCAAGTAGCCTAAGGGCGGGGTCTGAGCCGCCTTGCAGCCCTAACCCTCGGGGGCAGAGGGAGACCAGTTTTGACACACAGGGTAAGTGGATAGCCACTTCAGCAGTGATTCCAGCAACAAGCACTTCCCTGAGAAAGCTTCTGCTCAGTAAGTGAACAAGTTCAAAGTGCATTTTAAGTGGGCTGAAGAGAGATTTAGGGTGTCTACCTGCTGGGGTTCGAGAAACTAGCAGCCTCCAGTCGTATCAGAACTGTGATTAACATCTCATACCCCAGAAGACCACGTGTTGCCCAGACAATATTCAATTCCATATACATACTGCTTTGTTTTTGGTTGCGTGTGTGTTTTTTTTTGTTTGTTTGGTTTTTTTTTTGGTTTGGTTGTTTTTTTTGTTTATTTTGACGTTCTAGATTGTTGTTTTGTTTTTTAAGTTCAACCTTTTCCATACAGATCCTTTTTCTTTCTCAATTTTTCTAGTTTAATTATAATTTCCCATTGCTGCCTATTTCAATAATCAGAACTTCATTTTTGTTAGTGTTTCTACCACAATTATTTGGTTTTTCCAGCCAATTTTATCCCGTAAAGTTTTCTGTTTGCTTGTTTTGTTTTGATTTATAGCATTTTTGTCTTTCCTCTCTACTTGGTGGAGGTGGGGTACTGTGTCTGATCAGGTTAGAAAAGAGCTGCTGACCTCAAGGGAACCACCCCACTTGGCACCCCCAGAAGGTGTTTTTTTTTTTTTTTAAGGTTGTATCCAAGTACCCTACTGTACACCTATATTGCTCTGTCTCCCTCTCTCTGTGCCTCTCTTCTTTTTGTCAATATTCCTTTCACCCAACCACTCTCCTTTCTCTATTTTTCTTTTTTTTCATTTTTTTTTTCTTATCACTCGGTCCTCATTTCTTTCATCACTTTTTTGCTCTTAAACCTTCTCACTCTTCTGGTCCTGTAACCCTTAGTCCACAGGCACAAGAACTTAAAGAGCAAGAGGAATTGAAAGGAAAATTAGGGCAAGTAAACAGATAAAAGAAATCACCCATGAGGAAGAATCAGCAGAAAACTCCAGGCAACATGAAGAACCAGTCCAGAACTACCCCGCCAAGGGACCATGAGGTAGCTACTGCAGAGGATTCCACCTATACAGAAATGTTAGGAATGACAGAAAGGGAATTTAGAATACACATGTTGAAAACAATGAAGGAAATGATGGAAACAATGAAGGAAACTGTTAATAAAGTGGAAAATAACCAAAAGGAAATTCAAAAACAGAATCAAATAAGAGATGAACGATATGAAGAATATAAAAAGGATATAGCAGAGCTGAAGGAACTGAAACAGTCAATCAGGGAACTTAAAGATGCAATGGAAAGTATCAGCAACAGGTTAGACCATGCAGAAGAAAGAATTTCAGAGGTAGAAGACAAAGTTTTTGAGATAACTCAGATAGTAAAAGAGGCAGAAAAGAAGAGAGAGAAAGCAGAACGTTCACTGTCAGAATTATGGGACTTTATGAAGCGTTCCAACATACGAGTTATAGGAATTCCAGAAGGGGAAGAAGAATGCCCCAGAGGAATGGAAGCCATACTAGAGAATATTATAAAAGAAAATTTCCCAAATATCACCAAAGATTCTGACACACTGCTTTCAGAGGGATATCGGACCCCAGGTCGCCTCAACTCTAACCGAGCTTCTCCAAGACACATTGTGATGAACCTGTCCAAAGTCAAGACAAAAGAAAAGATTCTGCAAGCTGCCAGGAGTAAGCGCCAGTTGACCTACAGGGGCAAATCCATCAGAGTGACCGCAGACTTCTCTAATGAAACTTTCCAAGCAAGAAGACAATGGTCATCTACCTTTAATCTACTTAAACAGAACAATTTTCAGCCCAGAATTCTGTACCCTGCTAAGCTAAGCTTCAAAATTGACGGAGAAATCAAATCATTTACGGATATACAAACATTGAGGAAATTCGCCACAACAAGACCAGCTCTACAGGAAATACTTCAACCTGTTCTGCACACTGACCACCACAATGTATCAGCAGCAAAGTAAGAACTCAGAAATTAAAGGACAGAACCTAACCTCCACACTGATGCAAAAGATAAAACTAAGCAATGGACTGTCACAAAATAAGACGAATAGAATACTACCACACTTGTCAATTATCTCAATAAATGTTAATGGCTTGAATTCCCCACTGAAGAGACATAGATTGGTTGACTGGATTAAAAAACACAAGCCATCCATTTGCTGTCTGCAAGAAACACACCTGGCTTCAAAAGACAAATTCAAGCTCCGAGTCAAGGGTTGGAAGACAATTTTTCAGGCAAATGGAATTCAGAAGAAAAGAGGAGTTGCAATCTTATTTTCAGACACATGTGGATTTAAAGCAACTAAAGTCAAAAAAGACAAAGATGGTCACTTTATATTGGTCAAGGGAAAAATACAACAAGAAGACATTTCAATTCTAAGTATTTATGCACCCAATTTAAATGCTCCCAGATTCTTGAAGCAGACCTTACTCAGTCTCAGCAATATGATATCTGATAATACCATCATAACAGGGGACTTTAACACTCCTCTTACAGAGCTGGACAGATCCTCTAAACAGAAATTAAACAAGAATATAAGAGACTTAAATGAGACTCTAGAACAACTGTGCTTGATAGACGCATATAGAACACTCCACCCCAAAGATAAAGAATATACATTCTTCTCATCACCCCATGGAACATTCTCCAAAATTGATCATATCCTGGGACACAAAACAAATATTAACAGAATCAAAAGAATTGAAATTTTACCTTGTATCTTCTCAGACCATAAGGCACTAAAGGTGGAACTCAACTCTAACAAAAATGCTCGACCCCACCCAAAGGCATGGAAACTAAACAATCTTCTATTGAATAACAGATGGGTGCAGGAAGAAATAAAACAGGAAATCATTAACTTCCTTGAGCATAACAACAATGAAGACACAAGCTACCAAAACCTGTGGGATACTGCAAAAGCAGTTTTGAGAGGAAAATTCATCGCTTTAGATGCCTACATTCGAAAAACTGAAAGAGAGCACATCAACAATCTCACTAGAGATCTTATGGAATTGGAAAAAGAAGAACAATCTAAGCCTAAACTCAGTAGAAGAAAAGAAATATCCAAAATCAAATCAGAGATCAATGAAATTGAAAACAAAAGAATCATTCAGAAAATTAATGAAACAAGGAGTTGGTTTTTTGAAAAAATAAATAAAATAGATAAACCATTGGCCAGGCTAACGAGGAATAGAAAAGTAAAATCTCTAGTAACCTCAATCAGAAATGATAAAGGGGAAATAACAACTGATCCCACAGAGATACAAGAGATCATCTCTGAATACTACCAGAAACTCTATGCCCAGAAATTTGACAATGTGAAAGAAATGGATCAATATTTGGAATCACACCCTCTCCCTAGACTCAGCCAGGAAGAAATAGAGCTCCTGAACAGACCAATTTCAAGCACTGAGATCAAAGAAACAATAAAAAAGCTTCCAACCAAAAAATGCCCTGGTCCAGATGGCTTCACTCCAGAATTCTATCAAACCTTCAAGGAAGAGCTTATTCCTGTACTGCAGAAATAATTCCAAAAAATTGAAGAAGAAGGAATCTTCCCCAACACATTCTATGAAGCAAACATCACCCTGATACCAAAACCAGGAAAAGACCCAAACAAAAAGGAGAATTTCAGACCAATCTCACTCATGAACATAGACGCAAAAATTCTCAACAAAATCCTAGCCAATAGATTACAGCTTATCATCAAAAAAGTCATTCATCATGATCAAGTAGGCTTCATCCCAGGGATGCAAGGCTGGTTTAACATACGCAAGTCTATAAACGTTATCCACCATATTAACAGAGGCAAAAATAAAGATCACATGATCCTCTCAATAGATGCAGAAAAAGCATTTGATAAAATCCAGCATCCTTTTCTAATTAGAACTCTGAAGAGTATAGGCATAGGTGGCACATTTCTAAAACTGATTGAAGCTATCTATGACAAACCCACAGCCAATATTTTACTGAATGGAGTAAAACTGAAAGCTTTTCCTCTTAGAACTGGAACCAGACAAGGTTGTCCTCTGTCACCTTTACTATTCAACATAGTGATGGAAGTTCTAGCCAATACAATTAGGCAAGACAAGGAAATAAAGGGAATCCAAATGGGAGCAGAGGAGGTCAAACTCTCCCTCTTTGCTGACGACATGATCTTATACTTAGAGAACCCCAAAGACTCAACCACAAGACTCCTAGAAGTCATCAAAAAATACAGTAATGTTTCAGGATATAAAATCAATGTCCACAAGTCAGTAGCCTTTGTGTACACCAATAACAGTCAAGATGAGAAGCTAATTAAGGACACAACTCCCTTCACCATAGTCTCAAAGAAAATCAAATACCTAGGAATATACCTAACGAAGGAGGTGAAGGACCTGTATAAAGAAAACTATGAAATCCTCAGAAAAGAAATAGCAGAGGATATTAACAAATGGAAGAACATACCATGCTCATGGATGGGAAGAATCAACACTGTTAAAATGTCCATACTTCCCAAAGCAATCTACCTATTCAATGCCATTCCTATCAAAATACCAACATCATACTTTCAAGATTTGGAAAAAATGATTCTGCGTTTTGTATGGAACTGGAAAAAACCCCGTATAGCTAAGGCAGTTCTCTGTAACAAAAATAAAGCTGGGGGCATCAGCATACCAGATTTTAGTCTGTACTACAAAGCCATAGTGCTCAAGACAGCATGGTACTGGCACAAAAACAGAGACATAGACACTTGGAATCGAATGGAAAACCAAGAAATGAAACTAACATCTTACAACCACCTAATCTTTGATAAACCAAACAAGAACATACCTTGGGGGAAAGACTCCCTATTCAATAAATGGTGTTGGGAGAACTGGATGTCTACATGTAAAAGACTGAAACTGGACCCACACCTTTCCCCACTCACAAAAATTGATTCAAGATGGATAAAGGACTTAAACTTAAGGCATGCAACAATAAAAACCCTCCAAGAAAGCATAGGAAAAACACTGGAAGATATTGGCCTGGGGAAAGACTTCATGAAGAAGACTGCCATGGCAATTGCAACAACAACAAAAATAAACAAATGGGACTTCATTAAACTGAAAAGCTTCTGTACAGCTAAGGAGACAATAACCAAAGCAAAGAGACAACCTACACAATGGGAAAGGATATTTGCATATTTTCAATCAGACAAAAGCTTGATAACTAGGATCTATAGAGAACTCAAATTAATCCACATGAAAAAAGCCAACAATCCCTTATATCAATGGGCAAGAGACATGAATAGAACTTTCTCTAAAGATGACAGACGAATGGCTAACAAACACATGAAAAAATGTTCATCATCTCTATATATTAGAGAAATGCAAATCAAAACAACCCTGAGATATCATCTAACCCCAGTGAGAATGGCCCACATCACAAAATCTCAAAACTGCAGATGCTGGCGTGGATGTGGAGAGAAGGGAACACTTTTACACTGCTGGTGGGACTGCAAACTAGTACAACCTTTCTGGAAGGAAGTATGGAGAATCCTCAAAGCACTCAAGCTAGACCTCCCATTTGATCCTGCAATCCCATTACTGGGCATCTACCCAGAAGGAAAGAAATCCTTTTATCATAAGGACACTTGTACTAGACTGTTTATTGCAGCTCAATTTACAATCGCCAAAATGTGGAAACAGCCTAAATGCCCACCAACCCAGGAATGGATTAACAAGCTGTGGTATATGTATACCATGGAATACTATTCAGCCATTAAAAAAAATGGAGACTTTACATCCTTCGTATTAACCTGGATGGATGTGGGAGATATTATTCTTAGTAAAGCATCACAAGAATGGAGAAGCATGAATCCTATGTACTCAATTTTGATATGAGGACAATTAATGACAATTATGGTTATGGGGGTGGAAACAGAAAGAGGGAAGGAGGGAGGTGGGTGGGGCCTTGGTGTGTGTCACACTTTATGGGGGCAAGACATGATTGCAAGAGGGACTTTACCTAACAATTGCAATCAGTGTAACCTGGCTTATTGTACCCTCAATGAATCCCCAACAATAAAAAAAAAAAAAAATATGACACACACAGTCCCTGACCTTGGGGGATTTAAAATCCAATTAGAAAAAGAAAACAAGTATGTTTAAACAATAACAATAAGAGTTAACTGATAGGAAAGTTATCTAGAAAGTATCACAAAAGCATGTAAGTACAGCTGAAGTTTAATATCTAAGAAATAATCCTCCCCCCTCCTTAAAAAGTAAACAATTTAATTTCTGAGGTTAATAAGAAAAGGCAATTGTGGTCTATTTACTTTCAAATGCCACAGGTTTTTATATTATTTTGTTTTTCTTTATTACTTAAAACTAAGGTTAAATATTAGCAATCCCCTTCAAGTATTGCTGAGAACTTACTAATTATAAATACTAACTCCTGCATCTAAGTCTTAACACAGTAAATACTGAACAGGAATAAAGGTGAGAAATCACATGACTTTAGTTAAGAACATTTCAAGTATATATTGCTTCAGTGTCCATGATCAATCCTCACTTTTCCTGTATTCTCTCACAAACCAATTAGGAAAGAGATCAATAAAAGCACCTTGCCCAGGTAGGAAGCAGCTTAACACTCAACATTGACCTGGCTTATAATCACAGACTTAAACCTATTTGTCAAGAATCATAAAAAATACAAACTTTGTCATCAAAATTTTATTGGGAAATACAACTGAGGGGGCATAAATTTCTTTGTAGTCAGTAAAAATTACTTCTGTCCAAACTATATTTTTCTGACCAACTGCTAAGAAAACACTAAAGTTAAAACTTAAAATACCTATGTCATTGCTGGGAAAAAAAGTTTCATATCCCCAAAACAGATCAGAAGCCATCAAATATCATTTTTAAACAGATTTAAATAAAAACCTACATCCTTTTGGGAGGAGAGTTCAGAGTTCTGTATTGTTGACATAGATTTACTTTGTTTTATCTTTCAAATAATCCATTTTTATTTTAAGTTAAGAAGTTACATGTGGCAATAATTTAAATTATCTTTTCAAGTACCAAAATGAGTAAAAGAAAGCATGTTAAACTAAGGCAATGACAACACCGAACATCATACAATTCAGGGGACATTTTCCCTAATATTTGTATCTGTGTATGAGACACTGTACCAACTACGGGAGATTCAAAAACTAATAAGAATCTGTCCACATAAAATCTAACCTAACTGAAAAGGCAAGAGATTGACTTAAGTACTTGGAAAATATAATCACCACCATAATAAAGTAACAAGCAAAATGTGACAATACACATCACTTTTGTTGTTGACACCATGGCAAGTTGGTTTGTTTATTTATTTATTTATTTATTTATTTATTTATTTATTTATTGAGACAGAGTCTCACTTTGTCTTCCTGGGGACAGTACTGTGGTGTCATAGCTCACAGCAACCTCAAACTCTTGGGCTCAAGCGATTCTCTTGCCTCAGCCTCCAGGTATGAAATAATAGGTAAGATTTTAACAATTAGAATTGACACACACACACAGCATTCTAGCCCAAGGGAAATGCTTGGAGAAAGATAGAAAGTCACAGAATGTGTAGGGAACTGTGGGAGGAACTGACAGTTTGTGCTTTATCAGGAGGTGTACGCTCTGGGGCATCAGAGAGAAGATGACAGATGGTGGTACTGGTAAGAGCCTTCTAATCCATGCAAAAGGTCTGGTCTTCAAAAGGGAGTTTTAGGCTTAGCTAAATTATGAGAAATCAGGGTTGCACCTTCAGAAGATTAACTGGACAACAAAAATGTAGGATGGACCAGAGGAAAAATAGTTTGGAAGCAAGCAGGTCATTTGGAAAGCTACTGCAGTCATCTTAGCAAGAAGTACGGGAATGAAAAGGTTCAGATATAAAAAAAACTTTCTGAGGGAGAAAAATGATGGGATTGAATGTCAACCAGCTATGTGGGATGAATGTGATGCTGGCAGCCTGGGTAACCCAGAGGACAGGCAGAGAGAGCAGATCATCAGTAATGCAGTGGCTGTAAAACCCTTGGCACTGAACTGTGTGTTATCAAAGGGGAAGAAAAGGCATGGTAAATTTTTGAGTACACAAGATTTATAGGATTTTGTTGTCTGAGCAGGAGATTGGGAGAGAAAACCACTCCAAATGCCTTCCAGCTTTTTTTACTTGGCTTCCCATAGAATAGTTGCTTCTGAACTGCCTTAGATTTCCTACCACTGGCCTACCCATCCATCGAACAAACAGTAAGAGCTTACTGTGTGCCAGGGACAGATGAGGCAAATCAGAGAACAAAACAGAACAAATTCTCTTTCAAGGAACTTGCATTTTAGTGGGAAGAAACAAATGATTAGCAATGCACATAATTAAATAAATGAAGAATACCATGTGTTGGAAGAAAAAGATAGGAAGAAAAGCTGAGTAAGAAGGACAAGGAGTGTTGACTCTGGGGCAGGGGTGGGATATAGTCTGTACTGAGAGATGTCACAAGTCACAGCCTTGCAGCCGGGGTGCAGAGTTTATCTAGGGCTGCTCTTGAGGGCACGGCTTACTACATCCCCCACATTCTTCCTAATGAAGCACAGGAGACAGTCGTTAGTTGCTACAGAGCATCTAAATTCTGGCCACCGTGAACCTCCTGACCAACCGATCACATTTCCTAACGGGCATTCGTGGCCAGCAAGGTCAAAGCTAAACTTGTGGTCTTCTTTCACCACGTAGATGAAACTTGTAGCATTCTCTGTACCTGTTTTCCTCTTATTTTCTGAACATTCATTTTCTAATTGTCCCGATTTCCTCAATTATTTGTATCTTTTAAAATTGACAAGTAATAATTATTGATAAATTCATAGAGTACAATGGGATTTTTTGACCTATGTTTACACTGCAGAATGATTAAGTCAACCAAATTAACATATCCTTCACTTCACATACTTATACTTTTTTTTTTTTTTTTGTGATGAGAACATTTAAAACCTTCTCTTTTGGCATTTTGAAATATATAATACAGTATCATTAACTATAGTTACCAATGCTATGTGATAGATCTCCAAACTTATTTGTCCTCATTGAAACTTGGTACACTTTGAACAACTTCTCTTTAGTCTCCACCACCCCTACCCAACCACTTACGTTTATCTTATCTTGTTTTTGTCAGCTAAAATCCAGTTCAGAACATTGGAGGTACAAATAAATATGCAAAAACAAGTTACATGAAAAAAAAACATTTTGATGTCTTTTGACGCTAGTAGTTAAGCAGTCACCCTATGTGTAATGCCGTGAGAGGTTGGAAGTCCCTTCCGTGTGTGGTCACATACACCTAGGTACTTACATGAAATTCACACAGCCTGTGCCTGCAGGGGGAGCAATCCAGACAAAGCTGAGGTTGGTTGTGGGCAGGTGACTGACGTGCGAGGCCACCACGCTGCACATGAACTGGTTACCAAACTGGTAGTCCGACATGATCCCTGAGAGACAGATGGGAAAGGAAACTGTTACAAAGACAGCAAAGCAAAGGCCTTCCTATCAGGGAATCACAATATTTTCTGGACATTTTTCTTTTATGGTAAGATTCTTTGTGTTGCCTGGCTTCCTCATCAGTTATGCAATTTTTTTCACTTTTTATCGCTGGAGGTAAATTCATTATTTCAAAAATTACTGAGGAGTGACCTACTAAGATCACTGCCATAGTGTTTGTGTTGCTTTGATTTTGTTGATGGATCTTTGCCCATCACCAAAGACCACCAGGACCAAGCTGCAGTTAAATAAGCTTAGGTTTCCTGGAGCAGTCTCGACAAGGGAGACCAAACACTACAGGGAGCTGGGAGGCATCGCAGTAAGAAGGCACTGGGAGGGGCTGGTTAAAACAGGAGAGCAGGGCAGTCAGGTTTGCCCAGGAACTTCCCGATTTTTAGAGTAGAAAGCTCTGCATTCTGGGAAATCCCCTAGTCTTGTTTGGGAGATTTCAGAAAAAGGTGGTGTTGCATTTGGATTGAGGCCTTATCACAAACTGGAGGCAATTTTACCCCTGAGCATCTTAATTTTTATCCAGAAGGCATCAGGAATGAAGTGAGGCTAAATCTTCAATTGGAAAAAAAGCAACAGTAATCATGTTGGCCCGGAGAGGGGGACGCTAGTTGTTTTTCTGGTTTACACCAGGACCTTGTGTTTGTCTGTGTTTAGGCATGATTACAGAATGGTCCTGTTTGTGCCACATATCATCACAGTCATAAAGTGGCCTTGTAAAAGTGGTCAGTCATCAAATGGCTAACATTGCCATGTAGTCAAGTTGCTTATGTTCAATGTGAGAACACCATGGCTCAGCTGCGTCCAGGTCAGTTCCCAGCTGGGCTATCAAGAGATGCTTTTTTTTTTTTTCTTTTCTAACAAGGTGACCCTCTTAGGTCTACCTCACATACAAAATATGAAAAAGTAACTCAACAACTCAGTTAAAAAACGGGCAAAACACCTGAACAAGACTCCTGACAAAAAAAAGATAAGCAGATGGCAAATAAACATATGAAAAGATGCTTAGCACCTATGTCCTTAGGAAACTGCAAATTAAGACAACAAGAAGATTATCTCTTCAATTGGTTAATGACCAAAATCCAAAGCACTGGCAACACCAAATACTAGTAAGGATGAGCAGAAGTAGAAACTTTTATTCATTGTTGGTGGGAATGCAAAATGGTACATCCTCTTTAGAAGACTGTAGCAGTTTTTACAAAAGTAAACATATACTAACCACATAACCCAGCAACTGCACTCCTTGGTATTTACCCAAAGGAATTGAAAACTGTGTCCACACAAAAACCTGTACACAGATACTCAGAACAGCTTTATTCATAATTGCCAAAACCTGTAAGTAACCAAGATGTCCTTCAGCAGATGAATGGTCAACTGTGGTACATCTAGACACTGGAATATTATTCAGCACTAAAAAGAAATGAACTATCAAGCCATGAAAAGATACCAAAGAAACTTAAATATGCACATTATTTAGTGAAAGAACCCAATCTGAAAGCCTGCCTCTGACAGGATTCCAACTACATGACATTCTGGAAAAGGCAAACCCGTGAGGACAACACGGAGATGACACTTGCCATGTCCGGGGGCTGCAGAGGATGAACAGGCAGAGCGTGGAGGATTTTAGAGCAGTGGAACTGCCTGTGTAACACTACATGTCATATGAACTTTTTGAACCGAAAGAATGTACAGATTAAGAATGAACCCTAATATAAACTCTGATCTCTGGTGATAATGATACGTCATTATGGGTTTGTCAGTTGTAACAAATGTACCTCTGTGTGGCAGGATGTTAAGAATAGGGGACATTCCTCATGAGTGAGAACACGAGTGTGTTGGAACTCTCTGTACTTTTCACTCGATTTCACTGGGAAGCTCAAAATTCTCTATAAATTAAAATTAATAAAAACATTGCCAGGAATGGGAAATTAAATTTAAAAATTCTCTCATTTGCTGGCTTTGTAACCTTGGACGAATGACTTCTTCCTGAGATGCAGTTTTCTTGCCCCCTCCATCCTGAAGTTGTGAGAATCAAATGATGCAATATTTAGGACACCACCCAGCACTAAAGCAGCGGCTCTCAGTAAATCCTGATTTTCTTCCTGCCTGCCAGAGTGATCTTTCTAAAATATGATTTCTATTTATACTATTCCCCTACAAAGAAATTCTCAATGACCCCATACTGTCTGTAGTTTCACTGTCCAATATGGTAGCCACTAGCCAATGTGGTTCTTCACATTTATATACTATGAGATATAAATTAAAAGTTTAGCTCTTCAGTTGCATCAGCCACATCGCACATGCCTGATAGCCACGTATGGCTCATGGGCATTTCCCCTGTCACAGAAAGCTCAACTGGACAGCCTGGACGATTAAGACCCCGTGTATTTTCCTCTCATCTTCATCTCCAACCTCACCTTCAGCACTTCTTGTGCTCATATCTTCCCTATCCAGCTTGCACTTTACACACCAAAAATACCAAATAAACCCTTTTCCACCTTTGCACATCTGTACCCTCGATCTAAAATGCTTCAACCACCTGATAGATCCGACATCAAGATTTAGCTCATTTTCTGCCTTGCCAAGCCTCTCCTGTCTACTTCCAAGCAAACCAAGGCAGTTCATCCTATAGATTCCAGCTGAACCATTTCCTTCCCTCCAACGTAGCTCTTAGCCCATTTGGAATATTTTGTCTCCTTATCTTTCTCTGTATCTTACTCTTAAAAGACAAATCAGCCCTATCAATACACATTTCTCTACCACTTCGCACAGTATGCACAAATACTTACTTGTGTTGTTATATTTAGTCCTTTGATCTCATGCTTAAAAAGGTCTTTGTGAGTTTGTGACTACCCTGGGTAAAATAGCAAGACCATGTCTCTCCAAATTTTCTTTTTAAAACATTAGCTGGGTATAGTGGCAGGTGCCCATAGTCCTAGCTACTAGAGAGAGTGAGGCAGGAGTTTGAGGCTGCAGATGATCTATGATCAAGCCACTGTACTCCACCCTGGGTGACAGAAACACTGTCAAAAAAAAAAAAAAGTCTTTTCAATCTCCAAGATTAAAAAAAATTCTCCTCTACTTTCTCTCTACTATTTTGTTTTTACATTGACATCTTTAATGCTTCTAAATTTTATTTTGTTGTGTGGTACAAGGTAAGTATTTGAGTTTCTTTTTATTTCTAAATAGTTCTAAGTGCCCACCACTGCTTCCTGTGGGATGTTAGGATCACTCCTTATAAGTTTCTCTGCTTGATCTCACCCCTGTTCTTCCAAAATGATTTCTCTGGAAGGCATATATGATCATGTCAATTCCCTGCTAAATCTCCTTGAATGGGACCCATCATATTCCAGAGGAATGAAAGCTCCTTAGCCTCAGTTATGAAGTCTGGCACAATCGGACCCTTCCGCACTCTTCCCGCACTCCCTCACTACTGCTGTGAACCAGCTCTGCGGTCACTCTCCAGCACAGGTGGTTGAGCCACCCTCACCCACACCTCTACACATGTGCTCTCCTTTACACTCGTGGGCCCTGGACTTCTGCTGTCCTCCCACCCATCCTTCCTCTCTGCAAGGGTAATTCACACCTGCTGTCAAGGCAAGGAAGGCTCAATGTAGCCTGTGTTTAACACCAAACATTAAGAGAATTCACTTACTGTTCTGGGCCTAATGATACAGAGACACATCAGACATGGCCTGGCCCTTGGGGACCCCCCTCCCCCCTCACCACCACTTTCTCATGTCTGGATAGGTGCCCTCCCTACAAATCATCATAGCAGTTCATACATCCCTCCATCACAGCCCTTGGTCACCTCACCAAGTAGTCTATGAGGGAGTCTGTCTTTAATCTCCATATCCTGAGCACCTGTGACAATGTCTGACACATCACAGATACTCAAGAAATAACACCTACGTTGCAATTAGGGTTGTAGAACCACGGCCTGCAGCTGGCTATGAACCACGGCCTGCAGCTGGCTATATCTGTGTCAGATATCACAAAAATTATAGACCTTTTCTTTTGCTCATCAGCTTACTTTAGTGTTTGTGCATTTAATGTGTGCCCCAAGACAACTCTTAGATCAGCATTCACGGCGAGCCTTGGGCCTCACAGCTGGATGCCCCTGTGTGAAACAGACTCTTCTACAATAGGAAGTTGTTCAGCAAAAAACATAACTCGTTTAAGCAATTGAAAAACGGGTCTACATTTTGACATATCCAAATGGTGATCTTTTTCTCATTCATGAGAAAATTCATCAAGCCATAGAAACCTCAAGGTTAGGGAGGATACGAGACTCGCAGGGAAATCACAGAGAGGCCAAGGAGACTCAGTAGCCACGACTCAGGAACTGCCACTTTCCTCCGGTCAGGCATAAAGCAGGGATCCAGCGCGCAGAAAATGACAAGTCTGCAGAAGTCTGGCTGTCCAAAAGGGAAAACAAAGTTCCAGCCAGAGTCTTGTGGGAAGGGAAATGAATCAAACAAAACAATGCTTCACTATCACACAGCTTTGGTAACAGGATTCACAGGCAAATAACTGTCCATTCCTCAAAACTTCTCTTAGAAAGTGAGTCAGTGTCTGGGCCGCGTGTTACTAGACAGAATTTTATATAGTAAGCACCTCGTGCCCTAGTCTGGGTGAACATGCCACAGAACAACTTTCCTGCAATCCACCAGGCCAGCATCGCCATCTCCAACGTGGCTACAGAGAAGCTCCAGAGGAGGTATAGTCACTGTCTGGTACCCAGAGATTCTGAGTCAACTAGTCTAAAGGACAGCTTGGGTATTGGGATTTTTAAAATCTCACCAAGAAATTCTAATGTAGAGCCAAGAACTTGCATTGAGAAGGTGCACTAGTGATATGTTCTCTAGAATTCAGAGCTTAGAGTAATGGTCCTCACATCACTGAAGCATCTACATACAATTTCAAGCTATTCAACAATCGTTTTATGCAACGGCTTTGGTAGTAACACAAAATATCCTATTCTCTTACCCACTGCTCCTAAAATCAACCTAAACCTGCCTCCTCTGGACCTTTTCATGTACTTTCAGACACTAGGAGTATACAGGGCTCTTTGCTTTTTTAACACTTTTATAAGCACTGGCATATTATACTGCCACCACATTGTCACTGGCTTTTCTTGGAGAACATTTAAAAGTCAGTCAGAATTGCAGCTCTTAGAAATCTATTTATTTAAATATCAATCGGCAGGAAAAAAAAAAAAAACAAAAAACCTACTAACTCTATTTTGCATCAAACATTGTGTTAGGTCCTACGGAAGTACATTAAAGAAATATAGGACATCTGCCCTGAAATAATTTGAGCTGAGAAGAGAAAACTAAAATAAACTTAACATTCTAAATGAAGCAGTTAGAAAATAATAAGTGCTAAGTGAGTGGTATTGATGAAAAATACCAAATAGGAGTGAAAAAGTGATTAATATGGTCAGTTATTATTTTTTTTTTTTGTGGTTTTTGGCTGGGGCTAGGTTTGAACCTGCCACCTTCGGCATATGGGACCGGCGCCCTACTCCTTGAGCCACAGGCACCGCCAATATGTTCAGTTATTAATAATGACAACTAATTAACTGCATTGTGCCAATGCCAATTTCTTGGTTTTGATAAAGGGTTAAAATTATATACATTGTGAGAAGAATACAGGAGCTCTCAATACAAGTTTTGTAACTTCTGTGAGTCTATATATATTTTAAAGTAAAAAGATTAAAAATAAAAATGTCAACCAATGCTTACTGAACACTTACTATGACCTGGCATTATTTTAAGTGCTTCACTAATATTAACTCACTTAAGGCTCTTAACAACCCCATGGGGTAGGGGTGGGTATGCTCTCCACTTTACTGATTAGGACACTGAGAAAATGGTCACAAAAACACTTGCTTGTGGTTATACAGCAAGTGGGCAGAGTGGGCTGGATTGCTACACAGTCAGAAATGGCTCTACCAAAGTCTGAACCTGGAACTGAACCTGGAAGGAAAAGCTAAGATTTCCCACATTAGTTTTTATTTACATAAAGCAGCAGAGTATAATCCAGAGATGGTCCCCTCAGCTCGGCCACTCTGCTGTGACCTCCATCACGATGCTCCCCTCCAGCTTCACCCTGACATCTATAAGGTGGTGAGAACCCCTCAGCTCTGTTGCTCTCTGAGTACAATGTAAATGCAGACAAGAAAGAAGGGAGGACCTTCCACGAACATGGCCATGAGGACCAGGGCTGCACACATTAAATGAAAACCGGAGAAAAGCGAAGTAAGCTCAGCTCCTAGTGTTCTCTGGGACTCAACTGCCGGCATCGCCACGGTGATCTTATCAATGCCTTTTGTGTTGGAAGACACAGACACTAATTCACACATGTGATTTGGAAACCTGGCCTTGGGATAACTAAAATTTGACTTTGATAATGAATTTAAATTGATGTTGTTGCTTTCTCTGATGCATGCTGGGTAAGAAGATACATAGCGAGTTTTAATATTACACGAAAAGCAAAAACAATATAATTAAAAAGATTTAATGGCACTGTGTTTCTTAAGGAGATAATGTACATGTAAAATATATATGTGGATAATGTAGTCATAATATTTTATTTTCGTTGTGGTGGTTATGTGTAAACTGTCATGTAACAAATTGTCTATGGAACTTTCTTCCCAAAAAGGATATAAATTTCCAAGAGCACTGAGTAAAAACATCAAATGTAGCTCTCCTGATACAGCTTTAAAGCAAAGGAAGTAGAGTTTATCTTTCAAACTCTGAAGTTCTTCAACACTGGTAACTACTTTGATTTTAGCAAGACTCAAAAGCGTCTATGTCATAAAAACATTTTCCTTTTGAATACTGTATACAAACATAAATTTATTTTGTTTTAAAAATATTTTGAAAATGGGAGGTGCCTGTGGCTCAGTGAGGAGGGCGTTGGCCGCATCTACTGAGGGTGGCGGGTTCCAACCCGGCCCCGGCCAAACTGCAACAAAAAATAGCCAGGTGTTGTGGTGGGCGCCTGTAGTCCCAGCTACTCAGGAGGCTGAGGCAAGAGAATCGCCTAAGCCCAAGAGCTAGAGGTTGCTGTGAGCTGTGATGCCAAGGACGATAAAGTAAGACTCTGTCTCAAAAAAAAAAAAATAAATATTTTGAAAAATAAAATATTCATAACCTTGTTGTAATTTCTATATTAACCATCAATATAACTATTTAAAGCCACTATTCCTTTGACAAAGTATGAGAGTTTAAAAGTCCATTGTCATACACACCACTGGATATCTAGGTTACAAATAGCCAATATGTGTCCTCTTTATCAAAGTTGTGTTGAAGGACAGGCGTAAATAGCCGTGCTTCCTTTATCCACATTCTGCTTCACCAAGATTCAACTTCCGGTGTCTTTAATTATTCTAAAGTTGCCTCCACACTCCCTTTTAAGACAGTGACACACATTTCTGTGCCTTCCGGGATGTCATTTTCCTTGACAAGTCTTCAGTTATTTTAAGTTTGTGACTAAACCTTGCATGAACCCCATTTGCCCCCAGGAATGCCTTTCTATGCTTTTAATGTGCGTACTTTGGGGCTTCAGAACTGTAACTAGAAGTCCTATCATCCCCCATCTCTAAAACAAAATCTTCATACTTTTGTATAAAGGTACGCTATTCACTTCCAAGAAGCACACTGAAGATTTTTATAACCAAAAAATAACCAACCCAGTGAGAATATTACCATTCATCTGTGTTTATTTTATATTTTGGAGATTAAAAACATGGTCATTCAAACATGTTTACTTTGTAATTTGCCATAGTTAGTGTTAAAGTGGGCAGAAACATGTCCTCATTTATTTTTCATGTGTTTCAAGAACAAATACATCTATAGATGGGATATCGCCAAAGGGCAAGTACGTTAAAATCAGAGATTTTTGTTATGAGAAAAATATCACCTCCATATGTAAAAATGTTAGCCCATATATAAACTGATGACATCTTAAATATTATTTTATTATTTCAAACACTTTCAGAAAGTTTGGTAGAAGGCATTGTCAGGAAATTAAGTAAAACTATTATTTATGCCTACCTAAGAAGGATAAAATCACAATGGCACACATATTGAATTCTTATTTCCTTTCATTTTCATCATTTGTTCCTTAGTATAAAAGAGATATATCTAAAGTTAGTGTTATATTATAAATGAAAAAGAGAAAATGATTTATAAGAGTTCCTTTTTGTCTTTCTTTCGTCTGTTCACTTTGCCATTCTATAATCTGTTAACTCAAACATGAATAACTGTCTACTTGCAGAATTTGACTTGTCTATTATTTGCCTTCTTTGCCGGGTCACTGTACTCAAACATTTCAACAAAGCCAAACATGATTTCTTCTGCTGAAAAGTAATCATAGAATTTCCTGAAAACACTCTTATTGCGGCTTATCTGTGAAGTACCAGCCTGATGCAAATGGGTATGAAAAGAACAGCTCTCGGGAGAGGCGGAGCAAGATGGCAGCTGAGTAACAGCTTCCTTGCATCTGGGCACCGTGAGTCTGGGGAGATAGGACTCCAGGCATCTCTGGCCGGTGGGAACTGCCTATCATCACTCCTATGAGAATACAGGGAGTCAGCGAGAGACTTCTGGACCCCAAGAGGAGGACTAAAACAGTGGAAAACCGGCAAGTGGTCGTGTGTGCTCAATCCATCTAAACCCGCCCACAACTGTAAGTTCAGTAGCAGCGAGACTGCAAACCAGAAAGGCCTTACCTGTGAACTGTTTTGATGTCCTTGGACTTGGCACTGAGTTGAACTGCCTTGGGGAAGGCCTGAGCGGGAGTGCGGAGAACTTTGGCCGTTGTCTAGGGCCCCAGTCTGAGCCGCTGAGCCAGACGGAGCTAATAGTGTTTGGTGGTGGGTCACACGGAACCATTGTCAGTGATCTGCCCCGGCAAGCTCCGCCCTCAGGGTCGCAGAGCTAGAAACGGGTGGGAGCTGGTAACCCAGCAACCAAAAGTAGCCTAAGGGTGGGGTCTGAGCCACCTTGCAGCCCTAACCTTCAGGGGCAGAGTGAGACCGGTTTTGGCACACTGGGTAAGTGGATAGCCACTTCAGCAGCGATTCCAGCGAGAAAGCTGGGAAAGCTTCTGCTCAGCAAGTTTACAAGTTCAAAGTGCCTTTTAAGTGGGCTGAAGAGAGACTTAGGGTGTCTACCTGCTGGGGTTTGAGAAATCAGCAGCCTCCAGTCGTATCAGAATTGTGACTAACATCTCATACCCCAGAAGACCACGTGTTGCCCAGACGATATTCAATAACATATACAAACTGCTTTGTTTTTGGTTGTGTAATTTTTTCTTTTTTTTTTTTTTTGTTTGGTTGGGTTTTTTTTGTTTGTTTATTTTGACGTTGTTGATGTTCTTTTGTTTTTTAATTTCAATCTTTTCCATACAGATCCCTTTTTCTTTCTCAATTTTCCTAGTTTAATTATAATTTCCCATTGCTGCCTTTTTTAATAACTACAACTTCATTTTTGCTAGTGTTTCTACCGCTATCATTTGGTTTTTCACCCAATTTTATCCCCGAAAAGTTTTCTGTTTGCTTGTTTTGGTTTGATTTATAGCATTTTTGTCTTTCCTCTCTACTTGGTGGAGGTGGGGTACTGTGTCTGATTAGGTTAGCAAAGAGCTGCTGACCCCAAGGGGACCACCCAACTGGGCACCCCCAGAAGGTGGGGTTTTTTAAGGTTGTGTCAAAGTACCCTACTGTACACCTATATTGCCCTGTCTCCCTCTGTCTGTGCCTCTCTTCTTTTTCTCAATATTCCTTATACCCACCCCCTCTCCTTTCTCTATCTTTCTTTTTTTTCTTATCACTCGGTCCCCCTTTCTTTCATCCCTTTTTTGCTCTTCAACCTTCTCACCCTCTGGTCCTGTAACCCTTAGTCCACAGGCACGAGAACTTAAAGAGCATGAGGAAGTGAAAGGAAAATTAGGGCAAGGAAATAGATAAAAGAAATCACTCATGAGGAAGAATCAGCAGAAAACTCCAGGCAACATGAAGAACCAGTCCAGAACAACCCCGCCAAGGGACCATGAGGTAGCTACTGCAGAGGATTCCACCTATACAGAAATGTTAGGAATGACAGAAAGGGAATTTAGAATACACATGTTGAAAACAATGAAAGAAATGATGGAAACAATGAAGGAAACTGCTAATAAAGTGGAAAATAACCAAAAGGAAATCCAAAAACAGAACCAAATCAGAGATGAACGATATGAAGAATATAAAAAGGATATAGCAGAGCTGAAGGAAATGAAACAGTCAATCAGGGAACTTAAAGACGCAATGGAAAGTATCAGCAACAGGTTAGACCATGCAGAAGAAAGAATTTCAGAGGTAGAAGACAAAGTTTTTGAGATAACTCAGATAGTAAAAGAGGCAGAAAAGAAGAGAGAGAAAGCAGAACGTTCACTGTCAGAATTATGGGACTTTATGAAGCGTTCCAACATACGAGTTATAGGAATTCCAGAAGGGGAAGAAGAATGCCCCAGAGGAATGGAAGCCATACTAGAGAATATTATAAAAGAAAATTTCCCAAACATCACCAAAGATTCTGACACACTGCTTTTGGAGGGATATCAGACCCCAGGTCGCCTCAACTCTAACCGAGCTTCTCCAAGACACATTGTGATGAACCTGTCCAAAGTCAAGACAAAAGAAAAGATTCTGCAAGCTGCCAAGAGTAAGCGCCAGTTGACCTACCGGGGCAAATCCATTAGAGGGACCACAGACTTCCCTAATGAAACTTTCCAAGCAAGAAGACAATGGTCGGGCGGCGCCTGTGGCTCAGTCGGTAAGGCGCCGGCCCCATATGCCGAGGGTGGCGGGTTCAAACCCAGCCCCGGCCAAACTGCAACAAAAAATAAAAATAGCTGGGCGTTGTAGCGGGCGCCTGTAGTCCCAGCTACTCGGGAGGCTGAGGCAAGAGAATCGCTTAAGCCCAGGAGTTGGAGGTTGCTGTGAGTTGTGTGAGGACACGGCACTCTACCGAGGGCCATAAAGTGAGACTCTGTCTCTACAAAAAAAAAAAAAAAGAAGACAATGGTCATCTACCTTTAATCTACTTAAACAGAACAATTTTCAGCCCAGAATTCTGTACCCTGCTAAGCTAAGCTTCAAAATTGACGGAGAAATCAAATCATTTACGGATATACAAACATTGAGGATATTCGCCACAACAAGACCAGCTCTACAGGAAATACTTCAACCTGCTCTGCACACTGACCACCACAATGGATCAGCAGCAAAGTAAGAACTCAGAAATCAAAGGACAGAACCTAACCTCCACACTGATGCAAAAGATAAAACTAAGCAATGGACTCTCACCAAATAAGACGAATAGAATACTACCACACTTATCAATTATCTCCATAAATGTTAATGGCTTGAATTCCCCACTGAAGAGACATAGATTGGCTGACTGGATTAAAAAACACAAGCCATCCATTTGCTGTCTGCAAGAAACACACCTGGCTTCAAAAGACAAAATAAAGCTCCGAGTCAAGGGTTGGAAGACAATTTTTCAGGCAAATGGAATTCAGAAGAAAAGAGGAGTTGCAATCTTGTTTTCAGATACATGTAGATTTAAAGCAACTAAAGTCAAAAAAGACAAAGAAGGTCACTTTATATTGATCAAGGGAAAGCTACAACAAGAAGATATTTCAATTCTAAATATTTATGCACCCAATTTAAATGCTCCCAGATTCTTTTTTTTTTTTTTGTGGGTTTTTTTTTTTTTTTTTTTGGCTGGGGCTGGGTTTCAACCCACCACCTCTAGCATATGGGACTGGCACCCTATCCCTTTGAGCCACAGGCGCCACCCAATGCTCCCAGATTCTTGAAGCAGAGCTTACTCAGTCTGAGCAATATGATATCTGATAATACCATCATAACAGGGGACTTTAACACTCCTCTTACAGAGCTGGACAGATCCTCTAAACAGAAATTAAACAAAGATATAAGAGATTTAAATGAGACCCTAGAACAAGTATGCTTGATAGACGCATATAGAACACTCCACCCCAAAGAAAAAGAATATACATTTTTCTCATCACCCCATGGAACATTCTCCAAAATTGATCATATCCTGGGACACAAAACAAATATCAACAGAATCAAAAGAATTGAAATTTTACCTTGTATCTTTTCATACCATAAGGCACTAAAGGTGGAACTCATCTCTAACAAAAATGCTCAACCCCACCCAAAGGCATGGAAATTAAACAATCTTCTGTTGAATAACAGATGGGTGCAGGAAGAAATAAAACAGGAAATCATTAACTTCCTTGAGCATAACAACAATGAAGACACAAGCTACCAAAACCTGTGGGATACTGCAAAAGCAGTTTTGAGAGGAAAATTCATCGCTTTAGATGCCTACATTCGAAAAACAGAAAGAGAGCACATCAACAATCTCACAAGAGATCTTATGGAATTGGAAAAACAAGAACAATCTAAGCCTAAACTCAGTAGAAGAAAAGAAATATCCAAAATCAAATCAGAGATCAATGAAATTGAAAACAAAAGAATCATTCAGAAAATTAATGAAACAAAGAGCTGGTTTTTTGAAAAAATAAATAAAATAGATAAACCATTGGCCAGACTAACGAGGAATAGAAAAGTAAAATCTCTAGTAACCTCAATCAGAAACGATAAAGGGGAAATAACAACTGATCCCACAGAGATACAAGAGATCATCTCTGAATACTACCAGAAACTCTATGCCCAGAAATTTGACAATGTCAAGGAAATGGATCAATATTTGGAATCACACCCTCTCCCTAGACTTAGCCAGGAAGAAATAGAGCTCCTGAACAGACCAATTTCAAGCACTGAGATTAAAGAAACAATAAAAAATCTTCCAACCAAAAAATGCCCTGGTCCAGATGGCTTCACTCAAGAATTCTATCAAACCTTCAAGGAAGAGCTTATTCCTGTTCTGCAGAAATTATTCCAAAAAATTGAGGAAGAAGGAATCTTCCCCAACACATTCTATGAAGCAAACATCACCCTGATACCAAAACCAGGAAAAGACCCAAACAAAAAGGAGAATTTCAGACCAATCTCACTCATGAATATAGATGGAAAAATTCTCAACAAAATTCTAGCCAATAGATTACAGCTTATCATCAAAAAAGTCATTCATCATGATCAAGTAGGCTTCATCCGAGGGATTCAAGGCTAGTTTAACATACGCAAGTCCATAAACGTTATCCACCATATTAACAGAGGCAAAAAGAAAGATCACATGATCCTCTCAATAGCTTCAGAAAAAGCATTTGATAAAATCTAGCATCCTTTTCTAATTAGAACACTGAAGAGTATAGGCATAGGTGGCACATTTCTAAAACTGATTGAAGCTATCTATGACAAACCCACAGCCAATATTTTACTGAATGGAGTAAAACTGAAAGCTTTTCCTCTTAGAACTGGAACCAGACAAGGTTGTCCTCTGTCACCTTTACTATTCAACATAGTGCTGGAAGTTCTAGCCAATACAATTAGGCAAGACAAGGAAATAAAGGGAATCCAAATGGGAGCAGAGGAGGTCAAACTCTCCCTCTTTGCTGACGACATGATCTTATACTTAGAGAACCCCAAAGACTCAACCACAAGACTCCTAGAAGTCATCAAAAAATACAGTCATGTTTCAGGATATAAAATCAATGTCCACAAGTCAGTAGCCTTTGTATACACCAATAACAGTCAAGATGAGAAGCTAATTAAGGACACAACTCCCTTCACCATAGTTTCAAAGAAAATGAAATACCTAGGAATATACCTAACGAAGGAGGTGAAGGACCTCTATAAAGAAAACTATGAACTCCTCAGAAAGGAAATAGCAGAGGATATTAACAAATGGAAGAACATACCATGCTCATGGACGGGAAGAATCAACATTGTTAAAATGTCTATACTTCCCAAAGCAATCTACCTATTCAATGCCATTCCTATCAAAGTACCTACATCGTACTTTCAAGATTTGGAAAAAATTATTCTGCGTTTTGTATGGAATGGGAAAAAACCCCGTATAGCTAAGGCGGTTCTTAGTAACAAAAATAAAGCTGGGGGCATCAGCATACCAGATTTTAGTCTGTACTACAAAGCCATAGTGCTCAAGACAGTATGGTTCTGGCACAAAAACAGAGACATAGACACTTGGAATCGAATTGAACACCAAGAAATGAAACTAACATCTTACAACCACCTAATCTTCGATAAACCAAACAAGAACTTACCTTGGGGGAAAGACTCCCTATTCAATAAATGGTGTTGGGAGAATTGGATGTCTACATGTAAAAGACTGAAACTGGACCGACACCTTTCCCCACTCACAAAAATTGATTCAAGATGGATAAAGGACTTAAATTTAAGGCATGAAACAATAAAAATCCTCAAAGGAAGCATAGGAAAAACACTGGAAGACATTGACCTGGGGGAAGACTTCATGAAGAAGACTGCCATGGCAATTGCAACAACAACAAAAATAAACAAATGGGACTTCATTAAACTGAAAAGCTTCTGTACAGTTAAGGAGACAATAACCAAAGCAAAGAGACAACCCACACAATGGGAAAGGATATTTGCATATTTTCAATCAGACAAAAGCTTGATAACCAGGATCTATAGAGAACTCAAATTAATCCACATGAAAAAAGCCAACAATCCCTTATATCACTTGGCAAGAGACATGAACAGAACTTTCTCTAAAGACGACAGACGAATGGCTAACAAACACATGAAAAAATGTTCATCATCTCTATATATTAGAGAAATGCAAATCAAAACATCCCTGAGATATCATCTAACCCCAGTGAGAATGGCCCACATCACAAAATCTCAAAACTGCAGATGCTGGCGTGGATGTGGAGAGAAGGGAACACTTTTACACTGCTGGTGGGACTGCAAACTAGTACAACCTTTCTGGAAGGAAGTATGGAGAAACCTCAAAGCACTCAACCTAGACCTCCCATTTGATCCTGCAATCCCATTGCTGGGCATCTACCCAGAAGGGAAAAAATCCTTTTATCATAAGGACACTTGTACTAGACTGTTTATTGCAGCTCAATTTACAATCGCCAAAATGTGGAAACAGCCTAAATGCCCACCAACCCAGGAATGGATTAACAAGCTGTGGTATATGTATACCATGGAATACTATTCAGCCATTAAAAAAAATGGAGACTTTACATCCTTCGTATTAACCTGGATGGAAGTGGAAGACATTATTCTTAGTAAAGCATCACAAGAATGGAGAAGCATGAATCCTATGTACTCAATCTTGATATGAGGACAAATAATGACAATTAAGTTTATGGGGGGGAAGCAGAAAGAGGGATGGAGGGAGGGGGGTGGGGCCTTAGTGTGTGTCACACTTTATGGGGGCAAGACATGATTGCAAGAGGGACTTTACCTAACAATTGCAATCAGTGTAACTGGCTTATTGTACCCTCAATGAATCCCCAACAATAAAAAAAAAAAGAAAGAAAAGAACAGCTCTCAAGTAGTGCCACACAATATTGAATAGGACGTGTGCACACACTCACACATAAACACTGTGTGTGTTTAGTCTTTAAAGCATTGGTTTGAAGGCATTAGGTTTCAGACTTAAATCTAAGAAGCCAAAAAGTACCAACCTTTAAAAAATCATTCTGGAATTACATGTCTATGGACATAAGTTAGAAATATATGAGGACCTACACTACATCCGCACCTCTCACTAGTTCTATAAATAGAGCCTGTTCTCAGTCTCCCTGATTGATGACGATGACAGTCCTTGCTGCTGTCTCCTCCATTCCTCTCCTGGCGCCACCACTCACTGAATGCCTTCTCTGTACTGGCATCAGAGAGGCGGTAGAGTGGGAAGGAGGGGAGTACAGACCCTGGAGGAAGCCTGCCTCTTCAGACCCTTCCTCTCCTACCAAGGAGTTGTGGAATCTTGGGCAGGTTACTCAATCACTCTGTTGTTGTTTCCTGGAAAATTTGAGGATGATGCTAATAGTGTAGCTGTAAAGATCAACACATAGTGCTATCAATGTTAGCTATTATTACCATCCTCATTTAGAGATAAAGGAACCAAGACTCAGTAAATTTAAGTGACTTGCCACGGGCATCACAGCTAGTAAACGGCATTTGGACCAGGCTCATCTGTCTACCTTACACTGTTTGTTGCCTCCCCCTACATCCTTAAATCTCAGTATCTCCATTGTGGGACAGACACCTGTCCTGATCCAATAGAAATCCTGTCCAAATCCAGGGCTGGAGTGCAAACCATCTGAGCATGAGCAGAAAGAGAGCCAGCCCTTCCTTTAAGGCACAACGTGGGTCCTCTGTCTTTTTCTCCAAATGCCTCAATTTTCATTAGTTATTGGATACTCTTTGTCCTTTTGGTAGACACACCTCTGAGTCAGATACAGATGTGAGACATCCTTGAGTCAACAGCTGTTTCTCTAAATGGCAAAGGGCAAAGTCATCCAGTTACAGTTGGGTCTGCATGGCCCTTGTGTTTGACAGAGCAGCATCCTTTCCAAAGGACGGAGGCAAAGTCTTTCTTGCCTGTCTAACTGAAGCTTTCTGAGCTGCTGATCTAAAGCTCATCTCTGCTGCCTTCTGTCTTAACACTTGCTTTCCCCGGCCTTTCCTCAAACTCATTGCACCATGCTGGCTACCTGTCCAGAACTGCATTCTGCCTCACCACCTGGCATCTGCTCCCGTGACCTTCTCTGGTGTGTGTTGAATTCACATCATAACTTTCAATTTAGGAGTCAGATTTTACACATTTGCAGGACAAACTCAAATGGAGGGGGGACTTTACCCATGTAGGGGACTAAAAAGTCTCAGCAAGGATTCCATTAAAACAAAACAACTAGAGACTTGTTGGAATAACTCTAGGCCCTAACAGTAACATCCAACATTCTCAAACATATCTCTTCTCCTGACTCCTCACTGTTAAAGAAATGCCCAGTAGACCCCCTGAGAAGTTTACTGCAATACCAAAATTATGATCAACTATCCTGGTTCAGACCACTGCTTACTCTAACATATTTGTGTTTTAGAGGAAGGGTCTCGCTCTGTCACCCTGACTGGCATACAGTGGTATGATCATAGTTCAAACTCCCAGGCTCAAGTAATCCTCTTGTCTCAGCCTTCTGAGTAACTAGGAGTACAGGTGCAGGTCACCACATCCAGCTAGTTTTTAAAAAAAGAAATAATTTTTTGGCAGAGACTGGGTCTCCCTGTGTTACGCAGGTTAATCTTGAACTCCTGGCCTCAAGTAATCCTCCTGCCTTGGCTTACCAAAGTACTTGGATTACAGGCATGAGACACTGTGTGTGGCTGCCTGTCTCAGTGTAAGAGATAAACAGAGATACGTCCTGGACAAAATAACAGCCAATGTTTGCTGAATTTTATTGACACAAGCAAAGTTTTGAGTGTTTCACAAAGATAAACTCATTTGTTGATTAAAACCCCTGAGAAGTATTATTTTTATTTAAATGTTACAGATGCTTCATGAGGTTAAGTAAGTTGCCCAAGTCACTTGGGCTGTCACTTTTTATTGGTGTGATCCTTAACAAATTACTTAATCTCTCCAAGTCTTAGGATTATTATTGTGTAATATATATGGATAATAAGATCTACTGAATAGAATTCTGTAAATTATTAAGTAAAATAATTCATGTCATGAAGATTAAATGTTTAATTGCATGTAAGGTAACTAGGATCTTGTTCATTATATGTTGTGATTTTATTTGCAGAATTAAAGAATGTATTTCAGTCCTCGTCTGCTTATACTCCACTCAAACAAAACTCCCAGACCAAAAGCAATGATAAAGGGGTATGGTAACTCTTCTCTTGTCAAACTCCAATAAGCCCATACATGTAAAGACAGGATCTGATTATCTTAACTGTACCTGCATATTGGCTGACCTAAAAGAATTATCCCTAGCAAGGTTATCACTAAATCACCTGTGGAGATCCTTTTAACGATCAGAGCTCCTGCTAAAGAATGAATGTGAACGGGTTAGAACAATATTTATAATCTCAGATGAAGCAATGCTATCTTGTCTAGGAGCCCTTACTGACCACTTTCCCACTGCAGTCAACCAGGTAACATCAAGCATCCCTGATGTTACCTAAGATTTTCTCCACAGGCCTCCTCCTGCCTACGTTTCCCACCACGGCCTTACTCTGGGCTTTCACTATCTCCATCATCTCCACACTAACAGTCCCTAATTGGTCCCTGTGAGTTCAGTTTCGCCTCTTCAGGAAAATTCCCAATATGCTATCTTTCTAAAATATAAATGTGGTGATAGCATTGATTTAACTCTTTCAGTGGTAACCCATACTTACAGAACTAGGTCCGAGTTCTTCAGCGTGACATACTGTCCTGTAACTCCCTCTCTCTGGGCTCATTTGTCATGACTCTTCTTCGAACTTTACATTATAGTTCATCACACCCACACTGTACATGGTTGTATGTACATGTATCTGTTTTTGTTCTTGTTCTCGGCCTAGACCAGGGGTCAGCAAAATATGACCTACAGGTCAAATCTGGACGATGACTCATATTTTACAACCCTTGAGCCAAGGATACTTTTATATTCTGAAAAGTTGTAAGACACAAAGAGTATGTGACACAGACCTTCCATATATAACCTGAAAAGCCTGAAATATTTACTACCTGGCCATTTACAGAAAAAAAAAAGTATTGCCCCCCTGCCTTGGCTAAATCCCTTTTATCACTTAATATACATGTGAGATCATCAATCATCCCCTCCATGGAACTTTCCTACTTAACTTCTTCCTGTACCCAAGATGAATGTTAGAAATATCTCCATCTTTTCATAGTACCCAGTGAATAGTTCTATCATTAAACTTACCCACAGCATTTCAGGGAGTGGGCCTCCCATTTAGACTGTTAGTTATTTATTATGAATTTTTCTATTCACGTAATCTATCATAGGCACATAATAAATGTTTATGGCATAATTTTTAAAAGGTGTTACAGTTTACAGCATATGCTGTCAAGCAAGTTAAATGACAGAAGCTCTCCGTGGTACTGAAGAGCTCTTGCTTCAGCTCAAACTCCTTCCTGTGGGACGCCCAGAACCTTGTGTTTCGCATTCCTCAGTTACATTCACCAACCTCTGTCTAGACTTTTTCTGCCACTCTTCAGTCAACTTCCTGTATAATCCTAAGTAACTCTTGCCCCATCCCCTTTCTGCTCCAATTGACAGTATCTATCTTTTGATCAAGGTGCTTATTGCTCACGAAATAGACATATGCTCCCACACATTTTCTGGTCACTTTGCAGTTCAAGTGGGCCATGAGTCAAACAGGAAAGAGCAGAAATAAAGTACACCCTTTCCTTCTGAGGCACAGAATAGAGGACACGAGGGCTCCACATTCCTTTATTCGTCCCCCTTGATGGAAAGAGAGGCCACGTGCTGAGCTGGCACAGCCACGATGTGGAAATAGCCCGTAACTGCTGAGTTCCCGCATACAGGACAACTACTCTGAAGAGTGACCTGACTCCAGGAAGACCAGTGAGTCAAGCTGATATTTAGGATTTAACTTTTTACCACACCAAAGCTGGACTTACCTGATTAATACACCCTTTTACTGCAGCACTTACCACAGTTCATTTACTTCTATGTCCTTTACTACATTATAAGTTTCTTAGGAGAACTGATTTGGTCTCATTGATTCTGAAGAGTATCACTCAATAATTGTTTGCCAAACAAATGAATAGATTTCTAAGTTGGCTTTTCTCTTTTCCATGGTATTTATTACTCTCAAAAGGAACAAACTTTATTTTACAACAGTCAAAAAAAAAAAAAAGTGGTGATGAGCATAAGCTGTTCATTAGCAGTCGGGAACAAAGACTCTAGCGCTAAACAGCCTGAGTGCATGCACCAGTTCTGCCACATAGCAGCTATATCCTTGGTAAATTATGTGCTCCATGCCCCAGTTTCCCCGAATGTGACAGGAATAGCCACTTCCTTGGGTCATACAGCTACTGGACACAGAGTGTTTAGAACAAGGCCTATCACATAGTAAGTATGATAAGCCATATATATACACATACTTATGTAAATGTATACATTTATATAGTACTTAAATGTTGGCTATTACTACATCACTGAAACTTCTCCTTAGGAACCCTAAATTTCTATCCATGTCCTTAATGACTGACAAAATCAATGCATGTTTTCTAGTACTTCATTCAGGAACTTATCTTTGTTTTCTTATACAATTAATAAGTTAAAGAATATTACATCACATGCAACACCAAAACGTTATAGCTTAAACATGTATCGTATTACAATTATCACAAGCACTTTATTTACATCATGTTAGCAGATTAGGTACACTGGGAAGTATTATTACTTTATGAATTCTGATGTTGAAGTATATTTCATCCTATTTTCAGTTCCTCTAACTCCAAATGCTACCTAGATAAGATAAACAGTATGTTTTTAAAAAGACAAATGTGTATTACTACTTCCGCTTAGTTTTTATTAAAATTCACCCTCTACTGAGGCAATAATGTGAATAATTTGGATCAGAAAACTAAGTGTTTCATAACCGTTGAGGCTAAATGGTTACAAATGTAGTCTCAGGAATTCTGAAGACCCCTTCATATTCAAAATAGATTAGAGAAAAAGACAAAGTACAGGTCTTTTTTTATTAAAGACTGTACCTTTTTCTGTTGCTCAGGCTAGAGTAAAGTTGGCATCATCACAGCTCACTGCAAACTCAAACTCCTGGGCTCAAGTGATCCTCCTGCCTCAGGCACCTTAGTAGCTGGGACTACAGGCACATGCCACCAGGCCTGGCTAATTTTTCTATTTTTTTGTAGAACCAAGGTCTCACTCTTGCACAAGCTGATCTCAACCCCCTAGCCTCAAGCAATCCTTCGGTCTTGGCCTCCCACAGTGCTAGGATTACAGGAGTGAGCCACCTGCCCAGCCAAGGTCTTATTTGTTATATGAAGTTAGGCAGAGCATATTGTTCTGACTAAAAACAATGCTACTGGGATTATATTCAAAAGAATATAATCACTCCAAAGATTACCAAAAAGATTTTTGAAATGAAAGGCAGGTGATTCCTAAAAGGTAAATTTAATTATGTTTCTCCCCTATAGCTTTCATTCATTTATAATAAATCATGGCTGACTATACAAACCCTTTAAAGCTTCTTTATCAAAGGAGAAATGAATTTATTTTTAAATTTGGAATTATTTTTGCCTGTAGTTTCTAACTAAAAAGGCTGTCACACAAACATTTTTAAAAATAATTTATTTGTATACTTCTGTTTATAGTTGGGAATAAAATAGCAGAATATTTATATTTTAGCATTAAATTTATATGTCCCACAATATACAAAGTACATTAAGACAGAAGTATATTATGCAATTCATGAAAGTTACGTAAACATACAAATCTATAATTATACATTCACCGTAAAAAAAATATTTTACTAATATAGAAACCCAGTACAAAAAGCTTGGCTACTGGATACACAGTTACAGCTAGATAGGGGAGGAGCTGTTCTGTAGCACTATAGGAAGAATGTGGTTAATGGTAATTTAGTGTATATTTTCAAAAAGTTAGAAGATTCTGAATGTTCACAGCACAAGGAAATGATACATCTTTGAGGCAACTGATATGCTAATTACTCTGATTTGATCATTGTACATTGTGTACACGTATCAAAATATCACTTTGTATCCCACAAATCTGCACCATTATTATGTGTCAACCCAAAATAAAAGAAAAAAAAATCACTACCTTTGAAAGTCAATGCTTATGTAGATTCACCAAGCGGTTTGCTACTATTATTGATTCATCCATCATATTCCTTGCTAAAGCACACACCTTAGAGGTTGGTTTAGTCTGGGTTTGAAATGCCCTTAGTCACTCATTCTGTCATAATAGTTTTGTTAGGTAAAGCTCTCTATGCTGATGCTTATTCTCCCTGGCACTTCATAGTCACTACTGAATTACATTCTAGACTTTATTTCTGACCAAAAGTGGTTTGCTGATCTAGCTATCATCTCTTTGCAGATAGTTCTTTTTTATTTTCCCTGATTGCTTCTTAAACGAAGTATTTTTATCGATGTATAATATGCATATCCTCACAGGTCCGGTGACTGGAAGTCCAGAAACGAGGGGTGAACAGGGCTAGCTCCTTCTGAAGGCCCTAAGGGGGGAACTGCTCCAGGCTGCTCTCCTGGCTTCTAGGAGGTCCCCCATTGCACCCCTCGTCCTCGCAGGGCACTCTCCCTGTGTCTCTGCAGCCAGCATGAAGACATGATAGCAGACAGGCTGAGGGAGAAGCCCACCTGCTCATATGGCCTCCCCTTCGCTCACTCTAACTTAATCTGCAATGACCCTGTTTTCAAATAAGGTCTTATTCTGAGGAACTGGGGGGTAGGAGTTCACTACAACTTTTTTGGGGGAGGGACACAATTCAACCACAACATGCCTCAAGGGAATAAAGAGGAATACAAGCAGCTGCAGCCTTCTTACTCAAAAAATGCTTCAATACTGACAGTGTGGATGCCGGTCTGCCAGGCAGAGGTAGGTGGAGGGGCTGGTCTTTATTAGATGCTATCAAATGAGAACATTTCATTTCCTAAGCATTGTTTGAATTCTAAAATACAAGCCACATAAAATGGGTTAGGAGTAGATAGAAGGATGGACAGCAGGAGGAAGGGGGAAATTGACACCAAAAAGAAGTTATGTTGACAAAAAATGTCTAGAGGAAATTCCGCCTTTGCAACTAGAAATTGTATGCATGAGTCAGCATGACCTTTTAAAATTAATATGTTCCTTTAAAGAGAGGCAACCCATTGTTTCCCATACTTTAATATTGAAAATCACTAGCTAATGTAAATTCTAAAAGAACACATAAACATTTATGGTATGATGATCATTAACTCTGTCACTTAAAGATTTCCAAATAGGAGGAAGTTATGGTATCTATCAAGTTATTAGGAAAAACTATCCTAGTAGTTATTTTCTAGCTCGATTAGCTACACTTCCCATTCCTCAGAAGATGTTATTGTCTGCTGATACTGAATTCTTACAAGCCAAGCAGAATTTAGTCTTACATTATAATATGTTTCCTTATAAAGATGTCATAGAAAGTGACATAAAGATCTTTTTCTAAAGACTGACTGCACAGCTAAGAGAGACCATTATTTAAGCTATCATTGAATGTAGATTTTTATGATTTTTTTTAAGAAATAACGAGAGCTCCACTAAAAGTTTGTGATTGTGAGTACCTTCCATGAAAGGCCGTGGTTGCAAAAAGCTCCCCTATGCTGTCCAGTCTGGGGAGAAAGCTAAATTGGCCTCTTATAGGTAGGTTGTCTTTTTACTCCCCGTATGACACACAGGGGGTATAACACGACCTCACCTGGGCATACAGGGGTTTGTGAACACAATTCCAATTACAAGAAACAGGATTTGCACACGTCGGGGCCCGCCCAGAGAGCAGCAAATTCACCTTCTAATTTGCAGTGTTGCCCCCAGAGGCTGAGCGAGATTCAGCCCACATATGGCAAGTGCGGGGATGCTTGCGCTCAGTGCACCAGGTGGGAGGTACGGCGCTCCCAGTCAGGGCGGCTGAGCAGATGATTTACGGCTGACGTCTAAGCACTCCTTCGAGGACTGCCAAGCACTGCACTAAACGCCACCTATCAGGTAAATCCAGTCGTGGTAAACAGGCTTGGCATGAACAACAGAAATAAAATATGCTAATCAGTGGTTCTACTCCAGGAAAACAAGTCACCAGGGAAGGAAAAAAAGCCACGTCCTTAAAGCATCACAAAGGTTTCTGGTTAATCTTTTACATTTACCTCTAGCTATGCCATCCCTCATATTTTTACCCCATTTACAATATTATAATGTTTTATACAACTGCCCTCTTTAGCCTTCTTTTTAGAAAAATCTTCAAATACCCTTCCATGCCACCTGAAGTTTAAAATTTAAAAACATATAGATTACATCCAGCATTTAAAAATACATCGATTACATCCAGCTTGTTTTCAGTATCCTCCATGGGATGCAGTGCAGTGTCATAGTTACGCACAACAGGGATGACGCTTGGTAGCCAGGACTCAAATCCTACCTCTGCCACTGAATAGTGTGGTCTTGACCAAGTTACACACTACACTCTCTAGGTTTCTACTATCTCACCCATGAAATGGGATTACAATGGTATTATATGTTACTATTTTTTCTTTGAGACGGAATCTCACTATGTCGCCCTGGGTAGAGTGCAGTGGCATCACAGCTCATAGCAACCTCCATCTCCCAAGTGATTCTCTTGCCTCAGCCTCCCAAGTAGCTGGTACTACAGGCACCTGCCACAACATCCGCTATTTTTTTGTTGTAGGTGTCGTTGTTTGGGAGGCCCAGGCTAGGTTCGAACCCGCCAGCTCCGGTGTATGTGGCTGGCACCCTAGCCATTGAGCTACAGATACAGAGCCTATATGTTACTATTGTTGGGGGAGTTAACCAATATAAGCAAAACCCTCAGAATAGTACCTGGCACGTAGTAAGTGCTCAGTAAATGCTAGCAGTTGTAAGACAATATACTTACTGTCTGTCCACCTTTGACCTCACAGTTGTATTCCTGATAAATACAACATTATAAAATCTGATTAATAAAGCCAAATACTTTGATAGCTTGTAATAGGGCACAAGAGTTAGAAATACTCAGAAAAAAGATAATTTTCATGGAAGGAGGGGGAAGTTTTTTTTTTCAGGTGTAAGTCTATAGTTACAAATCATAAACATCACTGAAAAAATATGTGCTTATACTTCGCTTATTCACATGAGCCTCTCCGACCTGTACAGCCCTGTTTACTAGTCCTTACTCCACCATTGCTATACTTCCTTATTTTACTGCCTTGATTACTCACACTTGAATATAAAGACACACCCACAAGGTACTGATGGTGCTCCATACTTTGTATTCCTTATTACAAACCCTGACAACATGCTATAAATTTTATTTATTGATACTAATTAACTGATCCTATTATATCCAGCTAGACCTGTAGAAAAATAATCCCCATATAGTTTATTACACATAATGATGACTGGCCCACAGGCTGCCAGAAGACAGAAAAAGTAGAAGGCTCCAGGTGAAAAGAACTCAGTTCTATATTTTCAATTCTTCATGACTGGGGGCAATCATTGGAGAAGGTAATATTTGTTCCATTTATTTTCTTATTTTTGAGACGGTAATATTCGTTCCATTTATTTTCTTATTTTTGAGACAGAGCCTCACTCTGTCCCCCTGGGTAGAGTGCCGTGGCATCATCAGAGTTCACAGAAACCTCAAACTCTTGGGCTCAAGTGAGCCTTTTGCCTCGGCCTCCCGAGTAGCTTGAATTACAGACACCCACTACAACAAAACCTGCCTAGATTTTCTATTTTCAGGAGAGACAGAGTCTCACTTTACTCAGGCTGGTCTTGAACTCCTGAGCTCAAGGGATCCACCCGCCTCAGGCTTCCAGAGTGCTGGGATTACAGGAATGAGCCACAGCCCCCGGCTACTTGTTCCTTTTAGCTTTAAAACTGAAGGGGTAAGAGTAAACTAGTCAGGTGAGTGGGGGGAAAAAGTAGAGAAGATAACAGCAATTACCAGTTAGCTTTAATGGGAAAACAGCACATGCGTTGTGCACTTTTCAATTGTGTGCATAACCCAGGCATCAATATGACACAAATAATTACCACTTCAGTTTCACCATAATAATGCTGGGTGCATTGGTATCCTTAAAGATTTCCTATTTAATCTCACACATATTAAATAAAACGTAAGTAACATATTAATTGGATTTTTAACTATATGCCACAGGTGCGTCCAATATCATTTCATTCCCCATGGTGAAATAATTTTATACAAAACCTAAAGATAGATGCCTGTTTTTGTAGCAAATCTTCAGCAAGTTTTGAAAAATGTGAATAAATGGAGCACAGAACATAGTGACAGGGGTTTGGGTATTTCTCTGATTTGCCGTTAATGAGAAAGACTACACAGAGAAGATACACCACTTCGATTCTTTTAAAATATGCACAATGACAACAATTAACATTCCTCAAATCCTCGTGAACCAAATGTCAATTCTATGTATTAAGCCCTATCCTCTAAAGGCATTAGGACAATTACTTGTTTTATTGGCTTTAACCATGCGGGTCTAGCCATGACAAACTCAATCAGGCATACGTTATTCATTATATCATAACTATAAATGGAAAATTATAATATTCCCCAGCTGTTTCTATCAATAGCAGTTGGTAATTAATGATGACAAAACTAGAAAAAAAAAACAAAACTCCAAAATAACTTTATACTCAACTCTCAAAACAATATTCATTATATCATGAATTCTGAGGCAAACACATTAACACTTCTTTCCTCTATTCCCTAAGGGATCAAGGTATTAAGTTTTTATTTTAATTATAATGTGTAGCAAGCCAATTATGATATGGAGTAAGGCAGTAAATGGGATCGCGTTGCTTTATGGGTCCTTTGGTGCTAGTGAAACACTGACTGTTGAGATGCAGGAAAACAGATAATGAGGAAGAACTTGTTGAAGAACTCTCTCAAATGAGGAAAGAGTTTCACTAGGATAAAAATAATAATAAAAACAGTAAGACACACCATTTATTGATGTTTACTATATAACACGAAATTAAAAAAAAAAAAATTCCTCCCTCCAGACCTGTGGAATAGCAGCAGTAGAAATGGCAGAACTGGCTTATTCTGGCTAGAGAAGGCTGACTGTACCCACCCTCCCAACTCCGACTTTGATGCACTACATTGGTAGCCTACAAGCGGCCATGCTGAGAGTATTTACACCACAGAAATTGGAAGATGGTACACATACAAACCAGGACTTATTTTTCCCCTGGAGAGCTGATTCTTAAACATTTACCAGGACATTACTAGAAACAGGTGTGATTATTCTCATGTTATAGAGAAGACAACTAACATTTAGCAAGATTAAGTGATTTGAGCAAGGTGACAAAATTCAAGCCTGAGATTTGCTTCAAAACAATCCAGTAGAGAAAGGAAAATGGGTGGGGATGCAGCAAAAACAAAATTGGCTCTGAGCTGCTGACCACTGAAATGAGGTGATGGACACAGAAGGGCTTGTTGCTATCATCTCACAATTCACATGATTACATTTTTCATAACAACATCAAAACACACAAACATACAATACTGACACTTGGATAAACAAATCAATTCCATATAATAATGCTGAATAAAGATCCATTTGAGGGAATGGAGGTTAGGAATATGTTTTGGTGTTAAAAGTTGACAACTGCTGCTTTACAGTAGAATTTATTTACAGAAAGAAAACCAAACTGGAAACAACTCAAAGGCAATCAATAGAGGGCAGATGGGTAAATGTCGTGCACACCAAGAAGCACTATGCTATAAAATAATAACTATTTCTACACATTAATATTGCTTGGTTTCCTACAAATACTAAAGAACAAGTACTAAATTAAATTGAACAACTCTGAGATACCAGGTAAAGCAAATAGTAAAAAAAGGCTGAAGGGCAATACATGGAAGGTATCCAAACCAATTCAAAGTTTCTTTCCATCACGCACTCAATTTTCTTTTTTTTTCTCTTTTTAAATAGCTTTATTGAAACATAATTTACATGTCATAAAATTTGTCCATTTTAAGCACACAGTTCTTAATAATTTTACAGAGTCAGGCAACCATCACCACAACCCAAATTTAGAATATTGCATGACCCCTAAAAATTCACTCATGACCATCTTCCTTAGGATTTCTAAACAAGTTCTTTTCAGACGTGAAAATGTAGAAATTACCAATCCTCAGTATCTGTTTCTTGAGTCAAGCTGTCCTTGTGCACATTTCTTAAGCAGACTTAAGATCCATTTGGATAATTCCAGGATGTAGCACCCAACGTTTCACAGTAACAACTAAAATTCCTTATAGAGATGTTTAATTCATACAGAAGACCATATTTGGGGATTCACTTAAGATAGCTTGATATTTCCTGGGAAATGTAGCAATCATAATTCCAAAACAAACACGATGCCAACTTCCTCCAAGTAATCAATAGCATAACTTTGATATGAAAGTTTTGTATCCCCCAAGGATAATTATGTATTTAGCACTGTAAAAGGTAATATCATGAATACATATGTGAAATGCAAAGTTCCTAATAACAAAGATCTTATATACTAATTGAGGCGATGTACAAATACCAAAGCACAAGACAGAAAGGCTAACTTATAAATGCTAAAGTAATGTAAGGGAAGATATTCTCTTCTCCTCCTGCTTAAAATGAGGAAGGCCTTCTTAAACAATAGCACATTTTTCTCTGATGTGTACATTTATGATTGAAGGTGAGAATAGATTTCTAGAAGGTGGTTTCAAATATGCCTTCAATTGTCTAGGAATTCTTTCATCTCAGGAAACTACAAACATTATCCAAATTAAAAACACAATTGTCTCAAGTCCCTGGTATGCAGACAGACTATTGGGGTTCACATTAAAAAAGAATGCAACAAATTACAAACCACTGCCTTGTTTCCCATCCAGGGATGGGAGGGAAGGAGTCAGACTTCAAAAACCCTGGAGGGTGTCAGAGCCAAAGCCAAAAAATAACAACATTTGGACATAGGTTATGCTTCAGGTGTCTCAGCCACAGGCTTTCTTTGTTGTCGTTTGTTTGTTGGTTTAGTGAGCAGCACCCTGCCTGACTCATATCTCAGGTAACATACAGTCGCTGTAGTTAATACTGACCATGTAGAATCACAGAAACTCCTACTCACCACCAGGAAAAACTGGTTTATGTTCCACATACAGAAAGTGGTCAATGGTGTCAAAAACTTCTAAGAGACCAGTAAAAAGGAGAAATTAAAAATAGATCATTAGATTGGCTAAGAGAATATCACCACTGACTTTTATGAAAATAAAGCCAATAGTCTGGGGGGAGGAGGAAGCTTTGTAATTGTGTTTTAAGTAGTGAATTAGTAAGGAAGTGAAATTTGTTAAGTGCAATGTTTTCACATGAAATCTGGCAGTAAAGCAAAGGTGGGAGATAGGATGATAGTTTGTAGGTGCGGTAAGATAAAGCACTGGGTTTATTTTTTGGTTTTAGACTTCTGAGCATGTTTGTAAGCTAAGAAAAAGCAGAGAAGAGAAAAAGATCAAAAATAAAAATATAGAGGTATGCAAAGATGAAGTCTAGACTTTACCAGAGGAGGACTCAGGAATTAATTCAGTGGCCGCCCATCAATGACAGCCCACCCCAGCCATAGTGTAATCTCTTGGATGAAGTCAACATGTAGGAAATTCAAAAAGCAATTTTACTAGAGTAAAACAAGCATAAGTTTTATGACTGAAGAATGAAAAAGCTGAGATTATTTGGGTAGTACAGAAAGGCTGACCTTTCAGTACATAGATGTGAAAACTGGTGAATTTGAAATATTGCAGCATTATCTGAGTATTTGTGTGTGATTACAGTTGATACATGTTCAGAGTCTTCAGGTGTATAAAAGGCAGTGACAGCTGGGAATACATTTTTAATTTTGGTATTGTGGTACTGGTCTCTACCATTTATGCCTCATTAGACAATCCACCCATTCATCCATCCATCCATCCTCTCAATCTCTCTCTCTCATCTGCTCACTACCCCACCTCTCTGTTCCCTTCACTCTAATGCCTATTTCTCTTACTTTTCCCCATTCCTCTTTAATCTTTCCACCTTTAAAAATTCTCTAACTACTGGGAGGCCTGAGCTCAGGAGTTCTAGACCAGCCTGAGCTAGAATGATACCTCGTCTCTAAAAATAGCCGGGTGTTGAGACAGGCGCATGTGGTCCCAGCTACTCAGAAGACTGAGGTAAGAGAATCATTGCTTGAGCCCAAGAGTTTGAAGTTGCTGTAGGCTCTGACACCATGACACTCTAGAAGGTGACGAAGTGAAAGTATGTCTCAAAAATAAATTCTCTAACTTATGGCCCATTTTCATCTCCTGGGCATGACACATGTTGGATGCTCAATACCTTACTACTGAAATAAAGAATTTAAACTTCACTCCAGAGACTCTTCATCTACAGTTAAACACAGGTGAACTAAAGTGACAAGAGTGGGGACAAAAAAAATGTCAATTTAATTTATAAAAAAGGGGGGACAAAAAAATTTCAATTTAATTTATAAAAAAAAGTCAACCATTTGTGATGATTCCTTAAAAAAAAAGTCCATGGGGGAAAGGATCAGTCTGCAAGGCAGAAGGGGGCAGGAGTACTGAAACAGAAAAGCAAGGAAGACCAGCAATCTAAGCCTGGCAACACAGCAGCAGCCAGGATGCTCTCTTCCAGCAGTTAGGGTACAGGAGCAGATGGTTTAAGGGATGGCAAAAATTCTCTATTTGTTCCAAAATAGGCAGGAAGAAATATAGTGATTTTCTCCCAATAAAGAAATATAGTGATTTACTTAGGGAGAGTCACATATAGAATGAACATTTATTCAAATTCATATCAACAGCTACTGGAGGTCAGAATCTGTAACAGGCTGGGCATCTGGAGAGCGAGACAGGTCAAACACTAAGACAGAACAAAGAAAAGATTTAGGAACACAGTCACCTGCTATTCAAATGATAAAGGCAGGCAAAAGAGACTGAAAAGTATGAGTCTGAGAGAGATGGCACAAAGCATCAAGGAACAATTATCATTATCTACCCGAAAGACAATTTTGACACATACACCTAAAGAAAAAAACACAGAATATTAGAGCTGTGGAAGGGGCCCCTGGCTTAATCTCTTCTTGTTATTGGTGAGAAAACTGGGTCCCAGAAAGGTGAAGTGATTTGTCCAAAGTCATAAAAGTCATCAGTGGGAGACAGGAGAGACTGGAACTCAGGTCTCCAAAGCTCAGGCTATTTTAAGATCCGGCATCCTTAGAAGAGAGCAGTTCATTAAACGGCCTCCTTCATCTCATCTTTATGGGACACTAACTTTAGGGATCTTAAGGATGACCCAGAGGACTCCAGCTACACTGTGGAATACAGAGGTGGCATCAACTGTGCCAGTGGGATTAGACTGAACAGACCATTCAACACTGACATCCTATATTTGCACAGTGATTTTTTCAAGGTGCTTCCCTGTACATTTTCTCACCTGAATCTCCTCTGACATTGGTGAAGTGGACATTATTAGCACCTTCTACAGATAAGAAAGTTTCACTCCAAGACCATATGCTGGAATCACATCTTATATTTCACACAGTGTAAAACTATTTGTAATTAGTACTTTTCTTTTAAAATTCATTTGAGTTTCTCAGCACTGGAAGAAAGCACTGTTTTGTGGAATGAGCACCAAATGAAGGTAACTGGCTTGCAGGCAGGTGACATGTTGTACAAAACATATGGATCTTTAAACTATAAAGCTCCACTCAGCTGGGGGGGATGTTCACCCCACTGATGCCACACAAGAACTCAGACGAAGTGAAGGAAGAGTAGATCCACATCTCAATTTTGACCTTCACCCAGAGGTGTGCACTCTTTGGATGGGAAAGTGGGTGGAATCACTAGGATCACTGATTTTTTTATTCTTCTTTCTGTCTCTCTCAACCATAGAGGTAGTCTCATAATTTAAACACATACATGATACAATTCTAAGTGACTAGCCCAGGATCTCAAAGCTAGTGTCATCTCAGGCCTGTATGTATGTATCATGAAAAAACTAACAAAAGTATTTATTCTTTTATTGTGGTAAAAACATTTAACATGAGGTCTACATCCTTGAAGTTTTTAGGGCACAACACAGTCTTGTTAATTATAGGCTGTACAAGTATGTACAACTTAGAACTTAACTCTAGAACTTCACTCATCTTGCATAACTGAAATTTTATACCCATTGAATAGTAATTCCCCTTTCCCTCTGTCCCCAGTCCTTGGCAACACCATTCTGCTCTCTGCTTTCGTGAGGCTGACTTCGTAGAGACCACATGTAAATGGAATCACGCAGTATTTGTCTTTCTGTCACAGGCTTATTTCACTTGGCATCATGTCATTCAGGTTACTGCATAGGACAGAATTTTCTTAAATAAACTTCATATTTTAAGGACTATAAAAAGAGTAAACTAAGTCTATAGTTAGCAGAAGGTAAGAATAACAAAGATTAGAGCAGAACAATAGAAAAAAATCAATAAAACTAGGAGTTTTGATTTTATTTTCAAACTCTTAGTTTACAATTCTCAAACAAAATATTAGCAAATGGAATTCAACAGCATTACAAGGATCAATAAAGTATGACCAAGTGGGCTTTCTTCCCAGGATTCAAGGATGGTTCAGCGAACACAAATCAATGAATGTGATATACCATGTTTGAAAGCTTTTCTTCTAAGATCAGGAACAAGGCATGGATACCTACTCTCTCACTGTATCTATTCAAAATAGTACTGAAAAATGTTTGTTTTGAAAGGCAAAGAGTGAAAAACCCTAAACTCTGAGTCAAGACGCTCTGATTTAGCACCTACAGTAATGTCTGAAAGCCACTGGGCCTTGGTCAACTTACCCAATTGCTTACCTTCAGTCTACCTGCAAAATGAGCTAGTATTACTAATCTTGTATTCACAGTATGTTGTATGGATCAAACAAGAGAATGTCAGTTAAAATAATTTGTAAACTGAAAATTCATAACAAATGTAAGAATTGTTATTTAAAAATATCAGTTTCCGTCTTGGAATTGGTCCTGGTAGTTTGATTAACTCCTTAGCCTATTACTAGAAGCAAGTGATGACTATTATTTCATCGTATACAAAAGAACACTACAGCTTTAAAACAATACAAAACTCAGATTAAAGTTAAGAAAAACAAATCAAAATACATTTGCTTTGCTTTGTGGGTACTTTGCCAGATCAAGTTAAAGTGGAATTTTAGGACTTGCTGTAGGGCATGTTTGACAGAAAGTGTGAGCTGGCTTCTCTGTAGGGACGGGTACAGCTTTTCCACCCTAAGTTATTAATTATTCAACTCATTATATTTTTTAAAAACTAGACATGTGTGATTTTTACTCCTGAAATTATTGAGCCTCCAGTAAATCATTTCAGTAACCAAAATAAAATCATGTACTCAGGAGTTCTTCCTTTTTTTGAAAATTAATAAAATGTTATGATTATCAAAACATTTTTCTCATCAAAGATACTATTCATTAAATAAATAGACAAGCCACAAATAGGGAAAATATTTGCAAAGCATATAACACACACATATTCTGAATATACAGAACTATAGATAACTATATATACATTTGATTTTCTCTTTTTTATTTCAAATTAATATCAGGGTACATATTTTTAGGTTACATTGTTCTCATTTCCAAGGTAAAGTTCAAGTTGCAGTTGAGCCCTTCACCCAGGGGGTGTGCTGAACACCCTTACGTTGTGCACATTAGGTGAGATCCCTCAACTGCCCTCAGAAGTTATTTTTCTCAAATTTTCATAACTTAAAGCCAAAATGGTAGGTATTATAATTAAGATCAACAATCAGGCATCCTAGGCTGAGTGCATAATCCTAGCACTCTGCATGGCCGAGGTGGATGGATCGCTTGAGCTCACAAGTTTGAGACCAGCCTAAGCAAAAGCGAGACCCCCTTCTACTAAAAATAGAAAAACTGAGGGAAGAGGATCGCTTGAGCCAGAGTTATTGGTTGCTGTGATCTATGACGCCATGGCACTCTATCCAAGGTGACAGCGTAAGACTCTGTCTCAAAAAAAAAAAAAAAAACAATCAGGCATCTCTATTAACAAAATATTTCTATAATGTGTACCTCAGGATGTGTGTCTTCACTTTATAAAACAATGCTCTCATTGCTATTCTATTAGATCATGCACATTATAAAATACACCCCAAATTAGAAGTCATGAAAGGATAGAATAATGATAAAACTAACAATAAATTGAAGTTCTAACATTTTCCTTACACCATCCAGGGGATCATCGTGTCAGCCCTCTGTGACATCTGTATAGCCTTCCCTACCCCCTGACAAACAAACACTTTATTAAGTCAAATACACATAGATCATGAATACATTTATGCGTATGTGGGGTACAATGTGTTGATTTTTTTTTATACAATCTGACGTGGTTAAGATCAAACCAATCAACATAGCTTTCACCTCATTTACTTGATTATTGCGTTAAGACATTTATGTTCTACACTTGACAGATTTGACTTGTACCCTTGTCATAGGTGTGGTGAAGACAGGCGCGTGGTCTACAGACACATGAAAAAATGCTCTTCTTTAATCATCAGAGAAATGCAAATCAAACCACTTTGAGGTACCATCTAACTCCAGTAAGATTAGCCAACATAACAAAATCCCAAAACTACAGATGTTGATGTGGATGTGCAGAAAAGGGAACACTTCTGCACTGCTGGTGGGAGTACAAGCTAATACGTTCCTTTTGGAAAGAAGTCTGGAGAACACTCAGGGATCTAAAAATTGACCTGCCTTTGGATCCTGCAATTCCTCTGCTAGGAGTATATTCAAAAGACCAAAAATCACTTTACAAAAAAGATATTTGCACCGGATTATTCATTGCAGCTCAATTCATAATAGCCAAGTCATGGAAGAAGCCCAAGTGCCCATCAACCCATGAATGGATTAATAAAGTGTGGTATATGTATACCATGGAATGCAAACACTTTAGAGTCACAGAACTAGATGGTGCTTTGTTCATTAAGTAATTACAGAAAGAATCCTTAGCCATCCCTGTTTACTGCCCTAAAAGATCAATATAGTTCGTGTATCAAACCAAACAGGAAGATATGTAAATTATAGTTGTACAGTTTAAAATTAGGCAACCTTAAGAGAAAGAAAGAACAGGCAAGAGTGAACAGATTGCTTCTAACCCACAAGCATAACTGAATTGATGGTACACAAGTTCTACAACAGCTGAATAAATGACAGTTAACATTTACCTGAAGCAATTTAAACATTTCTGTGTGGATCTTGTTACAAAATAAAAATTATTTATGTACTCTTATGCTGCACACAGTGCATTCAGACCATGAAGAAGTACTTTCGTTTTTTAAAAAACTTGTTAAAGTAGACAATTTATATTTCCCAGTTTGATAATAGTCCCCCAAAATGTCAACCCCTAAGATAAAGATTAGTTCATTATATTGCTTTACTAAAAAATAAAAAATAAAAAATAAAAAATACATACAGGCTTATTATGTGTCTTTGGGGCATAAAAATATTATATCAAAGAAGATTCTGTGTGATAATTTTTGTTTTGGAATATATATTACAACTATTTAAAATATGGTAGATTAAAGCCACTAAGCTGTCTATGTAACTATTAAACTTAGATTGGAAAAGGACAAAAATTTAAAGAAAAGAAAGAAAGAAAGGGACAAAAATTTAACTGGGAATATCTGGAAATATCTCCTAGAAGAAAAGTTAGTATTTATTCACCTAAAGTAACTAAATTAATATTTGGGTCAGAATTCTTACCTTCAAATATGCTATTTTAAAAATCTTTGGTGCTGTTCCTGATTTGGCTTATTTCCTTCTGTGCCATCCTGAAATGTAATCTCTCCTTGACTGCAGGAGGCTATAATGTTTAGTAATCATACAAGTGCATATACTCTTTATTTCATTTTATAGAATAATGAGAGAGGGAAAAAAACTACCAATTTTCTGTATGTGATAAAACAATGTTTACCAATCACGAACCACCTAATTCATATTCCAAACCAGAGTAGACCCCAGGCAACGCTGTGAAGTCAGCCAAATCCATCCACTCTGTCCTCCCCACCTCCCTTTCCAAAGTCTTTTTTCCTCCTGGCGCCAAGTGCCCTCCTGTTCTATCCAAGTGCTTCACAAAATTTAAAGCTCTATTTTGAGAAAAAATTTGGCCCTACCCAAAGGCACCGCTTAAGGCCCCCTCCATACCTAAGTGGATGGTACTCCACGTGGACATGAATATACAGTGACTGGATTTTTATAATGAAAAGGCACCTGCATATCTGTAACCTAAAACACATGGATTTCTTTTCAATCAGTAAAATAGGGTGTCAGGAACCAGGAACCAATTTGGAAATTCAGCCTCAAACTCACTGAGTTAAATGCATGTTTGAAAAACTGGATGTCGAAAGAAAGCTTCTAAGGGCCATGTCAAATATTTTTAGGCTTCCCAGACTCTAATTCTGTGTTGAGATAAATAAACTAAAAGAGCAGTAAAATAATGCTTTCAAAACCTACCACCATATAGAAATGAATTTACTATACATTATTAATTTTATTATAGAAAATAAAGATAAGAAATTCCATTTCAAGATTGTTTCTACACTATTTCAGAATCTTGATCTGGTAAGACATTGTCTTTTGCCATAAATCCATCCCAGAATTTAGTCCTAGAGAAAGTCTACACATCCAGATCACCCTTCACTAATCAGACAGAACTAAATAACAAAAATTACGATACTCTTTTTGCTTGGTATGCTATGGAACTCAGTGTTACATCTTCCACTATGGTTTGGGCTTTGTCTATTTCTCCCTAGTTCTTTCAGGTTTGCTTCATGAATTTTGAACCTGTTAAATGTCACACATATATGTTAATTAATATTTAGTATCATTATAACTTCTTATTGAATTCCACTTTTTGTTGTTCATAAAGAATATTTAATGAGTTTTAATATTTTGTCTCATATTAATATAGTCACACCCATTTTTATACTTATTGTTTACATGGTATATCTTTTTTCATCCTTTTGCTTTCCACCTGTTTGTCTTTTTCTATTTAAACTGCATTTCCTATGACAAGATTTTGTGGATCTTTGGTTTTTATATACAGTCTGATGAAATCTTCTTTTTAGTTGTAGTGTTTAATCTACTTACAGTTAACATAATTGTTGATATGGCTGGGTTTAAGTTTATCACCTTTTTTCTTTTTTTTTTTTAATTAAGTCTTTGTCCTTTATGTGCAAAGGCTTGAGGGTAAATAGTAACCCCAAGTAATTTTATAAGGTTTAATAGTAACCTTATAAAATTGTAAGAACCTGGAAGGGTGAGGAAGCATGTGTAAAGGGTCAGGTGTGAACTGGTACAATAAACGGGCATTTGAAACCTCACATTTTAATAGAATTGTGTTTTCTTCTTTAAGAAATTACAAGGAGAAAAAGCCCATCATACATGACATTCACTCACTTTCATTTAACATAGCCTTCCTGGCATTTTCTTAGTTATTGTGCCAAGACATTTACATTCCACATTTACTAAGTTTCACATATACCCTTTTAAGATGCACCGCAGGTGTAATTCCACCAATCTCCCTCCCTGTGCCCACCTTCCCCCCTCCCTCCTTTCCTTTTCCCCCTCCCCCCTATTCTTAGGTTGTAACTGGTTTATAGCTTTCATGTGAAAGCCATAAATTAGTTTCATAGTAGGGTGGAGTACACTGGATACTTTTTCTTCCATTCTTGAGATACTTTACTAAGAAGAATATGTTCCAGCTCCATCCATGTAAACATGAAAGAGGTAAAGTCTCCATCTTTCTTTAAGGCTGCATAATATTCCATGGTGTACATATACCACAATTTATTAATCCATTTATGGATCAACGGGCACTTGTCACCCACTTTTATACATTTTTCAGTGCTCTTCTTTACAACTCATTTACTACATATAGATTCAGGTTTCCTCCTCCTATTATTTCCCTTTTAAAAAAATAATGTCTTTTAGTAAAAGGAGAACAATTTATATGATATGAAGAGAATACAGAGTATGGAAATAATGCCTTTTAGAATCTCCCACAGTATAGGTCTAACAAGGAAATATTTCGGCTTTTGTTTATTTGAAAATAACTTTTTAATTTTTATTTTGAGGATATTTATGCTGGATATAGAATTCTGGACTTACAGATTTTTTTTCCTTCAGCAATTTAATATTACCATCCAAAGCATCACTAATGTAATTCAACTTTCACTGTTCTGATAAGAGGTAAGCAGTGACTTTCACTTACACAGAAGGTGTCTTTTTTTCCTCCTGGCTGCTTTAGTTTCTTTTTATCTTTGCTTTCTAGCTTTTTTTTTTTTTAAAGGGTTTTTTTTTTTCTTTAATTTGGCCAGGGCTGGGTTTGAACCCGCCACCTCCAGCATGTGGGACTGGCGCCCTACCCGCTGAGCCACAGGCGCCGCCCTTTGCTTTCTAGCTTATGACAGGATGCCTATTTACAAATGTATATTTACACTGTTTGACATTTACTAAACTTCCTGAATCTGTAAATCAATGTTTTCCATCAAATTTGGGAAATGTGGGGCCATTAGTTTTTCAAATGTTGTTCACTCTCTTCTTCTTCTGGAAATCCTATTTTTTCATACAGGTCCCTGAGGTTTTTCTTCAAACTTTGTTCTATGTGGTCTGCAGATTGGATAATTCCTATTGATTTGTCTTCAAGTTCATTGACTCTTTCTTCTGCCATCTCTACTATGCACTTAAGATCATCCAATGAATTACTCATTACAGACATCATACTTTTCAGTTCTAAAGTTTCATATTGGTTCTTCTATTATTCTTTCTATTTCGCTCAACATTCTCTACATATTAAACTCACTGTGGCTATGTTTTCGTTTAGTGCTTTGAATATATTTTACTTTAGTTCTTTGTACCTTTTTTGGTATATTTTTATAATAGCTGCTTTGCCGTCTTTGTTAAATCCAACATCTGGGCCATCTCAGGATTGGTTTCTATTGAATTCTTTTTTTCTTTGCTTGACAATAGGTCCTGTTTTGCTATTTCCATATACACATTGCTGATGATACCCTGCAGAGAGTCTGGTTTCTGTTCTTTTTCTCTAAAGAGATTTTTGTTTTGTTTTGTTTTTCAAAATGTTAAGGGGGTACAAATGTTTTTGTTACATAGCATGAGTCAGGCTATAAACGAGTCCATCACACAAATACTGTTCATTGTACCCAATAGGCATTGTACACCTCTCCTTCCATGCCCCTCCCCCTTGGTTTCCAATGACTTTTGCTTCCCTCTGCTCCTGTGTGCCCTGTCAGGTAGTTCTGATTTATTAGAGAGTGCATGTGATTATTTTGGGGTAGGCAATTCAACTACCTGGAAGACCATCTTAAACTTGGGTACCTGGGTAAGACTTGCATTATAAAAGTTTTGCTAGGGCAGATCTGTAGAATGCCCAGGGAATTTCCCAAGTCCTTTTAAATTGCTGAGTTTGGATTCAGCATCCAAACTCCATCCTCCTTGAGGATCTCTATCAAGGATTGATGGTTTTAGAGGAGGTCTTACTCATGGTTATGTCCTTACTGCTAAGGCATGGCGTTTCTGGTCTTTCTGGTATCCCAGATTGGTGCCTAGACATCTCTTCATTCTGGTAAGGCCAGACCTTCAATGTCCTCTAGCCCTGCTCACCCTCCAGCATCTCTATTCTGTTCTCAACCTTATAGGCACCACAGTCGGAAAAGCAGCATGTGGTCTCTTCCTGCATGTGTACAGTTTAGCTCTTAATCCAATACTCATGAGCAACTATATGAAGACCTCTGCAGCCCTACCTCTGAGCAGTTCCCCTGGCTCCCCATCCTACAGATGGCCAATTCACCTGGCCCAAACTCAGGTCTTTGCCTCCTGGTCTCAGTAGGACCACTGTGCTCTTCTTGGAAACCAACTCATTGCTCCGCAGTTAAGAAACTACTCTCAGGCAGAAAACTGAGGCAATCATACAGCTCACTTTCCATATTGCACTGCCTGTACATAAAAACAGTAACCACCTAGGTGATGCCTGTGGCTCAGTGGAGTAGGTCACCGGCCCCATATGCCAGAGGTGGCGGGTTCAAACCTAGCCCCAGCCAAAAAACTGCAAAAGGGAAAAAAAAAAACAGTATCTACATATATTTTGTCCAGTTTTAAAATTGATTAAGGTGAGTTATCTATCCAAGTACCAGTACTTCATCATGGCTAAGGGGGAAATGCCTCAGAGTTAAATCTAGTATTCAACTACCCTGTTTCCCTGAAAATAAGACACCCCCCCAAAATAAGACCTACTTACAGGAAAGATAAGACGTTCCCTGAAAATAAGACCTAGCGCGTCTTTGAGAGCACACCTTAAAATAAGACACTGTCTTATTTTCGGGGAAACAGGGTAGAGTAATTAACTCGACTTAATTTGCATCTCTAGCTCTCTTTCTACCTAAGTGGTTTCTTCTCATTCTTTACTATGGGAACTCCCTTTTTACCTATTATTCCATTGTAAGGAGTCTCAAATTGTTTTCATAAGTGGAAAATTACAATTACAAATAAATAACAACAACCCAATCTATATTTTACTACTTATCACATGAACTATTTTTAGTGATACACAGAACGGATGCCCCACACAATCTTTAGCCACAAAGAACTTATTTCCAAAGCAAAAAGCTCTATCTGTCATATTACCATAGAACAGACACCTATTTTTAGGTCAATGGCTTCAGAGCACTTTGTCTCAGTGTCGGGCTTTGTTTATTGCTCCACCACAGACCATGGTGGGAAGAAGAGGGACAGCAGGGAGTGTCCTGGCCCATCAAGCCAAGGACTGCAAAGGGTCACAAAGAACTCCTGTGGGAAACGTTTTATTTTATGCATCAAATATGAAGTAACAGTAGACTAGGATTGAGAGAAAGAGAAGAGCAAAACAACACGTCAGCAACCTGTTTCACTGACATAGTTATCATTTCACCTTTACAAGAGATGGCAATCCCTGATTGATAGTTTGATTCACTCGCTGATGGATGTATTTCAACATTTCCATACTTCTGGAGAGCTACCAGAGGCTTCAAATACTAGTGTCCATATTAGAAATTATATCCACTTTACTAATATCAGAAATTGAACCAATGAGATACAATGCTAATTATTCATATCATTTATCATTTACATTCTGAGCACAAGGAATAAGCATAATTTTGCATAGAAAAATTCCAATTCCAATTCTTAGCAGACCACATCTTGAAAGACTATTCAAACATTAACTACAGATTGTTACTATACCCCCCAAAATGCTAGAGATTAATCACAGTCTAAGCAAACTTAAAATGCCTCTTTAAAACTACAAAGTGGACATAAACCTATGGCTTACTTCATAAATGATCACAGCAAAGGAAAATGTACAGGAGACTTAAGAATGTTTTTCTAGGCATAGTCTGGAAACATCAAAAGATTGCAACCCAGTGAAAACTCAAAACCCTGGATTTCTTTTTTTTTTTTTTTTTGTAGAGACAGTCTCACTTTATGGCCCTCAGTAGAGTGCCGTGGCCTCACACAGCTCACAGCAACCTCCAACTCCTGGGTCCAAGCGATTCTCTTGCCTCAGCCTCCCGAGCAGCTGGGACTACAGGCGCCCGCCACAACGCCCGGCTATTTTTTGGTTGCAGTTTGGCCTGGACCGTGTTTGAACCCGCCACCCTCTCTATATGGGGCCGGCGCCTTACCGACTGAGCCACAGGCGCCGCCCTGGATTTCTTTTTTATAATCGATGAATGGAAATCACCTTTTGACCTGCTAAATAAAATTTCCTTGGAGTAAGATGATTCTGAAGAAATTCAAGAGAATGAAATTTCCTTGATTTAACATTATTCTGAGGAGATTTGAGAGACTCAGGGCATAATTCATATTTTAAGTATGTGTGAGAGACAACCCTCGAGAGTCCCTGCACCGCCACATAAAAGCCACTTTCCTGCAAGCATTCTTGAGGAAGCAATCTAAAGACAACCAAGCAACCCGAATTCCCAGAGTAACCATCATGTTCTTGGTGCAGGATAGCTATTTCTCTGTTTGATTATGTGCTCCTAAAGGACTACAGAGTCTAGTTTCTGTCTTTCACTTGCTCTGACAATTGGCCATTACGGATACTTTTTTTAGGATTAACTTGTGCCGAAAGATGGAAAGAAAGGCATTTCATTAAGGCATTCAATTAAGATGTCAGAATATATCTTTTGTATCCCTCCAAATAAATGTATGTTTCATCTTCTGAATACATATACCTGTGAAAGGTTGTACACAAGGGCAAACTCACACAAAACAGAGATGTGGACAGGGGGGCGCGGATGGCAGAGGGAGGGAGGGCCTGAGGTGGGATCGCCCTAATGTGCACCTTGTGAGGGTGTATATCATGTTCCCTGGGTGAGGAGCTCCTCTACAAATGGAACGCACCCTGGAAGTGAGAACAACATAACCTAAAAATTGTACCCTCATATTAATTTGAATAAAGTTTAAAAAAAAGATAAAGATATGCAGTATTAATTTTGGGATTACTATATATTGTCAAAACCAAAAAAAGAACGTAAATTACTTTTTTCACTTAATCATAGTTATTTCCTGTCCCTCTAAAAGGACTTATTGGTCTATAAGCTTTTATTCATGCTTAAATATATAGATAAGTACAAAACATATACTATCAAATGTAAGTTATTACTATCATTAAACTTTTATTGCTCTTGAACCTTCTACTGGCGTCAGTAATACTTTATAATTACACTGAACATTAACAGGATAAAGCCTGGTGAATGGCTGATTTCATTTTCACTTATGAACATGAGCCTTACTAATCTCCACCATAAAAGTTCAATAATGAGAGCTCTTTTCAGAAATACATCACATGATGCTTAATGCTAACTGAAAAATAAATTGATTTAAAACAAAAAAATTATCAAATCACATGACAAAACTTCTGCTATTGAAAAAGACAGGACCAAGCTGGGTACGGTGGCCTGTAAGCCCAGCATTTTGGGAGGCTGAGGTGGGAGAATTATTTGAGAGTAGGAGTTCAAAACCAGCCTGGGCAACATAGTTAGACCCTGTCTCTACAAATTTTTTTTTAATTTGCTAGGTAGAGTAGCACCTGTAGTCCCAGCTACTTAGGAGCCTGCAGCAGGAAGACTGCTTGGAGATTGAGGTTATAGTCAGCTATGATCTCTGCACTCTAGTCTCAGTGATAGAGCAAGAATCTGTCTAATAATAATAATAATAATATAATAATAATACAAAAATAAACACTAGGTGAAAAATCACTACTTTAGACTTTAAAATAAAAATCCAAAAAAGGCTATTTACTTTCACTTACTACTTTCTACAGAAAATCAAATTCAAGGTCACCAACAACCTCTATGTTGCTGAATCCTATGGACACTTCCCAGTTTTTACTTCACCTGATTTCTCCACACCTTTGACCTGCTGACTTCCCCACCCTTCTGGAAATTCTCCACTCCTTGGCCCCTGAATCCCCCCGTCCACCAATCCCAGGGTCTCCTGACTCCTACCTGTCTCTTCTCAGTGTCACTTGCAAATTCTTCTTCTGTCCCTCCTACAAATACTGGTACACCTCAGGGTTTAATGCATACCTCTGTTAACACTTTCTGCTGCACAGTGAAATCCTCCACTCCTGTTTGTCATCTGTGAAAGCATTCATTTGCATTGAGCTCTTTATTGTCACATATTGGACACTGCCATTTGAATATTCCAACATGTTGGACTCAATTATTGCTCTTAGTATGTTCCTTGTCAGAGTGAAGACGATCACCTTATACTCAGATCAGAAACCCGAACATTATCTCAACCCATCACTTTCCTCAATTTCATTTCCAAACTCACAGGTTTTGAGTCTCAAGCTTCCACCTGCGGTGCATCTTACAAGGGTACATGTGAAACTTAGTAAATGTAGAATGTAAATGTCTTAACACAATAACTAAGAAAGTGCCAGGAAGGCTATGTTAACCAGTGTGGTGAAAATGTGTCAAACGGTCCATAAAACCAGTGTATGGTGCCCCATGATCACATTAATGTACGCAGCTATGATTTAATAAAATAAATAAATAAATAAATAAAAAATAAAGCTTCCTAAGCACATGCACTGCTCTCCCTTTCCTCTGTCACCCCTCTGCTCAGCCCTTATCATTTCCCCCCAGATTACTGCCAACGGTCTCCCTCCTCCATTCCTGACTTTCTCCACCCAATTCTCTATACCCTACTCCCCAAATCATCTTCCTAAAGTACAAATCTGTCACATGAATTCCCTGCTGACACACCCTCAAGGCCCCACTCCCTCGTATGGTCCATGAGACCATCAAAGTCTGACACGAGCTTTGTTCTCAGGCCCCCCACCTTCCATCTCCTCTCCGTCACACTAAACTTCTTCCAGTTATTAAAACTGCAATATCTCAGGCGGCGCCTGTGGCTCAAAGGGGTAGAGCGCTAGTCCCATATACCAGAGGTGGTGGGTTCAAACCCAGCCCTGGCCAAAAACTGCAAAAAAAAAAAAAAAAAAACTGCAGTATCTCTCTGTCCTCCAGGCCTTGCCATGTGCTGGTCCCTCTTTCTAGAGCACCTCTCTCTTTCCTGAGCCCTCCATTTCACACCTGCAATTAAGCATCTGTGGGGTGTGAAGATGAAACTTAGCTAAGAAGAAACTTTGCCCCTCTCGCCTGCTCCCCGGCACCCTTTACACAGCCAACTGCAGTTCACCAAAACTCTAGGACTGGGACTTATTCAATAACGTATCTTTGGTGTCTACTTTGGTAAATATTTATCAAATTGTTGGATATTTATCAATTGTTGGTGTTTACTCCCTTTCCCAACTTTCGGGTACATATTTTTCAGAACTGTTCCTGGGAGATGACTCATCCAGTAAGTAACAGAGGAGTCACTGCCCACTGTAAAGAGTGGGTGAGTCTACTAGAGACCCCACCTGAGGTGCTGGATAGAGGCCTGTGAATGCCTCTCCAGCGGCAGGCGCTGGGGCACAACTGGAAATGTGAGACTCAAGGTCTTGCTTGAAATTTTTGAGCTCTAACAGCTCAAAGTTACACTTTGTATATCAAAGTTACACAGTCATTGTGACGGGGTGCAATATTAAAACACTAACAGTCAGTAGAGAAACACCATCAAATTTATTTTCCTGTCTTCAAGAAAGGTAGATCACCAAGGTCCTCTTTAAAAATATCTGTCCAAATATCTCTCTCCAGAAGAATCTATGCTTCTGACTGCAGACCAGACCCAGATTGATTTTCTATGAGTTACGCCTTTCCTGACGGGCAGGCAGATGATCAGAGGTTGACTTTACTCTTGGTCAATTTTCAAACACAAACTCAGGAGTTAAGTCATAACTCAGGCTTTTATTAACACAGCGAACCTCAGGCTGAGGCCCTAATGTTCACCAAGGACAAAAGACATGACTTGTAAGATATTACTAACTATATCCTCTTCAGAAGTATGAAAGTGTAACTTTATAGGTAAAAGGCTCAGTTCTACAGTTAGAGAAATCCAGATTCTAATCTCAGTTTACTATCTATATGATTTAGGGTAACTCAAACTCTCCAGGTTTTAATTTCCATATGAATGGCAATTCTTTGACAGTGTTTTCAATAGAATAATTGAACTAATATACACAAAGAGTTTAACATAATGCCTGCTACAAATATTCTCTACCTTAATTAGCTATTCATCCTTCTCTCTTATATGTTTTCTAAATCAGGCAGCGATTACTGGAGTTAGCAAGGGCAGAGGGAACATCTCTCAGTTTTGTAAGTTACGATGTTTGCATTAATTACTAGAGGATTACCCACCACAATAAGAGAACCAAACCACACTTCCATATTCCACTGGAGGGAATATGCAGTCCTCTTAGATGTCAAAACATTCATTTCATTATGATTCAAAGAGAAGAGAATGACCTGCCAAAACACCAACCACTAAGCTTCCCACAACACGTGGATATCTCTGACAGGTGTCTCCATTCCAAACACTGACCAGGCCAGCAGCCGGAACAGATGGCCCAGCTGGCAACATAGGCCTTTTCATCCGCCTGCGGTTTCTCACAGGTGCTGGGAGAAGGCGAGATAACTCAGTGTTTTCTGTTGTTTTGATAACCTTAACTGCTGTCTTTCCCACAGGCCAATTTTATTTTGGACATATTTCTATTTTTTAATATTTGACAACTGAAGACACTGGTAGCAAAAATAAAAACGTTTTTCTGAAAACTGATCTCATACACACATAATCATACAGCTGGCTTCTTCCCAGCCATCATTAATTTCCTTTCCCTTGAGCCTTTTTTCTCACCTCCATATCAGTGTAACCATCATCAAAATATCACAAAATCTGCTTGTAAGCATTTTTCACAAGCTGGGTTTAATACTGTAGTGTGTTTAAATAAGACATTTCCCCTTTTCTAAAATGAAAAAAATGCAAAAATATAATCATTCTTCCTCATGGTAGCCACGGCAGAGCACACTTGCTCTTTGTCTGTGTAACTTCCAGATTAAAACAGATGGGCTGACTTAAGAAACAGGTAATTTTAACATCCACCTTCACAAGCAGAATGGTGGCATGGCACATTAAAGTGGAAAAGCTTACACGTTCTAGGTGTAATTTATTAGTAACTTTTCCTTAGAACTTGACAAAGGTTTAAAACACAGAATAGAATTTTATACACAGAAAACATCTCTTTTTAAAGATATTTTAGCTATTCCTTTATTTTTGGCTCATTTGCGATATAGCTCATGAATAACTGCCATTATGAAGCTGTTCCTTTAAACGTGAGAAAACTAAGGCACCAATAATTATAGGTTGTGTATACCTAATGTTCCTTTCATTAGCTGGAATCCAGTGTAAGAGCCCCTCCCTTATCATCATCATCGTCATCGTCACCAGGTAGAGTGGTCAGGAGCACAGCTGTGTTAAGTGGGACCTAGGTTCAAATTCCTGTTCCTGACCTTCCTAGCCCTATGACCTGGAACAAGTTGCTCAACTTCTCTGAGCTTCCATGTCTTCATCCAGGAACCCGATAAGCACTCCATAAGGTACTTCTTATTATTTATCATTTACTTCTAACATAAATATAAAAGTATGCCAAGGCCTCCCCATCTTAAACAAACTAATTCTCTCCAACTTCATTTAACTACTGTTTGTTTTTCCTCCTTTCCATTTCCTTAATTACTATTAAGTGCTCAATCCATTACAGTCTGGTTTCTGCTTCTACTAAAACTGGTCTGACGGTGGCCACCAACTACCACTTCTCTGCCAAATCTAGTGGATGTACTCATTCCTCGTCTTCCTTTACCTCACTAGAGAGAGCATTGACCCTGTTGGTCAGGTTGTCCTTGTTAAAACTCTCGTCTCCTGTAATTCACGTGATAACCCTCTCTCCTGATTTTCTTCCTACCTTCTTGAGCCTGCTCCTTCTGAATTCCTGAAAACTCCTCTTCCTCACCTCCTGAACTGTTGGCATCATCAATGGAGGCAGAAAAAGAGCTTTCGGCTCTTGTTGGCTCAACAAACATGACCCTTTGTGATCTGGCCCCTGCTTGCTCTTGTAGACTCGGTCTCTCCAATTAATCACATTTCTATTTCTGCCCCTCTCTCCCAGTCCTTTCATGCCATCGACCTACTTCCAAATCCCTGCATGCACCCCTTGTATCCTGCTTCTCAGCCTTCCAGAAGACACGTCTTTTTCTTAGGTTCTCTCTCCTCCCTCCACATTTTATCTGTATTTAGCCTTCAAAACTCAGCTCAAGCATCACCTTCTTCTCAAGCTGTCTCAACAGGGGCTGAAAAAGTCATCTTAATATTCTACCCTCAGCTGAGGTTTCATAAATAGAGACAGGCTTCCCTATAGAGCCCTGGCAAAATTACAGAATCATTAGGAAATAAAGAATTGTTATTGTTTTAAGCGGCCAAGTTTTGGGATGTTTGTTAGGCAGCAATAGATAGACAAAACACCCCAAACTCACTAGATTTTAAGTTCTTCAAAGGCAGACTCATGTTGCGTTGAATACTGTATTGAAAACAACAATTCTCTGGTTTATGAAGCCCCCATGAATGATTAGTCAACTAACCACCCAACCAACCAGTCAACTAATGAGCCAGTCCATCAGTCAAAGTGGTCTAAAGTTAGTCTTTTCCCTTTAATTTAATTAAATGTTTCTTTGAACGTGGAAGCCAACAAAATGGGGAAAAGGGAGAGATAAGGAGAAGAATGAATGCTAAGTAAATTCATGTCTCTGGAGGGACTTACCGACCTAATGTTCTAGCTCTGATCTGCTCTTATCACTACAGTCTCACTTCTATTTCCTACTACATATTTCCATTGACGTATGTCTCTTCTGACAAACCTAAACTTTTTACAAACCTTTATACCAGGGTCCTATTTGATCTTTTTGGCTATGTTACGATCATTGTTCATTCTTGAAATCTCAGTCAGCTTTGATTTCTGCCTTCTTCTCCCTACAAATATATTCCACCTTATTATTAATTTAGACCAATTTGCCTTGGTAATTTTTTTTTTTTTTTGGGCCAGGGATGGGTTTGAACCCGCCACCTCCAGTATATGGGGCCAGTGCCCTACTCCTTTGAGCCACAGGCACTGCCCTGCCTTGGTAAATTTTTTTTGGTGATTCGTCCTTTCCTTTAAACTCCTTCTTCCCTCGTGCTAGCTTGGACTCACATTACCCCATTTCTGTATTAGTCAAATGTCTTATGATTATAATGCTGTATTGAGAGTCTTATAGTTACATTTCCAAGTCCTGATATGTCTAATGAAGGCTTTTTGTAGATGAAACATTTAATTTCAGGGCAAATAGGTTAAAGAAAATGGTAATTATTTCAATTGTCATTACTCTTTCCCAAAATAAATATTATTTGTAACAGTGAAAGGAAATCAGTTTTAAAAATGATATCCATGAAGTGACTAAACATTAGAACCTATTATTTGACAAATCTTATTAATGAGCAGTGTCATAAGAATAGATGACAGATGATGACTCTAGTGAGGAAGCAATCTGAATTTGTTTTTGTTAGCCTGAAAGCCAACATGAAATAAATAGGCAAAAGAAAAGGGGACAAAACCCAAGCTGGAACCCCATCTCTTTTGTATACATCAGTTCAACCTTTGTTAATAGGATAGGGAATTCATTATTTATATCAAGAGGAAATGGACAAACATTTTACGCCTGATAAGATTTTTTTCTTTATGCGTCAAATTCTTTAAAGGATCCAACTGAAAGATAGTCTTCATCATGGGAAGTTTGGAGAAAGAATTTATCCATATGCTAAATCTATCAAAGCTATTTCATGATTCTGTACCAGCTGAAGCTAACCCCAATTACCCTTTTTTCAATCAAGGGATTATCTTTCATGTACACATTAATGCACATCTTGATTTTAAGCAACAGTGAGTTATTTGCTTTGTGAGAACATGAAAGTCATCTTGATATTAAGAACAGAAAAAAAAATTCATTCTAATTAAGTAAATCCCATAATGTTATAATCTTATCTAGGAAACAGCTACGAGATAAGAATAGCTGTTTGCAAACTAACAACTGAGTTAACAATTAAGGTCACCTAACCTTATCTATCCCTACTAAAATGTCCTATTTTTCAGTCATTGTAAGAATGTATCTTATCACCAATAATAATTCCATATCAAAAATGATTCTGCCTTCACAGCAGGTGCCACAAAGTATGTATTTTTAGAAAGCTTCCACCCTTGAATTCATTTACTAGCAATCTAGTGGTGATTTACAGTGGACAAGAGGAAATTAAGAATAGGAACAAATGAACACATGTCGTAGGACAACATACAAATAAAGGCAAAACAATAACAAGGCCAAGGTGAGAACCAGTGCAAGGTAATTTTCCACTTCACACAAAAGTTTTTATATCCAGATTACTACTGAGGGATCTTTATTAAATTACAGAATACTTACTCCAAAACCTCTGCTTGTTCCCATCCTTGGGTCAATTTTGCCAATTTAATTTCCAAAGACAAAGCATGCCCACCTAGACAAAAGGCAGTTGCTGAAAGGGAGTTTGGGGGAATGTAGAAACTACCTCCTCTTCAAAATTCAGTTTTTGGCACTCCAGACAGCCTCATAAATTACACCAATCTTGGTGTTGGCCAATTAAGTTACACAGAAGTTAGAATTAGTTGAATACCCTGCAGTGGGTCTTAAGTGAGTCAAGGTGACCAGAGGAAAGTTGCCTAAATGGTATACAGAGTGAAGATGTCTGTTCCTGGTACAGTAAACAAGACCAAACCAAAAAGATTTGCAAGAGAGAGGAAATAAGGTGCTAACTCAAATACTGGCAACTGAAAGGAAAATTATGTAAGGGACATCCAAAATGCTGAAAAGCAAAAGAAAAATGAATGGTGAATGCAGAATATGATTGTCTTAACACAATAACTAAGAAAATGCCAGGAATGCTATGTTAACCAGTGTGATGAAAATGTGTCAAACTGTTTATAAAACCAGTGCATGGTGCCCCATGATCGCATTAATGTACACAGCTATGATTTAATACTAATAAAAATAATAATAATAAAATGGCAAAAGAAAATGCAAAAAAAAAAAAAGAAAAATTAATGGTGTAGCATGACCATGCTTTGTGGTCTACTCTGGCTGTGACAGATGGGATGGGAGGAAGGGACGGAGAACCGAGAGCTAGATGTTACATGAGTAAGAGGTTTCTGTGGTTAGACATGAGAACAATATAGTCTAGACAAGAAGGGCACTCGAGAATTGTCCCATGGAGAGGAGGGACTCTGCTTTTGCTCTAATTAATTTGTTTTGGTATGTTCGTGGGTGTCACTGGTGGGAAGCAAGAAGAATGGCTGGATTTAATGAAGAAGCACCAGAATTGGGAAAGTTCTTCCATTTCCTTGCCTTAGCATTTGACATTTTCAGAGGAGTTCTGGGGAGAATGTGCTCATCTCTCATTACTCATAGCCATAAAATGGCAAAGTAATAGGAACTAGTCCAGATGGTTCAGAGGAAAACTCTAACATGGATACACTGTGCTTCTTTCCTGCCAAAAGTTAGTGAAAAAACATTTACTCCCCTCAAATTGCTGGCATTTTCATTGCCTTATCCTGCCCCACAGAGGTTTTCTACTGCTTCAGATACCCCAGGACTCAAGAAGAGTTCTGAGCTCTTCTTCTGTTGTGGTCTCGAATCTCAAACTTTCTTCCCCCTATATAAAGTCTTGTGGCTCCCAAAATGACAGCTGGATCTGAGCTCTTCTATACTTGCTCTTTTAAGAAAAGATTATATAACCCGAGAACCTGGACTCAAATAAATATTTATGGGGTGAAGGTATGGAGAGACCCGAGGGGAATCACAGAAATTGCTTTGCTCTCTCCACCTCACCAGATGTCTTCATTAGCCTCTTCTCTCAGATGGGGCTTGAGATTGGCCACCAAAAGCCATAGAAAATCCCAAAAGTGGAATCAGAAACTGCATTAGTGCTTATGTTTCCCTGATGTTATTATACTTAAAACAACATCTGCCATTTCCTAATCCCGCCTAATCATTTAACAAGTTTTTTAAAGACCATCTATTTAGCATCTTGCTACAGATACAGCCTCAAAGTGTGGTAAAGAAGACCCCCTGGCAGAGTGACTACTAGCCTACTGTTGGCCTTTGTAGAAAGCAGAAAGTTATCTCCCATAGGCGAAGCCACATGGTACCCCAGCTTGGTGATCCTGGCAGACACAGTTCTGCACCAAAGCACAAGACCTGGTGAGCCAGCGTGAGCCGGATGCCAGACCCACTCCAGGAGGCTCTGTGTAAAGGACTAACTGCATGACTCTGCCCTCCCCCAGCCCTGCTCCCAGGCTCTGACCACTAGTAGCACATCTCTGCATGACTCCGACTGACCCTTCCTTATCAGTCTGGCTCTCTGGTCCTGGATCCCAGGAGCATCCCAACATCCTCACTTGGCCTGCTGGCCACTGCCCCCAACCTAAGACCTCAGCATGCTGAGGACTAATGAGTTACAGCTCCTTGTTCTGACCTTTTGTCATCCAGTTCTGCTTCTGACAAGAGAGAATACACAGAGGCCCAAACAGCCAATTATACAAACTTATGCTTATCAAAGCTGATAGCATCCAGAGCAGAGACACAGTTTACATTATCTTTTAACTATTCCAAGCACTAAGATCCCAGGCTGGTTTAGAATGTGAAAACAATCTATACTTCCTGTCATTTAAGTAAAACACTCTTGCTTTTCTGATGTCACACTTTTTGGAGGTGATGAGCTTTGCTGGCAGCTCTTGCGCTCTTTGGGAATGCTGGTAGCAAGATGATGGCCAATGCTACCACCGAGAGTGTTAACAGCAGAGGACTAAAGGCCAGAACACTTATTTCTCTTTGAGAATATTACCAACCACTTAATATGCAACTTATGAGCTAACGTCCACAACTCATAGAAAGTGTGAAAAGCTTTATGAAATTTTATACTTTTTAGAGTCCTGAGGATTTAGTAGGCCTGGAATAGGCCACTGAAGGGCACCCTTCACATTTCAATCACTCTTGATAGAACCAGCTTAGACGGTGTCACAGTTTCCTTCAAAAGATTCTACATCCTTTCCAGGATTATCTCATTCCTTCCACTTGACAGAGACACATTATGGAGGGGGGGAGGGGGACAGAGACACTGAGGCAACAACAGGGGATGACACTCTAAAGACCAGGAAGGACCGCCGAATGAGTTCAGTTTTCTGTAGTTAGCTACAAAGACCCAAATACTTCCTCGTAGGAGAGAATAAGCAGCACCAACCCTAAAATCCTTGTTTAAAAGACTAGACTCTAGAAACATTTTCCCGGCCTCATCCAAGCAGGTAGACACAACACAGAATTTGTGCCAGGTAAAAGCATGACCTTTCCAAAACTGACTTAGCTGGCACTGCGAGTGAGGATGTCTCTGGGTTCCGGCCACATAGTTACCCCCAGTTCAATTTTCCTCCTGGCCAGTGACCTTTTGTTCACATCCTCCTCTCTTTTATGTTTCCTTGACTTCCTTCATTCGGGCCCTTCCCATGGAGCCTCCGTGGCTGTTTACAGTCTGCCTCTGGTTTTCCTCTCCTACATCCTTTATGTCTCCACCATTGACACTGCAGCTACTCCTGCTTTAAATCTGTCTAGGTGCTCAGGCCCTTGTTTTAATTGTTGGGGATTCATCGAGGGTAGGCACTCAGAACTTTTTAAAAATAATTTTCTTTCTAGTGCAGGGAGACTGTTATTTCTTTTCATTGCGACTGTGGCATGCTGTGTCCACTAAATGATAGGAGATATCTTTGGGATTCATGCCACAGCACCCTACTATGGGGAACACAAATGCCCTTTAGATACACGTCGTCAAGCTCACTATATACACGTAGAGAATTAAGCCCTGCAGAACATGAGGTGACCCTAGATATACAAGTGAGAAAACAAGTCCTATTGTTTGCCTTTGAAATTTTGCACATATATATGATAGTACCGACTTACTTCCAAACAAACTCAAAGGGTGCAAGGCAGATGAAAAACATTTACTGAGAACATGTTATACCTTGGTAGGTTTTCCTCTATCATTTCATCCAGTTCCCACCACACCACGTAAGTATTAGGGAATTTGGGTAACATTTTTGAAGACCACAACCAGTTCTGCTCAGGTCTGAGTCTTTAGCTAAACAATTCTATAGGGCTAACACATCTGTAATATGTTGTAGCTTATGATTCATAATATATTTCATACATTTGAAAGAGCAATTACAGAGAGCATAACATCTAATTCAATCATTTAAAATATAATTTATAATACACTTGATAGCATAATTTTTATTTTAAAATATACTTTTACAGTATTTCTTATTTTAACATAGACTTCATAATATGCTTTTTTTTTTTAATATGGAACGCTTCACGAATTTGTGTGTCATCCTTGCGCAGGGGCCATGCTATTCTTCTCTGTATCATTCCAATTTTAGTATATGTGCTGCCGAAGTGAGCACCATAATATGCTTTTATAGTATACTTTTAATTTTTAAATATAGTTTAAAAACTTTTTTTCTATGTTATAATCTGATGAAGACTTACAACTATAGTCTTTTACCTCAAGCTGCCACTTCTATGGCCACATCTCAACGTGCTGTCATAGGTTTTCTCTGCAACACGCTGTAAACATAGGCCTGGCAAATTACAGTGGCTCTCGCCTATAATCCCGGCATTCTATGGGCCAAGGCAGGAGAAGCCCTTGAATTCAGAAGTTTGAGAACATCCCGAGCAAGTGAAAGATCCCGCCTCTACTAAAAATTAAAAAAGTTAGCTGAGCTTTGGGGTGGGCACTGTAGTTTGAGCTACTCAGGAGGCTGAGACAGGAGGATTGCTTGAGCTCAGGAGTTTGAGGTTGCTATGAGCTATGATGATGCCACTGCACTGTGGCCTGGAAGACACAGTGAGACTCTGTCTCAAAAACAACAACAAAAACCTGCCCTCCCCACTGACACTGACCAGCACCCTTTCTTTTGCCTAGGGATTTGTTTCCTGCCAAAGCCCTGGGGGGAAATGCCAACATGTCCATCTCAGGGAGAGACACTTTTCCTACCCTACAAAGATTTACAACTGTTATGGACCCATAATAATCAAAAATAAAAATCTTAAAACAACTCTTATATTAGTATGTGTTTTGATTATTTACAAGGTAATTTAAGATTTTAATTTTTTAAATTTCTGGGACCACGCCATTCTGTAAAATTTAAGTTAGAGGCTCAGCATCCGTAGCTCAGTGGTTTGGGTGCCAGCCACATGTACCAGGGCTGGTGAGTTCAAACCCGGCCTGGGCCTGTAAACAATGATGACAACTACTACAAAAATATATCCAGGCATTGTGAGGGGTGCCTATAGTCCCAGCTACTTGGGAAGCTGAGGCAAGAGAATCACTTCAGCCCAAGAGTTTGAGGTTGCTGTGAGCTGTGACGCACGGCACTCTACTGAGGGTGACATAATGAGACTCTGTCTCAAAAATAAAAAAAAAAATAAGTTAGATAACATTTTTTGTTTTTATAAAAATGCCCCTTAGAAATTAACATATTCAGTTTTTTAAGTGATTTCAATTTGCCAAATTTCTGTAGTTCTTCAAGACTATAATTCATTTTGCTTATTTTCATGCACTAGCATATAAACTAGGTAGTGTCTAGTTTAAAGCTAAAATTACTAGGTCTTCCCAGCATAATACTGCCTTTTCTAGTACAGACTCATATTTCAGGGTGTCCCAAAAGTTGTCCCTGATGTTGCAATACATAAAAAAGGGAAATTAAAGCTAAATGTACCTTTATTTACAAAATATTCATTACTAAATTTTACCAGGAAGTAAGAATTTTCCTTTACAAAGAAAGTCAACATGTAGAGAATATTTTGTAAAATCTTGTAATGAATATTTTGCATCATCAGTAAAGGTACACTTAGCTACAGTTTCCCATTTTTGTCTATGTCTGGTGATTTTAGGGGTGACTTTTGGGACACCTGGGTATTATTCTCAGATGGAGATCACTTTAGGAACTACCTGTGTGCCTGCCGGAATAACATTTCAGAACATACCTGTCATCAATCCCTATGACATATTTAGATATGTAACAGGAAACTGATGGCTTAGCCAAAGGAGTCTTTAGTTCTGAGCCCAACATATACATTTTGAATTTTGAAATAGAAGAGAGTGGACCTGGGATGGACTTCTATGGTTGAACATGTAGAAAGAGTCTTAAAAGGGCCAGAAAGAATTCTCTGTGTAGCCCAAATATAAGGGCAAAGGAGAAAACATTTTGCACAAGGAAAAGAGACAAAAATGAAGATTTCTCTTTCTTGCTTCCAAAAGCTGATTCACAGGTTACTCTGTATGAGGGTGGAATACAGACACGCTGGCACTCAGCCAGAGAGAGGCAGAACCCCCAGAAATTCCTCTAGGATGCAGAGCCCTCAAGTGGTGCCACAAGCTTGGACGCTCAGGAATCTGAGTATCCAGACTAAGACTCCTCTGTGTCTTTTTATGTCCATGTCCAGTTCTAACACTCGACTCCCTTTGTATGGTAATTTCTGCAAGGAAATAAAATTCTTGTCACTTCCTCGTTGCATGAAAACAACTAGAGAAACACAAAACTGCCTTGCAGCATGAATACTGAGAGGCCACTCGTGAAGCCTTGAAATGTGTGTTGTTCCAATTTGCATGTTAGCCACATTGCAGGCTGTTACATGACTTTGTTCTTTGAGGAGGCTTACTAGTCACTGAAACTGAATGTTAACTCTTACATGCCAAAGACCATTCTAACGTATAAGGAAGGTGGACATAAACGCGCGCACACTTAAGCAACCACACAGTGTCAGGGACCTCTTATGGCAGTGAGTGCTTTTCAAATTCTTTTTACGGATTTTATTTATCTTTTCAAAGAACCAACTTGTTGTTTCATTAAATTAAATTCTGATTTAATTTTGGTTATTTCTTTTTTTTATTTTTTTAATTTTTATTTTTTATTTATTTTTTTTTATTAAATCATAACTGTATACATTGATATGATCATGGGGCATCATACACTCGCTTCATAAACCATTTGACACATTTTTATCACAGTGGTTAACATAGCCTTTCCGGTGTTATCTCAGTTACTGTGCCAAAACATTTACATTCTACATTTACCAAGTTTCACAAATACCCGTGTAATATGCACCACAGGTGTGATCCCACCGATCCCCCTCCCTCTACCCACCCCCACTTTCCCACTTCCCCCTATTGTTAAGTTGTAACTGGGTTATAGCTTTCATGTGAGAGCCCCAAATTAGTTTCATAGTAGGGCTGAGTACATTGGGTACTTTTTCTTCCATTCTTGGGTTACTTTACTAAGAAGAATATGTTCCAGCTCCATCCATGTAAACATGAAGGAGGTAAAGTCTCCATCTTTCTTTAAGGCTGCATAGTATTCCATGGTATACATATACCACAATTTATTAATCCATTCGTGGATCGATGGGTACTTGGGCTTTTTCCATGACTTAACTATTATGAATTGGGCTGCAATAAACATTCTGGTACAAATATCTTTGTTATGTTGTGATTTTTGGTCTTCTGGGTATATGCCCAGCAGAGGAATTACAGGATTGAATGGCAGCTGGGATTGGACTGCTCTTCCTTTTCCATTTCTTTAAGATGATTCATTAGGTTATTGACATGCTCTCTTTCTGTTTTTCAGATGTAGGCATCTAATGGGATAAATTTCCCTCGTAGGACTGCTTTTGCTGGTCCCACAAGTTTTGGTAGCTTGAGCCTTCATTGCTGTTATATTCAATCGTTGTTGTTAATGATTTCTTTTTTTTTTTTTTATTCTTCCTTGACCCAACTGTCATTCAGCATAATGTTGTTTAATTTCCATGTCTTTGTGTGGGGATGACAATTTTTGTTGGAGTTGAGTTCCACCTTTATAGCCTTGTGGTCTGAGAAAATCAAGGTAAAATTTCAATTCCTTTGATTTTGTTGAGGTTTCATTTGTGTCCTAGGATATAGTCTATTTTGGAGAATGTTCCATGGGCCGACGAGAAGAACGTATATTCTTTGGCTCTGGGATAGAGAGTTCTGTATATGTCTATCAAGCACAGTTGTTCAGGGGTCACATTTAAGTCACTTGTATCTTTGTTTAGTTTCTGTTTAGAGGATCTTGTCCAGCTCTGTAAGAGGAGTAATACAACCATCCAGAGCAGAGAATACAGTTTTTATTTTGCAACCAAGGACACAGAAAACTTTGTCACAACATGGTTTAAGCATTAACTACAGAATATTACATAGCTCCCCAAGGTTGCAGATTAGTAAGACAGAGGGATGCATAGGGTGAATCAGTAAATTGGCTGCTTTCCTCATCATCAGAAGAGTAGATGACCAAAATGAATTAAACAATCATGCAGCACTGTTTCTCCTTTCTTTTCTCGGAAGAGAAACTACTGTCAGGTATGGATGAGGTCTGAATACAAGAGAATAAATTATAACTTATTTAAATTTCCACTTCAATAACTCTTACCAAACTTTCAGTGTGTTAAATGTAAGGTGTCCAACCTTTTTCCTTTTCTGCTGCACACTGGAAGAACAAGAGATTTCTTGGGCCACACATTAAATACACAAACACTAAAGAAAGCTGATGAATAAAAGAAAAGGTCTATGCATACTTTTTGCAATAACCAAAACCACAAATAAGCAAAACAGTTCTCAAATAACCTGAATGTGGTTCCCAGGACGCAGGTTGGACACCCTTGATTGTATGAACAACAATCAAAATTTTCCTTCTAAAAATTTGTCATTATGCATTTTAGCTTCTTTCTTTCTTTCTTTCTTTTTTTTTTTTTAGAGACAGAGTTGTACTCTGTTGTCCTGGGTGGAGTGCTGTGGCATCTTAGCTCACAGCAACCTCAAACTTCTAGGCTTAAGACATTCTCCTGACTCAGACTCCAGAGTAACTGGGACTACAGGTACCCCTCCATGACATCCACCTAGGTTTTCTATTTTTTTTTTTTTTTTTTTTTAGTAGAGACAGGGTCTCACTCCTGCTCAGGCTGGTCTCAAACTCCTTAGCTCAAACAATCCACCTGCCTTGGCCTCCACAGACTGCTAGGATTTTATCTTATTTCAAGAGAAATTATTAAAAATATTCTTCATTGTAATAATCTATGAAACCATAGTTTGTCTACCACCTTCTTATTTCTTGAATAATTCGTAACTTTCTTATTTACAAAATTTCTAAATTCTATGAGATTTTTTGACCTACAATATAACCTTCACTGCTGTAAGATTTTGAAAAAAAAAGTTTTAATAACATATACATTCATAAACAAGTAACTGAAGTTTTACTTTTTGCCCATGACTAAAAGACATCCAAACAAAAGCAATTTTAAAACACTTAGATTTTCTTGTGTACTAAATACATGACATACCCATTCCCTCATTAGTTTAAATTTTTAAATTAAAAATAGATTTAAAAGCATGCTAAGTGGTAATAAAAATGTTAACTTTTAAAAGATGGCTTGACATATGTGTTTTCATATACTTTCAAAGAATTCCGGCCTGTCCATTCAAGACTTTTTTGCTTCTTTGTGAATCTCCAGCTCCCCATTTCAGGTGCTCCAGCCTTAACTCTAATAAGCAGAAAAACACAGAGGAGGTTGTGGCCCGATTTCAGAAGAAAAATGTCAGGCTGAGAAAGCCCATGAAATTATTGGGATCAAGAGAAAAGCAAATTAATGAAGCCTCAAATTTGGTGTGTAAGCAGCACAGGAGCAAAAAGCAGCTGATGTGTTCAGTACCTACAGTGACAGAAACTGTGTCTTTAATGTAATGGCCTGACCCACTGTCGTAAGCCCTGCAATGCCAAAAATCACACAGGCTCACCCCACCCATGCTCTGCTCTGGCTCCACAATGTAATCTTCATGTAGTGTGTTTGTTTGCTTATTTATTTATGTGACGGAAGAACTTCATCTGTAAACTGTCTTGACTAACATCAACTTGGCAACAACTCATCAGTTAATTAACTGTTAACAGATTCTTCAAGATATGACTGCTACACTGATACTTTATCTTCCTGTTAATTAGTAATTATGCACTGGCAAGAAAAAGTGTTTCTTTTCAATTATCCCAGAATTCAGAGATTATTTAAACTTGACTAGTACATCTTCTGGGCAAATTGTGTTTGATAATCCTTATTAAAATATACATAGTGGTTGTTGACTTGTAACAAGAGAAAAAAAAGTGGTAGTTCAAAGGGTATTAGATATAGCACAAGGCAAACAGGGGCCCATTAAAATTTCCCCAACTGCTCTAATGAGAATGCCGAGGGTCATTTCTGACTTGTTTACCATCTGTTTGGTATCTGGCATGTGCCTCTGCTGAGAAGGGAGTGCCCCAAAGCCCTTTTGGCTTATCACAGTGTCATCCAGGGTCTGAAGTAATTTTGGCCTTTCATAAAGTGGCGCTTTCATAAAGTCAGACACTTACACATGTGGAATGAAAAACTTATTAAGTGTGAAAATGATGCTACCTGACGAAAAGCATCCTGATTTTTTTTTTGTTGTTGTTGTTGTTGTTGCAGTTTGGCCGGGGCTGGGTTTGAACTCACCACCCTCCGTATCTGGGGCCAGCACCCCACTCACTGAGCCACAGGCACCACCCAGCATCCTGATTTTTAAAAACAGGGAAGCAATGTTTAAAAAGGAACTTTACAAAACATCGTATATTAAATTCTGTGTCTGCTTTCCAATCACCCAAAGGTTTTCATGATTTTATGATAATGAAAAACAGCTACTTTTCAATAATTAGGCTCTCATTAAAAAAAGGATTTGCCTTGAGTCATGTGATGGTATGCTAGACAGGACACAGGAAGCGATAACCACAAAAGAAAAAGTTGATAAATTAGAATTTCTCATAGTAACATTGAGGGGAAAAAAAGAGACAAGCCATGAGCGGGAAATACATTCACAAAACATAAATCTGGTAGAAGACTATAGCCACGTCCTCCTATACAACTCAATAAAAACACAACTCTGTCTTTTAAGACGGGTGTAAGATTTGGCAGACTTTGACAAAAGTGGCTGATAAGCACATGAAAAAGTGTTCAACACCAATAGGCATCTGGGAAATGCAAATTAAAACAACAGCGAGATGCCACCACACACTCACAAAAATGGCCAAAATTAGAAACAGACTGTGTTGAGGATGCAGAGAAATTGTGACTTTCACGCTCTGTTGGTGAGAGTGTAAAATGGGATAACTGTTTTGAAAAAAACATCTCATAGCGTCTCATAAAAGAAAAATCCAAACCACCACTAGGTTTTTACCCAACGAAAATGAAACAGGTATTCATAAAAAGGCTTGCAGAATGTTCATAGCAGCTGTGTGCACAATAGCCAAAAATCAGAAACAACCCAGGTATCCAGAACAAGGAAAATGTAAAAACAAACACAGGAATACCACACAGTAATAAAAAATTGTAAAAACTACTGATACATACAACATGGATAAATCTCAAAAACGTCATGTTGAGTGAGAGAACCTCACTCATCTGAAGGTCTAGAACTGGCGAATTAATCTATGGACAATCAAAACAGCGCTGCCTCTGGGAAGCAGGGTGAGAGTTGACAGAGAAGAGGCATGAGGGAAACAGGAGGTGACGGTAACATCCTATGTTTTTTATAGGGGTTTACACAGCTGTGTACATTTGTGAAATCTCATCTCATATACCCTTAAAATGTGTGCAGATCATTGTATATATAAACGTTACCAACACAATGGGTGTTGTATGATTCTTTCAATTTTGATATTTGTTTAAAAATTATAATGATGTGTTAAAAAGTAGATTGATATGACTTTAATCAAATCCCTACTAAATTCCTTTTAAAAATAACATTAGTTCACTAGGTGAATCGCTACATATAATGTAAAGCCACATAAATGTAACTGTTGACAAAGCATCAGTTCATTTTGTCACATCAGCGTTGCGATGGGAGAGCAGGTACCACTGCTTTTGTGTTCAATATCTGTCCTTCTACCAGTGTGCCAACCTGGTGTTCGCTTATATGGGTATGCATGTGGTATGTGCCCCTCAACCTGTTTATCCCATTTGAACCTGATATTATCGTAATGTAATCTCATCAAATGGTATATAAATTGATGAAAAATGAATACAGTCAGTTCCCAGCTTATGAGAGAGGTTCTGTAGGTCTGCCCTTAAGCTGAATTTGTATATAAGTTTACAACAGGTAAATTTGCTCTTACATAGTACTTGTAATAGTCTCTGTTCATAAGTGTGAGTTATACACCAATTAGATGTTTATAACTTGGGGACTCACTCTAATAGCCTCCATTCTCATAAGTGCAAGGTGTACTTAAAGTGGATGTTTGTAACTTGGGGACTGCCTGTATGCATAAGAAAAGGAGTTTTTGTTCATATATAAACTAACTTGAATGTTTCAGGCAGACGTGACAAAAAGAAGCTAAAGAAACGTTGCTTTAGATTATGATGAAAAGGGTACCAGTTAAAGACTGCAAAACAAAAAATCATAAATATCTAGAATTCTGTACTCAGACTTCTTCACAAGTCTGTTTATGTTTCTGCTCCATTTTAAAGAAACGAAAAGTAGGAAAGTGGTTTATGTAACAAAACAAAACCCTAGTGGCGTGCCAATCACTGGGCCCACATTTAAAGAACAGTTCTTAGATAAACTTTGAAAAGGGTAACTTTATTACCAACCATCCTATTTGATACCCAAACGGGTTAGGCAGGAACTAAATCTGGAGGGCGGTTCCTAGGGGACGGGGACCAATCAGGGGCAGGGGCTGCAGGAAACCACAGAACACCTGTCAGTCATGTATCTCAATCTCCTGGTAACATCCACACTTCCCTTAACCCCTGTCCAGAACTAGCCCAATAAAAGGAAACCACCTGAGAGTCCTTAATTTCTTTCTCTGCTCTTAGAGATTGACCCATTCTCTCTCCACTTTGTATAACTTCCTTCTTTTCGACAATAAAAGCTGTTTGTGTGGAACTGCTTCTTGTCTGAGCTCATTCCCTCCACCAGCTCTGCTTGTGATGCTTCCAAGCAAGGAGCCAAAGACCCAGGACAACAGTGCACCAAGAGCCCAGACCGGACAAACCCACACAAGTACTCTGGTTACCTATCCCTAGCCACTTCCTTTCCTCCCCACGGGATTCACCTTTTAACAAACTAATGAAACTGTTGCTTAATTATTCATAGAAAAATCAATATCAAGCATGTCTAACCGATTTGTTTTAACTCCCTCACTCCTAGTACTGATCAAGTCAAATAACAGAGTTCCTGTAGTTTTTTTTTTTACATAATTTAGTACGGATACGAATGTGTAAGTATTTGGAGAAGCAAGGTCAATTTTTAAACTCCGCGTGTGTGTATTTGTATACATATTTCAATTATACTCTAACCATTAAATATTATGCAAAACATAATTTTAATTACAGCATTCTATTCCTGAATGCTAACTTAATATATTTCCGTATTTAGAAAATTTTCAAAATCTTATCATAAATAGTGCCTAGTGAACAATCGTGTACATCGAATTGTCTGCGTTTGTTTTTTTAAATTTATAATAGATGTCCAAAGGTAAAAGAACAGAGTCAAAATATATAAACATTTTAATGGTTCTTTTTAGGTACCATCAGTTTGCTTTTTAGGTAACCAATATACATACACATCAATAATAAATACCTATTCTATTTTCTAGCACTAATACTAGTTATTAAATATGCAGAATTTTAAACATCTTTGCCAAATTAAAAAAAATGTACCTCTTACTGTTATGTATGTTTATTAGTAAGTTGAATATTTTGTTCACATATATTGAACATTTGTCTTTCTTTTTTTTGTAAATGGTCTGAGTTTTTTATACTTTTCTATTAAGACATAGGTTACTGGTTTCATTGTACAAAGGCTTAATAATCCCTTTACACCTACGGCAAGATGTTTGTTCATTTTATTAATTTTTTAATACACAAGCAATACTTTTTCATTGCCAGAAATTTTTTTAAAAAAGAAGAAAACTATTAGACACTATGAGATTTTCCAAGTTGTCCTGCACAAAACTAGTTCTTTAAGATACAAAACAAATTTTCTTTGGGGGAAATAAAAAGAACTCTTATGTTAACATATATTTTTGAAAGAATACTCACTATATGCTCTTGTTAAAAATTCATAATGTGCAAAGGTATATTTAACTCACAGCTCAACAATAAAAAGACTCATAAGACAATTAAAAAATTGGAAAAGGCCTGAAGTAGATATTTCTTCAGAGAAGACACACAAATAAACACAAGAAAAGATATTCAGTGTCATCAGTCATTAGGGAAATGAAAATCAAACCACAGTGAGATACCACTTCACATCTACGAGGATGGCTATCGTAAAATAAATAAATTAAACAGAAAAAAACAGGTGTTGGCAAGGAGGTGGAGAAATTGGAACTCCCATACATTTCCAGTAACAATGTGAAATAGCACAGTTTCTATGACAAACAGTTGGATGGCTCCTCAAAATGTTAAAAAGAATTATCCTATGACTTAGCAGTTCTACTTCTGGGCACATACCTGAGAAATTTCAAACATACATTCGCACAAAAGACCTGTAAGGCGATTCATAAGAGTATTATTTACAATAGTCCGAAGTGGAAACAACCCAAATGTCTGTCAATACATTGAATAAAATATGGAATATCGATCCAATGAAATATTATTAAGCCATAAATAAGGATGAAATATTAATACATGCTTCAATACGGATGAACCTTGAAAACATGTAAGAAGCCAGTCACAAGAGGCCACGTTTTGTATGATTTTCTTTATATGAAATGTCCAGAAGAGGCAAACTCAGAGACAGAAAGCAGTTGAGTGATTGGCAGGGGAATTTGAGATGCTAATAGACAATAGGGTTTCTTTCTGGGGCTAACGAAGATGTTTTCAAAATTAGTGGTGATGGTTGCCTAACATAGTGATTGTGCTCAGAACAACTGAATTGCACTTAAGATGGTAAATTTTATGTTATGTGAATTATGTCTGAAAAAAAAAACATTAAAAACTCTAAGAAGTACTGTTTAACCTTAACCAGAATATTCCCAGCTTTTTATATGGCAATGCCCCTTCTCCATGTTAGACTTATTAATATATCATGAGGCAGTAATGTTTGCAAGAAGTGAAGTGTGGGAAAAAGCTGCTATTAACACAACATTTTAAAATTCAGTCTAAAATGTGGCTATCTGAGTTCCTGGCTGAAAAGGGGGACAAGGATGAGAATGAAAGAGAAAAAAGCTAGGGATCAACTTCACCAGCCTCATAATGATTCCAGAGCTGGCCATTTGTTCCATGCTCTAGACACAGAAAGCACAAACCTCAATTGAGTTCTCTTATTAGCAACAGATTTCTCTCCATCTTTGCTATTGTTGTAAGAAATGCTATCAGATCATACAGGTTAAAAGTCAGGTTAAAAAGGAATCGTCTCATAATACAAATAATTATTTTAAAAGGGAAACAAATGATAAATAAAACATATTCCCAGAATAATATCTCTGATAGCTACATTTATTGTATGTTTAACTTGCTATTTACAGGAGTTCAAGTGGAGAGGAACTTTTCTGAAAGAGAACCAGAAATAACATAATTAACCAGATAATAACAACAACATGGTTCTGCTGTATGAAAACGTGCAGGAAGAAAAGCAGGAGGGGAGTTCAATCTGAACTTTTACCAACATATTAACAATTTTCGCTGTTCTGTTTTCCAAAATGGCAACACCCACACTAACAAGTATCTTTCCATCCAGACAATTCAGAGTCCTGAAAACAGTAATTTAGTTGTGTGCTTGCCTCAGAGAGCAGCCTACACATCTATTAGGCTAAATGCAAAACTCTGCATCAGAGGGTTGAAAACAAACTACAAAACAGAAGACGGGAGTGGAAACAAAACCAGCACTTGGTGAGGGGCCTTTGTTGGACTCCTACATCTATTTTCAAATTATAATGTTGTATGCACAACTATTTTCTGGGAGAAGAATTTACTTTCACTATTTTTTATCTCAAAATAAAATCAGAATTATATCGAAGAAGTAATAACATTACAAAATCATTGTTAAGCTTTTCTTAGATGTAACTGCCAAGAAAGAGAAGCCAACTTCATCCAACAGTATTTATAAATAAGTTACTGTGTACGTGGAACATAAACTCATTAACCATTATCTGGAAACAAACAAAAAAAAGGACTGGAAAACATCGAGATTAAACCACACTGTAAGTAAAACAGCTGCTAGGTCAGAGTCAAACTTTGAAGTCCATTCCCTGGAGCATGTGCTTCCATCCCCTCTCCTGTTAATGTGAACAGTCTGGCTTATTCAGAGAAGTGTCACTCTCCTGGAGAACAGCGCCTTTTAACAGCAAAGACCCACAATTCCTAGATGTTTTTAAACATTATTATTGAAGAAAGAGAGAGAGGAAAGTATTCCTGATTCTGTTCTCATCAAGTGAGGGCTAAGAGTTCATTTACAGAAAGTCACTTTCCAGAATTATTCTTAACAATTTTGGCCCATGAAAAAGTACCTCAAGTAACGACCTCCACTCCATTCCTGTTTGTTTGCTCAATAACCAGGGCAAATGTCTTCTTCAATAAAAGGAATAAGCTCTGCCAAGATAGAAGAAGCCCTTCACACATTTTTAACACCAGCTGGCAAATGATAGAATATTTTCCGAAGTCATAGCTTATAACTTCCACCAGAACCTGCTCTAAAATGTGCACTTCTTAGCCCTCTATTTCAATTTCCTACATAATTTTATATATACATACCAGTTTTCTGTATGATTTATAATATATATATCAGTTTTCTATATGATTCTGAGCATATTCATTTGAACAGAAGTAAGAAGAGAAGAACTGCTCTTCAGGATACATTTTTAAACCATCCACAGTGGTTTCTGGGTACATGTCTTATCAGGACTAAATTCCTCCACCTGCAATCTGTAGAGTGTCCAGAGAAAACTGACAAGTAAATTATTAAGAGCTAGGAAATGGATGACTCTTACACATCTGTGAAGTGTATGTTTTGGGAATTTTGTTTCTGTAAAGGAAAGAAAACAAGAGACAATTACTTTCTCACAAACACCATTTTCAGTTACATGAAAAATTAGATGAGAAAGATGCTGAAGTTAAAGCAAAGGATTAAACTTTTATAGAGGAAATCTTTCATTATCTGACTTGACTTAATGTTAGAATATGTTCCTAGGAAACTGCAGAGTTATCATTTCTGGGAAGATACAAGAGAGGAAATAAGAACTACGGTGTACCACCATGACATTAACCTGCTCTGAGAGCTGAGGCTGCACTGGGCAATCTCTTAAAGTTCTTTCTATCTTCTTAATCAATCACTGTCCTATCTGAGAGCATTGGTACCCATCAGCTACAGTAGAAAAAGGGACAGAGCAGTTGCCAGGATGTCTAGAGATGTAATATTCCCCACAGCCAATACATATCCACACACTGGCACATACACATGTATTTAGTAGTAAAATAGCCTGTGAATCCTCAAAGATTTGAGGATTTTTCAGGACCTTTCTCACATAATTTTTCATGTTCCCCCAGGAGACAGAGCCAGAAGGAATTCCAAGGGCCATAAACCAGGGCAGCAGAAGTTTTAAAGCAGCTGGGACTTTGGAACCAGGCATGGGTTATTTTGAATGGTTCATGGGTGCATATGTGTGTGTGTGCTGGGAGTGCGTATCTGGAAAGGGGTGGTAGGAGGATGGGAAGAGATGGGGCTAGAACGGAGAAGGCCTTTCCTTCATTTCTTTTGGCTGTAACAGAAACCAATCCAAACTGGTTTGGGCTGCCAGGGAAGCTCAATGAGAAGCCAGAGAGCCTGGTCTGAATTACGGCTTTGTAACTCCCTAAGCAAGTGTGACTTCAGGCAAGTTTCTTATCCTCTCTGTGCCTCAGCTCTGTATCTACAAAATAAGGAGAATGATAGTAGGATTTCTTTTTTTAGCATGAAAGAGTTAATACTTGCAACACACCTTGCATATACCAAATGCTTGGTATATTAACTATGTTTATCATTTCTTAGAACCCCAAAATAATCCTAAAATAGGAGAATGGAGGCCAGGTGCAGTGGCTCACGCCTGTAATCCTAGCACTTTGGGAGGCTGAGCGGGTGGATTGTTTGAGCTCAGAAGTTCAAGACCAGCCCGAGAAAGAGCCAGACTGTTTCTACTAAAAATAGAAAAACTAGCTGGGCTTTGCGTGGGCACTTGTAGTCCCAGCTACTCAGGAGTCTGAGGCAAGAGGATCCTTGAGCCCAAGCGTTTGAAGTTGCTGTCAGCTATGACGACGCCACACTCAGTCTCAAAAAAGAAAAAAAAAGAAAAATAGGAGCCTAGAAAGCTCCAGTACTTCAGCACTCTGACTCTCACCTTCTCCTTTCCCTGCTCAAAACTCCTCTGAGCCATTGCTGAGGGCGGCTGCACATCACTCCTGAATGTTTTCATGCTCCATGGGTCTACCTCATGAAGAGCTGGGGACTGGGATTGGTGAGTCTCGACTTACGTAACTCGACAAGGGTTAGGCTAAAAACATGCCACCATGCCTCTCTTGACTGGCAGAAAAGGAAGGCCGAGGAGGAATTTGTCTTGATTCCGAAGTTTGAAAATTCTCATATCTCAGCCATAGAACAGATTAAACAATTTTAGTCTTTAGAGATTCTGAGCCACTGATGATAAATATTTAAGGAATTTGGTGATCCTACTGCTCAGCATCTTCCCTAAACTGTTTTTTCTTTTCCTTCTTTTTTTTTTTTTTTTCAATTTGCACAGTCCTACGTCCTTTTATAATAAAAATCTGGTAACTGCCAAATATCCACCTACTAAATAAAGTAACGTCTATCCATACAGTGGAATTTTTATTTGGATGTAAAAAGGAATGATGTAGCTATATCATGGTAAACCTTGAAAAAGTTATGATAAGGAAAAGAAGTCAGGTACAAAAGGCTACACGTTCTATGATTCCATTTACACGAACTGTCTAGTATAAGCAAATTTATACAGAGGGTAGATAAGCGTAGGGACTGAGGGGAAGAAAGAATGGAGAGTAACTGCTCATGGGTCCTGGGTTTCTTTTAGAGGTGATGAAAACACTCTGGAATTGCTGGTCTTGTGCATATACAGGCAATCATTGAAATATATCCTTTAAGCGGTCAATTTTATACTATTATATTTTTTAAATATCTGGGAACTGGATGTGACACTAGAACACCTGGTTTTAGTCCTCACACTTAACCAGCTCACATAAGAGTCACCACTTGCCTTCCCAAATTTTGCTTCCTTACCCAGACATTTGGACAGAGGCTGAGCCAGACTCTCCTGGAGGTCCATTCCCGCTCAAAATTCTATGGGTAAGAAACAGAGTGCATCCCCCCAGAATCAGAGGCAAACTCTCTCCTTTTAAACCTTCTTGAACAATCCTCCCATTCCATCGCCCTTCTCAAAGAAATAATTCATGCTTCTTTCTGAGTCTTTAAATAATACCTGTTTGGAACATGTAATATACTTTGTATTTGAACGGTAATTTTATTTACTCCATCCAATAACTCTCTGTACTGAGCACTACTGTTATTCTCATTTTACAAATACAGAAACTAGGGCTTGGGGAAGGTAAGTCTATTGCTTAGGTTAGCAAGAAGCAGGGCCAGGCACAAAACCTAAACTGCCCAGCTCCAGAGGTCATGTGATGAACCACCATTCACAATGAGTTACCTTTCTCTACCAACCAATTTCTCTGTCTTGGCTCAAATCTCATGGCCTTAAACATACGCATAAGCAATTTGTTGATTGATGAACTCAACAGTATATGGACTATGCCCACTATTCTATTGTAGCAAGTGATTCTTTTCAAGTTGGCTATTTAGAAGTTAGGAAATATCCCTGAATTCTTTATCGTATGTCAAATATAAACTAAATAAAACTACTTCTTAATGAAGGTAATGCTGGCATACCTAAGTAGAATAAATAAAGACCAAATTTAAGTTAATACTCTGTAAACAGGAAAAATTAATGGCAATTTCAAATCCTTTTATCATAAGGACACTTGTACTAGACTGTTTATTGCAGCTCAATTTACAATCGCCAAAATGTGGAAACAGCTTAAATGCCCACCAACCCAGGAATGGATTAACAAGCTGTGGTATATGTATACCATGGAATACTATTCAGCCATTAAAAAAAATGGAGACTTTACATCCTTTGTATTAACCTGGATGGAAGTGGAAGACATTATTCTTAGTAAAGCATCACAAGAATGGAGAAGGATGAATCCTATGTACTCAATTTTGATATGAGGACAATTAATGACAATTAAGGTTATGGGGGGGGAGCAGAAAGAGGGACGGAGGGAGGGGGTGGGGCCTTGGTGTGTGTCACACTTTATGGGGGCAAGACATGATTGCAAGAGGGACTTTACCTAACAATTGCAATCAGTGTAACCTGGCTTATTGTACCCTCAATGAATCCCTAACAATAAAAAAAAATAAATAAATAATGGCAATTTCACCTCTTGTCAGCTGTGCTCCTTATACCATTGACCAGAGTAATTTGTTTAATTGAGTCTTCCTGTTAATTTTAGATCATTTATTATACCTAGTAAAAGGTCATGCCTTTGAATTCCTCAAGTATATTTCAATTGCATTTATTTTTTATTTCCTTGTAAAGAGACAGACAAGACAAATTTATCCAGATCATCCTGAATATAGTAAGCTTAATCTGGACTGGTAAATACCAGAACAGATCCTATTTAATAAAGTCAGTAGGGGCTACCCCCCTTTACAGACATTAATTTCTTATGCTCATGTATTCAGACTGTGCATCTGACACAGAAACAAGACCCTTAGGACTGAACTGTAGCTAATGCTTGGGGGGGAGGAGTCTTAATGATAATTAGCAAAGTCATAAAAGGTTCAACTTAGTCTTAACATGATAACCAAAACAGTTAGCTTAAAGAGACCCTGTATTTTTCTTTTCTTTCCTTTTATTTTTGGAAATGGAGTCCCACTCTATTGTCAAGGATAGAGGGCAGTGGCATGATTACAGCTCACTACAACCTCTAATTCCCAGGTGCAAAGCATCCTACTGCCTCAGCCTGCCAAGTGGCTGTTACTACAGGTGTACACCACCAGGCCCATTATTTTTTTCTATTTTTAGTGGAAACAGGGTCTCACTCTCACTCAGGCAGTCCTTAAACTCCTGGCCTCAAGTGATCCTACAACCTTGGCCTCCCAAGGTGCTAGGATTATAGGCGTGAGCCACTATGCCCAGCCAACCCTGTAGGTTTATCTTTAGTGAAAATAAAACAAAGTAGTAAAAGCTTGCATTCTGGTGATGAAACATTAACATACCATCTAAATCTACTGGCAAAGTACACATTTTTACTAACTAGTGACAATATAAGATTTACTAAAATTTGAAGTCCTTCTGAAAGTATTTAAGTAATTTGTTGTATAAGTATATCCAATCTAGAGTGTCAAATCACATTTAAAAAAATAGTATCAAGTTAAAAATTCTAATACTGTGTTTTAAAGATAACATTGAAAATATTAATTTTATGTTAATTGCTTAATCTCTATTAAAAATATAACATGAATGTTTAAGAGAGAAAATTAAAAAGAAAAAAATAATCCTAGACCTGTTCATCAGATCACCATCCCAAACTCTTGAATTTCATCAAAAATTGCCATTTTAAAAGTTTTATTACTTAAATTATTGGATCTAGAATGCCTAATTATTACAAAACAAAAATATGAAACAAGTAGGAAATTATAAAACTTTAAGTTTTGAAAAATTGCTAAAATGCCTCATGGGTTAGTTAAGCAAGATTATCTAGGAATTGCAAAGACCTTAATTTACGCAAGGTCTAACAATTGTGGCTGGTATTTATCAGACTTGCAAACCTGATTTTCAGGTCTTCGAACCAGAATATTAAAAATTGAGTAAAATCTCTAGCATTTAGAGCCAGAATACTAAATATTGAGTAAAATGCATTTCAGCCCTGGAACAGGACTGAAAATTTTGCACGAAAGGATATTCAAATCGCTCTTCATTGAGCAACCACAATGAGCCTTGAATATTTACATGATTGAGCTGGAATTCAAAGCCAAAGACAAGAGAGAAGCATTTTTTTTCTGGGACACACAAAGAGATATCCATAATTAAACATCACACTTTCCTAGGGCAGCATGTTTTCTTATATTGACAAGCAAAATGAGGCATTTCAAATCAGACATTGCTGGCTTACAGTCATTTTTTTGCATAGCTATTGTTTTAATGTATTTCTGGCTATTAGGCATTTTTCTATTTTTGGTCGGTGAGGCATGCATTTTATAGAATTCTGGTTTTGCATAAAAAGCTGTACTTACGTTAGTGCAATTCCATTCCTACCACAGTATCTTAAGAATAATTATGGACTTATTTTGGATGGTCATATACACGTTTTATATTCAAAAGAGAGTGGCTGTAACCATAGTATAATTAGTACAATTCAAACAACTCTAGAAAAAAAACTTTCCAAAGTACCTATTTCGACTCAATCATATACTTTATTTTGCCTTACTGTCACAGCTAAATATATCACAATCATGCTAGGATTTGGAAAAATGCCAAACTAGGTTTGCTTAACATTCCATTAAAAAGGTCAGAGATTAACAATGGAGTCAGTGTTCAATAACTCTTTTGTTCTAGGTCAAAGAATGCCATATTACTTCAGCCTGATTCTCATATAAATTCTAAACTACCAAAAAGCAGCAATTCTTTTGAATTTTACCTTCTATAAGTTTCCCCTACTTTCCTACCTGTACCCTAAACAAATTAAATCTTTTTTATATTGTTCTTATATTCTAAAGAATATGTTTAATTTAAATCAAATACCAAAGAACAATACAGTTTACTTCAAAAGTGACCATTTTATCTAAAAAGACATTTAACCTCCTGCTTTCCATTCTAAACATTATTTATGAAGATTAACTCTGCTATGTGATATTCAGGCATACTGTTAAATTTCATTTTAAAGTTATTTATCAGTATCACATAAACAAGCATACAATTATTAGGATATTATTGGAATCGACCTATCCATCCATATAAAATTTATGTTCTATAAAAAAGGAAAATATCTAGTTCAAGACCTGAGCACTTGGCTGTGGAAGTCAAACTATCATCAATGGACTCTGTTTATATTCGGAAGTCTCTTTGGACCATTAAACCAAGGATACAGGATTGACAGTGATGGGAAGCCTAAGTGCAATTTCAGCTCCCCAAAATAGATAATAATTCAACTAAAAATTGATTTTTCGTATCTTTCAAAGTCACTGTAAAAAATGTCTTGATGCCTGGGTTTCTTAAATCATGCTTAACAATTTTGTTATTAGTGTTGTGTTTGTCTTTCCAGCTAGAATTGGAGACAATATGATACATATATTTTATATGTTCCTTCAAATGTACTTGTAACATACTTGTGAATGATCTTTAATGACTTTCCTTAAAGCCCCCAAATTAACAAATGATAGTTACTTAATTCAGCCAAGTTCTCTCGAATCATCTCCACCAACATAGTACAGATTAATTACACTTCAGAACTGTTTTCGGCATCCATTACAATTTGTTCTCAGTACTGACCCCAGAGTGATTTCTTCAAATCAAAGGCTATTCAAGTCACTCCTCAGCCTACATTTCTCAATGGCTTTCCTTGCTCTTGGAATGAAGACCCAAATCTTACAACATCCCAAATAGTCTGTTCCTGGTCTCTTATCCAACCATAGTTATCATTTTCCCTCTGGATTCCAGGCCCAGCCACACCAGTGTCCCTTCCTTTATCTAGGATACGGCCAGACTGTTCCCACTCTAAGCCTTTGCACTGCCCTTCTTTCCTTTGGGCATGCTATGCCCTGCCTTTCACAGGCCTTTAGCCAAATAATTCCTGCTCCTTCAGATCTCCACTCCGATACCATTTCCTCAGGAAAACCTTTCCAAAGTACACCCCACCTTACCTAAGACTAGGTCTAGTTTCCTTGTGAGACCCTTTCCCAGCATTCAGTGTATTTGTCAGCCCCACTTACCTGATCATTTCATCGATATTTGTCTTTCTACTAGAATTATTCACACTTCAGCATGTATCAACACCACCTGGAGTATTAAATAAATGGCCAGTGGGTCCCACCCTCTACTGATCACCATGTCAGTAGTGAGGCCCCGAACTCTGCAATTACAACTTCCCAGAGTTGCTGATGTTACTGGACTGGGAACCAACTGGAGAGCTTTAAAAGTTACCAATTCCCAGGCCCGGCTCCAGAGGTTTGATTTAACGGGGCTATGGTGGAGCCCAAGAGTTCTTATTCCAAATATTACATGCTTATACTACAAAATTTAGTGGTTTATCTAAAATTTAAATTTAACCCACTGTCATGTATTTTATTTGCTAAATCTGACAGCCCTACTTATAACAAAACAGATAGTATGCAATATACTTACGCATTTATACATGATCGTAACCTGACTCTTCATCTCTACAGCGCGTAAGAAGAGGGGGTCTGAAGATGTGGTATTTTTAGACATAAGAGAAAATTTTTCCCTGAGGTTTAGACCTAGAAGTCGTTACCAAAACATTATAAAATCTCATCTATGACTTTTTAAATATAGGTAAATTCTCATAGTCTAAAACTATGGGACTTAATTCTCATAGTCTAAGACTTAGGAATTAAATGACTTTGAGGCTCCTTTAAGCCCTAGGGCTGTGGACCTCATCTGGGGCAAGCAGAGAGAGAAGGCAGCATCAACATAGCCAATGAGTCACCTGGGCAGAGCTACTGCTGGGACTCGACACAGAGCAGGGGGCTCTTTCATATACAAAAAGAAACAGATAAAAACCATTTATTTCCATTTATAAATTTATAAAACCATTTATAAATACAACAGGAAAAAAGACTGAACATACACCTGCCTTTGATAATACAATTCTATCCTTTTAACGTCTATAAAGTCATGTATAGTTTTCCAATTTGAGAGAAAGATCAATAATTTCATGTCTTACATAAACTGATATGTTATATTTGCATTTTTTGATGCTGTGAAAGGTTGACTTAATCCCAGCTTGGCATGTTGATAGCGTTATGAGTAAACCAGAGATTTCCAAATTGAGAATCCTCTGGGATTAATGGCTACCATGTGGTCTTCTGCCTCTCCAATAAGTAACCTGACAGGTCTCTGATTTAAAGATTAAGACTCCAAATAAATATCTTAAACATTAAATAGCATTCTTTTATGAATACTCATAGACGTCAATCATTTTAACAACCACTGCTATCTTCTGTTTTATACAATGATTACTTGTCAAACTTGACATGTACACTTTTTATTTACTATTTATGAGAACAGATTACTGAAAGATCGCATGGGCATCAGAGCTAATTCCAGCAGCCTTGGTGAAGGAACCCAGAAATTTACGTGAACCCCACAGGACCAGAATAACAGTGGCGGCAGGTGTAGAAAGATAGAGAAAGCTCATCATGATCAAAGCTGGCTGCACATTTGCAGGACTTACTTCAATTCGCCCAGCTTCAAGCAAATACACACAAGTCACTTCAGATTATTTTCTCTGAAGTAGTCAATTTTCATTACTTTTAAAAGAGATAATTTCAAACAATAAGACCTACAACTGCATAAAATAGCCACTACTACTGGTTTCTTTTGTCAGGGCAGCTTACCAAATCCAAAGGCACTGGAACCTGCAATGCTCTGTGAAGCCTGGACACTTGTGGACATGTACAGCCCTGTCACCAGCAAGCCGTCAAAGAAGGTGCTTGTTGAAATTGTCACTGATAGATAAGGAAAAGAAAAGAAAGAAGTGTCAATTAATACAGTCAGAACAATGCAGTAGATTTCTGAAATGTCAGACATTGTCAAAACGATCTTTGCTCATTATTAACAAATTATTTTTACACTATCCACACTTAGTTTTTTTTTTTTTTTTTTTTTTTTTTTAAGAGACAGAGTCTCACTGTACCGCCCTTGGTAGAGTGCCATGGCGTCACACGGCTCACAGCAACCTCTAACTCTTGGGCTTACACGATTCTCTTGCCTCAGCCTCCCGAGTAGCTGGGACTACAGGCGCCCGCCACAACGCCCGGCTATTTTTTTTGTTGTTGTTGTTGCAGTTTGGCCGGGGCCGGGCTTGAACCCGTCACCCTCGGCATATGGGGCCGGCGCCCCACTCACTGAGCCACAGGCGCCACCCCACACTTAGTATTTTTACGCCAGAAATTACAGAGGAGCAAAAGGAAGCTCAGAACTCCACCGTCCATAATTGCCTGTCCTAAATTTAGTATCTCAGTTCAACCTTTCTGCATTCATTTACACATTTCCAGGTAGGTGGAAAATAATCTGAAAATAATACAGTATTGAAAAGATGGTTCCCCACTTCCATTACCACCCCTGAAGGCAGTCAAAGCCATGGCTGGAGTTTTGGCGCTGGGATGAAACACTTTTTTTTAAGCATTCCATGCTGTGGGAAACAATATTACACTGGCTGAAAGCGGAACAGTAAGATGTGCTGTATTTCTTATTGTGAGTCTCCATTTCACAGGTAAATTCCCTGAAGGTTTCCAACAAAAACAGACTAATTTGCATGAGGGCAGCCCTTTTCTTCTTGTGAAGGCCACTGCATGCTTTTTTTTTTTTTTTTGTAGAGACAGAGTCTCACTGTACTGCCCTCAGGTAGAGTGCCATGGTGTCACACGGCTCACAGCAACCTCTAACTCCTGGGCTTAGGTGATTCTCTTGCCTCAGCCTTCCAAGCAGCTGGGACTACAGGCGCCCGCCACAACGCCCGGCTATTTTTTTGTTGCCGTTTGGCCAGGGCTGGGCCTGAATCCGCCACCCTCGGCATATGGGGCCGGCGCCTACTCACTCAGCCACAGGCGCCGCCCAAGGCCACTGCATGCTTTAAGTCTTAGAACAAAGTCTACAGGAGGGGTCCAAATGGTTCCATAACCAAAAAATTGGGATGTTCCTGGGAAGAAAAGGGTCAAATTAAGTGTATCTGTATGCGACTCAGGTTTGGGTTTTTAACATTTTTCTTGCTCACCATCTTAAAAATTGATCATAATTTCCTGCTTGACATGATAAATTTTCTCCTGCATAGGTTTTATAAGGCCATTATGATGCCATTTTCAGGAAGCAGGCAGGGGGAGGTAACATTGGCCTTGTGAAAGACTTAATGAAGAAGACGGCCATGGCAACTGCAACAACAACAAAAATAAACAAATGGGACTTCATTAAACTGAAAAGCTTCTGTACAGCCAAGGAAACAACAACCAAAGCAAAGAGACAACCTACACAATGGGAAAGGATATTTGCATATTTTCAATCAGACAAAAGCTTGATAACTAGGAACTATAGAGAACTCAAATTAATCCACATGAAAAAAGCCAACAATCCCATATATCGATGGGCAAGAGACATGAATAGAACCTTCTCCAAAGAAGACAGACGAATGGCTAACAAACACATGAAAAAATGTTCATCATCTCTATATATTAGAGAAATGCAAATCAAAACCACCCTGAGATACCATCTAACCCCATTGAGAATGGCCCACATCACAAAAATCTCAAAACTGCAGATGCTGGTGTGGATGTGGAGAGAAGGGAACACTTTTACACTGCTGGTGGGACTGCAAACTAGTACAACCTTTCTGGAAGGAAGTATGGAGAAACCTCAAAGCACTCAAGCTAGACCTCCCATTTGATCCTGCAATCCCATTACTGGGCATCTACCCAGAAGGAAAAAAAATTCTTTTATCATAAAGACACTTGTACTAGACTGTTTATTGCAGCTCAATTTACAATCGCCAAAATGTGGAGACGGCCTAAATGCCCACCAACCCAGGAATGGATTAACAAGCTGTGGTATATGTATACCATAGAATACTATGCAGCTATTAAAAAAAATGGAGACTTTACATCCTTCGTATTAACCTGGATGGAAGTGGAAGACATTATTCTTAGTAAAGCATCACAAGAATGGAGAAACATGAATCCTATGTACTCAATTTTGATATGAGGACACTTAATGACAATTAAGGTCATGGGGTGGGGAAGGAAAAGCAGAGAGAGGGAAGGAGGGAGAGGGATGGGGCCTTGGTGTGTGCCACACCTTCTGGGGGCAAGACATGATTCCAAGAGGGACTTTACCTAACAAATGCAATCAGTGTAACCTGGCTTATTGTACCCTCAATGAATCCCCAACAATAAAAAAAAAAAAAGGAGGATGGCCAGAGTCACATAAACTTTGAAGACAATTTTTACATTAAACTCCAGGAAATACACTGAACGAAGCTGAATGGTCTGGAACATTCATGTTATAAACCATAAAACAAGATACATATATAAGGTGTCTGATACCATGATACTATGTTAACCCCCAAATGGGACTGGATTTTAGAACAAATTACCTTACCATTCTTTAACAAGAAATAATAACTAATACTTTTGAGTACTGACATGTAATCCACATGTAAACCACTCCCCTGGGCACCTACCTAAGGAATTTACATGTATTATCTCATTTAACTGAAAAAAGCACAGCAGGGGTGCAATTATTTCTTCCAGCACACAAATGAGGAATTTACAGCCATTTAAGAACCTTGGCCAGCACCATTTATCATCTTAAAATGTTCTGATGTTGTTTATGTGGGTTCTCCCCTATTTTTCACTCTGCTCAGCCGAGATCCCAAAGTGGCAAAGAGATCACTGCCAAATCCTTGTTCAATCGCTCCCTCCCCAGATTATTCACATGGAGGAAGAATATTTAAAGAAAAAGGAAAGGAAAGCATCAGGAGTTTGTATCGTGGTTATTAGAAGGAGAGCCAAAGGCTCTTGGGAGATGTCCTCTAGGATATGGCAGACAAGCCTCAGGGTAAGAAGGATGAGCCCTGGACGCTGGGCCATCATCTGCTACCTGCTGGCTGGGTATTCTTGAGTAAACCACCTCATCTCTCTCAGTCTTGATTTCCACATCTACGGGGTAATTATCTAATTGTCTGTCGCCCACCCTGTTTTGTTGATCTCAGATTCCCACAACTGGTTCTGGGAATGCTTCCTCCCTTTGAAACATGAGTTCAAGTTAACCAAGACAGAACGTGCTTGAATTGCTTCAGCGCTCCAAGTAGGGTTTAAAATTAATTTAATTCCTATTAGGTTCACCATAGTGACCATGAGACTTTAATATTGTGTCTCAGATCATCCTTCACAGCAGATCACACCCAATCTGCAGAGCCTCATCGTGGCCCCATGGAGTCCCCTCAGCTCACACCACCCCAAGCCGCTTTCAGAGACAGCAATGCTGTACTGGTGCACAGGCTTGGGGGTGTTGCCCTATTCCTTTCTGCTTTTGCTCTGGCTCCTATTTCCCAAATTCTGGGGAGGGGGGAAGGAGATTAGAGTTTCACAGGTCTGGAAGGGAGGCAAACTTGAATTTGAATCCCACCTATCTATCCACCTATGATCAGTAGGTGACCTTGAGGGAGTCTCAGATTCTTCATTCACAGAAGGGAATAATAATACTGTGAGGTCTGTTGTAAGAACTAGTATCTCTCTCTCCTCCTTTTCCTCCTCCTTCTTTTCTTCCTTTCCCCCCCTCCCCCTTTCCTGTCCTCTCTCAGACCCAGAGCTCCTTCAATTCCTGAGACCAGGAGTCCCCACACATTTCTGGGCATCTACCTCCCAGGGCCTAGGCACGTAGGGTTACTGAACTGCCCACATCTGAGTCCTACATCTGCCTCCACCCTCCCCACCGCCACATCCCCTCTGACCATGGTCCTCACCAAGTCTAAGCTGTGATCTCAGTGCATCCAGAACAAGTATCTCCAGCTTGTTATTAATTTGTTTTCCCTTCCAAAGGATATTCTTTAAGTACCTGCTCAGGGTTTATTTAAAACAGAAGCCAACCACTCTTGGAGATGGGCCGAGAACGAGAACAACAGGCAGCTCTCACTCTTTCCTTGGCAGCCCCTCAGAGACTCAGCTCTTGTCCCAAATGGGTACAACCCACCCAGCAAAACAAAAGCCCTGCCAGTCTAGTGTAGCATTGTTATTTGAACTCATTGGTAGCCTGTGCGTATCCAGTGACGTTTTAATCCCTTAGAGATAGGCCTCCAGGAAGCTGCCTGGAAGGCCTGCGACTCATTTGGGTATTGAGATGACCAAGATCACTTGTCAGACATCCAGCCAAGCTGTTAACCCCTCACCAGACCCCTTCTCACCCTCTCAGTGGGCAGGCCAGACTTCTCCTGCCTCAGAGGATGAAACAAATTCTTATTTTTACTCCATCACACACCAAAAAACCTGTTTCAGATCAGTTCTCTCCTTGATATAGATTCTTGGATGCTAAAGCAGCAAGGTCTAATGAGAACAGCCCAGAAGTAAAGACTTCTGGATTTTATTCCCAACATATTAAAATATATTAAGTTGCTATGTCAGACTTGGCACGTTTTTCTATCGCTTGCTTCTATTCCTAGCACTGATACAAATACCTATTACTCTGTAAGCTCATTGCTAAGTGTTTTTAAATATGTGGGAAATAATTTCTAAACATTGAATCTTAGAATAAAAATAGAATTTCTAAGAAAAATACTTATTTCTCCATTTTAAATACCTATTATCCATAAGCTGACTACTCCCAAATTTCCATCTCCAGTCCAGACCTCTTCGCAAGATGCAGACGTATGTCAAGCTGTCCCAGAGACATCTCAACCTCAACATGGCCAACATGGAATGCCCATATCACATATCACCCCTACTCCCAAACCTTCTCCTGCAGACTTCCAGTTGCTCAGGCAAAAAACCTCTGAGCCAACTGGGGGATTGCCTTTCTCATACAGGCTGCTTCCAGGGGCTCAGAGAATCCTGGTGGCTCTGCCTTTAGAGGCTATCCAGAATGTGACCCCTTGCCTGGTCAGAGGGACTAGCCTCACACCCGCGGATTATTTATTTCTTTAGACATCAGTCTGGTCTGCCCAGTCCTATCCTCAGCTCTCTAATATATTTTCAGTGTGAGTCAGAGGGAAGCTTTTGAAACAATCACGTCACTTCTCTCTTTACAATTTTCCAGTGGCTCCTCAAATGCTCAGAGTCTCCACAGTGGCCTTGTGGTCCTGCATGACCTGCCTCTGCTCCCTCTCTATTCTCGCCGCCTCCTGCTCTCCTCCTGGCCCACTCCACTGTAGCACGCTGGTCTGTTTGCTATTGCGCAGATACATCAGGCCTTTGCCCCAGCCATTTCCTCTGCCTTGGACTCTCTTCTTCCAGATACTGAAGGGGTCCTCACCTCCTTCAGGTTTCAGCTCACACGTCACCCTCTTCATGATGCCTGCCTTGACTACGCTATTTAAATTTGCAGACAGACCCTGCACACTGGCTCCCACTGTCCCCACATTCCCAGTCCCCCTTGCTTGACTCTATTTCCCCTCCTTTTAGAATTATCACCTTCTAACACATTGTACTGATATATCTACATACAATATTTTTGTTTATTGTCAGTCTCATTCCATAGAATGTAATCTCCATCAAGGCAGGTATCTTGAGTATTCTGTTCAATGTCTTGAAAGATTCCTGGCACATTTAAGTGATCAATAAACATTTAGTGAGCTGTTAAAAACTCATTCATTCAAAAGTAGTACGAGGCTGTCTTATCTTCAACTTATTTCCAGAGAATATTATGAATCCTAGACTTTATGTGTCAGATGAATCCTGCATGGAAAAGCCACACCGAATAAAAGGAAGGCAGAGAAAAGTAGGCTATTTAAATATGTAAAATGTTTTCTAGAGCACAAGACAGATCAATGCAGAGAGAAACTGACCAAGGGACCAGCTAAAGGCACTTAGGAAAAAAGCTCAAGTACCCCTAAGTTCTCACATGCTGTGTGTTTACAAGAGCCATGCAAAGCGAGTTTCCTTATATGAAACAAAGTGATTATAACCCATCTCTCTGCATGCTAGAGTTGGAAATTTAAACTATTTTTTAGGAAAAACAATGTTTCCCTTTGGAAACATGCTACTCTTTTGACTGTATGGAATAAGCATTCTTTTCCTCCTTGAAACAGAAGCACAATAGATACGTGAACTGGCAACTAGTCTCTTTATTTTAGAAAGAGGAAGCCCTGCCCAGACTTGCATGCAACTTAAGACATAGCTTTCTGATCACCAGGCTCTTTTATTCAAGAAAACGGGTCCAATTTCTGTGTTTAAAGAACACCAGAAACAGTTCGCACTTCCCTGTTAGCACACAGGACATTTCAGGATGTCCCCGCTGTTCTTACTGACCAGAGCCCTGGCCGTGAGTAGCAGTCTACAGGAGCTCACTGAGACTCTACACCAAGGCACTCTGACTCTGAAACTGCATCAGGAACACCCTTCTTTTATCTCTACTTACAGCCCCTGGCTAATCTGTCAGAGTAAACAAGCATGGACAGTGTCAGACGGCGCTCTCTGGCTGCTGTGTCTCCATGCCCCAGCTGTTGTGACGCCCCAGCTGTTGTGACCTGCATAGCCCCGCGTCTTCACCCCTGCAGGCTGGCTTCCTGTAGGGCCTCTCCCCACATCTTGCCCTCTAGTGTCTTCCCAGTTCCCTTTCATCAAAGTGCACTTGACTCCCACAGTGCACAAGCTCTTGTCCTTCCTGTGTGCCCTGCCTTGACTTCCTTTCCTCCAGTTTCACTGGACTCACCCTTCAAGCACTACTTTAGTTTTTCTAGTCTACTCATCACTCCTGTCTACAACCTGCTGCCATCTGGGCAACTGGCATAATCTTGAAAGCAGAAGAGTAATTTATGATAAATTAAAGGAAAAGCTTAAAACCAATATGCCTCATGAGAAAAAAGTTGAGATTCATGTTTGTGAATATTAAATTACAAGAGAACCTCTGTAAGATGACCACCCAAGGGACTGTGACAAACTGGTCAACATACAGAGGTGGTCAGCATAAGGAACCAGGTCTACTGTACTGATACGTACATGTGCTGCACGTCCAATCTATGAAAATTAGGTCAACTTAAAGAGTTGGTCAATGTAAGGAAGTGATCAACTATGGAGGGCCTATTGTGTTAAATGTGCATGAACTAGAAGGTAAACTTAAAACGTTCATGGTGCCTACAATAGTTAGCCTACTGATGAGGCTCATTAGCTAAAGTCAGAAAACTGTTATCTACTATTTTAAATGAACTATCCATGAATCGTAAGATTATATGTATGTGTGTAGATCTAAATATACTCATTTGTAGAACGTAAAATACACAGTCCTAATTCCCACTACAGATATTCTTGTAATTTTCTGATACTCTGATTAAAAATGTTATATAGTATCAACTACATAGTTTAAATTTTTCTATAGCTCCTGCCATTTTAAAATGTTTCCTATAAAAATATTTATGAAGTATCTTTGCATAAGTTGAAGTTAGAGTTAAAAGATACAAATTTGAGAACATTAAGATAGGAAAAATGTTCACAAAATGTTTACATTTGAACTACCTTTAAGATAAACAGTTGTTGGGCTGCATGTGTCTAACTGATATCTAACTAAGCTCAGTTAATTAAGCAAACCCTTCATGTTTTTTCCACGATCATCAGCCAAATGCTCTACTTAATGTTAAGATGGGGAACAAATAGTATTTACCAAGTGTCAATTCACTTTTTTTATTTTTTTTTATTAAATCATAGCTGTGTACATTGATATGATCATGGGGCATCATTCAATTCACTTTTAAAGGAGTTTATTGAAGAATTATTATAGGAATAATTGCCAAATCTAGGTGTAGGTATACAGATGTTTGTGGTACTTGTATTTTAACTTTCATTTTACAAAAATTTTATATTAAAAAGTTTGGGGGAAGAAATTTATCATAAATGCACTAAAGCAAACTAGCCCAAACAATAAAACATACTAGAAGGTACATAACACATTCAGACTTCGAGAACTGAGCAAGGCGCATGACTGGTTGATTGACAGACACCTTCTGTAAGAGCCAGAGAACCATGTAAGCACCGGAATTTGGGTTTTACTAACTAGAAGTTAAAAAGAGACATTTATAACTAGCCCCCCTTGACAACAATGTTTATAAACTCTGACAGTTTGTCAATTCCAGCTATTTTATACAAATTAAAATGCATCACCCCTGTGGGATAGGAACCATGAGCTATTCATTTCCAATACCAAAGTTTTATTTATGTAAAATCATCAAACAACTTTAAATAGCTGAACACTTACTTATACAATCCATTCTCCCCCCGATCTGTTTCTCTTCATGGATTTATACATTTTCATGGTAAAATTTGTAAAATTCTTTTCCAGGGTACTTTTTCCCCCTTGGAGTCAATTTTTATATTTCATAGTTTTGCATCAAAATATAGTAAACAGAACTAATAACTTTAATTATATGGGAAAAACATAAGTATTATAGATTGCAAATAGTATTTCCAAATTGCCGGTACATTTTTAGGGGGGCAAATAAGGCATGTATATTATTACCTATAATCAGAAAGGCAATGTGTCCTACCAGATCACCATTCCCTTGTTCAGTAAACATCTCTAACTTTCACAGATTAAAACCCTAACTCTTCAACAGGTTTCAAAGACCTTCAAGCTGTGGCCATCACCCATCTCTGTGGTTGAATTTCTCCATTTCAGCTGAAAACACCCTTGGATCCAGTGAAATCACAACATGTTTTACACTTCCCCGCCTCCCTGGCCTTCTCACCCGGGATGACTCCCCCTGTTACCTTTTGTTAAAACCCCACCCATTCTCTAGGCACAGGCTCGAATGCCACCTCTCTCATGAAGACAGATCCCTTGGTGAAAGCCTCCTCACCCACTTCAGAGACACACAGCTCTGGGAAGCTGCAGGGCACTTGATCACACTCTGCTTTCCCCAGAGCTTGGGTCAAAGAAGGAGCTCAACCAACACGTGTGCAGTTCAACCACACAGAAATATTTGTTCCAATATAAAATAACATACAAGGATAAAAAAAGAATATAACGGAGAAATGGATTGCAGTCAATGTCATTTGCATTGTAAAATCTAACTTCCCTTCAACAGAAAAAAGGGCAAGAGTTTGTTATTCATATGATACGTAACAGTTTCCCCTGAAAAGAAAATAAAAAATAATGTGGGATTTTGTTATAGTACCCAGAAATCAGAAATGTCTATAAAAGTTTTGGTTGAATTTTACATTTAACTATGTTTCTTTTGTGTGTCTGTATTTTGTGCATAAATATATACATACTTTATGTACAAACCAAATTAATCTTCTATTAAGCTTTGTCACTAAGGTACCTAATACTATTATCTTCACTGTAAAGTTACTCAGCCAGTTCCTTAAAATAAACATCAGGGATCAGAAGGCGGAGGTTATGCGTATCTCTTCACATCTGTGTTAAACTGGCAATGAGCTTAGCGCCAGGAGACTATAAATATGGTTGGCTGGGTTGTGACAGCAGAATGAAAACATGATGTAGCAACACAATCCAATTCTTATCAGTGGCTCAAAGAGCACCTCCGTAGAGATGACTAATTACAGAGTCAGTGATTATCTGTTACAGCTTCTATTAAATGTTCCGAACAAGGCTCTAATGCTGTTCTTGCAGAAAATCACTGTAAGATGAAAGTCTGGAAGAAAATAAATTTAGACATTTAATGCTGTTTGCATTTCATCCTAAAGCTTCTGGTCTACAAATGCTCTATGGTCTATTAAATTTTGATCACTTCCAGGATATTCCAGGACTATTTTATACAAAAGGCTTTTAATATGTGCAGAAAATAAACATAGCAAACAATATTTGAAATGTTTCCATATTTCTTAAGATGACAACCGTCACACAAATTACACAAATTTTGAAATTAGCACTTAAGTATCAGTGATTATGCATCAATTGCACAGTTTCCATTTCTTGGTTTTATATATTTTGAAGACGAAAAAACACCAGCAGAATCTAATATTGTCAATATTTTTAAAATCATCACAGCATCTTGCCTAGGAACAAGAACTCGTTTGCTTTTTGAATACAGATTAAATAGCCTAAGGAACACATGTATTTCTTTAAAATGAAAGAAACGGAGTTTATTTGCTGCAAAATTTCATCAACACTGTGTGTTCAACTGCTGACTCGCCTTTAAAGTACCGATAGCTCTGAGTACCAAATAAACATCATCAAAAAAAGCATTACCATCTCCATTCCAAACCTCCAGAAGAACATGACCCCTGAACTACTTCTCATTGCATCTATTTGTTCCATTTTGACATAGTTTTATGTGATTTTCAAATACTAAGTCAGGCATTTCAACAATAACATTACCAAAGCAACAACAGCAATAGAAAGAAATCAGCCCAGTAAATACATAAAAGCAATCACTGTGGGTCATGATTCACTGATGGAGGATATGAATCCACAGTAGTGAACAGAGATCTCAAATAATTAGATCAGGAAAAAATGGGACTCTGATCAGCCGTCTGCTTCTGCTTTACCTATTTATCCCAAAAACAGATAAGGGGCATGATGAGGAAGGACGTGGCTGTCCACCTGCCCATTTCCAGAGAAGCACTGCTGAATGTACCATACCCACCCACATTCTTCGGCTGATCCACATCATCCCTAAGAGCTCTTCACAGTTTAACAGACCTCTCCTTAATAGTAACACAGCTAAAGAATATTTGAGCAGTACAGTCCAGGTACCATTCTAAGTCTTTTATAGGTATTATTTAATCTCCATTTTAGACAAGGACTATTATTACATCCTTTGTAGCCATGAGAAAGCTGAAATAAAATGGGGAGAGGGCCAAATAATGTACCTTAACTGGCATGTAAAAGGTGGCTCTAAGAAATGGAACTGTGTTCCCCATCCTCAACCGACTGCCAAGTACATAGAACAGCCTCTGTCTCCTGCGGTGCTGAGAAAGTGACAGGGGCTCCACCTTCTCTCAGAAGGCAGTGGTACAGTGTGCTCCCAAGCTCCAGATATAGGGGTGCAACCTCCTGGGAGCATGCCCAGCAGGCTGCCCTGCACAATGCACTTAACCTGATGTCTGCTGCACCAATTATTATCAAAGCCATTTATGATCATCAGTATTATGTTTCTCTTTAATTTTATACAGATCTGTACAGTTCCATGGGGGACAAAGGAAGGAGGAGAAATGGTCCCCAGGGAGGACTAAAAGCAGTGTGATAGAGGACTGAGCTGAAGATCGAAACAGCAAGTTCAAAGAGCCCTGGATGAGGCAGCCCACGTGGAAAAGCAGGGCCAATGCCCTGGAAAACGCCCACCACCTTCGTCTACACCTAAAAGGGGAGGGCGAACCAAACAGGACTCCGGAATTAGGGCAGGTGCAGAAGACCCATCCTACGCAACATTTAAGGATAAACTAAAACACTTCCTAGAGTCTGAAAAACACTATTTGTTAGCCAGAAGAGGGATCCAGCATCTTCGTGGTACCCTATTAGTAAATCCTATTATATTTATCATAAACTCAAAATTCAGAAGAACCATATGTAGTCTCTAAGTCTTATCTTCTGGCACCACCAGTAATAAAAGGAGATTCACTAAGATTTTCCCTCTGTAAAGTGTTTCTTAGGATTTTGTATGTAGACATTTGTATTCTACATTTAGTAAGTTTTACCTATACCCATTCTAGGATGCACCATAGGTAGGACCCCATCAATTACCCTCCCTCCACCCCAACCTCCCCCCTCCCCTCCCCTCCCTTGGCCCTTTCCCCATATTCTTGTGCTATAGTTGGGTTATAGCCTTCATATGAAAGGTATAAATTAGCTTCATAGTAGGGCTGAGTACATTGGATACTTTTTCTTCCATTCTTGAGATACTTTGCTAAGAAGAATATGCCACGAAGGCTATATTAAACAGTTTGATGAAAATATTTCAGATTTTATATGAAACCGGCACATTGTACCCCTTGATTGCACTAATGTACACAGTTGATTTAATATATATATATATATAGACAGATAGATAGATAGATATAGTACTTCTTAGGAGATAAAACAGGAGATAAAATGTGCTTGTGAATATATTATTTTAAAATTAAGCCCCTTGGAAGAAAGTTTAAATGACAGTATTTGGTGAGTATAAATCTTCCTGTTTCTTCATCCCTCCACATTGCTGTTTTCTCTTTTTTATGACCCGGGTGTGTTTGTTTTTCTTTCTCTCTCTCCTCCTCCTCTTTCCTCTCTCTTTCTCCATTCTGAAACATTAACCTTAGGATAAAATCCTTTCTCTAGACTCTCTGGATTTGAAGTCCTATGTTAGAATAAAGCACCTAAATGAGGTCCTGAAGTATATTTCTGAAATCCCCTGAAGATTGGCCAATCTATCCTAAATACAAATTCCCTAACTAGTGATCTCAGCTATCAAGAAGAAAAATATAATTTTACAATACTCTACCCTATTTCTAGTTCTGATTGCACTTAAAACAGGAATGATTCCGTTTTTGTCAACCATTTTCAGCTTTAATTTAATTCTTAATTTTAAAAAATTCCTACAAATAGTGATACAATTGTTTAGTTTTTAGAATCAAAATTTTTTTTCTTTATAAATAGAGAATTATAGCCAAGAGTTACTGGTATTTTTTATTTATCTCTAACCTTGTTTTTCATGTATATGAGGCTGAATAATACAGTATTATTTTTTATACTGTTTTTAATACTGTTTTCCACAGTATTCTCTTTTGGGACTTCCAAGTATTCATTTCAATATACTTAAACTAATTATAAGCTACTGTCCTAACATCAAAAGAATTTATTTAAGTATATGCTGAGTATGTTACACATATGGAATGCATATAAATTAACTATAAAACTCTATGTAAGGCAAATTTTAAAATTTTTATTTACTTTATAAGATCAGACTCTGTGTACTGCTTAACTTATTCAATTAAAACAAATATTTATAAAATGCTACTCTTGATACTGAGGATATAATGATGAACCCTTTGTATAGTTACAAAAGTAACATTTGAATAAATGTTCCTGTCACTTTCAGAAGAATCTCTACTTCATGTTTCAAAATTCAATTCATAAAACACTAAAATTCCATTGCTAACAATGAAATTCGCAAGATAATGTTAAGTAAATGATCTGACAAATTTTTAAGTATCAGCACAGCCAGTTGCTCTTTAAATATGCTATAAGTGAAAGGTTTTCTTTAATTTTTAGATTAAAATTATCACTAGGAATGTAATTTAAATGACATTACATTGACAGAAGGCATCGAATAGTTATTTGGTAAATTACACAAGAAATAAATGAACAACTAATTTGCATAATATTAAATTATAATTCTAGATAATACTTCTCCTATAGTTAAAAATGGAAAATGTTGTACCCTTTATATTGCAACATGGCGCTTAGTACGAGCCTTAGAATCATCACTAAAATTAAAACACCTCTTGCAGTTAAGTATAAATTTGCATTTTCAATAAAGCCATATAGCCATGAGACCATTTTTCCAAAGATAAGGATAAAGAAAAACTCCAGATGTGAATAATCATCAGAAAATGTTTTGAGGCCTAGGAGTATAGGAAAAAGTCCAATGATTAGTTATCTAAAGAGTGTATAGATGAAAGAATTTTGAAAAGGTACTAAGTAATTTTTGCAATTGTGGTAATCCTCATTTTCTGGTCCATGATTTCCAAGAAAATCTTAATCTAACTTTAGTATATGTTTGGGTTTTGATTTGTCAAACTGTTTTTAGAGAACTGATCTAAATTCTCAAGTTAAAGACTTGGCCTGGAAAACTAAAATTTGATGAAAGGCAAACTAACATATAGATAACATACAGATACATTTTTATCAACGTATTTCTTGCTTGCAATTACTGCTACACAGAAATGCTAAAGATATTATTTGTTTGGTTGGTTGGTTGTTTTTGAGACACAGTCTCACCCTGTCACCCTGGGCAGAGTGCTCACAGCAACCTCAAACTCTTGGCCTCAAGAGATCCTCTTGCCTCACCCTTTCCAGTAGCTGGGACTACAGGCACCCACCACAACACTTAGCTAGTTTTTCCATTTTTAGTACACACTGATCTCACTTTGCTCCAGCTGGTATCCAACTTCTGAGCTTAGGTGATCTACCTGCTTCAGCCTCCCTGAGTGCTAAGATTACAGACGTGAGCTACTGCACTCTGGTCAAGATATAGCTCTAAACAGAATTGAAAATATTAAAATATCTATTGGATACAGGTGGATTCATATTCTGTGTCAAATAATCAGTATCTGGCAGAACAACTAAATTCTCTCAAAGACTATTTCACTTTTATAACTAAAACTTCCAATCACCTAAGAAGCTTTTTAAAATTCAGATTCCCAGAATGGCATCTGTAGCTTAGTGGGTAGGGCGCCGGCCCCATATACCAAGGGTGGTGGGTTCAAACCTGGCCCCGGCCAAACTGCAACAAAAAAATTGCCGGGCGTTCTAGTGGGCGCCTGTAGTCCCAGCTACTTGGGAGGCTGAGGCAAGAGAATCACCTGAGCCCAGGAGTTGGAGGTTGCTGTGAGCTGTGACACTGCAGCACTCTACGGACAATGATAAAGTGAAACTATGTCTGTAAAAAAAAAAAGTCCAGATTCCCAGCTCCCCCAGGGCTTCTGATTCTGTATTATTAGGATAAAGCCCAGGAATCAGCATGTTTAACAATGTCAGCTCAGTACATTTTGTCGGTGGTCCTGGGGCAGACAAGTCCCAGTGACAGCAAAACTTTCAGATTCATAGCTCCTGGGAAACAGAATCTCCAACGAAGGCTGTCCATGGGACTAAAAATTACAAATGAACTGAATTGAGACCACATTAAGAATTCAACTACAGTAAAAAGCCACTTTGCCTTTTAATATACCGCAGTTTCCTCCTAGTGCAAATGATGTTTAACAAGATAAGTATGTAATGGGACACCTGTTCTTAGGAGACCTCACATGTGCCAGCAAATTTTCTCTGACTGATGAGGACGAAACAGAATGAGGAGAAGCAGCCAAGGTTGCAGGAGATTTGGGGTGAGCTCTAAAGAGCAATGTCAGAGTGCTGACTGCGAACTCACAACAGAAGTGAATACATCCTGAATTTGGCAGGTGAACATTTAAAGAACATTTAGCCAATGTTACATAGATATTATAGTTTCATTAGCATGTCTTGTAGGGAATCCTTGCCGAATGTAAGGGAGTACCCCTTTCTTTCCTGCTTGCTATCAGGCCATCAGAATTTCTTGAATTTACTCATGAATCAACATCGAGTTAAATGGTTGTTGCTGGAATCTCACTTCCAATGTCTAGGTAGTAATTCCACTACTTCTCTACCTACCTTGAGCTTCAACTCTCGTCTAAAGGTATTTGTGTTCTACATTTTTCAATCTGAAATAACCTTATTGGTGGAGAAGGTGGAATCAGGATTTGCATAGGTCGACTTTCCAACAGCCACTCTGCAACATGATACAACAGATTCCCATTATTTGCAGTAGTTACGTTCTATAAAATCACTACTAACACTGAATTGGCAAATATTGAAACACAGCTCCTAGAGGACATACGGAGTTAGAGTCCTGTGAATCCCTAGTCACAACTTTTTCACCAACCAATCAATTCATAGCCTTGTTTTATGCATTTTTCTGTTTAAAGACGACTTTATTCAATACATATTGTTGATTCATTAACACTGAACTCATGGCCAACAGCACTGAAACCCATGCCTGAAGGAAGCTTATCTAACACCCATGTTTTCTCTGTAAGGCATATCTCAGCCTTCAGCACTTCAGTGCTATACCTGCGGGCTGTTTTAAAAGTGAAATCACCAAGTAAAGGACAATAATTAAAACTATGCCCTCCAGACTGTTTACAGTATGAGAGCTACAGCAGGAAGGCAGAGCCCTTGGCCTCGCCTGGTAAACGAGCACCGGCCAGTTCACATTGTCCAGCACTTGCTCTGTGCACAATTTCAAGTGACCATGAAATGGAGTTCAGCATGGATTTGGGGGTCATGGGGGTCACAAATAAAAACCTGCAAATAATGAGGATCAACTATGTTATCTGCCCCAAGGCAAAGACCCCATCCTTTCATTGCTCTCCTCATGCCAAGTCATTACTTTGCTAGGGTTGCTGTTGACAACGTACCACAGACGGGGTGGTTTAAACAACAGAAATTTATTTATTTTTTTTTTTAGAGTTCTGGAGGCTAGAAGTTGGAGCCCAAGGTATCCACAGGTCTGGTTTCTTCTGAAGCCCCCCTCCTTGGCTTGTGCTGGCCGCCTTCTCCCTATGTCTCCACATAGCCCTTCCTCTATGCTCACTCGTGTCTGTATCCAAATTTCTTCTAGTTACAATGACACCAGTCATACGGCATTGGAGCCCCCTAATGACCGAATTTTAACCTCCCTAGAGATCTTATCTTCAAATACAGTCACATTAGGAGGCACTTGGGGTTAGGGCCTGAACACAGGCATTTGGGGAAGGGGCAGCCCACAGCCCGTAACACCAAGCACGTCTGTCGCACACTGCTTTCCCCCATGCTTTAGTTTACTGCAGGCTTGGACTTCCCAAAGACATTCTCCAAGTCATGCCTCTTGGTTGAGTGTCTTTTTAAATGCTTCTGAAATCTAAGCTGATCAGAACGCTCTTATAACAAGTTATAACATAATTAGTATTGACTATTTACAGACCACTTTCCCTCTTGAGTCTCAAGAATTCTTTTGTGGAGCTCCAGCATGGCCAGGAAATCAGACCCCTTCTACAGTCCTCTGCATCCTAGGCGCTTATTATATTAGACAGGTACTGGGAATGCCCCAGATTCCACCCAAGCCTCTACACCCTGCCTCTAATGTGCTTTTCCAGACTTTCCTCTGAGTCCATGCCCCTAAATACCTCTCCCTGTCCAAGACATTTTCACGGTTTCAGGCCTGTCTTCTCACCAGCATTACTGCCCACAACTCTTTTCCTCTCCATCTCTCCCTGCTGAAATCCTTCCAATTCACCATCTCAGCTAAATGTTAGCTATTCCAGGACTGTCCTCCTTCCTCCAAGCCTCTTCCTCCCCGACAAGCTGCACTCGCGCTCAGCTCTGTGAAAATGACCACATTCTACCCTTGTGTTTGTGTGCACATCCGATAACCCTCAATATGCTATCACTACCATTGGCAATGGCTTATTCACTGTCGCGACCCCACACCACTCAGCAGAGTCCCCACTAGGTTATTAGCAAATGTTTTAAAGCAGATATGCTTTGCTTTTAGTAGAACTTGGATTTAAATTAGGTAAATACAGTTGAAGTCCCTCATGACTACCAGCCTTGCTTTTCTGCTAATTTTGTGATAGCTATTAGAAAATCAGCATCCATGTCTGAGCCTGGCTGCACGGGTCACTGTCACTTCTCACGAGCTACCCCGAATCCTGCCCCAAAGTTCTCCAATATACATCCACAGCATGCCTCACTCAGAGGTAGACCTTGAGGCAAGCAGAGTGAACACCAGGACAGAGGAAAAGAAGTGGTCCAGGGAAGGGAGGGCAGATATCTGTTAATAAAAGTACAATATGAAATGCACTGCCATCGTGGGTAGTAGGAAATGGTGTAGAACACTTGCTCAAAGTCATCCCACTTGAAGGATAAGCTGAGGGCTGCTCCTGCAGGAAGCTGATTCCTGCCAGCAATGCACGTGGGCAGGCGTAAAGTGACCTTATAGAGAAATAAGGTCTTTTTCTCTTATAGAGAAAGCCTCTGGTACAGAGATGCAGGCAGTCCCAGAGAGAAGCAGGCTGGAGCTTCTGGGCTGGAGCACAGTGAACAAAATGTCAAAGTTCAAGGGATGTGGGCAATGTATTTATAAATATTACAAACTCCTGCATGGCAGAATCAAGTTTCCAACTGCTAACTCACGAACAATGAAGTGGACGAGATGCCATTATCCTGTTGGAGCACCTCCACCTTACAGACACTGGGCAAACAGCAGTAAAATGCAGTGAGATGATTAGTCTGGGGCATGTACTGCCTTTGCTTCTATTATGATTTATTTAATTTTAATTTTGAATAGCTTAATTTTTATTTTTGAGACAGGGTCTCAGTTACCCAGACTAGAGTGCAGTGGCATCATCACAGTTCACTGCAACCACAAACCCCCAGGCTCAAGCAATCCTCCTGCCTCAGCTTCCTGAATAGCCAGGGACAACAGGTGCATGCTATCATATCTAGATAATTTTTCTATTTTCTGTAGAGAAGGAGGGTGTCTCACTATGATCTCCTAGACTCAAGCGACAGTTCCACCTTGATCTCCCAAAATGCTAACATTACAGGCATGAGCCACTGCACCCGGCCCATAATTTAATTTTTAACGATCACTGTTTAACAGCTGTCTTGCGAAGTACCTGCAAATTTAATCAATAGCATTCATAAACTGATTGAATATGAGGGATATACACTAAAGTATCTGTTACACTACCTGTTCTTTTTGAACAAAATGTACACTTTCTATGCTGTATTCCAACCACGTATTCTATCTTACCATGTGGGGCAACAAACGGAATTGTCCACAAGCCTGGGGTGCCTGGAAGCTAGCTGGAGATGGGTCCTCCATTTTGCAAAAGAAGAGGGTAGCAGCAAAGCTGAGCTTCCCATAAAATGGGGGGCTACCTCCCCCCATGGACACTGCAACACTCCATAGGCCCCAGAGGCTGGGTTGACTTTCCAGACAACTATGGTTTCTGACTGCCTCGCCACACATAGACTGATCATTCCCCCACCGATAAGATTACCTGGACCCACAAAGATTGATTACCCCCCGTCCCACTGTTTTTATTCCTACTTTCTCTGTTAAAAGGGAACACCATGAGGGTGGGGAGCCGCCTTTCACTGGAACACAGACCCAAACAAAGTGCTCGGCAGCAGCCCTGGTCCCTGCCCACCTCTCTATGGGGATGATGAGAAATAGCAAAAACCTCCAATTTTTCTTACTCCTTTTTTCTTTAAGTGTTCCTAATAATGCCTATTTGTTCATCCACACTCTGACAGTGGGGAATTTGTCCCAATCCCTTTCAGGATAGTCATTTGACCACAAAGGGACTCACCTTGAACTTCCAAGTCTCAGTACTAGCTAGGAAATGAATTATTGTCATGTATTAAAATTTGAAATTCACTCTGTGTGTCCTTTCCCACTGTGGTTCTTTCTATTTCACACCTGGTATCCTCCATGAAATCTATGTTTTTTTTTTCAGATTATCCAGGCATTTGTCTCCCACTTCCTCAGATTCAGAGAGAATCGCACGCCTGCCAGACACATTATTTTTTGTTTCATGAGATATACTTTATCCTTTCCCAGGAGCCTATTATTCTTGTAGCTTAAGCCATAGCCAGAAACCCAAATCCTGTTTTTCAATACTTATCTATGTAGCCAGATGATCATATCCTATATGCCTCTTTCTCTTGCAAATGCAGCTTCCAAAGACAGTCTGACTTCCCAGTCTCAGAACCACAACTTCCAAAGGTGACGTGGAGGGTTCATGTAATGACTGTGTTCAGCAAGCACCTTGGGCTAGAATATATTGCGCTCACAAACTGAGGGACAATAGCATCTGCTCCTGTTGCTAGGCAACCAGGCTGTCTGGCAGCAACGCTGCACCTATCCACCAGCTCTAACAACAAGCAGCTGAAGAACAGAGCTGCAGACATCTCCAATCACAGTGGCTATACACAAAAGGAAAAGCTATCTCTGCGATGCATTCCTTGAGCACGAGACCTGGCACCAGAAAGTGCTCAGTAAATGTTTGGTGAATGAAATTTCTCTGCACCCCAAGTATTTGTATGAAAGTACATTGCAGGTTCCTGGATTTCCTGGGGTTTTAGTTGGTCTCTAACCATATTCTATTAGTGATCAAATATGTTTCTTCCTTCACCACCCCTTCACTCTTCAATCAATTCCAAACCAGCTTCCACCTCATATGTACCCCAAGAGCAGCACTCCGCAGAAGTCACTAATGGCTCCTTTGTTGCTGAATCCAGCAGCACTTTTCATCCTCATCTTACTAGACTCCTCTTTATTGCTCTATTCCCTCTTCCCGTAACTTCTGGGAGCCCACAGTTTTTCTCCCACATAACTGAAAGTGTTTCTTCATCCTTTACTGACCACCTTTCCTAATGTGTAAAGGCTGGGAATATCCTTTGGTCTCTGCCCACAGCTCTTTCGTATTCTGTTCCTATTTTTATGCTGTCCTACCCCCAGCTGGTCCTGGCACCTTGTGCCACCTACAAGTTAGTGGATCTCAAGTCTCTCTCCTCTCGGCTCCAGCTTAGCTCCAAGTCCAGACTTCTACTTCACATCACCACTTGAATGTCTCAATGACATTCAAACTCAAATCTGTCTAAACCTGAATGTATAATTCATTTAGATAACCAACATTTGTTGAGTACCCACTGTGTACCAGGCACTGTCACATTTATTGAGTACCCACTGTGTACCAGGCTCAAAGACATCTGTGAATAAGACTGTGCCCCTGACTGCATGAGGCATGAAAACTCTCCATTCCCCTACCCCCAATCTGATCCTTTCTCAGTGCTCCCCACCTCCCTAAATTGCACAGCCATCCAAACAAATGCAAAATCCAAGGACTGAAATCATCTTTAATCTCTGTCACTGTCCCAACTCCCAGCCACATCCATTCCTAATACTGCCAATTTTATCTCTTAAATATATTTGATGTTTGTCCGTATCTCAAGTTCCATTCCAAGCTTCTATCTTGCATAAATTGCTTCCCTGGCTTCTTACCTGGTCTTTCAGCATTCACTCTAGTCTGCTTCCCTACATAGTCTGAGTGGTCTTTGCAAAAGGCAGATCTGATCATAGGACCCTCCTTCTCCACTCATACTCCCAGGCTAAAATCTCTCCTCAGCATCTCTGCATTCTTTGGATATAGGACAAAAATCCTTAAAAAATGGCCCCCACACTCTTGATTGCTCAGCTTCATCTTGCCCTGTCTGTTCTAGCCACATTTACCTTCTCTCTACCAAATCACAGAACCTATATACCAGCTATTTCGTTTCCTGAGAACGTTCCAATGTACATACTCACCTCTGCCTGGTAAAATTCTATTTCTTCTGCCACTGTGGCAGGCAGCTAAGCCTTCCCTGTCCATATGTTCTTTCAGTTTACATCTATATTCTTACTTTGAACTATTGCCAAGGGTATCTGTGAACCAACTAATGTCAACAAGTTAGCATCCCATCTTTATTTTATCCTCCTTATGGATAGGTCAGTGTGTGCACTTAATTGTATTTAGCCTGAAATATGCTTTTGTAAGTAGGTGGCATGTACATAATAAATGAAGTAAATATATGAAAAGATCTGATGGAAGTGGGCTCTCAACAGATATTAAACGAATTAACTGGAAGTCAGAAAACCTGATCTCTAATCCCTGTTCACAGGAAGTGTACTAGGAAGATTAGGTTATTTTTAAAACGAGAAGACTACAGAGATTGAAATTCAGACGCCTACAGGCCAAATGTGGCCCACAGACAGGACACGTTTTATTAGGACAGCACATGTGTGAACAAACTTTTGAAGTTAATGCCTTTAAGTGAGGTTTATTGTGGCAGTCTGCGCAGACACCATCACATCCCTAGCCCGAATAACGTCACATAGTTATTGTTTGTTCTAGAAGGCACGTGGATTTGAAGATCTAAAGGATGGTATGATCGCTAAGGTCTCTTCCAAATGTAAAAATAATCTATGCCTTTATTACATAGGAAAAAGTTGCTTATGGAATGATAGAGGGGGACTGAATTTAGTTGACATCAAATTGTATAGCAAACAATACTAAAAGGTAAAGCTCAGAGATAGCATCCAAGTGCTCTCAAGTATAGAAAATATTCCGGTGAATTTACTTATAAAAGAGGAAAGGATAGCTTAATGCGTATAACATCTGGAGATCAGAATTCTAACAGAGATTAAAACACATGTATTAAAACAGCCTCATCTTAATAGGCTCAGAACTACAGGTTGTTGGTCACCATTACATAAGAGATGGCACAATCTGCCAGTTCTGGCAGCCTCATCTCAGTAATGAGGCTCGGGACGGAACCAGAGGTAAATGAAGATACACACAGCAACAGACCACCTGCCCTATTTTCACTAACTCTTACTTCTCTGAATAAATTCTTCTTTATTTTATTAAATTTCCATTCCCCTCATGTAAAAGTTACTTTAGTAAAACCTTAGCTCCTGAAATTATTAAATCTTCCTATATTCTATGTTTCCCAAATATTTTTAAAATTGAATATACCTTTAAAGCCTAAAGACAACCTTAATATCAAAATGTTTCCACGTACTGAATAGTCAACTAATTACCCTTTGATGTGTATCATTTTCATTCTAATTTTGTTTACAATAATCCTTAAATTTCAAATTCATATGTCTCAAAAGGTAAAAAGCGATCTAAAACCTAGTCCAATCTTTTTCTACAAATAAGGAATATTATAAATAGGGATGTCCAAATTAGTCATCATAACCAAATTACCTAAATATGCTGTTTCACTTATTCAAATACATATTGCCTTCTAATATAGTTTCTTTAATATAGGAACAGTAGTCTGAGACTATTGAAGAAGTGAGTTACCATATAAGACCACAGGCACTTGCAAGGCAACAGTATAAAATGGCTTTTAAGTAAACATACCATTTAAGACTCACTTGTCATACACATCTTTCTAGAGCAGTTTTTGGAAGTGGACACATACCTTTCTCGAAAATAGTTATATGGACGCTTTGAAAAGGGGATCATGAAGGGGAAAGTTATTCCATTACTTTCCTATGACTTTAGGAGCTACATAAGAGATTCTTCTAATTTTTTTTCTTTTTAAGACAGGGTCTCACTCTATTGCCCAGGCTACAGTGCAGTGGCATCATCATAGTTCACAGCCTCCTCAAATTCCTGGGCTTAAGCAAGCCTTATGCCTCAGCCTCCTGAGTAGCTAGGATTATCGGCACATGCCCCACATCCAGTTAATTTTTCCATTCTTTTGTAAAGCTACGGTCTTGCTCTTGCTCAGTCTGGTCTTAAACTCTGGCTTCAAGTGATTGCCCCACCTCAGCCTCTCTCCTAAAGATTTATGAAGCCTGGATCTCTGTCCAATAAGCTTTTATCTCCCAAAGAAACTAAGAATAAGTAATGAATAATCTTGTATATATTTTCTATATATAAAGTATAGAAAATACAGTAACATGTCCAATAAACATATGAAAACATATTAACCTCACTGATAAAACCCAAACAGTACTCAGACAGTAATTACTTTCTGTTAAAAAGGCAAAAACAAACACAGACATCCTCACCATTCCCACGTGAGGAGAAGATTCAGTATTGGAATAGGAGCACCCGTGAACACTGGTCGCTTGGTGTAACCATTCTGTGGGATAATTTCTCTATATGTGTCAAGAGCATTAAGATAGTCATGCTATTTGATCTAGTAATTACAATTACTAAAGTAATTCTAGAACTGTATCCTAAGGAAATAATCAAAGATACAACCCAATATTTATGGTCAATACTATAAACTGCTATTTACAATGTCGAAAAACTAGAGTAGCCTAAATGTTCAATATCCAAAGAATCATTAAATAAATTATTATACACCCATGTGAACATCTATCATGCAGCCATTAAAAAGCTCGCTTTTTGAATAATGTGTATTAACATTGGAAATATTTGACAACAAAATGTTAAATGGAAAAAGTAGGAGGCTAAACTCTTGTTACAGTAGGATCCAATTTTGTTTAAAAGTATATTCACGAATGTTGCTTTATAAATGTTGTTGCTGTTGGTGTGGGTGAAGGTTATATAGATCTGTTTAGCTTGTGAAAATTCAACAAGCTATACGCTTAAGCTACTTGCTATTTTTCTATATCCATGACATACATCAATAGGGCACTTGGTTAAAGGTTGATTTATAGTATTTCATACATATGCCCAATCCAAACAAATGGAGAGAAATATGGACAAAATAAATGTGAATCTCCCCAGCACTTGCCTTGGTAACCCATATAACTCAGGTCGGAAGAAGGCCTATCTTGAGAACAGACACACAGCTTCACTACTTACTGGTTGGGTTGTCTGGGGCTATATGACCTCTTTGAGTTTCTAAAGAAGGTCAACTGGGACTACCATGATTTAAGAATTAAATTAGATGATATATATAAAATTTTTAGAATAATTTCTGGTACTTGTGCTCAAACTGTTAGATTTGTTATTAAAATTACCATTGAATAGGATTTAAATTCTTATTGAGAATGAGGTTATTGCAAGCAATCACTAAAAATTTAGAGGGACTACCATACTACAGTACCAACCCCCATGCCCCACAACTGCCTCTGCTGACCAGCAGCTGCCATAATTTCCACACTGGCACCTCTCATTCCTCACAGCACCCCACAGAGTTCCTGGAACAGCATTGGAGCTTCCTGAGGCATAAACTTCCCATCTGATCCCTGAAAAGACAAGCATATCTGAAACCTTAAAGACAGGCAAACTGCCTTCATTTGCCTCCAGATTCAATGAAATCGCTTCATTTGGAGGTAGCTGCATGGGTGATGCATTAGATAACAGATTCATAGAAGAAATACAGAAACCAAAAATTTCCACAGTTGATTTTGTTGATGAAGTAAATTCATAGGCTATCAGCTGTAGGTTCCATTTCCTTCCTTTACTAAGCTTTGCCTATTATCTAACACTTTGAAGGACATTTTGGATTCAACCCGAGCCTGGCAACTTCACTGTAAATTAATAATAACTTCTACTTCCAAAGGTCAAGAATGCATTGAGGTTAGCTACTACTCAATAAACATTCAAAATCCAAATCTTCCTCCCTCAATGGTATTACCTGCCTTGGGCACCTCCCCTTCCCTTCCTTCTCTCACACCACCAGGCCAAAACTAGACTGGTACAATTTGCCTAGGACATACCATCCCCTCAGAAGAGATCAGACTTTCATAACTCTCACCTTCAGTGAGTGTCCTAACAGCTGAAAAAAAAAGAAGATGTACTGAAGTTTCTACTACACTTACTCTGATCATAAATCCCAGACCCTCCTGGGTTTCCTCTAAGTGGTAGGTAAAATGTTTTTAGACAAACTGGAGCTTATGAAGACAAACGCAGGTTGTCAAGATTGTCCAAAAGGCATAGAAGAATTCAAGCTATTTTCTTCCTTTTAAAAGACACTGGCTTTTTCCCCTTCAGTCAAACTCCCAACGAGAGCTGATTTCTTTGTTTTTATTCACACTTATTTACACTGTGAAACTCACTGGCACTTATTAATATATTAATAAGATGTCATCCATAAAAACTGCCCATGTTTTTCTCAGATGTTCCCTATACAATTATGAGTTATGTGATAACAAGGACTGCATGTTATCTGTTGTGGTAACTGTATAATATTTGAGAACCTATTTCTGGTTGCTCAAAATGTTCTTTGAATGAATACATAAATTTATGTTAAAGCCAATAAATATTTACTATGGACCAACATATGTACAAGATGTTGTTTTAAGCCCAGAGCACAACAAGTTATATTTCTTGCCCTAAAATAACCTATAATCTAGTAAGAAAGATGCATGAAGGATAATTCATTTTATTTTCATTTGATTTTATTGATTATTTTTAATATCTTTCTCCAACCACACCTAGCCAAATGGGAATTATTTTTCAATTATTGAAACTAAATTACATTTTTCTGATTGTAAAGGTAATGCCTACTCATTTTAAAATTTTGAAAAAAAATGTAATGTTTTAGAAAAAAGATAAAATCACTTGAAACACTTTTATCTAGAAATCTCTGATATCGACATTTTATTCCAGGTATATATATAACTATAACATTTAACCAAAGGATATTTGTCTACTACTTCTCTGGTAATCAAAGAACTTCTGACTTCTTTAAAACTAAAAATTATAAATCAGGCTATGAGTCTACTGATGACACCATCAGATTGTTTTAGGGATCTGCAGAACTTTAGACCACTGGAAGAAAAAGAGACAACTTTCCAGGTAGCAAAATCTCTTTAAGTAAAGCGATTTGTGGACATAATAATTTTAAAATAGTATATGATCAGTATATTATTACATAATAATTATATATACTTATATGGCAATAAATATATGATCACTAATATTGAAGTATTTTACTCAAATAGCATAGTTAAGGTTAAAAATATAATTTATTATATTGTATATTTATACAATTTATTATGTTTATTTCCATATTTATTATATTATACAATTTAATAGTTTATATATTATATCATTATATTTATTATATTACTTTACAAAAATATGCTAAGCTTATATGCTTTGCTATTTTCAAAAGCAAAGACTAAATTTATGCCTGCAACAATAAATTAAGAGACATGTTTCTTTTTCTTTTATTCACATATCCATCACCTCAGACCCCATTGTCTCATATGTGGTAAGAACATTTAAGATCTACTATCTTTGTAATTTTCAAGCCTGCAAAACATTATTATTAACAGTCACCATGCCATAGAATAGATTTCCGGAATTTCTTTCTCCTAACTGGAATTTTGTATCCTTAACCAACATCTCTCCCGCTCCTCTGTCCCCACCCAGTCCCTGGAAACCACCACTCTACCCTCATTTTCTAGAGTTCTACTCTCCTGGAGCCCCCACATAAATCGGATGGTGTGGTATTTGTCTTTGTTTGCCTCACCTGTTTCACTTAGTTGAACGAGAGACACATTTCTTAACTCAATGATTCCCAAATGCAGTCTACAGAATACAACCTGTGTAGAAGCCACTTCGAGGACTTAGTAGTAATGCAGATTTTCAACCCCAACCAAACATCTAAGAAACAGAATTTCCAGGCAGGATACGGGGAGTGGCAGAAGGAAAACCTACAGAGAGAGACCTAGAGAGACTGCTTGTTTAATAAATATACCAAATAATTCTTAAAAGTGCTAAAGTTAGAGAACCACTGGTTTGTCTCTTAATTAACAGAATTGGGAAGGAGGACTGTTTCAAGAATCAAAACTCAAGGAAACATATTTACATTTTTCAATGTCACTGTGAAGACTTGGTCGGTAGTAACTGTACACATAATATGATTTATTGACAACAATGACTTTCTCCTAAACTGAACACAATACATAATATGGGATAGGAAAAGAAGAACTAAATCATATCATTGCAATTCTAGTTTTCCTTCTCAAAAGAGAAAAGCTACGCTCTTCATCCAAAGAAGGTAGGTTTAGCCTTGGTCATATGGATGCAAGAGCGGTGGATATCAAGGTGGAGATAAGATGGGACACAATTGGATTAAAATTGTGACAGCTGTCTTGAGCCAGAAAAACATTTCCATCCTGACCATCAGCCAGTTAGAACAGCAACGTAAAGCCTTGTGCTTGAGATTTAATGAAAAGGAAGTCACAGAGATGGTTAGTGGTACAACAATGGAAATTTAACGAGAACTTCTTGAGGCCACATTCAAGTGAAGACGTGCAAATTCTGGGAGAATATGTGCCTGAGAACTAACTCCACCAGCCCACCAGAGAATTAAGTACAACAAAAGTTGACCAAAATTAAGGAAGTCCGTTATCACAAACTGAGATCACGCTTCTGGTTCTCTAGGCCTCCCGGACATATTCCCCAACAGCTAATCCTGATCTCTAAAGAAAACCAATTCGATCTCTAAAGAAAACCAATTCTCATCTGTAATACTAGTTTGGACTTTAAACTGGGTTCAGTGTCCTCCCCTCCAAAGACTGATGGTCCTTAAGGTGGATGGTCCTCTCTGCAGAGAAGCTCCTCCTTCCAGCCCCTCTGCTGGTGCTCAGTCACTGCTTATGAGCCACATCATAACTGTGTTCCCTCAATAAAGCTTTCCCTAACCCCTCTGATCAGATTACAAATTCCATGAAATGGTCTCACAAAATCTCACACTTTTCCTGCTTAACACTTACTGTATTGTAATTAAGTAATTATTTGAGTACAGTTACGTGCCATACAATGATGTTGTAGTCAGTGACGGAGTGCACATATGACAGGTGACATAGATAATAATTCTGTCTTTTGACTGTACCTTATCTAAGTTAAGCTAGGTTTAGATACACAAACACCACTGTGTAACATGGTAACATGCTCTACAGGTTTGCAGCCTGGGAGCAGTAAGGACACCTACTGTGTATAAGGACACTACACTCTATTAGGTGTGTACACAATGACGAAATTGCCTAATGATGAATTTCTCGGAACATATCCCCCTCACCAAGTGATTCATGACTGTAATTACTTGTTCAGTCTCTAAATCCCTCCTAAGCTTCACGAAGCACTGAGATGCCTTGTTCACTGCTGCTGTTTCCCCAGGGCTGAGCACATAATAGGGTTGAGTCATATCTACAGATCACCTAAAAATTAAAATCAATGTACAGTCACCACTCAGGTACTTACAGTTTATTTACGACACAAATTTAATCTCAACCATCACCTTTAAAGCTAATTATAGTTTAAATGTTAACAGTTATTGTTAACCTGTAATTTTTCATTCTGTTCTAGCTTATGAAACAGTGAATAGAAAGTGGTGGGAAATTCAAAATCATATTTACTTAAAGTAAAATTAGTCATTTTGTAAAGTGAACCTGCAATTAAAAATAGTAACTAAGCAGTTCTACAGTGACCATGGCTTCAGTTAAATAATGTCCAATCAAGGCAAGATATGAGTATTAAACATTCATGAGCTGCTCAGAATATTATGAATTAATCAGTACTTCCTCATTTAAATGTTTAATATTTAATGCTAGTGCTTCTAGTCTCTTGAAATTATTACAATCCAGTATGTCTTACAACTGAATAACAACAGAATTAATATATATTTCTTAGAATTCTGCTTATGGAATCTACAGTGATCTGTATGTTAGAGGAAAATATGATTCTAATGCATTAAGCTTTGGATAAAATTCTCAACACATTTATCTCAGAGGCAACAAACATTCATGATAAACAAAAGTAAGTGCTTGTGCGATGTGATTGCCTTTCATCTATGATGATTTGTAGAGGCTTACTAAAAATCTGGCTTTCATGAATTCCCCTAGACAAATGTTAAGTGGTCTGCCAAAGTCATTTTAGTTAATACAAAATATTAGTGCTTGCATGTTGGTCTAGTAAATCTTCTAAACACTAGCTATGGCGATAGAATAATCTCCCTGCAAATGAATCAAACCATTCCAAGTCCTCTCAGGCAGTTTAAAACTAACGTTGGCATTTAAAAATTCAATACTAGCCATAACATTTTATTCTTACATATCCTCTATCATTTAGAAATCTCAAGGAAATTAACTGTGATTCATTATATCTTACAACATATTCAGTTCCTTTAACTGTATGTAGCAAGGAAATACCTTTGGGCATCATATACTAAACAATGGTTAACTACTATGGGTTGAACTGTGGGGTCTTCCCCAAAATTTGGATGTTGAAGTCCTAAACCCAATGTTTCAAAATGTAATGTTACCTGGAGATAGGGTCTTTTCAAGGGTAATAAAGTAAAAGTAAATCTGGTATCCTTAAAAAAAGGGAAAATCTGAACACAGAGATAGACATGTGTGGAAGGAATTCGATATGAACAAACATGGAAAAGACAGGCATCCACCAGGCAAGGAGAGAGGCCTGGAACAGATCATGCTCTCACAGCCCTCAGAAGGGATCAAACCTGCCCCGGGATTTTGGACATCTAGCCTCCAGAGCTGGGAGACAATAAATTCTGGGTTTTAAGCAATCCAGTTTATAATGCCTTGTTACAGCAGGCCCAGCCAATGAATGTAGTGACGTAGTAAAACATTGTGTGCCACGAAAGAAATATACCATTTGTAAAATATAAAAATTGTATTTTTCCAGTACGGCTGCAATTTGACTCTGGTGCATGCAGTACATTGACATGAGAAATTATCATATGTTATTTATTATGAAAAGTTACATCTTACAATGTCAATGATACTTTAGAGAGTTATAGTAGCAATGGCACTTGGTCCTCTGAAATTTATAACCTTTGCACATTAACAAAGATTTTTAGCATGAAATGACCTTTTTCCTCTTTCAAAATAAACTAATTTCTGTGTATTATCAAAACTACAATGAACAATAAGTATAAAATATAATTTTCATCAGATGAATAACTACTTTTTCTCCAGTAAAGCAAATTCAGAACAGACATACAAAGGCATCAACCAGGATGTCTACCAGCATTAATGCTTAGTGCTTCTAATGCTCATAACCATTATAATCATTAAGTTCAGTGGACTGAATTCATACTTTTGTGGCAAAATACAAAATAAGGCAACTCATATAAAGTTTTAGCATATGTATCTTAAAGGAAACCATGTTAGTCTATTCCAGGTTATTGTAACAAAATACCACAAGCAGGGTACTTCAAAAACAATAGAAATTCATTTCTCACAGTCCTGGAGGCTGGAAAGTTCAAGATCAAGGCTCTGGCAGCTTCAGTGTCCAATGGAGACCTGTTTCTTGGTTCCTAGATGGGACCTTCTTGGTGTATCCTCGCATGGTAGAAAGGTTAGCTAGCTCTGTGGAGTCACTTTTACAAGGACACTAATCTCATACATGAGAGATCTATCATTATGACCTAATCACATCCCAAAGGCCCCCATCTCCCAATACAATGACCTTGGGGATTAGGATTTCAATATATGAATTTTAGGGGGATACAAACATTCAGACCATTGTACATATTCTCTAGAACAGTCAAATTTATAATAATTAATATTATAATTGAATGAGATTCTGTAAAATATACTATATCCTAAAATAAATTCCAAGAAATATATTAATATAGAAGTAAATCTACTAATAAATTAATCCATGATAAATAATTCATGATACACTAAGATGAGAAATTCAGCCATATTAATATCAAAAAGGCATATTAAACACTAAATATAGATACGATTTTTAAAGTGGCTCCTGAGAGTTTGCCCATATTTATGCAAACTTATAAACTTAAGATAAATAGAAAACATTTCAGGCATCAATCAAATATTACTAAGTGATTTAACATCCACTTTAGTTATCTAAATATATTTCCTAGTGCCATCTACTATCAGAAGAACATTCTGAATCTTTTCTATTTTTTTTTAACACATAACTTTGGCTCTTAAAGGTCAGTTTTCATGAAGACATTTCCCTTCCTACATTGGATAATGCCATGATAATTTATGCCCCTTTCTGTATTAAAAAGACTACTGACACACTACTGAAAATAAGATTTGTATAAATAACACTGAAATGCAATGCAGCATAAAAAGATCTCAGTGCTTTGTCATTATAATTGCTTTTTTTTTGCTTTTTAAAAAAAATCAATAGGTTTCCCAGTCCTCCCTCAAGTTTACCAGCAATTAGCTTTACTAGAAATCTGACACTATTTGCACTAACCAGTTTGTAAGTTGTTAACAGTTTAGTACATTTAATTACAAACAAATAACATATTCATATTGCCTTTGAATTACATGTGAACAAAAATAGGAGGAGATAATTAAAAGACAATAAGCATCATATTTTGAAAGGAAATAAATACCATGTTCTTTAAGTCTTATAATTGTCATTATGTAATGACTACTTTGGATACTGCACCTATCACCAAATCGTAGTCCTAATAAAACACACTTAGCTAGGTGGGAGTTATGTTCATCTCAATTTTTTCTATAGACATATGCTTTAAGGAGATCTTCCTTTCAGTCTAACATTCCATGATTCAATGCAGTTGAGTGAGCCTAAACTTTTCTTATCAAATCTTCCAACATCCCTTGCCATGAAAATATTTTCACTATGTCATTTGTGTATACACGAATTAACTCTTATAATCATTTATTTCTATGCTTTCCTTCATTTTTGAGCCCCTAAATTTAAAAGTCTAATGGTGGCTGGTTGGGTGGCTCACACCTGTAATCCCACAAGGCAAAAGGACCTCTGGAGGCCAGGAGTTCCAGACCAGCCCAGGGAACACAGTAAGACTTAATCCCTACAAAAATTAAAAAAAAATTAGCCCAGCCTGGTGGCATGAACCTGTAGTCATAGCTACTAGGGAGGCTAAGGTGGAAGGATCCCTTGAGCCCAGGAGTTTTAGGTTGCAGTGAGCCGTGATCATGTCTAGAAGTATAATAATAAAATTAAAATGAAATAAAAATCTAATGGACTTATATTCAGATATCAGTTCTTATTTGAGAAGGCAAACATCTTTTCATTATGACACTTGCCAAGTTAGTCCCCCCAAGATAATTTAGGCTATGCACTATTGATACGTACTGCTTTTTAGGGTTTGTTTAAAGCCAGTGGTTTTGTCTTTGTTCCATTTTGTTTTGATTTTGTTTGTTAATTATTTGGTGAACCTTAAGGCAAGAAGGGGAGAGCACAAGAATCAGTGAGAGCCTGAAGTCTGATTCTTCACCTCGCCCTTCATTCTACTAAGTCAGGAAACAGGAAAATGACAGTATGTCGGCTACATGCCACATACCACTCTCTACGAGTGTTGACTTCGCAGATACACTGTACAATATTCATTTGAAATGAATTTATTTAAAATATTTGTTTCTTGCATTGATTTTAAAATGTTATATTTTTGGTACTTAATCATTAGTTCACAACTTTCATTTTCAACTTCCAACTAATCTACATTCCTCCTGATGCATTATATAAACCTTGCTTTAAACCTTAATTTAAATCCTCTCTCTCTCCCTCTCAGTAAATACGATACTGTAAGAAAGTCTCTGGGGTCTTGAAATATGTCACTGGAAATGACCCCAAATGTATAAACCCATATTAAGTAAATGGAGACTTCAAATAGTCTCTTTCCCATATAAAAGATTAAGGATATATTCACTAAAAACCCATTTATAGACCTGTTTATATTCAAAAGTCAGAAAATTATTTTTTAAATCATTATACTGTTTAAACATGAGGATACTGAGCAACACTATAAGTATTGTCTAACATTCACAGAAAGATGAAAAAATAGTCTCATAAAATGCCTTTTGCTTTTTGTTCTTAATTCTATCTTTCCTAACAGGAAAAATGATATTTTAACATGGAAATGGGCTCTGGCCTTATTAAAAGGTATTTCCTTCATTCTGTCCTTGTTAGATGATGTTATACTGCATTATAATGTGACAGCCACCCCTGCATTCACCTACCAATGTGCCTTCTGATGGGAACTACCCACCAATGCCTGGTTCCTCCCTTTCTTTTTCTCAAGCTGTGTGGTGACTCAAGTGTCAAGATTCCTGCTGACTTCAAAGAGATATCCACTCCAAGATCAGCACCATAGGGGAAAAAAATCAGGGCAAGAAAGGCTTCCCAAGGAAGATAAACTCTTGAAAGTATCCTGAATCCATATTTACTGCAGATTATTGAAAAAGCTAAACTACTGCCCTGCCTAAAACTCACAACAATAAGTGGAAGGGCTGTCATTCCTTACCTGGTTTTGCGTCCACATGCACAGCTTATTGTACTCTTTGCCACGAAACATCTTAAGGACTCAGGGCAACTAAGATAATATGATTCAATCACTAGCAACACTCAGTTTTCTCTACAGCTTCACTCAAAGCAGTTACAATGTGCTCTTAACAAATTATATTTTGGCAGTGCTAATATTTTTTTAGGCCCTGGTTAGGGGACACATATACAGGTATATATAATACACAAAGAGAGTTTGGTAGAATGTGTATTAAATATGCCAATTTAACCCAAATGGTGATGTAATCAACTAGTAGTTATAATGAATTTGTTTTGGTAAAAAATAAATTATAAAATTTATGGCCTTACATAACCTGCATCTTGCTTCTATCTCTTCTAATTATTTTTTTTTCCTTTTTTTTTTATTGTAGGGGATTCATGGAGGGTACAATAAGCCAGTTACACTGATTGCAATTGTTAGGTAAAGTCCCTCTTGCAATCATGTCTTGCCCCCATAATCCAACAATACTCAAAATCCTAGCAAATAGAATACAGGTGTGGGACGGCGCCAACACCCGAGCACGCTGCGGCGGGTGACAACGATCCCCTCGTCAGTCTCACCTCACCGGCTGCCGTGGTGACAACCGCTGCGGCTCCCCCGTTCCTCGCGGCCTTTGCCTCCAGCAGCCCCGCGTCCAGGCCAACTCTCCGCCTCCGTCAGCCGCCGCCTGCCCGACTGCGCACAACGTGACCGCGTCACGTGACCCGGCGCTGGAAGACGGCGTCCCCGCGCACGTAGGACGGCCGAGGCGCCTCAGGACAGCAGGGGCTCCACAGTGGCCCTGGGCCAGGAGGCGGTGCTCGCCGCAGCCCCAGTGCCGGCCCTTCCCGGGGACCGACGCCAACGTGGTCCTCCAGAGACTGCGCGACCGGCAGTGGCTGGAGGCGGTGTTCGGGACCCCGCGACGAGCCTGCCGGGTGCTGCAGCGCACTCACGCCAGGCCCAGCTTAGGCGAAGTGCGCGCGCGTGTGCTCGCGGTACTGTGCCTGGTGTGGCGGCTGTGCGACCTGAGCCAGGCCCTGCGGGAGGCCGAGGCGGACGGCTACAGCAGGCCAAGCGACTGCAGCCGCTGACCCAGGCCGCCTATCTGGACGAGGCGCGGTGGAGGCTGGAGGGTCCGGCGCCGCCAGCTGAGGCTTCGCGGGAGTGCTCAGGAACTGAAGGTCCACCGGGAGGAGGAGGCCAAACTATCGGGCCGGGCAGCGCGTGGCGCAGGGGATGGATGCTGCGCCAGGAACGGTCGTCGCGCGCGGTCAGGCCGGATGGACGGGTCCCAGACGCACAGCTCACAGCGCTGGGTCACGTGACGCGGTCACGTGGTGTGCAGTTGGGCTGGCGGCGGCTGACGGAGGCGGAGACTTGGCTGCGACGCGGGGCTGCTGGAGGCCGAGGCGGCGAGGCACCGGGGAGCCGCAGCGGTTGTCACCACGGCAGCCGGTGAGGTGAGACTGATGTGGGAACCGTTGACATCCGCCGCAGCGCGCCGGGCGCTGGCGCCGTCCCACACCTGTATTCTATTTGCTAGGATTTTGAGTATTGTTGGATTGTATTCGTTAGTGAAATTGGGGGGGTGTGCGTGTGTTTTTCTTAATGGGTCCTTTTTATGGTTTTGGTATCAGGAAGATATTTGCTCCAGAGGATGAATTGGGAGTGTTCTTTCCTTCTCAGTGTTTTTGAATGGATTCTGCAGCATAGGTATGAGCTCTTCTTTGAATGTTTGTTTAAATTCTGGTGTAAAATCATCTGGTCCAGGACTTTTTGTTGTCGTTATTAGAAGCTATTTTATTTTTGCGATTACTGTGCTTGATATCGGTCTGTTCAAGAGTTCTAATTCTTCCTGTTTAAGTCTAGGTAGGTAGTATGATTCCAGGTATTAGTCCATTTCCTCCACAATGTTAAATTTCTGGGCATAGCAATTTTTGTAGCAATCAGAGATAATCGCTTGTATTTCTGCAACATCTATTGTTATTTTCCCTCTTTCATTTCTCAGTGTGGTTATTAGAGATCTTACTTTTCTGTTTCTAGACTAGCCAAAGTTTTATCAATTTTTTTATTTTTATCAATTTTATTTATTTTAAGGAACCAACTCTTTGTTTTCTTAATCTCCTGAATGGTTCTTTTGTTCTCAATTTCATTTTCTTCTGCTCTGATTTTGGTTCTTTCCTTGTGCTAGGTTTGGGATTGGATAGCTCTTTCTTTTCCAGTTCCAAGAAATGATGCATTAGATTGTTGATTTGTGCTTTTTAAATTATTGGCTGTGGGCATGTAATGCAATAAATTTCACTCTTATGACTGCTTTCTCAGTATCCCAGAGGTTTTTCATCATCATTTTGTTAGACAAATCTAATGATTTTTCTCCTTTGTTTTCTCCTTGAAATAGTTGTCTTTCGCGTAAGATCATTTAGTTTTTATGATTTGGGGAATGAAAGGTTTTGTTGGAAATGAGTTCGACCTTGATTCCATAGTAATCTGTAAGCTACAAGGTATAATTTCTATTCTTTTAAATTAGGCGAGGTTTGATTTGTGTCTTAGGATGTGGTCAGTTTTGGAAAATTATTCATGAGCTAATGAGGAGAATGTGTATTTGGTAATATCGGGGTGGTATGTTTTGTAGAGTCATGTTAAAGTCGATCGTTTCTTTGCTCAGTTTGTGTTTGGAGGGTCTGTCCAGTTCTGTCAATAGGGTGTGAAGTCCCCAGAAATTATGCTGTTATAGGATATTATATTGTTCAGACTTGTTAGAGTTCATTTTGTAAATCTGGAAACATTTAATTAATTTGGGTGCATAAAAAGACTTAGGATTGAGATGTCTTCTGGTATTGTTCCCTTGACAAGAAAATAGAGTACTTTATTTTTATCATTCCTTACCTTTTGTGGTTTGAAGCCCAGAGTATCTTGAAATTGTGACCCCTGCTTTCTTTTGATTTCCATCTGCCTGAAATATTGATTTCTAATCCCTCAACCTGAGTCTTGTTTTGTCCTTAGCTGTTAAGTATGTTACCTGAGGACAGCATATAGTTGGCTTGTGCTTTTGATCCAGTCATCTGGTCTGTGTCTCATCAGTGGGTAATTCAAGCCATTCACTATGGCTTGACTATGATGGATTTGTGTTTGTCTTTTGTGAAGGTTGCCACCTACATTTATCACTTGTACCATTGAGGAAGTTAGGCTATGACCTTTAATTTCTGTGTGTCTTTGCTTGTGGTACATTGTTATGTTCGATGTGTAATATTACTCTGGAATACTTCCTGGACAGGTGGTCTTATAGTGGCAAATTTCTTCAACGTTTACTTGCAAGGAAAACATTCGATGTATCCATTGAATATGGAACTTAGTTTCATAGAATACAGAATCCTAGGCAGGGAGTTGTTGTGTTTGAGTATATTGAAAATGAGAGTCCTATCTATTCTAGCTTGTTGTTCTTCAGCTGAGAAATCTGCTGTCACTCTGATGGAATTGTCCTTGTAGGTCAACTGGTGCTTATTCCTGGTGGCCTTCAAAATTTTCTATTTCATTTTGGCCAAGTTTTTTACAATGTGTCTAGAAGATGCTCTGTTTGAATTGAGATAAACTGGGCTTTGATATTTCTCAACGGACTTTCTCTGAATCTTTGGTAATACTTAAACATTTTTCATTTATGATATCCTCCAATAGGTCTTCTGTGCCTATAATTTGTATGTTTATAAACTTTATAAAATCCCATAATTCTCTAAGATTGCTATTCTTTTACTCTCTTGGATTTGTTTGTTTTGTTTTTTGAGATAGACTGTCACTTTGTCACCTGAGGTAGAGTGCCGTGGTGTCATAGCTAATAGGAACCTCAAACTCTCGGGCTCATGCAATCCTCTTGCCTCAGCCTCCCAAGTAGCTGGGACTACAGGCGCCCGCCACAATGCCTATTTTTAGAGATGAGGTCTCACTCTGGCTCAGGCTGGTCTCAAACCTGTGAGCTCAAGCAATCCACCCTCCTTGGCCTCACAGAGTGCTAGGATTACAGGTGTGTGCCATCACACCTGACCTTTACTCTCCTCTTTTCTGCCTCATTAAGTAAGTGAGTTAGCTCAAGAGCCTTGTCTTCAAGTTCTAAGATTCTTTCTTCTTCAAGGTTTATGCTGTTATTGAAATTTTCTGTTGCATTTTAAACTCCTTGAATGACTCCTTCAATACTTTGAACTCTTTTCTAATTTCATCATGTCTTTTGATTGTTTCTTGGGTCAGTTTTCTTTATTTCTGTTTGGTGACTTTCCACTTGCCCTTTAATTCTCTTCATCACTTTGGACATCTATAATCTAAATTCTTTTTGTCTTTTCATCTTTGACAGCAGCTTGGTAATCCCTTGCAGGATTGGTCTATTCTAGTTTTTCAAGTTGATATAATTTTTATTTGTTGGATCCTCTGCATGTGTTGTTACTTCTTGTTATTTCCTTCCCCTACTTAACTTTTCGCACTTCCTAGTTGTCCTGAAGCCTCTTTGTTTCTGTGCTTTGAGATTAAAGTTGTCTTTTGGGCGGCGCCTGTGGCTCAGTGAGTAGGGCGCCGGCCCCATATGCCGAGGGTGGCGGGTTCAGACCCGGCCCCGGCCAAACTGCAACAACAACAACAAAAAATAGCCGGGCATTGTGGCGGGCGCCTGTAGTCCCAGCTACTCGGGAGGCTGAGGCAAGAGAATCGCGTAAGCCCAAGAGTTAGAGGTTGCTGTGAGCCGTGTGATGCCACGGCACTCTACCAAGGGCGGTACAGTGAGACTCTGTCTCTAAAAGAAAAAAAAAAAGTTGTCTTTTGGTACATGGATTAAAAAATGAAAAGGAAGGAGAGTAAAAGAATGAGAAAATGAGAGATAAAAAGAAGAAAGCTAATGATGATAATTGTAACAGGCCATGCATAGTGAAGCATACCAGCAATTATCAGTGATCTGGCGGCTCTAGGGCAGGTGTATTACCCAAAGTTAGATGATTCTGACCAGCCTTATCCAGAGTGAGACCCTACTTCCATCAAATATGGAAAAAAACAAACAAACAAACAAAAACATGAACTTTAGTGAGGAACAGCTGTTGCAACTCCTCAGGAGGTCAAAGCAGGGATTTCCAAATCCAGGTGTTGAAGGCCACCATGAGCCAGACCATTGCTGCAACACTGCCATGGAGGCCTTAGAGAAATGGTCTTCCAAAAAACCAAACACAAAACACACTCAAAAGAGAGAGATTATCTTGATGGTTACTTAAGGGATTTATGAGAGAAAGATTAGAAAAGTAGAAAAATAAACAAAAAGAAAAAGAAATGGAGAAGATAATAGAAATAGTATAAAGTTAAAAAAAAGGAAAAAAACAAAAAAGTTAAAAAAAAAGGAAAAAAATCAAAAATACATGTATTGCATGGTCCGTAAGTAATGCTCCAGGATTAGGAAAAGCAAAAGAAAAAGAAAAAACCTTTTCTTCCTAATGACAATACGTGGCACTTCTTGGTTAAGAGGGGGGGAAAAAACCCCAGTACTCTGTATTCTGCATGTGGTAGAGGTAGGATGTTATCAGCTAGTTGCCAAAGAGATCCAGTCTTGTTTTCCTGATTCATTGATGTTATTCTGGGCTTGGTAGCTAACTGTATGAGAGATGAATCCCCATGGGGGTGGTAGAGGCAAATTCTTGAAGCTTATGCCAGACTATGAGGTGGGGAGGCAGGGAAGACTCTGCCATCCAAACAGTTCCCTGCAGCCACAGATGGAGCGGTGTCGTAGGCATAATCTGCTCACCTCTGCCCATGTGTTCAAGGAAGTCAGCCCTGGGGTAGCTCCAACTGCTGGAGTCAGAAGCATTAACATAATGGGATACTGTGAGGCTTCTCCAAGCTTGGCTCCCTTGGGTGTCAGCCAGCTCAAGGTTTTAGCATTATCCACACCTGCCCTGTCAGTCTCCCTAGGCAATGGGGACCAGGCTGCCAGGCCTCCCACTGAACAGGCTCCAGGACCAGATCTGCCCAGCCAGTGGCAGTAAAATGATAGCCTGGGTTCAGGCCTCTGGCTTTGTCCCTAAGAGGCAGAATATACTCTCTCCAACCCTTGAACAAAAGGCCAGCTTCTGTGCACCTGAACGTCCTGTGGGACCTATATTCCTACTTGTTTCGTTTCAGTCTTCAGGCATGGATGGACAGGCCCTCCCAGAGTTCAGTTCACCTCCCAGTCCACTCCTACAGAATGCCATGGTGCGGTGTGGGGAAATCACCTGCAAAATTGATCCCCCAGGGATTCCACATGCAGGCTCTCTCTCTCCCTGGGTTGCTGCAGTCCTTTGCATCTGCTTTTCATGCGTGCCTCTCACCCTTCTTAACGTTTTGCTCCTGGTGCTCCATTCTGTCTCACTGTGCCTTTGCAATGTTGTTTCTGGACAGGACAATCCAGATGGAGGCACCTAGAGACTCCACTCATCAATTTGACTGAGATCAGCTGATGAAGAAATGTCTCTAGTCTGTCATCATGGAGCCTCCCTTTCTTCATTCTTTTTAAAACCCATCTGGGTATTTATGGACTAAAAATAGATTAGAAGTTTTTTTATATTTTCACAAAAATGAATGGATTATTTTGTTTCAACGTATTACTGGTGTAAAAATATTTCATGTTACATGGATCATTTTTGTGATGCTACAGTCCTGACTATAGGTATGCCCATCACTCATATGGTATTCATAGTACCCACTAGGTTGGCTTAGTCCATTTGCCTCCTTCCCTCTACCCCTTTCCCTTGGTTGATTTCCACATACTTTTACTTCCTTCTATGCACATGTGAGCTCATCAGTTAGCTCCAATTTAATAGTGACTGTATGTGGTGTTTGTTTTTCATTCTTGAGGTATTTTACTTAGAAGGATGGTCTCTGGTGCCATACAGATTGTTGTAAAAGGTATTAATTTATCATTTTTTGTGGTTGAGTAGTACTCCATGGAATACATATACAACATTTAATTAGTCCACTCATGAATTTGTCAGCACTTGGTTTGTTTCCACATATTGGCAATAATGAATTGTGCTGCAATAATCGTTCAAATGCAGGTATCTTTTTGGTAAAATAATTTCTCTTCTTTTGGGGAAAATAACTAGTAGTGGGACTGCTGGGTTAAATTGTAGGTCTACTTTTAGTTCTTTGAGAAAACGTCATTCTCATTTTCATAGAAGTTTTACAAATTTGCGCTCTAACCAACAGCATACAAAAATGCCTTTCTCTCTGTGTCCATGTCAGCACCTATTGATTTGGGAATTTTAATAAATTCCATTGTAACTGGAGTAAGGTGATAATGTCATTGTGAATTTAATTTGCATTACCCTAATAGGTCATGAAATTGAATATTTTTTCACATGTTTAATGACCATTTTTTCTTATTTTGAGAATTGTCTTTTCACGTTTTTTGCCCACTTGTTTCTAAGATGGTTTGTCTTTTCCTGTTGGTTGCTTGAGTTATTTGTAAATTCTAGTTACTAGTCCTTTATTGGAAGTGTCATTTGTTAATATTTCTTCCATTCTGTTGGTTGTCTATTATGATCTGTTAATTGTGTCTGTAGCAGTGCAGACGCTTTTTAGCTGAAACAAATCCCAGTTTTGGTTTTGTCATGATTGCCTTTGGGGTCTTTTTCTTAAATTCTTTGCCTAGAATCATATTTAGAAGAGCTTTTTCTACATTTTCCTCCAGAATACTTATGATTTTGTGCCATAAATCTTTTGTATATCCTGAGTTTGAGCGGTGAGGACTAGTGGTCCTACTTCATTCTGGTGCATGTAACAATCCAATTTTCCCAGAGCCATTTATTAAATAAGTGGGAAAAGACCAGTCTCAAAGTATCTTATCTTCCAAGGATAGAGATTGTACCCTCATAGATTAAATACCTGCAGAACTGTCCCCATCTCATTGCTGTAAAGGCAAAGCCTGTGCCCACTTTTCTTTCTTTTTTCTCCACCAGCCCCCCTGCTCACACTGACTCTCTCTGCTGGTGTCACTGAAGATTTATTTTTCTCCAAAGTCTTTCCCTGGGAAGCCCTCCTGGGTTTTCACAAAATCAGAAATCAAAGAATTACAGGTGGGGGCCAGCAGGGGCATGTTTAACCTCGCTTGTGTCTCAAGAGTTGCATTCCCTGAGTGACTCATTAAATGAATTCTTCTATTGTCTCTGCACTCTGCAAACCGTTTGGCTCCCTTAGGATACAAAGGTGACAGCAGAATTCAAACTTTCCAGTCAATTTTGTGTCTACAAAGACCGTAATAGAGAAAGCTGGATGTATTTCCCCTAAGGAGTAACTCTTCTTCCTTTGGTTTTATTTAAAAGTAACAAGGTTTCCCCTAAGGAAAGTTTAATTTCTATAAGCAACAAAACTCAGGAATCATCTCTCTGTTATGCTATGCTTTCGAAAAGGTTATGTAATATAGGTACTACTTCCTCTTTGAAAGTTTGGTAGAATTGTGATCTGAAATCATCTGGTCCCAGACTTTTATTTTTTGAGAGATTTTGTATTCTTGATGTTATTTCAGCACTGGATATAGGTCTATTCCAAATTTGTAATTTTTTCTACTTGAGTCTAGGAAGGTGGCAGATTTCCTTCAGATTTTCATATTTCTGAGAATAGAGTTTTTTGTCATGAACATTGAGGATTTTTTAATTTCCGTGGTATCTATACTTATGTCCCATTTATCATTTCTGATTGACATTATTAGAGACTTTACTTTTCTATTTCTGGTCAGGCTAGCCAAGGATTTATGAATTTAATTAATCGTTCCTAAAAGCAGCTTTCCGTTTCATTGATCTTCTGAATGATTCTTTTGTTTTCAATTTCATTTAACACAGCTCTAATTTTCATTATTTCTTTTCTTCTGCTGGGTTTTGGCTTGGATTTTTCTTCCTTTTCCTGTTGCTTGAAATGACTCTTTATGTTGTTGAATTTCTCACTTTCTGTTTTCTTTTTTTTTTTTTTTTCTTTGGCCGGGGCTGGGCCTGAACCTACCAACTCCGGCATATGTGACCGGCGCCCTACTCCTTGAGCCACAGGCGCCGCCCACACTTTCTGTTTTCTTGATGAAGGCTTCTAAGTTATAAATTACTCCTCTAAGACCTGTCTTTGCAGTATCTCACAGGTTTTGATAATTTGTGTCTCCATTATTATTTTGTTTCAAAACTCTGATGATTTCCTTCTTTGTCTCATGTTTGACTCAGCTATCATTCATCCTAAATTATTTATTTTCTATTTTGTTTGGGTATGAAGACTTCTGCTGTTGAGTTCAATTTTTATTCTGCAGTGGTCTGAGAAGACACAAGGAATAATTTCTATTCTTTCAAATACGTTGAAGTTAGATTTTTGTCCTAAAATATGATCAGTTTTGGAGGATGATCTGTGGGCTGAGGAGAAGAATGTATATTCAGTTTTATTAGAATGAAACATTCTCTAAATGTCTGTTAAGTCCATTTGTTCTAATGTCAAGTTTAAGTCCATTATTTCTTTGATAAATTTCTTCTTGGAGGATTTATCCAGAACTGCCAAACGAGTGTTAAAATCTCCAACCATTATAATGCAGGAAAATATCAAAAATTTCATATCTGTTTTATAAATTGAGCATTTAGGTAGAACACACAAATGTTAATTATTCAAATCGCTTCATGTTGCTTGTTTCCCTTGAGAAATACGTAGTGACAAATACATAGTGCTTGTCTTTCCTTATCTTTGTTTGTTTAAATCCTATTATATCTGCAAATAAAATTTCTATCCCTGTTTCATTCTGATTTCCATTTACTTGTATTAGAGATGCTTATCCCTTCACCCTGGATCTTGTTTTATACTGTAAGGTAAGATGAGTCTCTTGTAGGAAACAGATACCTGGCTTGAGTTTTTTTATCCTTTAGATAACCTGTGTCTCTCAGAGGAGAATATAAGCCATTCACATTAATTGACAGAATTTATAAGCGTTGTAGTGTTTTGGCTGTCCTGTTTTTCAAAGGTCCACTGCATATTTTTTAACACTTTCACCAATGTAGAATTAAGGTTTTTTCTTTAAATTCTCCGTGACTTTACTTTGCTGGTAAACCTTTGTGCCTGTAATTGTGGGAAATGGGTCTGAGTATTTCCTGGGGAGTTGGTTTAGTTTTGGCAAATTTCTCAAAATGTTGATGTGTCAGATATTTGATTTCTCCATCTGGACCGGCCGTTGGTTGTGGAGCCGGCCCAGGATGGCCCACCGGCACCCCCAGGGGGCAAGGCCCAACCCGAGGCCACAGAGGGCACCGAGGGCGCCGACCCGCCGCGCAGGCACCACCGGCACCGAGACAGGGACAAGGCCCCTGCGGCGGCCTCCGGGGCAGGGGAACCGGACAGAGTGGACGCCCCGAGGGCGGACAGCGGGGAGCCCAGTGCCAGTGAGGAGCGTGTGCGGCCCGACCGCAGCCACAGCAAGGAAGCCGCAGGCCCTCCAAAGGCGCGGGGCGAGCGTGGCCGGGGGACTGGCCCCGAGGGCGGCCAGCGCCACCACTGGCGCGGCTCCCCGGAGGAGGCGGCCGACAGGGAGCCCCGGCGCCACCGCGTGCACCGGCACGCGTGCAACCAGGGCAAGGAGGGCGCCACACCCACGGTCAAGGGCGAGCGGCGCTTGCGACACCGGGGTGGCCCCCGGGCCGGCCCCTGGGAAGCGGAGAGTGGGGAGGAGCCAGCGAGGCGGCACCGGGTGCGGCACAAGGCGCTTCCCGTGCTGGACGCTGCCACGAAGGAGGCCGCTGAGAAGGAGGCCGAGGTCGCCGAAGTGAACAAGGAGAAGGAGCTCCGGAACCACCAGCCCAAGTGAGTGAGCAGTCATTGGTGGGCCTGGGGGAGAGGTCCACGGGGTCAGGAGCGGGAGCTCTCCTGCCCTGCAGGGTGACCGGAGATGCTTGAGGCTGCTTGGCAGGAGTATCTGGCTTTGTTTGAAGGCACACTTAAGGCAAGAAGGTCTGGGGGGAGCTGCTGAGACTGGTTTGGGATACAGACTTTGGAGCAACAAAGTGGCCTATTAAGAAGAGAGATGGGGCCCACTGTGGAAGGAGAAGCAGGAGCACCTGAGAAGGCTGTCAGGCTAGAGTGCCAGTGCAGACCCCCCAGCCCCCTTCAGGTAGCCAGGTGTGCTCCCTGGCTGGGGAGAGCCTGAGATAGCAGCAGCCTGCCAGTGGACACCAGCCGTCTCAGGCTTGCTGACTGGCAGCCAGAACATTTCACTTGGATTGCAGCACAGACTAGCCCAGCTCCAGGCTGTTTGTATATACAAGCTCCTGGACTGAGCCTTCTGCCCAGTGGGGCACCTGGTGGCGGGTGGCTGGTTAGGGAGAGGTCTTACTCCAGACATCTTCACTCTCCACACAATTCTGTTGGTATGCATGAGGGCAGTCCAGAAACTATCCAGCTAGGCAGGTCCGTGTTTTCTCTACTGCGTGGCTGAATACTTTCTGGACAGACTTTGCTTTCTGGACATACTTTGCCAGCTGTGCCAGCTCTGTACCCAGGGCTTACAGATGTCAGCCTCATCCCTACTTTTCAAATCTAAAGACACAGAGATGTACACAGGATGATAAGAACGATGCAAAAAAGCCAGAGTAGAAGAGGAGATACTCAGAAATGTACTTGGTCTAGAGAGAGGTTTAAGGAACTGGGTTTTGTAGAATGAATAGGAGTTTGGAGCAGTGCCAGATTCTGATGTACATTTTTGGTTGCAGGGAGCTGCACTGTGACCTGGAGGCCAGTGGGACAATGGGTGTGGGCCCTGTGCACACACTGCCTAGCACCTGTCTCCAGAAGGTGGAGGAGCAACCAGAGGATGCAGATAATCAACGAATGTCACTCGGATGGGCAGTCACCCCTCAGACCCAAGCACCACTGTACACATCCCAGTGACTCTGACGGGCCCTCCTGGGAAGACAACCGTGGTTCCCCGTGAGTATCTCCCTATACCGGTAGGGCAGGGTCCACCTTGTGCAGGTCCAGCTATCCCCATGCCTCCTGCTTGGCATCTAGTTGGGTACACAGAGTGCCTCTGACTCGTTCTCCAGCTACAGAGAAAGTCCTTTGCTGTCAGCATCTGTCGCTTGTTATCCCTTTGATTTCTAGTGCCCCAGAATAACTAAGGGTAAGCTCCATTCTCCTTCCCTCAAAAATATTTGCAAGTTGCCAGCTAAGTGCCAGGCATTGTTTTAGAGTGTGAGGAACACAGGAGGAGGGAGTCTGTCTTGCCAGGAAGATAGACCACAAAGTGGTCACAATTCTTTTTAGTTGCTGAGAAGCTGCTAAAGAGTATGGCTGTAGCCTTGCCTGGTAGGTGAGGAGGAGAAGATTCTCCGTAGCCCTTCTTCCAGCTGTTCACATGCCTGTATAGCCCCCACCCTGAAGTTTCTCTCAGGCCTTTGCACGGTTGCTGTCTTTCTTCTTGCTCTCTCACGTGCACTGAGGGCACGTGTGAAAGAGATGTCATTTCTGGGCCTGTACAATGGCTCATACCTGCAACCCCAGCACTCTGGGAGGACGAGGTGGAAGGATCACTTGAGTTCAGGAGTTTGAGACCATCCTGAGCAAGAGTGATACCTCATCTCTACTAAAATTAGATGGGAGGCTGAGGCAGTATCTCTTGAACCCAAGAGGTTGCTGGGAGCTGTAACGACACCACTGCATCCTAGCCTGGGCAACAGACTGAGACTCTGTTTCCATTAAAAAAAAAAAAAAAAAAAAAGCCTTTTCTGTCTTCAAGTCAATGTAGTAGGCAGAGACCTGAAGGCAACAGTCACAGCTACTCACACAGTGGACACAGTGCATGGTCATTTCATGAGCATCCAAGAGGAGCTGTCCCCTCTAAGTACAAAGGAAACGTTCCAACTGGGTAGGAGAGAGGCTATAGTAGCAGGATTCACACTGAGTGCCAGATGAAGCATTTAGTTCTCAAGAAGATGGGGTAAACCCAGTCAGGTGCCTCCACACACACACACACACACATACACACACACACACGTTTGCAGATGCACTGGCACAATGAGACACATGTGCCTGTTGTCTCTTACTCAGGGGCTCTCGCCTGGGCCTGTGGACCAGTGCATGATCCCAGGCATAACCAAGGATGGCCACAGGCTCTAGCTGCTCCATCTTCCCTTTTTGTTTGCGTCCTTAATCCATTGTCTGGGTTACTTCCTTTGGGCACAAGAGTCTTTGTCTTTCCTGCTGCCTTCTCTGATTCTCTCTGGATTAGCTTGAGGGCCAGCCCGGGTCTCCACCTGGCTTCTATCCACAGGAATCCAGATGCGACCCCTGCCCACTTTCTCTATTTCTTTTCCACCACCCTTGCTGGTAACCACTGATCTTTTACTGTCTCCATATATTTGCCTTTTCCAGAATGTCATTAGATTGTAATCAAATAGTATGTAGCTTTTTCAGATGGGCTTCTTTCACTTGCCAGTATGCTTGTTCTTCTGTCTTTTTGTGGCTTCATAGCGCTTTTTTTTTTTTTTTTTTTTTAGCATTGAGTTAATATTTTGTTGTCTGGATGTACCATAGTTTGTTTACTCATTTATCTATTGAAGGACATCTTGATTGCTTCCAGTTTTCAGCTATTATGAATAAAATTGCTATAAACATTTATGTTCAAGTTTATTTGTGGACGTAAGTTTTCAGCTCACATATGTAAATCCCTAAGTGCATGACTGTTGGGTTGTATGGTAAAACTGTATTTCTCTTTATAAGAAACTGACAGACTTTCTCTGAAGTGTCTGCACCATTTTGTATTTTCACCGGTGATCAATAAGATTTCCCATCATTCCATATCCTCGCCAATACTGGGTGTCAGTGTTTTGGGTTTTGGCTGTTCTAATTAGGCATGTAGTAGTATCTTGTTTAATGTGAGATTCCATGCTACATATGTGCATCTTTTCATATGCTTGCCACCTGTTATGATCCTCTTTGATGAGGTTCCTATTCAGATCTTTTGTCCATCTGGTTGTTTATTTTCTAATTGTTGAGTTTTAAGAGTTTTTTGTATGTTTTGGATGCAAATCTTTTAGCATATATGTGTTCTTGAAGGATATTTTCCTAGTTTGTGACCTGCTTTTTCATTCTCATGATGTCTGGTATTTGGTTGTTAATGTTGAGGAATGTGGTTTAATCTGGTCTGTGTTATTACGTCTGCTCGAAGCAGAAATCAAGGCTTTTTATATGATATTTATATAATAATAATGTATCCTGCTGAATCCTCATATTGTTTATTAGTTTTAATGTTGATTCTCTTTGTTTTCTCCAAGTATATTATCAAAAGAAATCTACAAATATAGTTCTAACTCTTCCTTTCTAAGTCTCAGGTCTCTCATTATTTTTTGGTCTGATTTTACTGTCAGATAACAATGGAGTTTTAGTGGCTTTGCTTGTGCTATTTCTGCCTACATTAAGTGAGATTGTAGTTTGGGGCCTGAAGAGTATATATGTGTATGTAAAATCATGTTATGGTAACCATTCATTCCTAGTTCAGTAAGTGTTTTTATCTGGAGTAGATGTTAAATTTTGTTGAAGACCCTTTCAGCATCCATAGAGAGTATGTCTTTTCTCTCTTAAAATATAGAGGTTTATAGAAATTGATTTCCCAATATAAAACTATGTTTATAATCAGAATAAACCCAATTTGGTTTATTGATGTCGTATTTATTTTTAGTGTGCCATTGGATTCCATTTAATATTTTATGTAGGATTTGGGGTTGACTTTTTTTTTTTTTAGAGACAGAGTTTCACTTTGTCACCCTCAATAGAGTGCCATGGTGTCACAGCTCACAGCAACCTCCAGCTCTTGGGCTTAGGCGATTCTCTTGCCTCAGTCTTCCGAGTAGCTGGGACTACAGGCGCCCACCACAACGCCCAGCTATTTCCCAGCTATTTTGTTGTTGTTGTTGTTGTTGCAGTTTGGCTGGGGCCAGGTTTGAACCCGCCACCCTTGGTAGATGGGGCCGGCGCCCTACTCACAGAGCCACAGGCGCTGCCCTTGGGTTGATATTTTTAAGTGAGATATGTTCATTAGCTTTCTTATATTGCACTCAAATATCGTAATGTTTAGAAATCAATCCCATATAGTTATCTCTTGCTTAACTTCACTGCTCCATTCCTAAAAATCAAATGTTCTGAATAGGAGTCTCATTTTCATAATTTAAAATGGTAAAAAGTTATAATGGGTTACATGTTAACTAAAAATCCCCAATGTAAATTATAATTAAAGCACTGTTAAACAACGAAAAGTAACAAACTATCATACTAGGACATAACATGTTTAGCATATTTTTTCCTGATCCCCAATTAAAGTACCTGTTAATAAACCATTACTTGGACACCTCATTTATTAAAACTTAGGGTTTTCAAAAACATCCACACATGATTCTGATAATCTACCAACTGAATTTGGAAGCTTGCCTGAGGATTTTTCCCACATTATTTTGTTAAAAACATTATACTAAGTTTTGAGGTTGTATACATTTTTCCTACATAAGCATTAGCCAAAAAGTCCATCATTGGAAAAGAGATTTATATGCTTTGAAATTTAGAGCTGTAATGAGAGATATACACTGTATGTGTTTTCCTGAAGTAGGGACATTATAAAACTTGAAGGCAGTCTACTGGGAAATCTCACCTGAGGAGTTAATCTGTGAGATGTTCATGTTCTTGGCTCATAAAAAGAAGTAGGATGTTTTCTTCCTGTGCTCTGGAGTAGTTCAAGTAGCATTGGAATTATTTGGGTTTTAGATATTTGGTAGAATTCCCTTGTGTTCTTAAAAATTATTGATTTGATCTAGGTTTCCCAGTTTATTTATATAGAAGTGTGAGTGGCTTCAGTTTTGTTTTTAGTTTCTCTCTGTTTCAGTGCATTTTCTCCCTTGTCATTTTTATCCTTTGTGTTTTCCTTTTTTAAAAAAAAGTGAACTATTCATTTATATACTTTTTTTCATAAAAAGAAAGCCAGCCTTTTAATTTATTAGTACTACTGTGGTCTTGTTGTTAAAATCATTACTTCCCTTTATTGTTATTATTATTTCCCTCTAGCTTTCTGTTGTTTTACTTTGTTGTTCGTTTTCTAGCTTCTTGAGTTGGATATTTTATTTTATTATATGATTAAAGTTATGAATTTGCCTGATTACTAATTTAATTGTAGATTACAATTCTGATTTGGCTTCTTTTATCAAACTTTAAAAGAAAAGTTGTTTTTTTTTTTGGCTGGGGCCGGGTTTGAACCCGCCACCTCCAGTATATGGGGCAGGCGCCCTACTCCTTGAGCCACAGGCGCCACCCAAAAGAAAAGTTTTAGAAGTAATTTTGGCATATATTTCCTCTAGGTATACGTTTGTGGATTCTTTGGGATTTTGTATGTGGATAATAAGGTCATCTGCAAATGAACAGTTTTGGTTTTGTCCATTTCCACATGTGCCTTTGTTCCCCTCCCTTCCATGGGGCATGTCTGGGGTCAGCTGTGGGGAGTGACGTCCCGCCTTAGGGGGCATGCAGTTTCCCACCTAAGTTTTTGGGTGTTTTTTTTTTTTCTGCTAAATTGAACATTTATTTATTTTTTTAATTAATATTAAATCAGCTGTGTACATTAGTGCGATCATAGGGCACCATACACCGGTTTTATAAACAGTTTGACACATTTTCATCACACTGGTTAACATAGCCTTCCTGACATTTTCTCAGTTATTGTATTAGGACAATTATATTCTACATTTACTAAGTTTCACATGTACCCTTGTAAGATGCACCCATGTGGGATTACACCTGCAGGGCATCTTACATGGCTGTTGTTTTTGTAGGTGTTCTTTACCAACTAGAGGAAGTTCCTCTTTATTCCTGACTTTGTTTTTTTTTGAGAGTTTTTTATACATTTGATATGGCCATGGTTTGTTTTTTCCTTTTTTTTCCTGTGAGTAAGGTAGTTTGTATTGATTGGTGTTCAGATATCAAACCAGCCTGAACCCTGGGATAAACCCTACTGGTTATTTGTGTATAATTTTTCCAGTGTATTGCTGAATTCTATTTGCTAATATTTAGTTAGGAGTTTTGCTGCTATATTCATGATGGATATTGGTTTGTAATTTTCTTTTTTGTGCTGTCTTTGGTTTTAGTATCAGAGTAATACTGATTTATAAAATGGTTTGAATTGTCTTTGTCTGATTTTGGAATCAGAGTAATATTGGATTCCTAAAATGTTCTGAGTTGAATGGAATTGTTCCTTCTGTTTTTTTGGAGGAGATGCTGTTGAACTCATGTTAATTCTTCTTTAAATGTTTGGTAGAATTTGCCAATGAAACATTTCTTTTTTGAAAGTTTTAAGCTACAAATTCACTTTTCTTAATAGGTATAGATAGGGCTGTTGGGTGAGTTGTGCCCAGTAGTCTGTGCTTTTTGAGGAATTGGTCCATTTAATTTATCTAATTTATGTGTATAGTTTGTAATATTTTGTTAATGTCCTTTTGATGTCAGCATGATCTGTAGTGGCAGCTGCCGCCTCACTTCTGATATTGGTAATTTGTTGCCCTTTCTCTTTTATTTTTGTCAGACTTGCTAGAATTTTGTTAATTTTACTGATCTTTTCAAAGAACCAGATTTTCTCTACTGTTTTTCTGTTTTTTAGTTTCTTTTGATTTCTTTTCCTTACTGCTCTCCTCTTTCTGTTTGCTTTGGGCTTAAAACTCCTTTTTAGTTTCTAAAGGTGGGAGCTTGGAGTTGACTCTTTTCTTCTTTTCTTTGCAAACATTTAGTTCCATGAGTATCCCTCTTGGCATTGCTTCAATTGCGTCCCACAGGTTTTCATATTATATATTTTCGCTACTGTTCACTTCCACTTAAAAAATTTCCCTTGGGACTTCTTTTTGTCTCTTGGATTATTTAGAAGCATGTTGTTTGGTTTCTAAGCATTTGGGGGGATTTTCCTGTTTTTCTGTTATTGACTTTTAGTTTGATGATTACTTTGTGGTCAGTGAACACATCCTGTATTATTTTATTTCTTTTAGTTTGTTAAGGTCTGTTTCATGGCTAGGGCATGTCTTGATCTGTGTTCTGTTGAGTGTTTGGGAAGAGTGTGCGTCCCACATTAACTGGACCCAGCGACAGTGAGGCGCTCTTGGCTGGTGGTGTTACTGGTGTCTGTGTGTGCTCACTTTCTGTCTTGATCTGTCAGTTGTTGTGAAGGGGTGTTCAGGTCTCCAGCTATGAAGGTGGTTTTATCTATTTCCCTTAAGTTTTGTTTCATGTATTTACAGTTCTGCTGTTGGGTGCATACACATTTAAAGTTTCTGTATCTTCTTGGTGGATCAGCCCTTTAATCATTGTATAATATCTTTCTCTGTACCTTATAGTTTTCTTTGATCTGAAGTCTGTCTGATATAAATATTCTTTCAATTAATGTTTGCATGGTCTGTTTTTAAACTTAATTTCAACCTCGCTATTGAGATATATTTGAAGTGAGTTTCTTTTCTTTCTTTCCTTTTTTTTTTTTTTTTTTGTTGTTGCAGTTGTCATTGTTGTTTAGCTGGCCCAGGCCAGGTTCAAACCTGTCAGCCTGGGTGTATGTGGCTGGCACCCTACCCACTGAGCTATGGGTGCTGCCCAGAAGTGAGTTTCTTATAGATAGGACAGTAGATCATGTTTTTAATCCACTCTGTGACTTCCATCTTTTATTTCACACATTTAAACCACTTATATATTATTTGTTTGTTTATTTACTTCAGTAATAGGGCCTCACTGTGTTGCCTATGCTGGAGTAGTGATCACTGCTTACTGTAGCTTCAAACTTCTAGGCTCAGGCGATCTTCCCACTTCAGCGTCCAGAGTACCTGGGACTGTGGGAGCATACCACCATGCCTAGCTAATTTTTTCTTTTTTTTCTTCCTTTTAGAGATAGGGGTCTCACTGTGTAACCCAGGCTAGTCACAGACTCCTGGCCTCAAGTGATTCTCCTGCTTCAGCCTCCCAAGTAGCTGACATTATAGGTGCGCACCACTGTGCCCAGCTACTGTTTCCATTTAATGTAATTATTGATATATTAGAGCTTACGTCTGCTATTTTATTTCTTGTTTTCCATTTCTCTAGTTTCCTTGACTTCTCTTCATGTGGGTTACTTGAACATATTTTACAGTTCTATTTTAATTTATCTATAGTATTTTTGAGTGTATCTCTCTGATAGGTTTTTTAGTTGTTGCCCTAGGTGTTACATTTTATATACATAATTTACCCTACATAGTGGTGTTGTCATTTTACCAGTTCACATGAAATATAAAAACTTCACCTCTCTTTACATCTCTTTTCTGCCCCCATTTATAATACAAATGTCTTAAATTTTTCCTCTGCATACAATGAGAACCACTTCAGAGTGTGTTATAATTTTTGCTTCAGTTGTCAAACATAACTCATAATTATAAAACTCAAGAGAAGAAAAGTGTGTTGTATTTACCCATATTTTTACTCCTGTTATTCTTTTTTCCTTTCTGCTATTCCAATATTTCTTCTTTCATAATTTATTTTCTGTTTAGAGGATTTTCTTTTAGACATTCTTTTAGGGTAGGTCTGCAGGTTACAGATTCTTTTAGTTTTCCTTCATCCGAGAGTGTCTTGGTTTTCCCTTCATTCCTGAAGGATATTTTCATTGGGTATAGATTTCTGGGTTGACAGCTCTTTTTTTCAGCCCTTGAAGAAAACGTGTGCCTCTTCCTTCTGACCTCCATGGTTTCTGATGAGAAATCCACTGTCATTCAAATTGTTTTCTTCCTATAGGTAAGATGTTGTTTCTCTCACTGCTTTCAAGGTTTTTTTTTCTTTGTCTTTATATTTCAGAATTTGATTATGTTGTGTTTTGGCGTGAGTTTCTTTAAGTTTATCCTGTTTGGGGTTCACTCAACTTCTTGAATCTGTAAGTTTATGTCTTTTGCCAAATATGGAAAGTTTTCATCTTTTATTTCTTTGAATAATACTTCTTCATCTTTGCCCCTTTCTCTTTTTGTTCAAGGACTCTGATGAAGTGAATGTTACATCTTTTGTTACAGAAAAGATGAATACAGGCCCCTGAGATTCTTCACTTTTTCAGTCTATTTTCTCTCTGTTGTTCATATTGGATAATTTCTATTGTTCTATCTTCCAGTTCACTGATTCTTTCCTCTGTGCCCTCCATTCTGCTGTTGAGCCTATCTATTGAGTTTTTAATTTCAGTTATTGTGTTTTCTGTTCCAAAGTTTCCATTTGGTTCTTCATATCTTCTGTTTCTTTGCTGAGATTTTCTATTTTTCATTTGTTTTAAGTGTGTTTTTAATTATCTGTTAAGCATTTTTATGATGGCTGCTTTAAAAATCTTTGTCAGTTAATTCTAACATTTATATCACCTTGGTGTCTTGTGATTGTCTTTCTCATTTAAGTGGAGATTTTCCTGGTTCTTGGTGTGATGAGTGAATTTTGATTGAAACCTAGATACTTTGGTATTATGTTGTAAGTCTCTGAGTCTTGTTTAAATCCCCTGCTTAAGCTGGTCTGCTGTGCTTTCACTGCAGCAAGGGCAGTGTTGGGAGTTGCCCTATTATTGCTGGATGGGGTGGATGAATTTGACCTCCATCGACACTGAGTGGTAGGGAGGTCTTTGTTACCATTGGGCTCCCCAGGATGCCACTCTCTCAGTTGGACTGTGAGAGGTAGAAGTGCCTTGTTACTGCCACCAGTGTGGCTGCCACCCACATAGCAGGGTTGGCCTCATTCCCTCCAGGTAGTGGGGAGGGTGCTGGCTTTCCACTAGGATGTGCTGTTCTAAGTAGGGAGAAGATGGGTCATTAATGCTGGTTGCTCCCCACAAGGCCCTCTGGCATTGTGTAGGTCAGGGTCTTGTATCACAGGGCAGGAATAGAAGTCCCTGCTCCCTTGAGACCAGAGACTTGGCTTTCCTGAGACCACCTCATTACAAATGGTGAGGGTGGAATTCTAGGCTCCGCACTCAGTCTCTGTTGAGGTAAGTGGAGGTTGCAGTGTCCCTGTGAAGCTTGGTTGTGGTGCCATGGTCATTGTCTGTGAGTGCTCTGTCTTGCTAGCCTTCCCCTTCCTAGTCCATTCACTAAGGAGATCTGATTTTGTTGTTGTTGTTGCAGTTTGGCCGGGGCTGGGTTTGAACCAGCTACCCTCGGTATATGGGGGCAGTGCTCTACCCACTGAGCCAGCCACAGGCGCCACCCAAGAGAGTTGATTTTTTTTTTTTTTTTTTACTTTTACAAATTTGTGCTTGCTGGCATTTCTGAGTTGCCAGCTTCTCTGGCACCAAGTTGAGGGTGTATGGGGCATAAAAGAAAACAAAGAAAAGAAAAACTTACTGTTGCATTGTTCCTCAGGTCCCAAGGTCCCTGGCCAATCTGCCGCCTTCTTTCCACCTTTCAGAACTTTCTCATATTTGCCTTGTATGTGATACCCAAGAATCTTATACAGAGTAGCACCCTTGCCCAAGGGTTCACATTCCTAGGTTTCAGTTACCTGAGGTCCACTGCAATCTGAAAATGGCCATTATTAAGTAAAATGAGGGTTACTTGAGCACAAGCACTATGATACCATTTCAGCTTACACGATAGCTAATGACTAGAGGTGATTGGGGGCAGAATGGAGTAGGATGGCATGAGATTTCATCATACTACTTAGAACAGTGGGCAATATGAAACTTGTAAATTGTTTATTTCTGTAATTTTCCATTTATATCACAGTGCCTATGATTCACCTCACTTGATCCTATTTCATAGGCATTTTATCATCTTACATCATCATAAGAAGGATGAGAATAATACAATGAGATATTTTGACAGAGACCACATTTGCATAGTTTTTATTACAGGATATTGTTATAATTTTATTATAAATTGATATTAACCTCTTACTGTGCCTAATTTATAAGTTAAACTTTATCATATGTATGTATATATAGGAAAAAACAGTATTTTGAGGAAAAATCAGTACTATCTAAGATTTTGGTCATGCACTGGGGGTCTTGGAATGTAGTCCCCAAGGGTAAATGGGGATGACTGTATTTGCTGTGCTTAGCAGAGTGGATGAGGCAGTACTGTTGTCTTCAGAAGCTGAAGTCTTGAGTTAATTTTTATATGTAATGTGAGATAAGGATTGAAAGGGTTTTCCCCCCCCCCCAATGGATGTCCAATCATTCCATTAACATTTTTTTAAAGGATTATCATTTTCCCATTTTATTATTTTTGGCACTTTATTTCAGGAAAAAATTCTGAGATTATTGTTACAATTGTTAGTTCCATTATGCTGTGTTATTTTTGTATTTCAGACATTCCAGTTGTGCAAACTTTGGCTCTCTGTTGCCTGTCTTGTCTATAACTTTATTTCTGATCCTTTGGATAGCTCATTTCATAGTATCCTCTTGGCTCATCTCACACCTATCTTCCTTTTATGTTGATAAACTTTCAGTCCTATCTGTTCTCCCTTGGACTCCTTGTTCTTTCTGAGATAATTTTGTCTTTCTCTTTAATTTTCTTTCTGAGATGATTTCGTCTTCTTTAATTTCTCGTTAGTGCTCATCCCACATCTTCTAGTTGTCCTTCCATTTTATTTTGAGCTTTTGAATCTGATTTGTAGTAATCTTTCCTATTAGCACTGTTTGTTCAATTATATTTGATTCATATTGAAAAGTTATATTAGTTTTCCTCTACTTTACAGGGGGGTGTTTTGTAAAATTTTGTTAGCTGAAAAGTTTTTATCCTTCCTTTCTACTTTCTTCTTATAGAAGCTTTTTCACATAATGATAAACTGTAAATTTTCCTGGACCAGCAATTACATGTGACTTTGTGGAGGGTAGGGTAGAGGTCTGGGTAACTTACTTGCTTTCTAGTTCAAGAATATCCTCCTTTGGGGAAGGGAGTAGAGTCTTACTCTGTTGTTGTTATTTCCACACTTACATGCAGGCTAAAGCTTATGGTTTCTTGTTTCTCATATACTACAGGGATAGACTGTGGATAATTTTGTTCTTTCTCTATATTGAGAAATAGAGGGTATGGGGAGAAATTTGAGTGTAGGTAACTGCCATTATCTACAGGCACTAGTTTCTTACTATCTTTTTATTTTCTGCTGGATTTGTACTATGGCCACTTATAATTGCCTTCTTACCTTTTCTCCCTCCCTCCTTCACTTGAAAAACTCTTTTCCCCTAATGATTTGTCAATTTAAACGGTTTACCAGCATCTCAATCTTTGTCTTTCTTGATCTTTTCTGTTGCATCTTTGTTTTCTGTTTCATTAATTCTTGTTCTAATTTATTATTTCCTTTAATCTACTTACTTTATCCATACCGTAATATTCTTTCTCCAGTTCTTTATTTGAATATTTAGCTCATGGAATTTGAGGTGTGTTTAAAGCTTTAATTTTCACTTTGAGAATTATTTTAATTGCATATTATAAACTTTGAAATATTGGTTTCTTGTTTTAAGTCTTTTTTCCAAGTGTGATTATGATTTCTTAATTGATTTATGTGTTATTTATAAGTATGGTTTTGAATTTCCAGTTGACAGGTTTTTCTATGTTGATTTTTTCTCCCTTATTTTTGCTGTTGATTTCATTATTCCCTCTCATCTTTCATCACTTCTATTTCAGATCATCCAGTTGTTTTTTTTCTTTCTTTCTTTCTTTCTTTTTCCCTTTTGCTTGAAGAACATCTTTCCTAACTTTGTTTAGATTGAGTGGTGGTAAGTTCTCTCATTTTGCCTGAGTGGTCTTTGCCACTGTTATTAATTCTACTTCACATGGAATTCTAGTTTGCTATTTTCTCTCAGGATATTGAGACCGTTCCACTGTCTTCTGCCTCTGTTGATTCCTTTGAGAAGCCAGTTGTCAGTCTGAATTGTTTCTCCTTTTTATGGCTGTGTCTTCTCTCTGTAGCTGCTTCAATAAACCATATTTATTGTGGAAGTTGAAATACATGGGGAGGCAGAGACAAGGGCAAGTGGCTTCTGCCTTCAGCAGCTGCCCACGCTTTGCCAATCTTGTTCACTTACACTTTCTCTTGCTTTCTTGTGTATCATTTTTAGGTATAAATATGCCAGTAAGCATCATTAATAATTAATAGCCACAGTAGCTCTTTCTTTTTTTTTTTTTTTTTCTGAGACAAGGTCTCTCTCTGTTGCTCAGGCTGGGGTGCAATGCTGCAGCCTCCAAATCCTGAGCTCAAGGGGTCCTTCTGCCTTGGCCTCCCAAAGTATGGGGATTTCAGCCCTGAGCCACTGCACCCGGCCATTTTGTTATTATACTTTACAATATTGGTAATGGTTCCTTGCTAACAACCAATCTATTCTAGGTTCAAACTTTACTGGCTATCTCAAAAATAACATTTTACAGATGGTTTGTTTGAATAAGAGTCCAAACAAGGTTTACTCCTTTGACTTGCTTCATTTTGAAAACGTCTCTTTTATGTTATGATGATTTTCTCTTTTCTTTATGCCATTTTTTTGTTGAAAAAACATACCATTTGTCCTGTATAATTTCTCACATTGTTGATTTGGTTGACTGCATCGTGGTGTCATTTAGTAAATTCCTGTGTCCTCACTATATTCTGCTACTGGTGATTAGACCTAGGACAGAGCTGCTGAGCTGTGGCACCACTGAAATTCTGTTGTTGGCAGCTGTCCTGAGCGTCTCAGGGTGTGTAACAGCAGCCTGGTCTGCACTCATCAGATGCCCCAGATGGTACCAAAGTCACCCATTTGTGAAGCGCAGATCTAGAGACTTGGTTAGAAAGAATTGAGGCCATTTCTTTTGTAAGCATCATAGGTGGTATTGTGCACTTGCTGTTGTGTTTGAAATGTGCAGCGTAGTATAAAAACAACCTAGAATATTACTAACCATCTATTATGTAGTATGTACATTTCTAAAATAGTGACTATGTGCTTCTCAATTTCTTTTGTAAGAGCTTATTTCTTGCTTTCTTTAAAAAACTTTCTACTGGGGCGGCACCTGTGGCTCAAAGGAGTAGGGTGCCAGCCCCATATGCCAGAGGTGGCAGGTTCAAACCCAGCCCCGGCCAAAAACTGCAAAAAAAAAAAAAATAATAATAATAGTAATAATAATAAATAAAATAAAAAAATAAATAAAAATAAAAAACTTTCTACTGAAATATATATAAGCAGTTATCTTCTTTTTCTTTTTTTTTTTTTTTCGTGACAGAGTTTCACTATGTCGCCTTTGGTAGAGTGCTATGGAGTCACAGCTCACAACAACCTCAATTCCTGAGCTCAAGCAATCCTGCTCCTTCAGCCTCCCAAGTAGCTGGAACTACAGAGGAACTACACCACAACATCTGCCTAGTTTTTCCATTTTTAGTAGAGATGGGGTCTCACTCTTGCTCAGACTTGTCTCCAACTCCCGAGCTCAAGGAATCCTCCTGCCTCGGCCTCCCAGAGTGCTGGGGTTACAGGTGTGAGCCACCGTGCCTGGCCAGTCCCCTTTAATTCTAGTGATTTTTGTCTCAATGTGAATATGGCTCCCTGAGCTTTTTTATTTTAGGTAAGCATTTGCCAAGTATATATTTTTCCATCTTTTGACTTTCATCCTTTATGTGGCCTTGTATTTTGGGCTTGTTGTTTGGAAACTGCATATTTTATAACTGTTATTTTATAAAATCTTGCTGAATCTTTGTCATTTAATTGCCCAATTTAGTCTGCTCATAATTATTATGACTAGTAATTTACTTGGACTTTCTTCATCCATCTTAGATTATGACATTTATTCCATTTTTCATATGCTTTTTCCTTCCTTTTTAATACTAACTGATTTTGATTGTTTATTTGCTTACATGTCCCACTTTGCCTTCTCCTGGTTTAAAAACTATAGATTCTATTTCTGTTCTTTTAGTGATTAAATTTGTAATTTTACCTGTATTCACAATAAAAATCTATAATCGTTAACTTCTCTTTTAATAATACTAAGACCTTAGAATAGTAACTTAGTCCCATTTTTCCCAACTTCTTTGTTACTGTTGTATAGCATTCCAGCTCTTTTTTAAAAATTCTGCACAGTAGAGGGCGGCGCCTGTGGCTCAGTGAGTGGGGTGCCGGCCCCATATGCCGAGGATGGTGGGTTCAAACCCAGCCCCGGCCAAACTGCAACAACAAAAAAAATAGCCGGCGTTGTGGCGGGCGCCTGTAGTCCCAGCTGCTCGGAAGGCTGAGGCAAGAGAATCGCTTAAGCCCAAGAGTTAGAGGTTGCTGTGAGCCGTGTGACGCCACGGCACTCTACCCAAGGGCGGTACAGTGAGACTCTGTCTCTACAAAAAAAAAAAAAAAAAAAATTCTGCACAGTAAATATTATTATTGCTTTGTACATGATAGAGACCATGTTTATTTAGATTTGCCAGTTTTAGATTTCTCACTGCTCTTTGGCTTACCTTTTAGTCTTACAGCTCAAACCTCCATTTGCTATAATTCTCTATCTTCCTAAAGTTCAGACAGTCCTGTGTGACCTGACACGTGCACTCCCAAAAATGCCTTGCACTAGAAATCGTAGAGGTGTAGGAAGAGTAGAGTTGGGCCCAATGACTCAAGAGTTGTTTAACTCTTTAACCAGAAAGTAAAAAACTGGAATGGTCCTGATAAAAAATAATAGCAAAGTTTAATTTATTTTGTGTGTGTGTGTGTGTGGAGACAGAGTCTCACTGTACCGCCCTCGGGTAGAGTGCCGTGGCATTACACGGCTCACAGCAACCTCTTAACTCTTGGGCTTACGCGATTCTCTTGCCTCAGCCTCCCGAGCAGCTGGGAATACAGGTGCCCGCCACAACGCCCGGCTATTTTTTGGTTGCAGTTTGGCCGGGGCTGGGTTTGAACCCGCCACCCTCGTCATATGGGGCTGGCGCCCTACTCACTGAGCCATAGGCGCCGCCCGCGAAGTTTAATTTCTATTAGCATTTATGGTCAGTGTCAAAATTTCTGCAGCCTTAAACGCTGAGACTCAACCCTGTTTTCCTGTGAGATGAGGATCCTGGTGGGCATTTGCTTTCAAGGAACAGCCTGGCTCAGTGCCATAGTTCAGTGGTTAGGGTGCCAGCCACATACACCAAGGCTGGTGGGTTCCAGCCTGGCCCAGGGTCTGCTAAACAATGACAACTGCAACCAAAAAGTAGCCAGGTGTTGTAGTGGGTGCCTGTAGTCCCAGCTACTTGGGAGGCTGAGGCAAGAGAGTCACTTGGGCCCAAGAGTTTGAGGTTGCTGTGAGCTGTGACATCACTGTACTCTACAGAGAGTGACAAAATAAGACTGTCAATAAAAAAAAGAAAGTTCAGCCTTGGCCTGAAACTCACATAGCTGTGATGTGAAGGGAATTCTTGAGTCCCAATTGGGTCTTTTCTCCTGTTGTGCGTTGCTGTTATTGTGAAAGAAGTGTGGCTTTAAATAATAAGTATTCCTTACTTTAAAGGTGATATGTAGAAATCCAAGCCCTTTGTGCTGCTTCTAGAACTCATGATGGTAATGCTGAATGTTTGCTGTCTAGTCTTCCATTGCCATGTGTCTGGGTACCCAGTGCCCGTCTGCAGCTGTCTCTGTCTTACTGGTGCAGGAGCTGGGTCCACCATCATCCTCCCAGAGCCTCCCCTTATAAGCATAAATAATATAAATGGGTACAGGATTCTGGCCACAGCTGTAGGCAGACTCAGCCTAAAATAAATCCCTGATTGAATTAAAGTGATAAATCCTTCATCCTATCTGCCTAATAGACAAAAGGGTACTTTCACTGGTGGAAGACATTATCTGGTATCATTTATATACCACGTGCAGCATGCAATAAAAAATTATGAGACATGCAAACAAGCAGGACAAAAGAAGTGTAATAAAACAAAAAGTATGGTCTAACAGCCCTTCTGAGGTCACAGCTAACGTTTTGGTGTTATTTCTCTCCTTGCATGGGTGTTATTTTCTACAGGTGGGGCTCATGTAGGGTATACAAGTATGTGGCCTGCCTTTTTTTTTCATTTAACTAACCATGTCATAAATTTCCTCTTACATCTGTGAAGTCATTTTAAATTTAATCAATTTATTTATAGAAATGGGGTTCTCATTATGTTTCCCAGGCTAGACTTAAACTTGAGGTCTCAAGTGACCTTCCTCCCACATTGCTGGGACAACAGGTGTGAGTTTTTTTTTTTTTTTTTTTTTTTTTTTTTTGTAGAGACAGAGTCTCACTGTACCACCCTCGGGTAGAGTGCCATGACGTCACACGGCTCACAGCAACCTATAACTCTTGGGCTTACGTGATTCTCTTTGCCTCAGCCTCCCAAGCAGCTGGGACTACAGGCGCCCGCCACAACACCTGGCTATTTTTGTTGTTGTTGTTGCAGTTTGGCTGGGGCTGGGTTTGAACCTGCCACCCTCGGCATATGGGGCCGGCGCCCTACTTACTGAGCCACAGGTGCTGCCCAGGTGTAAGCTTTTTTAATATTAATAGTGTGGTGCTTCATATAAACATTTCATATTTTACTTAGTCAAACTGTGGTTATATGTTTCATAACTTTTGTTACTGTAAAAGAACTTATAACAAAGTAAATACAGATTGCTGTGTGTATGCTTGATTGCCTTAGCGGATAATGTCTTAGATATTAATAGAGTATTTTAAGCTTTAATTAAGTATTGTCAGATTTCTTTCTCAGAGGTCTGTGTATTTAATAATTTATGTTTTCAGCAGAGAAATTTGATGATAGCCATTTCATAAGTGGTCAATATAAAAATGCCTATGCCTGTGGGTAGGGGAGCTGGCTGCCTGGTGCCACATCAGCTGTTCTCACATGCCACACAAGGCTCTTTTTTCTGGCCCAGCTATTCTCTGCAGGACTTCAGAGTGGTCAGTGGCCAAGGAGGGCTTGGAGCTTGTTCTCTACAGCAGGCTGTAGGGATAAGCACCTTCATTTTTGTTCTTAATATCCTCTTTGCTTTTATGTTTCTTTAAAGAAGTAAAAAGGAGATACAGCAGGTGGGTGGGGCTCCAAGTCACTGTACTATCTTCTTTGGTGTCTCTGAGGTCTTAGGAACTCTGTCACCCACAAGAGTTGAAGTATATGTTAGGATAATTAAAGATGCAGAGTTGTGAGCAAAATGCATGAATAGCAGGCTTTATCTGACATATCAGGTTATGGCCATCTCAGTCCTGGGCAGTTTGGTTTGTGGGAACAAAACTAGGCAGGGCTGGAGTACTCATTCAGCAAGCAGAGGGTGGGCCTGGGGGAGGTCGGTTGCTGAGTGGGGGCCAAGTGAGGACCCATAAGGACCCAAGGAAGAGCGAGCTGTGAGCAGAGACTGGTCAGCAAATCCTTCCTGGGTCAGTGGGTCCTTCTGACCTCCCTATCACTGTGGGCCCTTATCTAGAATCCTGAGGGAGAAAATGCCAGGTCAGTTCAGACTGGACAATGATGGTCAGGGAGCTCCTGTGGTCTTCTGAATCAGGGCCAGCCCTGCCTGTCCAATTTCACTGCTCCAAGGGTCCTGTAGAGGCCGTGGGGAGGCCTGGCTGGCTTTGCTCCTTTTGGAGAATGCACAGCCTAGTGGGCAGCATGGGCTTGAATCTGTTCCCACCCCAGCCCTGCCAAATCAAGATGCAAGGAGGGGCCAGCCTATCAGAGTCTCTGCACACACAGCTCAGGGACTTGGTTGTGGCTGTGGCCTGCCGTCATCCCCTCAGCCATGTCTGCGAAGCCTGCCTGGCCAGGCCTTCCTGGTGGAGAGATCATGTGATGTGGGCTGTGTGCACACCACACCCTTACCTGGTGGCTCTGTACTCTCACAGGTGGTAACGTGGACCCGGAGAGCCAAGTGGAGGGGAAGAAGGAGGTGGAAGCCGATGACGTGATGAGGAGCAGCCCCCGACCCATTGTGCCATATAGCTCCATGTTCTGCTTAAGCCCCACCAACCTGTGAGTCCCTCGTTGCCCCGGCATGTGGCTGTCTCTCTTTTCCATTCATCATGACCTGCAGAGACACAGGAACCAGCATGGCCTGTAGGTGCCCTGAGGGTGCAATTGCACCCTATGCTACGTGAGCTTCTTTGGTCACTGCCATAGTCCCTTGAGACACATGCCCATGACTTTTCATGTAGACGAGGACACAGACGGTTCTGTGCTACGTGCCCTGATATAGCAGTCTTGGTGATGCAGGGTTTGAACCCAGCAGTGTAGAGCTGCTGCTCAGCCCTGCATGCTCAGCCCTACATGCTCACTCTCCTCTGCACACATGGGCCCATCTCCCTGTGTGCACACAGGTTTCATGCACCCCCTTCCATTGCACCTGTCACCCGCATGTGTATGCATGCATGCAGTATCTGTTTACTTGTTCACCTGTGTGCCTTCCCATGTCTGTCCAGCATGCATTTGCCATCCACTCATCAGTCTGGTGCTCTCATCAGTCCAACTAAAGTCCACATGGTAGACAGCACTCTAGGCACTGGAGGTGCTCAGGACCAAGGCACTGTCCTTGCTGAGCCTATGTGCCTGTGGGAGTGACAGACACCAGGCACAACAAATAAGTAAAAGACGTAATAAGACGTCCAACAGTGCACAGTGCTGGAGGAAGCACAAAATGGGGTGGAGATGCTGTCCAGGTACTAAGTTAGATGGAAGGTTGGGAGTGGAAGGGAGGGTCTACAGGGGGAGCAGGGGATGTAGACAGGCAGTCCAAGGGCAGCAAAGGCAGGTTGGCCTATACCCCGTTTGTTGCTGGGTCTGCCCGGCCACTCCTGTCCCAGCAGCCAGTGGTGTCTGCACATGGCTCTCCAGCACCCAATCTCCCTGCCTCCTCCCTCTCTGTTACAGCTCAGCACGTGCAGAGGCATGGTCCCTGCCACAAGGGGCAGGGAACATCCAATAAGTTCAGCATGAAAATATCTCTTTTTTTTTTTTTTTTTTTTAATTTGTAGAGACAGAGTCTCACTGTACCGCCCTCGGGTAGAGTGCCATGGCGTCACACGGCTCACAGCAACCTCTAACTCTTAGGCTTACCCGATTCTCTTGCCTCAGCCTCCCGAGCAGCTGGGACTACAGGCGCGCGCCACAACGCCCGGCTATTTTTTTGTTGTAGTTTGGCCGGGGCTGGGTTTGAACCCGCCACCCTCAGCATATGGGGCTGGCGCCCTACTCACTGAGCCACAGGCGCCGCCCCCAGCATGAAAATATCTCAATGGAGAGATGCTGGCATTGGGGAGCAGGTGGATTGTTAGTAAAGCTCTCCTAGCAGAAGAGGCACCTGTGCCAAAACCCGAAGGGCAGAAGCTCTGGGGCGGAGAAAGGATGTAGGAGGTAGTGGGCTAGGACAGAGGGTGGACATGGGAGGCAGCAGGCTGCAGGCAGTATGGGCAGCGCCAAGATGAGAAGGGCTTGACTGCTGGCATCCTTTGGGGATGGACAGCACTGAGAGGTGGACATGCTCGACCTGCACCTCAGCAAGATCCTTCAATGGGGAGAATGGACAGAGATGCCGGGTGGTTGAAGTGTTAGGAAGAAATGGTGGTGGTTTGACTGGAGTAGTCAGAATGGAGAGGTTTGGAAGTCAGTTCTTGGAAGAAATTTTGGAGGCATAATCTGCAGAATTTGATGATACTTGTACTATGTGGGAGAGGAGGGGTTGTTAAGGACAGCACCAATCTCTGCTGGATGCTGGGCAGAAGGTAGTGTGCTCACCAAGACTAGCAGTGCTGCTGAGGGTCTGGATGAGAAAACCTAAGGCAACTGGAGACATCTTGTAGCCAAGTAGCCTGGAGTCTAAGTGGTAGAAACCCAGACACAGGCTGCTGAATTAGAAGGAAAAGTGTCTCTTTTAAGGAGGGAGAAATGCCATGGAGTGAAGAACTAGCAGGCTGTTGGTAGACCTGGGGGGCAGATCCATGGGTGTGAGGGTAGGAGCCAGGTGAGGATAAAAAGATGTGCCTCGGCTCCCTCCAGAGAAGAGAGAGAAGGGGGTCTTTGGATGGAAGGTCTTGGGATGTCAATGTTAGAGGAGAGACTGGAAGGGCTAGAGGGGCAGAGAGTGTGCCTGGGATGCAGGAGGTAGAGGTGGTGCTCCTAGAGCATGTTCCTTGTGTTGGCACGAGAGACAGTCCACTCCACCTAGCCCATCTATTGCTGCCCCTTCTGTCCGCTACTCAGAGATTGGCTTTCCAACCCCCTGAGCACTTGTACGCACCAGTCTCCTATTTCTGTCCACACTGTTTGCTGCTGTTTGCCTGCCAGAATGGGACTTCCTGAGGTGGAGGACTTGCCTGCCCTGTTGCTTATTATGTCCCCCAGAGTTCAGCACAGGCTGGCAGAGCAGATGCTTAGTAATGTTGCATGAGTGAGTGCAGGTGAGCAAGTGGGCTTGTGTTCCTGGCGGCCCTGGGAAGGTTCCTAGGCCAGGAGAGGCCTGCCGTCTGCCAGAATGCTAGTGCTGACATCCATCCTCTCTAGACAGCAGCCAGGTGGACACAAGTGGTTATGCTGTACGGAAGTGTGGCCTGTGAGCTGTAGCCTGTGAGCTGTGGGCTGTGCAGCCTTCCCACTCCTTGTCCTGGGCTGCCCTCATGAGTACCTCAGCCACCATTGTCACCGGGCTGCTGTGCCAGGAGAAGTGGAGAAGGCTCTGGTGCCTGTAGCTGAGCCAAGTGTGCCCAGCTTGCTCACAGCCTCCATGCTTTATCCCCACAGGCTGCGGTGCCTCTGCCTCTACATAGTGACCATGCGCTACTTCGAGATGGTCATTCTCGTGGTCATTGCCCTGAGTAGCATTGCTCTGGCTGCAGAGGACCCTGTGCGGACAGATTCTCCCAGGAACAATGTGAGTGGCAGAGGGGCTGGCTTCTCCCCGAACATCCTCCCTCTCTGCTATGTCTCCTCCTCAGGGGCGCAGGGCCCAACGTCTGAAGGCAGGAGTAGCAGGGGTTGGGGCTACAGCCAGGGGACTAGCCCAAAGGGATGGATGCATGTCTGAGCCCTGCCTCCTAATGCCCAAGCCCACAGCTCCCAGATTGGCTGTCTGCCCAGTGACTCAGAGGAGCTCGGAGCCCCTGCAGCAGCCCTGGCTCAGGCCCCAGCTTGGTGTTTGGAATAACCTTCCTTTTGGTTTCAGGCTCTGAAGTACATGGACTACATCTTCACAGGTGTCTTCACCTTTGAGATGGTGATAAAGGTGAGCTGTGTGGCCATCCCAGCTACCTGGTGTTTTGCTCATCTTCCCATATGAGATGGGGCTAAGGCTGGGGGTTAAGCCACATTCCTGGTAGCCTCTGGTGAGGGTGCACAGTGGGCGGGTAAGCAGTGAGTATATGCATACGTGTGTGACGACATGAGAGCACCTGCTGCATGCATATGGGGTGTGTTTTGAGAACAAGAGGCTTCGTCATTCATTGAGGACCCCTTGTGCAGGATCGCCTCCCCAGCAGTGCCTGGGTCCCTGCTGCACTCCACTCCTGGAACAGGACACTTTGGGTTCAGCTCCTTCCCTAAGGCTGCTGTGTGACAGGAGGCCAAGAAGCCTGGAGAGAGCTGGGGGGCCGTGGGAAGTAGGCAGTGAAGACACAAATTTAAAAGGGGTCTGGCATTTGCCTGGTAACAGGCTCAGGGTCTGCCGCCTCGCTGCAGCCTTCATTTCTGTCTCTACGTGTGGATATGAGTGTTCCCTTATCAGTGTCTGACAGGCATGTGCTCAGCGTGGTTGGATGTGCACACGTGTGTGTACACCTGTGACTTCAGCATGTGTGCCCAGTGCATACTCTCAGGGTGGCACTCGGCACATCATCATGTTTTATAAATGAGGAAACTGAGGCTATAGAGGTCCTGGCACCTGTTCCAAGTCCCCAAACAGGGAGTGGCAGAGCCAGGCCACAAATGAAAGTCCTATAACCTGGACCAGCTGCTCTTCCTGCTACACTGAGCCGGCCCTCTGAAGGTGTGGCAGAGCATGGCCCTGCAGAGCACATGGTGGCAGACCCTCCCAGTCTCATTCAGACTTCAGGGTGGCAGGGAGCCCAGGCAGGGTGCCAGGCTGTCATGAACTGTGACACTGGGGTCAGTGAACTTGAATCCCTTAGAGGGTATGACCTGGACTGTGACCTCTGCCCTGGGAGGGCATGTGAGCATGTTCCGAGGCTGCAATGAGGTCACAGACGTGCGAACCTTTGCTGAGAGGGAGTGACCCTGTGACACCAGGACCTGGCTCTACCTCTTTCCTGGAACATTATATTCGCTAATGTGTGTTTCTCACCTGAAGATGATTGACTTGGGATTGCTCCTTCACCCTGGAGCCTACTTCCGGGACCTGTGGAACATTCTGGACTTCATTGTGGTCAGTGGAGCCCTGGTGGTGTTTGCCTTCTCGTAAGTAACCATATTGGCTCTGGTCTGGCTGCGTGCAGCCCCCAGAACCGTGGTACAATCGTGTTAGGGTGGCCAAGGAGAAGACCTTGAGTGTAGGGGCATGGGGTGATGTCTGTGGGCCATATGGAACTGGTCCAGCTTCCTGGAGCTGGGCTCTATGGGGCCAGGGGACCTGAGGGGACCCGAGGCCTGTCTGTCCCTGACGTCCCACAGGTACCCGGTGGTTCTAGGACTGGGTGCAGCCCCACAGGGCCCATACGAGCAGCTTTACCTGAGGTGAGCATCTGGGCCAGGGCTGTTCCCAGCCAGAATTGGAGGTCATCTTACCCTCTTGGGTATTGGGCTGTTCCTTCTGCCTCCTTTGTGGGAATACTCCCCCTGCTGGAGTGGGGCCTAGAGAGAACTCTGTCAGGCCTTGCGTGGAGAGTGTCAGGGCCTGGGGGGACCTGGTGGGTGCAGAGGGCAGCTGTGAAGTGAGAGCCAGAGACAAGGAAGGCCCCTGACAGTCGATAGGCAACACTGGGGGCTTTGCCTTCTCTGAGCCTACTGGGAAGGCTGCACCTGCACAAAGGCCCCTCCTATCCTGCCAGTGTCACTGACTCTGCTCTTTTTGCCTCCTTGTTGCTGGACTCGGTAGGAGCACCATGGGGTAATGCTTCTCTCTCTCTCCCCCATGCGTCTGGCATCACAGCTCCAATGGCCTCTCTCCAGACCATTTCATCAACAGCCTCGCCTCCTGCTCACCCACATTCCCCATCTGGGCTGCATGCTGCTAGGAGCCATGTACCCAAGCCCAGTGTTTCTGTCATGCCTTGGGTTGGGGCCTAGGGCTGGACATGGTCAGCCCTTGCTGCGGCATTTCCTAGAGATCAAGGTGTCCTGGTCACGTGCTAGAGGCTGAGAATATCAGCTGGAAGGCAGTGAGGTGGCAACTTCCAGCTGTGGCCATAGGCCCCAGGATGTTGGACCTCTTAAGCTGCTTCCTCTGAGGCTCCTTTCTTGAAGTGCAGCTTCCTCCCCACTCCTTCCTGACCACATCAGTGCCCAGCCATACCCAGCTTCCCCTCTGGGTGTCTTAATGAACCCTCCTTCCATGGTAAAGGGAACGAGAACTTTGCCAGGGTGTTGGGAGGGTCCTGCAATGAGGACAGTGAAGCCAGGGATGCTGGACAGTCCCAGCAGGAGGAGAGAGGTGAGACCCAGCCAGGTGGCTTCAGAGGAAGAGAATGGGAGGCAGCCCTGAGCTGGCTATTCTGCATGGATGCCAGAGCGCTGCTCCTCCCAGACAGGCAGTGTGGCCTTCCACCTGCTCTGCCCCACCCAAGGCCAGCGTCTGTCTTCCCTTCTCTGTCTGGCAGAGGAGGGTGGTTTGAGAGCAGGTTCAGGGGCTTCTGCAGTGATGGAAATAGCCAACTTAGAGGGGCTGGGCTTTGCCCACCTGAAAACTCAGCATTGCAGAGGAGTTTAATTGGACTCTGGGGTGTAGGCTGCTGCTGGGGCAGCAGAGAACTGGGTATCCAGACTCTCCAGCCCCATGAAGGCCTGAGACACTCTGCCCACCCCACCCAGTGGGCCCAGGAAGACCCCTAAGGATAGGACCACACACACCCATGCAGGCCATTGCCCACTGAGTAAAGAAGCCAGAGCCCCAGGTATGAATGAAGCCTACTCCATCCTGTCCACTCCTGCCCCCATGGACTAAGGGCTTTATGCTTCTGATAATAGGCTCTCCATGAAGCCTGGCCTGGCCTCGCCTCAGGTGGAGTTGGTAGGAGGTCAGTAGGTTGGCCCCCAGTGCCTGCTAGGCCCAGTTCCTGGGGCCCTGGCAAGCAGAGGCAGTACCTAGGTCTGCTCTGGCTTTTCCTGCGAGAGTCCCTGATGTGGGCACATGAACCCTGGACTTCGGAGCTTGTTTCTAGTGCCTGAGTTTTCTTTTCCCTGACTTTCTCCCTGCTCCCCTCTGTGTGAGTTTCCCTGTCCACTGCTCTGTCTGTGGCTCCCTCCCTCCTTCCTCACTCTTGGTTTATGTATGTAACGTCTCTTTCTTACTTTCCTTCCCCACTTCCCTCTTCTTTTCTGTCAGCTTTTTGTCATCCGCAATAGTGTTAGGGTGGCCAAGGAGAACTGTAGGAAGAGGCCAGACACGGCCCCCTTACCTCCCTCTGCCAGGACTGAGAAAGCAGGGGAAAAGCCCTTCCAGAATGTTGCGGTACTAAAGGGCTACAGTACTGATACAGGCCCCCTGTCCTCTGCTCCTGGAAGCTGGCTCGGGTGGCTGTCAGAGTGTGGTTGAGGGAACTCTGGGCTCTCCCTGTGCCCCAGGTGCTGCTGTCCTGGTGCTGGTCCCAGCCTGGCCCCTGTCCTCAGATGAGGCCCCAGGCAGGCAACCATGGGAAGAGCCAAGTGGCCTGTGGTACCTGCAGGGCAAGGCCTCCCTGCTTCTCGATACAGAGGGGTGTGAGCCAGACCCTGGGGGGCTGCATGGGTGCCACTCACAACTCCACCTGTCTGCATCTGTGGTTTCTCCCTTCTAGAGGATCCAAAGGGAAAGACATCAACACCATCAAGTCCCTAAGAGTTCTACGCGTCTTACGGCCCCTCAAGACCATCAAACGGCTCCCCAAGCTCAAGGTTAGAGCCTGGACCTGGGGCTTGAAGGGTGTGCTGTGCGTGTATGCACACGTGTGTGCATATATGAGCATGCATTTACGTATGTCTACTTAAATCATACACCTGCATGAAGGAGATGGGCTCACTTAGCTGCAAAACCTTACCCAAGTAGACCTTGTTCCCAACATTCCCCTTCGTTAGCCCAGCAGGACCAAGGGTTTTCTTCAGTAGCCACAGTGCAGGGCCGAAGGGGATGTCCAGAGAGGTGGAGGATCATGGAGGGGAGATGATGCTAGGACACAGGCTCCAGGAAGGTTAGGATTCAGGAGATGGGCATGGCTGAGGTTGTGGACAGAGGATGAGTGTAGCCCAAACATTTGGAATTGTGCTAAAATCTAATCTTGATGGAGTGTGTGCTGGGCACTGTGCTAAGTACTCATTTAATCCTCCAAATTTTTTGTGCTAGTTCCTGTTATTAATAGCTTAGAAAAGCAAGCCATGGAGCATTAAGCAATGTAGGAGCAGAGAAAAGTTTGCTTAGAATGCGTGAGCCCCTTGGCGCCACGGGCTGTAGAGGACGCACGGTACCTCGGCGTGGCCGGTGACTGCTCCTGGGCGTTGTGGCTGTGATAGAACGCACAGCTCCTCAGCGCCGCCCTTTGCGAGGGGACCAGGCCCGGCGACCACCTCAGCGCGACGCCCTCAGGACACCGGGGTTCTGCGATTCCAACCCTGAGTGCGACCTTCCTGTCCCAGCCCTGCCTGCCCAGGGGCAGCTGGTGTTCAGAGAACCGGGAGGGGGAGGTTCTGGGTTGAAAATGGAGAGTGCGCTGTGTCCGAGGTCCTCACACACCGGGCGCAGAGGCCACTGGGGTTCGGGCTGGCTCGGGCTCGGCTTGGCGTGATGGGTGATGGGGATGGTGGCTGCAGGATGAAGAGCGTTCTGTCCCCTGGAGTGAGGGCTGGGTTCGTTCCTGACTTTGCCTCATGGTTGATGTCTGGGGGCCTGCGGCATGAAGAGAGTTCAGGCCCCTCAGGTCAGGGCTCCGTTTTGGATGATAATTTGGTTCAGGTGAACCTGTGGGATAGAGGGTTTGGGTCCCTAGGTGTGGCTAAAGTTAGGGTCCTTTTTGGGTGGTAATTATGGTCAGAAAGACCTGCAAGATAAAGTTTAGGGGCGTAGGGTGAGGGTTAGGGTTAGAGATCCAGGAGGGGATGTCCGTATGGAAAGTGGAAACGGAGACCACACTGTCCACCACACCGAGGTCCTCCACACATGGGTTGCAGTGTCCGCTGGTGTGACATCCACTTAGTGGCTTTTCCACACTGAAGTGACATCAGACTGTTGGTTCCTCAGCTGTGCTGACCTGGATGTGGGTCAGGCTTGGCCTTTGCAACAAAGTTTGATGTCATCTCTGCTTTCCTGACAGGGTGTTGACAAGATTGTTTGTAAAAGTTGTTACTTACTGGTGCTGGTGACAGATGCCAGTAGTCCCAGCAACTGGGGTGGAGGCTACGGCAGGAGGATCGCTTGAGCCCGAGTTTGAGGTTGCTGTGAGCCATGACACCAGAGCACTCTACCCAGGGTGACAAAATAAGACTCTGTCTCAAAAAAAAAAGTCTTTTACTTCCAATTATTTTATACTTCTAGGGAACTCAAAATAGCAGCACAACGTGTTCTTTATCCTGCCTTTCATTTGCTATGTGAGATTGGCCACTGCATAAAGTACTATCAGGTGTTGGACCCAAAGCAGAGACATTGTCCTAGGTGGCGGCCGTTGACTCCCAAATCAGGAAATATCCAGTTCCTATCTGACAGTTCAATCCTGGGGCTCACTTCGCTTCATCACCTGCGGCTGCTCAGGGAGGTGCAAGTCCCAGCAGTCTGCGTACACCTGCTTCTCAGGCTTGTCAGTGGCACTTTCTTTGCAACTGTTGCTTTCCATTTGCTCCTGTGCGTGAGTGTGGCTGTTGTTGGACTAATGAGTCTGTCATTTCAATTAAATAATGGAAGAGTGGATAAGAGATAAAATATTTTATTTTTATTTAAATTTCAAACAGCAAGGATGTCTTTTTAAAGAGCTGTTCTTCTGGGGAGGGTGTTTGGAAGTTACTTTTTTATATATAGTAAAAGTAGAAGTAATGTTATTAACTAGCATAGTATATATTAAGTAGATCTCTTTGTCTATAGATTCTAAGGTTAAAAAAATTGTTTTTGTTGTTTTGGGTGGTGCCTGTGGCTCAAAGGAGCAGGGTACCGGCCCCATATACCAGAGGTGGTGGGTTCAAACCGGGCCCCAGCCAAAAAAAGAAAAAGAAAAGAAAAAAATGCAAAAAAATTTTTTTGTTGTTGTGTTGTTAAAGTGGTTATATTTCTAAAGTATTTTTATTTAGACTAAATTTATAGTTAATATTTTATTGCATGTATAGAGTGTCCTTTGTGTTTGGTATTATGGAGTCTACCAACTCTATGATAGTAGAGTTTGGAAGTGAATACATCATTTTTAGATAATGGCATGTAGGCTTATCTGATTTCATCAGGGCTTGTCTAGTAGTGTCTAGTATGTAGTGGTTATTTAGGATAACAGCATCCATTATCTTTTTTTAGTTTTGTTTCTGGGTTTGTATGTATGGATTTTGGGGATTTTTTGACATGGGAGCAATGGCTATGATTTCACGTATTAATTTTGGGATCATTAGGTATTTTAGTTGGAAATTAATACAATGAGCAAAGAGACAGGAGGGCAGGCATTTTTTGTATATAGTAATATAGATAGTAATAGGAGTAACAGGAGGAGCCCCCTTCCCAACGTGGTTATTGTGTTAGGACCATCGTGTTTGTATTTTAGTGTTAAAGCATTTTTTCCTTTGAGTGATGTTTTGGTTTATAGTTTATATTTTTTAATTGACTGGGCATCATTAGACAAAATAATATGTATCTTTGAAATTTTGTCATTTATGGTTATAACTTAGTAAGGTGTTGTTTAGTGTACTTTGATCTTTTAAGTTTTTTAAACTGGTCTTCATTTTGTATTAACAGTGTTTCTAGCTTGAGAAGTATTATTTAAGGCTTTTGTACAGGCCAAGTGGCTAATCTGAATATTAAGACTAATAGTCATAGCAGGCGTTATAAAATGGTTAAGAAGACATATTTGGTAGAAATGAATGGGTGTCTGTGACTATGGCAGGTGTTGGGGAGATGTAGTTTTTGAGTATATTTATTAGGTGTGTCTGGTGAGTGTTGTATGTTTTGTGTATGGTTTATGAAAGGTACAAGATGTGTAATAGTGTAGGGACCTCAACTGTTAAATAAAATTTGATATATTTATTATTATGTGAATTAAATAACTTTATACATTTTTATCCTGATGGGAGGGTAGAATGTCTGTCTTTTGAGTAATTTTTACAGTCTCAGTTAATTAAGAAGATAGAGGGATGTATTGTTCTAACTGGAGTTTGCTGTCCTTTTCTCTCTGTTGTGGTCCACGAATCCCAGTCATTGACTGTTTTAAACATTTCTTGATGAAAAGGGGGCAGTGTGAATAGTGGGCTCTGTAATCAGTTCTGTGAGGGCAGAAGTGGATATTTGTTTAGAGCAGTGGTTTTCAACCTTCTTTATCTCGTGGTGCACATGAATCTATATTTAAACTTTTGTGGCACACTTAAATTATGTTGATCAGAAAAAGAGTAAAAAAAAATTGTACTTTGAACTTCTTTTGAAAATAATGAAATTGGGCGGCACCTGTGGCTCAGTGAGCAGGGCGCCGGCCCCATATGCCGAGGGTGGCGGGTTCAAAACCCAGCCCCGGCCAAACTGCAACAAAAAAATAGCCGGGTGTTGTGGCGGGTGCCTGTAGTCCCAGCTACTTGGGAGGCTGAGGCAAGAGAATCGCTTAAGCCCAGGAGTTGGAGGTTGCTGTGAGATGTGTGAGGCCACGGCACTCTACCGAGGGCCATAAAGTGAGACTCTGTCTCTACAAAAAAAAAAAAAGAAAATAATGAAATTTAAAAATTATCATGGCACACCTAAGATCCTCTCACGGCACAGCTGTGTGCCATGGTGAACTGGTTGACAATCACTGGTCTAGTTGTTGTTTTTATATAGGCATATGTTTTGTTTTTGTAAATGCAGATATCTTGTGGTGACTAGTATTTGTAAGTGGATAGTCTCTAAAGTGTAGATTGTGGTTGAAAGGGACAGTGAACTGGTCCCCTCTTTAACAAGTTTGACGATCCCTGAAACAGAAATTGTTTTACCACATAGATATGTGCACCAGGATGTTTATCCCAGCCCAATTCTTAACTGCGAAGTGGTGAAAGCAACCCAAATGCTCATCAACCAACATGTGGATGAACAAATTGTGGTATACGTATACTATGGAATACTATTCATCCATAAAAAAGATGGAGAGTTTACATTTTTTGTTCACCTGGATGGAAGTGTAACACATTTGTCTTAGTAAAGTATCTCCAGGATGGAAAAAAATGTGTCCAATGTACTCAGTACTATTATGAAACCAATGTATAAACACTTACACACTCATATGTGTGATAAAAGACAAATATAGTCTAGTGAAGGGGAGGAGAGAGGAGGGAGAAGGGAGGGGAAGGAGGGAGGGCATTTGGTGGGAATCTCACCTAATGTGCACAATGCAAGGGTGTATTTCAAATTAACTAAGAGTGTATTTTAAATGTCTTAACTCCCCCCCAACAAATAAATAAACAAACAAACAAAAAACCAAGTAAATGAGGTAATGGTGATCTTAATCAGTTTAATTTAAGCATTCCACATTGTATATCAAATCATGACATAAATGTATAGTTATGATTTTAATTAAAATTAATAAAAAGAGGGTGGTGCCTGTACCTCAAAGGGGTAGGGCACCGGCCCCATATGCCCAAGGTGGTGGGTTCAAACCCAGCCCCGGCCAAAAACTGCAAAAAAAAAAAAAAAATTATTCAACGAACTGTGAATGAACACAAGTTAACCATACATAGATCAATATTCTTTCTACGTCCCACCATTTCATTTGGATGCTTGAAATGCAATTCTGATGTCTTTGGACATGACTTACTTGCAAACTGCCTAAATGAAGCAGAAATCATTGGTTTTGTTTTTGTCTCAGTGTGTCTATTTATTGTTTGTAAAAATTACATTAAATTTTTCACTTTTTGCAAGTGTTAATAAGTAATATCAGTGTCCAGGTCTTACACAACTTTTTTCAAACTTCATCCTAAGTATTTAGTATTTTTGATGGTATTGTACATGGAATTACAGTATTAACAGACTTTTCCTTTTAGAACAGTTTGATATTTACAGAGCAGTTCAGCAGATAATGTAGAGTTTTCAAATACCCCCTGCACAGATGTCGTGTAATCCTTACATTAACAACTTTTATGGTACATTTGTTTTAATTAACAAACCAATATTGATAACATCATCAAGTATCCATTTGTGGGAGGAAGATCACGGATAGAAAGTGCCACTTTCGTCACATTGTATCAGGATACATACTGTCAACATGATCTATGACTCTTGACATGGACCTTGCTCATCTGGCTGCCATAGTGTTTGTGTGATTTCTCCAATGTCAAGCTATTCTTTGTTCCCTCTTCCATCATGTGCTCATTGGAAGGAAGTCAGTATGTCAAGCCCACACTTACGAAATGGGGCGTTGTGGTCCCGAGTATTAGGGTACAATATCTACACCATTTATTGAAAATGAAAGATTTCTCTCTTCTCCCCCACTTATTAATTTATCTATGTAGTAAATATCTATGGACTCAAAGATGTTTAGCTTATGTTATGAGTTATAATTCTATACTCCATTTTTGTTGCTTAAGTCGTTAAAGCTTTTGCCCTTGAGAGCTTGTTCTGCTGGTTTTGTTTGTACTGTCCTGTTGAAATACGATACTGATAGATGGTGTTGTGGTTTGGGGTTTTGCTTTGTTTTGTTTTTAAGCACTTTCGAGTAATGTTAATCAAGGCTGAATAAAATAGTTTGCGATTTAGAACTTTTTCATTTTTTATTTATTTGCATTCTTCAAGTTTAGAACAGCAGAAAACCCATTTGGAATAAGTAAAACAAAGTACTTCAGTGGCTCAGGGGAAACAAAGTCCACCGGTCAATCAGGCATAGCTAGATCAAGGTAAACCATGTAAGAACCCAATCTCTATTCTCTCCTCCACCCCAATCTCTTTGATTTATGTTCTGTTGTATTGGCTTCTCTTTGGCCAGTTTCCCTCCAGGGATGGCTCCACTGCATATTTAAAGCCTTAGAGTTGTAACGTCATCATGGAAAGAAAGAGGATTTTACTTTCAACACGTGCATAGAAGTCTCCGAATTGAAACTTTGCCCTGTCTTGGGCACATGTACGCTCTTGAACCAGATGCTGTCGTGGAGGGAATTGAATTGTCAGATCAGCCAGGTCCAGTCACCAGCCCAGATGAATCTCATTGAGGTTAGCCCCTGTGAAGCGTTGGGACTGAGCAGAGGGGAGGTTCCCTGATGAAATAAGACATCCAATACCAGCTGATAGGAGTAGATGCTGGGCAGGTGACAAACAGAAGCCCTCACGGGTGATGATTAGCATGCACATGTTTTGGTTGCCACTTCTGCACTGCAATAGAATTCTTCTTATTTCTCCTCCTTCAGGCTAGAAGTCATACCAAATTCATTTGTGGATACCTTCTTTCTCTTCTTTCCAGATTCATCTTCAGCGTTTGGAAAGTGACCAATCCTGGAACGATGTCTTGTTCTGATGAATGAATTTTTTACACTCATGATGCATCAATTGGTGTGTGTAAATAATGAAAATAAAATAAATCCATAAACACAAGATAATCTGAGAAACGAATATTATATAATCTGATGAATGTGATCCTCTTCTTGTTTCTGAAAGACTAATTATTTTACATATCTGCTGATAATCATAGATGAGTCTTATATAGCGTGTTTTAGTTGCCAGCATTTTCTATCTGGTCATTTAATCTTTATAACAATCCACTGAAGTATCTATTTATTTATTTATTTATTTATTTATTTTTTTTTTTTTTTTGTAGAGACAGAGTCTCACCTTATGGCCCTCGGTAGAGTGCCGTGGCCTCACACAGCTCACAGCAACCTCCAACTCCTGGGCTTAAGCGATTCTCTTGCCTCAGCCTCCCGAGTAGCTGGGACTACAGGCACCCGCCACAACGCCCGGCTATTTTTTGGTTGCAGTTTGGCCGGGGCCGGGCTTGAACCCGCCACCCTCGGTATATGGGGCCGGCGCCTTACCGACTGAGCCACAGGCGCCGCCCTCCACTGAAGTATCAATAGATGCCTTTACAGTCCCATGTTTCAGTAAGATGAATGCCTCAGTAAGAGTGAGAGCTGGGCCTATGAAGACGGGGAGTCTGGATGGAGTCCACATCCTTTTTTTTTGCAGTTTGTGGCCGGGGCTGTGTTTAAACCCACCACATCTGGTATATGGGACCAGTGCCCTACTCTTTTGAGCCACAGGTGCTGCTGGATTCCACAGTCTTTACCACTATGTATTACTGTCAGGCACTGAGCTGAAGCCTGCCATGTGAGTAGGACAGAGTCTCCCATTTTAAAGACTTGTGCAAGCAGGAGGCAGACATCGTGTGCATACACATGAAAAGTGCTTGTAGTCAGAACAGCCCTAAAGGGGAGCTGTGTGTTGGTCCATATCACTAAAAGATATGGTTTGAGGGCGTGTTCACTTACCGAGGCCGTAGTGGGGCAAAGTGGTGTACTTAGAACCTCCCAATGTCATATTGTGTGGTGAATGCTTTACTGTGTTTGTGCTAAGGTTGGATTAATGTTGACATAGGACTGACTAGTCTTAGATTAGATTATATATCAGAAAGGGCTCTTAGGAGCATGTAATTGTTTATATATTGATTTCATATGACCTTAATAACTGGCACACTAGGATGCAATGTATGGTGTACATTGGATATTTATTTTTCCATTCTTGCAATACTTTACTAAGAAGAATGTATTTCAACTTCATCCAGGTAAATGTAAACAATGTAGAGTTTAATAACACACTAACATAGTCCAGTTCAGAAGTAGAGGGAAGCAAGGTGTGGGCATTTGGCAGAAGGAGGGAGAGCGTGAGGCAGGATCTCACCTAATGTGCACATTGTCGGGGTGTATGACACACCCTTTGCGGGGCTCTTCTACAAAGTTCTTCAGGAACTTTACCCTGAAGTGGGAACAATGTAACCTAAATATTGTAACCTCATATTAATTAAAAAATATATAAAAAACATATTAAAAAAAAAGAACTGAGGAAGATAATTAACTACTTACTGGTTTTTTCCTAAGGATCAAATATAAATTGAAAGATAAAGGCGTTGCATATGAATGTGAACATTTTAATTATTTGTATTATCAATTGTGAGTCTAGGCTTTGGGAGATAATAATGCAAATTCCATGTCAGAGGAACAGTGATTCCGTTCATTTGCACCTCATGTCAATATGACACCAATGGGATAATATTCCCTGACCCCAATGGGACAATATCCCTGACCCCTCTGCCTTTTACAGAGAATCAAACTGGATCATACCGTGATAAAAACCAAACTGATGGGAGCATATTCACAGATACACTTCAACGACTGCTGATCTGTGGTTCAGAAGACCATGTGTGGGTTGAGGGGAGAGAGGGCTTAGGTATATGCTGTAGAAAATAATTTTCTCTTGTTTTAGTGTACTTAGTGGCAAAGGTCATCATCAGCTGGGGATGGTTGTTAATCCAGAGCGTTCTGATTTCTTTCCTCATATTTATGCATACTAACAAAGCGAACTTGGCATTCATCTGTTCCTGATGGAATTCTGCACTCAGGTGGTGGCTTTCAGCAGCAGGTTCTGTTTAAAAAAAAAAAAAAAAGGAAAGGAAAGGAAAGATTATATTACAGAAATGAGCTCAAAGCTACGCTAACTCCTCACTTCTCTAAGGATGGTATGTGGACCATCAGCTTCCACATCACCTCAGAACTTTATAGAAATGCAGAATTTCAGCCCCACCTCAGAGCTACTGAATCAGAATGTACCTTTTATGAGATTCCTAGGAGATGTCTGAACACAGTAAAATTGGAGCTAAAGTAAAAATAGAAAGTCAGCCGTTGGATTTGTCAGTATCATCTGATGAATCCTGATTGTCCTTAGCGGCTGAAGCAGTTTATCTTTATCTGGCAGCCTGGACATTCAGATTCTGTTCAGCCTGAGATCCTGACACATGATTAGAAAAGGCTAGCCTGACCACCAAAGAAGGGCAGAGATTCCTTGCAACACAGACCCAGGCAATCTGGGGCTCCTGGCCACCCTAATGTGGTCAGGGTTGAGAGGTGGAAACAGCAGAAGCCTATCAGGCAGCAGAAAGAAAAACCGCTTGGGGCCAGGCACTGGAGTAAGCAGTGAGCTCTCCAGGAGCTTGGTCAGCAAGCCACCCCCCCTGGAATGGGAGGAGAATAGTACCCTCTGCTGACAGGGCTAGACATCCCTGCTTCTGGCAAAGGAAAACAGTTTCCTAGGTCCAGGTCCATTGTCATAGAGCAGGCAATGAAGCGTGAATTTGGAGCTGATAGGCAATACCTTAATAACAGCACAATAGGATGCATTTAACCAGTTTCCCATTAGCGGACGTGTTGGTGTTTCCCGTTTTTCACCATTCTCAAGCATGTTGCTATGAGTGACACTTGAATGATTATTACATGAGAATTTGAAATTGCAGAGTGGGACATGAAGGGTTTTGCATCCCATTCTACTGTTAATCAAGTAAGTCCTGGGTTGAAGTTTACTGGTGAAAACATAGAAATAAGCAGCTGCCCAGATTACTTAGGGATGCTCAAAGGCCTTAGTGGGAGTTACGCAACGTTGCTTTTTTTTTTAAGATTCACTGTAGATAAAAGAAGAAGAGTTATTTACTAAATCCTCATAGGCCCCAGGTTTCCTCTTTCATCTCTGAATGATCTTAGCCATTGGGGGCTCTCCCAGGATAACACACCCCTAGCCTGCCACACCAGAGGACCATCATAGCTCCTTCAATTCCTTCTTTATTTGGTACCTGAAGAGCCTATTTTTCACCCTTGGGAATATTTCTATATTTGTCTTGTGCTATTTGAAACATGTACAGGTGTTTGTACAGAGAACCAGGAGGTCCAAAAGGCCCTGTTTCCTGCATGGAAGGCATGTCCATCCTTCCTTTCTTTGCCCCCCTTTATCCTCAACACATCCTCACCCAGAAATCCCTTCAGTTCAGCCTATGGGTGGTTACTGCTTGAAGACATACTTTAATCCATTCATCAGCTAAGCACCCACATTATGCCAGGCAATCCGTACAAGGATCCTGAAGGACAGATGCTGTTGCCTCCATTTTGTACACATGGAAACTATGGGTAAAAGCCTAAACGACATCTGAGGTGACAGTGCTTGGCTGTGACACCAGATTCCCCAGTGGAAGCCCAACGCATGGCCACGTTTCAGTGCTTGACTGTGACACCAGATTCCCCAGTGGAAGCCCAACGCATGGCCACGTTTTAGAAAATATTGTAATTACCGGAAGGGGGAAAGGGCCAGTGGGCTTCTGTCCTGACTCAAAAGGCCTCACTGTGCCGTGCCTATGGTCTCTGGTGGCTTCTAAGGAAGTCCTTCCCTGTTAGTTCTGGCCTAGGTGGGGTCTTCCTCCAGTGACCCTTCCCATGGTCGCCTGAACACCTGTTCACACATACAGAGGGTCTTTCCTAAGTCTTTGTTTCTCAGAGGCACCGTTGTGTTTGGAGTTCTTGATCTAGCCAGGTGTTACAAGTCAAGGTGCGGTGCTTCCTTCCAAGAGCCAGGCCCTTCTGGCATGGTTCACCTCTTAGAGATGTTACCGGGCAGAGATTTACAACAAGCAGTGAAGGTTTCACTAACCTTTCCTGAGCATCAGGCGGAAGTACAGGTTGGGGACCACCCACCTATGTCTTTGATTATTGCTTCCCTGAAGAGCCAGTCATCCGTTACTTTTGTTAATTTATATATTTTTCCCAATTTCAGATTCACACAGAACACACACAAAAATACATCCACAAAGACCCCGAAACGTCATCGCAATATGTAACCAAGACGATCTTCAAACTATTCTTCTCTCCTTACAATTATTAGTAACTGTTTGGTATGTTGTTTTGTATTTTTAAAATTTTAATGGACTATTTCCTGGGCAAAGTCAGGTGCTCAGCAAAATTGAACAGAAAGTATAGGGAGTTCCATACGGCACCTGTCCCCACTCACTCAGAGCCTTCAGACTACCAACATCCCCCACTGGAAAGGCACATCTGGAACAATTGAATAACGTACATTGATATGCCCTTATTATCCAAAGTCATAGCTTACATCAAGGCAACAACTTGATATTGTACATTCTCTGAGTTTGGACACATATCCTGTATCCACCACTATAGTATCATACCGAGTAGTTTCACTGCCCTAAATATTCTTTGTGCTCTGTCTGTTCTACCCAACCTTCCCCACAACCCCTGGCAACTACTAATATTTTCACTGTCTCTAGTTTTATTTTTTCCAGAATATCATATTTCAGCTAGTATGGCATATAGCAATTTCAGAGTGGCTTGTTTGTATTTTTAAAATGTTTTGTGCCTAAGCTTACATGACTGTTCATGTATTATATATTCATTAACTAGTGATAATATCAAACACAGTTCAGCAACTTTCTTCCATAAAAAGTAAGTCTTCACCATATTTTCTCAACAGTATGAACAAAGATTAGGGTATCAACCACAATAGTCACTAACCGACTTGAACATTTACTGTGCCATGTACTGTTCTACTGTAACTGTTTTCCGCCTGTAATGTGGACTGTATTGTGCCCCCCTGAAGAGCATATGTTGACGTGCTAACCCTCAGTATGTCAAACTGTGACTGTACGTAGACAAAGGACCTTTAAGGAGGCATTGAAGTTACAATGAGGTCATTAGGGTGAACTCTAATCCAACGCGACGGTTGTCCTTAAATACGGTGGAGATTAGGACATGAATACACAGACACACACAAAGGAATGATTATGTGAAGAGGAATGAAGAAGACAGCCATGTATAAGGCAGGGAGAGGGCTTTGGAGGAAGCCAATCCTGCTGTCACGATCTTGAACTTCCAGCCTCCAGAAATCTAGGAAAATAATTGTTCATGCCACCAGGTCCGTAGTACTTTCTTATGACTTCTCTAGCAAACTACTACAATGTGTAACATTTATTCTTGCCGTAGCCTCAAAAGGCAAGTACTACTGTCTGCGTTTTATAAGAAGAAACCTGAGGCCCAAGGAATTTTATAAGAAGATAAATAACTTGCCCACGATCCACCGCAGTGTAATATCTAGCTACCAGGATATGCTGTGCTACCATAAAAGTCCCCAAATCTTAGGTGGTTAACACAACAAACGGTTACCACTGACTGGTGTGGACAGTGTATCAAGGGTTGGTGAGGGGTACTTCTTCCTAGTTTCTCAGGGTCCCAGGCTCATGGGCCCTTCATCCCAACCTGTTTCCACAGGCTCCTGGGATCGGGGAAGGGAACATGGTAAACCTATGTTGATTCTGAAGTTTCTGCCTTCTCATTATTTCTTCTTACATTTCCCCTACTAAGGCAAGTCATTAGGGCACATCTGTCTTCAAAGGGCTAAAGGAAGGAAGCATAACCCCACCACGTGCCCAGAAGGAGTGGAAAACCAGGATGTTTATGGATAGTGTCATGGTAGGTACACAGGGCAAGCAAGCTCAGGGTGAACTTGTCTTCCCCGATACAGGCGGGGCAGTGTGGGGCAAAAATTTCCCTTCATCTGGAGAGAGGTCTGGTCTCTGGCTTCAGCTACTGGGAGGAAATCTCAAGGTCTCTGGAGTGTCCTGCCTCATCACAACATCGTTATCTGCCTGGGGGCTTTAGCCATGAGACAGTCTAAGAAGGTGATGTATGTTGGGGGCTTTGGGACATGCCATATGACTTCTGACCTCCTGAGGGGCTGAAGGCTAATGGTCAGCTACACACACACAATGTGATCAAGTTCACAAAAAAGCCTGAATGCTTGGGGCTCGACTGAGCTTCCTGGGTTGACGGGACTCTGTGTGTACTGCCTCACCTTGTTGATACTAGGAGGGGAACGTGTTCCCAGGACACGAGACTGCACATCTGGACCTGCTCCAGATTCTGCTCTAGGTGTCTCTTACTTCCGCAGTTCCAATATGCATCCTTTCACTCTAAGAAACCATACTCACTAATATAACACTTTCTGGAGTTCTGTGAGTCATTTGGTCTTTTCGACCAAAAAAGTGGTTGTGGGAGCCCCTAAATTAATAGCCAGCTGGTCTGAAGTGAGGGTGGCCCTGGGATCCCCTGAACATCTAAGTATTCATCTTTTCCTTTTTTAATTTTTATTTTCATTTTTTCAATATTTATACTTAACATAACACTTTATCCTATTGCTCTGCTGAGACTTTTCCTCCATTTAGAGAAGAGAACCCATCTTTTAGTGTTTGCCACTTCCCTCTTTCCAAATTAGGTATAATTTGACATAGGAGAATTACAAAATTCACTTTTCAGTAATACAATCCAATTTAATTTTTTATACAGCTTGAAACTGAGGGTTACAATACATACATTTGAAAATAAAATGACATCTTTTCCCATAACTTATTCTGAACAGTAAAAATTAACTTTATGTACCTGACCGTCAACTTCCATGCAAATGAAGAAGCAACATTGTCAAACAATATATCAATATTCCAAATGATGGTTATTACTGAGGGTTCAATTTCTGACTATTTATCTTACAAAGTTAAAATTTGTTCTCAGAATTTTGTTTTTAAAAACCTGCCTTTTGGAAGTGCTTTTATTTCTTCAGGGTGATGGCAACGTAAATTGTGAAAACAATGTGTAAGGTGTCAAAGATAGTATAAAAATACATACAGATACACAAATATGATCAATATTCCTGTTTTTTTCTGATTCCAAAAGCAGATATCTAGCCATCTTCCTTAAATGGTATCGAAAATCTCCAAAGAGCATCTAAGTAACTGGAATATACAAAACCACTCTATAAGAAACAGATGAATTGGAAGTAGGGCTTCTGTCACAAACAGGATGGCTATAAAGCAAGCAATCTATGGAAACATTCATATGTTGGAAGTGGCGACAGAAACACAGGTATTTTTCTTGTTGTTTTAAGAACAGCTATTCTGATTTTTATAACCCTAAATTCTAATACATCAAACAAAAGGTATTAACATTTCACTTAAGATCACTCAGCATCCTCAGCTTTCAAAGAAATATAGTAAACACCTTAAAACCATGAAAATAGTGTTAACAAACTATACTCTAAATTAGTATGTGACCCCAAATGTTGGTCTTCTTAACAGGTGATGGGCAAAATCCCAATCGTAGAACAATCTTCAGAAAAGTTGGCATGACACTCATATTCACTCTTGTCCCAAAGAGGATGGGCATGACAGTGGGGCTCCTGGGCCTAAGCATTTGGTTGTAGTATAAAGCAGGAAAGGGGAAATGACCGGACAGGGCTCTCGGAGGGGAAATCACTAAGATACAGCCTGAAAGTACGACTCAGGAAGGTAGATTTTGCAACTTAGAGTGTGGGTGAGGTAGCCCCCAGTGAGTTCTCATAAGTGGAGGGTAACACTCCCTCATCCCTTGTAGGATTTCATTGTTTGAAAATGATCTTGAAGTTCAGCTTTATCTTGGAGACCACAGTATGTGCTGCCTTTGCCATTTTCCTCCTGCCATTTCTCAATCAATGTCTCATCTCCGGTCCTCTCTGGCAGTTTGGCCCCTAAGAGCTTGGTGGCAAAAGACTGTTAGCATGGCAGAGCCAGACGTGAGCTACTTCCCTCCAGGAAGGCAAAGCTCTTAGAGCCGGCAGGACACCCAGGCCCGCTGTCTGCTGCCTCCTCGCCCCACCTCCCTGGTGGCCTCATGGGGCCATTGTCTGCCTCTCCGAGATTATATGTTGGTGGCCTTGTCCTGTGATATTTGTGTGACGCTCATACCTATGAATGTGGACAGGGAAGAATTGAATTGTATGAGTGTTGGCATGTTGGGAGTGCCAGGCTCAACGGCTTCAAGTTTACGGGCACCCAGCTGTCACTGGAAAGTATGTACTCCCCGCCTCCCCACCCCTACCATCCAGGTCTGCCAGCCCTTAAAGGCAAAAACCTTTTGAAGTTCAGGGTCAGCACTTGCAGCCAGACAGTGGTTGTACTGTCCACCTTCAGATAGCTGGGCCCCAGAAAACTTGAAGCAGTTAAGTAACAAACATGCCGCCACTCATACAATTCAATTTCTCCTGAAACATAGGCAGGAGCATCAGACAAGTAACAGGACAAGGCCTCCTACATATCATCTTGGAGAGGCAGACAACGGCCCCATGAGGCCACCAGGGAGGTGGGGTAGGAGGCAGCTGACAGTAGGCGTGGGTGTCCTGTATGCTCTAAGATGAGAGCTTTGCCCTAATGGAGGGAAGTGGCTCACCCCTGGCTCTGCCATGCTAACAGTCTTTTGCCAGCAAGCCTTTAGGGGCCAGGTGGCAGAGAGTTTGGGAGATGAGGCATTGACTCAGAATAGAAAGGAGGAAAATGGCAAAGGCAGCACACACTGTGATTATATCCTACAAGGGACAAAGCAGCAGGAAATGGAGAAAGAGTCCTCTAAGGCAGTGGTTCTCAACCTGTGCGTCGTGACCCACAAGAACTGTATTAAAGGGCCACGGCTTTAGGAAGGTTGAGAACCACTGCCCTAAGGGAACTCAGGGAAGAGAGCCACTTCTGATAGTTAAGCCAAGTAAGGAAATGTTTTAGGGATAAGAAGTCTTTCCCAATCCTATCAAATGCACAGATATCCAAGTGGGCTGCACCTTGTATCTGCCAGCAAAGATGGCCCTCAGGGATTAGTTTTGGCAGCAGGGGCTGGGGTTAGTTTTGGCTTTTTAGCTGGGGGCGCGGCTGCAGAGTTTCCACAGCTTGGGGGAAGGCGTCGCTTGGGAGCTCGGCGTCGTGGCCCATCAGTGGCCTTATATGCAGTCTGGGGACTGGCTCCTGGATTTGATGGGAGAGGAGGTTTCTCACTTGAGGCAAAACTGATGGTCAGCGCTGGCTGGCTGGTGGGGGCTGGGCGTGAGGTGGTCAGGGTGCCGCCCAATGTACGGAAGCCACCGGAGCTGCTGCTGCTGGCTGTCTGAACAGCACTGGGAGGGGACTGGCTGAATCCAGAGGTGGTGACTGTGCTTGATGTACGGTTGGGAGTAAACTTGGCAACCTGGACGATGGAAATCTGGGCTGGGATAAACCTGTCAGCAGAGGCAGGGAGTGCCCCAGAGAGAAAGGTCTGTGCAGCGTAAGTGGTGGTGCTCCTCACGCTGCTCCTGGTGCGGCTCACACTGCTCAGGGGAGATGAGGAAGACACAGCAGGTGCCGCAGAAGATGGAGGTGCCGCAGAAGATGGAGGTGCTGCAGAAGGTGGGAGGGGTAGAATGCTCAGCATTCCAGACTGAAATCGTTGCTTGGCGGTGGCGGATGGGGCAGATAAGGCTTGGGATTTAGTAAACGTCTTCGCTGGAAGAGCTACAGGTTCTGGGCTATCCTCAGTCATCTCGACGTCTTCGATGGCAGGGGGGGCTGCTGGCGGGTCCACCTCCATCATCTCGACTGTGGAATCGGTGGTGGTGTCAGTGTCTGGTGGGTCCACCTCCATCATCTCGTCTTCAGTCGTGTCTGCCAAAAACTTGTTCAGCCAATCGAATGAAGCTTTCTTTTCTAAGTCCAGGTGTTTAGCAGTGACTGAATAGCCAGGGTCGGGAGCTGGAGGCAAAGTCAGAGGTTCCCCTCGCGGACAGCGCAGCAGCGGAAACTTCCGTTTTCGCGGCCTAGAGCTGTGAGTTGTAGATGGGGAACTGCAGACGTTTGTGGTCGTTTCTGCAGCCTTCTCTCCCCGGGACTCCTTGTCTGGGACAAGTGGAGTTGAGGAACTGAAATGATGACCCAGCTCTTCTCCTCTTATTTTCTTTGCTGGCCTCAGTTGTGTCTTGGAGCGGGATGAGGAGGGTGAGGAACTGGGGCCGCTTCTCTTCTGGAGCTGTGAGAAGCCTCGGGTAGAGCTGTAGGAGCTGGAAATGGCATTGCGCCTGGGGACAGGGATGCCACATGTGTACGTGCTCGCACTAGATGTGCACGATCTCTTATTCAAGGGGTCCTCTGAGCTCTGGGAATCGGGACCTTTCTTCAGACGCTCAGGCTTAGGCAGCAAAGGAGCCCGGACTCCTTTGGCCACCAGGGGCTCAAGGGCTGAAGGTCCAGTCCCACTGCTGTCATGGCAACTTCTTGTATTTTTCTGGCCATCAGCAAATATTTGGTCTTCCCCCCTCACTGTATTTTCCATCCTGTCTTTGAGGGCACTTGGGTCTGAGACGTCGCGTGATAGTGAGGACAGTGCTGAGCTGATCACCTGCTCCCGTCCTGCAGAACGAGTCCATTTTCTGTCAAGAGGGGGGATCCTCACAGTCCCCGGGCGGCCCACCCACCGGAAATGATGAACAGGTAGCCGGGTCTTCTTCTTGGGGAAGCCATCCCAGCACACCCTGGGAAGTACCCCCACATGGGAATACCCGGGCTGTCGAAGGTGATCCCATCTTCGAGGTACCATCATGGAGTGCCTTGAGGACATCCCACCGTCCCTGTGGCAAGGCCTCCTGGAGGCCGGGAGCAGAGGAGTGGGGAGCAAGGGGTAAACATGGCGGACAGGATGGGCCACCCGGGCTGGAGGTGAGGGCCGGGCGGGAGGTGAGGGCTGGGCGGGAGTTGAGGGCTGGGCGGGTGGGCTGCGGTCAGGCCTCTCCTGCGGGTCCCCGCCCTCCTGAGCTGGCGCAGGCTGCTGTGGGCCAGATTTGTCCAGATAACTGCCCATGAGGGCAGTTCAGCAGAGTCAGGTCCTTCGAATAGGGTCCGCTACTCTGGGAGGTTTGTGTTGACTACAGACTTTGCCAAGGTGAAGGGATCAGTGTGTTCGCTGACGTTCTGTGTTCTGAGCAGCGCGTTCTGAGTTCCAACATCAGGAGCCTCCATGACCAGCCTGACCTGAGCACCTACAGGCAGCACCAGGTAGAGCAGGAGGGCAGGAGGTGGAGCAGTAGTGGAGGAGAAACACCCGGGACGGCCCTGACACTTGCTCTCGGCCTGTATATGTGCAGTGTTGTCCATCTTTTCCACATGTGATGCTGGTGTTGACAGCATGGGTACTACAAGAGGGCATACACACTACTCAGATTATGATGAAATTAATGGCCTGATTCTTCACCCTTGTTGGTATCCACCATCTCAGCCATGCAACTTTGCACTGCTCTACTACTCAGCAGGTGGGTGTAATCTTCCAACCCCGAGCTCAGCATGTGTCTGGCTTTGGTCAATAGGAAATCAGCCAAAATGCAAGCTGCTGTGAAGGTATCATTTGGCCTACTGACCTTGACTTTCTGTCATCCCTGGGAAGACATATGGGGTCCAGCCATCTAGTCTGTGTAGGATGAGGGATTTGTGACACTGAGCTGCCCTAGCCAAGGCCAGATGAGAGCACATCTCCTAGGAAGCCTGCTGATGCACAAGAAATATTCATTGTTCAATATCCCTGTGATCTGTGGTTATTTGTTATGCAGCTACAGCTAACTGCCTTATATTCTAATTAGTTAGGCTCCTTGGGTAGTGCACCAGCCCCATACACTGAGGATGGCAGGTTTGAGCCCTGCCCCAACCAAACTGCAACAAATAATTGCTGGGTGTGGTCGCAGACACCTCTAGTCCCAGCCACTTGGGAGGCTGATGCAAGAGAATCACCTAAGCCCAGGAGTCAGAAGTGCTGTGAGCTGTGATGCCAAGGCAATCTACCAAGGGGAATAAAGTAAGACTATGTCTCAAAAAAAGAAAAAGTCACTTTTAAACACTCTTTTCTTTAAACATCCCCCTCCACTTTCAGAAATAACACATTAGAAGCTGAGTGAAGATTGCCTCAATCTATCCCATTCTCTTTTTTCATTTTATCTTACACTATGACTCTTCTTTCAAACTATGACTTACTCTTACTAACACTTACTATTTTTTCAGCAGGTCAAGTGCTGACCCAGCACCCCTTTGCACCAGTCTTTCAAACCCTGGCCACACTAACTAATCAACCTGATTGCTGTTTATGCCAAGATCTAGACCATGCAAAGCAACCTGAATTCATTTTCATCCCTGCTGATGTCAGTGCCTGGTGGAACCAATCTGGAAAAAGCATGAATGATAATATGTGGTATCCACAGCCAGAGAAGAAGCAACATACGACTTCACCTGCTGGTAAGACAACTGGTCTGTAAAAACTGTGGAGATATCTTTTGCTCAGGGACACATAACAACTTGATATGTGAATATGCCAGTGAAGAGGACAAGACATGACAGTCCCCAGGCTGGAAGGTCACAGGTTCTAACCTGACTGTCTATAAATAATACTGGTCTTTTTATCTTGTGTGGTAATAAGGTATACAAATGGTTCCCACTCAAATGGTTAGGATGCTATAGTCTTGGCTATCTGACACGCTCTATTACCTAGTATTCCACTTTAAATTCCAGTCAAATTACAATCTTGGGCTCTGTTGCTCATAAGGTTGTACCTTATAAACATACAAAATGTGACATTATAAAAAATCCCCTTGTATATCATAACTCAAAGTTCTTTTCAATGCTCAGGATCCTTTATTCAGCATTTGGAACTTAACAGAATTGAAAGTGCAGTCATAAATCTCTCCATGGTAATAGAATAAGAGCTAAACATCACCATGTGGGCATTGGGAACACTTCAAGCAGAGATTAACAGCCTAGCATCTGTTGTAATTCAAAATCACCACATCCTGGATGCTTTGATAGCTCAACAAAGAAGAGCTTGTGCTGTTATTTGGGGGAAAATGTTGTTTTTGCATAAATCAGTCAGGGAAAACAGAGACTGATCTACATCTCTTAAAGAACAAGATAAACATTCTTCATCAAATTAATGAAGTGAAACCATTCTATTGAACTGACCTTTTCCCAGGAATGGGAGACTGGTTTAATGGGGGTATGAGGAAATGTGCTTAGATCTGTTCTTTTCTGCTTATTCATTCTCATCCTAATTTATAGTCTCTTTTTTTTGAGACAGAGTCTCACTATGTCACCCTTGGTAGAGTGTTGTGGCATAACAGATCACAGCAGCCTCAAAATCTTGGGCTGAAGCAATTCTCTTGCCTCAGTCTCCCAAGTAGCTGGGACTACAGGTGCCCACCACAATGCCTGGCTATTTTTGTTGTTTTTGTTGTCACAGTTGTCATTGTTACCTTAGCCAGCCAGGCTGGGTTCAAACTTACCAGCCTCAATGTATGTGTCCGGTGCCTTACCCAAGGCAGGTATGGGTGCCACCTCTAATTTATACTATTATATGTCTTATCAAACATCTTATCTTATTACTAAATTGCTAACCTGCTTTCTCTCTCTCTACATTTACCACCTCAGCTCTTAATGTTTGAAACTTCTAGGGAAGTTCCAGACCAGAGAAATGAAGGAGCTAAGGAAATTTCACCCTCAAATATAATTCCTTGGTGTATATATATATATATATATATATATATATATATATAATGAATTAAAAGGCAATTCATGATCAGAAAGCACTGGCCTCCCCTCTATAAAACCCAAGTACCCTGATTTAAAATCAGAAAAGGCTGCTGGCCTCCTTATCATATGCTAATAGATCTGGCTCCAGGGTCATTTGAAGCTCAATACCTGTCTCTCACATTAGTTTACAAATCAATCTGTTTCCACTCATCTACACTCTCCCGCCATAGCAACCACTTGATACATGTATACTTTCCAGTTTCTCTCCTCTCTTCTTTCTAAAAAGCATCTTTAAAAGTCACTGACCATCACTGAGACTTTGGGTACTCATTCTTATGCTTCCCCCCATTCACGTGGTATTTGGAAATAACCTTTCTCTTATTGTTGCAGAAAGACAAGGCCCAAAGGAGAGAAAGAGCACCCAAACACCACATTTATAAGAGGAAGGGCTTTATTCACCAGCTGGGAGCTTATAGAAGAATTCCAAACAGCCGTGCTCCCTGACTGCCTTGGTCTTTCTCTTTTTATTGACAGTCAAAAAGTTCCACCCCACAGGTACCCTTCTCATTGGCCAGTTTGAATCAAGCGGGAGATGCTATTCCACCCTTACAGAACTACAGGATTTCACAGAACTTAGAAATTTCCAAGTTTCAGGAAGTTAAGTTTATAAATTCCCAAGAGCTGAGTCACCGTGGAGCAGACCCTGCATATGTATCCTGGTGGTCTCCTTGAGAAGACCTGTTCTTCTAGACCTCACCCTTCGCGGCTATCCTCTCTCATTCCCCTCTTTTGAGATTCCAAGATATTTTAATTTGAGGTCTCACTATCAGCTTGTTTCTGCAGGTGCCAAGATTAGTTACTTTTCAGCACTGAGATTTTAGGGACTGTGACTCTTCTTGGGTTCTCTACTCGGGCCTTAATAGTACCATGGTGGTGGGCTAATATATATATGAGTTTTTACGTTTCCCTGTGACATTCCCCCACTTTTCCAAAGTTCAAAGTCCAAAAAGTCCCTTGAGGAGTTTCCTCAAGCTTCAGCTGTGCATTGACCAGCCAGCTCCCAGTATGTGGCTGGAGCATGGCATGTTGATTGTTTCAAAAGTTACCTTTACTTTCCAAGAAGCAGTGAAGCCCTAGTCAGCCAGCTATGATGATTCCAGGTATTTCTTTCACCTTTACTGCTGTGCATGTGGTCAGGATGATGGTGTAAATTTCTTTCTACCTTGGTTTCAGGGGGACCAGGTTCTGATTCCAGACCTAGACTGGGTCCCCTTGATCCTCCAGAGAGAAAGGATGTACAGACAGAAAAGACTAAACAGAACACAGTTAATTATCCCAGTGGAGATTTTCCTTGTTACTCTTTCTAGGGTTTTTATCTATTCAGTTCAGTCTTTTCTAGTTCTTTTAGGAGTTCCTGCTAAATTGCAGAGAATTGACAGAGACCTCTTTGAACAACACCAGTGGCAAGGCCTGCATCCAGTTAAGCTTTGCTTCCTAGCAGAGTTTACCAATTTCTGCTTTTATGGTCCTGTTCATACACTTTATCCTGTATAAGCTTTGAGGCCTATAAATTATTTAAAGCTTTAGCTTATTATTTGCACTAGCTCTGTTATGAAGGCTAGCCCATTATCAACTTTTAAACAGAGTGGTAACTTAAACCATGGGACGATTTCTCCGCGTAATACTTTACTACTTTAGGAGTCCTTTTTATCCCAGTGGGAAAGGCTTTTACCTATTCCAAGTCTGGTAGACCATCACCAGCAAGTACTTGTTCCCTCTAAACCTGGGCATTTCAGTAAGGTCTACCTGGAAGTCCTTGAAGGGCGCTGCTCCATACGAGTGGATTCCTCGGGGTACTGTTAGTCCTTGGCACGCGTTGAACTGGCTGCTGGTGATACACTGTAGACTGACAGTTTTGGCCAGGGATACCAGGTGGGAGATGTATAAGTACTGGTCCAGCAACTTTATCAAACACTCTTGTCACCACGGTGGCTCCTAGAATCTGGGGGACTGCTACTTGTCCATCTGGCATCTTTATTCATTGTCCCTCTGCTTCCTGGCTCCCTTCTGCTGCCAAACATTCCCTCTCCTCTCTGGAGTAGATAGAGTGAGTTCCGGGACCCATGGGATGAGGGGAGCCACTTGCGACACCTGGTATGGCTGGGAGGCAGCCCTTTTTGCCTCAGTACTAACCCCAGTGTCCCTTTAGTGATGATGGAAGCATTTCTTTGATGTCCACAACAGTGCATAACTGCCACTTTGTGGGGATTCCATACTGCCTCTCGCGATTGGAGCATTTCTTACTGATACATAATGTCCTTTTTTCCCAGAATTTAATAGTCCCTTCTCCTTGTACAATGCCCTGCGTACTTGGAGAGTCAGAAAAGCATTCAAATTTTTCCCTTGACTTAGTTCTAAGGCTCCAGTCAAGGCAATGAACTCAGCCTTCTGAGCCAATGTTCCTTGGGGTAGGGGCTTAGTCTCTGTTAAGGTAACCACTGCATACCCAGCCCTCCACTCACCTTGCACCGTCATGTAACTGCTTCCATCTGCATACAAGTCCCAATCTGCATCTGTCCAGGGCTGGTCACGCAAGTCAGGTCTGCTAGAGTACACATTATCTATAACTTCCGTACAGTTATGCTCAGTCTCTCTTTCACTGACTGGAAGGAGCGTGGCTTGTTTCAGAGTGTTGCATTAGAGAGCCAAAAATGTCCCTTAGTGTCCATTAAATTGACCACAGAGTGGGGTACTTTCACTCAGATCCTGTCCTAGAGTCAGCTTGTCAGCTTCTTGCACAAGGAGAGCAGTAGCGGGTAGAGCCCGTAAGCATGGTGACCATCCTTTTACCACTCCATCCAACTGCTTAGAGAGGTAAGCTACAGGCCTTGGCCAGGACCCAACCAGCTGGGTTAACACACCCACAGCCATTTTATCTCTCTGAGACATACAGAGTAAAGGGTTTGGCCAAGTCTGGCAGTCCCAATGCAGGTGCAGCCATCAGCCTCATCTTTAGCTGGGAGAAGGCACATTCCTGTTCTCCTTCCCACTCCAAGGGCTCTTCCTTCTCTTCTTTAGTTGCGTCATACAAGGGCTTAGCTAAGACAACAATGTTGGGGATTCAAATATGATAGAAGCCGACCGGGCCTAAGAAATTCCAAACCTGCTTTTGGCTCATGGGGCTGAGGAGGCAATTAATGACCTGCCTCCATTTTGTGCCTAGATACCTCTACCCCTGCTTGACAGTAAATCTTAGATAACGTATTTGCTGCCGGCAAATCTGGGCCTTCCATTTGGATACTTTATAGCCACATACCTCTAGATGTCATAAAAGATAGTCCATGCCTTGGGTGCAGCCCTCCTGGGTAGGGTGTCCTGAAAGGAGGTCATCGACATATTGGAACAGCACACATTCTAATTCCTCAGCTGGGAATTTCTGGAGGTCACAAGCCAGCGCTTCTCCAAAAATCGTGGGTGTTTTGAACCCCTGTGGCAACCTGGTCCATGTGCCCTGTTTCCATGTCTGGTCTCTCCCACTGGAAAGAAAACAGCCTCTGGCTTCCCAGAGCCAGCCTTATACTGAAAGATACATCTTTTAAGTCCAGACAAATGGGCCGCTTGGCTTCTGCTGGCAGTAGATTCAACAGAGTATGTCTCATTTTATAAGTTGACAGTACAGACAAGGCTGGGATCTAAATACAGGTGGACCACAGCCTCTTTTTTCTCCTTTTAAACTATTTTTCTCTCTCCAATTTCTCTCTTTACTAAAGGCAAATTATAGTAGAACTAACTTATTTGCCAAAATAAACTGTACCTTCAGTATATGGGGTCTGATTATTTCCATAAAGTGCAGTAAGAATAATTAATTATTAGCCATCTAGGCTCTTCTTTCCTTTAAAATTGGCTTTGCTGGAACCTTTTATAAGGAATGTCAGGCTGGACTTTTTGAAAGCCTTTCAGAGCCCAAGTTTTATCTGTGCCATTAGATACCTGTATGTATTGGGTAAATCCCTCTTCTCTTGAGGTCCCCAAGCACATTTCGATTCCTGGACGCATCAGCAAGCGACCTTCATTACTTACCAGAGATCAGGAAATGTTACTGATGGGTATCTGGCCAGTTTTCCAAAGGGCTTTTTTTATTGGCCTTATAAAGTCAACCTTAATTCTTTAATGCAGTCTGGACACCTCTGGAAATGCTATTCCAGCCAAAGCCTTGGTAAAATAATGAGTGCCTTCATCATGTCATATAGAACAAAACAGATTCTTATTGAACTTATGAAAATAACTGTATTGTCAGAAATTAAGAATACATACAAATGGCTTGCAAATTCCGGAGAAAACAAGGAGAGAGAAAAATACATGTTTCAAACTCTGCTCATAAGTACACAAATTGCTTGAAAAACTACAAATAGCTCAAAAGACAGAAAATTATTTCTTGACTTCTGGAAAACAGAACACAGAAAGAATCAACAATATTTTGACCAAAAAGCCATTACAAACTAGCCCAGATCCGCTTAACCGATTTCTATTCTGTTGAGTTAGGTTAGCAATACTCATAGACATGTTAACTTTCCAATGAATGTTCTAAAAATCTGCTTTTTAGTCTGGCGGTATTCAATTTCCAAAGACATCAGGAATTTGAATTTGAGAGAATTTGTCAGCCTCTCTTAATATTTTTTTTTTCTTTTTAGGATAAACTTTGGACTCAGCCAGTTACATAAAAAATACTTTCTTTTTTAGATGAATTGAAATTATTACCAACAATATATGTTAGGACAGACCAATGTCTTATACATTAGGACAGACCCATGCTTTATAATATTGGAACATATATATAACCATAACCTACATAAAATTAATCACCATTTCATATTTGACAATGTTTCCTATATATTTTGAATAAATCAAATAAGTTTAATTTGTTTTCCCATGACTTTCAGTGGTCTTAATATTTCAAGAAGACTAAATTTAAAGTTGTGTTTTTTTTTTTTGCTGTTGGCCTTGGCCAAGTTTGAACCCACCAGTCTCAGTGCATGTGGCCAGCGTTGCAACCACTGCCCTGTGGGCTCCAAGCCCCAGATTTAGAGTTTTTATTTTGAAAGTTTTGTCAAATATCAAAGGCCTAAAACATTTGTTTAAAGAAAATTACAAGCCAAAAGATTTTAAAGGAAATAAATAGTCAACTGGATCATATGTAAATTCTTTCACAAATTCTCTTTTATGAGCTTCATTTAACCTACACAGACCATTTACAAACATTCTAAACTTTCTTTAACTTTTGCCCTGCCTTTCACTTTCTTATACGACCATTCTGTTTTCAGTGCAAATTTTATCACACAAGATTCTTTCTTTACACAATGCCATTCTCCTTTCTGTTTAATTTCTCTTACTCAAAAACTCACTTCCCACAAAACAGGATCCCAGTTTACCATGAAGTCACCCATTCACTCGGCCAAACTGATAACTAGAAGGTTTAAAAGGCAAGAATCTTATTCTTTGACAAAGATTCAGTTTCCACAACAATTTAAACAACCAAATTATTACATTTTACAAATGAGAGACATTTTATGAGATATAAGATTGATACAGGATTTTCCCACTCTGGAAAGGGAACCCCCATTTTTCAGGCTCAGGTGAGCTTAGACATCAGACTCCCATCTACAGGCACAAACCCTCTGAGCCCCAGCAATGTCATAAACAAAGCAGCCGAAATCTTTTGGAAGGCTCCACCCTAAGGAGCACACACCTTAATCCCCTCTCCAGACAAAAACTGCAACAAAGACCTAATAACCTTGTCCAGGGTGAGGCGCTGCATTGATTCATTTGATAGAACACCCTTTCAGTTTGTAAAGTTATTTTTCCATCTACCAAGTCCTGGACAAAATATCTCTCAGAGATAATTATTTACCCCTAGAAAAAGGACTTATGCAGGGAACCTCCAATCTGGGCCTCCTCCCCACTTCCAGAGGCTGTTCACCTTGGAAACCTGTTGCTTATGTGGATACAGCCTCATTCAGCATGAAATTTACACTCTCTTCCCCATATTTCCAAGGGCCATCCAGAGCTCACTGGACTGCCTAAACCACAACACTTTTCAAGGCACAACCCCTCTGCCAATAGCTCTGGCACTCTCCACTCTCACTGCGTGCCCCTCAGTCCAACAAAATGCCATTTTATCACTGATCTGTGGCCCGCTGGCACAATTCTCAAATTACTGAGACCAAACACTCACTGAAGAAATTCTGGTAACAAAACTACAAGAACATTCTTTCTAATGTCTTTTCATACCACCCCCCCCAAGTCCCACATGGCCAAGTCAGGAACATTGTTCAAGTCACCACCAAAGACAGAAAGCAGAAAACCTGGAACTTCCAGTTTCTCTCATAATAGCCAGGAGGCAAAGTTGGAGCAGGAAAGAAAGGCACACTCACACATTTGTTTCACCCCATGAATGGAGGGGGGGTGAACACCACCTATTGTTACCCATCGCGGTCGTTCTCAAAGCACTCACATGCACACAATTCCAACCCAATTCTTTTTTCTTTTACTAAATCATAGCTGTGTACATCGATATAATCATGGGGCATCATTCACTAGCTTCACAGACCATTTACCAAGTTTCACATATACCCTTGTAAGATGCACCGCTGGTGTAATCCCACCAATACCCTTCCCTCTACCCCCCTCTCCCCTCCCTCCTCCCTCCTCTCCCTATCCTCCTTCCCCCTATTCTTAGGTTGTAACTGGGTTATAGCTTTCATGTGAAAACCCTAAATTAGTTTCATAGTAGGGCTGAGTACATTGAGTACTTTTTCTTCCATTCTTGAGATACTTTACTAAGAAGAATATGTTCTAGCTCCATCCATGTAAACATGAAAGAGGTAAAGTCTCCATCTTTCTTTAAGGCTCCATAATATTCCATGGTGTACATATACCACAATTTATTTATCCACTCATGGATCGATGGGTTACTTGGGCTTCTTCCATGACTTAGCAAATATGAATTGGGCTGCAATAAACATTCTGGTACAAATATCTTTGTTATGATGTGATTTTTGGTCTTCTGGGTATATGCCCAGTAGAGGGATTACAGGATCGAATGGCAGATCTATTTTTAGATCGCTAAGTGTTCTCCATATCTCTTTCCAAAAGGAATGTATTAATTTGCATTCCTACCAGCAGTGCAAAAATATTCCCTTTTCTCCACATCGGCGCCAACATCTCTGGTCTTGGGATTTTGTGATATAGGCTAGTCTCACTGGAGTTAGATGGTATCTCAAAGTAGTTTTGATTTGCATTTCTCTGATGATTAAATATGATGAGCATTTTTTCATATGTCTGAAGGCCGCGCGCCTGTCTTCTTCAGAGAAGTTTCTCTTCAAATCCCTTGCCCAGCCTGCGATGGGATCCCTTGTTCTATTCTTGATAATGTGTTTGAGTTCTCTGTGGATTCTGGTTGTTAAATCTTTGTCGGAGACATAACCTGCAAATATCTTCTCCCATTCTGAGGGCTGTTTGCTTGCCTTACTTACTGTGTTCTTGGCTGTGCAGAAGCTTTTTTGTTTGATCAAGTCCCAGTAGTGTATTTTTGAAGCTGCTTCAATTGCCCGGGGGGTCCTCCTCATAAAATACTCGCCCAGACCTATATCTTCAAGGGTTTTCCCTGCACTCTCCTCTACTATCTTTATAGTTTCATGTCTTAAGTTTAAATCTTTGATCCAGTGAGAGTCTATCTTAGTTAATGGTGAAAGGTGTGGGTCCAGTTTCAGTCTTCTACAGGTTGCCAGCCAGTTCACCCAGCACCATTTGTTAAATAGGAATCCTTTTCCCCACTGAATATTTTTAATTGGCTTGTCAAAGATTAAATAACGGTAAGTAGCTGGGTTCATCTCTTGGTTCTCTGTTCTTTTCCAGACATCTACTTCTTTGTTTTTGTGCCAATACCATGCTGTTTTGATCACTATTGATTTGTAGTGTAGTCTGAGGTCTGGTAGCGTAATTCCTCCTGCTTTGTTTTTATTTCTGAGTAATGTCTTGGCTATTCGAGGTTTTTTCTGATTCCATATAAAACAAAGTATTGTTTTTTCCAGATCTTTAAAGTATGACAGTAGAGCTTTAATAGGGATTGCATTGAAATTTTATGTTGCTTTGGGAAGTATGGACATTTTAACTATGTTGATTCTTCCCAGCCGTGAGCATGGTATGTTTTTCCATTTGTTAATATTTTCGGCTATTTCTTTTCTTAGAGTTTCATAGTTCTCTTTATAGAGATCTTTCACATCCTTTGTTAGATAAATTCCCAAATATTTCATCTTCTTTGGGACTACTGTGAATGGGATAGAGTCCTTAACTGTTTTTTCAACTTGACTATTGTTGGTATGTATAAAGGCTACCGATTTATGAATGTTGATTTTGAAGCCTGAGACGCTGCTATATTCCTTGATCACTTCTAAGAGTTTTGTAGTAGAGTCCCTAGTGTTTTCCAGATATACTATCATATCATCTGTGAAGAGCGAAAGTTTGATCTCTTCTGACCCTATATGGATACCCTTGATCGCCTTTTCTTCCCTAATTGTGGTGGCTAAAACTTCCATTACAATGTTTAAAAGCAATGGACACAATGGGCAGCCTTGTCTGATTCCTGATCTGAGTGGAAATGATTCCAATTTACCTGCATTCAATATGTTATTGGCTGTGGGTTTGCTGTAGATGGTCTCTCAGTTTAAGAAATGTCCCTTCTATACAGACTTTCTTAAGTGTTCTGGTCATGAAGGGATGCTGGATATTATCAAAAGCTTTTTCTGCATCCATTGAGAGAATCATATGGTCTTTGTTTTTTAATTTATTTATGTGCTGGATTACATTTATAGATTTACGTATATTGAACCAGGCTTGAGACCCTGGAATAAAACCAACTTGGTCATGATGTATAATTTGTTTGATGTGTTGTTGGATTCTGTTTGTTAGGATCTTGTTGAATATTTTTGCATCCATATTCATTAGTGATATCGGTCTGTAATTTTCTTTTCTTGTTGGGTCTTTTCCTGGTTTGGGGATCAGGGTGATGTTTGCTTCATAGAACGTGTTGGGTAGTTTTCCTTCTTTTTCTACGTTTTGGAAGAGGTTGAGTAATATAGGTACTAATTCCTCTTTAAAAGTTTGGTAGAATTCTGACATGAAACCATCTGGCCCCGGGCTTGTCTTTTTAGGGAGGTTTTGTGTGGTTGATACTATTTCCGAACTTGATATGGGCCTGTTCAACATTTCCACTTGATTCTGGCTAAGTCTTGGAATGTGACGTGCTTACAAGTATCGGTCAATCTCCTTCAGATTTTCATGTTTCTGAGAATACAGTTTCTTGCAATATTCATTAGGGATATTTTTTGATTTCTAAGGAGTCTGTTTCATCTTTGCTGTTTCTGATTGATGAAATTAGAGATTTTACTCTTTTTTTTCTGATTAGGTTGGCCAAAGGTTTATCTATTTTATTGACCTTTTCGAAAAACCAGCTTTTTGAATTATTTATCTGTTGTATCATCCTTTTGTTTTCAATTTCATTTAATTCTGCTCTAATTTTGGTTATTTCTTTTCTTCTACTGGGTTTGGGGTTGGAATGTTCTTCCTTTTCCAGTTACTTGAGATGTCCCATTAAGTTGCCTCTCTTTCTGTTCTCTTGAGGAAGGCTTGCAGTGCTATAAATTTCCATCTTAGAACTGCTTTTGCGGTGTCCCGGAGGTTCTGATAGTTCGTGTCTTCATCGTTGTTTCGTTCCAAAAAATTGGCGATTACTTTCTTTTTTTTTTTTTTTTTTTTTTGTAGAGACAGAGTCTCACTTTATGGCCCTCCATAGAGTGCCGTGGCTTCACACAGCTCACAGCAACCTCCAACTTCTAGGCTTAAGCAATTCCCTTGCCTCAGCCTCCCGAGTAGGTGGGACTACAGGCGCCGGCCACAACGCCCGGCTATTTTTTGGTTGCAGTTTGGCCAGGGCCGGGTTTGAACCTGCCACCCTCGTTATATGGGGCCGGCGTCCTAGCGGCTGAACCACAGGCGCTGCCCGGCGATTTCTTTCTTAATCTCATCTCTGATCCAGCTATCATTCAACATAAGGCTATTTAACTTCCATGTTTTTGTATCAGTATGCAGATTCCTGTTTTTACTCAGCTCAAGTTTTATTCCATGGTGGTCCGAGAAGAAGCATGGAATAATTTCTATTCCTTTAAATTACTGAGGTTAGACTTGTGACCTAAGATGTGATTGATTTTGGAGTAAGTTCCATGGGCTGATGAGAAGTATGCGTATTCAGTTTTGTTGGGATGAAATGTTTTGTAGATGTCTGCTAAATCCAAATGTTGGATGGTTAGGTTTAAATCTAAGATTTCTTTGCTCAGCTTCTTGTTGGAGGATCAATCCAACACTGCCAAAGAAGTGTTGAAATCTCTGACTATTTTGGAGCTGGAGGAAATAAAGTTGCTCATGTCTGTTATAGTTTCTCTTATAAATTGAGATCCATTCTGGTTGGGTGCATAGATATTAATAATTGATATCTCATCATATTGAGTATTACCCTTAACAAATATGAAGTGACCATTCTTGTCCTTCCTTACTTTTGTTGATTTAATGCCTATTGTATCTGCAAATAAAATTGCAACACCTGCTTTTTTCTGATTACCATTTGCCTGAAATATGGATGATCATCCTTTCACCCTGAGTCTGTATTTGTCTTTTAGGTTAAGATGTGACTCTTGTATGCAACAAATATCTGGCCTGAGTTTTTGTATCCAGTCAGCTAACCTATGCCTCTTTAGAGGACAGTTTAAGCTGTTCACATTAATGGAGAATATTGATAAGTCTGGTGAAGTTTTGGGTATCGAGTTTTTCAAAAGTCCAGTGGGCACTTTTAATCCTTTTGCCAGTGTGGAAATTGGAGTTTGATCCGAAGTTTCTGAGTGAGTTTACTTTTGTGGTATAGGATTGGGTTAGGCATTATGGAAGATAGGTCTGAGAATATCGTGAAGAGCTGGTTTTGTTATGGCAAATTTCTTCAACATATGACTGTCATTCAAGTATTTAATTTCTCTGTCATAAATGAAACTCAGTTTAGCTGGATACAAGATTCGGGATTGAAAGTTATTTTGCTTTAGGAGATTAAAAGTCAGTGACCACCTTCTTCTGGCTTAAAAAGTTTCAGCAGAGAGATCTGCAGTCATTCTAATATTCTTCCCTTTCAAGGTAATGGTTTTCTTTCTCCTGGCAGCTTTGAGGATTTTCTCCTTCATATTAACTTTAGTGAAGTTAATTATGATACGCTTGGGGGATGTCTTATTGGAGTTGAGTCATGCTGGGGTTCTGAAGCTGTCTCCTATCTGAATTTCAGAATCTCTTGGTATGTCTGGAAAATTCTCTTTCATAATTTCATGCAGAAGGGCCTCTGTGCCCAGCGAGGCCAGTTCATCTGTTTCTGGAACTCCAAATTTCGGATATTCACTTTCTTTGAATTATCCCAGAGCTCTCAGAGAGAATGATCCATTTTTGCTCTCCATTTCTCTTCCTCTTTGAGAGTTTGGGAGCGTATAAAGGCTTTATCTTTAATGTCAGAAATTTTTTTTTCTGCTTGCTCCATTCTGTTGCTGAGGGATTCTACTGTATTTTTCATATCTTTGAGGGCTGCAAATTATTTCTTCAGTGTGTCTAAGTCTTTGGTGGTTTTGTCTTAAATTCTTGAGACAACTTTTGATTTTCTCCTCGAATTCCCAATTCCACTTTGTTAATCTTGTCTGCAATCCAAATTCTGAATTCGATTTCTGACATCTCAGCCAGTTGTTTATGAATAGGATCTTCAATTACATCTGCCATATCTTTCCTTGGGGGGGGGGTTGATCTATTCTGGTTATTCATGTTACCAGATTTTTTCTGCTGATTCCGCCCCATGGTTGTTTTACTACTCCCTTTGATTTTTTCCCCCTGGAGCTTTGTTGAGGGCCTGTACAGTGTTGTGGCCTGAGAAACTGAGACCCTGTCTGGTGTGGTGGGGCTAACTGGTTCTGTCTTGTTTTCAGTTGGTTTCTGTTATACCCTAGTGAAACAGATACTCTAGATTGAAGTCTCAGCTGCGGAGAAATATCAGCAATTAAGTCACCCCACCCACCAGCAAACAATTGGAAAAGGAAAGTCAAACCTTCCTACCACGGTGCACCCAGGGCGCCACCTGATTTGTCCTCAGGTGATTGGTTCAGTTCAAAAAGTCCAAATCAGTTCTCTCAGTCTGCACCTGTCTCGGGTGAGAGTTTAAGAGGTCTGTGGGAACTGGATCACAGGGGTCTGGTGACTACTCTGGTGTGGCTTGCTCCAGTGCTGTGTGGACTCAGGAGGAGCCACCCAGCCAATAGATCAGTCTGGGAAGGTTGCTGCCTCCTTCCCCACCTTGCACCGCTGTCACACCCAGTCACTGATAGCCCTGCAGTTGGCTGACCCAATTGCCTGTAGTGAATCGGTACTCCAGGAGTTTGTACCTGCCTGAATCACAAGGAAGTCTGCCAGGCCACTGTGTTCTGCTTCTCTCTAGCAGAAGGAGGTGAGGCCTGACAACCTCGGGCGCTTGATGAAGGTTGGGGGCTTTTCACTCAGGTCCAGACTCACCCCTGATTAATGTTACTGACAGAACAGAATAGAACAACTCTGCGGTTCCCCTGCAGAAGAGAAGCTGAATTCAGTTCCAAATTAGCTTGTCTTTGCTCTTGTATTGTCTATAGGCTGATGATCCCCTGAGGTCCAGGTGCATCTTAGGTTTAGTATAGCAGACCTCTGGGTCAGCCCCACCCTGGGAGTTTCCCCCGTTTGCAAGTTGGAGTTGCATAAGGCAAATCCTATACTCACAGTCTCTGGTTGCCCAGGGAGACAGGGGGTGTGGCTTCAGAATAATTGGTAGTGAACCATATTGCTAGCAAAAGAGGGCTGCTGCTTTATGGCTCAGGTAACTGCTGCTCCCGTGTAGCTCCCTTCCGGCCAACCATTCTCTCTCTGCTCCTGTACCCCAGAGTCTGCACTGACCAGCTGCAGCCCAGCACTGTCTACACCCCTTGAGCAATCGCCTAAGAGTCTGAACCCCTGGGGGACAGGCCTCTAGACCTTGGAAGGAGAGCAGAGGGGAGCACGCAGAACGCTGGGAGCCTGAGGCTGCAGGCAGAGAACACACGCAGCTTTACACAGTTTTATGCCTGGCCGTATTGTCACCAGAAGACAGCTGTCACACTGTGCCTCAGGGAACTGCCACTCTGGTGCAGTACCCTCTCTGCTGACCAGGACTGGTCTCCAGACCTCACTGTGAGTGAAGGGGAGTGCTGGGAGTTCAGAATTCCAGGTAGATACTGTATACAGTTTATACAGTTTTATGCCTGGCAGGAGGACGCCGTGACACCCTAGTAGGGGAGGTAGGTCAAGTTTTTAGAGGGTCTCTCCCGTGGTGTGTAGTGGGAGGACCTTTAAACTCTTCCCCATTGTTTGTGGGGCTCTCTGAGCCGTTCTCATGTGGGAGGGGACTCCCATCTGCTTGGTGATGGATTTTGTACCTTTTGTTTGTATCCTTGTGGTCGCAGCTCGCCTCAGTGGGGTTGATGTGCGTTCTTCAACCTTCTCTCTTAGTGCAGCTCAAATCCACCAGGTTACTTGCTGAATTTTTGTCCTTAAACTCTCCTACTGGACGGGAGCCTCTGTGGAAAGCTGGCTTCAGTCAGCCATTTTGTCTCCTCCCCCCCTCCAACCCAATTCTTAACCTGGACAGCTTCGATTTCCCACTCAAGCTGCTACTTAGCCATAGGAGGCAAACCAACACTCCCCTAGGCCCTTTGAAGGGAGGTCCAACTCCACCCTCGAAGTTCTTTCAGTCACACCACATCCACACACTCTCACATACCTCTCAACAGACCTGTCAACAATCTAATGCCCAAGGAGTTGATCAGGCTCCTTTTCCACTAAAACTGTAATGGGACCTCCAGATCGATCATACCTTGCCTTACACTTCTCCCTGTGTAAGTACCCGTTCCCGCATGTCAGTTCCTCCTGGTGTTTGACTCCTTGAATACCTGCCAATGGGGTCCTTTCTCAGCCTAGTTAAGGCGTCTACACAGGGAGGCCAAACTGCCTCCCTGGAGTGCTCAGTGGTTCACGTCACCCAGGCTGATCAGGGGCCCCCACGTGGGTGTCCAAAGGATTGGCAGCAACTACCAGGTGCGTGTTCTCTCTGGGGGGATCTTACTTCCCAGTCAGGGAACCAAAAATGTTGCAGGAAGACAAGGCCCAACAGAGAGAAGGAGCACCCAAACACCACATTTATAAGAGGAAGGGCTTTATTCACCAGCTGGGAGCTTACGGCATAGAAGAATTTCAAATGGCTGTGCTCCCCGACTGCCTTGGTCTTTCTCTTTTTATTGACAGTCAAAAAGTTCCACCCCACGGGTACCCTTGTCATTGGCTAGTTTGAATCAAGCGGGGGATGCTATTCCCACCCCTACAGAACTACAGGATTTCACAGAACTTAGAAATTTCCAAGTTTCAGGAAGTTAAGTTTACAAATTTCCAAGAGCTGAGTCACCATGGAGAGGACCCTGCATGCGTATCTTTGTGGTCTCCTTGAGAAGACCTGTTCTTGTAGACCTCACCCTTCTTGGCTATCCTCTCTCATTATTAATCTACCATAATTTTGAGTTGATCTTTCAGGGAACCAGATCAAGGGAAAAGGACAGGTTTTGCTATGACCCCTACAATACAGATTAGTAGAATAGATAAAAAACACAACCCTAATATCCAATGTCTCCAAGAAAACCATTTAACTCATAAAGATTCTCATAAACATAAGGTTAAAGCATGAGAAAAAAATATCCCATGCTATGGAAATCAAAAGTGAGCAGGAGGCCCGGTGTGATAGCTCACACCTGTAATCTTAACATTCTGGGAGGCCAAAGCGGGTGGACTGCTTGAGCTCAGGGCTTTGAAACCAGCCTGAGCAAAAGTGAGACCCTGTCTATAAAGAAATAAAACAAATGGCCAGGAATTGTGGTGGGTGCCTGTAATCCCAGCTACTCAGGGGGCTGAGTCAGGAGGATTTCTCAAGTGCAAAAGTTTGAGGTTGCTAATGCTATAATGCCATGGCAACTACCCAGGGTGATAGAGTGAGACTTTGTCTCAAAAAAAAAAAAAAGTGAGCAGGAGTAGCTACTCTTAGATCAGATAAAACAGATTTGAAATCAATAACTGAATAACTGTAAAAAAAAAAAAAGACAAAGATAGCCATTATATAATGATATAGGGATCAATTCAACAATTAGATCTAACAATCCTAAATATACATGCACCTAACACCAGAGTCCCAGATTCATAAAAGAAATACCACTTGATCTAAGAAAAGAAACAAACAACATATTAATAGTGGGGCACTTCAACACTCCAATGACAAAACTGGACAGCAAAGAAACACTGAATAAGACAGGACTCTAGAACAAGTGTACTTAACAGACATTTACAGAATATTTTACTCCCAAAGTATAGATTTATGTTCTTCTCATAAGAACATGGGACATCATTATCCAAGATAGATCATATGTTAGGCCACTAAACAAGTATCAAAAAATTGATAAAAATCAAAATAATACTATGAATTGTCTCAGACTACAGTGGAATAAAACTAGAAATCAATTCTAAAAGAAATTTTCAAAACCATACAAATACATGCAAATTAAAAGGCATAATACTAAGTTAACTTTGAGATCAACAATGAAATGAAGGTGCAAAATTTAAAAAACATTTTTTAAATTAAAAGACGAACTAACAAAATCTCTGGGGTAAGTTAAAAGCAGAGCTAAGAGAGAAGTTTATAGCACTAAATACTTCCGATTAAAACACAGAAATATCATAGGCTTGATGTCTGTAGCTCAACGGCTAGAGTGCCAGCCACATACACCAAAGCTGGCAGGTTTGAATCCAGCCAGGCCTGCCAAACAACAATGACAACTGCAACAAAAAAACAGTGGCCATTGTGGTGGTTGCCTGTAGTCCCAACTACTTTGGAGGCTGAGGCAAGATAATCACTTAAACCCAAGTGTTTGAGGTTGCTGTGAGCTGTGATGCCACAGCACTCTACCCAGGGTGAGAGCCTGCGACTCTGTCTCCCCCAAAAATAAATAAATAAAAGACAGAAATATCACAAATTAATAACCTAATGTCACACATTGGGGTTCTAGAAAAATAAAAACAAACCAAACCCCAAGCTGGTAGAAGACAAGAAATAACAAAAAATCAGAGGAGAACTAAATAAAATTGAAACAAAAAAGAACAATATAAAGGATCAAGAAAACAAAAATTTGATTCTTTGAAAAGACAAATAAAACTGATATACCACACAAAAAAATAAAAAGAAAAGAAAAGAATTGATAGACCACTGGGTAGATTAACTGAGAAAAGAAGAAAATGATTGAAATAAGGTCAATCAGAAATGTAAAAGGAGACATTATATCATGATATCATAGAAATGCAAAAGATCTTCTGAGACTACTATGAACACCTCTGTGAACACAATCTAAAAATTCTAGAGGAAACGAAAGATGGCGGTGACTGGTTCAGTTTGCTTCAGGATCCACAGCAGGCTTTACCTGTCATTGAAGTGTCAACGTGCAGGACTTTGTGAACGAATATCAAGTTTCAGATTTTATTCTGGAAGTACAACCCTCCCGAAAGTTGAAGGAACTGATGTAACAAGGATTGAAGAAGTGGTTATTCCAAGAAAGAAATCTTGGGATAAAGTGGCCGTTCTTCAGGCACTTGCTTCCACAGTAAACAGGGACACCACAGCTGCACCTTATGCATTTCAAGATGATCCCTACCTTATTCCAGCATCTTCTGTGGAATCTCGTTCATTTTTACTGGCAAAGAAGTCTGGGGAGAATGCAGCAAAGTTTATTATTAATTCACATCCCAAATATTTTCAAAAGGACATAGCTGAACCACATATACCGTGTTTAATGCCTGAGTGCTTTGAACCTCAGATGGAAGAAGTAAGTGAAGCTGCCCTAAAGGAACGAATCAAGCTCAAAAAAGTCAAATCCTCTGTGGACCTGTTTGATCAGCTTTTGCAAGCAGGAACCACTGTGTCTCTTGAAACAACAAATAATCTCTTGGATTTACTGTGTTACTATGGTGACCACGAGCCCTCCACTGATTATCCTTTTCAGCAAACTGAACCATCAGAGGAATTGGAAGAGGAAAGTAACAAGAAATTTAGGAAGAAGGCTGGTCATCAGATTGGAGCTACATGGAGCGCAAAAAACAATGCTGAGAGAAACTTTACATTGATGCCAGAGAAAAATTCACATTCCTACTGCACAGTGATCCGAGGGATGGTGAAACATCGAGCTTATGAGCTGGCATTAAACTTGTATACTGAATTATTAAACAACAGACTCCATGCTGATGTATACACATTCAGTGCATTGATTGAAGCAACAATGTTGGGGCTGAATGCGGGTTTTGAGGAAAAATGGAATAAAACACTGGAGCTACTGAAACAAATGGTTGCACAGAAGGTGAAACCAAATCTACAGACTTTTAATACCATTTTGAAATGTCTCCGAAGATTTCATGTACTTGCAAGATTGCCAGCAATACAGACCTTACGAGAAATGAAAGCCATTGGAATGGAACCCTCGCTTGCAACATATCACCATATTATTCAGCTATTTTATCAACATGAAAACATTTCAAAAGGATCATCCCTGATCATCTATGATATAATGAATGAATTAATGGGAAAGAAATTTTCTCCAAAGGATCTGGTTGATGGTATGTTTTTTCAGTCAGCCATGAGAGTTTGCTCATCTCTCAGAGATCTGGAACTTGCTTACCAAGTACATGGCCTTTTAAACACTGGAGATAACCGGAAATTTATGGGACCTGATTATTGCCGTCATTTCTATTATTCCAAGTTCTTCACTTTAATTTGTCTAATGGAACAAATTGATGTCACCTTGAAGTGGTATAAGGACCTGATACCTTCAGTTTTCTTTCCCCACTCCCAAACATTGGTAGATCTTCTCCAAGCATTGGAGGTGGCCAATCAGCTAGAAGTGATTCCTCGGATTTGGAAAGATAGTAAAGAATGTGGTCATACTTTCCACAATGACCTGAAGGAAGAGATTCTGATTCTTATGGCAAGGGATAAGCATCCACCAGAGCTTCTGGAGGAGTTTGCTGACTGTGCCGCTGACACCAAATCTGCTTATGAAAGCCAAGATGGCAGACAGACTGCTCCAGATTGGCCAGCCATCCCTCTCAACTGTATAGCTGTCCTCTTTTTAAGGGCTGGGAGAACCCATGAAGCATGGAAAATGTTGGGGCTTTTCAGGAAGCATAATAAGATCCCTAGAAATGAGTTGCTGAATGAGTTCATGGACAGTGCAAAAGTGTCCAATAGCCCTGCCCAGGCCATTGAAGTGGTAAAACTGGCGAGTGCTTTCAGCTTACCTATTTGCGAGAGCCTTTTCCAGAGAGTAATGACTGACTTTGCCATCAGCCAGGAACAAAAGGAAGCCCTAGAAAACCTAACTGCATGGACCAGTGACAGTGATAGTGACAGCAGCAGTGACAGCGACAGTGACATCAATGAAGGCAAATGAAAGTGGGATATTCAGTAGTAATGATGACATCACCGTAGCTGCTGGACTCACACTTGAAAACAGATACTAATATTTAACAATGTTTCAAAGAAATAGAGGATGCAGATTTGGTGAATTTTGGTACTGTGAAACACTGGACAGATGCTACGTTATAATTTGCTACTAGCCAAACCACCTATTAACTGTAGCATTCCAGGCTTACCATGTAAGCTGCAGCTCTTGTGGTCAGGATAAGATCTGTATATCTGAAGTGCTGGTAGGCTGACCTCACAGTACCCTCTCCCTGCTACTGGACTAAAGCTTTTGTTGGCGTGATGTGTTGCTAAGATGTTGATCCTTTCTTCTTAAGAGACAGTGTCTAATTACATCACAAGTACTGTTGGGTCAGTAGTATCCCAATTTTGGGAATATTTATATGTGAAAAATTATACATCTTATAACTGATTAAACAGGATAATGGCAGTTGAGACTGCACAAGTGATTAATGTAAAAAAAAATAAATAAAAAATAAAAATTCTAGAGAAAATGAATAAATTCCTGCAATCACACAACCTCCCAAGCTGAGTTGGAGAAAAATAGAAATTCTAAACATACCAACAAGTAGTGAGAATAAATTAGCAATAAAACATATGCTTCCTCCTCAAAAAGCCAAAAACCAGATCATAGTGATTCTTACCAGACATACAAAGAAGAACTGGTACCTGTCCTACTGAGACTGTTACATAAGATTAGAAACAGGAAATCCTCTCTAATTCATTTAATGAAGTCAATACCAACCTAATACCAAAGCCAGGAATGAATACAACAACAACAAAAAGATAACTACAGGCCTGATTAACATCTATCCAAAAACAATCAAGAAAACACTAGCAAAACAAATCCAAGATCACATGAAAAGTATAGTTTACCATGACAAGTGAATTTCCTCCCAGGGATACAAAGATGGATTAACATATGCAAATCAAGAAATGTGATTCACTACATAAGCAGAATTTAAAACAAGTATCATATGATTATTTCGATAGATACAGTAAGAACATTCACTAAAATCCAGTGAAGGAGCTAAGGAAATTTCACTCCAAAATTGACTACTTGTATAAAGAATATTTTGAATTAAAGGCCATTCACAATCAGAAAGCATTTGGAAGGGGCTTCTTCTCTATCTACATAAAACCTGACCAATGTGATCAAAATATCAAAGGGGCAAAACTAACTTTCTTTGTTCACCCTGAAGGCTAGCAGACCTACTGCAAATTGTTTAAAACATAATAACTGTCTCTCAGGTTAATTTACAAGTCAATTCATTTCCCCCCATCTATTCATCCTTCTTAGCATTCACCTGCTGCTCCTGTACTCCACATTCTCCCCCTCCCTTCTAAAAGGCATCTTAAAAGTTATCTGGCCATCATTAAAACATTGGGAGATGACTCCTGTAATTCTCCCCATGTGCATGATATTTGGAAATAAACATTTCTCTTACTATCCTGCCTTAATTGTGAGTTGGTCTTTCAGCCACTTTTTTTGGGGAAAGGGCACATTTCCCCTCACCCTACACCAGCAAGTGTTAATCATAAAAAACCCTCAGCAAAATAGGCATAGACAGAATAAATACATACATCAACATAATAAAAACTACATATGATGTCAATGGAAAAGAAGCCATACTTGTAAAAATAATTTAAAGAGGTTTATGCTAAGCCAAATTTGAAGACTATGACCCAGAGCCACACCCAGGAAGCCTTGAGCAAGTGGACTCCCAGTTATGGGTTTGCAGTTTGGTTTTAGGAGATAGGAATTACAGGTGAAGTTATAAATCAATAAGCAGAAAACATACATTGGTTTGGCACAAAAAGCTGGGACATCTGGTGGGTTGGGGCTCACAGATTTATACGTGGGTTTAAAGATTCTTTACCTGATAATTGTCTGGAAGAGTTAGACTTTGGCTAAAAGACCAGGAGTCAGCAAAAAGACATGCTTAAGGTAAAGGGTTTGTTAATCAAAGACAAAGCACTGGACAGACTCAACTGGTTTGTTGTGTATATTGAGGACGCACAGGTAAGTCTTCCACAGCCTTTGGCTGTTGTGAGTCACAGAGGGCATCTCTAATAAGAGGAGGGAGCATGATGAGACATGTCAGATTTCCTCTCTGCTGCCTAGCAACTCAATTTAAGGGATCCCCTTGGCCAAGGGGGAGGGTCCATTCAGTTAGTTGCTGGTGGAGGGGGACGTAAGATTTTATTTTAGTTCACAAGACAAACCCCTTCCAAATCCTTTCTGATTGTGAATGGCCTTTAATTCAAACACTATTCTGAATGAGATAAAGTTAAAAGCATTCCCAGTAAGAATTGAGACCGGACGATGCTCACTCTCACCACTTCTACTCAACATAGTGCTGGAAGTCCCAGCCAGAGAAATCAGATAATAGAAAAAAATAAAGGACACTCAAGTCAGAAAACAAAAAAAAGTTACACTATCCCTGCTGCCAATGAGATGATCTTAAATCTAGAAAACCGTAAAGCCTCCTCCAAAAGACTCCTAGAATTAATAAATAAATTTAATTATCTCAGGTTACAAAATTAATGTACACAAATCAGTAGCATTTTTATACACTAATAAATGCTAAGGTGATCATCACATCAAAAATTCAATACCATTCACAATAGCTACAAAATAACATAAAATGCCTAGCAATACATTTAACCAAGGAAGTAAAAATCTCTAAAGTAAGAACTAGAAAACACTAATGAAAGAAATTGTAGATTACGTGAATGACAAAACACTGGAAGAATCAACATTGCTAAAATGTCATATTGCCCAAATATGACTTACAGATTCAATACAATTCCCATTAAAATGCCAACATCATTTTGGAAAGAATTAGAGAAAAAAATCCTAATTTTCACACGGAATCACAAAAGAGCCTGACTAGCCAATGCAATCCACATCTGGAGGCATTAAATTTCCAATCTTCAAATTATACTGCAAGACCATAGTAACCAAAAAAGCATGATATTAGTACAACAATAGACACATAGATGGAGGACACAGAGTTCTCAGTAGAGACTCAGAACTATACATAAATAGTAAAGAAAGGCCAGGTGTTGTGCATGACACCCTTAAACCTAGTGTTACGCCCAGAAGTTCCCCCAGAGATCACACAGCCACACGAGCCAAATTTTCAGGGGAGTCCTTTATTGGAGAGCCAACTGACAACTGCCTCAGTGTCCCAAAATGAAGTTTCTGAGAGCAGCCCCTAGTTGTGTGTGGCTGTGTGTGTCTCTGTGTGTGTATCTCTGTGTGTCTGTGTGTGTTTGTCTCTGAGTGTCCGTGTGTGTCTGGGTGTATGTCTGTTTATGTATCTGTGTGTGTGTCTGTGTGACTCTGTGTGTGTGTTTCTGTGTGCCTGTGTATGTTTGTCTCTGAGTGTGTGTGTCTGTCAGTTTATGTATCTGTGTGTGTGTCTCTGTGTGTGTCTATGTGTGTGTGATTGTGTGTCTGTGTGTGTCTCTGCATCTTCCTCTGTGTGTCTCTCTGTATGTGTCTGTGTGTGTGTGTGTGAGTCTCTGTAATATGTTCCTCTGGGTGTGTGTCTCTGTGTGTGGGTCTCTGTTTGTGTCTATGTGTGTGTCTCTGTGTGTGTCTGCGTGTATTTCTCTACATGTGTCTTTGTATGTGTCTGTGTCTGCATCCCTGTGTGTGTCTGTGTGTCTCTGTGTGCATGTCTGAGTGTGGGTCTTGTCTGTGTCTCTATGTGTTTGCGTGTGTGTGTCTGTGTTTGTCTCAGAGTGTCTGTGTGTGTCTGTATGTGTGTCTATGTGTGTGTCTATGTATGTGTCTCTGCGTATGTCTGTGTATGTATCTCTGTGCGTCACTGAGTGTGTGTCTCTGTTTGTGACTGTGTGTCTCTGAGTGTCTGTATGTTTGTGTTTCTCTGTATGTCTGCCTGTGTCTGTCTTTCTATGTGTGTCTGTGTGTGTCTCTGTGTGTATTGCTGTGTGTGTGTCTGTGAGTGTGTCTATATGTCTGTGTGTCTACGTATGTGTGCCTATGTGTGAGTCTGTGCGTGTCTCTGTGTGTTTGTCTGTGTGTGTGCGTGTGTCTGTGTGTCTCTGTGTGTGCCTGTCTGTGTCTCTGTGTGTCTGTGTTTGTGTTTCTGTGTGTTTGAGTCTGTGTGTTTCTTGTGTGTCTTTGTGTGTGTCTGTGTCTCTCTTTGTGTCTGTGTGTGTGTTTCTGTGTGTCTAATTGTATGTTTGTCTGTGCCTTTGTGTGTCTGTGTGTGTGTCTCTGTGTGTATCTCTGTTTGTGTCTGTGTGGGTGTCTCTGTGAGTGTGTCTGTGTATATGTCTGTGTGTCTCTGTATATGTGTCTCTGTGTATGCCTTTGTGTGTGTGTCTGTTTGTGTGTCTCTGTGTATGTCTGTGAGTGTGTCTGTGTGTGTGTACGTGTGGTTGTCCATTTGTTTCTCTGTGTTTCTTTGTGTGTCTGTGTGTCTCTGTGTGTGGCTCTGTGTGTCTCTCTGTATATGTGTGTGTGGCTTTGTGTGTGTCTCTGTGTTTGTGTCTGTGTGTGTGTCTGGGTCTGTGTGTGTATCCATGTGTGTCTGTCTCTGTGTGTGTCTGTGTATCTCAGTGTGTGTGTCTCTGTACCTCTGTCTATGTATGTATCTGTGTCCATGTCTCTGTGTGTCTCTCTGTGTGTGTCTGAGTGTGTTTCTCTATGAGTGTCTGTCTTAGTGTTTGTTTACCTCTGTGTCTGTGCCTCTGTGTGTGTGTCTGTGTGTGTCTGTGCATGTCTGTGTTTGTCTGTGTGTGTGTTTGTGTGTGTGTGTGTTTGTCTCTCTGTGTGTCTGTGTGTATGTGTGCATGTCTTGTGTTCTCTGTGTGTCTGTCTCTGTGTGTGTCTGAGTGTGTGTCTGTGTGTGTCTATGTGTATATGTGTGTGTCCTTGTGTGGGTCTTTGTGTGTGTCTTTGTGTGTGTGTCTCTGTGTGTGTCTGTGTCCCTGTGTGTGTTTGTGTGTATCCGTGTATGTGTCTCTCTGTGTCATGTGTGTGTCTGAGTGTGTCTCTGTGTATGTCTGTGTGTGGGTCTGTGTGTTTGTATCTCTGTGCATCTGTGTGTGTATGTGTGTGTCTTTGTGTTCTCTGTGTCTGTGTCTCCGTGTATGTCTGTGGGTGTCTTTGTTTGCATCTGTGCTTCTGTGTGTATATGTGTGTGTCCTTATGTGGGTTTTTATGTGTGTCTCTGTGTCTGTGTATGTCTTTGTGTCCTTGTGTGTGTTTTTATGTGTGTCTCTGTGTGTGCTTTTGTGTGTCTGTGTGTGTTTTGATAGAAAAGTATAAAATTACTAGAAGAAAGTGCAGGGAAAACACTTAAAGAAATTGGCCTAGGAGAATATTTTCTGAGAATGACCCCCAGGCAATTGAAGCAACACCAAAAATACATTACTGAGAAATGATCAAATTAAAAAGCTTCTGCACAGCCAAGAACACAGTGCATAAAGCAAGCAGACAGCCCTCAGAATGGGAGAAGATATTTTCAGGTTACGTCTCTGACAAAGGTTTAATAACAATAATCCACAGAGGGAGCGGTGCCTGGGGCTCAAAGGGGTAGGACGCCAGCCCCATATGCTAGAGGTGGCAGGTTCAAACCAGCCCTGGCCAAAAACTGCAAAAAAAAAAAATAATAATAATAATCCACAGAAACGCAAACATATTAGCAAGAAAGAACAAGTGATCCCATCTCAGGGTGGGCAAGGGACTTGAAGAGAAACTTCTCTACAGAAGACAGGTGCATGGCCTACAAACACATGAAAAAAATGCTCATCATCCTTAATCATCAGAGAAATGCAAATCAAATCACTTTTAGATATCATCTAACTTTAGTAAGATTATTCCACATCCCAAAACCATAGATGTTGGTGTGGATTTGGACAAAAGGGAACACTTCTGCACTGCTGGTGGGAATGCAAACTAATATATTCCTTTTAAAAAAATGTTTGGAGACCACTTAGGGATCTAAAAATAGACCTGCCAATCCTTCAATTCCTCTACTAGGTACATATCCAGAAGACCAAAAATCACTTTTTAACAAAGATCTTTTCACCAGAATGCTTATTGCAGCCCAATTCATAATTGCTAAGTCGTGGAAGAAGCCCAAGTGCACATCAACCCTTGAATGGATTCATAAATTGTGGTATATGTATGCCATAAAATATAGCCTTAAAAAAGATGGAGACAAACAGCACCTGTGGATCAGTGAGTAGGGCGCTGGCCCTGTATACCGAGGATGGTGGGTTCAAACCTGGCCCTGGTCACATTGCAACTAGAAGTAGCCTGGTCTATTGTTGTGGAGGGTGCCTGTAGTCCCAGCTACTCAGGAGGCTGAGGCAAGAGAATCACCTAAGCCCAAGAGCTGGAGGTTGCTGTGAGCTGTGATGCCATAGCACTCTACCGAGGGTGATGGAGTGAGACTGTCTCTTAAAAAAAAAAAGGGGGGGGGACTTTACCTCTTTCATGTTTACATGGATGGAGCTGGAACATATTCTTCTTAGCAAAGTATCTCAAGAATGGAAGAAAAAGTATCCAATATACTCAGCCCTACTATGAAACCAATCTATAAGCATCCACACTTCCATATGAAAGCTATAACCCAACTACAGATGAAGGGGAAAGAGGATGGGCAGGGGAGGGAGGAGGATGGCTAGAGGGAGGGTAATTGGTGGGACCACACCTATGGTGCATTTTATAAGGGTACATGTTATATCTACTAAGCGTAGAATATAAATATTTTAACATAATAACTAAGAAAATGTGGTGAAGGTTATGTTAACCAGTTTGATGAAAGTATTTCAAATTACATATAAAACCAGCACATTGTACACCATAATTGCATTACTATACATAGCTATGATTTGAAAAAAAATAAATGAATGAATAAATACATAAATTTGACTTGATGAAAAATTTTAAATGTGTTTGTCAATGGACACAATCAAAGAGAGAGAAAGTCAAACACTAACAGAAGAAACACATGCTGATCACATATCTGAGAAGGCTCTACTATCTCATGTATAATAGAAAGTCTCACAACTGAACATAAAAAGCAACCACCCTGTCATGGTGCAGCATGGGCAGAGGGAAAGCAAAGCCAGCATCCTAGGCCTTTCCAACTAACAGGTCTTGGCTGGGCTGTCGCTGTCCTTGTGGTTCTAGTGAGCTGACCCCACAACAAATCCACAGTGGAAGAAATGGCCACAGATTAAACTGCCAAGGAGTCCCTGTCACTGAAGTCAGCACTTAGCCAAGGTGAACAGCTGTCCTGTGGAGGAGCCACCGGGGAGTGAAGGGGTCCTTCTGTCGAGGACAGCAGCAGAGAAGGGGTGGGGAGCCCAGTGTTCTTCCCAGGGTCCCCTTTTGGGCATCCCAGACCTGAGCGAATCCACCCCAGGGGCAGCAAGGGGCACTGTGGGGCTGCCCGGCTGGAAACCAGCCACCTGTTCTCTGCTGGGGGCCTGGGGCTCACTGTCCCAGGCGACAGACTGGCTGCTTAATCTTAGTCCCAGGGAGGCTCAGGCCAGGCCCTGCCAGCCTCATGTAGAGAAATCTCTGTGCCCAGGGACTGGGAGGCCATGTGAGGGGAGGGGACTGATTTGAATTAAAGGCCTCTCAGTCCCCACAGTGGGGAAGTAGGTACAAGAGACAGGGGCAGCTCTGAGGCAGCTGTGGATCCCCAGGAATCAGAGCTGACAGGAATCTCCACCATGGCCTCTGCCCCTCTCCTGCTCACCCTCCTCACTCTCTGCCCAGGTGACAGGCCCTGGGAAGCAGAAGTGCCTGGGTGGGGTACACCTGGTTGATTTCTCCCTTTCATTTTGAGAGCATGTGGTGGAAAATGACCCCAGACTACCTCTGTGTGTCTCCACCTCTTCTGTTCCAGGATCCTGGGCACAGTCCAGACTGACACAGGAAGCCTGGGTGTCAGCGTCTATGGGAGAGACGATCACCCTGTCCTGTACTGGAAACAGCAACAATGTTGGAAAGTATAATGTGGGCTGGTACCAGCAGATTTCTCCTGGTGCCCCCCAAACTGTCATGCTTGGAATTTCACGGCCCTTAGGAATCCCTGATCAGTTCTCTGGCTCCAATACTGGCAACACTGACTCCCTGACCATCTCGGGCCTCTAGCCTGAGGATGAGGCTGTTTATTACTGCTCATCATGGGATGATAGCCTGAGTGCTCACATAGTGCTCCAGACACATGGAGAACTGAGACAAAAACTGCTCTTGGCCTCCCGTGAGGCAAATAACCCCATGACTGCCTGTGACAAATGCAGACGATGACTGTGGCCAACCCTGTTTTGTCAGTGTTAGAGGAAGTGAGGTTCAGCACATTGCACCTTCTAATTGTCAGTGGGGATTTTTCCCACGTAGTATTCATTTATTAAAAATAAGAGGGCAGCGCCTGTGGCTCAGTGAGTAGGGCGCCGGCCCAATATGCCGAGGGTGGTGGGTTCAAACTCAGCCCCAGCCAAACTGCAACAACAACAAAAAAATAGCCGGGCGTTGTGGCAGGCGCCTGTAGTCCCAGCTGCTCGGGAGGCTGAGGCAAGAGAATCACGTAAGCCCAAGAGTTAGAGGTTGCTGTTAGCCGTGTGATGCCACGGCACTCTACCCGAGGGCGGTACAGCGAGACTCTGTCTCTACAAAAAAAAAAAAAATAAAAAAATAAGAGATATACTCGACATACTATAAAAGGTACAATTAAATCGTTTTACTATGTACACAGAATTATTCTTCCACCATCATAATCCAATTTTACAATACTTTTATGAAATCCCCCACCAAATCCCACAATTATCAGTCAGTCCACATTCTTCCCCCACCCCCAGCCACTGGTAATCCCTAATCCACTATCTATGAGGGATATAAACTTAAAGAGCAAAGAAACTTAGTGACTCAAAACCAGATACACTTAATAAAAACCATGTGCAAACAATAATAATGTGCTGAAACCAGAGATAAAGGCAAAGTCACATAAATAAAACCAGACAGAAAATATTATAATATATACAGAAGATCAACAAATGAAACAATTGTGACTATTTCATGTGCACACATTGAGAAAATATAGTGACATTAGATTTTCACACTATTAAGAAAGAAAGAACTGTCACCATGTAATGAACTTTCCAGGTGTATTTTTTTTTTTTTGAGAAAAAAGGACAAATTAAGATCTTGTCAGCTGAAGACAACCTGAAATGTTTCATCTCCAATAAATACCCCAAAGTCAAATAAATAAATAGATAAATAAATACATTAATAAATTAAAAAAAAACACACAACGAAGGTCTTTGGGTGGAAGATAAATGCTAAATGAGAAAAATATTAAGCCTAAGGGATGTGGGAAGAAAATCAATAGGTATATTAGCAAAATATTTATTTTTCAGCTCTTAAGTTTTATCTAAGTTATAGCATTTTGATAGAATTTCTGCATATAAATTATGTAATGGGAAAAAATTGAGCTTAGTATTAACTCTACATAGACTATGAAAAGTTAGGCATATTGTTGTCTTTAGAACAACTAGAATAAAACTAAATAAAGAGATAAATTCAAACAACCAATAGAAATATCAAAAGAACCCACTAAATAATTTTCACATATTCCAAAAGAAGGCAGCAATGAGGTACAGACAAACAGAAATCATGGAAATAAACAGAGAATGTATGTTAAAATTGCAATCTTAAATACATTTATACCAGTAATTTCATTAAATGTAAATGAACTAACCACATACATTAAAAGGAAGAGATTGTCACTTTTAAAAATCAATAATAAAACAAAGAGACAACCACATAATTCTACCTGAAACCCCACTTAAAATATAATTCTATACAGAGGTTAAAAGTAAAATGATAAAATGGCATAAAGCATTATTTCAATGTTAATTTCATCATTTTGATAGTGTATGTTGCATATAGTGTTATGAGACTCCCTCAGTGGGGGAAACTGGGCAAAGGGCACACAGGAACTCTGTGCATTGGAGATCTGGGTTAAAGATCAGGGACAGAAGTAGCTTAGGCTGACATTCTGGAGGATGGGCTGAAAACAGTCCAGATTCCTCAGACACCCCCCACTGCACTGCACACAGCACAGTGTTGGAAACAACCTGGGGGGTCTAAACAGAATATTCAGTGACAAGACTGCCCAGAGCTAACATTCCTGAGTCTGGACTCCTTCGTGACCTCCCCAGGCTGCACACAGTGTGGGCTGTGGTCTGAACAGAATGTTTAGCAATTATAGATTAAGATCTGCTGAGCAAGTCAAAGTATAGAATGGGACCAAAAGGAGAGCTAAGGCAGTTAGAGTTTACACCCTAAACACTGGCCCTGTTTCTTTGGTAACTTTCTGACTTTATGATTATAGGACATTGTTCTTAGATGTTTCCTTCCACTTTTTCCTATTACTTCCTCATTCTTTACCAAAAAAAAAAAAAAATGACTCTTAACCTTACATTGAGTAATGAGGTTAGAGTTTCTTAAAAAATCGTGACTCTTACCCTTACATTTAGTAATGAGGTTAGAGTTTCTCTGTGTTTGTTATTAACTGTTTGTTGAGTACTTTGTTAGCCATACACATTTTTCATGCTCAGTAAAAGACCTCTGAGGTTTTTGTTTGAGGCAGCTCTTCCTTGCTACTTTCTGAGCATGTGAAGCAGCTCACCTCTCTGAGCCCCATGGGTTATTTCACTGCAAGTGTGAGAGGTTTCCATCCATGCTGCACCCTCGCCAGCTTGTCCACAGATAGCAAATGACTACATAACTCAATTTAATATTTTTCATCTTAATTTGTATGTGTAATTATATTTAAAAAAAAATGAAAGAAATGTAGACAGATGGGGAAAGTTCTATGTTTGTTATACTCTATCTAATTAAAAAGCCTGCAGTTTCTATGCTATGCAGGTATGTTTTTATTGTTTGTTTGTTTGTTTATTTGTGACAGAGTTTCACTATGTCATTGTCGGTAGAGTACTGTGGTATCACAGCTCACAGCAACCTCAGAGTCTTGGGGTTAAGAAATTCTCTTGCCTCAGCCTCCCAAGAAGTTGGGAGTACAGGGGAATACTGCAACCCCTGGCTACTATTTTGTTGTGGTTGTCATTGTTGTTTAGCAGGCCCAGGCTGGGTTAAAACCCACCAGCCCCCGTATGTGGCAGTGCCCTAACCACTGAGCTATGGGTGCCATGCCATAAACAAGGGATGTTTAATGTACCTTAATCCCCATGAGATGGTGTCCCCTGAGCTATCAACCCCCATATATAATTTAAATTTTGATAAATCCATTGAGGTGATGAGCAGAAACACCAGAAAAGTTTATCTAGGAAATCTATGACCCCCACAGGGGAAAGCTGAAGCACAGTAGATGGCCAGACGCAGACTGAGGCAATGCACTTACTCTGGGGCACTAAGGCTCTCCTGGGATTGTCCCATAAGTTAGAGAAACACTCAGAGCTTCTCAAGGAGCTGAGCAGATAACATGTGAACCAAGTCCTGATTGGCTGGAAGATTTGACCTGCCAAGAGCAGAGGCCTATCAGAGTCCACGATTCTCTTCCCCATTGGAACTGACTCAGCTCATTCTTCTCCACCTTCTCCTGCTGACATAAGAGCACACAGGGCAGGAAGGGTCTGGGTCTGGGGACAGACCTATATTAATTTATTTCTAAAGGTAGGAAATCTGACCTCTTCATTCCTGGAACAACATAAAGGGACTTAAAGAGCTCATTGTCTCAAATGGAGCATCAGGAAGTCTGAGTCCAGGCCCTTCAATTCCACGTACTCTCTATCTACTTACACAAGGACAACAAACATAGTTATGTCCTATGTTTACAATATACACACACGTTGACGAACATGTGTCATATGTACACACACATCCACAATCACATTTACACATATATGCATTTAAAATACCAACTGATGTTATCATAACCATTTTACATACTCAATTTTTATTTCATTTTACTCATATTTCTCCACTTTCTTAGTACTTATTTAATAATTATTTGTTGTTAAATTTTTAGCTACCTGTTGAGATTATTTTTCATCTCATTGATAAATAGTTTTAAAATGTCCTTTAAAGCAGGCCTGGCTGGTGGCAAATTTGATGGCTTTTGTTAACAAAAAAATCCATCATTCTCTTTTTATTCTTTCCTTGTTTAAAGTTAACTTACATAGAATGACATTTGGGGATATTAAGTACACAGTTCAATGTGTCTTTACTAATGTAAATGATCCCAACAGCCCAACCATGCTTATGTTTTCATTTCTGAAGAAAATTTTCACACTTTTCCTTGTAGTCAATCTAATGCTCACTATGGCCACCACGGAGAATGTGTCTCTAGGGGCCTGTAACATTATCATTTGCCAAAGGACACTGAATAAAAAACTCAAAATCTGCCATATGCTCAGTAAAATCAGAATATCCACATCATCACTGCAAAATCCCACAAAGGACTTTAGGGAAAACTCTTGAAGTGAGGATGATGGGTTTGTGGGCTTTGTGTCCATAGATGAGATAATTAAACACTGGGAAAGTGAGTGGAGGAAGGCAGTGAATGATTTTCTGAGAAGTTATGTGCCAGGCTTAATTCAGGCTTAATTCCAACAGATATGAAATCACAACCATGAAACAGAATCCCTTTCATTTTCTGTACTTGACAGTCATGACAACTCCTACGTCATCTAAATAGTTTGATGAATGAAACACAGATAAACTTATGTGAAAGTAGTTAGATTCTATTTCCTGACTGTGCAGCAGTTTTGGAACTTTAAATACACAGAGCGAAAGAAAGGGAGAAAGAGAAGAGAGGAAAAGAGAGAGACGTTGATCAGTAAGTGACACAATCACTGGATTTTTATAATATAACTCAGCCAGGGAGTAGGATATATGGTAAGAGGGGCAGATTTTCTTTTATTTTTACATATACATGTATTTATTAGGTTTCCGTTTTTTGCCATCACAAAATTAGAGGCCTAAAATTTAATAATAATAACAATGTTTAAGATAAGGAATAGAAACAAAAGCCACGTAAAGAATGAGCAAACATAAATACATTCAGAAAAGAAATCAGATAATTGCTGCATCAAAATATTCAGCAATACTACTACTAATAATGCAAAGAAAGTAACATTCACATTGTCAAATAAGAGTATATCTATTATAGAATGCTTTGACTGTGAGATTCAGTGTGGAGTCATCAGTTAACTTTTTATTATTATTTTAAGTCTCAAAAAATAGACAACGAATAATATTTATAAATAAAAGTAAAAGGTCATTTCAAAAAACAGATCATGCCAAATCTTATAGACAAAAGAAAATGAAGAAATACTTCAAAATCATTCTACTTGATCTGGGTACACCTGATATTAAAACTGGAGAGACTATATTATTATAAAGGGGAAATTAAAAACATATTTCACTTATAAATGAGGATGCAATATCCCAAACAACATATTAAAAAGTTGAATGGAAAATTAATGTTTAAGGTAATGTATTTTAGTCAAAATTAAATCCAATTTATGTGAGAATTAATCACTATTTTCTTTTCATGTCTTTTTCTTTTCTTTTTTTCCTTTCCCTCACCCACTCCCTCCTTCTCTGGTCTTCCCTTCCCCCCTGCCCCACTGTGTCATTAATTGTTCTCATATCAAAATCGAGTACATAGGATTCATACTTTTCCATTCCTGTGATGCTTCACTAAGAATAATGTGTTCTACCTCTATCCAGGTTAGTACAAATGCTGCAAAATCTCCATTTTATGGCTGAATAATATACCATGGTAGACATATACCACAGCTTACCAATCCATTCCTGGGTTGAAGGACATTAAGGTTGTTTCCACATTTTAGCAATCGTAAATTGGGCTACAATACAAGTGTCTTTATAATAAAAGGTTTTGTTTTTTTTCCCCCCTGGATAAAAACCTAGTACAAGTGTCTTTATAATAAAATGTTGTTTTTCCTGGATAGATGCCAAGTAATGAGATTACAGGATCAAACGGGAAGTCTAGGTTGAGTTGTTTGAGATTTCTCCATACTTCCTTCCAAAAAGGTTGTATTAGTTTGCAGTCCCATTCACTCCATTTTTTTTTTAGCCCTCCCTTCCGGAATGACCATCTCAGTTAATCACACAGTTGTTCATGTCAGAATAAACATGGACTGTCACCAGAGCCAGGAAATTATCCCTTGAACATCTGTAATCCCTTCAAAAGAAGCCCTAAATATACTAATAACATTTTAATTTTGTTGTATTGAATTTTATTGTTGTTTTCCTTTTTTAATTTCTTGGTTTCTCCTTTTTAGCAGAACCTCCTGTGAACCACGAAGCAGGGTAATTTCCTCTCTCCAGTGCTCAGTACTCTTCATCTGGGTGCTGATCTATTGAACAGTCAAGCAGGGAGAGAGAACCCTGGATCTATGAGTAGTCTGAGAACAGTCCCTGTTCTCACCTAATGCACATTTTATTTCATGCACCAGTTATATGTATGAGACACCCCTCCCTTGGAAGACATGTTAAAAGCAAGTGGCTGGTGTGTCCTGTTCCGCTGAGTCTCAAATAGAGAACTCAAGACTGAGACAGATAGGAGGATGTGCTAAAGTGGGGCCTCGCTGTGTCCTGGACAGGGAGTGGGCAGTGGTCAAGGCCCTGTTGGGGCAGGAGACTCTTTCAGGACGCCCTGGCATCTGGTCATAGACACGCGGGACCTGGGCCTGGGCAGCAGGGGGCACTGAGGGACTGTCACTGAGGGCTCTTGGGGCTCAGCTTCCACCTGGCCCTGGGCTCAGCTCAGGGCTCACTGGAGCCAGAAGCTATGTCCTCTCTGCCCCCCTGGGAGCCTCAGGCCAAACCCAGCATATACCCACTTCTACAAGAAATGATACTTAGCCACTGTGGTGGCACACAGGCCCAGGGAAGGTTTGGCTGGGTAGGGGAAGAGCAGCACAATTGCATGCAGGGTCCCTCTCTCTCCTCTGGAGCTAGAGGGAGATTAAGAGAGACCTGCAGCATGTTTGCCTCAGAAGAGCTCTGGGGTGTCTGCAGAATGGCCTGGACAGCACTCTTCCCTCTCAGCCTCCTCCTTCATTGCACAGGTCAGGATGGTCCTCAGCATCCTCACCCCCTAATCCACTCACACTTTCTCCCACACCCATGCTAGGACTGTCCTTCCTCCAGGCCATAAAGGGTGTCTGTGTTTCCAGTGTCCCTCTGCCAGCCTGTGCTGACTCAGCCATCCTCTGCATCTGCTTCCCTGGGAGCCTCGGTCAAGCTCACCCGCACCCTGAGCAGCGCACACAGTGACTACACCACTGAATGGTATCAGCAGCAGCCAGGGAAGGCCCCTCAGTACCTGATGTATGTTAGCAGTGACGGAAGCTCCAGCAATGGGGATGGAATCCCTGATTGTTTCTCCTGCTCCAGCTCTTGGGCTGACCACTACTTAACCATCTCCAACCTCCAGTCTGAGGATGAGGCTGACTATGTCTGTGGTGCAAGTTATACCATTAGTGGTTCATTTGCATGAAGCACAGTGATCCAAATGAAGGGGGAAGTGGGACAAAAACTGTTTCTCTACTCTGCTACCAACACTGCCACCTGGGTCCCAGAAACAGGGTCTGGTGACCTGACCCTTCAATAATGTTGATCTATTTGTTGAAAGTTTACACTAAGAGAGCCAGATGCATTCTGATGCCTTTTAAGGGTTCCCTGGGAAGCAGACTGTTAGGCCAGGCTGCAGTAGAGTGAACAGATCAGCAGCAATGACGGAAATGTTACATCTCATCTGTCACACATGCTGGTTTCTACGTGGTCACTACATAGGGGGAGGCGGTGCAAGGACAGTCTCCTTTCCACATTTAAACACTGAGACTCCACGACACACCTCACTCATGCCTCTTGGAGCTTTATTTAAATAATCACATTTAAAAATAATTGTATTCATTTCTAATAAACTCTGAAAATCCTGTCATATGGTGGAAAGCCGATCTGAAAAAAATAATGAGAGAATAAAACTTCGTGGGTAGTGTGAGGAACAAATCTTTTTTTTTTTTTTTTTTTGAGACAGATTCTTATTTTGTTGCCTTCGGTAGAATGCTGTAGTGTCATAGCTCACAGCAACCTCAAACTCTTGAGCTGAAAAGGTTCTCTTGCCTCAGCCTCCCAAGCAGTTGGGACTTCAGGTGCCCGCCACTGTGCCAGGCTAGTTATGGAGATGGGGATCTCACTTTTACTCAGGCTCACCTCAAATTCCTGACCTCAGGCAATTCACCCACCTCACTTCCCCAAATGCTGGGATTACAGGCATGAGCCACCATGTCCAGCTTTGAGGAACAAATCTTTTTTTTTTTTTTTTATTGTTTGGGATTCATTGAGGGTACAATAAGCCAGGTTACACTGGTTGTATTTGTTAGGTAAAGTCCCTCTTGCAATCATGTCTTGCACCCAGAAGGTGTGGCACACACCAAGGCCCACCATCCCCCACAAATCTTAAGCGCTTTGGCTGTTTCCACTGAACACTGAGGTGTTCAGTGCCTTCAGGATAAGGTTGAGGAATTTATCTCAAGGTCCAGTAGATGGCAACTGATATGCAATAATCTAAAAGAAAAAAAATAAACAGTCATTCAGGTCACTTTGATAACTCTGACCTAGAATGGATTTCTTTTTTCAAAAACGGGTAGTCAAGAAATACTTACCAGATAGTGGACTGACTGAGGCTCCCTGAAAACCTGTCCCACCATATAAGGCAATGTACACAATGGTATCAATTGTCTAAGTCAACTTTTTCACACTTTTTTAAAATTTTTTCACAATTATGGGCATTTACTAAGGGCTTACACAAATCTTAGGACCATTTGAAAAAGAGGGAGCTTTGTAAAAACGAAAGTCGTGTTGTTTTTATCATATATTCTGTGTATTTCCTGAAACCTATGGCATCCCTGAAAATAACAAGCCTCAAAACCTTTGTAGCTGTGAAACACAGAAGAATGATATTCCCGGAAGTTACAAAATGGTAAGATTCACATTTTTTTTCAAAAAAATCCTATCTACAGACAACTGCATTAGTGAGCTTTCTGGTTGTTCTAAGTAAAGCCTCATTCTTAGCACTTCTCTGAATTAGAACTGACTCAGAGTTTGTTTGTTGAAGCTGCCCCATCCTCAGTTTCTTGTGGTGTAAGTGTAGGCAGTTGTTAACATTGAGGGTGTCTGCGATGGTGGCATTGATGGGACAGACAACAAGCTGAACAAAAAGCTTATAAGGAAAAACTGCAAGGTGTGGGAGTCCATAGGTGGTGCTGACGAGCTCTGACACGTTCCCGTGGATACAGAAAATCACTTCTATGCTCTGAGCTGTGTTATGTCCTGCCTAGAAAGAACTAGAAAGGTCCTGATGCTTCTCCACCGGCTGAAAGTGAAGAGCTGTGCAAAGATGAAGTGAGGCCAAGGCAGAAATGTGAGGTGACAGAGTGTGGAGCTGGGCCCAACACATGCAGGGGCTTTTGGGAGGGGCTGAGAGCCGTGTTCCTGAGAGTGGTGAAGGAAATCTCTGCCCAGTAATTAGCCGCTAATGTAACTGAACTGGGACGTCAGCGACCACATGTGCAGAGGATGAGACCTAGCCCAGAAAACCAGGAAGCCAGAAATGACCAACAATAATAACTACAAAAAACATAAACCAAAAAAATAAAAACAGTAATCATCAAGGAAGGGATCGGACTTCCACAGTGGTCACATTATAGTATTAATTAATTTATTTATTCATTTATTTACCTATTTATTTATTTTTCGAGACAGAGTCTCACTATGTCACCCTTGGTAGAGTGCCGTGGCATCATAGCTCACAGCAACCTCCAACCCTTGAGGTTAAGTGATTCTCTTGCCTCAGCCTCCCAAGTAGCTGGGACCACAGGCACCCACAACACCCCCCAACTATTTTCTGCTACAGTCGTCATTGATGTTTAGCTGGCCCAGGCCAGTTTCAAACTCTCCAGCCTTGGTGCATGTGGTGGGCACCATAACCACTGTGCTATGGACACTGAGCCCACATCGTATTATTTAAAGGTCTCATGTTTTAAGATGAAAGTAGGAGACAGATAAAGAAACAAGAAAGATTTTCCCCCATACACTACAAGACACCAAGCATAACAGCAATGAGAAAACATTAAATGAACAATTAAAACAGCAAAAAAATCTGATAAATACTAACTCCAAAGAGTCACAGACACTAGAACTAGTAGAGAAAGATCTGGAACCAGCTAACATGCATTAAATGTGATCTTAAAAAGTCAAAATAATGAAATGTTCAAAAGAAAGTCATATCATGTATAAAAAATTAAAAAAGAAATGAGGAAAAATATAACTCGAGTTGGATCAATTGTTATTACTGTGCCTGAAAAACAGAAGGAAATAAGAATAAGAAATGCACAGAACTTGAGAAACTTGTGCAACACAGGTGGAAGTCTCAGAAAGATAACATTGGGATAAATGGACAGAAAAGGAAGAGCAGAGAGAGGGATGGAAGGAGGGAGGTGGGACCTTGGTGTGTGCCACACCTTTTGAGGGCAAACACGATTGTAAGAGGGACTTTACCTAACAAATGCAATTAGTGTAACCTTGCATTGGTTTCTTATACCCTCAATGAATCCCAAACAATAAATAAAGCAAAACTAAAAAATAATTAAAAGCAAAAAAAAAAAAAGACAGAAAACACATTCAAACAATGATGACCCCAAACTTCCCTAATTTGATGAAACCTACACACCCGAGATGCTCTGTAACCCCCAGTAGAAATCAGTCAGGCCCGATTTCTCCAGGCATAAGCAAAGTATCACAGAGGGATGAAACCTACAAAATGCTAACAAGATAAGAAGGCAAAGACAATGACACCACACACCTGTCATGACCCCTGATTCCATCCAAGACATAGTAGACAGTAACTGGTGAGGTCCTTACACCTTGAACAATCCCAGGACTGGTCCAGATACATGGAACACAGCAGGTGTTTCCTGACACCGGATACTGAGGAGAGCCAGCCTCTGTGACCTCAAGGAAGAAAAGTGAATTTGTACAAGTACATGCACATACACATATGGACACCCAGGCACACATGTGTAACAGTGCATACCCAATACACACGGACACACACATACACACACATGAGCACAACATGCCTATGTGAACACACACAGGTGAGCCTATCTGGCTGCAGATTTATTTCTAAACTCAGTCCTGCCCAGATGAGGTGGAACCCCGGCTGATCATGACTGTGTCACTGAGCTGAGGACACAGATGGGAGAAGTCAGGGGACAGGGACGACTGGCATTCTCAGGGCAATTCCCTAGAGAGTAGGTGGCTGCACAGGCAAGGTCTCTGTCCCCTGCATGTGGCCCCTGTGGCTTTGGCTGAGCACAAAGTGGCCACCTGCAGGTTTGGGGGTGTAACTACTAGAGCTAAAGAGCGAACTCGGCAGTGTGTGGGCCTAGGGGGTGTGTAATTCCTATCAAAAAAAAAAAACAAAAAAAAAAACTCTTCTTAATTCAGGTCTACACAACCAGCTAGGACAGTATACGTGTGTGGGATTATATATTTATTTATTTATATATTTTTTGGCCATACACCCTCAGTCCACCTTCACTGGGAAGAGCGGCGTGGCGCCATTCACAAGTCACAGCACCCTCGAATTCTTGAGCTCAAGGGATGCTTTTGCTTCAGACTCCCGAACAGGTGGGACTATGCTGGGGTGTGGGGCGGTCGTCTCCTGTCTCCACCGGCCTCGGCCTCCCAGAATGCTAGCATCAGAGTGGAGATCAACCGCCCCCAACCCCATAACTTCTTAGGGTGTGTATGGAGCTGTTCCCGGCGACAGATCAGTCCTCTCAAAGCCCAGTGGGGAGGCGGTGCTGAGAAGGGCGGGGACAGATCCTAGGAGTTCTTCCCTTCAACCTGGGCTCCGGTCAGGTCAGGTCAGGTCAGGTCAGGTCAGCGCCTCTGTGCTTGGCTGCTTAGCTCTTCTGTAAAACGGAACAGATCAGAAATAAAGGTCGAAAACTTAACTGAGGGGCGGCGCCTGTGGCTCAGTCGGTAAGGCTCCAGCCCCACAGACCGAGGGTGGCGCGTTCAAACCCGGCCCCGTCTGAAATGCAACCAAAAAATAGCTGGGCATGGTGGCGGGCTCCTTTCGTCCCAGCTACTCGGGAGGCTGAGGCAAGAGAATCGCTTAAGCCCAGGAGTTGGAAGTTGCTGTGAGCTGTGTGATGCCATGGCACTCTACCCGAAGGGTTTAAAGTGACACTCGGTCTCTAGAAAAAAAAAAATAAAATAAAGCACTTAATTCATTACTGAAGTTTTTTTCTGGATTGGAAAGAGGGGTTCGGGGAGAGGAAGAGTTTCTGTTCCAGGAAGTGTGCTACGTGTCTATTTACTTCTTTATTAGATCAATTTTAACATTTATTAATTTATTTTTTAAATTTTTGAATTCAAAATTGAATTCATTTGAATTTTTTTTTTTTTTTTTTTTGGTGAGGCAGACCTTCACTGAGTCACCCTCCGTAGATTGCCTTGGTGTGGTGTCACAGCTCTCAAGAACCTCCAACTCTTGGGCGTGAACGATTGTCTGGCCTCAGCCTCCCAAGTACCTGGGACTGCATGAGCCCACCACAGCGCCAGGGTATTTTTGCTTTGTTGCAGTTGTCATTGTTGTGTAGCTTGTCAGACAGGGCTGGAATCCGCCAGCCTCCTCTGTGGATGTGGTTGGTGCCTTAACCACAGTGCTATGCACCACCCCCCCACGCCACGCCAGCCTATTTATTTATCTATTTATTTATTAAATATTTTCCTTCTTCTGCTGTGTTTGACTGGGGCCCGGTTTCAACCCGCCGCCTCTGTAACTTGGGGCCGGTGCCCTACTCCTCTGAGGAACACGCACTGAACCACTTTTACTCTTTCATTTTCCTTCCGTCCTTCCTTCCTTCCATCGTTCCGTCCCATCCTTTATCCTTCCCTCCATCCCTCCCTTCCTTCCTTCGTTCTTTCTTGTTTTTTTTCTTTCCAGTTTTTTGTCGGGGCTTGGTTTGAACCCGCCACCTCCGAAATATGTGGGGGGAGGGCGGGGGTGCCGGCAGGCGAACTCTTTCAACGAAATGGTTTTGAGGAGGGGGCAGTTTTTCTCGCCACCCACCTCCTCTGTATATGGGGCCAGCACCCTACTCCTTTCACCCACAGGCGCCACCCGTTAACTTGTATTCTTTTTCCTTTTCGTAGAGACAGAGTTTCCCTTTATTGCCCTCGGTAGAGTGCCGTGGCGTCACACAGCTCACAGCAACCTCCATCTCCTGGGCTTAGGCGATAATCCTGCCTCGGTCTCCCGAGTAGCTTGGATTACAGGCGGCCGCCAGAACGCCCGGCTATTTTGTTGCAGTTCGGCCTGGCCTGGGGTTGAACACACCACCCTCCGTATATGGGGTCGGCGCCTTGCTCACTGAGCCACAGGCCCCGCCCCAGTTATTTTCTATACTTAACAATAGCTTCCCCCCACACATACATCTCTCCAGATACAGTGAAACCAGGTGTGGGAGAAGGATATTTAACTAAATCGAATTAGGTTGGGCGACGTGAGGTGGCTCAGGCCTGTAATCGAAGCACGTTGGGGGGTCTAGGTGGGCGGATCGCTTCAACTCACTGAGTTGAGCTCCCGAAAATGGGTTCGTTTCTTTGCTTTCCAGTTGTGGCGGAGTCCGGGCTTGAACCAACACCCACGGTATAATATGGGGCCGGCGCCCTAATCCTTGAGCCAGGGGCTGCGCCCACGCACAGGCACAGGCGTTTCTGAGCTGAGAAAAACCCCCGCTGAGGCCCCAGCTCTTGACCTCTTGTTGGCGGCCTCCAATTGGCTGCGGAGAGGGCCGGTCCTCCGTGTCTGCAGGTTGCTGACTTGTTCTGACTGCGTGTCCCAAGGCACCACTTTCGGGGTTTCTTTTGTCTTCTTTTATCCCTTGTTTCTCTCATGGCACATCTCACACTTGTGGTGGAACATATGATCATTCCGCCTATGAACTACTAAAGGAGATGCTGCCACACACATCCCTCCGTCCTCCACTCCCTCTCCCCTTTCTTTCTCTCCTTCCCTCGTAACATCCCCCCTCGCCTGGCCCCCGCACCTGCATATGATACCCGGGAGCTAGCTAAGAATGAGCACGCCGGGTTCTCCTGCCAGGCAGGCCGGCATGCATGACACCCACGTAGAGCACATGTGGGTGTTAGGAAACTTGGGTGTGCACGGTGCCCCGCGGATGACCAGACGTCCGTGGCAGACCTTAGACCGTGGATCTTGTCACCTTAGCGCCTGTTGGTCGACAAGATGTCTCTTCTGCGTGTTTTGGTCTAGTCGGTACAGCAGGTGGCGGCGTTGTATAAGTTCTCGTTCCCCTGGGGCTCTGACACTCGCCTCGCTCCTCAAAACCTCGGGTTCCTTCTTTTGTGTTCGTTTTCTCTCTCTCTCTCTCTCTCTCTCCCTCTCTCCCTCCCTTTCTCCCCCCTCTCCGTCTCTCTCCCCCTTCATTCTCACTCTCCCTTTATTCTGAAACGGTTCTTCTGACAATACGCACTGCTTGCCTCCTGTGTAACTACTAGAGCCACAGAGCGAACTCTGCAGTGTGTGGGCCAAGCGGGTGTGTCATTCCTATCAAAAAAAAAAAACAAAACTCTTCTTCATTCAGGTCTACACAACCAGCTAGGACAGTATACGTGTGTGGGATTATATATTTATTTATTTATATATTTTTTGGCCATACACCCTCAGTCCACCTTCACTGGGAAGAGCGGCGTGGCGCCGTTCACAAGTCACAGCACCCTCGAATTCTTGAGCTCCAGGGATGCTTTTGCTTCAGACTCCCGAACAGGTGGGACTATGCTGGGGTGTGGGGCGGTCGTCTCCTGTCTCCACCGGTCTCGGCCTCCCAGAATGCTAGCATCAGAGTGGAGATCAACCTCCCCCAACCCCATAACTTCTTTGGGTGTGTATGGAGCTGTTCCCGGCGACAGATGGGTCCTCTCAAAGCCCAGTGGGGAGGCGGTGCTGAGAAAGGCGGGGACAGATCCTAGGAGTTCTTCCCTTCAACCTCGGCTCTGGTCAGGTCAGGTCAGGTCAGGTCAGCGCCTCTGTGCTTGGCTGCTTAGCTCTTCTGTAAAACGGAACAGATCAGAAATAAAGGTCGAAAACTTAACTGAGGGGCGGCGCCTGTGGCTCAGTCGGTAAGGCTCCAGAACCACAGACCGAGGGTGGGGCGTTCAAACCCGGCCCCGGCTGAAATGCAACCAAAAAATAGCTGGGCATGCTGGCGGGCTCCTTTCGTCCCAGCTACTCGGGAGGCTGAGGCAAGAGAATCGCTTAAGCCCAGGAGTTGGAAGTTGCTGTGAGCTGTGTGATGCCATGGCACTCCACCCGTAGGGTTTAAAGTGACACTCGGTCTCTAGAAAAAAAAAAAAAAAAAAAAAAAAAAACCACTTAATTCATTACTGAAGTTTTTTTCTGGATTGGAAAGCGGGGGTTCGGGGAGAGGAAGAGTTTCTGTTCCAGGAAGTGTGCTACGTGTCTATTTACTTCTTTATTAGATCAATTTTAACATTTATTAATTTATTTTTTGAATTTTTGAATTCAAAATTGAATTCATTTGAAATTTTTTTTTTTTTTTTTTTTTTTGGTGAGGCAGACCTTCACTGAGTCACCCTCCGTAGATTGCCTTGGTGTGGTGTCACAGCTCTCAAGAACCTCCAACTCTTGGACGTGAACGATTGTCTGGCCTCAGCCTCCCAAGTACCTGGGACTGCATGAGCCCACCACAGCGCCAGGGTATTTTTGCTTTGTTGCAGTTGTCATTGTTGTGTAGCTTGTCAGACAGGGCTGGAATCCGCCAGCCTCCTCGGTGGATGTGGTTGGTGCCTTAACCACTGTGCTATGCACCACCCCCCCACGCCACGCCAGCCTATTTATCTATTTATTTATTAAATATTTTCCTTCTTCTGCTGTGTTTGACTGGGGCCCGGATTCAACCCGCCGCCTCTGGAACTTGGGGCCGGTGCCCTACTCCTCTGAGGAACAGGCACTGAACCACTTTTACTCTTTCAGATTCCTTCCTTCCTTCCTTCCATCCATCGTTCCGTCCCATCCTTTCTCCTTCCCTCCATCCCTCCCTTCCTTCCTTCGTTCTTTCTTGTTTGTTTTCTTTCCAGTTTTTTGTCGGGGCTTGGTTTGAACCCGCCACCTCCGAAATATGCGGGCGGAGGGCGGGGGTGCCCGCAGGCGAACTCTTTCAACGAAATGGTTTTGAGGAGGGGGCAGTTTTTCTCGCAACCCACCTCCTCTGTATATGGGGCCGGCACCCTACTCCTTTCACCCACAGGCGCCACCCGTTAACTTGTATTCTTTTTCCTTTTTGTAGAGGCAGAGTTTCCCTTTATTGCCCTCGGTAGAGTGGCGTGGCGTCACACAGCTCACAGCATCCTCCATCTCCTGGGCTTAGGCGATAATCCTGCCTCGGTCTCCCGAGTAGCTTGGATTACAGGCGGCCGCCAGAACGCCCGGCTATTTTGTTGCAGTTCGGCCTAGCCTGGGGTTGAACACACCACCCTCCGTATATGGGGCCGGCGCCTTGCTCACTGAGCCACAGGCCCTGCCCCCGTTATTTTCTATACTTAACAATAGCTTCCTCCCACACATACATCTCTCCAGATATAGTGAAACCAGGTGTGGGAGAAGGATATTTAACTAAATCGAATTAGGTTGGGCGAGGTGAGGTGGCTCAGGCCTGTAATCGAAGCACTTTGGGGGGTCTAGGTGGGCGGATCGCTTCAACTCACTGAGTTGAGCTCCCGAAAATGGGTTCGTTTCTTTGCTTTCCAGTTGTGGCGGAGTCCGGGCTTGAACCAACACCCACGGTATAATATGGGGTCGACGCCCTAATCCTTGAGCCAGGGGCTGCGCCCACGCACAGGCACAGGCGTTTCTGAGCTGAGAAAAACCCCCGCTGAGGCCCCAGCTCTTGACCTCTTGTTGGCGGCCTTCAATTGGCTGCGGAGAGGGCCGGTCCTCCGTGTCTGCAGGTTGCTGACTTGTTCTGACTGCGTGTCCCAAGGCACCACTTTCGGGGTTTCTTTTTTCTTCTTTTATCCCTTTTTTCTCTCATTGCACATCTCACACTTGTGCTGGAACACATGATCATGACGCCTATGAACTACTAAAGGAGATGCTGCCACACACATCCCTCCGTCCTCCACTCCCTCTCCCCTTTCTTTCTCTCCTTCCCTCGTAACATCCCCCCTCCCCTGGCCCCCGCACCTGCATATAAAACCCGGGAGCTAGCTAAGAATGAGCACGCCGGGTTCTCCTGCCAGGCAGGCAGGGCTGCACGACACCTACGTAGAGCACATGTGGGTGTTAGGAAACTTGCGTGTGCACGGTGCCCCGCGGATGACCAGACGTCCGTGGCAGACCTTATCCGGGGATCTTGTCACCTTAGCGCCTGTTGGTCGACCAGATGTCTCTTCTGCGTGTTTGGCCTAGTCAGTCCAGCAGGTGGTGGCCTTGTATAAGTTCTGGTTCCCCTGGGGCTCTGAGACTCGCCTCGCTCCTCCAAACCCCGTGTTCCTTCTTTCGTGTTCGTTTTCTCTCTCTCTCCCTCTCTCCCTCCCTTTCTCCCCCCTCTCCGTCTCTCTCCCCCTTCATTCTCACTCTCCCTTTATTCTGAAACGGTTCTTCTGACAATACGCACTGCTTGCCTCCTGTGTAACTACTGGAGCTACAGAGCGAACTCGGCAGTGTGTGGGCCAAGCGGGTGTGTCATTCCTATCAAAAAAAAAAACAAAACTCTTCTTCATTCAGGTCTACACAACCAGCTAGGACAGTATACGTGTGTGGGATTATATATTTATTTATTTATATATTTTTTGGCCATACACCCTCAGTCCACCTTCACTGGGAAGAGCGGCGTGGCGCCGTTCACAAGTCACAGCACCCTCGAATTCTTGAGCTCCAGGGATGCTTTTGCTTCAGACTCCCGAACAGGTGGGACTATGCTGTGGTGTGGGGCGGTCGTCTCCTGTCTCCACCGGCCTCGGCCTCCCAGAATGCTAGCATCAGAGTGGAGATCAACCGCCCCCAACCCCATAACTTCTTTGGGTGTGTATGGAGCTGTTCCCGGCGACAGATGGGTCCTCTCAAAGCCCAGTGTGGAGGCGGTGCTGAGAAAGGAGGGGACATCTCCTAGGAGTTCTTCCCTTCATACTGGGCTCCGGTCAGGTCAGGTCAGGTCAGGTCAGCGCCTCTGTGCTTGGCTGCTTAGCTCTTCTGTAAAACGGAACAGATCAGAAATAAGGTTCGAAAACTTAACTGAGGGGCGGCGCCTGTGGCTCAGTCGGTAAGGCTCCAGAACCACAGACCGAGGGCGGCGCGTTCAAACCCCGCCCCAGCTGAAATGCAACCAAAAAATAGCTGGGAATGGTGGCGGGCTCCTTTCGTCCCAGCTACTCGGGAGGCTGAGGCAAGAGAATCGCTTAAGCCCAGGAGTTGGAAGTTGCTGTGAGCTGTGTGATGCCATGGCACTCTACCCGTAGGGTTTAAAGTGACACTCGGTCTCTAGAAAAAAAAAAAAAAAAAAAAAAAAAACACTTAATTCATTACTGAAGTTTTTTTCTGTATTGGATAGCGGGGGTTCCGGGAGAGGAAGAGTTTCTGTTCCAGGAAGTGTGCTACGTGTTTATTTACTTCTTTATTAGATCAATTTTAACATTTATTAATTTATTTTTTGAATTTTTGAATTCAAAATTGAATTCATTTGAATTTTTTTTTTTTTTTTTTTTTGGTGAGGCAGACCTTCACTGAGTCACCCTCCGTAGATTGCCTTGGTGTGGTGTCACAGCTCTCAAGAACCTCCAACTCTTGGACGTGAACGATTGTCTGGCCTCAGCCTCCCAAGTACCTGGGACTGCATGAGCCCACCACAGCGCCAGGGTATTTTTGCTTTGTTGCAGTTGTCATTGTTGTGTAACTTGTCAGACAGGGCTGGAATCCGCCAGCCTCCTCGGTGGATGTGGTTGGTGCCTTAACCACTGTGCTATGCACCACCCCCCCACGCCACGCCAGCCTATTTATTTATCTATTTATTTATTAAATATTTTCCTTCTTCTGCTGTGTTTGACTGGGGCCCGGAATCAACCCGCCGCCTCTGGAACTTGGGGCCGGTGCCCTACTCCTCTGAGGAACAGGCACTGAACCACTTTTACTCTTTCAGATTCCTTCCTTCCTTCCTTCCATCCATAGTTCCGTCCCATCCTTTCTCCTTCCCTCCATCCCTCCCTTCCTTCCTTCGTTCCTTCTTGTTTGTTTTCTTTTCAGTTTTTTTTCGGGGCTTGGTTTGAACCTGCCACCTCCGAAATATGCGGGCGGAGGGCGGAGGTGCCCGCAGGCGAACTCTTTCAAGGAAATGGTTTTGAGGAGGGGGCAGTTTTTCTCGCCACCCACCTCCTCTGTATATGGGGCCGGCACCCTACTCCTTTCACCCAGAAGCGACACCCATTAACTTGTATTCTTTTTCCTTTTTGTAGAGACAGAGTTTCCCTTTATTGCCCTCGGTAGAATGCCGTGGCGTCACACAGCTCACAGCAACCTTCATCTCCTGGGCTTAGGCGATAATCCTGCCTCGGTCTCCCGAGTAGCTTGGATTACAGGCGGCCGCCAGAACGCCCGGCTATTTTGTTGCAGTTCGGCCTGGCCTGGGGTTGAACACACCACCCTCTGTATATGGGGCCGGCGCCTTGCTCACTGAGCCACAGGCCCCGCCCCCGTTTTTTTCTATACTTAACAATAGCTTCCCCCGACACATACATCTCTCCAGATACAGTGAAACCAGGTGTGGGAGAAGGATATTTAACTAAATCTAATTAGGTTGGGCGACGTGAGGTGGCTCAGGCCTGTAATCGAAGCAATTTGGGGGGTCTAGGTGGGTGGATGGCTTCAACTCACTGAGTTGAGCTCCCGAAAATGGGTTCGTTTCTTTGCTTTCCAGTTGTGGCGGAGTCCGGGCTTGAACCAACACCCACGGTATAATATGGGGCCGGCGCCCTAATCCTTGAGCCAGGGGCTGCGCCCACGCACAGGCACAGGCGTTTCTGAGCTGAGAAAAACCCCCGCTGAGGCCCCAGCTCTTGACCTCTTGTTGGCGGCCTTCAATTGGCTGCGGAGAGGGCCGGTCCTCCGTGTCTGCAGGTTGCTGACTTGTTCTGACTGCGTGTCCCAAGGCACCACTTTCGGGGTTTCTTTTTTCTTCTTTTATCCCTTGTTTCTCTCATTGCACATCTCACACTTGTGCTGGAGCACATGATCATGACGCCTATGAACTACTAAAGGAGATGATGCCACAGACATCCCTCAGTCCTCCACTCCCTCTCCCCTTTCTTTCTCTCCTTCCCTCGTAACATCCCCCCTCCCCTGGCCTCCGCACCTGCATATAAAACCCGGGAGCTAGCTAAGAATGAGCACGCCGGGTTCTCCTGCCAGGCAGGCAGGCATGCACGACACCCACGTAGAGCACATGTGGGTGTTAGGAAACTTGGGTGTGCACGGTGCCCCGCGGATGACCAGACGTCCTTGGCAGACCTTATCCGGGGATCTTGTCACCTTAGCGCCTGTTGGTCGACCAGATGTCTCTTCTGCGTGTTTTGGCCTAGTAAGTCCAGTAGGTGGTGGCCTTGTATAAGTTCTGGTTCCCCTGGGGTTCTGAGACTGGCCTCGCTCCTCCAAACCCCATGTTCCTTCTTTCGTGTTCGTTTTCTCTCTCTCTCCCTCTGTCCCTCCCTTTCTCCCCCCTCTCCGTCTCTCTCTCCTTTCATTCTCACTGTCCCTTTATTCTGAAACGGTTCTTCTGACAATACGCACTGCTTGCCTCCTGTGTAACTACTAGAGCTACAGAGCGAACTCGGCAGTGTGTGGGCCAAGCGGGTGTGTCATTCCACTCAAAAAAAAAAAAAAAACTCTTCTTCATTCAGGTCTACACAACCAGCTAGGACAGTATACGTGTGTGGGATTATATATTTATTTATTTATATATTTTTTGGCCATACACCCTCAGTCCACCTTCACTGGGAAGAGCGGCGTGGCGCCGTTCACAAGTCACAGCACCCTCGAATTCTTGAGCTCCAGGGATGCTTTTGCTTCAGACTCCCGAACAGGTGGGACTATGCTGGGGTGTGGGGCGGTCGTCTCCTGTCTCCACCGGCCTCGGCCTCCCAGAATGCTAGCATCAGAGTGGAGATCAACCGCCCCCAACCCCATAACTTCTTTGGGTGTGTATGGAGCTGTTCCCGGCGACAGATGTGTCCTCTCAAAGCCCAGTGGGGAGGCGGTGCTGAGAAGGGCGGGGACAGATCCTAGGAGTTCTTCCCTTCAACCTCGGCTCCGGTCAGGTCAGGTCAGGTCAGGTCAGCGCCTCTGTGCTTGGCTGCTTAGCTCTTCTGTAAAACGGAACAGATCAGAAATAAAGGTCGAAAACTTAACTGAGGGGCGGCGCCTGTGGCTCAGTCGGTAAGGCTCCAGCCCCACAGACCGAGGGTGGCGCGTTCAAACCCGGCCCCGGCTGAAATGCAACCAAAAAATAGCTGGGCATGGTGGCGGGCTCCTTTCGTCCCAGCTACTCGGGAGGCTGAGGCAAGAGAATCGCTTAAGCCCAGGAGTTGGAAGTTGCTGTGAGCTGTGTGATGCCATGGCACTCTACCCGTAGGGTTAAAAGTGACACTCGGTCTCTAGAAAAAAAAAAAAAAAACAAAAAAAACACTTAAATCATTACTGAAGTTTTTTTCTGGATTGGAAAGCGGGGGTTCGGGGAGAGGAAGAGTTTCTGTTCCAGGAAGTGTGCTACGTGTCTATTTACTTCTTTATTAGATCAATTTTAACATTTATTAATTTATTTTTTGAATTTTTGAATTCAAAATTGAATTCATTTGAATTTTTTTTTTTTTTTTTTTTTTTTGGTGAGGCAGACCTTCACTGAGTCACCCTCCGTAGATTGCCTTGGTGTGGTGTCACAACTCTCAAGAACCTCCAACTCTTGGACGTGAACGATTGTCTGGCCTCAGCCTCCCAAGTACCTGGGACTGCATGAGCCCACCACAGCGCCAGGGTATTTTTGCTTTGTTGCAGTTGTCATTGTTGTGTAGCTTGTCAGACAGGGCTGGAATCCGCCAGCCTCCTCGGTGGATGTGGTTGGTGCCTTAACCACTGTGCTATGCACCACCCCCCCACGCCCCGCCAGCCTATTTATTTATCTATTTATTTATTAAATATTTTCCTTCTTCGCTGTGTTTGACTGGGGCCCGGATTCTACCTGCCGCCTCTGGAACTTGGGGCCCGTGCCCTACTCCTCTGAGGAACAGGCACTGAACCACTTTTACTCTTTCAGATTCCTTCCTTCCTTCCTTCCATCCATCATTCCGTCCCATCCTTTCTCCTTCCCTCCATCCCTCCCTTCCTTCCTTCTTTCTTTCTTGTTTGTTTTCTTTCCAGTTTTTTGTCGGGGCTTGGTTTGAACCCGCCACCTCCGAAATATGCGGGCGGAGGGCGGGGGTTCCCGCAGGCGAACTCTTTCAACGAAATGGTTTGGAGGAGGGGGCAGTTTTTCTCGCCACCCACCTCCTCTGTATATGGGGCCGGAACCCTACTCCTTTCACCCACAGGCGCCACCCGTTAACTTGTATTCTTTTTCCTTTTTGTAGAGACAGAGTTCCCTTTATTGCCCTCGGTAGAGTGCCGTGGCGTCACACAGCTCACAGCAACCTCCATCTCCTGGGCTTAGGCGATAATCCTGCCTCGGTCTCCCGAGTAGCTTGGATTACAGGCGGCCGCCAGAACGCCCGGCTATTTTGTTGCAGTTCGGCCTGGCCTGGGGTTGAACACACCACCCTCCGTATATGGGGCCGGCGCCTTGCTCACTGAGCCACAGGCCCTGCCCCCGTTATTTTCTATACTTAACAATAGCTTCCTCCCACACATACATCTCTCCAGATATAGTGAAACCAGGTGTGGGAGAAGGATATTTAACTAAATCGAATTAGGTTGGGCGACGTGAGGTGGCTCAGGCCTGTAATCGAAGCACTTTGGGGGGTCTAGGTGGGCGGATCGCTTCAACTCACTGAGTTGAGCTCCCGAAAATGGGTTCGTTTCTTTGCTTTCCAGTTGTGGCGGAGTCCGGGCTTGAACCAACACCCACGGTATAATATGGGGCCGGCGCCCTAATCCTTGAGCCAGGGGCTGCGCCCACGCACAGGCACAGGCGTTTCTGAGCTGAGAAAAACCCCCGCTGAGGCCCCAGCTCTTGACCTCTTGTTGGCGGCCTTCAATTGGCTGCGGAGAGGGCCGGTCCTCCGTGTCCGCAGGTTGCTGACTTGTTCTGACTGCGTGTCCCAAGGCACCACTTTCGGGGTTTCTTTTTTCTTCTTTTATCCCTTGTTTCTCTCATTGCACATCTCACACTTGTGCTGGAACACATGATCATGACGCCTATGAACTACTAAAGGAGATGCTGCCACAGACATCCCTCCGTCCTCCACTCCCTCTCCCCTTTCTTTCTCTCCTTCCCTCGTAACATCCCCCCTCCCCTGGCCCCCGCACCTGCATATAAAACCCGGGAGCTAGCTAAGAATGAGCACGCCGGGTTCTCCTGCCAGGCAGGCAGGGATGCACGACACACACGTAGAGCACATGTGGGTGTTAGGAAACTTGGGTGTGCACGGTGCCCCGCGGATGACCAGACGTCCGTGGCAGACCTTATCCGGGGATCTTGTCACCTTAGCGCCTGTTGGTCGACCAGATGTCTCTTCTGCGTGTTTTGGCCTAGTCAGTCCAGCAGGTGGTGGCCTTGTATAAGTTCTGGTTCCCCTGGGGCTCTGAGACTCGCCTCGCTCCTCCAAACCCCGTGTTCCTTCTTTCGTGTTCGTTTTCTCTCTCTCTCCCTCTCTCCCTCCCTTTCTCCCCCCTCTCCGTCTCTCTCCCCCTTCATTCTCACTCTCCCTTTATTCTGAAACGGTTCTTCTGACAATACGCACTGCTTGCCTCCTGTGTAACTACTGGAGCTACAGAGCGAACTCGGCAGTGTGTGGGCCAAGCGGGTGTGTCATTCCTATCAAAAAAAAAAACAAAACTCTTCTTCATTCAGGTCTACACAACCAGCTAGGACAGTATACGTGTGTGGGATTATATATTTATTTATTTATATATTTTTTGGCCATACACCCTCAGTCCACCTTCACTGGGAAGAGCGGCGTGGCGCCGTTCACAAGTCACAGCACCCTCGAATTCTTGAGCTCCAGGGATGCTTTTGCTTCAGACTCCCGAACAGGTGGGACTATGCTGGGGTGTGCGGCGGTCGTCTCCTGTCTCCACCGGCCTCGGCCTCCCAGAATGCTAGCATCAGAGTGGAGATCAACCGCCCCCAACCCCATAACTTCTTTGGGTGTGTATGGAGCTGTTCCCGGCGACAGATGGGTCCTCTCAAAGCCCAGTGGGGAGGCGGTGCTGAGAAAGGAGGGGACAGATCCTAGGAGTTCTTCCCTTCATACTGGGCTCCGGTCAGGTCAGGTCAGGTCAGGTCAGCGCCTCTGTGCTTGGCTGCTTAGCTCTTCTGTAAAACGGAACAGATCAGAAATAAGGGTCGAAAACTTAACTGAGGGGCGGCGCCTGTGGCTCAGTCGGTAAGGCTCCAGAACCACAGACCGAGGGCGGCGCGTTCAAACCCCGCCCCGGCTGAAATGCAACCAAAAAATAGCTGGGAATGTTGGCGGGCTCCTTTCGTCCCAGCTACTCGGGAGGCTGAGGCAAGAGAATCGCTTAAGCCCAGGAGTTGGAAGTTGCTGTGAGCTGTGTGATGCCATGGCACTCTACCCGTAGGGTTTAAAGTGACACTCGGTCTCTAGAAAAAAAAAAAAAAAAAAAAAAAAAAACACTTAATTCATTACTGAAGTTTTTTTCTGTATTGGATAGCGGGGGTTCCGGGAGAGGAAGAGTTTCTGTTCCAGGAAGTGTGCTACGTGTTTATTTACTTCTTTATTAGATCAATTTTAACATTTATTAATTTATTTTTTGAATTTTTGAATTCAAAATTGAATTCATTTGAATTTTTTTTTTTTTTTTTTTTTTGGTGAGGCAGACCTTCACTGAGTCACCCTCCGTAGATTGCCTTGGTGTGGTGTCACAACTCTCAAGAACCTCCAACTCTTGGACGTGAACGATTGTCTGGCCTCAGCCTCCCAAGTACCTGGGACTGCATGAGCCCACCACAGCGCCAGGGTATTTTTGCTTTGTTGCAGTTGTCATTGTTGTGTAACTTGTCAGACAGGGCTGGAATCCGCCAGCCTCCTTGGTGGATGTGGTTAGTGCCTTAACCACTGTGCTATGCACCACCCCCCCACGCCCCGCCAGCCTATTTATTTATCTATTTATTTATTAAATATTTTCCTTCTTCTGCTGTGTTTGACTGGGGCCCGGATTCAACCCGCCGCCTCTGGAACTTGGGGCCGGTGCCCTACTCCTCTGAGGAACAGGCACTGAACCACTTTTACTCTTTCAGATTCCTTCCTTCCTTCCTTCCATCCATCGTTCCGTCCCATCCTTTCTCCTTCCCTCCATCCCTCCCTTCCTTCCTTCGTTCTTTCTTGTTTGTTTTCTTTCCAGTTTTTTGTCGGGGCTTGGTTTGAACCCGCCACCTCCGAATTATGCGGGCGGAGGGCGGGGGTGCCCGCAGGCGAACTCTTTCAACGAAATGGTTTTGAGGAGGGGGCAGTTTTTCTCGCCACCCACCTCCTCTGTATATGGGGCCGGCACCCTACTCCTTTCACCCACAGGGGCCACCCGTTAACTTGTATTCTTTTTCCTTTTTGTAGAGACAGAGTTCCCTTTATTGCCCTCGGTAGAGTGCCGTGGCGTCACACAGCTCACAGCAACCTCCATCTCCTGGGCTTAGGCGATAATCCTGCCTCGGTCTCCCGAGTAGCTTGGATTACAGGCGGCCGCCAGAACGCCCGGCTATTTTGTTGCAGTTCGGCCTGGCCTGGGGTTGAACACACCACCCTCCGTATATGGGGCCGGCGCCTTGCTCACTGAGCCACAGGCCCTGCCCCCGTTATTTTCTATACTTAACAATAGCTTCCTCCCACACATACATCTCTCCAGATATAGTGAAACCAGGTGTGGGAGAAGGATATTTAACTAAATCAAATTAGGTTGGGCGAGGTGAGGTGGCTCAGGCCTGTAATCGAAGCACTTTGGGGGGTCTAGGTGGGCGGATCGCTTCAACTCACTGAGTTGAGCTCCCGAAAATGAGTTCGTTTCTTTGCTTTCCAGTTGTGGCGGAGTCCGGGCTTGAACCAACACCCACGGTGTAATATGGGGCCGGCGCCCTAATCCTTGAGCCAGGGGCTGCGCCCACGCACAGGCACAGGCGTTTCTGAGCTGAGAAAAACCCCCGCTGAGGCCCCAGCTCTTGACCTCTTGTTGGCGGCCTTCAATTGGCTGCGGAGAGGGCCGGTCCTCCGTGTCTGCAGGTTGCTGACTTGTTCTGACTGCGTGTCCCAAGGCACCACTTTCGGGGTTTCTTTTTTCTTCTTTTATCCCTTGTTTCTCTCATTGCACATCTCACACTTGTGCTGGAACACATGATCATGACGCCTATGAACTACTAAAGGAGATGCTGCCACACACATCCCTCCGTCCTCCACTCCCTCTCCCCTTTCTTTCTCTCCTTCCCTCGTAACATCCCCCCTCCCCTGGCCCCCGCACCTGCATATAAAACCCGGGAGCTAGCTAAGAATGAGCACGCCGTGTTCTCCTGCCAGGCAGGCAGGGATGCACGACACCCACGTAGAGCACATGTGGGTGTTAGGAAACTTGGGTGTGCACGTTGCCCCGCGGATGACCAGACGTCCGTGGCAGACCTTATCCGGGGATCTTGTCACCTTAGCGCCTGTTGGTCGACCAGATGTCTCTTCTGCGTGTTTTGGCCTAGTCAGTCCAGCAGGTGGTGGCCTTGTATAAGTTCTGGTTCCCCTGGGGCTCTGAGACTCGCCTCGCTCCTCCAAACCCCGTGTTCCTTCTTTCGTGTTCGTTTTCTCTCTCTCTCCCTCTCTCCCTCCCTTTCTCCCCCCTCTCCGTCTCTCTCCCCCTTCATTCTCACTCTCCCTTTATTCTGAAACGGTTCTTCTGACAATACGCACTGCTTGCCTCCTGTGTAACTACTAGAGCTACAGAGCGAACTCGGCAGTGTGTGGGCCAAGCGGGTGTGTCATTCCACTCAAAAAAAAAAAACAAAACTCTTCTTCATTCAGGTCTACACAACCAGCTAGGACAGTATACGTGTGTGGGATTATATATTTATTTATTTATATATTTTTTGGCCATACACCCTCAGTCCACCTTCACTGGGAAGAGCGGCGTGGCGCCGTTCACAAGTCACAGCACCCTCGAATTCTTGAGCTCCAGGGATGCTTTTGCTTCAGACTCCCGAACAGGTGGGACTATGCTGGGGTGTGGGGCGGTCGTCTCCTGTCTCCACCGGCCTCGGCCTCCCAGAATGCTAGCATCAGAGTGGAGATCAACCGCCCCCAACCCCATAACTTCTTAGGGTGTGTATGGAGCTGTTCCTGGCGACAGATGGGTCCTCTCAAAGCCCAGTGGGGAGGCGGTGCTGAGAAGGGCGGGGACAGATCCTAGGAGTTCTTCCCTTCAACCTCGGCTCCGGTCAGGTCAGGTCAGGTCAGGTCAGCGCCTCTGTGCTTGGCTGCTTAGCTCTTCTGTAAAACGGAACAGATCAGAAATAAAGGTCGAAAACTTAACTGAGGGGCGGCGCCTGTGGCTCAGTCGGTAAGGCTCCAGCCCCACAGACCGAGGGTGGCGCCTTCAAACCCGGCCCCGGCTGAAATGCAACCAAAAAATAGCTGGGCATGGTGGCGGGCTCCTTTCGTCCCAGCTACTCGGGAGGCTGAGGCAAGAGAATCGCTTAAGCCCAGGAGTTGGAAGTAGCTGTGAGCTGTGTGATGCCATGGCACTCTACCCGTAGGGTTCAAAGTGACACTCGGTCTCTAGAAAAAAAAAAAAAAAAAAAAAAAAAAACACTTAATTCATTACTGAAGTTTTTTTCTGTATTGGATAGCGGGGGTTCCGGGAGAGGAAGAGTTTCTGTTCCAGGAAGTGTGCTACGTGTTTATTTACTTCTTTATTAGATCAATTTTAACATTTATTAATTTATTTTTTGAATTTTTGAATTCAAAATTGAATTCATTTGAATTTTTTTTTTTTTTTTTTTTTGGTGAGGCAGACCTTCACTGAGTCACCCTCCGTAGATTGCCTTGGTGTGGTGTCACAGCTCTCAAGAACCTCCAACACTTGGACGTGAACGATTGTCTGGCCTCAGCCTCCCAAGTACCTGGGACTGCATGAGCCCACCACAGCGCCAGGATATTTTTGCTTTGTTGCAGTTGTCATTGTTGTGTAACTTGTCAGACAGGGCTGGAATCCGCCAGCCTCCTCGGTGGATGTGGTTGGTGCCTTAACCACTGTGCTATGCACCACCCCCCCACGCCCCGCCAGCCTATTTATTTATCTATTTATTTATTAAATATTTTCCTTCTTCTGCTGTGTTTGACTGGGGCCCGGATTCAACCCGCCGCCTCTGGAACTTGGGGCCGGTGCCCTACTCCTCTGAGGAACAGGCACTGAACCACTTTTACTCTTTCAGATTCCTTCCTTCCTTCCTTCCATCCATAGTTCCGTCCCATCCTTTCTCCTTCCCTCCATCCCTCCCTTCCTTCCTTCGTTCCTTCCTGTTTGTTTTCTTTTCAGTTTTTTTTCGGGGCTTGGTTTGAACCCGCCACCTCCGAAATATGCGGGCGGAGGGCGGGGGTGCCCGCAGGCGAACTCTTTCAACGAAATGGTTTTGAGGAGGGGGCAGTTTTTCTCGCCACCCACCTCCTCTGTATATGGGGCCAGCACCCTACTCCTTTCACCCACAGGGGCCACCCGTTAACTTGTATTCTTTTTCCTTTTTGTAGAGACAGAGTTCCCTTTATTGCCCTCGGTAGAGTGCCGTGGCGTCACACAGCTCACAGCAACCTCCATCTCCTGGGCTTAGGCGATAATCCTGCCTCGGTCTCCCGAGTAGCTTGGATTACAGGCGGCCGCCAGAACGCCCGGCTATTTTGTTGCAGTTCGGCCTGGCCTGGGGTTGAACACACCACCCTCCGTATATGGGGCCGGCGCCTTGCTCACTGAGCCACAGGCCCTGCCCCCGTTATTTTCTATACTTAACAATAGCTTCCCCCCACACATACATCTCTCCAGATATAGTGAAACCAGGTGTGGGAGAAGGATATTTAACTAAATCAAATTAGGTTGGGCGACGTGAGGTGGCTCAGGCCTGTAATCGAAGCACTTTGGGGGGTCTAGGTGGGCGGATCGCTTCAACTCACTGAGTTGAGCTCCCGAAAATGGGTTCGTTTCTTTGCTTTCCAGTTCTGGCGGAGTCCGGGCTTGAACCAACACCCACGGTATAATATGGGGCCGGCGCCCTAATCCTTGAGCCAGGGGCTGCGCCCACGCACAGGCACAGGCGTTTCTGAGCTGAGAAAAACCCCCGCTGAGGCCCCAGCTCTTGACCTCTTGTTGGCGGCCTTCAATTGGCTGCGGAGAGGGCCGGTCCTCCGTGTCTGCAGGTTGCTGACTTGTTCTGACTGCGTGTCCCAAGGCACCACTTTCGGGGTTTCTTTTTTCTTCTTTTATCCCTTGTTTCTCTCATTGCACATCTCACACTTGTGAGATCACACATGATCATGACGCCTATGAACTACTAAAGGAGATGCTGCCACACACATCCCTCCGTCCTCCACTCCCTCTCCCCTTTCTTTCTCTCCTTCCCTCGTAACATCCCCCCTCCCCTGGCCCCCGCACCTGCATATAAAACCCGGGAGCTAGCTAAGAATGAGCACGCCGGGTTCTCCTGCCAGGCAGGCAGGGATGCACGACACCGACGTAGAGCACATGTGGGTGTTAGGAAACTTGGGTGTGCATGGTGCCCCGCGGATGACCAGACGTCCGTGGCAGACCTTATCCGGGGATCTTGTCACCTTAGCGCCTGTTGGTCGACCAGATGTCTCTTCTGCGTGTTTTGGCCTAGTCAGTCCAGCAGGTGGTGGCCTTGTATAAGTTCTGGTTCCCCTGGGGCTCTGAGACTCGCCTCGCTCCTCCAAACCCCGTGTTCCTTCTTTCGTGTTCGTTTTCTCTCTCTCTCCCTCTCTCCCTCCCTTTCTCCCCCCTCTCCGTCTCTCTCCCCCTTCATTCTCACTCTCCCTTTATTCTGAAACGGTTCTTCTGACAATACGCACTGCTTGCCTCCTGTGTAACTACTGGAGCTACAGAGCGAACTCGGCAGTGTGTGGGCCAAGCGGGTGTGTCATTCCTATCAAAAAAAAAAACAAAACTCTTCTTCATTCAGGTCTACACAACCAGCTAGGACGGTATACGTGTGTGGGATTATATATTTATTTATTTATATATTTTTTGGCCATACACCCTCAGTCCACCTTCACTGGGAAGAGCGGCGTGGCGCCGTTCACAAGTCACAGCACCCTCGAATTCTTGAGCTCCAGGGATGCTTTTGCTTCAGACTCCCGAACAGGTGGGACTATGCTGGGGTGTGGGGCGGTCGTCTCCTGTCTCCACCGGCCTCGGCCTCCCAGAATGCTAGCATCAGAGTGGAGATCAACCGCCCCAAACCCCATAACTTCTTTGGGTGTGTATGGAGCTGTTCCCGGCGACAGATGGGTCCTCTCAAAGCCCAGTGGGGAGGCGGTGCTGAGAAGGGCGGGGACAGATCCTAGGAGTTCTTCCCTTCAACCTCGGCTCCGGTCAGGTCAGGTCAGGTCAGGTCAGCGCCTCTGTGCTTGGCTGCTTAGCTCTTCTGTAAAACGGAACAGATCAGAAATAAGGGTCGAAAACTTAACTGAGGGGCGGCGCCTGTGGCTCAGTCGGTAAGGCTCCAGCCCCACAGACCGAGGGTGGCGCGTTCAAACCCGGCCCCGGCTGAAATGCAACCAAAAAATAGCTGGGCATGGTGGCGGGCTCCTTTCGTCCCAGCTACTCCGGAGGCTGAGGCAAGAGAATCGCTTAAGCCCAGGAGTTGGAAGTTGCTGTGAGCTGTGTGATGCCATGGCACTCTACCCGTAGGGTTTAAAGTGACACTCGGTCTCTAGAAAAAAAAAAAAAAAAAAAAAAAAAAAAACACTTAAATCATTACTGAAGTTTTTTTCTGGATTGGAAAGCGGGGGTTCGGGGAGAGGAAGAGTTTCTGTTCCAGGAAGTGTGCTACGTGTCTATTTATTTCTTTATTAGATCAATTTTAACATTTATTAATTTATTTTTTGAATTTTTGAATTCAAAATTGAATTCATTTGAATTTTTTTTTTTTTTCACCCTCCGTAGATTGCCTTGGTGTGGTGTCACAGCTCTCAAGAACCTCCAACTCTTGGGCGTGAACGATTGTCTGGCCTCAGCCTCCCAAGTACCTGGGACTGCATGAGCCCACCACAGCGCCAGGATATTTTTGCTTTGTTGCAGTTGTCATTGTTGTGTAGCTTGTCAGACAGGGCTGGAATCCGCCAGCCTCCTCGGTGGATGTGGTTGGTGCCTTAACCACTGTGCTATGCACCACCCCCCCACGCCACGCCAGCCTATTTATTTATCTATTTATTTATTAAATATTTTCCTTCTTCTGCTGTGTTTGACTGGGGCCCGGATTCAACCCGCCGCCTCTGGAACTTGGGGCCGGTGCCCTACTCCTCTGAGGAACAGGCACTGAACCACTTTTACTCTTTCAGTTTCCTTCCTTCCTTCCTTCCTTCCATCGTTCCGTCCCATCCTTTCTCCTTCCCTCCATCCCTCCCTTCCTTCCTTCGTTCTTTCTTGTTTGTTTTCTTTCCAGTTTTTTGTCGGGGCTTGGTTTGAACCCGCCACCTCCGAAATATGCGGGCGGAGGGCGGGGGTGCCCGCAGGCGAACTCTTTCAACGAAATGGTTTTGAGGAGGGGGCAGTTTTTCTCCCCACCCACCTCCTCTGTACATGGGGCCGGCACCCTACTCCTTTCACCCACAGGCGCCACCCGTTAACTTGTATTCTTTTTCCTTTTTGTAGAGACAGAGTTTCCCTTTATTGCCCTCGGTAGAGTGCCGTGGCGTCACACAGCTCACAGCAACCTCCATCTCCTGGCTTAGGCGATAATCCTGCCTCGGTCTCCCGAGTAGCTTAAATTACAGGCGGCCGCCAGAACGCCCGGCTATTTTGTTGCAGTTCGGCCTGGCCTGGGGTTGAACACACCACCCTCCGTATATGGGGCCGGCGCCTTGCTCACTGAGCCACAGGCCCCGCCCTCGTTATTTTCTATACTTAACAATAGCTTCCCCCCACACATACATCTCTCCAGATACAGTGAAACCAGGTGTGGGAGAAGGATATTTAACTAAACCGAATTAGGTTGGGCGACGTGAGGTGGCTCATGCCTGTAATCGAAGCACTTTGGGGGGTCAAGGTGGGCGGATCGCTTCAACTCACTGAGTTGAGCTCCCGAAAATGGGTTCGTTTCTTTGCTTTCCAGTTCTGGCGGAGTCCGGGCTTGAACCAACACCCACGGTATAATATGGGGCCGGCGCCCTAATCCTTGAGCCAGGGGCTGCGCCCACGCACAGGCACAGGCGTTTCTGAGCTGAGAAAAACCCCCGCTGAGGCCCCAGCTCTTGACCTCTTGTTGGCGGCCTTCAATTGGCTGCGGAGAGGGCTGGTCCTCCGTGTCTGCAGGTTGCTGACTTGTTCTGACTGCGTGTCCCAAGGCACCACTTTCGGGGTTTCTTTTGTCTTCTTTTATCCCTTGTTTCTCTCATTGCACATCTCACACTTGTGCTGGAGCACATGATCATGACGCCTATGAACTACTAAAGGAGATGCTGCCACACACATCCCTCCGTCCTCCACTCCCTCTCCCCTTTCTTTCTCTCCTTCCCTCGTAACATCCCCCCTCCCCTGGCCTCCGCACCTGCATATAAAACCCGGGAGCTAGCTAAGAATGAGCACGCCGGGTTCTCCTGCCAGGCAGGCAGGCATGCACGACACCCACGTAGAGCACATGTGGGTGTTAGGAAACTTGGGTGTGCACGGTGCCCCGCGGATGACCAGACGTCCTTGGCAGACCTTATCCGGGGATCTTGTCACCTTAGCGCCTGTTGGTCGACCAGATGTCTCTTCTGCGTGTTTTGGCCTAGTCTGTCCAGTAGGTGGTGGCCTTGTATAAGTTCTGGTTCCCCTGGGGCTCTGAGACTCGCCTCGCTCCTCCAAACCCCATGTTCCTTCTTTCGTGTTCGTTTTCTCTCTCTCTCCCTTTCTCCCTCCCTTTCTCCCCCCTCTCCGTCTCTCTCCCCTTTCATTCTCACTCTCCCTTTATTCTGAAACGGTTCTTCTGACAATACGCACTGCTTGCCTCCTGTGTAACTACTAGAGCTACAGAGCGAACTCGGCAGTGTGTGGGCCAAGCGGGTGTGTCATTCCACTCAAAAAAAAAAAACAAAACTCTTCTTCATTCAGGTCTACACAACCAGCTAGGACAGTATACGTGTGTGGGATTATATATTTATTTATTTATATATTTTTTGGCCATACACCCTCAGTCCACCTTCACTGGGAAGAGCGGCGTGGCGCCGTTCACAAGTCACAGCACCCTCGAATTCTTGAGCTCCAGGGATGCTTTTGCTTCAGACTCCCGAACAGGTGGGACTATGCTGGGGTGTGGGGCGGTCGTCTCCTGTCTCCACCGGCCTCGGCCTCCCAGAATGCTAGCATCAGAGTGGAGATCAACCGCCCCCAACCCCATAACTTCTTTGGGTGTGTATGGAGCTGTTCCCGGCGACAGATGGGTCCTCTCAAAGCCCAGTGGGGAGGCGGTGCTGAGAAGGGCGGGGACAGATCCTAGGAGTTCTTCCCTTCAACCTCGGCTCAGGTCAGGTCAGGTCAGGTCAGGTCAGCGCCTCTGTGCTTGGCTGCTTAGCTCTTCTGTAAAACGGAACAGATCAGAAATAAAGGTCGAAAACTTAACTGAGGGGCGGCGCCTGTGGCTCAGTCGGTAAGGCTCCAGCCCCACAGACCGAGGGTGGCGCGTTCAAACCCGGCCCCGGCTGAAATGCAACCAAAAAATAGCTGGGCATGGTGGCGGGCTCCTTTCGTCCCAGCTACTCGGGAGGCTGAGGCAAGAGAATCGCTTAAGCCCAGGAATTGGAAGTTGCTGTGAGCTGTGTGATGCCATGGCACTCTACCCGTAGGGTTAAAAGTGACACTCGGTCTCTAGAAAAAAAAAAAAAAAAAAAAAAAAAAAAACACTTAAATCATTACTGAAGTTTTTTTCTGGATTGGAAAGCGGGGGTTCGGGGAGAGGAAGAGTTTCTGTTCCAGGAAGTGTGCTACGTGTCTATTTACTTCTTTATTAGATCAATTTTAACATTTATTAATTTATTTTTTGAATTTTTGAATTCAAAATTGAATTCATTTGAATTTTTTTTTTTTTTTTTTTTTTTGGTGAGGCAGACCTTCACTGAGTCACCCTCCGTAGATTGCCTTGGTGTGGTGTCACAGCTCTCAAGAACCTCCAACTCTTGGACGTGAACGATTGTCTGGCCTCAGCCTCCCAAGTACCTGGGACTGCATGAGCCCACCACAGAGCCAGGGTATTTTTGCTTTGTTGCAGTTGTCATTGTTGTGTAACTTGTCAGACAGAGCTGGAATCCGCCAGCCTCCTTGGTGGATGTGGTTGGTGCCTTAACCACTGTGCTATTCACCACCCCCCCACGCCACGACAGCCTATTTATTTATCTATTTTTTTATTAAATATTTTCCTTCTTCTGCTGTGTTTGACTGGGGCCCGGATTCAACCCGCCGCCTCTGGAACTTGGGGCCGGTGCCCTACTCCTCTGAGGAACAGGCACTGAACCACTTTTACTCTTTCAGATTCCTTCCTTCCTTCCTTCCTTCCATCGTTCCGTCCCATCCTTTCTCCTTCCCTCCATCCCTCCCTTCCTTCCTACGTTCTTTCTTGTTTGTTTTCTTTCCAGTTATTTGTCGGGGCTTGGTTTGAACCCGCCACCTCCGAAATATGCGGACGGAGGGCGGGGGTGCCCGCAGGCGAACTCTTTCAACGAAATGGTTTTGAGGAGGGGGCAGTTTTTCTCGCCACCCACCTCCTCTGTATACGGGGCCGGCACCCTACTCCTTTCACCCACAGGCGCCACCCGTTAACTTGTATTCTTTTTCCTTTTCGTAGAGACAGAGTTTCCCTTTATTGCCCTCGTTAGAGTGCCGTGGCGTCACAGAGCTCACAGCAACCTCCATCTACTGGGCTTAGGCGATAATCCTGCCTCGGTCTCCCGAGTAGCTTGGATTACAGGCGGCCGCCAGAACGCCCGGCTATTTTGTTGCAGTTCGGCCTGGCCTGGGGTTGAACACACCACCCTGCGTATATGGGGCCGGCGCCTTGCTCACTGATCCACAGGCCCCGCCCCAGTTATTTTCTATACTTAACAATAGCTTCCCCCCACACATAGATCTCTCCAGATACAGTGAAACCAGGTGTGGGAGAAAGATATTTAACTAAATCGAATTAGGTTGGGCGACGTGAGGTGGCTCAGGCCTGTAATCGAAGCACTTTGGGGGGGTCTAGGTGGGCGGATCGCTTCAACTCACTGAGTTGAGCTCCCGAAAATGGGTTCGTTTCTTTGCTTTCCAGTTCTGGCGGAGTCCGGGCTTGAACCAACACCCACGGTATAATATGGGGCCGGCGCCCTAATCCTTGAGCCAGGGGCTGCGCCCACGCACAGGCACAGGCGTTTCTGAGCTGAGAAAAACCCCCGCTGAGGCCCCAGCTCTTGACCTCTTGTTGGCGGCCTCCAATTGGCTGCGGAGAGGGCCGGTCCTCCGTGTCTGCAGGTTGCTGACTTGTTCAGACTGCGTGTCCCAAGGCACCACTTTCGGGGTTTCTTTTGTCTTCTTTTATCCCTTGTTTCTCTCATCGCACATCTCGCACTTGTGCTGGAACACATGATCATGACGCCTATGAACTACTAAAGGAGATGCTGCCACACATATCCCTCCGTCCTCCACTCCCTCTCCCCTTTCTTTCTCTCCTTCCCTCGTAACATCCCCCCTCCCCTGGCCCCCGCACCTGCATATGAAACAGGGCAGCTAGCTAAGAATGAGCACGCCGGGTTCTCCTGCCAGGCAGGCACGCATGCACGACACCCACGTAGAGCACATGTGGGTGTTAGGAAACTTGGGTGTGCACGGTGCCCCGCGGATGACCAGACGTCCGTGGCAGACCTTAGACCGGGGATCTTGTCACCTTAGCGCCTGTTGGTCGACCAGATGTCTCTTCTGCGTGTTTTGGCCTAGTCAGTCCAGCAGGTGGTGGCCTTGTATAAGTTCTGGTTCCCCTGTGGCTCTGAGACTCGCCTCGCTCCTCCAAACCCCGTGTTCCTTCTTTCGTGTTCGTTTTCTCTCTCTCTCCCTGTCTCTCTCTCTCCCTCTCTCCCTCCCTTTCTCCCCCCTCTCCGTCTCTCTCCCCCTTCATTCTCACTCTCCCTTTATTCTGAAACGGTTCTTCTGACAATACGCACTGCTTGCCTCCTGTGTAACTACTAGAGCTACAGAACGAACTCGGCAGTGTGTGGGCCAAGCGGGTGTGTCATTCCTATCAAAAAAAAAAAACAAAACTCTTCTTCATTCAGGTCTACACAACCAGCTTGGACAGTATACGTGTGTGGGATTATATATTTATTTATTTATATATTTTTTGGCCATACACCCTCAGTCCACCATCACTGGGAAGAGCGGCGTGGCGCCGTTCACAAGTCACAGCACCCTCGTATTCTTGAGCTCCAGGGATGCTTTTGCTTCAGACTCCCGAACAGGTGGGACTATGCTGGAGTGTGGGGCGGTCGTCTCCTGTCTCCACCGGCCTCGGCCTCCCAGAATGCTAGCATCAGAGTGGAGATCAACCGCCCCCAACCTCAGAGAAATGCAAATCAAAACCACTTTGAGGTACCATCTAACTCCAGTAAGATTAGCCAACATAACAAAATCCCAAAACTACAGATGTTGATGTGGATGTGCAGAAAAGGGAACACTTCTGCACTGCTGGTGGGAGTACAAGCTAATACGTTCCTTTTGGAAAGAAGTCTGGAGAACACTCAGGGATCTAAAAATTGACCTGCCTTTGGATCCTGCAATTCCTCTGCTAGGAGTATATTCAAAAGACCAAAAATCACTTTACAAAAAAGATATTTGCACCAGATTATTCATTGCAGCTCAATTCATAATAGCCAAGTCATGGAAGAAGCCCAAGTGCCCATCAACCCATGAATGGATTAATAAAGTGTGGTATATTTATACCATGGAATGCAAACACTTTAGAGTCACAGAACTAGATGGTGCTTTGTTCATTAAGTAATTACAGAAAGAATCCTTAGCCATCCCTGTTTACTACCCTAAAAGATCAATATAGTTCGTGTATCAAACCAAACAGGAAGATATGTAAATTATAGTTGTACAGTTTAAAATTAGGCAACCTTAAGAGAAAGAAAGAACAGGCAAGAGTGAACAGATTGCTTCTAACCCACAAGCATAACTGAATTGATGGTACACAAGTTCTACAACAGCTGAATAAATGACAGTTAACATTTACCTGAAGCAATTTAAACATTGCTGTGTGGATTTTGTTACAAAATAAAAATTATTTATGTACTCTTATGCTGCACACAGCGCATTCAGACCATGAAGAAGTACTTTCATTTTTTAAAAAACTTGTTAAAGTAGACAATTTATATTTCCCAGTTTGATAATAGTCCCCCAAAATGTCAACCCCTAAGATAAAGATTAGTTCATTATATTGCTTTACTAAAAAATAAAAAATAAAAAATACATACAGGCTTATTATGTGTCTTTGGGGCATAAAAATATTATATCAAAGAAGATTCTGTGTGATAATTTTTGTTTTGGAGTATATATTACAACTATTTAAAATATGGTAGATCAAAGCCACTAAGCTGTCTATGTAACTATTAAACTTAGATTGGAAAAGGACAAAAATTTAAAGAAAAGAAAGAAAGAAAGGGACAAAAATTTAACTGGGAATATCTGGAAATATCTCCTAGAAGAAAAATTAGTATTTATTCACCTAAAGTAACTAAATTAATATTTGGGTCAGAATTCTTACCTTCAAATATGCTATTTTAAAAATCTTTGGTGCTGTTCCTGATTTGGCTTATTTCCTTCTGTGCCATCCTGAAATGTAATCTCTCCTTGACTGCAGGAGACTATAATGTTTAGTAATCATACAAGTGCATATACTCTTTATTTCATTTTATAGAATAATGAGAGAGGGAAAAAAACTACCAATTTTCTGTATGTGATAAAACAATGTTTACCAATCACGAACCACCTAATTCATATTCCAAACCAGAGTAGACCCCAGGCAACGCTGTGAAGTCAGCCAAATCCGTCCACTCTGTCCTCCCCACCTCCCTTTCCAAAGTCTTTTTTCCTCCTGGCGCCAAGTGCCCTCCTGTTCTATCCAAGTGCTTCACAAAATTTAAAGCTCTATTTTGAGAAAAAATTTGGCCCTACCCAAAGGCACCGCTTAAGGCCCCCTCCATACCTAAGTGGATGGTACTCCACGTGGACATGAATATACAGTGACTGGATTTTTATAATGAAAAGGCACCTGCATATCTGTAACCTAAAACACATGGATTTCTTTTCAATCAGTAAAATAGGGTGTCAGGAACCAGGAACCAATTTGGAAATTCAGCCTCAAACTCACTGAGTTAAATGCATGTTTGAAAAACTGGATGTCGAAAGAAAGCTTCTAAGGGCCATGTCAAATATTTTTAGGCTTCCCAGACTCTAATTCTGTGTTGAGATAAATAAACTAAAAGAGCAGTAAAATAATTCTTTTAAAACCTACCACCATATAGAAATGAATTTACTATACATTATTAATTTTATTATAGAAAATAAAGATAAGAAATTCCATTTCAAGATTGTTTCTACACTATTTCAGAATCTTGATCTGGTAAGACATTGTGTATTGCCATAAATCCATCCCAGAATTTAGTCCTAGAGAAAGTCTACACATCCAGATCACCCTTCACTAATCAGACAGAACTAAATAACAAAAATTACGATACTCTTTTTGCTTGGTATGCTATGGAACTCAGTGTTACATCTTCCACTATGGTTTGGGCTTTGTCTACTTCTCACTAGTTCTTTCAGGTTTGCTTCATGAATTTTGAACCTGTTAAATGTCACACATATATGTTAATTAATATTTAGTATCATTATAACTTCTTATTGAATTCCACTTTTTGTTGTTCATAAAGAATATTTAATGAGTTTTAATATTTTGTCTCATATTAATATAGTCACACCCATTTTTATACTTATTGTTTGCATGGTATATCTTTTTTCATCCTTTTGCTTTCCACCTGTTTGTCTTTTTCTATTTAAACTGCATTTCCTATGACAAGATTTTGTGGATCTTTGGTTTTTATATACAGTCTGATGAAATCTTCTTTTTAGTTGTAGTGTTTAATCTGCTTACAGTTAACATAATTGTTGATATGGCTGGGTTTAAGTTTATCACCTTTTTTTCTTTTTTTTTTTTAATTAAGTCTTTGTCCTTTATGTGCAAAGGCTTGAGGGTAAATAGTAACCTCATAAATTTTGTAAAGTATAAAATGTGAAGTATAAAATTGTAAGAACCTGGAAGGGTGAGGAAGCATGTGTAAAGGGTCAGGTGTGAACTGGTACAATAAACGGGCATTTGAAACCTCACATTTTAATAGAATTGTGTTTTCTTCTTTAAGAAATTACAAGGAGAAAAAGCCCATCATACATGACATTCACTCACTTTCATTTAACATAGCCTTCCTGGCATTTTCTTAGTTATTGTTCCAAGACATTTACATTCCACATTTACTAAGTTTCACATATACCCTTTTAAGATGCACCGCAGGTGTAATTCCACCAATCTCCTTCCCTCTCCCCACCTTCCCCCCTCCCTCCCTTCCTTTTCCCCCTCCCCCCTATTCTTAGGTTGTAACTGGGTTATAGCTTTCATGTGAAAGCCATAAATTAGTTTCATAGTAGGGTGGAGTACACTGGATACTTTTTCTTCCATTCTTGAGATACTTTACTAAGAAGAATAAGTTCCAGCTCCATCCATGTAAACATGAAAGAGGTAAAGTCTCCATCTTTCTTTAAGGCTGCATAATATTCCATGGTGTACATATACCACAATTTATTAATCCATTTATGGATCAACGGGCACATGTCACCCACTTTTATACATTTTTCAGTGCTCTTCTTTACAACTCATTTACTACATATAGATTCAGGATTCCTCCTCCTGTTATTTCCCTTTTAAAAAAATAATGTCTTTTAGTAAAAGGAGAACAATTTATATGATATGAAGAGAATACAGAGTATGGAAATAATGCCTTTTAGAATCTCCCACAGTATAGGTCTAACAAGGAAATATTTCGGCTTTTTTTTTATTTGAAAATAACTTTTTAATTTTTATTTTGAGGATATTTATGCTGGATATAGAATTCTGGGCTTACAGATTTTTTTTCCTTCAGCAATTTAATATTACCATCCAAAGCATCACTAATGTAATTCAACTTTCACTGTTCTGATAAGAGGTAAGCAGTGACTTTCACTTACACAGAAGTTGTCTTTTTTCCTCCTGGCTGCTTTAGTTTCTTTTTATCTTTGCTTTCTAGCTTTTTTTTTTTTTAAAGGGTTTTTTTTTTTTTTTTAATTTGGCCAGGGCTGGGTTTGAACCTGCCACCTCCAGCATGTGGGACTGGCGCCCTACCCGCTGAGCCACAGGCGCCGCCCTTTGCTTTCTAGCTTATGACAGGATGCCTATTTACAAATGTATATTTACACTGTTTGACATTTACTAAACTTCTTGAATCTGTAAATCAATGTTTTCCATCAAATTTGGGAAATGTGGGGCCATTAGTTTTTCAAATGTTGTTCACTCTCTTCTTCTGGAAATCCTATTTTTTCATACAGGTCCCTGAGGTTTTTCTTCAAACTTTGTTCTATTTGGTCTGCAGATTGGATAATTCCTATTGATTTGTCTTCAAGTTCATTGACTCTTTCTTCTGCCATCTCTACTATGCACTTAAGATCATCCAATGAATTACTCATTACAGACATCATACTTTTCAGTTCTAAAGTTTCATATTGGTTCTTCTATTATTCTTTCGATTTCGCTCAACATTCTCTACACATTAAACTCACTGTGGCTATGTTTTCGTTTAGTGCTTTGAATATATTTTACTTTAGTTCTTTGTACCTTTTTTGGTATATTTTTATAATAGCTGCTTTGCCGTCTTTGTTAAATCCAACATCTGGGCCATCTCAGGATTGGTTTCTGTTGAATTCTTTTTTTCTTTGCTTGACAATAGGTCCTGTTTTGCTATTTCCATATACACATTGCTGATGATACCCTGCAGAGAGTCTGGTTTCTGTTCTTTTTCTCTAAAGAGATTTTTGTTTTGTTTTGTTTTTCAAAATGTTAAGGGGGTACAAATGTTTTTGTTACATAGCATGAGTCAGGCTATAGACGAGTCCATCACACAAATACTGTTCAGTGTACCCAATAGGCATTGTACACCTCTCCTTCCATGCCCCTCCCCCTTGGTTTCCAATGACTTTTGCTTCCCTCTGCTCCTGTGTGCCCTGTCAGGTAGTTCTGATTTATTAGAGAGTGCATGTGATTATTTTGGGGTAGGCAATTCAACTACCTGGAAGACCATCTTAAACTTAGGTACCTGGGTAAGACTTGCATTATAAAAGTTTTGCTAGGGCAGATCTGTAGAATGCCCAGGGAATTTCCCAAGTCCTTTTAAATTGCTGAGTTAGGATTCAGCATCCAAACTCCATCCTCCTTGAGGATCTCTATCAAGGATTGATGGTTTTAGAGGAGGTCTTACTCATGGTTATGTCCTTACTGCTAAGGCATGGCGTTTCTGGTCTTTCTGGTATCCCAGATTGGTGCCTAGACATCTCTTCATTCTGGTAAGGCCAGACCTTCAATGTCCTCTAGCCCTGCTCACCCTCCAGCATCTCTATTCTGTTCTCAACCTTATAGGCACCACAGTCGGAAAAGCAGCATGTGGTCTCTTCCTGCATGTGTACAGTTTAGCTCTTAATCCAATACTCATGAGCAACTATATGAAGACCTCTGCAGCCCTACCTCTGAGCAGTTCCCCTGGCTCCCCATCCTACAGATGGCCAATTCACCTGGCCCAAACTCAGGTCTTTGCCTCCTGGTCTCAGTAGGACCACTGTGCTCTTCTTGGAAACCAACTCATTGCTCCGCAGTTAAGAAACTACTCTCAGGTAGAAAACTGAGGCAATCATACAGCTCACTTTCCATATTGCACTGCCTGTACATAAAAACAGTAACCACCTAGGTGATGCCTGTGGCTCAATGGAGTAGGGCACCGGCCCCATATGCCAGAGGTGGCGGGTTCAAACCTAGCCCCAGCCAAAAAACTGCAAAAGGGGAAAAAAAAAAAACAGTATCTACATATATTTTGTCCAGTTTTAAAATTGATTAAGGTGAGTTATCTATCCAAGTACCAGTACTTCATCATGGCTAAGGGGGAAATGCCTCAGAGTTAAATCTAGTATTCAACTACCCTGTTTCCCTGAAAATAAGACATCCCCCCAAAATAAGACCTACTTACAGGAAAGATAAGACGTTCCCTGAAAATAAGACCTAGCGCGTCTTTGAGAGCACACCTTAAAATAAGACACTGTCTTATTTTCGGGGAAACAGGGTAGAGTAATTAACTCGACTTAATTTGCATCTCTAGCTCTCTTTCTACCTAAGTGGTTTCTTCTCATTCTTTACTATGGGAACTCCCTTTTTACCTATTATCCCATTGTAAGGAGTCTCAAATTGTTTTCATAAGTGGAAAATTACAATTACAAATAAATAACAACAACCCAATCTATATTTTACTACTTATCACATGAACTATTTTTAGTGATACACAGAACGGATGCCCCACACAATCTTTAGCCACAAAGAACTTATTTCCAAAGCAAAAAGCTCTATCTGTCATATTACCATAGAACAGACACCTATTTTTAGGTCAATGGCTTCAGAGCACTTTGTCTCAGTGTCGGGCTTTGTTTATTGCTCCACCACAGACCATGGTGGGAAGAAGAGGGACAGCAGGAAGTGTCCTGGCCCATCAAGCCAAGGACTGCAAAGGGTCACAAAGAACTCCTGTGGGAAACGTTTTATTTTATGCATCAAATATGAAGTAAGAGTAGACTAGGATTGAGAGAAAGAGAAGAGCAAAACAACACGTCAGCAACCTGTTTCACTGACATAGTTATCATTTCACCTTTACAAGAGATGGCAATCCCTGATTGATAGTTTGATTCACTCGCTGATGGATGTATTTCAACATTTCCATACTTCTGGAGAGCTACCAGAGGCTTCAAATACTAGTGTCCATATTAGAAATTATATCCACTTTACTAATATCAGAAATTGAACCAATGAGATACAATGCTAATTATTCATATAATCATTTATCATTTACATTCTGAGCACAAGGAATAAGCATAATTTTGCATAGAAAATTTCCAATTCCAATTCTTAGCAGACCACATCTTGAAAGACTATTCAAACATTAACTACAGATTGTTACTATACCCCCCAAAATGCTAGAGATTAATCACAGTCAAAGCAAACTTAAAATGCCTCTTTAAAACTACAAAGTGGACATAAACCTATGGCTTACTTCATAAATGATCACAGCAAAGGAAAATGTACAGGAGACTTAAGAATGTTTTTCTAGGCATAGTCTGGAAACATCAAAAGATTGCAACCCAGTGAAAACTCAAAACCCTGGATTTCTTTTTTTTTTTTTTTTTTGTAGAGACAGAGTCTCACTTTATGGCCCTCGGTAGAGTGCCGTGGCCTCACACAGCTCACAGCAACCTCCAACTCCTGGGTCCAAGCGATTCTCTTGCCTCAGCCTCCCGAGCAGCTGGGACTACAGGTGCCCGCCACAACGCCCGGCTATTTTTTGGTTGCAGTTTGGCCTGGACCGAGTTTGAACCCGCCACCCTCTGTATATGGGGCCGGCGCCTTACCGACTGAGCCACAGGCGCCGCCCTGGATTTCTTTTTTATAATTGATGCATGGAAATCACCTTGGGACCTGCTAAATAAAATTTCCTTGGAGTAAGATGATTCTGAAGAAATTCAAGAGAATGAAATTTCCTTGATATAACATTATTCTGAGGAGATTTGAGAGACTCAGGGCATAATTCATATTTTAAGTATGTGTGAGAGACAACCCTCGAGAGTCCCTGCACCGCCACATAAAAGCCACTTTCCTGCAAGCATTCTTGAGGAAGCAATCTAAAGACAAGAAAGCAACCCGAATTCCCAGAGTAACCATCATGTTCTTGGTGCAGGATAGCTATTTCTCTGTTTGATTATGTGCTCCTAAAGGACTACAGAGTCTAGTTTCTGTCTTTCACTTGCTCTGACAATTGGCCATTACGGATACTTTTTTTAGGATTAACTTGTGCCGAAAGATGGAAAGAAAGGCATTTCATTAAGGCATTCAATTAAGATGTCAGAATATATCTTTTGTATCCCCCCAAATAAATGTTTGTTTCATCTTCTGAATACATATACCTGTGAAAGGTTGTACACAAGGGCAAACTCACACAAAACAGAGCTGTGGACAGGGGGGCGCAGATGACAGAGGGAGGGAGGGCATGAGGTGGGATCACCCTAATGTGCACCTTGTGAGGGTGTATAACACGTTCCCTGGGTAAGGAGCTCCTCTACAAATGGAACGCACCCTGGAAGTGAGAACAACATAACCTAAAAATTGTACCCTCATATTAATTTGAATAAAGTTTAAAAAAAAGATAAAGATATGCAGTATTAATTTTGGGATTACTATATATTGTCAAAACCAAAAAAAGAACGTAAATTACTTTTTCACTTAATCATAGTTATTTCCTGTCCCTCTAAAAGGACTTATTGGTCTATAAGCTTTTATTCATGCTTAAATATATAGATAAGTACAAAACATATACTATCAAATGTAAGTTATTACTATCATTAAGCTTTTATCGCTCTTGAACCTTCTACTGGCGTCAGTAATACTTTATAATTGCACTGAACATTAACAGGATAAAGCCTGGTGAATGGCTGATTTCATTTTCACTTATGAATATGAGACTTACGAATCTGCACCATAAAAGTTCAATAATGAGAGCTCTTTTCAGAAATACATCACATGATGCTTAATGCTAACTGAAAAATAAATTGATTCAAAACAAAAAAATTATCAAATCACATGACAAAACTTCTGCTATTGAAAAAGACAGGACCAAGCTGGGTACGGTGGCCTGTAAGCCCAGCATTTTGGGAGGCTGAGGTGGGAGAATTATTTGAGAGTAGGAGTTCAAAACCAGCCTGGGCAACATAGTTAGACCCTGTCTCTACAAATTTTTTTTTAATTTGCTAGGTAGAGTAGCACCTGTAGTCCCAGCTACTTAGGAGCCTGCGGCAGGAAGACTGCTTGGAGATTGAGGTTATAGTCAGCTATGATCTCTGCACTCTAGTCTCAGTGATAGAGCAAGAATCTGTCTAATAATAATAATAATATAATAATAATACAAAAATAAACACTAGGTGAAAAATCACTACTTTAGACTTTAAAATAAAAATCCAAAAAAGGCTATTTACTTTCACTTACTACTTTCTACAGAAAATCAAATTCAAGGTCACCAACAACCTCTATGTTGCTGAATCCTATGGACACTTCCCAGTTTTTACTTCACCTGATTTCTCCACACCTTTGACCTGCTGACTTCCCCACCCTTCTGGAAATGCTCCACTCCTTGGCCCCTGAATCCCCCCGTCCACCAATCCCAGGGTCTCCTGACTCCTACCTGTCTCTTCTCAGTGTCATTTGCAAATTCTTCTTCTGTCCCTCCTACAAATACTGGTACACCTCAGGGTTTAATGCATACCTCTGTTAACACTTTCTGCTGCACAGTGAAATCCTCCACTCCTGTTTGTCATCTGTGAAAGCATTCATTTGCATTGAGCTCTTTATTGTCACATATTGGACACTGCCATTTGAACATTCCAACATGTTGGACTCAATTATTGCTCTTAGTATGTTCCTTGTCAGAGTGAAGACGATCACCTTATACTCAGATCAGAAACCCGAACATTATCTCAACCCATCGCTTTCCTCAATTTCATTTCCAAACTCACAGGTTTTGAATCTCAAGCTTCCACCTGCGGTGCATCTTACAAGGGTACATGTGAAACTTAGTAAATGTAGAATGTAAATGTCTTAACACAATAACTAAGAAAGTGCCAGGAAGGCTATGTTAACCAGTGTGGTGAAAATGTGTCAAACGGTCCATAAAACCAGGGTATGGTGCCCCATGATCACATTAATGTACACAGCTATGATTTAATAAAATAAATAAATAAATAAAAAATAAAGCTTCCTAAGCACATGCACTGCTCTCCCTTTCCTCTGTCACCCCTCTGCTCAGCCCTTATCATTTCCCCCCAGATTACTGCCAACGGTCTCCCTCCTCCATTCCTGACTTTCTCCACCCAATTCTCTATACCCTACTCCCCAAATCATCTTCCTAAAGTACAAATCTGTCACATAAATTCCCTGCTGACACACCCTCAAGGCCCCAGTCCCTCGTATGGTCCATGAGACCATCAAAGTCTGACACGAGCTTTGTTCTCAGGCCCCCCACCTTCCATCTCCTCTCCGTCACACTAAAATTCTTCCAGTTATTAAAACTGCAATATCTCGGGCGGCGCCTGTGGCTCAAAGGGGTAGAGCGCTAGTCCCATATACCACAGGTGGTGGGTTCAAACCCAGCCATGGCCAAAAACTGCAAAAAAAAAAACAAAAACAAAAACTGCAGTATCTCTCTGTCCTCCAGGCCTTGCCATGTGCTGGTCCCTCTTTCTAGAGCACCTCTCTCTTTCCTGAGCCCTCCATTTCACACCTGCAATTAAGCATCTGTGGGTGTGAAGATGAAACTTAGCTAAGAAGAAACTTTGCCCCTCTCGCCTGCTCCCCGGCACCCTTTACACAGCCAACTGCAGTTCACCAAAACTCTAGGACTGGGACTTATTCAATAACGTATCTTTGGTGTCTACTTTGGTAAATATTTATCAAATTGTTGGATATTTATCAATTGTTGGTGTTTACTCCCTTTCCCAACTTTCGGGTACATATTTTTCAGAACTGTTCCTGGGAGATGACTCATCCAGTAAGTGACAGAGGAGTCACTGCCCACTGTAAAGAGTGGGTGAGTCTACTAGAGACCCCACCTGAGGTGCTGGATAGAGGCCTGTGAATGCCTCTCCAGCGGCAGGCGCTGGGGCACAACTGGAAATGTGAGACTCAAGGTCTTGCTTGAAATTTTTGAGCTCTAACAGCTCAAAGTTACACTTTGTATATCAAAGTTACACAGTCATTGTGACGGGGTGCAATATTAAAACACTAACAGTCAGTAGAGAAACACCATCAAATTTATTTTCCTGTCTTCAAGAAAGGTAGATCACCAAGGTCCTCTTTAAAAATATCTGTCCAAATATCTCTCTCCAGAAGAATCTATGCTTCTGACTGCAGACCAGACCCAGATTGATTTTCTATGAGTTACGCCTTTCCTGACGGGCAGGCAGATGATCAGAGGTTGACTTTACTCTTGGTCAATTTTCAAACACAAACTCAGGAGTTAAGTCATAACTCAGGCTTTTATTAACACAGCGAACCTCAGGCTGAGGCCCTAATGTTCACCAAGGACAAAAGACATGACTTGTAAGATATTACTAACTATATCCTCTTCAGAAGTATGAAAGTGTAACTTTATAGGTAAAAGGCTCAGTTCTACAGTTAGAGAAATCCAGATTCTAATCTCAGTTTACTATCTATATGATTTAGGGTAACTCAAACTCTCCAGGTTTTAATTTCCATATGAATGGCAATTCTTTGACAGTGTTTTCAATAGAATAATTGAACTAATATACACAAAGAGTTTAACATAATGCCTGCTACAAATATTAGCTACCTTAATTAGCTATTCATCCTTCTCTCTTATATGTTTTCTAAATCAGGCAGCGATTACTGGAGTTAGCAAGGGCAGAGGGAACATCTCTCAGTTTTGTAAGTTACGATGTTTGCATTAATTACTAGAGGATTACCCACCACAATAAGAGAACCAAACCACACTTCCATATTCCACTGGAGGGAATATGCAGTCCTCTTAGATGTCAAAACATTCATTTCATTATGATTCAAAGAGAAGAGAATGACCTGCCAAAACACCAACCACTAAGCTTCCCACAACACGTGGATGTCTCTGACAGGTGTCTCCATTCCAAACACTGACCAGGCCAGCAGCCGGAACAGATGGCCCAGCTGGCAACATAGGCCTTTTCATCCGCCTGCGGTTTCTCACAGGTGCTGGGAGAAGGCGAGATAACTCAGTGTTTTCTGTTGTTTTGATAACCTTAACTGCTGTCTTTCCCACAGGCCAATTTTATTTTGGACATATTTCTATTTTTTAATATTTGACAACTGAAGACACTGGTAGCAAAAATAAAAACGTTTTTCTGAAAACTGATCTCATACACACATAATCATACAGCTGGCTTCTTCCCAGCCATCATTAATTTCCTTTCCCTTGAGCCTTTTTTCTCACCCCCATTAAAGTGTAACCGTCATCAAAATATCACAAAATCTGCTTGTAAGCATTTTTCACAAGCTGGGTTTAATACCGGAGTGTGTTTAAATAAGACATTTCCCCTTTTCTAAAATGAAAAAAATGCAAAAATATAATCATTCTTCCTCATGGTAGCCACGGCAGAGCACACTTGCTCTTTGTCTGTGTAACTTCCAGATTAAAACAGATGGGCTGACTTAAGAAACAGGTAATTTTAACATCCACCTTCACAAGCAGAATGGTGGCATGGCACATTAAAGTAGAAAAGCTTACACGTTCTAGGTGTAATTTATTAGTAACTTTTCCTTAGAACTTGACAAAGGTTTAAAACACAGAATAGAATTTTATACACAGAAAACATCTCTTTTTAAAGATGTTTTAGCTATTCCTTTATTTTTGGCTCATTTGTGATATAGCTCATGAATAACTGCCATTATGAAGCTGTTCCTTTAAACGTGAGAAAACTAAGGCACCAATAATTATAGGTTGTGTATACCTAATGTTCCTTTCATTAGCTGGAATCCAGTGTAAGAGCCCCTCCCTTATCATCATCATCGTCATCGTCACCAGGTACAGTGGTCAGGAGCACAGCTGTGTTAAGTGGGACCTAGGTTCAAATTCCTGTTCCTGACCTTCCTAGCCCTATGACCTGGAACAAGTTGCTCAACTTCTCTGAGCTTCCATGTCTTCATCCAGGAACCCGATAAGCACTCCATAAGGTACTTCTTATTATTTATCATTTACTTCTAACATAAATATAAAAGTATGCCAAGGCCTCCCCATCTTAAACAAACTAATTCTCTCCAACTTCATTTAACTACTGTTTGTTTTTCCTCCCTTCCATTTCCTTAATTACTATTAAGTGCTCAATCCATTACAGTCTGGTTTCTGCTTCTACTAAAACTGGTCTGACGGTGGCCACCAACTACCACTTCTCTGCCAAATCTAGTGGATGTACTCATTCCTCGTCTTCCTTTACCTCACTAGAGAGAGCATTGACCCTGTTGGTCAGGTTGTCCTTGTTAAAACTCTCGTCTCCTGTAATTCACGTGATTACCCTCTCTCCTGATTTTCTTCCTACCTTCTTGAGCCTGCTCCTTCTGAATTCCTGAAAACTCCTCTTCCTCACCTCCTGAACTGTTGGCATCATCAATGGAGGCAGAAAAAGAGCTTTCGGCTCTTGTTGGCTCAACAAACATGACCCTTTGTGATCTGGCCCCTGCTTGCTCTTGTAGACTCGGTCTCTCCAATTAATCACATTTCTATTTCTGCCCCTCTCTCCCAGTCCTTTTATGCCATCGACCTACTTCCAAATCCCTGCATGCACCCATTGTATCCTGCTTCTCAGCCTTCCAGAAGACACGTCTTTTTCTTAGGTTCTCTCTCCTCCCTCCACATTTTCTCTGTATTTAGCCTTCAAAACTCAGCTCAAGCATCACCTTCTTCTCAAGCTGTCTCAACAGGGGCTGAAAAAGTCATCTTTAATATTCTACCCTCAGCTGAGGTTTCATAAATAGAGACAGGCTTCCCTATAGAGCCCTGGCAAAATTACAGAATCATGAGGAAATAAAGAATTGTTATTGTTTTAAGTGGCCAAGTTTTGGGATGTTTGTTAGGCAGCAATAGATAGACAAAACACCCCAAACTCACTAGATTTTAAGTTCTTCAAAGGCAGACTCATGTTGCGTTGAATACTGTATTGAAAACAACAATTCTCTGGTTTATGAAGCCCCCATGAATGATTAGTCAACTAACCACCCAACCAACCAGTCAACTAATGAGCCAGTCCATCAGTCAAAGTGGTCTAAAGTTAGTCTTTTCCCTTTAATTTAATTAAATGTTTCTTTGAACGTGGAAGCCAACAAAATGGGGAAAAGGGAGAGATAAGGAGAAGAATGAATGCTAAGTAAATTCATGTCTCTGGAGGGACTTACCGACCTAAAGTTCTAGCTCTGATCTGCTCTTATCACTACAGTCTCACTTCTATTTCCTACTACATATTTCCATTGAAGTATGTCCCTCTCTCTTCTGCCAAACCTAAACTTTTTACAAACCTTTATACCAGGGTCCTATTTGATCTTTTTGGCTATGTTACGATCATTCTTCATTCTTGAAATCTCAGTCAGCTTTGATTTCTGCCTTCTTCTCCCTACAAATATATTCCACCTTATTATTAATTTAGATCAATTTGCCTTGGTAATTTTTTTCTTTTTTGGGCCAGGGCTGGGTTTGAACCCGCCACCTCCAGTATATGGGGCCAGTGCCCTACTCCTTTGAGCCACAGGCACTGCCCTGCCTTGGTAAATTTTTTTTGGTGATTCCTCCTTTCCTTTAAACTCCTTCTTCCCTCGTGCTAGCTTGGACTCACATTACCCCATTTCTGTATTAGTCAAATGTCTTATGATTATAATGCTGTATTGAGAGTCTTTTAGTTACATTTCCAAGTCCTGATATGTCTAATGAAGCCTTTTTGTAGATGAAACATTTCATTTCAGGGCAAATAGGTTAAAGAAAATGGTAATTATTTCAATTGTCATTACTCTTTCCCAAAATAAATATTATTTGTAACAGTGAAAGGAAATCAGTTTTAAAAATGATATCCATGAAGTGACTAAACATTAGAACCTATTATTTGACAAATCTTATTAATGAGCAGTGTCATAAGAATAGATGACAGATGATGACTCTAGTGAGGAAGCAATCTGAATTTGTTTTTGTTAGCCTGAAAGCCAACATGAAATAAATAGGCAAAAGAAAAGGGGACAAAACCCAAGCTGGAACCCCATCTCTTTTGTATACATCAGTTCAACCTTTGTTAATAGGATAGGGAATTCATTATTTATATCAAGAGGAAATGGACAAACATTTTACGCCTGATAAGATTTTTTTCTTTATGCGTCAAATTCTTTAAAGGATCCAACTGAAAGATAGTCTTCATCATGGGAAGTTTGGAGAAAGAATTTATCCATATGCTAAATCTATCAAAGCTATTTCATGATTCTGTACCAGCTGAAGCTAACCCCAATTACCCTTTTTTCAATCAAGGGATTATCTTTCATGTACACATTAATGCACATCTTGATTTTAAGCAACAGTGAGTTATTTGCTTTGTGAGAACATGAAAGTCATCTTGATATTAAGAACAGAAAAAAAAATTCATTCTAATTAAGTAAATCCCATAATGTTATAATCTTATCTAGGAAACAGCTACGAGATAAGAATAGCTGTTTGCAAACTAACAATTGAGTTAACAATTAAGGTCACCTAACCTTATCTATCCCTACTAAAATGTCCTATTTTTCAGTCATTGTAAGAATGTATCTTATCACCAATAATAATTCCATATCAAAAATGATTCTGCCTTCACAGCAGGTGCCACAAAGTATGTATTTTTAGAAAGCTTCCACCCTTGAATTCATTTACTAGCAATCTAGTGGTGATTTACAGTGGACAAGAGGAAATTAAGAATAGGAACAAATGAACACATGTCGTAGGACAACATACAAATAAAGGCAAAACAATAACAAGGCCAAGGTGAGAACCAGTGCAAGGTGATTTTCCACTTCACACAAATGTTTTTATATCCAGATTACTACTGAGGGATCTTTATTAAATTACAGAATACTTACTCCAAAATCTCTGCTTGTTCCCATCCTTGGGTCAATTTTGCCAATTTAATTTCCAAAGACAAAGCATGCCCACCTTGACAAAAGGCAGTTGCTGAAAGAGAGTTTGGGGGAATGTGGAAACCACCTCCTCTTCCAAATTCAGTATTTGGCACTCCAGACGGCCTCATAAATTACACCAATCTTGGTGTTGGCCAATTAAGTTACACAGAAGTTAGAATTAGTTGAATACCCTGCAGTGGGTCTTAAGTGAGTCAAGGTGACCAGAGGAAAGTTGCCTAAATGGTATACAGAGTGAAGATGTCTGTTCCTGGTACAGTAAACAAGACCAAACCAAAAAGATTTGCAAGAGAGAGGAAATAAGGTGCTAACTCAAATACTGGCAACTGAAAGGAAAATTATGTAAGGGACATCCAAAATGCTGAAAAGCAAAAGAAAAATGAATGGTGAATGCAGAATATGATTGTCTTAACACAATAACTAAGAAAATGCCAGGAATCCTATGTTAACCAGTGTGATGAAAATGTTTCGAACTGTTTATAAAACCAGTGCATGGTGCCCCATGATCGCATTAATGTACACAGCTATGATTTAATACTAATAAAAATAATAATAATAAAATGGCAAAAGAAAATGCAAAAAAAAAAAAAGAAAAATTAATGGTGTAGCATGACCATGCTTTGTGGTCTACTCTGGCTGTGACAGATGGGATGGGAGGAAGGGACGGAGAACCGAGAGCTAGATGTTACATGAGTAAGAGGTTTCTGTGGTTAGACATGAGAACAATATAGTCTAGACAAGAAGGGCACTCGAGAATTGTCCCATGGAGAGGAGGGACTCTGCTTTTGCTCTAATTAAATTGTTTTGGTATGTTCATGGGTGTCACTGGTGGGAAGCAAGAAGAATGGCTGGATTTAATGAAGAAGCACCAGAATTGGGAAAGTTCTTCCATTTCCTTGCCTTAGCATTTGACATTTTCAGAGGAGTTCTGGGGAGAATGTGCTCATCTCTCATTACTCATAGCCATAAAATGGCAAAGTAATAGGAACTAGTCCAGATGGTTCAGAGGAAAACTCTAACATGGATACACTGTGCTTCTTTCCTGCCAAAAGTTAGTGAAAAAACATTTACTCCCCTCAAATTGCTGGCATTTTCATTGCCTTATCCTGCCCCACAGAGGTTTTCTACTGCTTCAGATACCCCAGGACTCAAGAAGAGTTCTGAGCTCTTCTTCTGTTGTGGTCCCGAATCTCAAACTTTCTTCCCCCTATATAAAGTCTGTGGCTCCCAAAATGACAGCTGGATCTGAGCTCTTCTATACTTGCTCTTTTAAGAAAAGATTATATAACCCGAGAACCTGGACTCAAATAAATATTTATGGGGTGAAGGTATGGAGAGACCCGAGGGGAATCACAGAAATTGCTTTGCTCTCTCCACCTCACCAGATGTCTTCATTAGCCTCTTCTCTCAGATGGGGCTTGAGATTGGCCACCAAAAGCCATAGAAAATCCCAAAAGTGGAATCAGAAACTGCATTAGTGCTTATGTTTCCCTGATGTTATTATACTTAAAACAACATCTGCCATTTCCTAATCCCGCCTAATCATTTAACAAGCTTTTTAAAGACCATCTATTTAGCATCTTGCTACAGATACAGCCTCAAAGTGTGGTAAAGAAGACCCCCTGGCAGAGTGACTACTAGCCTACTGTTGGCCTTTGTAGAAAGCAGAAAGTTATCTCCCATAGGCGAAGCCACATGGTACCCCAGCTTGGTGATCCTGGCAGACACAGTTCTGCACCAAAGCACAAGACCTGGTGAGCCAGCATGAGCCGGATGCCAGCCCCACTCCAGGAGGCTCTGTGTAAAGCACTAACTGCATGACTCTGCCCTCCCCCAGCCCTGCTCCCAGGCTCTGACCACTAGTAGCACATCTCTGCATGACTCCGACTGACCCTTCCTTATCAGTCTGGCTCTCTGGTCCTGGATCCCAGGAGCATCCCAACATCCTCACTTGGCCTGCTGGCCACTGCCCCCAACCTAAGACCTCAGCATGCTGAGGACTAATGAGTTACAGCTCCTTGTTCTGATCTTTTGTCATCCAGTTCTGCTTCTGACAAGAGAGAATACACAGAGGCCCAAACAGCCAATTATACAAACTTATGCTTATCAAAGCTGATAGCATCCAGAGCAGAGACACAGTTTACATTATCTTTTAACTATTCCAAGCACTGAGATCCCAGGCTGGTTTAGAATGTGAAAACAATCTATACTTCCTGTCATTTAAGTAAAACACTCTTGCTTTTCTGATGTCACACTTTTTGGAGGTGATGAGCTTTGCTGGCAGCTCTTGCGCTCTTTGGGAATGCTGGTAGCAAGATGATGGCCAATGCTACCACCGAGAGTGTTAATAGCAGAGGACTGAAGGCCAGAACACTTATTTCTCTTTGAGAATATTACCAACCACTTAATATGCAACTTATGAGCTAAAGTCCACAACTCATAGAAAGTGCGAAAAGCTTTATGAAATTTTATACTTTTTAGAGTCCTGAGGATTTAGTAGGCCTGGCATAGGAAACTGAAGGGCACCCTTCACATTTCAATCACTCTTGATAGAACCAGCTTAGACGGTGTCACAGGTTCCTTCAAAAGATTCTACATCCTTTCCAGGATTATCTCATTCCTTCCACTTGACAGAGACACATTATGGAGGTGGGGGAGGAGGGCAGAGACACTGAGGCAACAACAGGGGATGACACTCTAAAGACCAGGAAGGACCGCCGAATGAGTTCAGTTTTCTGTAGTTAGCTACAAAGACCCAAATACTTCCTCGTAGGAGAGAATAAGCAGCACCAACCCTAAAATCCTTGTTTAAAAGACTAGACTCTAGAAACATTTTCCCGGCCTCATCCAAGCAGGTAGACACAACACAGAATTTGTGCCAGGTAAAAGCATGACCTTTCCAAAACTGACTTAGCTGGCACTGCGAGTGAGGATGTCTCTGGGTTCCGGCCACATAGTTACCCCCAGTTCAATTCTCCTCCTGGCCAGTGACCTTTTGTTCACATCCTCCTCTCTTTTATGTTTCCTTGACTTCCTTCATTCGGGCCCTTCCCACGGAGCCTCCGTGGTTGTTTACAGCCTGCCTCTGGTTTTCCTCTCCTACATCCTTTATGTCTCCACCATTGACACTGCAGCTACTCCTGCTTTAAATCTGTCTAGGTGCTCAGGCCCTTGTTTTAATTGTTGGGGATTCATCGAGGGTAGGCACTCAGAACTTTTTAAAAATAATTTTCTTTCTAGTGCAGGGAGACTGTTATTTCTTTTCATTGCGACTGTGGCATGCTGTGTCCACTAAATGATAGGAGATATCTTTGGGATTCATGCCACAGCACCCTACTATGGGGAACACAAATGCCCTTTAGATACACGTCGTCAAGCTCACTATATACACGTAGAGAATTAAGCCCTGCAGAACATGAGGTGACCCTAGATATACAAGTGAGAAAACAAGTCCTATTGTTTGAAGCCTTTGAAATTTTGCACATATATATGATAGTACCGACTTACTTCCGAACAAACTCAAAGGGTGCAAGGCAGATGAAAAACATTTACTGAGAACATGTTATACCTTGGTAGGTTTTCCTCTATCATTTCATCCAGTTCCCACCACACCACGTAAGTATTAGGGAATTTGGGTAACATTTTTGAAGACCACAACCAGTTCTGCTCAGGTCTGAGTCTTTAGCTAAACAATTCTATAGGGCTAACACATCTGTAATATGTTGTAGCTTATGATTCATAATATATTTCATACATTTGAAAGAGCAATTACAGAGAGCATAACATCTAATTCAATCATTTAAAATATAATTTATAATACACTTGATAGCATAATTTTTATTTTAAAATATACTTTTACAGTATTTCTTATTTTAACATAGACTTCATAATATGCTTTTTTTTTTTTTAAATATGGAACGCTTCACGAATTTGCGTGTCATCCTTGCGCAGGGGCCATGCTATTCTTCTCTGTATCATTCCAATTTTAGTATATGTGCTGCCGAAGTGAGCACCATAATATGCTTTTATAGTATACTTTTCATTTTTAAATATAGTTTAAAAACTTTTTTTCTATGTTATAATCTGATGAAGACTTACAACTATAGTCTTTCACCTCAAGCTGCCACTTCTATGGCCACATCTCAACGTGCTGTCATAAGTTTTCTCTGCAACACGCTGTAAACATAGGCCTGGCAAATCACAGTGGCTCTCGCCTATAATCCCGGCATTCTATGGGCCAAGGCAGGAGAAGCCCTTGAATTCAGAAGTTTGAGAACATCCCGAGCAAGTGAAAGATCCCGCCTCTACTAAAAATTAAAAAAGTTAGCTGAGCTTTGGGGTGGGCACTGTAGTTTGAGCTACTCAGGAGGCTGAGACAGGAGGATTGCTTGAGCTCAGGAGTTTGAGGTTGCTATGAGCTATGATGATGCCACTGCACTGTGGCCTGGAAGACACAGTGAGACTCTGTCTCAAAAACAACAACAAAAACCTGCCCTTCCCACTGACACTGACCAGCACCCTTTCTTTTGCCTAGGGATTTGTTTCCTGCCAAAGCCCTGGGGGGGAAATGCCAACATGTCCATCTCAGGGAGAGACACTTTTCCTACCCTACAAAGATTTACAACTGTTATGGACCCATAATAATCAAAAATAAAAATCTTAAAACAACTCTTATATTAGTATGTGTTTTGATTATTTACAAGGTAATTTAAGATTTTAATTTTTTAAATTTCTGGGACCACGCCATTCTGTAAAAATTTAAGTTAGAGGCTCAGCATCCATAGCTCAGTGGTTTGGGTGCCAGCCACATGTACCAGGGCTGGTGAGTTCAAACCCGGCCTGGGCCTGTAAACAATGATGACAACTACTACAAAAATATATCCAGGCATTGTGAGGGGTGCCTATAGTCCCAGCTACTTGGGAAGCTGAGGCAAGAGAATCACTTCAGCCCAAGAGTTTGAGGTTGCTGTGAGCTGTGACGCACGGCACTCTACTGAGGGTGACATAATGAGACTCTGTCTCAAAAATAAAAAAAAATAAGTTAGATAACATTTTTTGTTTTTATAAAAATGCCCCTTAAAAATTAACATATTCAGTTTTTTAAGTGATTTCAATTTGCCAAATTTCTGTAGTCCTTCAAGTCTATAATTCATTTTGCTTATTTTTTTTCATGCACTAGCATATAAACTAGGTAGTGTCTAGTTTAAAGCTAAAATTACTAGGTCTTCCCAGCATAATACTGCCTTTTCTAGTACAGACTCATATTTCAGGGTGTCCCAAAAGTTGTCCCTGATGTTGCAATACATAAAAAAAAGGGAAATTAAAGCTAAATGTACCTTTATTTACAAAATATTCATTACTAAATTTTACCAGGAAGTAAGAATTTTCCTTTACAAAGAAAGTCAACATGTAGAGAATATTTTGTAAAATCTTGTAATGAATATTTTGCATCATCAGTAAAGGTACACTTAGCTACAGTTTCCCATTTTTGTCTATGTCTGGTGATTTTAGGGGTGACTTTTGGGACACCTGGGTATTATTCTCAGATGGAGATCACTTTAGGAACTACCTGTATGCCTGCCGGAATAACATTTCAGAACATACCTGTCATCAATCCCTATGACATATTTAGATATGTAACAGGAAACTGATGGCTTAGCCAAAGGGGTCTTTAGTTCTGAGCCCAACATATACATTTTGAATTTTGAAATAGAAGAGAGTGGACCTGGGATGGATTTCTATGGTTGAACATGTAGAAAGAGTCTTAAAAGGGCCAGAAAGAATTCTCTGTGTAGCCCAAATATAAGGGCAAAGGAGAAAACATTTTGCACAAGGAAAAGAGACAAAAATGAAGATTTCTCTTTCTTGCTTCCAAAAGCTGATTCACAGGTTACTCTGTTTGAGGGTGGAATACAGACACGCTGGCACTCAGCCAGAGAGAGGCAGAACCCCCAGAAATTCCTCTAGGATGCAGAGCCCTCAAGTGGTGCCACAAGCTTGGACGCTCAGGAATCTGAGTATCCAGACTAAGACTCTGTGTCTTTTTATGTCCATGTCCAGTTCTAACACTCGACTCTCTTTGTATGGTAATTTCTGCAAGGAAATAAAATTCTTGTCACTTCCTCGTTGCATGAAAACAACTAGAGAAACACAAAACTGCCTTGCAGCATGAATACTGAGAGGCCACTCGTGAAGCCTTGAAATGTGTGATGTTCCAATTTGCATGTTAGCCACATTGCAGGCTGTTACATGACTTTGTTCTTTGAGGAGGCTTACTAGTCACTGAAACTGAATGTTAACTCTTACATGCCAAAGACCATTCTAACGTATAAGGAAGGTGGACATAAACACGCGCACACTTAAGCAACCACCCGGTGTCAGGGACCTCTTATGGCAGTGAGTGCTTTTCAAATTCTTTCTACGGATTTTATTTATCTTTTCAAAGAACCAACTTGTTGTTTCATTAAATTAAATTCTGATTTAATTTTGGTTATTTCTTTTTTTATTTTTTTAATTTTTATTATTTATTTATTTAATTTTTTTTATTAAATCATAACTGTATACATTGATATGATCATGGGGCATCATAGACTCGCTTCATAAACCATTTGACACATTCTTATCACAGTGGTTAACATAGCCTTTCCGGTGTTATCTCAGTTACTGTGCCAAAACATTTACATTCTACATTTACCAAGTTTCACAATATACCCCTGTAATATGCACCACAGGTGTGATCCCACCGATCCCCCTCCCTCTACCCACCCCCACTTTCCCACTTCCCCCTATTGTTAAGTTGTAACTGGGTTATAGCTTTCATGTGAGAGCCCCAAATTAGTTTCATAGTAGGGCTGAGTACATTGGGTACTTTTTCTTCCATTCTTGGGTTACTTTACTAAGAATATGTTCCAGCTCCATCCATGTAAACATGAAGGAGGTAAAGTCTCCATCTTTCTTTAAGGCTGCATAGTATTCCATGGTATACATATACCACAATTTATTAATCCATTCGTGGATCGATGGGTACTTGGGCTTTTTCCATGACTTAGCTATTATGAATTGGGCTGCAATAAACATTCTGGTACAAATATCTTTGTTATGTTGTGATTTTTGGTCTTCTGGGTATATGCCCAGCAGAGGAATTACAGGATTGAATGGCAGCTGGGATTGGACTGCTCTTCCTTTTCCATTTCTTTAAGATGATTCATTAGGTTATTGACATGCTCTCTTTCTGTTTTTCAGATGTAGACATCTAATGGGATAAATTTCCCTCGTAGGACTGCTTTTGCTGGTCCCACAAGTTTTGGTAGCTTGAGCCTTCATTGCTGTTATATTCAATCGTTGTTGTTAATGATTTCTTTTTTTTTTTTTTTTATTCTTCCTTGACCCAACTGTCATTCAGCATAATGTTGTTTAATTTCCATGTCTTTGTGTGGGGATGACAATTTTTGTTGGAGTTGAGTTCCACCTTTATAGCCTTGTGGTCTGAGAAAATCAAGGTAAAATTTCAATTCCTTTGATTTTGTTGAGGTTTGATTTGTGTCCTAGGATATAGTCTATTTTGGAGAATGTTCCATGGGCCGACGGGAAGAACGTATATTCTTTGGCTCTGGGATAGAGAGTTCTGTATATGTCTATCAAGCACAGTTGTTCAGGGGTCACATTTAAGTCACTTGTATCTTTGTTTAGTTTCTGTTTAGAGGATCTTGTCCAGCTCTGTAAGAGGAGTAATACAACCATCCAGAGCAGAGAATACAGTTTTTATTTTGCAACCAAGGACACAGAAAACTTTGTCACAACATGGTTTAAGCATTAACTACAGAATATTACATAGCTCCCCAAGGTTGCAGATTAGTAAGACAGAGGGATGTATAGGGTGAATCAGTAAATTGGCTGATTTCCTCATCATCAGAAGAGTAGATGACCAAAATGAATTAAACAATCATGCAGCACTGTTTCTCCTTTCTTTTCTTGGAAGAGAAACTACTCTCAGGTATGGATGAGGTCTGAATACAAGAGAATAAATTATAACTTATTTAAATTTCCACTTCAATAACTCTTACCAAACTTTCAGTGTGTTAAATGTAAGGTGTCCAACCTTTTTCCTTTTCTGCTGCACACTGGAAGAACAAGAGATTTCTTGGGCCACACATTAAATACACAAACACTAAAGAAAGCTGAATAAAAGAAAAGGTCTATGCATACTTTTTGCAATAACCAAAACCACAAATAAGCAAAACAGTTCTCAAATAACCTGAATGTGGTTCCCAGGACGCAGGTTGGACACCCTTGATTGTATGAACAACAATCAAAATTTCCCTGCTAAAAATTTGTCATTATGCATTTTAGCTTCTTTCTTTCTTTCTTTCTTTTTTTTTTTGGAGACAGAGTTGTACTCTGTTGTCCTGGGTGGAGTGCTGTGGTATCTTAGCTCACAGCAACCTCAAACTTCTAGGCTTAAGACATTCTCCTGACTCAGACTCCAGAGTAACTGGGACTACAGGTACCCCTCCATGACATCCACCTAGGTTTTCTACTTTTTTTTTTTTTTTTAGTAGAGACAGGGTCTCACTCCTGCTCAGGCTGGTCTCAAACTCCTTAGCTCAAACAATCCACCTGCCTTGGCCTCCACAGACTGCTAGGATTTTATCTTATTTCAAGAGAAATTATTAAAAATAGTCTTCATTGTAATAATCTATGAAACCATAGTTTGTCTACCACCTTCTTATTTCTTGAATAATTCGTAACTTTCTTATTTACAAAATTTCTAAATTCTATGAGATTTTTTGACCTACAATATAACCTTCACTGCTGTAAGATTTTGAAAAAAAAAGTTTTAATAACATATACATTCATAAACAAGTAACTGAAGTTTTACTTTTTGCCCATGACTAAAAGACATCCAAACAAAAGCAATTTTAAAACACTTAGATTTTCTTGTGTACTAAATACATGACATACCCATTCCCTCATTAGTTTAAATTTTTAAATTAAAAATAGATTTAAAAGCATGCTAAGTGGTAATAAAAATGTTAACTTTTAAAAGATGGCTTGACATATGTGCTTTCATATACTTTCAAAGAATTCCTGCCTGCCCATTCAAGACTTTTTTGCTTCTTTGTTAATCTCCAGCTCCCCATTTCAGGTGCTCCAGCCTTAACTCTAATAAGCAGAAAAACACAGAGGAGGTTGTGGCCCGATTTCAGAAGAAAAATGTCAGGCTGAGAAAGCCCATGAAATTATTGGGATCAAGAGAAAAGCAAATTAATGAAGCCTCAAATTTGGTGTGTAAGCAGCACAGGAGCAAAAAGCAGCTGATGTGTTCAGTACCTACAGTGACAGAAACTGTGTCTTTAATGTAATGGCCTGACCCACTGTCGTAAGCCCTGCAATGCCAAAAATCACACAGGCTCACCCCACCCATGCTCTGCTCTGGCTCCACAATGTAATCTTCATGTAGTGTGTTTGTTTGCTTATTTATTTATTTGACGGAAGAACTTCATCTGTAAACTGTCTTGACTAACATCAACTTGGCAACAACTCATCAGTTAAGTAACTGTTAACAGATTCTTCAAGATATGACTGCTACACTGATACTTTATCTTCCTGTTAATTAGTAATTATGCACTGGCAAGAAAAAGTGTTTCTTTTCAATTATCCCAGAATTCAGTGATTATTTAAACTTGACTAGTACATCTTCTGGGCAAATTGTGTTTGATAATCCTTATTAAAATATACATAGTGGTTGTTGACTTGTAACAAGAGAAAAAAAAGTGGTAGTTCAAAGGGTATTAGATATAGCACAAGGCAAACAGGGGCCCATTAAAATTTCCCCAACTGCTCTAATGAGAATGCCGAGGGTCATTTCTGCCTTGTTTACCATCTGTTTGGTTTCTGGCATGTGCCTCTGGTGAGAAGGGAGTGCCCCAAAGCCCTTTTGGCTTATCACAGTGTCATCCAGGGTCTGAAGTAATTTTGGCCTTTCATAAAGTGGCGCTTTCATAAAGTCAGACACTTACACATGTGGAATGAAAAACTTATTAAGTGTGAAAATGATGCTACCTGACGAAAAGCATCCTGATTTTTGTTGTTGTTGTTGCAGTTTGGCCGGGGCTGGGTTTGAACTCACCACCCTCCGTATCTGGGGCCAGCACCCCACTCACTGAGCCACAGGCACCACCCAGCATCCTGATTTTTAAAAACAGGGAAGCAATGTTTAAAAAGGAACTTTACAAAACATCGTATATTAAATTCTGTGTCTGCTTTCCAATCACCCAAAGGTTTTCATGATTTTATGATAATGAAAAACAGCTACTTTTCAATAATTAGGCTCTCATTAAAAAAAGGATTTGCCTTGAGTCATATGATGGTATGCTAGACAGGACACAGGAAGCGATAACCACAAAAGAAAAAGTTGATAAATTAGAATTTCTCATAGTCATCACATAGTAACATTGAGGGGAAAAAAAGAGACAAGCCATGAGCGGGAAATACATTCGCAAAACATAAATCTGGTAGAAGACTATAGCCACGTCCTCCTATACAACTCAATAAAAACACAACTCTGTCTTTTAAGACGGGTGTAAGATTTGGCAGACTTTGACAAAAGTGGCTGATAAGCACATGAAAAAGTGTTCAACACCAATCGGCATCTGGGAAATGCAAATTAAAACAACAGCGAGATGCCGCCACACACTCACAAAAATGGCCAAAATTAGAAACAGACTGTGTTGAAGATGCAGAGAAATTGTGCCTTTCACGCTCTGTTGGTGAGAGTGTAATATGGGATAACTGTTTTGAAAAAAACATCTCATAGCGTCTCATAAAAGAAAAACCCAAACCACCACTAGGTTTTTACCCAACGAAAATGAAACAGGTATTCATAAAAAGGCTTGCAGAATGTTCATAGCAGCTGTGTGCACAATAGCCAAAAATCAGAAACAACCCAGGTATCCAGTACAAGGAAAATGTAAAAACAAACACAGGAATACCACACAGTAATAAAAAATTGTAAAAACTACTGATACATACAACATGGATAAATCTCAAAAACGTCATGTTGAGTGAGAGAACCTCACTCATCTGAAGGTCTAGAACTGGCGAATTAATCTATGGACAATCAAAACAGCGCTGCCTCTGGGAAGCAGGGTGAGAGTTGACAGAGAAGAGGCATGAGGGAAACAGGAGGTGACGGTAACATCCTATGTTTTTTATAGGGGTTTACACAGCTGTGTACATTTGTGAAATCTCATCTCATATACCCTTAAAATGTGTGCAGATCATTGTATATATAAACGTTACCAACACAATGGGTGTTGTATGATTCTTTCAATTTTGATATTTGTTTAAAAATTATAATGATGTGTTAAAAAGTAGATTGATATGACTTTAATCAAATCCCTACTAAATTCCTTTTAAAAATAACATTAGTTCACTAGGTGAATCGCTACATATAATGTAAAGCCACATAAATGTAACTGTTGACAAAGCATCAGTTCATTTTGTCACATCGGCCTTGCGATAGGAGAGCAGGTACCACTGCTTTTGTGTTCAATATCTGTCCTTCTACCAGTGTGCCAACCTGGTGTTCGCTTATATGGGTATGCATGTGGTATGTGCCCCTCAACCTGTTTATCCCATTTGAACCTGATATTATCGTAATGTAATCTCATCAAATGGTATACAAATTGATGAAAAATGAATACAGGCAGTTCCCAGCTTATGAGAGAGGTTCTGTAGGTCTGCCCTTAAGCTGAATTTGTATATAAGTTTACAACAGGTAAATTTGCTCTTACATAGTACTTGTAATAGTCTCTGTTCATAAGTGTGAGTTATACACCAATTAGATGTTTATAACTTGGGGACTCACTCTAATAGCCTCCATTCTCATAAGTGCAAGGTGTACTTAAAGTGGATGTTTGTAACTTGGGGACTGCCTGTATGCATAAGAAAAGGAGTTTTTGTTCATATATAAACTAACTTGAATGTTTCAGGCAGACGTGACAAAAAGAAGCTAAAGAAACGTTGCTTTAGATTATGATGAAAAGGGTACCAGTTAAAGATTGCAAAACAAAAAATCATAAATATCTAGAATTCTGTACTCAGACTTCTTCACAAGTCTGTTTATGTTTCTGCTCCATTTTAAAGAAACGAAAAGTAGGTAAGTGGTTTATGTAACAAAACAAAACCCTAGTGGCGTGCCAATCACTGGGCCCACATTTAAAGAACAGTTCTTAGATAAACTTTGAAAAGGGTAACTTTATTACCAACCATCCTATTTGATACCCAAACGGGTTAGGCAGGAACTAAATCTGGAGGGCGGTTCCTAGGGGCCGGGGACCAATCAGGGGCAGGGGCTGCAGGAAACCACAGAACACCTGTCAGTCACGTATCTCAATCTCCTGGTAACATCCACACTTCCCTTAACCCCTGTCCAGAACTAGCCCAATAAAAGGAAACCACCTGAGAGTCCTTAATTTCTTTCTCTGCTCTTAGAGATTGACCCATTCTCTCTCCACTTTGTATAACTTCCTTCTTTTCGACAATAAAAGCTGTTTGTGTGGAACTGCTTCCTGTCTGAGCTCATTCCCTCCACCAGCTCTGCTTGTGATGCTTCCAAGCAAGGAGCCAAAGACCCAGGACAACAGTGCACCAAGAGCCCAGACCGGACAAACCCACACAAGTACTCTGTTACCTATCCCTAGCCACTTCCTTTCCTCCCCACGGGATTCACCTTTTAACAAACTAATGAAACTGTTGCTTAATTATTCATAGAAAAATCAATATCAAGCATGTCTAACCGATTTGTTTTAACTCCCTCACTCCTAGTACTGATCAAGTCAAATAACAGAGTTCCTGTAGTTTTTTTTTTACATAATTTAGTACGGATACGAATGTGTAAGTATTTGGAGAAGCAAGGTCAATTTTTAAACTCCGTGTGTGTGTATTTGTATACATATTTCAATTATACTCTAACCATTAAATATTATGCAAAACATAATTTTAATTACAGCATTCTATTCCTGAATGCTAACTTAATATATTTCCGTATTTAGAAAATTTTCAAAATCTTATCATAAATAGTGCCTAGTGAACAATCGTGTACATCGAATTGTCTGTGTTTGTTTTTTTAAATTTATAATAGATGTCCAAAGGTAAAAGAACAGAGTCAAAATATATAAACATTTTAATGGTTCTTTTTAGGTACCATCAGTTTGCTTTTTAGGTAACCAATATACATACACATCAATAATAAATACCTATTCTATTTTCTAGCACTAATACTAGTTATTAAATATGCAGAATATTAAACATCTTTGCCAAGTTAAAAAAAATGTACCTCTTACTGTTATGTATGTTTATTAGTAAGTTGAATATTTTGTTCACATATATTGAACATTTGTCTTTCTTTTTTTTGTAAATGGTCTGAGTTTTTTATACTTTTCTATTAAGACATAGGTTACTGGTTTCATTGTACAAAGGCTCAATAATCCCTTTACACCTACGGCAAGATGTTTGTTCATTTTATTAATTTTTTAATACACAAGCAATACTTTTTCATTGCCAGAAATTTTTTTAAAAAAGAAGAAAACTATTAGACACTATGAGATTTTCCAAGTTGTCCTGCACAAAACTAGTTCTTTAAGATACAAAACAAATTTTCTTTGGGGGAAATAAAAAGAACTCTTATGTTAACATATATTTTTGAAAGAATACTCACTATATGCTATTGTTAAAAATTCATAATGTGCAAAGGTATATTTAACTCACAGCTCAACAATAAAAAGACTCATAAGACAATTAAAAAATTGGAAAAGGCCTGAAGTAGATATTTCTTCAGAGAAGACACACAAATAAACACAAGAAAAGATATTCAGTGTCATCAGTCATTAGGGAAATGAAAATCAAACCACAGTGAGATACCACTTCACATCTACGAGGATGGCTATCGTAAAATAAATAAATTAAACAGAAAAAAACAGGTGTTGGCAAGGAGGTGGAGAAATTGGAACTCCCATACATTTCCAGTAACAATGTGAAATAGCACAGTTTCTATGACAAACAGTTGGATGGCTCCTCAAAATGTTAAAAAGAATTATCCTATGACTTAGCAGTTCTACTTCTGGGCACATACCTGAGAAATTTCAAACATACATTCGCACAAAAGACCTGTAAGGCGATTCATAAGAGTATTATTTACAATAGTCCGAAGTGGAAACAACCCAAATGTCTGTCAATACATTGAATAAAATATGGAATATCCATCCAATGAAATATTATTAAGCCATAAATAAGGATGAAATATTAATACATGCTTCAATACGGATGAACCTTGAAAACATGTAAGAAGCCAGTCACAAGAGGCCACGTTTTGTATGATTTTCTTTATATGAAATGTCCAGAAGAGGCAAACTCAGAGACAGAAAGCAGTTGAGTGATTGGCAGGGGAATTTGAGATGCTAATAGACAATAGGGTTTCTTTCTGGGGCTAACGAAGATGTTTTCAAAATTAGTGGTGATGGTTGCCTAACATAGTGATTGTGCTCAGAACAACTGAATTGCACTTAAGATGGTAAATTTTATGTTATGTGAATTATGTCTGAAAAAAAAAACATTAAAAACTCTAAGAAGTACTGTTTAACCTTAACCAGAATATTCCCAGCTTTTTATATGGCAATGCCCCTTCTCCATGTTAGACTTATTAATATATCATGAGGCAGTAATGTTTGCAAGAAGTGAAGTGTGGGAAAAAGCTGCTATTAACACAACATTTTAAAATTCAGTCTAAAATGTGGCTATCTGAGTTCCTGGCTGAAAAGGGGGACAAGGATGAGAATGAAAGAGAAAAGCTAGGGATCAACTTCACCAGCCTCATAATGATTCCAGAGCTGGCCATTTGTTCCATGCTCTAGACGCAGAAAGCACAAACCTCAATTGAGTTCTCTTATTAGCAACAGATTTCTCTCCATCTTTGCTATTGTTGTAAGAAATGCTATCAGATCATACAGGTTACAAGTCAGGTTAAAAAGGAATTGTCTCATAATACAAATAATTATTTTAAAAAGGAAACAAATGATAAATAAAACATAGTCCCAGAATAATATCTCTGATAGCTACATTTATTGTATGTTTAACTTGCTATTTACAGGAGTTCAAGTGGAGAGGAACTTTTCTGAAAGAGAACCAGAAATAACATAATTAACCAGATAATAACAACAACATGGTTCTGCTGTATGAAAACGTGCAGGAAGAAAAGCAGGAGGGGAGTTCAATCTGAACTTTTACCAACATATTAACAATTTTCGCTGTTCTGTTTTCCAAAATGGCAACACCCACACTAACAAGTATCTTTCCATCCAGACAATTCAGAGTCCTGAAAACAGTAATTTAGTTGTGTGCTTGCCTCAGAGAGCAGCCTACACATCTATTAGGCTAAATGCAAAACTCTGCATCAGAGGGTTGAAAACAAACTACAAAACAGAAGACGGGAGTGGAAACAAAACCAGCACTTGGTGAGGGGCCTTTGTTGGACTCCTACATCTATTTTCAAATTATAATGTTGTATGCACAACTATTTTCTGGGAGAAGAATTTACTTTCACTATTTTTTATCTCAAAATAAAATCAGAATTATATCGAAGAAGTAATAACATTACAAAATCATTGTTAAGCTTTTCTTAGATGTAACTGCCAAGAAAGAGAAGCCAACTTCATCCAACAGTATTTATAAATAAGTTACTGTGTACGTGGAACATAAACTCATTTACCATTATCTGGAAACAAACAAAAAAAAGGACTGGAAAACATCGAGATTAAACTACACTGTAAGTAAAACAGCTGCTAGGTCAGAGTCAAACTTTGAAGTCCATTCCCTGGAGCATGTGCTTCCATCCCCTCTCCTGTTAATGTGAACAGTCTGGCTTATTCAGAGAAGTGTCACTCTCCTGGAGAACAGCGCCTTTTAACAGCAAAGACCCACAATTCCTAGATGTTTTTAAACATTATTATTGAAGAAAGAGAGAGAGGAAAGTATTCCTGATTCTGTTCTCATCAAGTGAGGGCTAAGAGTTCATTCACTTTCCAGAATTATTCTTAACAATTTTGGCCCATGAAAAAGTACCTCAAGTAACGACCTCCACTCCATTCCTGTTTGCTCGCTCAATAACCAGGGCAAATGTCTTCTTCAATAAAAGGAATAAGCTCTGCCAAGATAGAAGAAGCCCTTCACACATTTTTAACACCAGCTGGCAAATGATAGAATATTTTCCGAAGTCATAGCTTATAACTTCCACCAGAACCTGCTCTAAAATGTGCACTTCTTAGCCCTCTATTTCAATTTCCTACATAATTTTATATATACATACCAGTTTTCTGTATGATTTATAATATATATATCAGTTTTCTATATGATTCTGAGCATATTCATTTGAACAGAAGTAAGAAGAGAAGAACTGCTCTTCAGGATACATTTTTAAACCATCCACAGTGGTTTCTGGGTACATGTCTTATCAGGACTAAATTCCTCCACCTGCAATCTGTAGAGTGTCCAGAGAAAACTGACAAGTAAATTATTAAGAGCTAGGAAATGGATGACTCTTACACATCTGTGAAGTGTATGTTTTGGGAATTTTGTTTCTGTAAAGGAAAGAAAACAAGAGACAATTACTTTCTCACAAACACCATTTTCAGTTACATGAAAAATTAGATGAGAAAGATGCTGAAGTTAAAGCAAAGGATTAAACTTTTATAGAAGAAATCTTTCATTATCTGACTTGACTTAATGTTAGAATATGTTCCTAGGAAACTGCAGAGTTATCATTTCTGGGAAGATACAAGAGAGGAAATAAGAACTACGGTGTACCACCATGACATTAACCTGCTCTGAGAGCTGAGGCTGCACTGGGCAATCTCTTAAAGTTCTTTCTATCTTCTTAATCAATCACTGTCCTATCTGAGAGTATTGGTACCCATCAGCTACAGTAGAAAAAGGGACAGAGCAGTTGCCAGGATGTCTAGAGATGTAATATTCCCCACAGCCAATACATATCCACACACTGGCACATACACATGTATTTAGTAGTAAAATAGCCTGTGAATCCTCAAAGATTTGAGGATTTTTCAGGACCTTTCTCACATAAATTTTCATGTTCCCCCAGGAGACAGAGCCAGAAGGAATTCCAAGGGCCATAAACCAGGGCAGCAGAAGTTTTAAAGCAGCTGGGACTTTGGAACCAGGCATGGGTTATTTTGAATGGTTCATGGGTGCGTATGTGTGTGTGTGCTGGGAGTGCATATCTGGAAAGGGGTGGTAGGAGGCTGGGAAGAGATGGGGCTAGAGCAGAGAAGGCCTTTCCTTCATTTCTTTTGACTGTAACAGAAACGAATCCAAACTGGTTTGGGCTGCCAGGGAAGCTCAATGAGAAGCCAGAGAGCCTGGTCTGAATTACGGCTTTGTAAGTCCCTAAGCAAGTGTGACTTCAGGCAAGTTTCTTATCCTCTCTGTGCCTCAGCTCTGTATCTACAAAATAAGGAGAATGATAGTAGGATTTCTTTTTTTAGCATGAAAGAGTTAATACTTGCAACACACCTTGCATATACCAAATGCTTGGTATATTAGCTATGTTTATCATTTCTTAGAACCCCAAAATAATCCTAAAATAGGAGAATGGAGGCCAGGTGCAGTGGCTCACGCCTGTAATCCTAGCACTTTGGGAGGCTGAGCGGGTGGATTGTTTGAGCTCAGAAGTTCAAGACCAGCCCGAGAAAGAGCCAGACTGTTTCTACTAAAAATAGAAAAACTAGCTGGGCTTTGCGTGGGCACTTGTAGTCCCAGCTACTCAGGAGTCTGAGGCAAGAGGATCCCTTGAGCCCAAGCGTTTGAAGTTGCTGTCAGCTATGATGACGCCACACTCAGTCTCAAAAAAGAAAAAAAAAGAAAAATAGGAGCCTAGAAAGCTCCAGTACTTCAGCACTCTGACTCTCACCTTCTCCTTTCCCTGCTCAAAACTCCTCTGAGCCATTGCTGAGGGCGGCTGCCATCACTCCTGGATGTTTTCATGCTCCATGGGTCTACCTCATGAAGAGCTGGGGACTGGGATTGGTGAGTCTCGACTTACGTAACTCGACAAGGGTTAGGCTAAAAACATGCCACCATGCCTCTCTTGACTGGCAGAAAAGGAAGGCCGAGGAGGAATTTGTCTTGATTCCGAAGTTTGAAAATTCTCATATCTCAGCCATAGAACAGATTAAACAATTTTAGTCTTTAGAGATTCTGAGCCACTGATGATAAATATTTAAGGAATTTGGTGATCCTACTGCTCAGCATCTTCCTTAAACTGTTTTTTCTTTTCCTTCTTTTTTTTTTTTTTTTCAATTTGCACAGTCCTACGTCCTTTTATAATAAAAATCTGGTAACTGCCAAATATCCACCTACTAAATAAAGTAACGTCTATCCATACAGTGGAATTTTTATTTGGATGTAAAAAGGAATGATGTAGCTATATCATGGTAAACCTTGAAAAAGTTATGATAAGGAAAAGAAGTCAGGTACAAAAGGCTACACGTTCTATGATTCCATTTACACGAACTGTCTAGTATAAGCAAATTTATACAGAGGGTAGATAAGCGTAGGGACTGAGGGGAAGAAAGAATGGAGAGTAACTGCTCATGGGTCCTGGGTTTCTTTTAGAGGTGATGAAAACACTCTGGAATTGCTGGTCTTGTGCATATACAGGAAATCATTGAAATATATCCTTTAAGCGGTCAATTTTATACTATTATATTTTTTAAATATCTGGGAACTGGATGTGACACTAGAACACCTGGTTTTAGTCCTCACACTTAACCAGCTCACATAAGAGTCACCACTTGCCTTCCCAAATTTTGCTTCCTTACCCAGACATTTGGACAGAGGCTGAGCCAGACTCTCCTGGAGGTCCATTCCCGCTCAAAATTCTATGGGTAAGAAACAGAGTGCATCCCCCCAGAATCAGAGGCAAACTCTCTCCTTTTAAACCTTCTTGAACAATCCTCCCATTCCATCGCCCTTCTCAAAGAAATAATTCTTGCTTCTTTCTGAGTCTTTAAATAATACCTGTTTGGAACATGTAATATACTTTGTATTTGAACGGTAATTTTATTTACTCCATCCAATAACTCTCTGTACTGAGCACTACTGTTATTCTCATTTTACAAATACAGAAACTAGGGCTTGGGGAAGGTAAGTCTATTGCTTAGGTTAGCAAGAAGCAGGGCCAGGCACAAAACCTAAACTGCCCAGCTCCAGAGGTCATGTGATGAACCATTCACAATGAGTTACCTTTCTCTACCAACCAATTTCTCTGTCTTGGCTCAAATCTCATGGCCTTAAACATACGCATAAGCAATTTGTTGATTGATGAACTCAACAGTATATGGACTATGCCCACTATTCTATTGTAGCAAGTGATTCTTTTCAAGTTGGCTATTTAGAAGTTAGGAAATATCCCTGAATTCTTTATCGTATGTCAAATATAAACTAAATAAAACTACTTCTTAATGAAGGTAATGCTGGCATACCTAAGTAGAATAAATAAAGACCAAATTTAAGTTAATACTCTGTAAACAGGAAAAATTAATGGCAATTTCAAATCCTTTTATCATAAGGACACTTGTACTAGACTGTTTATTGCAGCTCAATTTACAATCGCCAAAATGTGGAAACAGCTTAAATGCCCACCAACCCAGGAATGGATTAACAAGCTGTGGTATATGTATACCATGGAATACTATTCAGCCATTAAAAAAAATGGAGACTTTACATCCTTTGTATTAACCTGGATGGAAGTGGAAGACATTATTCTTAGTAAAGCATCACAAGAATGGAGAAGGATGAATCCTATGTACTCAATTTTGATATGAGGACAATTAATGACAATTAAGGTTATGGGGGGGGAAGCAGAAAGAGGGACGGAGGGAGGGGGTGGGGCCTTGGTGTGTGTCACACTTTATGGGGGCAAGACATGATTGCAAGAGGGACTTTACCTAACAATTGCAATCAGTGTAACCTGACTTATTGTACCCTCAATGAATCCCCAACAATAAAAAAAAATAAATAAATAATGGCAATTTCACCTCTTGTCAGCTGTGCTCCTTATACCATTGACCAGAGTAATTTGTTTAATTGAGTCTTCCTGTTAATTTTAGATCATTTATTATACCTAGTAAAAGGTCATGCCTTTGAATTCCTCAAGTATATTTCAATTGCATTTATTTTTTATTTCCTTGTAAAGAGACAGACAAGACAAATTTATCCAGATCATCCTGAATATAGTAAGCTTAATCTGGACTGGTAAATACCAGAACAGATCCTATTTAATAAAGTCAGTAGGGGCTACCCCCCTTTACAGACATTAATTTCTTATGCTCATGTATTCAGACTGTGCATCTGACACAGAAACAAGACCCTTAGGACTGAACTCTAGCTAATGTTTGGGGGGGAGGAGTCTTAATGATAATTAGCAAAGTCATAAAAGGTTCAACTTAGTCTTAACATGATAACCAAAACAGTTAGCTTAAAGAGACCCTGTATTTTTCTTTTCTTTCCTTTTATTTTTGGAAATGGAGTCCCACTCTATTGTCAAGGATAGAGGGCAGTGGCATGATTACAGCTCACTACAACCTCTAATTCCCAGGTGCAAAGCATCCTACTGCCTCAGCCTGCCAAGTGGCTGTTACTACAGGTGTACACCACCAGGCCCATTATTTTTTTCTATTTTTAGTGGAAACAGGGTCTCACTCTCACTCAGGCAGTCCTTAAACTCCTGGCCTCAAGTGATCCTACAACCTTGGCCTCCCAAGGTGCTAGGATTATAGGCGTGAGCCACTATGCCCAGCCAACCCTGTAGGTTTATCCTTAGTGAAAATAAAACAAAGTAGTAAAAGCTTGCATTCTGGTGATGAAACATTAACATACCATCTAAATCTACTGGCAAAGTACACATTTTTACTAACTAGTGACAATATAAGATTTACTAAAATTTGAAGTCCTTCTGAAAGTATTTAAGTAATTTGTTGTATAAATATACCCAATCTAGAGTGTCAAATCACATTTAAAAAAATAATATCAAGTTAAAAATTCTAATACTGTGTTTTAAAGATAACATTGAAAATATTAATTTTATGTTAATTGCTTAATCTCTATTAAAAATATAACATGAATGTTTAAGAGAGAAAATTAAAAAGAAAAAAATAATCCTAGACCTGTTCATCAGATCACCATCCCAAACTCTTGAATTTCATCAAAAATTGCCATTTTAAAAGTTTTATTACTTAAATTATTGGATCTAGAATGCCTAATTATTACAAAACAAAAATATGAAACAAGTAGGAAATTATAAAACTTTAAGTTTTGAAAAATTGCTAAAATGCCTCATGGGTTAGTTAAGCAAGATTATCTAGGAATTGCAAAGACCTTAATTTATGCAAGGTCTAACAATTGTGGCTGGTATTTATCAGACTTGCAAACCTGATTTTCAGGTCTTCGAACCAGAATATTAAAAATTGAGTAAAATCTCTAGCATTTAGAGCCAGAATACTAAATATTGAGTAAAATGCATTTCAGCCCTGGAACAGGAACAATTTTGCACGAAAGGATATTCAAATCGCTCTTCATTGAGCAACCACAATGAGCCTTGAAGATTTACATGATTGAGCTGGAATTCAAAGCCAAAGACAAGAGAGAAGCATTTTTTTTCTGGGACACACAAAGAGATATCCATAATTAAACATCACACTTTCCTAGGGCAGCATGTTTTCTTATATTGACAAGCAAAATGAGGCATTTCAAATCAGACATTGCTGGCTTACAGTCATTTTTTTGCATAGCTATTGTTTTAATGTATTTCTGGCTATTAGGCATTTGTCTATTTTTGGTCGGTGAGGCATGCATTTTATAGAATTCTGGTTTTGCATAAAAAGCTGTACTTACGTTAGTGCAATTCCATTCCTACCACAGTATCTTAAGAATAATTATGGACTTATTTTGGATGGTCATATACACGTTTTATATTCAAAAGAGAGTGGCTGTAACCATAGTATAATTAGTACAATTCAAACAACTCTAGAAAAAAAACTTTCCAAAGTACCTATTTCGACTCAATCATATACTTTATTTTGCCTTACTGTCACAGCTAAATATATCACAATCATGCTAGGATTTGGAAAAATGCCAAACTAGGTTTGCTTAACATTCCATTAAAAAGGTCAGAGATTAACAATGGAGTCAGTGTTCAATAACTCTTTTGTTCTAGGTCAAAGAATGCCATATTACTTCAGCCTGATTCTCATATAAATTCTAAACTACCAAAAAGCAGCAATTCTTTTGAATTTTACCTTCTATAAGTTTCCCCTACTTTCCTACCTGTACCCTAAACAAATTAAATCTTTTTTATTTTGTTCTTATATTCTAAAGAATATGTTTAATTTAAATCAAATACCAAAGAACAATACAGTTTACTTCAAAAGTGACCATTTTATCTAAAAAGACATTTAACCTCCTGCTTTCCATTCTAAACATTATTTATGAAGATTAACTCTGCTATGTAATATTCAGGCATACTATTAAATTTCATTTTAAAGTTATTTATCAGTATCACATAAACAAGCATACAATTATTAGGATATTATTGGAATCGACCTATCCATCCATATAAAAATTATGTTCTATAAAAAAGGAAAATATCTAGTTCAAGACCTGAGCACTTGGCTGTGGAAGTCAAACTATCATCAATGGACTCTGTTTATATTCGGAAGCCTCTTTGGACCATTAAACCAAGGATACAGGATTGACAGTGATGGGAAGCCTAAGTGCAATTTCAGCTCCCCAAAATAGATAATAATTCAACTAAAAATTGATTTTTCGTATCTTTCAAAGTCACTGTAAAAAATGTCTTGATGCCTGGGTTTCTTAAATCATGCTTAACAATTTTGTTATTAGTGTTGTGTTTGTCTTTCCAGCTAAAATTGGAGACAATATGATACATATATTTTATATGTTCCTTCAAATGTACTTGTAACATACTTGTGAATGATCTTTAATGACTTTCCTTAAAGCCCCCAAATTAACAAATGATAGTTACTTAATTCAGCCAAGTTCTCTCGAATCATCTCCACCAACATAGTACAGATTAATTACACTTCAGAACTGTTTTTGGCATCCATTACAATTTGTTCTCAGTACTGACCCCAGAGTGATTTCTTCAAAATCAAAGGCTATTCAAGTCACTCCTCAGCCTACATTTCTCAATGGCTTTCCTTGCTCTTGGAATGAAGACCCAAATCTTACAACATCCCAAATAGTCTGTTCCTGGTCTCTTATCCAACCATAGTTATCATTTTCCCTCTGGATTCCAGGCCCAGCCACACCAGTGTCCCTTCCTTTATCTAGGATACGGCCAGCCTGTTCCCACTCTAAGCCTTTGCACTGCCCTTCTTTCCTTTGGGCATGCTATGCCCTGCCTTTCACAGGCCTTTAGCCAAATAATTCCTGCTCCTTCAGATCTCCACTCCGATACCATTTCCTCAGGAAAACCTTTCCAAAGTACACCCCACCTTACCTAAGACTAGGTCTAGTTTCCTTGTGAGACCCTTTCTTTCCCAGCATTCAGTGTATTTGTCAGCCCCACTTACCTTATCATTTCATCGATATTTGTCTTTCTACTAGAATTATTCACACTTCAGCATGTATCAACATCACCTGGAGTATTAAATAAATGGCCAGTGGGTCCCACCCTCTACTGATCACCATGTCAGTAGTGAGGCCCCGAACTCTGCAATTACAACTTCCCAGAGTTGCTGATGTTACTGGACTGGGAACCAACTGGAGAGCTTTAAAAGTTACCAATTCCCAGGCCCGGCTCCAGAGGTTTGATTTAACGGGGCTATGGTGGAGCCCAAGAGTTCTTATTCCAAATATTACATGCTTATACTACAAAATTTAGTGATTTATCTAAAATTTAAATTTAACCCACTGTCATGTATTTTATTTGCTAAATCTGACAGCCCTACTTATAACAAAACAGATAGTATGCAATATACTTACGCATTTATACATGATCGTAACCTGACTCTTCATCTCTACAGCGCGTAAGAAGAGTGGGTCTGAAGATGTGGTATTTTTAGACATAAGAGAAAATTTTTTCCCTGAGGTTTAGACCTAGAAGTCGTTACCAAAACATTATAAAATCTCATCTATGACTTTTTAAATATAGGTAAATTCTCATAGTCTAAAACTATGGGACTTAATTCTCATAGTCTAAGACTTAGGAATTAAATGACTTTGAGGCTCCTTTAAGCCCTAGGGCTGTGGACCTCATCTGGGGCAAGCAGAGAGAGAAGGCAGCATCAACATAGCCAATGAGTCACCTGGGCAGAGCTACTGCTGGGACTCCACACAGAGCAGGGGGCTCTTTCATATAAAAAAAAAAAAACAGGTAAAAACCATTTATTTCCATTTATAAATTTATAAAACCATTTATAAATACAACAGGAAAAAAGACTGAACATACACCTGCCTTTGATAATACAATTCTATCCTTTTAACGTCTATGAAGTCATGTATAGTTTTCCAATTTGAGAGAAAGATCAATAATTTCATGTCTTACATAAACTGATATGTTATATTTGCATTTTTTGATGCTGTGAAAGGTTGACTTAATCCCAGCTTGGCATGTTGATAGCGTTATGAGTAAACCAGAGATTTCCAAATTGAGAATCCTCTGGGATTAATGGCTACCATGTGGTCTTCTGCCTCTCCAATAAGTAACCTGACAGGTCTCTGATTTAAAGATTAAGACTCCAAATAAATATCTTAAACATTAAATAGCATTCTTTTATGAATACTCATAGACTTCAATCATTTTAACAACCACTGCTATCTTCTGTTTATACAATGATTACTTGTCAAACTTGACATGTACACTTTTTATTTACTATTTATGAGAACAGATTACTGAAAGATCGCATGGGCATCAGAGCTAATTCCAGCAGCCTTGGTGAAGGAACCCAGAAATTTACGTGAACCCCACAGGACCAGAATAACAGTGGCGGCAGGTGTAGAAAGATAGAGAAAGCTCATCATGATCAAAGCTGGCTGCACATTTGCAGGACTTACTTCAATTCGCCCAGCTTCAAGCAAATACACACAAGTCACTTCAGATTATTTTCTCTGAAGTAGTCAATTTTCATTACTTTTAAAAGAGATAATTTCAAAAAATAAGACCTACAACTGCATAAAATAGCCACTACTACTGGTTTCTTTTGTCAGGGCAGCTTACCAAATCCAAAGGCACTGGAACCTGCAATGCTCTGTGAAGCCTGGACACTTGTGAACATGTACAGCCCTGTCACCAGCAAGCCGTCAAAGAAGGTGCTTGTTGAAATTGTCACTGATACATAAGGAAAAGAAAAGAAAGAAGTGTCAATTAATACAGTCAGAACAATGCAGTAGATTTCTGAAATGTCAGACATTGTCAAAACGATCTTTGCTCATTATTAACAAATTATTTTTACACTATCCACATTTAGTATTTTTTCTTTTTTTTTTAAGAGACAGAGTCTCACTGTACCGCCCTTGGTAGAGTGCCGTGGTGTTACACGGCTCACAGCAACCTCTAACTCTTGGGCTTACGCGATTCTCTTGCCTCAGCCTCCCGAGTAGCTGGGACTACAGGCACCCGCCACAACGCCCGGCTATTTTTTTTGTTGTTGTTGTTGCAGTTTGGCCGGGGCCGGGCTTGAACCCGTCACCCTCGGCATATGGGGCCGGCGCCCCACTCACTGAGCCACAGGCGCCACCCCACACTTAGTATTTTTACGCCAGAAATTACAGAGGAGCAAAAGGAAGCTCAGAACTCCAGCGTCTATAATTGCCTGTCCTAAATTTAGTATCTCAGTTCAACCTTTCTGCATTCATTTACACATTTCCAGGTAGGTGGAAAATAATCTGAAAATAATACAGTATTGAAAAGATGGTTCCCCACTTCCATTACCACCCCTGAAGGCAGTCAAAGCCATGGCTGGAGTTTTGGCGCTGGGATGAAACACTTTTTTTTAAGCATTCCATGCTGTGGGAAACAATATTACACTGGCTGAAAGCGGAACAGTAAGATGTGCTGTATTTCTTATTGTGAGTCTCCATTTCACAGGTAAATTCCCTGAAGGTTTCCAACAAAAACAGACTAATTTGCATGAGGGCAGCCCTTTTCTTCTTGTGAAGGCCACTGCATGCTTTTTTTTTTTTTTTTGTAGAGACAGAGTCTCACTGTACTGCCCTCAGGTAGAGTGCCGTGGTGTCACACGGCTCACAGCAACCTCTAACTCCTGGGCTTAGGTGATTCTCTTGCCTCAGCCTTCCAAGCAGCTGGGACTACAGGCGCCCGCCACAACGCCCGGCTATTTTTTTGTTGCCGTTTGGCCAGGGCTGGGCCTGAATCCGCCACCCTCGGCATATGGGGCCGGCGCCTACTCACTGAGCCACAGGCGCCGCCCAAGGCCACTGCATGCTTTAAGTCTTAGAACAAAGTCTACAGGAGGGGTCCAAATGGTTCCATAACCAAAAAATTGGGATGTTCCTAGGACAAAAAGGGTCAAATTAAGTGTATCTGTATGTGACTCAGGTTTGGGTTTTTAACATTTTTCTTGCTCACCATCTTAAAAATTGATCATAATTTCCTGCTTGACATGATAAATTTTCTCCTGCATAGGTTTTATAAGGCCACTATGATGCCATTTGCAGGAAGCAGGCAGGGGGAGGTAACATTGGCCTTGTGAAAGACTTAATGAAGAATACGGCCATGGCAATTGCAACAACAACAAAAATAAACAAATGGGACTTCATTAAACTGAAAAGCTTCTGTACAGCCAAGGAAACAACAACCAAAGCAAAGAGACAACCTACACAATGGGAAAGGATATTTGCATATTTTCAATCAGACAAAAGCTTGATAACTAGGATCTATAGAGAACTCAAATTAATCCACATGAAAAAAGCCAACAATCCCATATATCGATGGGCAAGAGACATGAATAGAACCTTCTCCAAAGAAGACAGACGAATGGCTAACAAACACATGAAAAAATGTTCATCATCTCTATATATTAGAGAAATGCAAATCAAAACCACCCTGAGATACCATCTAACCCCATTGAGAATGGCTCACATCACAAAAATCTCAAAACTGCAGATGCTGGCGTGGATGTGGAGAGAAGGGAACACTTTTACACTGCTGGTGGGACTGCAAACTAGTACAACCTTTCTGGAAGGAAGTATGGAGAAACCTCAAAGCACTCAAGCTAGACCTCCCATTTGATCCTGCAATCCCATTACTGGGCATCTACCCAGAAGGAAAAAAAATTCTTTTATCATAAAGACACTTGTACTAGACTGTTTATTGCAGCTCAATTTACAATCGCCAAAATGTGGAGACGGCCTAAATGCCCACCAACCCAGGAATGGATTAACAAGCTGTGGTATATGCATACCATAGAATACTATGCAGCTATTAAAAAAAATGGAGACTTTACATCCTTCGTATTAACCTGGATGGAAGTGGAAGACATTATTCTTAGTAAAGCATCACAAGAATGGAGAAGCATGAATCCTATGTACTCAATTTTGATATGAGGACACTTAATGACAATTAAGGTCATGGGGTGGGGAAGGAAAAGCAGAGAGAGGGAAGGAGGGAGAGGGATGGGGCCTTGGTGTGTGCCACACCTTCTGGGGGCAAGACATGATTCCAAGAGGGACTTTACCTAACAAATGCAATCAGTGTAACCTGGCTTATTGTACCCTCAATGAATCCCCAACAATAAAAAAAAAAAAAAAGGAGGATGGCCAGAGTCACATAAACTTTGAAGACAATTTTTAAATTAAACTCCAGGAAATTCACTGAACGAAGCTGAATGGTCTGGAACATTCATGTTATAAACCATAAAACAAGATACATATATAAGGTGTCTGATACCATGATACTATGTTAACCCCCAAATGGGACTGGATTTTAGAACAAATTACCTTACCATTCTTTAACAAGAAATAATAACTAATACTTTTGAGTACTGACATGTAATCCACATGTAAACCACTCCCCTGGGCACCTAGCTAAGGAATTTACATGTATTATCTCATTTAACTGAAAAAAGCACAGCAGGGGTGCAATTATTTCTTCCAGCACACAAATGAGGAATTTACGGCCATTTAAGAACCTTGGCCAGCACCATTTATCATCTTAAAATGTTCTGATGTTGTTTATGTGGGTTCTCCCCTATTTTTCCCTCTGCTCAGCCCAGATCCCAAAGTGGCAAAGAGATCACTGCCAAATCCTTGTTCAATCGCTCCCTCCCCAGATTATTCACATGGAGGAAGAATATTTAAAGAAAAAGGAAAGGAAAGCATCAGGAGTTTGTATCGTGGTTATTAGAAGGAGAGCCAAAGGCTCTTGGGAGATGTCCTCTAGGATATGGCAGACAAGCCTCAGGGTAAGAAGGATGAGCCCTGGACGCTGGGCCATCATCTGCTACCTGCTGGCTGGGTGTTCTTGAGTAAACCACCTCATCTCTCTCAGTCTTGATTTCCACATCTATGGGGTAATTATCTAATTGTCTGTCGCCCACCCTGTTTTGTTGATCTCAGATTCCCACAACTGGTTCTGGGAATGCTTCCTCCCTTTAAAACATGAGTTCAAGTTAACCAAGACAGAACGTGCTTGAATTGCTTCAGTGCTCCAAGTAGGGTTTAAAATTAATTTAATTCCTATTAGGTTCACCATAGTGACCATGAGACTTTAATATTGTGTCTCAGATCATCCTTCACAGCAGATCACACCCAATCTGCAGAGCCTCATCGTGGCCCCATGGAGTCCCCTCAGCTCACACCACCCCAAGCCGCTTTCAGAGACAGCAATGCTGTACTGGTGCACAGGCTTGGGGGTGTTGCCCTATTCCTTTCTGCTTTTGCTCTGGCTCCTATTTCCCAAATTCTGGGGGGGGGAAGGAGATTAGAGTTTCACAGGTCTGGAAGGGAGGCAAACCTGAATTTGAATCCCACCTATCTATCCACCTCTGATCAGTAGGTGACCTTGAGGGAGTCTCAGATTCTTCATTCACAGAAGGGAATAATAATACTGTGAGGTCTGTTGTAAGAACTAGTATCTCTCTCTCCTCCTTTTCCTCCTCCTTCTTTTCTTCCTTTCCCCCCTCCCCCTTTCCTGTCCTCTCTCAGACCCAGAGCTCCTTCAATTCCTGAGACCACAAGTCCCCACAAATTTCTGGGCATCTACCTCCCAGGGCCTAGGCACGTAGGGTTACTGAACTGCCCACATCTGAGTCCTACATCTGCCTCCACCCTCCCCACCGCCACTTCCCCTCTGACCATGGTCCTCACCAAGTCTAAGCTGTGATCTCAGTGCATCCAGAACAAGTATCTCCAGCTTGTTATTAATTTGTTTTCTCTTCCAAAGGATATTCTTTAAGTACCTGCTCAGGGTTTATTTAAAACAGAAGCCAACCACTCTTGGAGATGGGCCGAGAACGAGAACAACAGGCAGCTCTCACTCTTTCCTTGGCAGCCCCTCAGAGACTCAGCTTTTGTCCCAAATGGGTACAACCCACCCAGCAAAACAAAAGCCCTGCCAGTCTAGTGTAGCATTGTTATTTGAACTCATTGGTAGCCTGTGCGTATCCAGTGACGTTTGAATCCCTTAGAGATAGGCCTCCAGGAAGCTGCCTGGAAGGCCTGTGACTCATTTGGGTCTTGAGATGACCAAGATCACTTGTCAGACATCCAGCCAAGCTGTTAACCCCTCACCAGACCCCTTCTCACCCTCTCAGTGGGCAGGCCAGACTTCTCCTGCCTCAGAGGATGAAACAAATTCTTATTTTTACTCCATCACACACCAAAAAACCTGTTTCAGATCAGTTCTCTCCTTGATATAGATTCTTGGATGCTAAAGCAGCAAGGTCTAATGAGAACAGCCCAGAAGTAAAGACTTCTGGATTTTATTCCCAACATATTAAAATATATTAAGTTGCTATGTCAGACTTGGCACATTTTTCTATCGCTTGCTTCTATTCCTAGCACTGATACAAATACCTATTACTCTGTAAGCTCATTGCTAAGTGTTTTTAAATATGTGGGAAATAATTTCTAAACATTGAATCTTAGAATAAAAATAGAATTTCTAAGAAAAATACTTATTTCTCCATTTTAAATACCTATTATCCATAAGCTGACTACTCCCAAATTTCCATCTCCAGTCCAGACCTCTTTGCAAGATGCAGACGTATGTCAAGCTGTCCCAGAGACATCTCAACCTCAACATGGCCAACATGGAATGCCCATATCACCCCTACTCCCAAACCTTCTCCTGCAGACTTCCAGTTGCTCAGGCAAAAAACCTCTGAGCCAACTGGGGGATTGCCTTTCTCATACAGGCTGCTTCCAGGGGCTCAGAGAATCCTGGTGGCTCTGCCTTTAGAGGCTATCCAGAATGTGACCCCTTGCCTGGTTGGAGGGACTAGCCTCACACCCGCGGATTATTTATTTCTTTAGACATTAATCTGGTCTGCCCAGTCCTATCCTCAGCTCTCTAATATATTTTCAGTGTGAGTCAGAGGGAAGCTTTTGAAACAATCATGTCACTTCTCTCTTTACAATTTTCCAGTGGCTCCTCAAATGCTCAGAGTCTCCACAGTGGCCTTGTGGTCCTGCATGACCTGCCTCTGCTCCCTCTCTATTCTCGCCGCCTCCTGCTCTCCTCCTGGCCCACTCCACTGCAGCACACTGGTCTGTTTGCTATTGCGCAGATACATCAGGCCTTTGCCCCAGCCATTTCCTCTGCTTGGACTCTCTTCTTCCAGATACTGAAGGGGTCCTCACCTCCTTCATGTTTCAGCTCACACATCACCCTCTTCATGATGCCTGCCTTGACTACGCTATTTAAATTTGCAGACAGACCCTGCACACTGGCTCCCACTGTCCCCACATTCCCAGTCCCCCTTGCTTGACTCTATTTCCCCTCCTTTTAGAATTATCACCTTCTAACACATTGTACTGATATATGTACATACAATATCTTTGTTTATTGTCAGTCTCATTCTATAGAATGTAATCTCCATCAAGGCAGGTATCTTGAGTATTCTGTTCAATGTCTTGAAAGATTCCTGGCACATTTAAGTGATCAATAAACATTTAGTGAGCTGTTAAAAACTCATTCATTCAAAAGTAGTACGAGGCTGTCTTATCTTCAACTTATTTCCAGAGAATATTATGAATCCTAGACTTTATGTGTCAGATGAATCCTGCATGGAAAAGCCACACCGAATAAAAGGAAGGCAGAGAAAAGTTGGCTATTTAAATATGTGAAATGTTTTCTAGAGCACAAGACAGATCAATGCAGAGAGAAACTGACCAAGGGACCAGCTAAAGGCACTTAGGAAAAAAGCTTAAGTACCCCTAAGTTCTCACATGCTGTGTGTTTACAAGAGCCATGCAAAGTGAGTTTCCTTATATGAAACAAAGTGATTATAACCCATCTCTCTGCATGCTAGAGTTGGAAATTTAAACTATTTTTTAGGAAAAACAATGTTTCCCTTTGGAAACATGCTACTCTTTTGACTGTATGGAATAAGCATTCTTTTCCTCCTTGAAACAGAAGCACAATAGATACGTGAACTGGCAACTAGTCTCTTTATTTTAGAAAGAGGAAGCCCTGCCCAGACTTGCATGCAACTTAAGACATAGCTTTCTGATCACCAGGCTCTTTTATTCAAGAAAACGGGTCCAATTTCTGTGTTTAAAGAACACCAGACACAGTTCGCACTTCCCTGTTAGCACACAGGACATTTCAGGATGTCCCCGCTGTTCTTACTGACCAGAGCCCTGGCCGTGAGTAGCAGTCTACAGGAGCTCACTGAGACTCTACACCAAGGCACTCTGACTCTGAAACTGCATCAGGAACACCCTTCTTTTATCTCTACTTACAGCCCCTGGCTAATCTGTCAGAGTAAACAAGCATGGACAGTGTCAGGCGGCGCTCTCTGGCTGCTGTGTCCCCATGCCCCAGCTGTTGTGACGCCCCAGCTGTTGTATAGCCCCGCGTCTTCACCCCTGCAGGCTGGCTTCCTGTAGGGCCTCTCCCCACATCTTGCCCTCTAGTGTCTTCCCAGTTCCCTTTCATCAAAGTGCACTTGACTCCCACAGTGCACAAGCTCTTGTCCTTCCTGTGTGCCCTGCCTTGACTTCCTTTCCTCCAGTTTCACTGGACTCACCCTTCAAGCACTACTTTAGTTTTTCTAGTCTACTCATCACTCCTGTCTACAACCTGCTGCCATCTGGGCAACTGGCATAATCTTGAAAGCAGAAGAGTAATTTATGATAAATTAAAGGAAAAACTTAAAACCAATATGCCTCATGAGAAAAAAGTTGAGATTCATGTTTGTGAATATTAAATTACAAGAGAACCTCTGTAAGATGACCACCCAAGGGACTGTGACAAACTGGTCAACATACAGAGGTGGTCAGCATAAGGAACCAGGTCTACTGTACTGATACGTACATGTGCTGCACGTCCAATCTATGAAAATTAGGTCAACTTAAAGAGTTGGTCAATGTAAGGAAGTGATCAACTATGGAGGGCCTATTGTGTTAATATGTGCATGAACTAGAAGGTAAACTTAAAACGTTCATGGTGCCTACAATAGTTAGCCTACTGATGAGGCTGATTAGCTAAAGTCAGAAAACTGTTATCTACTATTTTAAATGAACTATCCATGAATCGTAAGATTATATGTATGTGTGTAGATCTAAATATACTCATTTGTAGAACGTAAAATACACAGTCCTAATTCCCACTACAGATATTCTTGTAATTTTCTGATACTCTGATTAAAAATGTTATATAGTACCAACTACATAGTTTAAATTTTTCTATAGCTCCTGCCATTTTAAAATGTTTCCTATAAAAATATTTATGAAGTATCTTTGCATAAGTTGAAGTTAGAATTAAAAGATACAAATTTGAGTACATTAAGATAGGAAAAATTTTCACAAAATGTTTACATTTGAACTACCTTTAAGATAAACAGTTGTTGGGCTGCATGTGTCTAACTGATATCTAACTAAGCTCAGTTAATTAAGCAAACCCTTCATGTTTTTTCCACGATCATCAGCCAAATGCTCTACTTAATGTTAAGATGGGGAACAAATAGTATTTACCAAGTGTCAATTCACTTTATTTTTATTTTTTTTTATTAAATCATAGCTGTGTACATTGATATGATCATGGGGCATCATTCAATTCACTTTTAAAGGAGTTTATTGAAGAATTATTATAGGAATAATTGCCAAATCTAGGTGTAGGTATACAGATGTTTGTGGTACTTGTATTTTAACTTTCATTTTACAAAAATTTTATATTAAAAAGTTTGGGGGAAGAAATTTATCATAAATGCACTAAAGCAAACTAGCCCAAACAATAAAACACACTAGAAGGTACATAACACATTCAGACTTCGAGAACTGAGCAAGGCGCATGACTGGTTGATTGACAGACACCTTCTGTAAGAGCCAGAGAACCATGTAAGCACCGGAATTTGGGTTTTACTAACTAGAAGTTAAAAAGAGACATTTATAACTAGTCCCCCCTTGACAACAATGTTTATAAACTCTGACAGTTTGTCAATTCCAGCTATTTTATACAAATTAAAATGCATCACCCCTGTGGGATAGGAACCATGAGCTATTCATTTCCAATACCAAAGTTTTATTTATGTAAAATCATCAAACAATTTTAAATAGCTGAACACTTACTTATACAATCCATTCTCCCCCCGATCTGTTTCTCTTCATGGATTTATACATTTTCATGGTAAAATTTGTAAAATTCTTTTCCAGGGTACTTTTTCCCCCTTGGAGTCAATTTTTATATTTCATAGTTTTGCATCAAAATATAGTAAACAGAACTAATAACTTTAATTATATGGGAAAAACATAAGTATTATAGATTGCAAATAGTATTTCCAAATTGCCGGTACATTTTTAGGGGGGCAAATAAGGCATGTATATTATTACCTATAATCAGAAAGGCAATGTGTCCTACCAGATCACCATTCCCTTGTTCAGTAAACATCTCTAACTTTCACAGATTAAAACCCTAACTCTTCAACAGGTTTCAAAGACCTTCAAGCTGTGGCCATCACCCATCTCTGTGGTTGAATTTCTCCATTTCAGCTGAAAACACCCTTGGATCCAGTGAAATCACAACATGTTTTACACTTCCCCGCCTCCCTGGACTTCTCACCCGGTATGACTCCCCCCTGTTACCTTTTGTTAAAACCCCACCCATTCTCTAGGCACAGGCTTCAATGCCACCTCTCTCATGAAGACAGATCCCTTGGTGAAAGCCTCCTCACCCATTTCAGAGACACACAGCTCTGGGAAACTGCAGGGCACTTGATCACACTCTGCTTTCCCTAGAGCTTGGGTCAAAGAAGGAGCTCAACCAACACGTGTGCAGTTCAACCACACAGAAATATTTGTTCCAATATAAAATAACATACAAGGATAAAAAAAGAATATAACGGAGAAATGGATTGCAGTCAATGTCATTTGCATTGTAAAATCTAACTTCCCTTCAACAGAAAAAAGGGCAAGAGTTTGTTATTCATATGATACGTAACAGTTTCCCCTGAAAAGAAAATAAAAAATAATGTGGTATTTTGTTATAGTACCCAAAAATCAGAAATGTCTATAAAAGTTTTGGTTGAATTTTACATTTAACTATGTTTCTTTTGTGTGTCTGTATTTTGTGCATAAATATATACATACTTTATGTACAAACCAAATTAATCTTCTATTAAGCTTTGTCACTAAGGTACCTAATACTATTATCTTCACTGTAAAGTTACTCAGCCAGTTCCTTAAAATAAACATCAGGGATCAGAAGGCGGAGGTTATGCGTATCTCTTCACATCTGTGTTAAACTGGCAATGAGCTTAGCGCCAGGAGACTATAAATATGGATGGCTGGGTTGTGACAGCAGAATGAAAACATGATGTAGCAACACAATCCAATTCTTATCAGTGGCTCAAAGAGCACCTCCGTAGAGATGACTAATTACAGAGTCAGTGATTATCTGTTACAGCTTCTATTAAATGTTCTGAACAAGGCTCTAATGCTGTTCTTGCAGAAAATCACTGTAAGATGAAAGTCTGGAAGAAAATAAATTTAGACATTTAATGCTTTTTGCATTTCATCCTAAAGCTTCTGGTCTACAAATGCTCTATGGTCTATTAAATTTTGATCACTTCCAGGATATTCCAGGACTATTTTATACAAAAGGCTTTTAATATGTGCAGAAAATAAACATAGCAAACAATATTTGAAATGTTTCCATATTTCTTAAGATGACAACCGTCACACAAATTACACAAATTTTGAAATTAGGACTTAAGTATCAGTGATTATGCATCAATTGCACAGTTTCCATTTCTTGGTTTTATATATTTTGAAGACGAAAAAACACCAGCAGAATCTAATATTGTCAATATTTTTAAAATCATCACAGCATCTTGCCTAGGAACAAGAACTCGTTTGCTTTTTGAACACAGATTAAATAGCCTAAGGAACACATGTATTTCTTTGAAAATGAAAGAAACGGAGTTTATTTGCTGCAAAATTTCATCAACACTGTGTGTTCAACTACTGACTCGCCTTTAAAGTACCAATAGCTCTGAGTACCAAATAAACATCATCAAAAAAAGCATTACCATCTCCATTCCAAACCTCCAGAAGAACATGACCCCTGAACTACTTCTCATTGCATCTATTTGTTCCATTTTGACATAGTTTTATGTGATTTTCAAATACTAAGTCAGGCATTTCAACAATAACATTACCAAAGCAACAACAGCAATAGAAAGAAATCAGCCCAGTAAATACATAAAAGCAATCACTGTGGGTCATGATTCACTGATGGAGGATATGAATCCACAGTAGTGAACAGAGATCTCAAATAATTAGATCAGGAAAAAATGGGACTCTGATCAGCCGTCTGCTTCTGCTTTACCTATTTATCCCAAAAACAGATAAGGGGCATGATGAGGAAGGACGTGGCTGTCCACCTGCCCATTTCCAGAGAAGCACTGCTGAATGTACCATACCCACCCACATTCTTCGGCTGATCCACATCATCCCTAAGAGCTCTTCACAGTTTAACAGACCTCTCCTTAATAGTAACACAGCTAAAGAATATTTGAGCAGTACAGTCCAGGTACCATTCTAAGTCTTTTATACGTATTATTTAATCTCCATTTTAGACAAGGACTATTATTACATCCTTTGTAGCCATGAGAAAGCTGAAATAAAATGGGGAGAGGGCCAAATAATGTACCTTAACTGGCATGTAAAAGGTGGCTCTAAGAAATGGGACTGTGTTCCCCATCCTCAACCGACTGCCAAGTACATAGAACAGCCTCTGTCTCCTGCGGTGCTGAGAAAGTGACAGGGGCTCCACCTTCTCTCAGAAGGCAGTGGTACAGTGTGCTCCCAAGCTCCAGATATAGGGGTGCAACCTCCTGGGAGTATGCCCAGCAGGCTGCCCTGCACAATGCACTTAACCTGATGTCTGCTGCACCAATTATTATCAAAGCCATTTATGATCATCAGTATTATGTTTCTCTTTAATTTTATACAGATCTGTACAGTTCCATGGGGGACAAAGGAAGGAGGAGAAATGGTCCCCAGGGAGGACTAAATGCAGTGTGATAGAGGACTGAGCTGAAGATCGAAACAGCAAGTTCAAAGAGCCCTGGATGAGGCAGCCCACGTGGAAAAGCAGGGCCAATGCCCTGGAAAACGCCCACCACCTTCGTCTACACCTAAAAGGGGAGGGCAAACCAAACAGGACTCCGGAATTAGGGCAGGTGCAGAAGACCCATCCTACGCAACATTTAAGGATAAACTAAAACACTTCCTAGAGTCTGAAAAACACTATTTGTTAGCCAGAAGAGGGATCCAGCATCTTCGTGGTACCCTATTAGTAAATCCTATTATATTTATCATAAACTCAAAATTCAGAAGAACCATATGTAGTCTCTAAGTCTTATCTTCTGGCACCACCAGTAATAAAAGGAGATTCACTAAGATTTTCCCTCTGTAAAGTGCTTCTTAGGATTTTGTATGTAGACATTTGTATTCTACATTTAGTAAGTTTTACCTATACCCATTCTAGGATGCACCATAGGTATGACCCCATCAATTACCCTCCCTACACCCCAACCTCCCCCTCCCCTCCCCTCCCTTGGCCCTTTCCCCATATTCTTGTGCTATAGTTGGGTTATAGCCTTCATATGAAAGGTATAAATTAGCTTCATAGTAGGGCTGAGTACATTGGATACTTTTTCTTCCATTCTTGAGATACTTTGCTAAGAAGAATATGCCACGAAGGCTATATTAAACAGTTTGATGAAAATATTTCAGATTTTATACGAAACCGGCACATTGTACCCCTTGATTGCACTAATGTACACAGTTGATTTAATCTATATATAGATAGATAGATAGATAGATAGATAGATAGATAGATAGATAGATAGATATAGTACTTCTTAGGAGATAAAACAGGAGATAAAATGTGCTTGTGAATATATTATTTTAAAATTAAGCCCCTTGGAAGAAAGTTTAAATGACAGTATTTGGTGAGTATAAATCTTCCTGTTTCTTCATCCCTCCACATTGCTGTTTTCTCTTTTTTATGACCCGGGTGTATTTGTTTTTCTTTCTCTCTCTCCTCCTCCTCTTTCCTCTCTCTTTCTCCATTCTGAAACATTAACCTTAGGATAAAATCCTTTCTCTAGACTCTCTGGACTTGAAGTCCTATGTTAGAATAAAGCACCTAAATGAGGTCCTGAAGTATATTTCTGAAATCCCCTGAAGATTGGCCAATCTATCCTAAATACAAATTCCCTAACTAGTGATCTCGGCTATCAAGAAGAAAAATATAATTTTACAATACTCTACCCTATTTCTAGTTCTGATTGCACTTAAAACAGGAATGATTCCATTTTTGTCAACCATTTTCAGCTTTAATTTAATTCTTAATTTTAAAAAATTCCTACAAATAGTGATACAATTGTTTAGTTTTTAGAATCAAATTTTTTTTCTTTATAAATAGAGAATTATAGCCAAGAGTTACTGGTATTTTTTATTTATCTCTAACCTTGTTTTTCATGTATATGAGGCTGAATAATACCAGTATTATTTTTTATACTGTTTTTAATACTGTTTTCCACAGTATTCTCTTTTGGGACTTCCAAGTATTCATTTCAATATACTTAAACTAATTATAAGCTACTGTCCTAACATCAAAAGGATTTATTTAAGTATATGCTGAGTATGTTACACATATGGAATGCATATAAATTAACTATAAAACTCTATGTAAGGCAAATTTTAAAATTTTCATTTACTTTATAAGATCAGACTCTGTGTACTGCTTAACTTATTCAATTAAAACAAATATTTATAAAATGCTACTCTTGATACTGAGGATATAATGATGAACCCTCTGTATAGTTACAAAAGTAACATTTGAATAAATGTTCCTGTCCCTTTCAGAAGAATCTCTACTTCATGTTTCAAAATTCAACATAAAACCCTAAAATTCCATTGCTAACAATGAAATTCGCAAGATAATGTTAAGTAAATGATCTGACAAATTTTTAAGTATCAGCACAGCCAGTTGCTCTTTAAATATGCTATAAGTGAAAGGTTTTCTGTAATTTTTAGATTAAAATTATCACTAGGAATGTAATTTAAATGACATTACATTGACAGATGGCATCGAATAGTTATTTGGTAAATTACACAAGAAATAAATGAACAACTAATTTGCATAATATTAAATTATAACTCTAGATAATACTTCTCCTATAGTTAAAAATGGAAAATGTTGTACCCTTTATATTGCAACATGGCACTTAGTACGAGCATTAGAATCATCACTAAAATTAAAACACCTCTTGCAGTTAAGTATAAATTTGCATTTTCAATAAAGCCATATAGCCGTGAGAACATTTTTCCAAAGATAAGGATAAAGAAAAACTCCAGATGTGAATAATCATCAGAAAATGTTTTGAGGCCTAGGAGTATAGGAAAAAGTCCAATGATTAGTTATCTAAAGAGTGTATAGATGAAAGAATTTTGAAAAGGTACTAAGTAATTTTTGCAATTGTGGTAATCCTCATTTTCTGGTCCATGATTTCCAAGAAAATCTTAATCTAACTTTAGTATATGTTTGGGTTTTGATTTGTCAAACTGTTTTTAGAGAACTGATCTAAATTCTCAAGTTAAAGACTTGGCCTGGAAAACTAAAATTTGATGAAAGGCAAACTAACATATAGATAACATACAGATACATTTTTATCAACGTATTTCTTGCTTGCAATTACTGCTACACAGAAATGCTAAAGATATTATTTGTTTGGTTGGTTGGTTGTTTTTGAGACACAGTCTCACCCTGTCACCCTGGGCAGAGTGCTCACAGCAACCTCAAACTCTTGGCCTCAAGAGATCCTCTTGCCTCACCCTTTCCAGTAGCTGGGACTACAGGCACCCACCACAACACTTAGCTAGTTTTTCCATTTTTAGTACACACTGGTCTCACTTTGCTCCAGCTGGTATCCAACTTCTGAGCTGAGGTGATCTACCTGCTTCAGCCTCCCTGAGTGCTAAGATTACAGACGTGAGCTACTGCACTCTGGTCAAGATATAGCTCTAAACAGAATTGAAAATATTAAAATATCTATTGGATACAGGTGGATTCATATTCTGTGTCAAATAATCAGTATCTGGCAGAACAACTAAATTCTCTCAAAGACTATTTCACTTTTATAACTAAAACTTCCAATCACCTAAGAAGCTTTTTAAAATTCAGATTCCCAGAACGGCATCTGTAGCTTAGTGGGTAGGGCGCCGGCCCCATATACCAAGGGTGGTGGGTTCAAACCTGGCCCCGGCCAAACTGCAACAAAAAAATTGCCGGGCGTTCTAGTGGGCGCCTGTAGTCCCAGCTACTTGGGAGGCTGAGGCAAGAGAATCACCTGAGCCCAGGAGTTGGAGGTTGCTGTGAGCTGTGACACTGCAGCACTCTACGGACAATGATAAAGTGAAACTATGTCTGTAAAAAAAAAAAGTCCAGATTCCCAGCTCCCCCAGGGCTTCTGATTCTGTATTATTAGGATAAAGCCCAGGAATCCGCATGTTTAACAATGTCAGCTCAGTACATTTTGTCGGTGGTCCTGGGGCAGACAAGTCCCAGTGACAGCAAAACTTTCAGATTCATAGCTCCTGGGAAACAGAATCTCCAACGAAGGCTGTCCATGGGACTAAAAATTACAAATGAACTGAATTGAGACCACATTAAGAATTCAACTACAGTAAAAAGCCACTTTGCCTTTTAATATACCGCAGTTTCCTCCTAGTGCAAATGATGTTTAACAAGATAAGTATGTAATGGGACACCTGTTCTTAGGAGACCTCACATGTGCCAGCAAATTTTCTCTGACTGATGAGGACGAAACAGAATGAGGAGAAGCAGCCAAGGTTGCAGGAGATTTGGGGTGAGCTCTAAGGAGCAATGTCAGAGTGCTGACTGCGAACTCACAACAGAAGTGAATACGTCCTGAATTTGGCAGGTGAACATTTAAAGAACATTTAGCCAATGTTACATAGATATTATAGTTTCATTAGCATGTCTTGTAGGGAATCCTTGCCGAATGTAAGGGAGTACCCCTTTCTTTCCTGCTTGCTATCAGGCCATCAGAATTTCTTGAATTTACTCATGAATCAACATCGAGTTAAATGGTTGTTGCTGGAATCTCACTTCCAATGTCTAGGTAGTAATTCCACTACTTCTCTACCTACCTTGAGCTTCAACTCTCGTCTAAAGGTATTTGTGTTCTACATTTTTCAATCTGAAATAACCTTATTGGTGGAGAAGGTGGAATCAGGATTTGCATAGGTCGACTTTCCAACAGCCACTCTGCAACATGATACAACAGATTCCCATTATTTGCAGTAGTTACGTTCTATAAAATCACTACTAACACTGAATTGGCAAATATTGAAACACAGCTCCTAGAGGACATACGGAGTTAGAGTCCTGTGAATCCCTAGTCACAACTTTTTCACCAACCAATCAATTCATAGCCTTGTTTTATGCATTTTTCTGTTTAAAGACGACTTTATTCAATACATATTGTTGATTCATTAACACTGAACTCATGGCCAACAGCACTGAAACCCATGCCTGAAGGAAGCTTATCTAACACCCATGTTTTCTCTGTAAGGCATATCTCAGCCTTCAGCACTTCAGTGCTATACCTGCGGGCTGTTTTAAAAGTGAAATCACCAAGTAAAGGACAATAATTAAAACTATGCCCTCCAGACTGTTTACAGTATGAGAGCTACAGCAGGAAGGCAGAGCCCTTGGCCTCGCCTGGTAAACGAGCACCGGCCAGTTCACATTGTCCAGCACTTGCTCTGTGCACAATTTCAAGTGACCATGAAATGGAGTTCAGCATGGATTTGGGGGTCATGGGGGTCACAAATAAAAACCTGCAAATAATGAGGATCAACTATGTTATCTGCCCCAAGGCAAAGACCTCATCCTTTCATTGCTCTCCTCATGCCAAGTCATTACTTTGCTAGGGTTGCTGTTGACAACGTACCACAGACGGGGTGGTTTAAACAACAGAAATTTATTTATTTTTTTTTAGAGTTCTGGAGGCTAGTAGTTGGAGCCCAAGGTATCCACAGGTCTGGTTTCTTCTGAAGCCCCCCTCCTTGGCTTGTGCTGGCCGCCTTCTCCCTATGTCTCCACACAGCCCTTCCTCTATGCTCACTCGTGTCTGTATCCAAATTTCTTCTAGTTACAATGACACCAGTCATACGGCATTGGAGCCCCCTAATGACCGAATTTTAACCTCCCTAGAGACCTTATCTTCAAATACAGTCACATTAGGAGGCACTTGGGGTTAGGGCCTGAACACAGGCATTTGGGGAAGGGGCAGCCCACAGCCCGTAACACCAAGCACGTCTGTCGCACACTGCTTTCCCCCATGCTTTAGTTTACTGCAGGCTTGGACTTCCCAAAGACATTCTCCAAGTCATGCCTCTTGGTTGAGTGTCTTTTTAAATGCTTCTGAAATCTAAGCTGATCAGAACGCTCTTATAACAAGTTATAACATAATTAGTATTGACTATTTACAGACCACTTTCCCTCTTGAGTCTCAAGAATTCTCTTGTGGAGCTCTAGCATGGCCAGGAAATCAGACCCCTTCTACAGTCCTCTGCATCCTAGGCGCTTATTATATTAGACAGGTACTGGGAATGCCCCAGATTCCACCCAAGCCTCTACACCCTGCCTCTAATGTGCTTTTCCAGACTTTCCTCTGAGTCCATGCCCCTAAATACCTCTCCCTGTCCAAGACATTTTCTCGGTTTCAGGCCTGTCTTCTCACCAGCATTACTGCCCCCAACTCTTTTCCTCTCCATCTCTCCCTGCTGAAATCCTTCCAATTCACCATCTCAGCTAAATGTTAGCTATTCCAGGACTGTCCTCCTTCCTCCAAGCCTCTTCCTCCCCGACAAGCTGCACTCGCGCTCAGCTCTGTGAAAATGACCACATTCTACCCTTGTGTTTGTGTGCACATCCGATAACCCTCAATATGCTATCACTACCATTGGCAATGGCTTATTCACTGTCGCGTCCCCACACCACTCAGCAGAGTCCCCACTAGGTTATTAGCAAATGTTTTAAAGCAGATATGCTTTGCTTTTAGTAGAACTTGGATTTAAATTAGGTAAATACAGTTGAAGTCCCTCATGACTACCAGCCTTGCTTTTCTGCTAATTTTGTGATAGCTATTAGAAAATCAGCATCCATGTCTGAGCCTGGCTGCACGGGTCACTGTCACTTCTCACGAGCTACCCCGAATCCTGCCCCAAAGTTCTCCAATATACATCCACAGCATGCCTCACTCAGAGGTAGACCTTGAGGCAAGCAGAGTGAACACCAGGACAGAGGAAAAGAAGTGGTCCAGGGAAGGGAGGGCAGATATCTGTTAATAAAAGTACAATATGAAATGCACTGATATCGTGGGTAGTAGGAAATGGTGTAGAACACTTGCTCAAAGTCATCCCACTTGAAGGATAAGCTGAGGGCTGCTCCTGCAGGAAGCTGATTCCTGCCAGCAATGCACGTGGGCAGGCGTAAAGTGACCTTCCAGAGAAAGCCTCTGGTACAGAGATGCAGGCAGTCCCAGAGAGAAGCAGGCTGGAGCTTCTGGGCTGGAGCACAATGAACAAAATGTCAAAGTTCAAGGGATGTGGGAATGTATTTATAAATATTACAAACTCCTGCATGGCAGAATCAAGTTTCCAACTGCTAACTCACGAACAATGAAGTGGACGAGATGCCATTATCCTGTTGGAGCACCTCCACCTTACAGACACTGGGCAAACAGCAGTGAAATGCAGTGAGATGATTAGTCTGGGGCATGTACTGCCTTTGCTTCTATTATGATTTATTTAATTTTAATTTTGAATAGCTTAATTTTTATTTTTGAGACAGGGTCTCAGTTACCCAGACTAGAGTGCAGTGGCATCATCACAGTTCACTGCAACCACAAACCCCCAGGCTCAAGCAATCCTCCTGCCTCAGCTTCCTGAATAGCCAGGGACAACAGGTGCATGCTATCATATCTAGATAATTTTTCTATTTTCTGTAGAGAAGGAGGGTGTCTCACTATGATCTCCTAGACTCAAGCGACAGTTCCACCTTGATCTCCCAAAATGCTAAGATTACAGGCATGAGCCACTGCACCCGGCCCATAATTTAATTTGTAACGATCACTGTTTAACAGCTGTCTTGCAAAATACCTGCAAATTTAATCAATAGCATTCATAAACTGATTGAATATGAGGGATATACACTAAAGTATCTGTTACACTACCTGTTCTTTTTGAACAAAATGTACACTTTCTATGCTGTATTCCAACCACGTATTCTATCTTACCATGTGGGGCAACATACGGAATTGTCCACAAGCCTAGGGTGCCTGGAAGCTAGCTGGAGATGAGTACTCCATTTTGCAAAAGAAGAGGGTAGCAGCAAAGCTGAGCTTCCCATAAAATGGGGGGCTACCTCCCCCCATGGACACTGCAACACTCCATAGGCCCCAGAGGCTGGGTTGACTTTCCAGACAACTATGGTTTCTGACTGCCTCGCCACACATAGACTGATCATTCCCCCACCGATAAGATTACCTGGACCCACAAAGATTGATTACCCCCCGTCCCACTGTTTTTATTCCTACTTTCTCTGTTAAAAGGGAACACCATGAGGGTGGGGAGCCGCCTTTCACTGGAACACAGACCCAAACAAAGTGCTCGGCAGCAGCCCTGGTCCCTGCCCACCTCTCTATGGGGATGATGAGAAATAGCAAAAACCTCCAATTTTTCTTACTCCTTTTTTCTTTAAGTGTTCCTAATAATGCCTATTTGTTCATCCACATTCTGACAGTGGGGAATTTGTCCCAATCCCTTTCAGGATAGTCATTTGACCACAAAGGGACTCACCTTGAACTTCCAAGTCTCAGTACTAGCTAGGAAATGAATGATTGTCATGTATTAAAATTTGAAATTCACTCTGTGTGTCCTTTCCCACTGTGGTTCTTTCTATTTCACACCTGGTATCCTCCATGAAATCTATGTTTTGTTTTTCAGATTATCCAGGCATTTGTCTCCCACTTCCTCAGATTCAGGGAGAATCGCACGCCTGCCAGACACATTATTTTTTGTTTCATGAGATATACTTTATCCTTTCCCAGGAGCCTATTATTCTTTTAGCTTAAGCCATAGCCAGAAACCCAAATCCTGTTTTTCAATATTTATCTATGTAGCCAGATGACCATATCCTATATGCCTCTTTCTCTTGCAAATGCAGCTTCCAAAGACAGTCTGACTTCCCAGTCTCAGAACCACAACTTCCAAAGGTGACGTGGAGGGTTCATGTAATGACTGTGTTCATCAAGCACCTTGGGCTAGAATATATTGCGCTCACAAACTGAGGGACAATAGCATCTGCTCCTGTTGCTAGGCAACCAGGCTGTCTGGCAGCAACGCTGCACCTATCCACCAGCTCTAACAACGAGCAGCTGAAGAACAGAGCTGCAGACATCTCCAATCACAGTGGCTATACACAAAAGGAAAAGCTATCTCTGCGATGTATTCCTTGAGCACGAGACCTGGCACCAGAAAGTGCTCAGTAAATGTTTGGTGAATGAAATTTCTCTGCACCCCAAGTATTTGTATGAAAGTACATTGCAGGTTCCTGGATTTCCTGGGGTTTTAGTTGGTCTCTAACCATATTCTATTAGTGATCAAATATGTTTCTTCCTTCACCACCCCTTCACTCTTCAATCAATTCCAAACCAGCTTCCACCTCATATGTACCCCAAGAGCAGCACTCCGCAGAAGTCACTAATGGCTCCTTTGTTGCTGAATCCAGCAGCACTTTTCGTCCTCATCTTACTGGACTCCTCTTTATTGCTCTATTCCCTCTTCCCTTAACTTCCGGGAGCCCACAGTTTTTCTCCCACATAACTGAAAGTGTTTCTTCATCCTTTACTGACCACGTCTCTGCCCACAGCTCTTTCGTATTCTGTTCCTATTTTTATGCTGTCCTACCCCCAGCTGGTCCTGACACCTTGTGCCACCTACAAGTTAGTGGATCTCAAGTCTCTCTCCTCTCGGCTCCAGCTTAGCTCCGAGTCCAGACTTCTACTTCACATCACCACTTGAATGTCTCAATGACATTCAAACTCAAATCTGTCTAAACCTGAATGTATAATTCATTTAGATAACCAACATTTGTTGAGTACCCACTGTGTACCAGGCACTGTCACATTTATTGAGTACCCACTGTGTACCAGGCTCAAAGACATCTGTGAATAAGACTGTGCCCCTGACTGCATGAGGCATGAAAACTCTCCATTCCCCTACCCCCAATCTGATCCTTTCTCAGTGCTCCCCACCTCCCTAAATTGCACAGCCATCCAAACAAATGCAAAATCCAAGGATTGAAATCATCTTTAATCTCTGTCACTGTCCCAACTCCCAGCCACATCCATTCCTAATACTGCCAATTTTATCTCTTAAATATATTTGATGTTTGTCCGTATCTCAAGTTCCATTCCAAGCTTCTATCTTGCATAAATTGCTTCCCTGGCTTCTTACCTGGTCTTTCAGCATTCACTCTAGTCTGCTTCCCTACATAGTCTGAGTGGTCTTTGCAAAAGGCAGATCTGATCATAGGACCCTCCTTCCCCACTCATACTCCCAGGCTAAAATCTCTCCTCAGCATCTCTGCATTCTTTGGATATAGGACAAAAATCCTTAAAAAATGGCCCCCACACTCTTGATTGCTCAGCTTCATCTTGCCCTGTCTGTTCTAGCCACATTTACCTTCTCTCTACCAAATCACAGAACCTATATACCAGCTATTTCGTTTCCTGAGAACGTTCCAATGTACATACTCACCTCTGCCTGGTAAAATTCTATTTCTTCTGCCACTGTGGCAGCTAAGCCTTCCCTGTCCATATGTTCTTTCAGTTTACATCTATATTCTTACTTTGAACTATTGCCAAGGGTATCTGTGAACCAACTAATGTCAACAAGTTAGCATCCCATCTTTATTTTATCCTCCTTATGGATAGGTCAGTGTGTGCACTTAATTGTCTTTAGCCTGAAATATGCTTTTGTAAGTAGGTGGCATGTACATAATAAATGAAGTAAATATATGAAAAGATCTGATGGAAGTGGGCTCTCAACAGATATTAAACGAATTAACTGGAAGTCAGAAAACCTGATCTCTAATCCCTGTTCACAGGAAGTGTACTAGGAAGATTAGGTTATTTTTAAAATGAGAAGACTACAGAGATTGAAATTCAGACGCCTACAGGCCAAATGTGGCCCACAGACAGGACACGTTTTATTAGGACAGCACATGTGTGAACAAACTTTTGAAGTTAATGCCTTTAAGTGAGGTTTATTGTGGCAGTCTGCGCAGACACCATCACATCCCTAGCCCGAATAACGTCACATAGTTATTGTTTGTTCTAGAAGGCACGTGGATTTGAAGATCTAAAGGATGGTATGATCGCTAAGGTCTCTTCCAAATGTAAAAATAATCTATGCCTTTATTACATAGGAAAAAGTTGCTTATGGAATGATAGAGGGGGACTGAATTTAGTTGACATCAAATTGTATAGCAAACAATACTAAAAGGTAAAGCTCAGAGATAGCATCCAAGTGCTCTCAAGTATAGAAAATATTCCGGTGAATTTACTTATAAAAGAGGAAAGGATAGCTTAATGCGTATAACATCTGGAGATCAGAATTCTAACAGAGATTAAAACACATGTATTAAAACAGCCTCATCTTAATAGGCTCAGAACTACAGGTTGTTGGTCACCATTACATAAGAGATGGCACAATCTGCCAGTTCTGGCAGCCTCATCTCAGTAATGAGGCTCGGGACGGAACCAGAGGTAAATGAAGATACACACAGCAACAGACCACCTGCCCTATTTTCACTAACTCTTACTTCTCTGAATAAATTCTTCTTTATTTTATTAAATTTCCATTCCCCTCATGTAAAAGTTACTTTAGTAAAACCTTAGCTCCTGAAATTATTAAATCTTCCTATATTCTATGTTTCCCAATTGTTTTTAAAATTGAATATACCTTTAAAGCCTAAAGACAACCTTAATATCAAAATGTTTCCACGTACTGAATAGTCAACTAATTACCCTTTGATGTGTATCATTTTCATTCTAATTTTGTTTACAATAATCCTTAAATTTCAAATTCATATGTCTCAAAAGGTAAAAAGCGATCTAAAACCTAGTCCAATCTTTTTCTACAAATAAGGAATATTATAAATAGGGATGTCCAAATTAGTCATCATAACCAAATTACCTAAATATGCTGTTTCACTTATTCAAATACATATTGCCTTCTAATATAGTTTCTTTAATATAGGAACAGTAGTCTGAGACTATTGAAGAAGTGAGTTACCATATAAGACCACAGGCACTTGCAAGGCAACAGTATAAAATGGCTTTTAAGTAAACATACCATTTAAGACTCACTTGTCATACACATCTTTCTAGAGCAGTTTTTGGAAGTGGACACATACCTTTCTCGAAAATAGTTATATGGACGCTTTGAAAAGGGGATCATGAAGGGGAAAGTTATTCCATTACTTTCCTATGACTTTAGGAGCTACATAAGAGATTCTTCTAATTTTTTTTTCTTTTTAAGACAGGGTCTCACTCTATTGCCCAGGCTACAGTGCAGTGGCATCATCATAGTTCACAGCCTCCTCAAATTCCTGGGCTTAAGCAAGCCTTATGCCTCAGCCTCCTGAGTAGCTAGGATTATCGGCGCATGCCCCACATCCAGTTAATTTTTCCATTCTTTTGTAAAGCTACGGTCTTGCTCTTGCTCAGTCTGGTCTTAAACTCTGGCTTCAAGTGATTGCCCCACCTCAGCCTCTCTCCTAAAGATTTATGAAGCCTGGATCTCTGTCCAATAAGCTTTTATCTCCCAAAGAAACTAAGAATAAGTAATGAATAATCTTGTATATATTTTCTATATATAGAGTATAGAAAATACAGTAACATGTCCAATAAACATATGAAAACATATTAACCTCACTGATAAAACCCAAACAGTACTCAGACAGTAATTACTTTCTGTTAAAAAGGCAAAAACAAACACAGACATCCTCACCATTCCCACGTGAGGAGAAGATTCAGTATTGGAATAGGAGCACCCGTGAACACTGGTCGCTTGGTGTAACCATTCTGTGGGATAATTTCTCTATATGTGTCAAGAGCATTAAGATAGTCATGCTATTTGATCTAGTAATTACAATTACTACAGTAATTCTAGAACTGTATCCTAAGGAAATAATCAAAGATATAACCCAATATTTATGGTCAATACTATAAACTGCTATTTACAATGTCGAAAAACTAGAGTAGCCTAAATGTTCAAAATCCAAAGAATCATTAAATAAATTATTATACACCCATGTGAACATCTATCATGCAGCCATTAAAAAGCTTGCTTTTTGAATAATGTGTATTAACATTGGAAATATTTGACAACAAAATGTTAAATGGAAAAAGTAGGAGGCTAAACTCTTGTTACAGTAGGATCCAATTTTGTTTAAAAGTATATTCACGAATGTTGCTTTATAAATGTTGTTGCTGTTGGTGTGGGTGAAGGTTATATAGATCTGTTTAGCTTGTGAAAATTCAACAAGCTATACGCTTAAGCTACTTGCTATTTTTCTATATCCATGACATACATCAATAGGGCACTTGGTTAAAGGTTGATTTATAGTATTTCATACATATGCCCAATCCAAACAAATGGAGAGAAATATGGACAAAATAAATGTGAATCTCCCCAGCACTTGCCTTGGTAACCCATATAACTCAGGTCGGAAGAAGGCCTATCTTGAGAACAGACACACAGCTTCACTACTTACCGGTTGGGTTGTCTGGGGCTATATGACCTCTTTGAGTTTCTAAAGAAGGTCAACTGGGACTACCATGATTTAAGAATTAAATTAGATGATATATATAAAATTTTTAGAATAATTTCTGGTACTTGTGCTCAAACTGTTAGATTTGTTATTAAAATTACCATTGAATAGGATTTAAATTCTTATTGAGAATGAGGTTATTGCAAGCAATCACTAAAAATTTAGAGGGACTACCATACTACAGTACCAACCCCCATGCCCCACAACTGCCTCTGCTGACCAGCAGCTGCCATAATTTCCACACTGGCACCTCTCATTCCTCACAGCACCCCACAGAGTTCCTGGAACAGCATTGGAGCTTCCTGAGGCATAAACGTCCCATCTGATCCCTGAAAAGACAAGCATATCTGAAACCTTAAAGACAGGCAAACTGCCTTCATTTGCCTCCAGATTCAATGAAATCGCTTCATTTGGAGGTAGCTGCGTGGGTGATGCATTAGATAACAGATTCATAGAAGAACTACAGAAACCAAAAATTTCCACAGTTGATTTCGTTGATGAAGTAAATTCATAGGCTATCAGCTGTAGGTTCCATTTCCTTCCTTTACTAAGCTTTGCCTATTATCTAACACTTTGAAGGACATTTTGGATTCAACCCGAGCCTGGCAACTTCACTGTAAATTAATAATAACTTCTACTTCCAAAGGTCAAGAATGCATTGAGGTTAGCTACTACTCAATAAACATTCAAAATCCAAATCTTCCTCCCTCAATGGTATTACCTGCCTTGGGCACCTCCCCTTCCCTTCCTTCTCTCACACCACCAGGCCAAAACTAGACTGGTACAATTTGCCTAGGACACACTATCCCCTCAGAAGAGATCAGACTTTCATAACTCTCACCTTCAGTGAGTGTCCTAACAGCTGAAAAAAAAAGAAGATGTACTGAAGTTTCTACTACACTTACTCTGATCATAAATCCCAGACCCTCCTGGGTTTCCTCTAAGTGGTAGGTAAAATGTTTTTAGACAAACTGGAGCTTATGAAGACAAACGCAGGTTGTCAAGATTGTCCAAAAGGCATAGAAGAATTCAAGCTATTTTCTTCCTTTTAAAAGACACTGGCTTTTTCCCCTTCAGTCAAACTCCCAACGAGAGCTGATTTCTTTGTTTTTATTCACACTTATTTACACTGTGAAACTCACTGGCACTTATTAATATATTAATAAGATGTCATCCATAAAAACTGCCCATGTTTTTCTCAGATGTTCCCTATACAATTATGAGTTATGTGATAACAAGGACTGCATGTTATCTGTTGTGGTAACTGTATAATATTTGAGAACCTATTTCTGGTTGCTCAAAATGTTCTTTGAATGAATACATAAATTTATGTTAAAGCCAATAAATATTTACTATGGACCAACATATGTACAAGATGTTGTTTTAAGCCCAGAGCACAACAAGTTATATTTCTTGCCCTAAAATAACCTATAATCTAGTAAGAAAGATGCATGAAGGATAATTCATTTTATTTTCATTTGATTTTATTGATTATTTTTAATATCTTTCTCCAACCACACCTAGCCAAATGGGAATTATTTTTCAATTATTGAAACTAAATTACATTTTTCTGATTGTAAAGGTAATGCCTACACATTTTAAAATTTTGAAAAAAAATGTAATGTTTTAGAAAAAAGATAAAATCACTTGAAACACTTTTATCTAGACATCTCTGATGTCAACATTTTATTCCAGGTATATATATAACTCTAACATTTAACCAAAGGATATTTGTCTACTACTTCTCTGGTAATCAAAGAACTTCTGACTTCTTTAAAACTAAAAATTATAAATCAGGCTATGAGTCTACTGATGACACCATCAGATTGTTTTAGGGATCTGCAGAACTTTAGACCACTGGAAGAAAAAGAGACAACTTTCCAGGTAGCAAAATCTCTTTAAGTAAAGCGATTTGTGGACATACTAATTTTAAAATATTATATGATCAGTATATTATTACATAATAATTATATATACTTATATGGCAATAAATATATGATCACTAATATTGAAGTATTTTACTCAAATAGCATAGTTAAGGTTAAAAATATAATTTATTATATTGTATATTTATACAATTTATTATATTTATTTCCATATTTATTATATTATACAATTTAATAGTTTATATATTATATCATTATATTTATTATATTACTTTACAAAAATATGCTAAGCTTATATGCTTTGCTATTTTCAAAAGCAAAGACTAAATTTATGCCTGCAACAATAAATTAAGAGACATGTTTCTTTTTCTTTTATTCACATATCCATCACCTCAGACCCCATTGTCTCATATGTGGTAAGAACATTTAAGATCTACTATCTTTGTAATTTTCAAGCCTGCAAAACATTATTATTAACAGTCACCATGCCATAGAATAGATTTCCGGAATTTCTTTCTCCTAACTGGAATTTTGTATCCTTAACCAACATCTCTCCCGCTCCTCCGTCCCCACCCAGTCCCTGGAAACCACCCCCACTCTACCCTCCTTTTCTAGAGTTCTACTCTCCTGGAGCCCCCACATAAATCGGATGGTGTGGTATTTGTCTTTGTTTGCCTCACCTGTTTCACTTAGTTGAACGAGAGACACATTTCTTAACTCAATGATTCCCAAATGCAGTCTACAGAATACAACCTGTGTAGAAACCACTTCGAGGACTTAGTAGTAATGCAGATTTTCAACCCCAACCAAACATCTAAGAAACAGAATTTCCAGGCAGGATACGGGGAGTGGCAGAAGGAAAACCTACAGAGAGAGACCTAGAGAGACTGCTTGTTTAATAAATATACCAAATAATTCTTAAAAGCGCTAAAGTTGGAGAACCACTGGTTTGTCTCTTAATTAACAGAATTGGGAAGGAGGACTGTTTCAAGAATCAAAACTCAAGGAAACATATTTACATTTTTCAATGTCACTGTGAAGACTTGGTCGGTAGTAACTGTACACATAATATGATTTATTGACAACAATGACTTTCTCCTAAACTGAACACAATACATAATATGGGATAGGAAAAGAAGAACTAAATCATATCATTGCAATTCTAGTTTTCCTTCTCAAAAGAGAAAAGCTACGCTCTTCATCCAAAGAAGGTAGGTTTAGCCTTGGTCATATGGATGCAAGAGCGGTGGATATCAAGGTGGAGATAAGATGGGACACAATTGGATTAAAATTGTGACAGCTGTCTTGAGCCAGAAAAACATTTCCATCCTGACCATCAGCCAGTTAGAACAGCAACGTAAAGCCTTGTGCTTGAGATTTAATGAAAAGGAAGTCACAGAGATGGTTAGTGGTACAACAATGGAAATTTAACGAGAACTTCTTGAGGCCACATTCAAGTGAAGACGTGCAAATTCTGGGAGAATATGTGCCTGAGAACTAACTCCACCAGCCCACCAGAGAATTAAGTACAACAAAAGTTGACCAAAATTAAGGAAGTCCGTTATCACAAACTGAGATCACGCTTCTGGTTCTCTAGGCCTCCCGGACATATTCCCCAACAGCTAATCCTGATCTCTAAAGAAAACCAATTCGATCTCTAAAGAAAACCAATTCTCATCTGTAATACTAGTTTGGACTTTAAACTGGGTTCAGTGTCCTCCCCTCCAAAGACTGATGGTCCTTAAGGTGGATGGTCCTCTCTGCAGAGAAGCTCCTCCTTCCAGCCCCTCTGCTGGTGCTCAGTCACTGCTTATGAGCCACATCATAACTGTGTTCCCTCAATAAAGCTTTCCCTAACCCCTCTGTTCAGATTACAAATTCCATCAAATGTTCTCACAAAATCTCACACTTTTCCTGCTTAACACTTACTGTATTGTAATTAAGTAATTATTTGAGTACAGTTACGTGCCATACAATGATGTTGTAGTCAGTGACGGAGTGCACATATGACAGGTGAAATAGATAATAATTCTGTCTTTTGACTGTACCTTATCTAAGTTAAGCTAGGTTTAGATACACAAACACCACTGTGTAACATGGTAACATGCTCTACAGGTTTGCAGCCTGGGAGCAGTAAGGACACCTACTGTGTATAAGGACACTACACTCTATTAGGTGTGTACACAATGACGAAATTGCCTAATGATGAATTTCTCGGAACATATCCCCCTCACCAAGTGATTCATGACTGTAATTACTTGTTCAGTCTCTAAATCCCTCCTAAGCTTCACGAAGCACTGAGATGCCTTGTTCACTGCTGCTGTTTCCCCAGGGCTGAGCACATAATAGGGTTGAGTACATAATAGGGTTGAGTCATATCTACAGATCACCTAAAAATTAAAATCAATGTACAGTCACCACTCAGGTACTTACAGTTTATTTACGACACAAATTTAATCTCAACCATCACCTTTAAAGCTAATTATAGTTTAAATGTTAACAGTTATTGTTAACCTGTAATTTTTCATTCTGTTCTAGCTTATGAAACAGTGAATAGAAAGTGGTGGGAAATTCAAAATCATATTTACTTAAAGTAAAATTAGTCATTTTGTAAAGTGAACCTGCAATTAAAAATAGTAACTAAGCAGTTCTACAGTGACCATGGCTTCAGTTAAACAATGTCCAATCAAGGCAAGATATGAGTATTAAACATTCATGAGCTGCTCAGAATATTATGAATTAATCAGTACTTCCTCATTTAAATGTTTAATATTTAATGCTAGTGCTTCTAGTCTCTTGAAATTATTACAATCCAGTATGTCTTACAACTGAATAACAACAGAATTAATATATATTTCTTAGAATTCTGCTTATGGAATCTACAGTGATCTGTATGTTAGAGGAAAGTATGATTCTAATGCATTAATCTTTGGATAAAATTCTCAACACATTTATCTCAGAGGCAACAAACATTCATGATAAACAAAAGTAAGTGCTTGTGTGATGTGATTGCCTTTCATCTATGATGATTTGTAGAGGCTTACTAAAAATCTGGCTTTCATGAATTCCCCTAGACAAATGTTAAGTGGTCTGCCAAAGTCATTTTAGTTAATACAAAATATTAGTGCTTGCATGTTGGTCTAGTAAATCTTCTAAACACTAGCTATGGCGATAGAATAATCTCCCTGCAAATGAATCAAACCATTCCAAGTCCTCTCAGGCAGTTTAAAACTAACGTTGGCATTTAAAAATTCAATACTAGCCATAACATTTTATTCTTACATATCCTCTATCATTTAGAAATCTCAAGGAAATTAACTGTGATTCATTATATCTTACAACATATTCAGTTCCTTTAACTGTATGTAGCAAGGAAATACCTTTGGGCATCATATACTAAACAATGGTTAACTACTATGGGTTGAACTGTGGGGTCTTCCCCAAAATTTGGATGTTGAAGTCCTAAACCCAATGTTTCAAAATGTAATGTTACCTGGAGATAGGGTCTTTTCAAGGGTAATAAAGTAAAAGTAAATCTGGTATCCTTAAAAAAAGGGAAAATCTGAACACAGAGATAGACATGTGTGGAAGGAATTCGATATGAACAAACATGGAAAAGACAGGCATCCACCAGGCAAGGAGAGAGGCCTGGAACAGATCATGCTCTCACAGCCCTCAGAAGGGATCAAACCTGCCCCGGGATTTTGGACATCTAGCCTCCAGAGCTGGGAGACAATAAATTCTGGGTTTTAAGCAATCCAGTTTATAATGCCTTGTTACAGCAGGCCCAGCCAATGAATGTAGTGACGTAGTAAAACATTGTGTGCCACGAAAGAAATATTCCATTTGTAAAATATAAAAATTGTATTTTTCCAGTACGGCTGCAATTTGACTCTGGTGCATGCAGTACATTGACATGAGAAATTATCATATGTTATTTATTATGAAAAGTTACATCTTACAATGTCAATGATACTTTAGAGAGTTATAGTAGCAATGGCACTTGGTCCTCTGAAATTTATAACCTTTTCACATTAACAAAGATTTTTAGCATGAAATGACCTTTTTCCTCTTTCAAAATAAACTAATTTCTGTGTATTATCAAAACTACAATGAACAATAAGTATAAAATATAATTTTCATCAGATGAATAACTACTTTTTCTCCAGTAAAGCAAATTCAGAACAGACATACAAAGGCATCAACCAGGATGTCTACCAGCATTAATGCTTAGTGCTTCTAATGCCCATAACCATTATAATCATTAAGTTCAGTGGACTGAATTCATACTTTTGTGGCAAAATACAAAATAAGGCAACTCATATAAAGTTTTAGCATATGTATCTTAAAGGAAACCATGTTAGTCTATTCCAGGTTATTGTAACAAAATACCACAAGCAGGGTACTTCAAAAACAATAGAAATTCATTTCTCACAGTCCTGGAGGCTGGAAAGTTCAAGATCAAGGCTCTGGCAGCTTCAGTGTCCAATGGAGACCTGTTTCTTGGTTCCTAGATGGGACCTTCTTGGTGTATCCTCGCATGGTAGAAAGGTTAGCTAGCTCTGTGGAGTCACTTTTACAAGGACACTAATCTCATACATGAGAGATCTATCACTATGACCTAATCACATCCCAAAGGCCCCCATCTCCCAATACAATGACCTTGGGGATTAGGATTTCAATATATGAATTTTAGGGGGATACAAACATTCAGACCATTGTACATATTCTCTAGAATAGTCAAATTTATAATAATTAATATTATAATTGAATGAGATTCTGTAAAATATACTATATCCTAAAATAAATTCCAAGAAATATATTAATATAGAAGTAAATCTACTAATAAATTAATCCATGATAAATAATTCATGATACACTAAGATGAGAAATTCAGCCATATTAATATCAAAAAGGCATATTAAACACTAAATATAGATACGATTTTTAAAGTGGCTCCTGAGAGTTTGCCCATATTTATGCAAACATATAAACTTAAGATAAATAGAAAACATTTCAGGCATCAATCAAATATTACTAAGTGATTTAACATCCACTTTAGTTATCTAAATATATTTCCTAGTGCCATCTACTATCAGAAGAACATTCTGAATCTTTTCTATTTTTTTTTAACACATAACTTTGGCTCTTAAAGGTCAGTTTTCATGAAGACATTTCCCTTCCTACATTGGATAATGCCATGATAATTTATGCCCCTTTCTGTATTAAAAAGACTACTGACACACTACTGAAAATAAGATTTGTATAAATAACACTGAAATGCAATTCAGCATAAAAAGATCTCAGTTCTTTGTCATTATAATTGCTTTTTTTTGCTTTTTAAAAAAAATCAATAGGTTTCCCAGTCCTCCCTCAAGTTTACCAGCAATTAGCTTTACTAGAAATCTGACACTATTTGCACTAACCAGTTTGTAAGTTGTTAACAGTTTAGTACATTTAATTACAAACAAATAACATATTCATATTGCCTTTGAATTACATGTGAACAAAAATAGGAGGAGATAATTAAAAGACAATAAGCATGATATTTTGAAGGGAAATAAATACCATGTTCTTTAAGTCTTATAATTGTCATTACGTAATGACTACTTTGGATACTGCACCTATCACCAAATCGTAGTCCTAATAAAACACACTTAGCTAGGTGGGAGTTATGTTCATCTCAATTTTTTCTATAGACATATGCTTTAAGGAGATCTTCCTTTCAGTCTAACATTCCATGATTCAATGCAGTTGAGTGAGCCTAAACTTTTCTTATCAAATCTTCCAACATCCCTTGCCATGAAAATATTTTCACTATGTCATTTGTGTATACACGAATTAACTCTTATAATCATTTATTTCTATGCTTTCCTTCACTTTTGAGCCCCTAAATTTAAAAGTCTAATGGTGGCTGGTTGGGTGGCTCACACCTGTAATCCCACAAGGCAAGAGGACCTCTGGAGGCCAGGAGTTCCAGACCAGCCCAGGGAACACAGTAAGACTTAATCCCTACAAAAATTAAAAAAAAATTAGCCCAGCCTGGCGGCATGAACCTGTAGTCATAGCTACTAGGGAGGCTAAGGTGGAAGGATCCCTTGAGCCCAGGAGTTTTAGGTTGCAGTGAGCCGTGATCATGTCTAGAAGTATAATAATAAAATTAAAATGAAATAAAAATCTAATGGACTTATATTCAGATATCAGTTCTTATTTGAGAAGGCAAACATCTTTTCATTATGACACTTGCCAAGTTAGTATCCCCAAGATAATTTAGGCTACGCACTATTGATACGTACTGCTTTTTAGGGTTTGTTTAAAGCCAGTGGTTTTGTCTTTGTTCCATTTTGTTTTGATTTTGTTTGTTAATTATTTGGTGAACCTTAAGGCAAGAAGGGGAGAGCACAAGAATCAGTGAGAGCCTGAAGTCTGATTCTTCACCTCGCCCTTCATTCTACTAAGTCAGGAAACAGGAAAATGACAGTATGTCGGCTACATGCCACATACCACTCTCTACGAGTGTTGACTTCGCAGATACACTGTACAATATTCATTTGAAATGAATTTATTTAAAATATTTGTTTCTTGCATTGATTTTAAAATGTTATATTTTTGGTACTTAATCATTAGTTCACAACTTTCATTTTCAACTTCCAACTAATCTACATTCCTCCTGATGCATTATATAAACCTTGCTTTAAACCTTAATTTAAATCCTCTCTCTCTCCCTCTCAGTAAATACGATACTGTAAGAAAGTCTCTGGGGTCTTGAAATATGTCACTGGAAATGACCCCAAATGTATAAACCCATATTAAGTAAATGGAGACTTCAAATAGTCTCTTTCCCATATAAAAGATTAAGGATATATTCACTAAAAACCCATTTATAGACCTGTTTATATTCAAAAGTCAGAAAATTATTTTTTAAATCATTATACTGTTTAAACATGAGGATACTGAGCAACACTATAAGTATTGTCTAACATTCACAGAAAGATGAAAAAATAGTCTCATAAAATGCCTTTTGCTTTTTGTTCTTAATTCTATCTTTCCTAACAGGAAAAATGATATTTTAACATGGAAATGGGCTCTGGCCTTATTAAAAGGTATTTCCTTCATTCTGTCCTTGTTAGATGATGTTATACTGCATTATAATGTGACAGCCACCCCTGCATTCACCTACCAATGTGCCTTCTGATGGGAACTACCCACCAATGCCTGGTTCCTCCCTTTCTTTTTCTCATGCTGTGTGGTTTCTCAAGTGTCAAGATTCCTGCTGACTTCAAAGAGATCTCCGCTCCAAGATCAGCACCATAGGGGAAAAAAATCAGGGCAAGAAAGGCTTCCCAAGGAAGATAAACTCTTGAAAGTATCCTGAATCCATATTTACTGCAGATTATTGAAAAAGCTAAACTACTGCCCTGCCTAAAACTCACAACAATAAGTGGAAGGGCTGTCATTCCTTACCTGGTTTTGCGTCCACATGCACAGCTTGTTGTACTCTTTGCCACGAAACATCTTAAGGACTCAGGGCAACTAAGATAATATGATTCAATCACTAGCAACACTCAGTTTTCTCTACAGCTTCACTCAAAGCAGTTACAATGTGCTCTTAACAAATTATATTTTGGCAGTGCTAATATTTTTTTAGGCCCTGGTTAGGGGACACATATACAGGTATATATAATACACAAAGAGAGTTTGGTAGAATGTGTATTAAATATGCCAATTTAACCCAAATGGTGATGTAATCAACTAGTAGTTATAATGAATTTGTTTTGGTAAAAAATAAATTATAAAATTTATGGCCTTACATAACCTGCATCTTGCTTCTATCTCTTCTAATTATTTTTTTTTCCTTTTTTTTTTTTTGTAGGGGATTCATTGAGGGTACAATAAGCCAGTTACACTGATTGCAATTGTTAGGTAAAGTCCCTCTTGCAATCATGTCTTGCCCCCATAATCCAACAATACTCAAAATTCTAGCAAATAGAATACAGGTGTGGGACGGCGCCAGCGCCCGAGCACGCTGCGGCGGGTGACAAGGATCCCCTCGTCAGTCTCACCTCACCGGCTGCCGTGGTGACAACCGCTGCGGCTCCCCCGTTCCTCGCCGCCTTTGCCTCCAGCAGCCCCGCGTCCCGGCCAACTCTCCGCCTCCGTCAGCCGCCGCCTGCCCGACTGCGCACAACGTGACCGCGTCACGTGACCCGGCGCTGGAAGACGGCGTCCCCGCGCACGTCGGACGGCCGAGGCGCCTCAGGACAGCAGGGGCTCCACAGTGGCCCTGGGCCAGGAGGCGGTGTTCGCCGCCGCCCCAGTGCCGGCCCTTCCCGGGGACCGACGCCAACGTGGTCCTCCAGAGACTGCGCGACCGGCAGTGGCTGGAGGCGGTGTTCGGGACCCCGCGACCAGCCTGCCGGGTGCTGCAGCGCACTCACGCCAGGCCCAGCTTAGGGGAAGTGCGCGCGCGTGTGCTCGCGGTACTGTGCCTGGTGTGGCGGCTGCGCGACCTGAGCCAGGCCCTGCGGGAGGCCGAGGCGGACGGCTACAGCAGGTCAAGTGACTGCAGCCGCTGACCCAGGCCGCCTATCTGGACGAGGCGCGGCGGAGGCTGGAGGGTCCGGCGCAGCCAGCTGAGGCTTCGCGGGAGGGCTCGGGAACTGAAGGTCCACCGGAAGGAGGAGGCCAAACTATCGGGCCCGGCAGCGCGTGGCGCGGGGGATGGATGCTGCGCCAGGAACGGTCGTCGCGCGCGGTCAGACCGGCTGGACGGGTCCCAGACGCACAGCTCACAGCGCTGGGTAACGTGACGCGGTCACGTGGCGCGCAATCGGGCTGGCGGCGGCTGACGGAGGCGGAGACTTGGCTGCGACGCGGGGCTGCTGGAGGCCGAGGCGGCGAGGCACCGGGGAGCCGCAGCGGTTGTCACCACGGCAGCCGGTGAGGTGAGACTGATGTGGGGACCGTTGACACCCGCCGCAGCGCGCCGGGCGCTGACGCTGTCCCACACCTGTATTCTATTTGCTAGGATTTTGAGTATAGTTGGATTGTATTCATTAGTGAAATTGGGGGGTGTGCGTGTGTTTTTCTTAATGGGTCCTTTTTATGGTTTTGGTATCAGGAAGATATTTGCTCCAGAGGATGAATTGGGAGTGTTCTTTCCTTCTCAATGTTTTTGAATGGATTCTGCAGCATAGGTATGAGCTCTTCTTTGAATGTTTGTTTAAATTCTGGTGTAAAATCATCTGGTCCAGGACTTTTTGTTGTCGTTATTAGAAGCTACTTTATTTTTGCGATTACTGTGCTTGATATAGGTCTGTTCAAGAGTTCTAATTCTTCCTGGTTAAGTCTAGGTAGGTAGTATGATTCCAGGTATTAGTCCATTTCCTCCACAATGTTAAATTTCTGGGCATAGCAATTTTTGTAGCAATCAGAGATAATCGCTTGTATTTCTGCGACATCTATTGTTATTTTCCCTCTTTCATTTCTCAGTGAGGTTATTAGAGAGCTTACTTTTCTGTTTCTAGACTAGCCAAAGTTTTATCAATTTTTTTATTTTTATCAATTTTATTTATTTTAAGGAACCAACTCTTTGTTTTCTTAATCTCCTGAATGGTTCTTTTGTTCTCAATTTCATTTTCTTCTGCTCTGATTTTGGTTCTTTCCTTGTGCTAGGTTTGGGATTGGATAGCTCTTTCTTTTCCAGTTCCTAGAAATGATGCATTAGATTGTTGATTTGTGCTTTTTAAATTATTGGCTGTGGGCATGTAATGCAATAAATTTCCCTCTTATGACTGCTTTCTCAGTATCCCAGAGGTTTTTCATCATCATTTTGTTAGACAAATCTAATGATTTTTCTCCTTTGTTTTCTCCTTGAAATAGTTGTCTTTCGCGTAAGATCATTTAGTTTTTATGATTTGGGGAATGAAAGGTTTTGTTGGAAATGAGTTCGACCTTGATTCCATAGTAATCTGTAAGCTACAAGGTATAATTTCTATTCTTTTAAATTAGGCGAGGTTTGATTTGTGTCTTAGGATGTGGTCAGTTTTGGAAAATTATTCATGAGCTAATGAGGAGAATGTGTATTTGGTAATATCGGGGTGGTATGTTTTGTAGAGTCATGTTAAAGTCGATTGTTTCTTTGCTCAGTTTGTGTTTGGAGGGTCTGTCCAGTTCTGTCAATAGGGTGTGCAGTCCCCAGAAATTATGCTGTTATAGGATATTATATTGTTCAGACTTGTTAGAGTTCATTTTGTAAATCTGGAAACATTTAATGAATTTGGGTGCATAAAGACTTAGGATTGAGATGTCTTCTGGTATTGTTTCCTTGACAAGAAAATAGAGTACTTTATTTTTATCATTCCTTACCTTTTGTGGTTTGAAGCCCAGTTTATCTTGAAATTGTGACCCCTGCTTTCTTTTGATTTCCATCTGCCTGAAATATTGATTTCTAATCCCTCAACCTGAGTCTTGTTTTGTCCTTAGCTGTTAAATATGTTACCTGAGGACAGCATAGAGTTGGCTTGTGCTTTTGATCCAGTCATCTGGTCTGTGTCTCATCAGTGAGTAATTCAAGCCATTCACTATGGCTTGACTATGATGGATTTGTGTTTGTCTTTTGTGAAGGTTGCCACCTACATTTATCACTTGTACCATTGAGGAAGTTAGGCTATGACCTTTAATTTCTGTGTGTCTTTTCTTGTGGTACATTGTTATGTTCGATGTGTAATATTACTCTGGAATACTTCCTGGACAGGTGGTCTTATAGTGGCAAATTTCTTCAACGTTTACTTGCAAGGAAAACATTCGATGTATCCATTGAATATGGAACTTAGTTTCATAGAATACAGAATCCTAGGCAGGGAGTTGTTGTGTTTGAGTATATTGAAAATGAGAGTCCTATCTATTCTAGCTTGTTGTTCTTCAGCTGAGAAATCTGCTGTCACTCTGATGGAATTGTCCTTGTAGGTCAACTGGTGCTTATTCCTGGTGGCCTTCAAAATTTTCTATTTCATTTTGGCCAAGTTTTTTACAATGTGTCTAGAAGATGCTCTGTTTGAATTGAGATAAACTGGGCTTTGATATTTCTCAACGGACTTTCTCTGAATCTTTGGTAATACTTAAACATTTTTCATTTATGATATCCTCCAATAGGTCTTCTGTGCCTATAATTTGTATGTTTATAAACTTTATAAAATCCCATAATTCTCTAAGATTGCTATTCTTTTACTCTCTTGGATTTGTTTGTTTTGTTTTTTGAGATAGACTGTCACTTTGTCACCTGAGGTAGAGTGCCGTGGTGTCATAGCTAATAGGAACCTCAAACTCTCGGGCTCATGCAATCCTCTTGCCTCAGCCTCCCAAGTAGCTGGGACTACAGGCGCCCGCCACAATGCCTATTTTTAGAGATGAGGTCTCACTCTGGCTCAGGCTGGTCTCAAACCTGTGAGCTCAAGCAATCCACCCTCCTTGGCCTCACAGAGTGCTAGGATTACAGGTGTGTGCCATCACACCTGACCTTTACTCTCCTCTTTTCTGCCTCATTAAGTAAGTGAGTTAGCTCAAGAGCCTTGTCTTCAAGTTCTAAGATTCTTTCTTCTTCAAGGTTTATGCTGTTATTGAAATTTTCTGTTGCATTTTAAACTCCTTGAATGACTCCTTCAATACTTTGAACTCTTTTCTAATTTCATCATGTCTTTTGATTGTTTCTTGGGTCAGTTTTCTTTATTTCTGTTTGGTGACTTTCCACTTGCCCTTTAATTCTCTTCATCACTTTGGACATCTATAATCTAAATTCTTTTTGTCTTTTCATCTTTGACAGCAGCTTGGTAATCCCTTGCAGGATTGGTCTATTCTAGTTTTTCAAGTTGATATAATTTTTATTTGTTGGATCCTCTGCATGTGTTGTTACTTCTTGTTATTTCCTTCCCCTACTTAACTTTTCGCACTTCCTAGTTGTCCTGAAGCCTCTTTGTTTCTGTGCTTTGAGATTAAAGTTGTCTTTTGGGCGGCGCCTGTGGCTCAGTGAGTAGGGCGCCGGCCCCATATGCCGAGGGTGGCGGGTTCAAACCCGGCCCCGGCCAAACTGCAACAACAACAACAAAAAAAAAATAGCTGGGCGTTGTGGCGGGCGCCTGTAGTCCCAGCTACTCGGGAGGCTGAGGCAAGAGAATCGCGTAAGCCCAAGAGTTAGAGGTTGCTGTGAGCCGTGTGACGCCACGGCACTCTACCAAGGGCGGTACAGTGAGACTCTGTCTCTAAAAAAAAAAAAAAAAAGGTTGTCTTTTGGTACAAGGATTAAAAAATGAAAAGGAAGGAGAGTAAAAGAATGAGAAAATGAGAGATAAAAAGAAGAAAGCTAATGATGATAATTGTAACAGGCCATGCATAGTGAAGCATACCAGCAATTATCAGTGATCTGGCGGCTCTAGGGCTGGTGTATTACCCAAAGTTAGATGATTCTGACCAGCCTTATCCAGAGTGAGACCCTACTTCCATCAAATATGGAAAAAACAAACAAACCAACAAAAACATGAACTTTAGTGAGGAACAGCTGTTGCAACTCCTCAGGAGGTCAAAGCAGGGATTTCCAAATCCAGGTGTTGAAGGCCACCATGAGCCAGATCATTGCTGCAACACTGCCATGGAGGCCTTAGAAATGGTCTTCCAAAAAACCAAACACAAAACACACTCAAAAGAGAGAGATTATCTTGATTGTTACTTAAGGGATTTATGAGAGAAAGATTAGAAAAGTAGAAAAAGAAACCAAAAGAAAAAGAAATGGAGAAGAGAATAGAAATAGTATAAAGTTAAAAAAAAGAAAAAAACAAAAAAGTTAAAAAAAAAAAGGGAAAAAATCAAAAAATACATGTATTGCATGGTCCGTAAGTAATGCTCCAGGATTAGGAAAAGCAAAAGAAAAAGAAAAAACCTTTTCTTCCTAATGACAATACGTGGCACTTCTTGGTTAAGAGGGGGGGGGGAAAACCCAGTACTCTGTATTCTGCATGTGGTAGAGGTGGGATGTTATCAGCTAGTTGCCAAAGAGATCCAGTCTTGTTTTCCTGATTCATTGATGTTATTCTGGGCTTGGTAGCTAACTGTATGAGAGATGAATCCCCATGGGGGTGGTAGAGGCAAATTCTTGAAGCTTATGCCAGACTATGAGGTGGGGAGGCAGGGAAGACTCTGCCATCCAAACAGTTCCCTGCAGCCACAGATGGAGCGGTGTCGTAGGCATAATCTGCTCACCTCTGCCCATGTGTTCAAGGAAGTCAGCCCTGGGGTAGCTCCAACTGCTGGAGTCAGAAGCATTAACATAATGGGATACTGTGAGGCTTCTCCAAGCTTGGCTCCCTTGGGTGTCAGCCAGCTCAAGGTTTTAGCATTATCCACACCTGCCCTGTCAGTCTCCCTAGGCAATGGGGACCAGGCTGCCAGGCCTCCCACTGAACAGGCTCCAGGACCAGATCTGCCCAGCCAGTGGCAGTAAAATGATAGCCTGGGTTCAGGCCTCTGGCTTTGTCCCTAAGAGGCAGAATATACTCTCTCCAACCCTTGAACAAAAGGCCAGCTTCTGTGCACCTGAACGTCCTGTGGGACCTATATTCCTGCTTGTTTCGTATCAGTCTTCAGGCATGGATGGACAGGCCCTCCCAGAGTTCAGTTCAACTCCCAGTCCACTCCTACAGAATGCCATGGTGCGGTGTGGGGAAATCACCTGCAAAATTGATCCCCCAGGGATTCCACATGCAGGCTCTCTCTCTCCCTGGGTTGCTGCAGTCCTTTGCATCTGCTTTTCATGCGTGCCTCTCACCCTTCTTAACGTTTTGCTCCTGGTGCTCCATTCTGTCTCACTGTGCCTTTGCAATGTTGTTTCTGGACAGGACAATCCAGATGGAGGCACCTAAAGACTCCGCTCATCAATTTGAGATCAGCTGATGAAGAAATGTCTCTAGTCTATCATCATGGAGCCTCCCTTTCTTCATTCTTTTTAAAACCCATCTGGGTATTTATGGACTGAAAATAGATTAGAAGATTTTTTTATATTTTCACAAAAATGAATGGATTATTTTGTTTCAACGTATTACTGGTGTAAAAATATTTCATGTTACATGGATCATTTTTGTGATGCTACAGTCCTGACTATAGGTATGCCCATCACTCATATGGTATTCATAGTACCCACTAGGTTGGCTTAGTCCATTTGCCTCCTTCCCTCTACCCCTTTCCCTTGGTTGATTTCCACATACTTTTACTTCCTTCTATGCACATGTGAGCTCATCAGTTAGCTCCAATTTAATAGTGACTGTATGTGGTGTTTGTTTTTCATTCTTGAGGTATTTTACTTAGAAGGATGGTCTCTGGTGCCATACAGATTGTTGTAAAAGGTATTAATTTATCATTTTTTGTGGTTGAGTAGTACTCCATGGAATACATATACAACATTTAATTAGTCCACTCATGAATTTGTCAGCACTTGGTTTGTTTCCACATATTGGCAATAATGAATTGTGCTGCAATAATCGTTCAAATGCAGGTATCTTTTTGGTAAAATAATTTCTCTTCTTTTGGGGAAAATAACTAGTAGTGGGACTACTGGGTCAAATTGTAGGTCTACTTTTAGTTCTTTAAGAAAACGTCATTCTCATTTTCACAGAAGTTTTACAAATTTGTGCTCTAACCAACAGCATACAAAAATGCCTTTCTCTCTGTGTCCATGTCAGCACCTATTGATTTGGGAATTTTAATAAATTCCATTGTAACTGGAGTAAGGTGATAATGTCATTGTGAATTTAATTTGCATTACCCTAATAGGTCATGAAATTGACCATTTTTTCTTTTTTTTTTTTTTTATTGTTGGGGATTCATTGAGGGTACAATAAGCCAGTTACACTGATTGCAATTGTTAGGTAAAGTCCCTCTTGCAATCATGTCTTGCCCCCATAAAGTGTGACACACACTGACCATTTTTTCTTATTTTGAGAATTGTCTTTTCACGTTTTTTGCCCACTTGTTTATAACATGGTTTGTCTTTTCCTGTTGGTTGCTTGAGTTATTTGTAAATTCTAGTTACTAGTCCTTTATTGGAAGTGTCATTTGTGACTATTTCTTCCATTCTGTTGGTTGTCTATTTTGATCTGTTAATTGTGTCTGTAGCAGTGCAGACGCTTTTTAGCTGAAACAAATCCCAGTTTTGGTTTTGTCATGATTGCCTTTGGGGTCTTTTTCTTAAATTCTTTGCCTAGAATCATATTTAGAAGAGCTTTTTCTACATTTTCCTCCAGAATACTTATGATTTTGTGCCATAAATCTTTTGTATATCCTGAGTTTGAGCGGTGAGGACTAGTGGTCCTACTTCATTCTGGTGCATGTAACAATCCAATTTTCCCAGAGCCATTTATTAAATAAGGCTTCTTTTCCCCAGTGTATGTTATTGCCTGCTTTGTCAAAGATAACTTTGTTGAAGGTAGGTGGTTTTATATCTGGGTCCTCTGTTCCATTGGTGTATTTCCATATTTTTGTAGAAATACCATGCTGTTTTTGTTAAACTACAAGGCTATAGTTTCATAGTATGGCTGCAAGTGTGGCACTGGGAGTCCTACAGATTTGTTATTTTGCTTAAGATTCAGGCTCTTTTATGGCTCCAAACAAAGTATAAAATTTTTTTTTCTTTATCTGTGAATTATGACTTTGGCAAATTGATGGAGATTGCATTGCATTTATTAATCACTTTAGGTAGTATTGATATTTTAACATTATTGTTTCTACTAAGTCAGGATATTTGTTTATATCCTCTGCAACTTTTTTGTTCAGAGTTTTATTGTTTTCCATGTTAGAGAAATTTAACTCTCTTGTGTGTAAGTATATCCCTACTTATTTTATTTTGTTTTTGTTTTTATGAATGTTACTTAGTCTTTGATTTGACTCCTGGCTTAACTGTCATTGTTATATAGAAATGGTATTAATTTATGTATATTGGCTTCTTATCCTAAGACTTTGCTTAATTTATTTATTAATTCCAGAAGACTCTTGGCAGAACCTTTGGGGTTTCTAGGTACAAGATTATATCATTGGGAAAAAGTGATGTCCACTTAACCAGTTTGGATACCCTTAATATTCTCCTCTTTTTTATCTTGCCTAGGACTTCTAGCACTATGTCAAAAAAGAGTGGTGATAGTGGGAATCCTTGTCTTACTCCAGTTCTTATGGGCAATGCTTTCAACTTTTCTCCGTTGAATATGTTAGTTGTATGTTTTCCAAATATGACTTTTATAATTCTGAGATATTTTCTTTCTATGCCTAGTTTGTTCAGGGTTTTTATCATGCCTTGTTTGCTATCCTTTGCATATGGAATGAAGTCATCTTGGCGCTTCATTTTTTTTTTTTTTTTAGTATGCTGTTTTATTCAGACTGCTAGTTTTTGTTTTTTTTTTTTTTTTGAGGGTTTTTGCACCTGTATTCATAAGGGATATTGGTTTCTACTTTTCTTTTGTTATCATTGTGTCTTTCCCTGGCTTTTGTATGACTATAACATTAGCTTCATAGAATGAGTTGGGGAGGTTTCCCTTTTTCTCAATATTATGGAGTAATTTCTACGTTATATGTGCCCGGTATTCATTGTAGGTTTGACAGAATTCAGTTATGAACATATCTTGTGCAGGGCTTCTCTTTTTTGACTAGATTTTTCCTTACTGGTTTAATCTCACTTTTCTTTCTGTTTTTTGGTCTACTCAGTTTTCTTTCTTTCTGGTTCAGTGTTGGAGGTTGTGTGTTTCTAGGAACTTTTCTATTTTCTCTCTGTTCTCTAGATTATGTGCATAGCGATTTATCTAGTATTCATGGATGATTTTTTTAATGAAAATTTTGAAATTATTAATGTTTTACTATACATATTGTATTCTCTCAGAACTGAGGGGAAGGGGAAGGCCCCACTCAAGTGAGGTAACAAACTTGCCATCAAAATTTAAATATAACTGACAATGTTATGGTTAGTCCAAAATTCCTGAGAATTTGAACATAATTTCGTTTCTGTGAACTTAAAAACAAATGTTTATAATTTTTAAAATAATATGTTTGAAAAGAAATTCAACATATCAACATGAATATGTTAGCAAGGCAAACCATCATCCAACTGTATGTCTGAAAATGTCTGTTTTCTACATTATGTGCATAGTGATTTATCTAGTATTCATGGATGGTGTTTATTTTTGCAGTATGTATTTCTGCAATGTTACCCTTTTCATTTCTGATTCATCTAATTATAAACCATTCTCCCTAGAATTAGGTAATAATCTCCCTGTGGTTTTTATTTGCAACTACCTGATGATTAGAGAAATGAGCCTTTTTTCATGTGTTTCTTGACCATTAACCTATCTTCAATTGAAATCTTTCTGCTCAAGTCTTTTGCCCTTTTTTTTGATGGAGTTTTTTGATTTCTCCCTTGCTTATTTGCTTGAGTTCTTTGTAGATTCTGGTCATCTGCTCTGTATCAGATGAACAGCATGTGCATATTTTTCCTCTTTTGGTAGGTTGTCTATTTATTCCTTGGCTGTGGAGCAATCATTTAATTTGATCTCTATATATCTCAATTTATGCGTCAACTTGAATTTCATGTAACAACAAAACCCATTCTATATAGAATTAGCAGTTTGTAGTCTTCAAACATCACAGCTTTGAGAACACTCCATTGCTTGATTTATGTTTGTTTTGGTCTTACTGGTATGCAGTTACCACTGCAGAAAAGTATTCATAACTTATTTTGTATAAATAGAAGTCATTTCCTTTGAGTACATACCTACAAGTGGGAATAGTGGATCAAAAAGTAGGTCTAAAATGCTTATGTAGAGGTCTAAAGTATATATAGTATTTCAGCAATCTGAGTCCATTCTGCAAATGATTGGGTTTTATATTCCTATAAAGATATGAACATATACTTAATTACATTAAGTGTTCTGCATAACTTCATAATTTCTATATTCCTTCCCGTCAGGTTTTGTTTTTTCAACAAACAAAGTTTTCATGCTTTCTTAATGCATTTCTTTTTAGTAGGTATGCAGTTGTATTAGGTTAAATGAAAAAGTATTTGGCAGTTCTAGACTGACAGTCACATATTGAAAATGCCTACTACATAGTATATTATGAAGGTTATGTAGACTTATTATAACAGGAAATGTCCTTATTCTCTCCATTTGCTGCTGTTTAAGTTGACAGCTTCTCATCACGATACAAATTTTATTATACTTCTTCAAAAAAAGAAAGAGATAAGTTAATAAAAGTCCATCACATAACAAGTTAATGAACAGTTATATAATCCTATTGGTTGATGCAGAAAAAAAGTATAAAGAAAATTAAATACTCTTTCACATTAAAGATACCGAGGAAATGGGGGAACATTTCAATTTAATAATGAGAAACAATAAAACACCTACAGCTACCATCATTCTTGTTTGGGGAAAACTGAACACTTTTCCCTTGAGATTGAAGAGTAGACAAGGATACTCACTTTTACCGCTTTTATTCCATGTTGTATGGAGGTGTTAGCTACTGTAGTAATGCACACAGGTGAGAAAGGGAGAAATAAAAAAATCAAAATAATATAGAAAAACTTCTATAATTAAAAAATGAATTCAGCTAGATTTCAAGATACATGGTCAACTCATAAAAATTCATCACATTTCCATATACTAGCAATAAACATTGGAAACTGAAATTAAAAACATAGTACTATTTACAACCTCTCTAAAGATAAGAAAATTCTTAGGTACACTATTAAACAAAATGTGCAGGGTGTGTGTGCTGACTATTACAAAATGTTGATTAAAAAGGCTCAAGGAATGTGTTTATCCAAACGGAGAGACATATTGTGTTCATGCTTGGGAAGACTCAACATGGAAACAGATTTAGTTGCAATAACTATCTGAATCCCAAGTTTTATTATAATGTAAGCATGGATAGGCTTTTTCTAAAATGTGTATGAAAAAGTATAGGTCCTAGAATAAGTAAAATCATTCTGACAAAATTGAAAGTGGGAGGGATTATTTTACTCGATATTTAGGCTTACAGTATTACAGTCAGTGCTGTATGAGAGGGGGATTGAGGCATAGATCAAAGGAATAGAAGAGAGAACTTAGAAATAGCCCCAAACCATATGGCCAACAGATTTTTGACATCAGTACAAAGCAAATCAGTGAAGGATAGAGAAACTTTAATACAAATGCAGTCAAAGTAATTGGACATCCATAGGCAGCATAATAAAGCCCCACCCAAGTGTCACACTCTATGCAAGAGTTAAATGATAAAATGCTATGGAAGGGGTCATATATTGACACTTCCATTTAAAAAACAAAATATAAACCCTTTAAGAGGTTTATAAAAGAAACACTAAGAGAAAATCTTTAGGATCTAGGTCCAATCAAAGAGTTTTTAGTCTGGACAACAAAAGCACAATGAATCAAAAGAAACTTTTTATAAATCAGACCTCATTAAAATTGAAACCTTTTGCTCTATAAAAGTCCTGATATAGATGTGGATATAGGAAGAAACAAACTACCGATATAGGGAGAAAATATTTGCAAACACATACCTAAAAGACTAGTATCCAAAACAGGTAAAGAATCCCTAAGCCTCAACATTAAAACACAAGGACAAAAGCCATAAACAATCCAGTTAAAAATGAAAACATCAAAAGAGTTTTCCCTGAAGAGGATATACAGATAGCAAATAAGAATGTAAAAATACAGCCCATGCTATTAGCCTTTAGAAAAATCCAAATTAAAACCAAATGAGATATCACTACATACCCATCCCACCTATCAGAATGGCTAAAATAAAAAAAAAGTGACAACACAAAATGTTGCCAAGAATGCAGAGAAGCAGGGCCACTCCCATATTGTTGGTAAGAATGCAGAATGGTATAGCCATTCTGTAACAGAAGACAGTTTGTCAGTTTCTTGTACACCAAACATGTAGCCACAGAATGTAACAATTCTCCTCTTGGCATTTATCTTAGAAAAATGAAAACGTATATTTACAAGGAAACCTGGATATTCATAGCAGTTTCCTTTATAATAACCCCAGAGTAAAAGCTTCAGATATCCTTCTCTGTGTGACTGGTTAAAAAGTGTGCGGTATGTGCTAGTTACCAAAGCTTAGCAGTGAGAAGAGAAGAAGTGTTGACACAAATAACTATTTGGATGCTTCTCTCAGGAATTATGCTTAATGAAAAAGGTTAAACCCAAAGGTTGCAAGGTTATACCATATGTGATTTTATCTATATAATATTTTTGGAATGGAAAAAAAGTTTAGAATAAATAACAAGTGAGTGATTCAGGGGTTAGAAATGAGGGAAAGATCAGGAAGGAGGGTGGTGTGGTTGGTTATAAATGAGCAACATGAGGTAGCATCGTGTTTAATGTACTGACTTTGGGAGTGGATAGGACACATCTGTACACCTGATAGGAGAAATCAAAGATTGGTGCACTGCATCAAATTCAATAGGCTGAGACATTGCACTATAATCGTGCAAAGTTATCATCATTGAGGGGGACCAGGTGTGACAAGCCGAAAAATGGTCCCCCCAAGTGCCATGTTCTAATCCCTGGAACCTGTGAATATGTTCCCTGGGATGGCAAAAGGGAGTTGGCAGATGTGATTAAGTTAAGGATCTTTCAATGGGGAGATTATCCTGCATCATTCAGGTGGGTCCAGTGTAAGCACAAGGTTTTTATAAGGGAAAGAAAGGAGGTAGAAAAGTAAGAGAAATGGATGTGAGGATGAAGTAGAGGCTGGAGTGATCCAGTGGCTGGCAGAGACCACAATCCCAGGAATGCGGGTGGCCTTCAAAGCCAGAAAGAGTAAGGACACGGATTTTCCCCTAAAGTGCACAGAAAGAAGGCAATCACGCCATCCCTTTAATTTTAGTCTAGCAAAACCCACCTTAGATCAATGTTCTCTGGAAATTTCAGATAATAAATTTCTGATGATTTAAGCCACCAAGTACGTGGTCGTGTATATCAGCAGCAACAGGAGACTAAAATAACCTGTGGCATCTCCCTATATTAGTCCTTACAGTTTCATGTAAATGGATAATTATCTGAGTAATATTTTCAATTAAAAACATTAGGAATCTGATCTCCAGTATGAAGAATGCCAATTCAAGTTGCCGTGAAGCATGAAAGCTAAAGAACAGGGAGGTAAAAAATAAGAAATTTCTCCTGTTCGATAACACTTACAGTAACATCTAATAAACAGAATGATTTACTCCCGGTACTTGTACAGCTTTCTCCAACTTTTCTTACTTCCCTCCTTCTAGTACAGTGCAATGGTGAAATGTTGGCCCTCACATCAAAGTGCTTTGATCCATATTCCAGCATTACTCCTAGGGGCTCTGAAACATTGGATGGTTGTTCCAGAATTGGAAATAATAACAGTAATATTTTCCAAGGGCAGATATAAACAATTATTTAGGGGAATGTGTTTGTAGTATGTTGGTACCTAGATTGTAGTATTTCCCTAAATTCTCCACCCAGACCCCTTAACCAGTCTTCATGCTCTGGGCCTTCATCCTCCAGAATTCACTTTTCCCTGCATTAGACAGCCTTTAACAGTTCCCAGTGATCCCTGCAGTGGACAGCCTTTGTGGTTCTCAGTGATCCCTGCAGTCGACAGCCTTTAACAGTTCCCAGTGATCCCTGCAGGAGACAGCTTTAGTGGGTCCCAGTGATCCCTGCAGTGGACAGCCTTTATGGTTCCCAGTGATCCCTGCAGTGGACAGCCTTTGTGGTTCCCAGTGATCCCTGGCTTATTGTACCCTCAATGAATCCCCAACAATAAAAAAATAATAATAATTAAAAAAAAAGAAAGTTTCATTTGGTGTAGTACATAATATAATCCTTTTTATCTCAATGAAACATGAAGATATACATATGTGTGCGCGTGCATGCGCACGCGCGCGCGCACACACACACACATATATAGAGAGAGAGCTGGTGTGCGCATAAAGAGTTTACCAAAGGGGGGGAAGTAATTGAACACCTAGTTTAGACTTTGCTGGGAATCAACACATTACAATTTGCATCATGCATTTATTTTATCCAGAATGCCACAAACCCCTCTGTGAATTTATAATGAATTATTGAATTTCCGCTAAGAAAGTCGCACTTGTGGCTCAGCACCCATAGCTCACATACACCAAGGCTGGCGGGTTCAAGCCAGGCTCCAACCTGCTAAACAACAATGACAACTGCAACCAAAAAATAGCCAGGTGTGGTGGCGGGCACCTGTAGGCCCTACTCGGAAGGTCGAGGCAAGAGAATCGCTTAAGTCCAAGATTTAGAGGTTGCTATGAGCTGTGACACCACAGCACTGTACTGAGGGCGACACAGTGAGACTCTGTCTCAAAAAAAAGAAAGAAAGAAAGTTGCAATTGTATTAGCATTGAAAGCCAGTATATTACATACAAATAGGAAAAAGAAGTAATCCCACATCATGGAAGAAGGCAGTGAGGCAGTGCTGCAACAGTGTCTTGAAAACTGCTTGTGACACGTGAATTGTTGTGTTTTAAATGCCCTTCCATGACCCAACTGGCCAAGTTATATGGTCCCATTGAATTTGACCCACACCCGTACACTCAGCCTCAGCAGGTATATGGGGATGTTAAAAAAGGAAGAATTTTTCCAAGAACAATAAGTAAAATTAAGAAGGCATTACATTTGTCTTCGTGTTACCATTTTCAGTCTATTTTTTAACCTACAGCCTTCGATGCCCAGAAAGAAAAGTGAGTAAAGGTGTATTGCTGTCCAACAAATCCTTCACGTTCTTCTTCACAATATGTCTTTGTCTCTTCAATGGCTTGTAATGATTATGATCTTGCAGGCACTTCCCATAAGCTATCTGTGCATTATTAATGAAGTTCTATGACGGGAAACGTCCATCACTGCAATGATTCTTGAAAAGCATAGATTCATTCAAACTAACAATGCATATGAGTTTGTCACAGTTTTAACATATGCATTCTTCTTGCAGATGGTTGAAAAAGAAGGTTATCTTCAAAAAGCTAAAATTGCAGATGGAGGAAAGAAACTAAGGTAATAAAAAGTTCTTTGACCCACTTTTATATAACTATGCTAGTTCCTGTATCCTTAACTTGTATCACTGCTATTGTTTGGGAAGCAAGGCCCTATGATAACAGACTGGTCCCTTTTGCTACCACTATGATCAACATTATTTTTAATATAATTGTAGTTTTTGAAGAAAGGCACAACAGTACATATTATTACACAGAGCATACAGATATGAAATGCTTCTTGTCCTTTTAAAGTATAAGTTCTTTAAAAAAAATTAAAGGAAGTAAGGCAATGGATCTTGATTTCTGGGATTAACAGATTTTGGAGTAAAAGGACTTATTTTCATTACATAAAAATTTCCTGGAGGGTGCAGTGAGTGTCTCATGCCTGTAATTCTAGCACTTAAGGATTCAAGGCAGAAGGATTCCTTGAGCTCAGGAGTTTGAGAGCAGCCTGAACAAGAGTGAGACCCTGTATCTACAAAAAAAGAAAAATTAGCTAGTAGTGGTGGTATATGCCTGTAGTGCAAACTACTCTGGAGGCTAAATCAGGACAGTCTCTTGAGCCCAGGAGTTTAAGTCTATAGTGAACTATAATTGGGCCACTAGACTTCAGCTTCAGACTGGGCAGCAGAGCAAGACTCTGTCTAAAAAAGAAAAAAACGAAAAAAAAAATCCCTACAGTAAATTAGGGGAGCAATTGTTTAAAGGATGAAGTAGTTGAACTATATTTTTAGATAAGTAAATCAGGACCCTTTCTTACCTCACCAACAGCATGGATAAAAAAATCCTCATGGTTTAATCTCATTTCCCACGTCAACCCTTCACTGGGGCTTGATGGGAGAAAGGAGGTAACATCATTGGTCAATCCTACTCTCCAGCCTCGTGCAAAGAAGATGGGGGGTGGGGGGTGGGGGGGAGGGATATTACAAGAAACCAAGATGATGCCCTACCATGGGGGTTATGTAAAGTATCCTTGCCGATCCATAGCAAACTTTGTAACATCTCTGAGAAGGCAGGGCCAGGAGGAAGCAAAGGACCAGAATAGGGCCCTTCCCCTAACCCACTCACATGAATATGATTTTTGGTAGTTGTGATCATTGTATACTATTGTGTACTTGCTTTATTTGCTTTTACTTTAATATGTTGTTGTACAATTTGCATGCTGCAGTTTAATTTCATATAAACATTTGCAGGCAGTTTCATTATTTCAATCTATTTGTAAACTATTATGCATTCTTTCAGCTTTTCTCACTTAAAGTTATACAAATTTTAGTTTTTCCTTTTTTTTTTTTTTCCTTTTTTTATTTTCACCATAGATATACAGAATTGAGTTTGTGGCCTTGTGTTATCATTACTCTGGGAATGATGTCTAACTGGTTTTATTTTATTTTTTGTTTCTAATCCTCACTTCCATCCCCTTTAGACCTCCAATTTAATGCATTTAATGTGTGTTCATCAAATCCACTTTCATATATATATGTATGTATCAGAATATCTGTGTCACCTTAAAAGTAGTGTGTAGTTGTGTGTATGTGAATGTGTTGTATTGCATAAGCATTTTTGTGTAGTAAATTACATTATGGTTCTTACTACTTTCATTCAACGTTAGTGTTTGGACATCTTTCTATGGTGCTAGACAGACCTGTGTTTCTTAACCATGGGGAAAATAAGTCATTAGGTGATTTTGTCATTGTGCAAACTTCATAGAGTGTATTTACACAAACATACGTGGTATGGCCTATTACACACCTAGGCTGTCGCTCACTCCCAGGCTACACATTTACCATGTTACTACACTGAGCACTGTAGACAATCTTAACATAATTTGTGTGTGTGCGTGTATCTAAACATATCTAAACATGGAAAAGGTAAAACATTGTACAATGATGTTACAATGATCAGGATGTCACTAGATGACGGGGATTTTTCAGCTCCATTGTGATCGTATAGGACCAACATCTATATATGGTCTGTGTTTGACTGAGGCATTGTCATACAGTATACGAATGTATTCAAAGCTAGGTCATTTTTCCCAATTACTGCCCTTTGCACCCTGTGCAAAGACACTGTGGTTAATGATGACCTGCATATATGACGGTGATCTCATAAGATTATAATATTGATTTTTACTGTTCCTTGTCTATGTTTGGGTACAGATCTAAACACACTTACCATTGTCTTACAGTTGTCTACAATATTCAGACTGTACAGGTTTGTAACCCAGAAGCCATAGGCTATAGCACAGCCTAGGTGTGTAGTGGGCTATACCATCTAGGTTTGTATAAGGACAGTCAATGGTTTTCATACAATGATAAAAGTACCTAAGCTTAGACACATTTCTCCAAATGTCATGAAGTGACACATGACTATATACTAAATTTTACTTACCCAGTCCCTCAGGTACAAACCCTAAACTTCCTCTAACTCATTCCATCCAAGACAACATTTCAATGAATCACACATATGTGTCCTTTTAACCTGTTAGGAACTCTCAGGGTAATATAGCCAGGAGCACAGATCGCTTGGTGTTAAGTTATGTACATTTGTAAATCCACTGAATACCACTGCCAGACTTTCTCCTGAATGAGTGCCCCTGTTCACATAACTGCTCTGCAGTGCAGAAGGGATCTCATTTCCCATAATCTCATCAGCATACGGCATTATCTTACTCTCTTACTTCACTAAATTGGTGGCCATAGAATGTTACCTCAATGTCACTTTTATTTGTATTCTGCTGACTGGTATTGCAGTTGAACAACTTTGTCTGTTTAGAGTCATTCAGATTCTGCATTCTAAGAATTGCCTATTTATAAACTTTGATTATTTTCTATTGAGGTTTTTCCTTTTTTTATAAATTGAGGAAACTCTTAATATATTTCTGATAACATTTTGACAAATTTTGATATTGGAAATATCTCCTACAAGTTTATGGTGGTTTTTGTTTGTTTGTTTTTATTGTAAATACTTCACATATTGAATATTGTATGTATAATCAACAAGATAATAACATATGCTATCCTACCGTGTTGATGGTCTGTAATATACCGAATCATTTCTACTGTCCTTTAAAATTTGATTTTTAAGTTGAGTTCAGTTTTATGCTAATACTTATAATTACAGTGAACCCTCCTACTGCTTATCAATTATTATTTTATATTTTCTAGAGATCAATGCTAAACTTGGACTACTTGATCAAATTACATGACCGTTTTTTTATGACTCGTATTTTGTATTCCCATACTGCTTTACACTTTCATCACTAACACCAAAAATGTTGTTTACTTATAACTTTAAAAATCATGTTTTGATCACATGATTTAATCTTGTTTTAATCACATTTATAATTTAGCAACTAATAATATACCATACTTGGTATAATTTGTATTTTTATGTAAAATTTCCTTTGATAGGCTTTGTAACATTTCTCAACAATCTTTATATCTTTTTATAAATTTTAATGAGTTAATAGGCAATATTAATAGATGCTTACTCTGTCAAGAACTTGGCTAAATGTTTTACAAGTTTTAAGTAATAATTATTAATACAATGTAAACTCTATTATTACTTAGTATTGTACAAATGGAGTCTTGGTCACCTGTATTAACCTCTCCTTTCTCCTATTTTATGCAGACTTAGTATGACAGAATTTAGTCCTGCCTTCTGATTGAAATATGTTTGTTTTTTATCTTTTGCTTTCATCTGTTTGAAGTCAAGGACTAAAAATTATCTTTTTATCTCAGGACATCAACTGTACTAAAGACTTCAATTTTCACTTAATAAATATCATTTTATTAATTTCTACAACGTTTTCTGCTCATAAATCCATTCTAGATTATCTGTACTTTGTGCTGTTTTCTTATCTTCCATTTTCCTCCTTCTTGTTTTCTCTTTTATTCGTATTTAATTATTTCTATTTCTATCTAAGGAAATTCTGACTGATCCCTAAGTATGAACAGGAGAGGCTACAAGGAAGATGAATTCCTTGGCTGTATCTTACATTCAAAAAAGATCATACATTTAGGCTTATTTTGGAATGAGGTTGTACACATTTCCTTGGTGACACACTGGTAGATTTAAAAGCAGGACATATTCAAGATTCGGCTCTGCACCCATAGCACAGTGGTTACAATGCCAGTCACATACACCAAGGCTGGCAGGTTCGAACAAAGCCCAGGCCAGCTAAACAACCTTGACAACTGCAACAAAAAATAGCCGGGTGCTGTGGTGGGCACCTGTAGTCCCAGTTACTTGGGAGTCTGAGGTAAGAGAATCACTTAAGCCCAAGAGTGTGAGGTCGCTGTGAGCTGTGATGCCACAGCACTCTACCAAGGATGACATAGTGAGACTCTATCTCAAAAAAAAAAAAAAAAAGGAATATATTCAGCATTCAACTTCAATTTTAATTTTGAACATCAAAAATCTACGTCAGTTTTTCTGATTAAGTTTAGGAATTTATTTAAAGATGTCCATCCCCCAAACTGTGAGTAACCCTGTCCTCTCTAAAATTCTACAAGCCCCTAGTAAAGTTAATTTCAATGCACTATTTCAACATGCTCTGCTAGCCTCTCCCCATGCACCCAGTCAGTCCTTCTCCTTAGCCGGCTCCTTTGTATGTCATACTTCTTATTACATGTAGATTCTTCCTCTGTTCTCTTGCTCAGAAAGAAATACTTGGGAGTGAAGACATGGACATAAATATGGGTATTAAAAAAAACGCAGAACAGGGCAGTGTAGTGGTTATGTCTGCTAGTGCCTGCTTTCATCCTAAACTTTGTTTGCTTGAACAATTGTTATTTAGAATGGACTTCCTGTGATACTAAGGTGCCTGCCTAATGCAAACATATCTTTTCTTTAGTATTTTCTGCTCAGGATCATAATAAATGCTTCATGGCTATATCTGTCTTTCTCAATTTCTTGCAACACTGACAGAAATGTGTGTCCTTTATACTTCACTGTCTCTTTAACACACCTTTTAGCAGTCATAAATCATAAGAAGCTTAGAATGTGAGAGAGAAAATACATTCCTAGACCTACCAGTTTGAGAACAAGTCTGAACATTTAACAGTGTCAGAGTGATTTTGCAGTAAATCAGTCAGAGACACTAGAGTAAATCACTTTCACTTCCATCACTGGTGCAGAATCAAATCAAATCCAGCATGACCAAGTCAGGTAAAAAAGGCAGATGGCCCAAATAGGGGAGGCTAAAATTTGCAAAGTAATCACATGTGTGTTTTCCTCTGGCTTTTTTGGTTTGTCAATGTGTTGTTACCTCAAGAAGGCATAAGAGAAGTGAGTGTAGAATATAAAGCTTTGGTGTTTAGAGCAAGCAAATGTGTTAAACCTAGAGCTGAAGCTAACAGATTCTTAGAATGGCAATGAAAAATTTAAGGGCGGTTTTCCATCAAGCTTTCTTCCAGACGAGCAGTGACAAAGTTGCTGTTATTATGTGCTGCCATCCGGTGTTCATTGTGTAGAATGTCAAGCTGATGTCCACACTGAGTTTTTGGTTATTGTTTTATAGGTGCTTTTTGTATTTGTTTTCAGTTTAGTTTGGTTTTCTTTTTGGCATTTTGCAACTTCACAACTCAAGATCTGTTTTTAGGAAAGTTTTGTGAAGGGTTTCACTTGGATAAATGCCCCACTGATTGCATAAATTGTATATAATTGCCCTAATACAAATTTAGTTCTCCCCCCTTCCTAATTGTAGTCAGTACCTTTCTCCCCTCTGAGATGCGATTTTTTTCTGTGTGTCAAAATATTAATAAAATAAACACCTGAATTTCTTGTCCTGGTATCTGTTTCCTGCCCTGAGTCACTAGGATTAATCCTTTACCTGATTTCCTATAAATCTGTCTGGAGACCGGGGACTGCCTCGCTTATTCATGGGACTTTGGATTTACTAAAATTAGATATTTTTTGAACCGTATGTCTTATTTACCCCTTACATCTATCTCACAGCTTGATTTTTATCTCTTCCTGTGAAAAAATAGAAAAGAATGCTCTCCAAGTTGTGATGAAATGTGCGGACCTGACTGGGTATGGAATGGATGGCAGGCGGGGATAAAGGGTTTGCAGGGCAACACCAGGGGACAATCCAGGTCAAGCTAAGAGTGACTTTGCTCCAAGGGAGAAAGAAGGTCTGGCAATTCTTTGGAAACAGTTCTGTGACTCCCTCTCTTAGCTCCTACATTGAGGCCCCACACAGGCAAGCTGAGCACAACTGAAGGGTGGGCTGCATGCCACCTTCTCTGGGGAGGCTGGAATGAGCAGGGGCCTCAGGGTCTAGGAGGCTTGGTGGTTGAACCCCATCTTTATGACTTTTTTGCCCTTGGTGAGAATGCAACATCCCTATGCTTCAGTTTTCTCATCCATAATATGAGGTTAAGCCCACCTACTGAAATTATTTGGAGGATTATTTCTTTCCATGATTATTTCCCATCTTTCTATAGTTAGAGGTAAAGTTTTTTATGTATCTCTTATTTTCCTTAATATTTTAAGCCCTGAGAATTGTGTTTAGCATGTTGTAAATGTTTAGCAGGTACTTATGACTGGTTTAGTGATTAAATTACATGATTCATATAGAATACCAGGCGCCATGTGTGGCACACCATGGGGCCCAAAGCAAGCTCATAGTATTTGTGTAGGTATGAGACATAGGAAGACCCTTGGAAGAAGCTCAGGGATGAGCCACTAGAATTATATATTGGAAAAATAGCCTAAATGTTCAGGGTTAAATAATTTAGGGAAAAAAGGAATGCTAGCAGTGCTGTATTAAAATAGTAAAGAACAAAGAAGGGAAATTTAACTTTTTTTCTCTTTTTTTCTTTGTCTTTGTTGGTAAACAATAGTCAACACAGAGCAGGAAAAATCTTGATGCATGACCCTTTGAAATTTGAAAATCCATATATACCTGTACTTTTACTCAAAAAACCTTTAATGATCAACTACTGAAGGTCAGATACTGTGCCCCATCCTGGAAAGGACCTAAAAGACCAGAGATGGTGTCTCTCTTTGTGGGTGCAGGGAGACTGGGGGATTAGACGAACTTTTATTATTCTAAAAACAACTTCATTTTAGAAAGGTTTATTTGAAAAATTTTATCCAAAACTGCTAGACTCACCTGTCCTGGCTAAGTCCTTTAAGCTTACAGAAGTTACTCACTTTCTGAGGTGTCACCCAATACACTGAATAGCAGTCACCTATAGTTACTTGGTTGCATATGGAAAATATTAAAGGTTTCACTTGGAGCAAAATCTTGCCAACTGATTCTTCCCATGTTCTCTCCAGGGATGACAGTGTCTCACTGTGTTAAGTAACTGAGTGAAAAGGCCATTCCGCTGAGATCCTAAGAACTATTCCATCACAATTAGTCAAACATATCAGAATGAGGAATGGACTGAACAGATATTGTATGGACAATGATCAAGCTGCTAGAGTATTTTGTTCAGAGAGGAAGGGTCAGACTTGAGTCATAGGTTAAAAGTTGTTCCCATTAGATGAAGTCTCAGCTACTCCTAGACTACAGGCTCTTGACTCCCTTTCTGGTTTTATGATCCTTACCGAATACAGATGATTTGTTCCTTACCGAGACCAGAATAATCCCTTGTAGGAAAGAGACAGGTTCCACCCAGTTAGGAACATACACCTACTTCTGATTTCTTATGAGGAATAAAACGGTACGTGGTCCTACTCCTTGAAACAGTGCTAATTCTAAGGGAAGAGAGCTTGGGAGTGGTGAGTCTTTCCCCTAATTTTCTAATAAGAATAAGGTAAATTAGCTAATGACAGAATTCAGATGGCTGATATTTTGTCACAGGCTGTGCACACTAACTTTTATGATTTAATGATTTCAACCCAAACTATGTTGAAATTTGACATTGACAATATCCTTAACTAAGGTAGTACTGCTTCACCCTTTAAAAAAGTAATGAACAGATTATAAGTTTTGGAGTCAGAAAGACTGGGTTTAACTATAAATATAAAGGTATGACCTTAAGTACATCACCTAAACTCTCTGATCCTCATTTTCGTCCATTAGTAAATAAGGACATTATTCGTACCTTATCATTTTTTGATTGCGAAGTTAAACCTATGCTAAATGATCAAATTTACAGTAGGAACTCAAAATAACTTATGCTAGTTATTATTTTAAAAGAAATCATGGGGGGAAATGAAATGAAAGAAGGACATCTAAAAGGTTGTCAGCAGCATTTTATTCTTCATTTTGAAATGACATTCTTTCCAAGCAATAGATTTAAATGCTTTCACTTTTATTCTAATATGATAAAGATAATGTTTACAGTTTACGAACACAAAAAGAAATAGCACTGTATTTAAGGTGTCAAAGCAATTTATATTACTAAAGTTCCAAGACCTGTGGTTCCTACCCTCTCCAGCTCATTCTTCTGTTCACGTAATAAGAACACAGTTCACAGCAGTTCAAAGTCCTAATCAAGAACAATGAGATAATTGAATTTCATGCAACGTTAGTTCTAACCAGTTCCAGTTCCAACTTTAAGGAAGAAGTTTTGCCAGAAAGTTTATAAACGATCAACATCTGAAACAGATTCAAATCAAAACCATTTAACCAGGACTTACTATAGATAGGACGCAAATAAGGTATAGTATCTCCTTGCCAAAAGATAAAAAATATAGTGGGAAATGTAACAGGCAGGTTAAATATGGATTCGTCATGTGTGAGGGTGTTCCATACTCTCTCATCACATATGGTTAAAATAATAAAATAAGGATGCTCACAGAAGATGCCCAGACTAGACCAGCAGTCTTTCTAACGTTTCTCTTTCTGCTATTTGGGGCCATGTAATATTACAACCTGTAGCATATGAAAGCTATGGCTCCTTCAGTTCACCTTGCAGCTACCGGTACCTAAAAGGAGAAATGAGCAGTAGGGCAGAAGAAAACACCTATATGATTTTCTTCCTGTGTTACTTCTTTACATCTTTTCATTATTTAATTGAAAAATTGACTCTTCATTTAAAGACAAGAGGATCCAAGAACGTGATGTTTGTATTCCTATGTTGGAAAATACACATTGTGTTTCTTGTGTGTCTGTTTATCCTGTTCTTTTTTATAATAACACAATGACGCGTCGTTAAAAAAGCGTCAGACGTGTAAGAGCAACCTAATTCTTGCAAACACTAACCTTGCTGAATCAAAGCTGTCTTTTCATCAAGATCCTAGATTCTAAGAGACAAATGGAAATAAATGACACAAAGTTGTTGAATGGTCATTTAAAAAATATGTTTGTGGGGTTTTCTATTGACCCGAATGAAATCTTTCTGTAAATATTTTAAAAGTTGAATTCAACTATTTTAAAGTTAATATTAAGCCAAAGCAAGCTGCAGCAATATGATATAATGGATAGAAACTTACGTATATTAATCTCCTTAATGCTTTGTCATCTAAAAAGAATACTTTTCACAACACAAACACACACATAGTCTAACTGTACAAATAATGTATGCTTAATGTAGAAAAGTTGGTAAACACCAAAAAATATAAAGGAAAAGAAAAAGCCATGATTTTACTACCTGATTTAAGTATTATCATAGTCAGACTTTTTTCCATGCCAAAGTGCACTCACCAATTCAATAAATATATATTGTGTTTCTATTCTGTCCAAGGCAGTATGCTAGGAACTGCGGATACCTCTATAAAGATGAAATTGTTTTTACCATTTGGGAACTTATTTTTTTAATGGGATAAGAGAGAATGAAATTTTAAAAATATTTTAAAATTTATTATAAGTAATATACAAGGAAGTCATGGAGGCACATTTGAAAAAGCAATATCTTGTCTTTTAATGAATGGAATTAATGATCAGAAGGGGCCTCTTTGCCTACTTTCCCTAGTAATGGAGGCCTGTTCATGTCCATGGTGAATGTATCCCACTTTATAAACTTTCTTACTCTGTAAGCCTACCTTTCTCATCCTCAAAAAACTGTTTCCTGCTTCCTTAAAAATGATAATAATAATCAGAAAGGTTTCAGATGGGTGACGAAGACAGCACAGCATGGAGTTTTGGACTATAGATTGCATTATGGTTTGCATTAAAATCTTCCCATGTCAGTATTCTTCTGAAGTGTAGGGTTCATTATTTCATTATATGAATCTACCATATGCAATTTACTTAACAAATCTCTTATTTTTTGATATTTTTGGTACAGAATTAACAAATAATGATGTACATTTGTTTCTAAACATACAGCCTTAACAATGAGTGAGATATTTTTCTTTAGAATAAATTTAAATTAATAGTAATGAACACGTAAAGGCAAAAGATATGCATATTTTTAAAGATTGTTTTAAAAATATATTGTCAGTGGCACTCCAGAAGGGACATACCAGTTTATACTCCCACCTATCGGGTATGAGAGAACCCATTTCCTATACTCTCATTAACCCTAGATGTTATCATTCCTTTTAATCCTGGACAAATTGATGGGCAAAGAGGGAAAAAGTATGCCTCTGTGTTTGTTTGCATTTCTTTGATTTCCAGTGAGATTCAACATTATGAAAATATTTTAAATTAAGCAATGACATATGAGCTGGTTAGTTTTTCATCCTCTGAAATATACTAAACCAATGAAGAGAAGACAAAATGAAAGAAGGGATTCTGATTTCTATTTTACTTTGCTATTTTTGGCTTGATGTAGAAATATAGACTTTTTATGAGAGCAAGGCACATGGTTACATAAAAATAGGAATTTTAGTAGTTGGAAAAGATTTCAGGAAGATTTATAAATTGAAAAATTTTTACTATAAAGACCATGCTTTTCAGTAATTACAGAATGTCTTTATTGTCACCTAAATTTCATGGCACCTATAGATTTTAATAAAGAGAATACTTCCAGGAAGACTACTTAAAAATAACGATGGTATTTACTCATTCCAAATGTTGCTCATACTGTATCTATAAATGATTTCTTCAACTGATAATGCTTTTTTCCTCTTTGTTTTTTCCTAAGGAAAAACTGGTCTACTTCCTGGATTGTTCTTTCTAGTAGAAAAATTGAATTTTACAAAGAATCCAAACAACAGGCTCTGTCCAATACGGTAAATAATTCTCTATTTCTACTGTTAATCATCTTTTCAGAAATATCGTTGTACTAAAAGTTTGGTTTTGTCAGAAATCACACTAAAACTTCCAAGCTACCAACATCTGAAATCAGATGGAGAAAATGACTCAATAAACTTTTAATCAGATGAAGGGAAATAGAACTTAGTGTCTATTTTATTAAGTGGTGCATTTGGAGAATAATCACAAAATGAGATGAATGGTGAGCAGCTATATAGTAATGTGAAGGTAACACTTCAAATTAAGGTGCCATTTATAAATATGTTATTCTTATTTATGAAATGATCACTAAATGTAGCTACTTGCTCAAATAATGTATTATAAAGAATGTTATAAAATGCATTAGTAATAAATGCTTAACGGATGATACCAAGGGAAGCTGTTTTAAAGAATAAGACATAAATTGTATTAAACCATGTATGTGCATCTTTAACACATGAATTTAAGTTGTTATCTAGCATGCTATAAAGTACTTCAGACATTAATAAATAATAATAAACTATTCATAAATGGCACCTTAATGTAGGGTGTTACCAATGAGGAAACACTCTACGTTAACAAAGTGATTTTTTTCCTTAGTCTAACTGTGACATTCACTATATAAAGCTAACCTTTCTCCACATTTCTGTGATTCCATCTAATGGAGCAAATATAATTTCTGTATCCTGTAGTTATTACAAAGTGAAATTAGTAGGGTTTCTTCATTATACCTGGAGGAGGGCCTCATACATGCCTGCAGAGATTTCACAGTGATAGCTAGCAAGTGGAGGCAATTTGTTGGGGCCAATTCAAGCTCACAACCTTGCTACCCGAGCCAAGAGACACTGTAAGATGTAGAAGACAGTGGACAGGGAACATAACTGACAGCCTCCTGTTTAGGAAGGACTTCATAGCCCACTGGCCTGATGGACAAGGAGAGGGGTCGCCTGGCAGGAGTAAACCACAATAAACTAATTTATATTTGGCAGGTAATAAAACGATGGTAAATTCTTTGCTCTCCAGCCACTGTTGTGTTTGCTATGTAATCCTCTTTAAATAGGAAATAGAAAATCATTTGCTAGAAGATTTTTTTTTTAAGAAGATTTTAGCAAGAACAAAAGGTAGCTTTTGGCTTGCTTCTGATAATTGCAATAGCCCTTATCCCCAGGTGGTGTGCTGATTTTGGAGTCTCAGTGTGGGCCAATCTGTAAACTAATTATGAATAAATTAAAAATATATCTCGGTTCTTTGTATTTTTAATTCAAACTGCCTGAGAAAATTGTTTTAGTATTTTGTTTTGTTTTTATTTTTGGCTACAAGAAGGTTGACATAATCTTTTTAAGAAAAATAAAGTACCCCTAAGGGCCAGGCACAAAACAACTCCCATCCACTTGCAGGTCCTTTGTCTTCCCTTTGAATAAGTTCTAAAGGGGAAGTCAGGAAGGAAGGAAAGTGGCTGGCCTTGCTGAGTTAGGCTGCTGAGAAGATGATCTTCATCCTGCTGAGTGAAAAGAATTCCACTGGGAGGAGAGTTTATGTGAATGTGTGGGATAATGGGAGAGATTAGATTCCATAGTAAAGCATTGGTTTATTTTTATTTTATTATTTTAATCTCTTCCTAACAGGAGATATAATTACCAGCTGTTTAATTTTATACAGGTGAAAGAAAACTCCCTTTTAGATTGGAGGCAAACCCTGCAAGTTAGCTTACTAATTGCATCCCTCTAGTTCAACCTTCAGAATTATTGTAAATTGACAATAGACTTGACTTATAGAGGAAATTGATTAACGTTTTTTTGGCAGTCCGTATTTATTACTTTTGGCCCTGTTTTCAATGCTTTGTACAGTTTCTCCAAAGCATTCATTGTCTTCAAAGTGAATTCAGGGCAGGAACTAACTGTTTTGTGGTAACGAGGAAGAGAATTACAGATTCGATTCATGTTTGTACTGCTGGAATTGTCTTGCTAGTCAACTTCTTGGATTCGTTTCTAACCAAGTATTAAAGGCCTAGTGGGATAGCCCACATTACCAGTTCTAGTCTCAGAGAAATGATAATGATGACTGCCAGGCCTTGATTAAAGATGCTGTGGCTTTATTTTGGATGGGATTTATGCCCAAGTTTCTGAATTTCTCTTGCAACCCTTTATGCATGTCCTGGTGTTGTTAATTGTGCTTCTGGGAAAGTCTGTCCTTTCCTCCAAGGGATTGATAGAAGTTGCCTGAGTGAGTTAGGAAGGTGATTTAAAAGAGTAAATGGCATTTTAATCTTTATACAAATGATCTTTGAATGTTAATGCTGTGGTGAAACAAAGCAGAGCAGAGTTTTGAAGTTGGACCTCAGGGATATAATTCTAGTAGCTGACAAAGTTGCTCACTTCTTTGAACTTAAGACTCCTCACCTGTAAGATGAGAATGGTGACATTTGACAACAGAAAAAATAAGAGATGAAATTAATTAATAAAAATAAAAATACATAATGACTATAAAATAATTATGCTCTATTAATCATAATGTGGAAACAGCCTAAATGCCCACCAACCCAGGAATGGATTAACAAGCTGTGGTATATGTATACCAAGGAATACTATTCAGCCATTTAAAATAAAATGGAGACTTTATAGTCTTTGTATTAACCTGGATGGAAGTGGAACACATTATTCTTAGTAAAGCATCACAGAATGGAGAAGCATGAATCCTATGTACTCAATTTTGATATGAGGACAATTAATGACAATTAAGGACACGGTAGGGGTGGGGGAAGGGGAGAGCAGAGTGAGAAAGAAGGAGGTAGGGGTGGGGAAAGGAAGAGGAGAGAGAGGAGAGAAGGAAGGGAGGGGGTGGGGCCTTGGTGCATTCCACACCTTTTAGGGGCAAGACAGGATTGTAAGAGGGACTTTGCCTAACAAATGCAATCAGTGTAACCTGGTTTCTTATACCCTCAATGAATCCCCAATAATAAAATAATAATAATAATAAATGAATAAATAAATAAATATGTTGGCTGGGCTGGTGGCTCACACCTGTAATCCCAGCACTCTGGAAGCCTGAGCTCAGGAGTTCCAAACCAGCCTGAACCAGCAAGAGCTCATCTTTAAAAATAGCTAGGTGTTGTGGCAGGCATCTGTAGTCTTAGCTACTTGAGAGGCTGAGGCACGAGAATCTCTTGAGCCCAAGAGTTTGAGGTTGCTTTGAGCTATGACGCCACAGCACTGTACTGAGGGTGACAAAGTGAAACTCTGTCTCAAAAAAAAAAAAAAATACGTAAGTAAATATATTCTATGATACATGATATAGTATAATTAGAACATATTATTACCCTATATTAATTTTGCATTTGAGCTGATTCAGATATTTATACAAGAGACATATTTAATTATGGAGACTACATAACGCACAGCCTCCAGAAATGAAAATGTATATGCGTAAGCAGCATAAAATGTCATGTGCGAGCACTAATACGGAAAATGAAGCCATCTATCCATCTGGGGCCCTAGATATAACTTCCTGCATGTCTATATGAAGTTTCCCAGAGCCCTTATTTTCTTCCCTTGACTCTTACCCTTACTGTTTTCACATTTAATATAGCATATTACAAAATGATCCCACATTCCATGTTTGGCTCCCTTCTTTCTGAATGAAGTTCTTTTAGTTCATATCTGTCTTATTCTCTTAGAGCTTCTACAACAGAATACCAGCAACCAACTGGTTGTTTTAAATAGCAGACATTTATTTCTCATAGTACAGGCACCTAGCAAATCAGGTGTCTGATGAGGGACTGCTTCCTGGTTTCCATTTAGCCATCTTCTCACTGTATCCTCACTCTACAGTAGAAAGTGAGAGAGAAAACTTTTACGTCTGTTAATATTAGGTCACTAGTTTGATTCTTGAGGTCTTTATTTTTATGACCTAAGTATCTCCTAATGGGCTTACTTTTCAATGTTATCAAATTGGGGTTTAGAATTTCAACATATGAATTTTAGGGGAACACAAACATTCACTCTACAATACCCAAGTCACATTTTTATCCAAAGCAGCTTTCCCCTGAAATAACCACAGAATCACTTCACTGGTATGTGTAGATTAGAGAATTATAGGCTCTTATTCCTCAGTGGTCTATTAAAAGAGCTAGCAGACCGACCTCTTCTGGTTTTGTTTTTATAGTAAGGACACTACATAGTAACCTGCCACCTACTATCATCACCATTTTATAACAGAAAGGACATTATAAAATACTCAATCCAAAATCTAGGAAGGATAAAAATCTCAGAATAAACACATCTCTTTCAGGACATGAAATTATACATCTATATACATAGTTTTATTTTGCCCACTTTATCTCAAATTAGGACAAACTTTATTCAGAGTTTGACTAGCCCTCCAGTGAGGAGGACTGCCAGTGTCCCTAGATATAGTTTTCCTGGATTGTGAAGGAAAGGATAGTTTTCACATTCTCATAGATTTTCTTTTGTATATATACACATATACATATTCTGATCCATAACTTACTAAATTTTTTAAACAAATATTATAAAATAATGTAGAAATAATTTTTAGTAAAATGTATAAAATTCCTGTGTAAATATAAACAGTTAATACTCAGTTACCTACATCAGCACCAACCACAACAAGATATAAACCCTCTCAACCTTCTAGAAGCCCCATTTCTATCATTGTCCCTTTGCCATCGTCACCACCTCTTCTTTTTCTCTGGAGTTAGGAAGATTATTTGCATTTTATTCCTTATTTTATTGTTTTTTTTAATATTTCTCCACCTATATCTATATCCCTTAAAATATTAATATAGTCTGTTTTTTAATTTATATAGATATAATTATAGTATTTATTTCTTCTTTTGCCATGTATGTCTTGCTTTTTCTGCCCTTTAATACTCCATCATTCCATGTTTTTCTCTGCTAGTTTAGGAGGGACATACTTTTTTCTCTTCTGTTAGTAGTTAGCCTAGGATTACAACACTGGTTCATATCAAAGACTAAAGTGAGTCAAATCCTTTACTTTCTTCCAAGATATTACTTCAGAATATTTTTAATTCATTTATCTCATTCCTAAGGTATTGCTGCCTAGCATTTTAATTTAACACCACTAGACATTATTCTCTTTTATACAGTAAAGGTAGGTTTATATTTGCTCAATGTTTACAGCATTCTTTGTTATTTATTTCTTCCTGAATCTTAATCTTGCATTTTAGAATTATTTTTCCTTCTGCTTGAAGTGTATTCTAAGAAATTCTTATATTTAGAGTCTTATGTTAGAAATGTATCTTAGTGTCTGCTTATTTGAAAAAAATCTCTATTTTTCCCTCATTTGGGAAATATATATTTTCTCTGGGTATAGAATTTTGAGTTGGCAGTCACTTCTTTCAGCTCATCAAAAAATATCATTCTACTGTTATCTGTCATCCATTATTGCAATCAAGAAGTCATCTGTTAACATAACTGCTATTCTCTCATTGTTCATAATATTTTTCTCATTATCTTTATTTTTCCACAGTTTTAGGATGATGCCTAGAGACATCAATATCTTTTTACTTTTTTCTGCCTAGATTGTTATGCTTTCTGAAATTGTTTATTGATGTCATTAATATATTTTAGAAAATTTTCAAGCATTGTTTTTTCAAATGTATCCCCTTTTACATTCTCTTATTTCCTTCTAAGCTTCAAATTAAACCTACATTAACTGTTTCTTCAAATTTTTTATACCCTTCCTTGTCATATCTTTTTTCTTTTTTTTTTTTTTTTTCAGGTTTCTGGTGAATTTAATACATGTGTCAAAAAAAATCAAAGGCAGGGGAAGGGTAAATAAAATTATAGTGAGGTCGGGGAGGATGGCCATGGAGACACACAAAGAGGGGTGATAAATGGCAGAGTGGGGAGCTGGAACAAATGGATTGCTTGGGTGTCACATCAATCCAATCCATAGTCCTCTTCTGGGAAATTTTTCTCTTTTTGAGCTGCATTGCAAGTAATTTATCTTTATTTATCTTCCAGGTCTTTATATCAGTCTCTTTTTGTGATATGCAATATGGATTTGATTTTAATTCTTGCAATGTTTACTTTTAGACATTTGTTTCTTTGTTTGAACTTAGTATGTGATTGTTAATTGTTTCCTGCAAGCATTTTGAAGACTTTATTTTGTTAAAACTTGGAGACATAGTTGTTTTATAATTGATGTCTTGTGATACTAACATCTGAAGTCTGTTTCAGTTGATTTTTGCTGGTTCTTACTAATGAGGCTTTGTTTCTTGTATGTCTGGTTATCTTTGACTGTGTGCTGATCAGTTTTATTCAACTATTATCATAGGAATTTCCCTGAGAAAGTATCCTTCTACAGAGTATTTTGCATTTTTTCTTAAGAAGCCTAGGACATTACCAGTAACTGATTACTTCAATCTAAGTTAATAGAATAAAATTTGCAGGTTATACGTACATAATAAGAAGGCTAGAGCTGTGCTACAACTTCTCAGGGACCATGTTGTTTTTCACTTCTATCCTTCTTTTTTTTTCTTTCTTCCTAAACACTGTACTTCTACCAAGAAAGTCTTCTTTATATTCTTTGTATTCACTTGGGATTGGAGAAAGAGAAAAGCTTAATGTTTGGTGTCCATTTTTTTTTTAATGAAATCTCAGGCAGAACCTTGTTCCCTTATTCTGTTAGGTTGATTGATCAAAGATAAAATGTGTAATATAAACAAATGACTATAGGAAAATGCACTTACGTTGCTTTGATGTTTGGTTTCTCTCACTGCATTCAGATTCCCATCCCCCACAAATATTTCCCCTAGCAGTTCCAACTATCTTTATATACTTTGAATTCTTTTAAGACAATTTTAAAAAATATTTTATCCAGCATTTTTTTTTTATTGTTTCCAGTGGGAGAGTTGATCCAGAAACATAGCTTCTCATTACAATCTACCTCACTTTAATGTAAGTATACATTTGGTTAATCAAGTTTGTGCTATTTATATAAGCCTTGGTGGGAAAAGACTTCATAAGAATATGTATTGAAATCCTACAATGAACAGCTTGCTCGTTAGGGCTACATATAAGGCATAGAGATATAGTCAAGATATAGTCTTTGCCTTATAAAATCTCTGCCAAAAAATAGGGTGAGATGAAATATGAAACATAGTAGAGTTTTTCTTTCTTTCTTTCTTTTTTTTTTTAGTGAGCGCTCATATGTGAAAGATTTGAACTGGGACTTAGAGGATGGTTATAATTTCAATACATAAACATTTGTGGGCAAGGAATACAGGGCAAATTAAAAACATGAACAATGGCATAAGACGAAGAACCAGCAGAGTCTGTCCACTAAAAAAGAGAAAAGAATCCAGTAGAAACTCTGTAAGATGACCACCAAGGGACTATAACAAACTGGTCAACATATTAAGGTGGTCAATATAAGGGACTAGACCTACCGAACTGATACGTATATATGTTGCATGCCTAGTCTATGAAAATTAGGTCAACTTGAGGTGGTCAGTGTAGGGACTTGGTCAACTATGGAGTTTCCACTTATTTTGTGTCATTGGAAGACAGGATAAGTGAAAAGGATTGAGAAGAGTGCTGTAGATTGTGATTTGCTACCTGGGACAATTCTGTGATAAGGTATGTCAGTATTCTCCAGATAACTTCTTCTTAGAATAATCTATCATGACTATTCTTTTAATAAACATGTATTGAACAGCTGTACAAGCCAGTGTTATGAGTCTTAAAAGAGCCAGACCTACAAGATGGATCAAAGCAAGAGAGGAAACTGGTTAATTTCAGATCATAAAAGCTTCATCTCATTTAGCATAGGAGCAAAAACTTTTGCCTGAAAAACACCTAGATTATTATTTGTTTCATCTGGTAGTAGAGAAACACTAGAGGAACAGGAGTTGTCAGTTTAATTTATCTTCTCAGTCCTTGTATAATACACCTTGTATCTTTCAGATACACTTACCTATTTTAGTATCAGTGAAGCATTTCAATTGGCCCCAACACTTCTGATTCAACTTACCTTCTCAGTATTTTATATACTTCATGATTTTAGAACTTCTGCTTGATACGCAAGGGAGGCAACTGTAATGTGCATGGTATATGGAAAAGTTGTGTTCCTGGTTTAACAAAATCTATTGATGAAATGCCTCATGGAGAAGAAGCTCTGTAATTTATAGCATCCATTCATTTATTTATTCTAACAACAATTAACTCCTACCAGGTGTGATATAATGCTTTTTCCCCCTAGAGGCAATAAAGATTCCAGATGAATGACAAAGGATTCCTGTTCTCAAAATGCTTATAATATGGTAAAGGAGACAGAATTTTATATATATGTGTATAATTATATATGTATGTATATGTGTGTGTATATATGTTATATACATATGTATGTATATGTTATGTACCTATGTATATGTATATGTGTATATATATGTAGGTATTTTTTTATGATAAGCCATGACAAAAGTGATACAAAATTTCAGACAATATTTCATAAAACCATAGATTTAGCTATAGGTAGTCCTAATAATGGTTAGTCTATGTATCTTTCCATTTGTTCAAATATTATATCAAATATTACTGACATCTTCTATGTTTAAGTTACTATGCCAGATGTTCTGAAAGATACAAAAATGAATCAGAATGAAGCCCTATCCTTGACAGTCTAGAAACAAATAGAAAGTATGCTCATAAACTGAATAATTCTAGTGAAAAAATGAACATTGTAGTTGTTGTAAAATGGCATGAACAGAGGCATGCGTTAGTTTTATGGTAACTGAGATGGGAGTGATTGCTTCCATCTGGAAAGGTTTTTAATTATATTCATAGAGAGAATGACATTTTAGGATGACTAGGATTTTGATGCAGTGATAGGAGAAAAAAGCTTTATGTAAAAATAAGTATTAGTAAACAGGGAAAATTATGTCCTTAATTTATGTTTACTTTACAGATATGTACCAATCTCTCGCCTTCCCCTCATTGCACTGTGTGCTAGTTACTGCTCTTGAAAACATTTTAGTAGAGCTTCTCTGATGTCTGGAGTGAATATTCCCCAGTATAGACTACTTTGTTTATCTTTTGCTAGATGCCTGGGAACAGTGTCAGTGAGCGATATCTTCAAAACAAAGTTGAGCAACAGCACTGTAGAACAGTAAGTAGTCTAATTTTGCTAGAAAGTTTGTGTGGGACTGGTTTATGAAGAACCTTGATTGAGAGAAGAGATGATTGAATTCTCTAAGAAATATAGAGCTTTTTGTAGCTAATATGAAATCTCCTCATGTTAGGAGTGACTCAGTTTTCAGGGACATGTTTGGGAAATTAAGGTGTATTTTTTTCTATTTTTAATAAGAAACACATATAGAACTTGTTACATTATCTGAGAGGCATGTTCTAAAATTTTATGCAGATTGACAAAAGCAATAAGGCCTGAGCTCTTATTGATAAAGAAAAGGGCAAAATGGCTAAGTTTATCATAATTTTGGTTTAATGCATTTAGTAAATCACAAAGTATCTTTTCACTGACAAAATATTTTTATTGTCTTATATGTCTTTGACCTTCATGGTCATTTCTAAAAAAGTTCTAGGCCATAGAGAATAAGCAGGGCAATTCATGCAAGGAGAATTGAAAATATCCGGTCCCAAGAACACAGGTATGTCACCTGTAAAGCAAACCTGAAAGCAGTTTTCTGTGACTCCAGAATATTTTTTCAGGGTTACACCCCACTATTACAGAATAAATCCATCTTGTAAAGTCTTTGCAGTTTGAGAATTTTTTCTTGTATCCACTGCCACCATCCATGGGACGAACTCAGTCTCATTGTTAGGTGGATGAGATCCACTGTTTCCACTATGTTCAATATTGCTCAGAAAACTTAGTATCACTTTTGACATACACTCAAAAGCATTAAACATGTTTTAGGGAATATTTTTTCTCTAAAATTATGTGGTTATAAAGTCAGTATATTAAAAAATTGTTTTTCATTTTACATTGCATTAATATGTACTTTTTACCAAAGGAAACAGCTGGCAAAGTTTCTTCTTTTTAAATTGCATATGTATGGAGTATAATGGGATGCTTTGATAAATGTATATATTGAGGAATAATTAAATCAAGGTAATTAACATATCCACCATTAACTTACCATTTTTTTGTGATGAGAACATTTAAAAATCTATTCTCTTAGCAAGTTTCAAGTATATGATATACTATTTTTAAGTATAGTTAGCACACTGTGTGATAGATCTCCAGAACTTAATTCCTCTTATTTAATTGAAATTTTGTACACTTTGATCAAAATTTTCTCACACCCTTCCATCCCCAGATGCTAGAAACCACAATTTCACTCTCTACTCCTTCTATGAATTTGACTTTTTATGCTTCAGACTATACTATAAATCTATAGTGATCAAAGCAGCATGGTACTGGCACAAAAAATAGAGAGGTAGATGTATGAAAAAGAATTGAGAACCAAAAGATGAACCCAGACACTTATTGTCATTTGATCTTTGATAAGCCTATCAAAAATATAATTTGGGGGAAAGATTTCCTATTTAACAAATGGTGCTGGGTAAATTGGCTGGCGACTTGTAGAACACTGAAACTGGACCCACACCTTTCACCTCTAACAAAAACTGACTCTCACTGGATAAAAGACTTAAACTTAAGACATGAAACTATAAAGATTCTCGGAGTGAGTGCAGGGGAAACACTTCAAGAAATTGGCCTGGGAGAATACTTTATGAAGAAAACCCCTGGGGCAACTGAAGCAACACCAAAAAATACACCACTGGGATCTGATCAAACTAAAAAAGCTTCTGCACTGCCAAGAACACGGTAACTAAAGCAAACAGACAGCCCTCAGAATGGGAAAAGATATTTTCAGGTTACGTTTCTGACAAAGATTTAATAACCAGAATCCCCAGAGAATTCAAACTTATTAATAAGAAAAGAACAAATGATCCCATTTCATTGTGGACAAGAGACTTAAATAGAAGCTTCTCTGAAGAAGACAGGCACATGGTCTACAGACACATGAAAAAATGCTACTCATCTTTAATCATCAGAGAAAAGCAAATCAAAACAACTTTGAGACATCATCTAAGTCCAGTAAGAGTAGCCCACATAACAAAATCCCAAAATTACAGATATTGGTGTGGATTTGGAGAAAAGGGAATACTTCTTCACTGCTGGTGGAATGAAACCTAATACGTTCCTTTCAGAAGAAGTTTGGAGAACACTCAAGGATCTAAAAGTAGACCTGCCATTTGATCCCACAATTCCTTTATTAGGATATATTCCTCTATATATCCAAAAGACCAAAAATCACTTTGCAACAAAGATATTTGCACCAAATTATTCATTGCAGCTCAATTCATAATTGCCAAGTCATGGAAGAGGCCCAAGTACCCATTAACCCATGAATGGATTAATAAATTGTGGTATATGTATACCATGGAATACTATGCAGCCTTAAAAAAGGATGGAGACTTTACCTCTTTTATGTTTACATGTATGGAGCTGGAACATATCTTTCTTAGTGAAGTATCTCAAGAATAGAAGAAAAGGTATCCAATGTACTCAGTACCTTTATTAAACCAATTTATAATTAGTCACACTTCCTTATGAAAGATAAATCACAACTATAGCCCTGGATGAAAGAGGGAAGAGGAAAAAGATGGGAGGAGATGGGAGAGGTTTGATAGAGGGTGGGTAAATGGGGGGAACACACCTATGAAGTGTATCGCAAGGGAATAAGTCAAATCTATCAAGTATAGAACACAAATGTCTTAACACAATAATTAAGTAAATGAGGTGAAAGCTATATTAATTAGTTTGATGTAAACATTCCAAATTATATAAAAAATGAACACATTGTACCCCAGAAATGCATAAATGTTTTCATGATGTATGTGTATATGTCTTAATAAAAAGAAAAATAAAGAAAGAAAAGAATTTCACTTTTTTAAAATTTTATTTCTAATGACAGAAAACTTTGCGAAGGCTGTGAATAAACGGTTAACTTGTTCAAACCACTCATTCAGCCATAACCTCAAAAGCAAAAAAGGTGTAGTATAAAAAGCCTCATTAAAATAATCTGTTTGCTTTTTTAATATTCTTTACTTCCCGTGTGAATAATGAACATAAGCATTAATTAAATAATGCAATGCATACAATACTCATCCACTGTAGTATAACTTTAACAACAAAACAAACTTATATATGGAAGTAAAATGATGTGATTTAGCAAAAAGATGAAAATAGTTTCAATCAGAAAACTATTCATGAATTATTGAGTATTCTTCCGTGCAAAATGAATATAGAATGATTTTATCTTTGTAGAGTGAGTACTGAGCCTTATTCAGACCCCCGCTCAAGAATCTCATGAAAAATGGAGAGGCAAACAAGAGAGCTACCAAGTTTAGCCTAATGAAGGCATTTAAAATCTCTGTTTATATTTTAATTTTTATAATGGTAGTCCTCTTGCAAAGTGAGCATGGTTATCTTTGGTGCAGCTTATTAGTATAGCCATATGTATTGCATCATCATATGGCCTCATCAAACATTTAATAATTAGGAAAACAGGTTACAGTCCAAAATCTAGAGAGTAGTGGATAGAGATGGAAATAAAGAAAGAAACAAAAGAAATTAAATTCTAGTGTTTTATTAATGTAAGCTTTGGAAAGAAAAAAAAGGAGATCAAGTGATCAATATTACTATAAATGAAGCCAGGTTCTCTAGTTATAATTTTCTCAAGATTTGGCCATTAACCATAATAAATTCTATATCTTATATAATTTTTAATAACCACAAAAATCCATGAAATTGATAGAATGCTTTATAAATGGATAATAGTTTACTGTCCCTCAATAAACCTCACCTTAGGCTCTCTCAGAAAACTATTTAAATTATAAAGCTTGCCTCTCTGTGGTTTATCATTTTGGTCAGTGTAATGCATCTGTTTTGGAGCTTACATTTTTCTAAGATAAAATAAACTTAATCCCAGAGTGTATTTCTTAATTTATGGACTATATGTACTTAGTCTTCCTTAAAAATTCCCTACTAAATTGAACTGCTCTGGGAAGCAGCATATCATATTAGGTAGGAACAGAGGCTTTCAAGTCAGACCACCTAGGCTAGGAATCCCAGGTTCACATATTTGCAGCTGTAATCTTGGTTGTCTCATTTGCAATATGAGGGTTAAAAGAGTACCTATCTCCTCGAGCTACTTGTGAGAAAATTGGAGTAATGTGCCTAGCACCTAGAAAACACAATAAATCGTAATTATATTTATTATTGCAGTTATTACTACATGAAGCAATGGAGTGTGGTGGGTAAGAGCAGAGGCAGATGAGAGAAGGGGAAAGAGAACCTGGGAAAAAGCCTAATGACCTTTAAAAGGCTTAAGCTAAGAGGTGTCCTATTGTTTCTGCTCAGATGCCAGTGGTGGGACTAAGTAATTGGTCACATTTTGATGCAAAAGGAGATAGGGAAGAAATGGAATATCCAGCTGGTTTGCTGCTTGCAGTGACAGCTCTAGACCCCTGAAGAGAGAGCACAGCACACATTTTGGTGGAGAACTATCCGTCTCTGCAACAAGAGCAAAACTAGCTGTCTCAACCCTATATATACATTTTTTTTTTTTTGAAAACAATCACATAAACAAAGCTTTATGGGAGAGGTACTTGTACAAATCAAGGACACAGAGAATGAACTCAGAAAGAAATGAGGCTGGAAATGACAGGAAACAGTTCCTGGGATGTGTTTCCAGGACGGTGTCCACTCTGGCTGCTACTGTGCAGGGAGCCTCAGCAGACAGGTGCGCTGCTCAGCTGGAAAGGGAGCTGCAAAGGGACTGTGTAGGAAAAGCTTAAAACAATTTGTAGGCTGGGCGGCGCCTGTGGCTCAGTGAGTAGAGCGCCAGCCCCATATGCCAAGGGTGGCGGGTTCAAACCCGGCCCCGGCCAAACTGCAACAAAAAGAAAAAATAGCCTGGCGTTGTGGCGGGTGCCTGTAGTCCCAGCTACTCGGGAGGCTGAGGCAAGAGAATCGCGTAAGCCCAAGAGTTAGAGGTTGCTGTGAACCGTGAGATGCCACGGCACTCTACCCGAGGGCGGTACAGTGAGACTCTGTCTCTACACACACACAAAAAAAAAAAAATTTGTAGGAGGGAGGGAGCAGAAGGAGTGACAGAATTTATCTTCCACATTTCTTCCGATTTCTTCACCAACCAGAGTCTTCACTTGCCTGCTTCTTAAGGGCCCTGGCCTCACCCTCACCCAATGAGGGGCATCTGAGGTGGGTTCAGTGAACAACAGGAGAGACTCTGAGGAGGCACCTGAGACATCAGAAATATGCCCAAGATAGTCACCTTGAGGAAATAAATTAGCCTTTTTGTGTAATGTAAATGTAAAACTGTATCAGCTTATAACAAAAATAGACTGAGTAGAAGCTATTATATTTATTATAACAAGATTTTAATTCAGAAATAAATGCTCATTTCTTGAAAAAGAGAGAATACTTTCTCTTCAAAAATAAACAAAAACACCCAACATTCTAGTACCCCAAATCACTAGCAAAGTTTTATTTTTCTGAAAATCTGGTTTGATTTGGGCATGTAATATACTGAGAAATTTCATTGAAGAAGCAGTTCCAGTTATTATTGACATCATTTATATTCATATACATAAAACTCACATCTTATAATCAAAGTATCATCTTCTATGGTGACAGGGGCCATACTTTAGACATTAATAAAATCAGGTATCCATTCAGCACTCTTTACTAAATCATTTGGCCCAAATGAGAATTTATAAGTGAGTTTTATCCTCCTCCATGAACAATTTTCCAGAATCAAAACCAGTTATGTGATAAAACTTAATCCCTCTAATCAGATTTTATATTTCACATGTAAGAATGATAAGGACCATTTGAGTCTATATTCTGGAATAGCAATTAATCCAAAATAAAAAGATGGCAGCTAATAACCTGTTGCATAAACTCTGAGCTTTGTCCATTATTTTAAGCCACATCTAGTAATAAGGGTGGAGGATGAAGGACCAGAGGATTGTTGCCTACATACATGCCCAGTCTTCATCGTGGAAACTACCACCAAGCAAAATCTGACCTTTGATATTTTATTAGTACACATTAAAAGACAATGGACCCCAAATATCCCATGAAAAATGGAAAACTTAATCTGAATCAGAGACAAAAAATATTAGAGAGAAAATACTCAATCAGTTATTATTGGGAAATGATGAAGATGGACTAAGAGAATAATAAACATCAGAAGTGGATAAGACCTAGCATCAATTTTTAATAACTTCATATCACTCCAACAAAGAGGCTTTTATATTGTCCAAAAAACAGTCACTCTTACATAATTCTATTTCAGTATTTTAAAAATCAGTCATTTCTATTTTAAGTTTACCCCCAGAAGAAATATATGTGCATTCTTCAATTTTTAAATTCATATTTAGTCAGTTTTTTAAAAGTTTATTTTTATAATGATGTACAATATGATCCATTGGCATCATGCAGTTTATTAACAGACTTTTTTCTTATGTTTTATAGCTGTAGAATCAGAAATACGTTTTCTATTAAAGGAGTCTTTAATTTCAGGCTTCTTGAATAAAATCTTGATCATCTTCCAAATAAATTCTACAACTTTTCTGAACTACTTATTCCAGTGCTTAACACTGAAATGCTGAAAATTTTCCCTTCTAATAATTCCTAGGCCTTTCTGCTGTAGCTTTGTGAATATGAACTACTGATCAGTACAATTTTTACACAGTCCTCTCTCTACTTGTCTCAATTTTCTCCTCTGAGGTTAAATGTATTTGTTGGTTTTAATCTTACTCAAATAAATTTACATTTATCTTTGATACTTATGAATCCACACCAAATCTTTATTTGCTTCAGTTCTTGCCTACAATCAGTGTAAATGGAAACATTGTGCTTTAACTTCCTATGCATTTCCCACTTTGTAAATCTCATTCTGAGATGTATTATTTGTTTTTGTTAACATATTGGACTAACCCAGATATTTTTCATTATAATTCTCCATGCAGTTCATCAATTGTTTCAATAGTATCTGTTGAACACTTACTGTGGGCCACTTGGCTAGATTTTGAAAAAATAAATGTAAGACAAACCCAGTTATCTGACTGCATAGCTGGAGGGAAGAGTCAGCCCCCCCAAATGGTTACAATTCACTATGTGAATAACACAGAGGGTTGCAAACGAGTATGTTTTGAAGTAGGAGAAAGGGAAAGGAGTGACTTGCCCAACAATAAGGAGAACCTGTGGAGACCTTCTTGGAGTTGCATTGTGAAAATGAGCAGGCAAGCAGGCTGGGTTGAAGAGGGAGATAAATGTTTTCTGGGTGAAAAGAATGAATGCATGTTCACATCCCAAAAGTATATAATTGTGGAAACGTGTTGTATTTGGTTGCTGCCATGGCTATAGCTAATGTGGACTAATGAGGAGAATAATTGGAAAAGGAATGAAAACAAGAAGGATGGGGAGGAGAGGATACAAAGCAGCCTGTATGTACCTCACTGATAGATTTGAACATTATCCTGTCAATAATATGCTTTCCAGGAAAATAATGTGAGGTTTGTAATTTAGGGGGGAAAAAAAGTCAAAAAAGTGAAGAATGAACTGAAAAGATTTTTATTGGTCACAAAGGCAAGAGCTAGAATAATTTAGGTGGGAGAAAATAAAAACTCAATTGAAGTTATGATCATGAGATAGAGAAGATGAAGCTAATTCTGGAATTGGGGCTGCTGTGCCTTTTGATTTTGGATGGCAAGAGAAAGGGCGAAGGGTTAAAAAATTTTCAGGTGAAATTATTAGTGATTATTTTTGAAGACAAGCCATAAAGAAAAGGGGCCAAGTCTGTGAACACAATGATTCCACTGAAGAGTCTGTGCTATCCTCTAGTGACGGCGTAGAAAAGGCCTGAGAGAGGGATGGAGGGAGGGGGGTGGGGCCTTGGTGTGTGCCACACTTTCTGGGGGCAAGACATGATTGCAAGAGGGACTTTACCTAACAAAATCAATCAGTGTAATCTGGCTTATTGTATCCTCAATGAATCCCCAACAATAAAAAAGAAAGAAAAAACAGTTCTGGCATGTGGAATAAGCTGTGGGCCAGAGTAACCCCCCGAGGAGTCAGCAAATGACAGGTGATGGTACAGGACTGGGAACATGACTGACACCCCCTGGAAGCAGTGAGCTGGGAGAGATAACAAGGGCCTAGAAGAATATGCCAGGGCTTACCAACAATTAGGAAGTGGGGAAAGGAAGAGAAGTCAGTGAAAGAAAAAAGAAGGAAGAGTATAAAAAGAGAAAGAATTTGGTCTCAAACTCATCAGCTCAGGTGATTCACCCGCCTCAGCCTCCCTGAGTGCTAGGATTACAGGCATGAGCCACCATGCCCTGCCCAAAGAGACATAAAAAGTGAAAGAATTTGGAAAGAAAATATGGTATTTTTACAGCTCAGGAACAAGAGGGTTTTAAGGAAAAAGGTCGACAGAAGCTAACGATACAGAGTTCAGAATACAGAGTTCAGGTAAGATGCTGATGGGAAAGAAGGGCACCAGATTGTTTTTTTGTTTGTTTGTTTGTTTGTTTTGTCAGATCTGAAAATGTCTTTATTTTTTTTAGAAAATGGATTCCAGGAAGGTTAAAAAGCAATACCAGAGAGTATAGATGCAGAATTGGATGTAGTCATTCAAAGCATTCAAGTAAGAATATGGCAATATAAACATCCAAAAAGCATCCCTTAGATGTTCAAAACAAAATGTTTAAGTCATTCCTAACTAATTTAAGCTTTATAGCATTTCCTAGACAGGAGAAACTAAAACAGTTAACATTTGAAAAGTCCTGAAAGCTTTTTCCTTGGTTAATTAGACCGTTTGCCTTTGATCAAATTCCTTCTTTTTTAACATGAATAAAAAGTATTACAAAGGTCCACGGTTAAAACAGACAACATGTTGCAAATTAATTCTAGTATAATGTATTCCAACAAAGCTTAGAAAATAAAGATGTTGAGGTGGCTTTGGACTAAGTTTAATAGTCATCTCCTCTGCTGACAACTTCTTTGCATGTTGGACGCAACAGTATGGTATGTTCAAACTGTGCTGTACATGATCCTTTAATGTCACATAATGGTGGATATGGATCTACAATGCCCGAGTCACACAGATTCTTCAGAGCCATTAAATATTTACTTTCTCCTAAGCGATCAAGCCATCTGCGGCAGAAGGCAAGGGTGCCGAAGCCTTATCGGCACATGTCCAACATCAAAATTTTTCACGTAATGTGAACATTCCATGTCATCATGAACAACACCTTTTCCTGTACTACCAAAGGGTTCAATTGCATACACTTTTCCTTCTTCCATTCTTGTTGCCTCTCCTTTCACCATGGGCACTGTTTTCCCAGCATGTATTCTATACTGCCCAATTGAATGTCCATTCAGATTACGGATTGGTTTCACTTGTTATGTCTTCCCATCTATTTCAACTTCATAGGATTCCATAACTTCTTAGATGGCCTCCCCAACGTCTATGATGTTCACATAGACGAACATCAATTCCAGCACACTTTATTGCAGTATTACTAGCATCCTTTACAGTTTTTAATAATGTATCATATTTGGGATTAAAAGTGACAGTAAAAGCACAGTCAATAATCCTACCACTTATGCATGTTCCAAAATCTATCTTACAGATGTCATTATACTGTAATACTGTTGTGTCACCAGCATTGGGAGTATAATGGGCAGCACAATTATTGAGAGAACACCCAGTAGGAAATGCCAGGCCTGCATTTAATCCATTCTCTTTTATCAATTTGCGTAAACAGTCTTCTAACTTTTCACAGATTTCTATCATTGTCATCCCAGGCTGGATCCAACTCATAACATATTTTCTAACTTGTCGATGTGCTTCTGCAGCTTCTCGAAAATCATTCCAAATCTCTTCACTGGCCTGATCTAAGGCTTTCTTTTCTTCACTTGTAGTTCTCCAAGCAGCTGTTTGCCCATCTTGTGTGGGTGGATATTCTCACTCTTGTCCTTTGGGAAATACACCATTGGGATACAGGTCACATATTGGAACTGAGGGTCTGTTTGAACTTTTGATCTCTCCTTCCTTCCTTCCTTCCTTCCTTCCTTCCTTCCTTCCTTCCTTCCTTCCTTCCTTCCTTTTCTTCTTCTTCTTCTTCTTCTTCTTCTTCTTCTTCTTCTTCTTCTTCTTCTTCTTCTTCTTCTTCTTCTTCTTCCTCCTCCTCCTCCTCCTCCTCCTCCTCCTCCTTCTTCTTCTTCTTTCTTCTTCTTTCCAGTTGCTCCATCCCCATCACCATCTCCATCTTCATCATCATCATCTCTTTCTTTTTTTCTTCCAATGCTTGTTTTTCCAATTTCTTGCTACCTCATCCACTGAGGCTCCTGATTCTTTATCAGGTTCTTGTTGCCCTACTGCAGCAGCCCCTTTACTCTTCTTCTTCTTCCATCTTTTTTTCTTGGCTGCTTCTTCAGCCATAGAGGCAGTTTCCTCCTCCCTGTCATCTGCATCCAAGTCACCATTCAGGTGGCTCCCGAGGCCGCTGCCTCCTCCACACCCGCCATGTTGCCTGAGAGAGTGTGAGGGAATGAGAGCGGCACCAGATTGTGTTGATCTGAATGGTCAAGACCTTTTAGAAAAGTCAGATGTCAGTGGTTAGGAGAGAATGGAACATGATCAGACAGAATGTGAATGCAAAACAAGGAAGAATCTGGCAATAATGAAAGGGAAATAGGTAAGACCAAGAAAAAGTCAGGTTGTGGAGCTGATGCTTGCTTTTCCTTTTTTTTTTTTTTTTGGTACAAAGAATTGAATTGAGCATAGTTACAAGCTAAATGATATAATCCATTTGAGAGTAGGAGAAAGGGACAGCTCAGAAAATAAGACACAAGATTGGATAAAATTAGGAACTAGAGAGGTATAAGCTTTGAGCTCCCTTTGGGGCAAGACAGGGCATGCCTTGTGGGTCATTTATGGACCATGTGGCACTGATGGGCCAGGTAATGTTGATACTGGTAGCAGCAACTTGTCATATCCAGGCAAGCAAGTTCATTAGGTAAGAGTCACAGATCCAGGCCTGGAATTTGGAAGCCAGAGGGAAAGTGAGAAATGTTGACACTTATAGAGAAAAAGTAAAATATGTGAATACTTGTTCTTGGACCTAAAAAAGGCATTGATTTTTAGGTAAATAAACTAGTAGGAGGAAGATAGAGGTATGGTGGGGAGGCCATGTATTCTGTTGTGATCAAGGACTTGGAACTTGGAGTCAGATAAAAGTGAGTTCATATCTCAGGTGGGGCACATCCTGAGTGTGTGATCTTACATAAGGCACCTGGTCACTACCTGTTTGAGATTGTTCATGTGTAAGTTGAAGGCAATAGTAATATTTTTATCAGATTGTTTTAAGGGATAAATGAGATATCAATATAAAGTGTTCATAGAGCAAGATAGGAAGCTGTCATTAAAGTTTATATATTTTTTTATTTTAATTATACAAACTAAATATGAAAAGTGTGAAAATTTGCGAAGTTTCCAGCACAAAAACTCCATGATGCCTGTGAAGTAGGAGTAAATCACTGGATGGGGCAGACTAATGAGGCCCAAAGCTTTGGAAAAGAGGTGTCATGAGGAAGAAGAGAAAGGGACCAGAAACACATCAAAAGTTTACCCAGCAAAGTCGAAGACCCAGCCGAAGGAGGTCTTGTTAGTCCAGTATTCGGTGGTATGAGAAAGATCACAGAGGGACAAGCAGATGAGAAGGGTATCAGTGGAGGGAGTTGCTGACTGTTGAATCAGGGACCACTGCTGGTCACAAAAGAAGTGAACTCAAGAGGGGCTTGAGAGGCTGGGAGACTGCACAAAAGTGGACGATTTCAATAACTTCAGAATCACACATGACAACAGAGTGGCAGTGAGGAAAGCTCTGGAAGTGGGATTTTGGAGTGAGAAGCAGCACAAAGACTTCTGAAGTGGAGAGGAAGTGAAGGGATGAGATCAGGAGGAATGGAAGAGACAGGGCGATGTGGAGAAAGTGCTCAGGTGGATGATGCCATGAGATTATTGAGAGAGTTCCGAGGGCAAGAAACCTGAGCCAGCTGCCATGTGATTTAGTCCATGATGCTGACAAGAACATTTTCGAGATTGACATCACTAGAGTATGATAAGACTGTGGAAAGCTTAGAATGCTTTTTACCCACAGGTTTCCTCTGTATCCTATGGAGTCTATAGGTAATATTACAGATACTGAGGCTAATATGGGATCCATAAAGAAGAGCCAATATTTTCCTTTAACCTGGAGGCCCAGTGCCCAGCAAAGTGACTCCCACATTGATACACAGCAGGTGTACAATAATTGCTCAGTGAATGATCCGTGACATCCCACATTCTATCTAAATATGAGTCCATTAAACCGTTTGTCACTTCTAAATCACAAACCAAAGACTTCATACCCATTGGGAAAAAAAATACAAATCTTAATTTTTGTAAAATTGGAATTTTAAGATACCCAAGTCTCCCTTCCAAATCACAAATGATAGTTGCATTTTGGTATTTTTCCTTCATTCATTAATTCAGCAAATACTCATTGAACAACAACTATGGGCCAGGCAATCTTCCACACATTGGGAAAAACAGTGGAGGGAAAGGCAAACAAGGCCCAAGCTCAGGGAGCTTAATTCAAATGGAGGGGGGGTAGGACACAGACGGTCAGCATATAAAAATATATATGTTAATTTCTGTCGGGAGGAGGGCTGCAGCGAAATTAAAATAAGTAGTGAGCCAGAGAGTAACCAGGAGCACTGAAGCACAACTCTTTTATACAAGACAATCAGAAAACACCTCTAACAAGGTGACATTTAACTGGGACCTAATGGATAAGAGGGAACTGGCCATGTGAAGATCAGGAAATATTCTAGGCAAAAAGGTAGGGCAAAGGACCTACTGCGAGATCAAGTTTAACAGAAAAGGACAAAAGCAAGATCACTATGCCTGTCCTAGAGTCTAGTGTGCAAGCCATAACTTTCCCCAAATTCATACATGTTTAAGCATGAGTCTGAGCACAGCGTATAGGCAAATTTCAAGCCCTGCGTAGTGGTGAAGAATAGGCTCTGAGCGACACTGCCGGCATCTAAATCCTGGCCCCTCAATTTCTAGCTCTGTTATCTTGAGGAAATTTAACGAATCATTTGACACACTTTCTTACCTGAAATATGGTAATAATAAGAATACCTACTTCATAAAGCTGCTGTAAGATTTAAATGAATTATTAATAATAGTTGTAAAGAACTTAAGGAAGGGTTTGACACATAAAAAGTGCTTGTTATATAAAATATATATATAATACTACATATAAGACTGTATTATATAGAAAAGATAATCCCTTTGTTATTATTAGTGATTATTTTTGTTGGTTCTGAGTATCACCTAATTTAATTAACTCTATAGGAAGGATGTCGTTTTTAATTTTCCTGCATCACAAATCACCTAACAATGAACACCATAATCATACTTTGAGATTTTCCACAATAGTAATCGCCTGGCTGGCAAAGTGTGGGTAAATCATTAAACACTTTCATGGATCAAAATATGAGGTATTTAAAGGTGATGGCAAATCTTGAGGAATTTCTTATGAAGTCACTATTAAATAAAAAAGGGAAAGGCAGGTATATTATAACTTTTATCCTGTCAACTGAATTTATCCTGCAGGAAACTTATGCTTGGCTTGTACAATGTTTTGAACAAAAATTATACAGTTGTCCCCCCCCAAAAGCCCTCACAACTTATTTTTTAAAATTCCAGAGATGTGGCTTCAGACAAATAGTATTTCTATTAAGCTCATAGAATTAGACAAAATAGTTATGAGGCAACATATGTGACAGATAATATCTTTCAATATTTTTACCATTATATTATTATTTTATGTATTATGCTCACGTTCATGTTGAAAACATTGCCCAAAAAACTATTATAGGCTATGTATATTAAAACTGATAAAGTAATGGTTTTTCTTTAATAAATTTTAGTTACTAAAAATGTTTAATAATTGGAGTTATGAAAATTTAAAATTATATGTGTGACTCACTTGTATCAAATGAAAATAAGAAGCAGCAAATATAAATGATATTCCTATAAATTTATTATTATGAATTATCAAGATAAAAACAAATTTTAACTAACATCTACACTGTAATTGGGTAATGATAAAGAAACTATACATTATAATCTATTTAGTATGTATTACATTTATTAAATAAAATTATACATATACTTACATGTATAATCTTAATATCTAAATTGTGAATTTCCAGAAGGCATAGTTGGTACAATAAATACAGTATTTACTGAGTTTGTTAGTATAGGAAACACAAACCTAAAAGGAGTCTTTGAGATTAATTAATCTGCCTGCTCACTTCTCAGATGATGTATGTAACAAGGCTCTAAATAACGTTTCTAAAGTCACAAAACTAAAAATTAACAATTTTTCGCATTATAGTATGATTTATTAATTTTTCTTTTCCTTTAAAGTGTAATAATTTGTGACTTACAATGGTTTTATGTTATCAATTGAATAGCAATATTCCACATTATTGAGTAGCAGATTTTAAATTTTTTTTAATAATTACTAAAAACACTATTTCAAAATGTCAACATTTTAAATATTATTTTTTTATATTATCTATAATGAGTGATATAATTTAAAAAATAGACTTCTAATTTTATATGGTAAAAATTATAAAGTCTCAGGCAGCGCCTGTGGCTCAAAGGAGTAGGGCGCCGGCCCCATATACCAGAGGTGGTGGGTTCAAACCCAGCCCTGGCCACAAAAACGGCAAAAAAAAAAAAAAAAAAAAAAAAAATTATAAAGTCTCAAATGAAAAATTCCTTCAAATTAGGTTTCCAGGAGATTGGAGCAAGGCTTTATATTATAACTATGTATAGCTACTAACTCAATAAAACCTATTTTCTTTGAAATGTATCTACAATGTTATATGCTTTTTAATCTTATTTCATTTTGGTTTACAGAAAACTGGGCACAAAGCAGAAAGTGTGGATTTGTATGGGGCACATATAGAATGGGCCAAGGAAAAATCAAGCAGAAAGAATGTCTTTCAGGTAAGAATGCTACATATATTCAGTTTATTCCTATTTCCTCTAAATCAGAGCTTTCTTGAGTAATCAAAGTAAGATTACCTTCTTGTGATGTGTTCATGTGCAAGAACTAGTTTTCTGAAGGTTATTACGAAAAATTGACTTGTTGAATCTTGTGTTTGGTTTGTTGTTTTCCCCTGATGATTAGTTGCTATCTGAACACAAAATATCTGTCGTGCATGAATTAGTTTTACACACAGATCATTGAATTTTGTGCTATCTTTTATGGTTTGGGGTTTAATTGTGTTGGAGTTTGAAAATGCTTAACAAATACTTTTAATATAGAATTTTCAGATACACAGAAACTAAGAGTCACTAATGATAAGCTACTGTTGTTCATAGACACTCCTGCCTTTTAGTCATTAATTATATCACCAGTGTAACTTAAAGGATGGAAAGGGCTGAATCGATAAAATGAATCTTTCCATATTGCATACTTTAATTTTCAGAAAACATTTATGATTATGATTAATAATTATAATAATATACCTTTAAATAGAAAGAACCATATGAAATCTTTAAGAGAAATTAAAAACTACATAATGTTAACCAAAATCATATAATTTAGGGTGATTTCTGTGGCAATTAATGATTTTAGACCATGGAGCTTGATATTTTTTATTTTTATATGAAATTTCAAAGTAACCAGTAAGTTTTATAGGTATATTTTAGAATTTATATTATTTAGTAGCCAGGAATCCAGATTATTACATTTTTTTTAATTAAATAACTTTTAAGGGCATTTGGCCTTTGAAGGGAAGCCAATTCTTCTGTTCTTAAATACTGTGCTGAAGATAATTAATATGTTAGGTCTTATAGAAGCTTAGGTAGCTGACATTTCCTATCTATATTTTCACAGGAGGGAGAAAAGTTGGCTTCCAGTCTGATCTATATTTTCCACATGATAATTCAGTTAAATCCAAATGATTTGGGTCTGTTCACATTGAAAAAACAAAAGAAAACAAAAAACATTTTTAATGTATTCTGGAGTAAATTGTTTTTCTGGTTCTAGTTTAATCTATTTAGGTATAGAAATTATTTTTATCAGAAAAGAAAGTGAAAGAATATATGCAATTATGATGGGTCAATTTATGGTAAACTTTAAAAAGAAAGAAAGGAGGAAGGAAGGGAAGAAAGGAGGGAGGAAAGGAGGGAGGAAAGGAGAAAGGGGAGAACATGTGTTTAAAAAAAAATGAAAAAAAAGAAAAGAAAATCAAATACAACTTGTTTGGACACAACGCTCTAAAGCCAGAAATTATTAAAATGTGGCCGTACAGAATCAGAGAAACAAATTTTGCTTTAAAGTGATATACCCTGTTTTCTCAATTTCTTATTTTTTTTATTATTCTGCCATAAATAACAAAATTTAAAGATTATAATCCTAGCTTTTATAATAACCTAGACAACCAAAATGAAAGCTCTGGTCTAGATCAGGTGAGCTCAGTGGTGGAGCCTTATTATGTATTAAGGATTTAGCAACATAGTCCCCAAAGTTGTAAAAGAAAGATATTGAAATTTGACATAGACATAATTCTTGGGCAATAGAAACTCTTAGAGAGTGGCTAAGCCAGGCTTGTTCAGTTCCTTCTGTTAACCTTATGAAGTTAAATTAGACCAAAAATATGGATAACAGTCAACTATGTATGATGAATACAAGGCTGTAAATATTGAAGAAAAACTTTAAAAATATTTATGTATAATTTTACATGCCTAGAGAGAGATGCATTTCAATCATCTATATTGATAGTATCATCCTAATCTTTTTCTGAACATGACTAACCACCTCCTGTTGCAATTTTCTACTTGATTTTTGTATTTTTAAATATAGGTACTTCCAAAGATATTAAAAAGCATTCTCACTTTTTAGCTTTAGGAGGTGAAAATCTTGCCAGCTAGTTTTGTTTGTAATGTAACTGAGTGACCATAGGGCCATGGTGTTCTTACATCAGTTTATCTGCTTTATTTTTTATATTGTACCCTGTAGTTTGAAGAATCAGAGGTGATTTTAAGAATATTGTGAATAACAAAGCTAAAGACATTCAAGTTTAATTTTCTGCTTCATATTTTTTGGGGCAGGGGGTGAACCACTTCATTATTTGCATGCTGAACTCTTCTCATCACCTGAACACATGAGCTGTGGTGAAATTTACTAATATGTATCCATAGATCCAGACTACGCGAGTAAGCCTTTTGAGAAGAATAGTATAAATAGCTTTTATAGTTCTGTTAACAAAAATGCATTGGGAAGGATTTGCTGGAGAGCTAAATCTAGATGACTGCATCAATATTTGATTAGATACATTAGCTGCTCTAACTCGCAAATGATCAGGATAAACATAATTATGTCTCAAAAACATGGTATTAAGGCATTGTTGGGTGTTTGAGTGTGTGTGAGCAGGAGTTTCATTACCTACAGAATAATGAAGTGTTCCTTTCTGACTGAAAAAGACCATCATAGCTTCAGCTGATGTACTATATCAGAAATAGCTTTAGAATTCCAAGTTTGAATTAGGCTTGGTGTTCAATCTCAGTCTATGAATTATAGATTACAGATAGCAAATGACTATTGAGATTTTTGGTTCAAGAAAAATCAAAGAAGTGCAAATTAGAAATAATTTAAAATTTGAAATCTGTCTTCAAAAAGTTGATGGATTAGCAATTATATGCTGCATAATTACAATGTCTATGGAGAAATTGATCTTAAAATGAATATAAAAACAAACAAAAATAGTGTGTGCTTAAGATACGCTTGAAAGTCTCAGAAGAACACATTTGTGATATTAAAAAAATGGAAGGATTCCATTTGTTTGTATATGCCCATTTAAACCTTTAAGTTTTCATTTTCTCTTTGTTTTAAAAGCTAAATTTCCTTTATAGTCAAAAGCTTATCAAACTATTAATGTGGATTCAGAGATGGGCAGAGGCCTGAGTCCAGGGAAAAATGAAATTGATAGACTGTCTGGCTGGTTTGAGGGCATGGGAAGCTGTATTACAAGGCATTTGACGTTATTGTTGCAGATATGTGAACCCTCACCCACGGGTTCTAGGAAAAGAACAAGTTGAAAACAAGGCAACTATTAATTTCAAGTAAAATAAAGGTATAAGGAAAAGATGAGGCAATCATGGTACAATTGTAGGTTCAGTATAAACATGGCTTAAATAATCATAATAATAAAACCTATGGATTTAACCAAAAAAACGTTATCTCCCGTAAATCTCTTGTCTGAGGTTGCCAGCATTCTGGAGCTGGGAGGCAGAAAGAATCTTAACATCTTGTCACGCAGTACACAACTGTCCCGTGGCTCTGTCGTCTTCACTCTGGTAGCACAGCCCATCATACCTGATGCTGCTCCAGTCTTTCTCCTGAGAATACACCTCCATTTCTATGGGGGTGAAAGAGACTTGCAGCACCAGGTAGGGAGGCGACAGCTTCTACCACTCTCTGGAAACTAACACCTGGCCTCTTTGCTCATCGGTGGCGAGTGCCTTACCTACAACCATTTGAGCTCATGAGCCCATGTCTACAGCACGGGCAAAGGAGTGAGTGACTGACGTAGGACAGGGAAAAGCTCACTGGAAGAGCCAAGGCCAAGGAACTGAGAGGCAAGAACATTGGATGGTCCACCCACATGGATGAAGTCATTAAAAATTATCCCAGAAATAGAAGTGGAGAGGAAGCCAGTGAATGACGGGGAAGAAGAGGGGAAGAAGATGGTGTAGTCTAAGGGAATAAACTTCAAAGCATCCAGCTTTAGGTTTTTCTTGTTGATTTTTGTTTAGTTTTTGCCAGGAGAAAAAGGAAGGAAGGGTTTAAAAGAGCCAGTACTAACAAGGAAGAAACTTATCCCAAATTCTGGACTTCCTTGAGGTATGTGGGGTGTGTGAAATAAATACCTTCTCCCAATGGGGGCTGCAGCAGGTAACAATGAATCCAAGGACAGTCCAGCTTCAAGCCAAAATAGGAGGTGAAAAATGTTCAAACAAAATGCTGAGGATGCAGGGTGGCTTAAAGTTTACAGAAATGGCATTCAGGGGGGTACAGAGATAGCTTAGGAGGGATGGAAATTGGAGATGAACACAGTATTAAGTCCAGATCTTAGCAGCTGACTGGAGGGCCTTGGACTACTGGTAGCCACCGAGGTAACAGAGGATATGAAGTGTAGTGGTGTTGGTCACAGGCATCTCTTAGACCTGTGCTTTACAAACCACAGTAATCTATTAAGAGACGAAAAATAAACTTGGTGGGTTGTGATTAACATTTATAGAAGAAAACAGAAAAGTTCAATTCAAGTAATAGGTAAAATCTTTGTTTCCAGAAACATTTGCTTCAGTTGTGGGGGAAGGGCGAGGGAGCATAATCTATGTGTGTCTGTGTTTACTGGGCCACTGTATACAATATGCTTCTTACTGGGGGTAGATGTCAAAAAGTTGGAAGACCCTCTCTTGGAAAAAGGCGGACAACTGGGTTTGAATGTTTTGCTTATTGGGAGGCAGGTTGGAAGAGTCTTCCTCAGGCCTTGCATAATGCCATTGAAGCAACTCCCTTATTTTCTGTCTAAGCACTGGCTATCCTCTGAGAACTAACATAAATTTTTTGTTCTTCATAAAGCGATGTTGCCGTTCCACCTGTAATATCTATCTACATTACATGTGAAGCTATATAGGTAGCTTGTCATGTTCTTTAGAAAAATATGTTTTATGAAAAGACATGAAGTCTTTCACTTAGTATCCATGCCCTCAGTCAAGCTAAGCAAATATTTTTATGCCTACTGTATACCAGGTACTGTTCTGTATACTGGAGACACAGCAGTTTTCATAACTGACAAAACCTTTTTTAGAGGGAAGTTTCTCTTGTTATCAATTCACTCTCTTTGGTTGTTATAGTTCTGTTTGGACTTTCTGTTTCTTCTTGAGTCAATTTCAGTAGCTTGATCTTTCTGGGAATTTTTTCAATTCATGTAGATTATTTAATTTGTTAGAATGTGATTACTCATAATATTCTCTTATAATCTTTTTTATTTCTGCAAGGTTGGTAGTGATGTCTTTTCTATCATTCCATAATCAGTGATTTGAGTTCTCTCTTTCTCTCTCTTACTTGGTTAGTATAGCCAAAGGTATGCCATTTTTATTGATATCTTCTAAGAACCAACTTTTGTTTATGTTAATTTTCTCTATTTTTTCTATTCTGTATTTCATATATTTACACTCTAATCTTTAATTTTTCCTTGCTTTTGAGTTTACTCTGCTCCTCTTTCTAATGGCTTAAGGTGAAAACTTAGGTGATAAATTTGAGAACTTTCATCTTTTTCAATATAACTTTCAATTTTCCTTTAAGTATGTAAATTTAACAAATATTTCTTGGCTGTCTTAGCTATGTCAAAGTTTTTATGTCATGCTTTTGTTTTCATTCATTCATCAAGTTTTTTCCTAATGTTTCTAGTGATTTCTTTTTTGTTTCATAATTATTTAGGAGTGTTTTGTTTAATTTCCATGTATCTGTGAATTTCCCAAATTTCCTTCTGTTACTGATTTCTAATTTAATTCCATTGTGATTGGAGAAAATAATCTGTATGATCTCAGTACTTTTAATTATATTGAGGACTTGTTTCGTGGCCTAACATGATCTATCCTGAAGAATGTTTCACGTGCACTTGAGAAGAATAGTGTATTCTGCTGTTTTGAGGTGGAATGTTCTAGAGATGTATTGGTTGCAGTTGGTTTGTAGTGTCGTTCAAGTCTTCTATTTCCTTATTGGTCTTCTGCCTCATCCTATCTATTGTGAAAGGCAAGATGTTGAAATCTCCAACTATTACTGTTGAGTTGTCTACTTCACCCTTTAATTCTGTCAGCTTTTTCTTCATGTATTTTTGGACTCATGTATATGCGTGTTTCTAACTTACGTTTTCCTGATGGATTGACCCTTCGTCATTATAAAATGTCCTTCTTTCTGTTTAGGAACAATTTTTTCCCTAAAAGTCTATTTTGTCTGACATTGGCATATCCACTCCAGGTCTTTTTAATTACTTTTTTGCATGGAACCTATCTTTTCATCATTCAACCCACTTGTGTCTTTAAAGTGTGTCTCTTTCACACACTATAAGGGATGGTAAGATCATAGTTTTGTATTCATTCTGCCAATCTCTGCCTTTTAATTGGAATGTTAGTACATTTAGTCTGTTGGTTTTCAAAGCTGCTATCATTTGGAGGTGAACGCATAGGTGGTACTCTTCCCACACACACACTAATACTATGGGCTCTCCAGGCTTTTCCATTTTAGCTATGCCTGATGTCAGCCATTTAGGTTTAAAAAAAAATACCAGCCCTTCAATAAAATGGTTCACGTTTCAGTTATTGTGGCATATTAACTGTGAGCAAATGCATACAGTACAAACTTTGTGGCTAGCTCTTCAGTCCACAAATCCCTATGTAAATAACAGGTAACTATCAGGATTAGTGACCAACCACAGCAGCTCTTTCAAAGTCTGTTAGTGATCTGACATTGCACATCTGTTATTTCATTTAGACACTGACAGCAAAGGGTGAGATTGTGTTGCTTCCATTTCTCTAAGTGATAAATCCACACAGCACTGTATAAAAATGGATCACTGTAAGGGAATTGGTTAACAAAGATGAATGTGTAACAAAGAAACAAAAAATGGTAAAGATGGAATTGAAGTGGCATTTGAATAGAACATAAATGAAGTCCCACAGAATAGACAACTGTGGGAAGGTGGACGTCCAGAGACTCTAGCTACGAAGCGGGTGGAATTCACTGAACGCACACTAAGATGAGGAAAGTGGTTGTGACAAGGATGAGATGTCCCAAAGGAAGTGAGATGTTCACACAAAAATTTTACATTTAAGGAACTGTCTGAGCCCATGACACGACACTAGAAGCACGCTGGATTAAATGTTGAGTGCGATCCAAACGTGATGCTTTCCCAAGGGTACAGGAAAGATGCTCTCTCAGTACATAGTAACAGTCACACTAGAAGAAAGCAAACGCTATTCAAATTACTCTTGATAACTTTTTTTTTTGTAGAGACAGAGTCTCACTGTACCGCCCACGGGTAGAGTGCCGTGGCATCACACAGCTCACAGCAACCTCTAACTCTCGGGCTTACGCGATTCTCTTGCCTCAGCCTCCCGAGCAGCTGGGACTACAGGCGCCCGCCACAACGCCTGGCTATTTTTTTTTTGTTGTTGCAGTTTGGCCGGGGCTGGGTTTGAACCCGCCACCCTTGGCATATGGGGCCGGCGCCCTACTCACTGAGCCACAGGCGCTTTTTTTACAAAGAAAGCACTTTCATTTTTCAATGTCCGTTAAGGCTTTAAATTGCAATGCATTAAATTATTAGCTTTTCTATTTTTTCATTTCCCTATACAATATTTTTGTAACCGTCAGTTAAGTGAGTTTTGCACGTTTTGACAAAAATTTTAAAGGTCATGGAACTCTTAATTGTTCCATTAAGGCAATTTTGCACAGTTCACAGCCATTTTCACTGTCCGGTACCACCCAAGTAAGAACTGCATGTGTGTGCATATATATAAAATATATATGGAGCGTGTACTATATATAAATATAAAGGGCAGATCACACCATTACAAGTCATTCGGTGGTCATTATAAATAAAATATTCTCTGCTCTGTAAGTGTGCCCTTGGGATTCTTTTGGACTAGGAATGGTTGCAACGAGCTCCGGTCGTCCGCTGAACCCCGGATGCGCGCGGAGCGTGGGGCCCAGGCGGTGCCGCGGGCGGCGCAGGCGGCGGCACTTCGGCCCCGCTGCGGCTGCCAGGAGGCCCCGGCTCGCGGGGGGCGGGGGGCGGGGGCGGGCGGCGGCGGGAGCCGCGGTTCACGCACAGCGGCCCGGCACGCACGGCGCCGGCGGCGCCGGGAGCGGGAGCGGAGCCGGCCACGCACCGCGGCTGTGTCGGCGGCGGATGGCCCAGAGCTGATCTATGCGGCGCTTGGAGGAGTTGTGTCTGCGGGCGGTGGCGGCGGGGCCCTGCAGGAGAGCGGAGCGGGGACAAGATGAAGTACCAGAAATACCTGACGGTGCTGCAGACGGCCATTGGCGTCACCCCCTCCAACGCAGCAGCCTCCTGCCGCTCAAGAGGAAGCTGTGGTGAGGGCGGGCACCGCCGCGTCCCGCGCGGGCGGGTTGGGCCAAGGGGCCCCAGCCGGGGTCGCGGGGGCCGCGGGGTGGGGTGGACGGCAGAGGGGCGCCGGCCCGGGTCGCGGGGGCCGCGGGGCGGGGCGGGTCAGGGGGGCGCCGGCCGGGGTCGCTGGGGCTACGGGGTGGGGGCCAGGACGGGGTCGTAGCCGGAGCGGGGCCGCTGGGGGGCGTGGGCCGGACCTGGACCTGGCCCGGTCGTGCAGGCAGGAGGCCGTGGCCTGTCCCGACGGCGCGCGGCGCAGCAGCCATTTCCGAGCCCCTCGGCCGGGTGCCGTCGCGTGTGGATCCCGAGGCAGGTGACACCGAGAGACGCGCGCTGCGGCCAAGCAGCGGCCGGAGGCCCCGGGCGGCCGCACCCGGACACCGGCCTCCGCACAGTTGTCCTTTAAGCTTCATTCCAGCGAGCTCTGGTTCAGAATTTCCAGCCAGGTGGCCTTGCAGACAGCGAACAGTTTATCATCGCTGGATGCGTTTTCTGTTATTTCTAGAAAGTCATTTGCTGCTGCTGATGTTGAGTACGTAGTCAAGATTGGGCTGTTCCAAGGGCAAAGGGAGTAAGTTGCAAGATTACAATTGCATTGTCAGAGACTGTGTTTTATTTGCACGCGTTTTGGTTCCTGCTACCTGGAAGCTGTTAATGAGGTAATGGGAAGAGAACATCCTTAAAGAAAAACGCTGGAAGTTATTAGTGTACATTGCTGATTATCTATAGGCGTATATATTGCATGCCATTAGCATTTATATATGCCATCTGGAATCCCAGTGGCCACCTAGGCATTCCACTGGCTTGATTTAGGCTTAAGACTCTTTCAAAAAAATAAGTAAAGGAAAGCTGACTTCAGAAAAAAAGGTGTCAGTAATCAGGATAGTCGGTGATGATTTTAATTTTAAAATCAGTAGTCAGTGTGTAGCTCATGAAGGTTTTATTGAATTTAATTGAACGTGGGCTAGTGTAAAACTAGGGTTGTAGAGCAAAGAGGTGCATTTCTTTTCTTTTTTCTTTTTTTTTTTTTTTGAGACAGAGTCTCACTTTCTTGCCCCCAGTAGAGTGCTGTGGCATCGTGAGTTCACAGCAACCTCAAACTCTTCGGCTCAAGTGATGTTCTTGACTCAGCCTCCAGAATAGCTGGGACTGCAGGTATCTGGCACAGCACCTGGCTGGTTTTTAGAGATGGGGTCTCTCACTTGCTCAGGCTCATCTCAAACTCTTGAGCTCCCAAGCAGTCCACCCACCTCAGCCTCCTAGAGTGCTGGGATTATAGGCATGAGCTACTGCACCTGGCCTGCCACATGCCTCTTATCATTTGACCTCTTAGCTTCATTTCAGAGACCTGGTCAAAACTTTAAAATTGCCTAAATGACTTTGTGGGAGCTCAGTGGGTAGCATTAGAAAAAACATAGATCATAGCCTGGTTAAATTCTTAAGACAAGGTACTCTTGCAGAGTCTGTGTGCAGGGTGAGTCCAGAGCTGATACCCCCCTGGTGTGTACCAGTACAACTCTCCTGGTGACCAAAAGTTTTTATGATGATCCTGGTAAGGAGGGGTGGGTTCGTTCTTCTAGTTATATTTGTGATCTTTTTTTTCTGTTTTATTTTGTCTTTGGATTTGGTATTACGTTGAATTAACTCTAACCAATTTCTTTGCTGTCAGACATTTATAAAATTTGGTGGATACAAATTCCTACTATCTTTCTCACCTGAGGCAGGAGGATCATGTGAGCCCAAGAGTTCAAGACCAGCCTGGGAGCTTTTAAATTTGGAAAAAAGAGAAAATAGCAGTGCATTTTTAAGTCAGGTGAGAGAAAAACTTATGAAAAATACAAGATAGATTTATTTATCAAAAAAATTATGTTTGCAGTAACTTCCTAAAATTTGGTTACACCTACCAGCACTTCGAAATAAAGTGAGAGAGAAGAAATAAGGAGAAAAGTTGACTCATATATTGTTATGACTGTATTTTTCCCTCTCCTGTGCCCTCTTTTGAATAAAGTTCATTGTTTTCAGGGAAGCTTTTGCCCTGCAGCAGCACCCAGGTAGGCATTCGTATACACTGTTGATGAAGGTACAGATTTGTACAGCCTTTTTGAAAGGCAGTAATATTTAGAAAGCGCCTCCCTCTGACCCTGCATTTCTACTTCTAGGAATCTTTCCTAAGTAAATATTACACTTGTGCCCAAAGATGTCAAGGATGTTTGTTGCTTTGTGGTCTTATAGCAAACATTTGAAAATGAACTAAATGTCCCTCAGTGGGGGAGAGGTTAAGTAACTTGTGTTACATCTACTGTATATTATGGAGTACTATTTAGCCATTCAATAGAGTGAGATAGTTCTGTAGGGGTTATTATGCAAAGGGTCTATTATTCAAATAGTCTATAGACTATTCAAAGTCTATTATTAAGTGAAAAAAATAAGGTGTAGAAAACATGAACAATGTGGTCACCTTACTACAGAAATTTAAAAGGAAATAAATACAGGCATAGGTAAGAATAGGCATCTGTCTGGGAGGTTGTGCAGGACGACCTGTCAGTAGTGGTTGATTTTGGAAAAGGGAGGGAGGTTTGAGATGAGGGAGAAGGTGGCAGCTTTAACTTTCCATTTCTGTATCTTTCTATACTCTTCAAATGTTTTAACTTGTGGAAGTTTTACTTTTATTCTAAACTGTAGCTACACCTAAACTAGTCTGTTTTATGGTATTTATTCTGTCTTATTAATGTAGAAATCATTTATTTTGTTACCAGTCCATTTTGTGTGTCTTTTTAAGCCATTAGAGACCTGTGTTATACCTTTCAGACAACATTTTATTTCTTTTTTATTTTTTTTATTGTTGGGGATTCATTGAGGATACAAGAAACCAGGTTGCACTGATGGCATTTGTTAGGTAAAGTCCCTCTTACAATCGTGTCTTGCCCCCAAGAGGTGTGGCACACACCAAGACCCCACCCCCTCCCTCCTTCCCTCTTTCTGCTCTTCCTTTCCCCACCGCTCCCCGCTTCTCTCTCTCCTCTGCCCTTCCCCCACCCTCACCGTGTCATTGTCATTAATTGTCCTCATATCAAAATTGAGTACATAGAATTCATACTTCTCTATTCTTGTGATGCTTTACTAAGAATAATGTGTTCCACTTCCATCCAGGTTACTATAAAGGATGTAAAGTCTCCATCTTTTTAAATGGCTGAATAGTATTCCATGGTGTACATATACCACAGCTTGTTAATCCATTCCTGGGTTGGGGGAATTTAGGCTGTTTCTACATTTTGGTGATTGTAAATTGAGCTGCAATAAACAGTCTAGTGCAAGTGTCTTTATGATAAAAGGATTTTTTTCCTTCTGGGTAGATGCCCAGTAATGGGATTGCAGGATCAAATGGGAGGTCTAGGTTGAGTGCTTTGAGGTTTCTCCATACTTCCTTCCAAAAAGGTTGTATTAGTTTGCAGTCCCACCAGCAGGGTAAAAGTGTTCCCTTCTCTCCACATCCACGCCAGCATCTGCAGTTTTGAGATTTTGTGATGTGGACCATTCTTGCTGGGGTTAGATGATATCTCAGGGTGGTTTTTATTTGCATTTCTCTAATATATAGGGATGATGAACAGTTTTTCATATGTTAGCCATTCGTCTGTCTTCTTTAGAGAAGGTTCTATTTTTGTCTCTTGCCCATTGATACATGGGATTGCTGGCTTTTTTCATGTGGATTAATTTGAGTTCTCTATAGATCCTAGTTATCAAGCTTTTGTCTGATTCAAAATATGCAAATATCCTTTCCTATTGGGTAGGTTGTCTATTTGCTTTGGTTGTCTCCTTAGCTGTACAGAAGCTTTTCAGTTTAATTAAGTCCCATTGTTCATTTTTGTTGTTGCAGTTGCCACAGAAGTCTTCTTCATGAAGTCTTTCCCCAAGCCCGTATCTTCCAGTGTTTTTCTTATGCTTTCTTTGAGGATTTTTATCATTTCATGCCTTAAATTTAAGTCTTTTATCCATCTTGAATCAATTTTTGTGAATAGAGAAAGGTACAGATCCAGTTTCTGTCTTTTACATGTGGATATCCAGTTCTCCCAGCACCATTTATTGAATAGGGAGTCTTTCCCCCAAGGTATGTTCTTATTTGGGTCATCTAAGATTAGGTAGTTATAAGATGTTAGTTTCATTTCCTGATTTTCTATTTGATTCCAAATGTCTATGTCTCTATTTTTGTGCCAGTACCATGCTGTCTTGACCACTATGGCTTTGTAGTACCGCCTAAAATTTGGTATGGTGATGCCCCTGGCTTTGTTTTTATTACTAAGAACTGCCTTAGCTATATGGGAATTTTTCTGGTTCCATACAAAACACAGAATCCTGTTTTCCAAGTCTTGAAAGTATGATGTTGGTACTTTAATAGGGATGGTGTTGAATTGGTAGATTGCTTTGGGAAGTATAGACATTTTAACAATGTTGATTCTTCCCAGCCATGAGCATGGTATGTCCTTCCATTTGTTAATATCCTCTGCTATTTCCTTTCTTAGGGTTTCATAATTTTCTTTATAGAGGTCCTTCACCTCCTTTGTTAGGTATATTCCTAGATATTTCATATTTCTTTGAACAGACAACATTTTAAATATAAAAAATTAGATAAGTCACCAAAGTTGATCAATATTTGAACATAGATTGACAAAGAGGAAACATAAAATAAGGAAACTGACTTTCATAAACCACAGAAATTACTGTTATTACTTTAGAAACTTTATCATTTCTTTTTTTTTTTTTTTGCAGTTTTTTTTGGCCAGGGCCGGGTTTGAACCCGCCACCTCTGGCATATGGGACCAGTGCCCTACTCCTTTGAGCCACAGGCACCGCCCCAACTTTATTATTTCTAAGACAGGAGCTGTTATCCTGCAGGTACTCAGGGCATCCTTTTGCTACCTAGTTTACTCTAAGGCTGCCACCAGACTGACTTAGAAATGAGCACAGGCTGGTCTTGAGTGTGTGTCTGCGCTCATGTGCATGTATCCCAGTGTGTGCTCTTCAAATGACTAATAGCTTATTTGTTGTTTCTTCTTACCTGTGTTTTCTTGATTTCATAATTATTCTGAATTGTTTTGTTTTGTTTCATTTTCTTTTTTTGGAGACAGAGTCTCATTCATTTGCCCTGGGGTTGAGTGTCACGGTATCACAGCTCACAGCAACCTCATACTTCAGGGCTCAAGCCATCCCTCTGCCTCAGCCTCCTGAGTAGCTGGGACTACGGATGCCCATCACAACTTCTGGCTAGTCTTTGTATTTTCAGTAAAGACAGTTTCACTCTTGCTCAGGCTGATCTTGAACTTCTGAGCTCAAGCAATCCACCCACCTCGGCCTCCCAGAGTGCTGGAATTACAGGCATGAGCCACCATACCCAGCCTAGTGTTGACTGTTACCTTCAAATTTGTAAGAGCTATTTTCGTGCTTAACAAAAGCAAGCTGAACAGTATCAGGGATGTACACCATAATTAAGCTGACTAGTGCCGGGTGCCAGGCTCCAGACTGAGTGCTGGGAAAGTAACCACCTGGGGGAAGCAGACGCCCCTAAGTTACTTGGAAACTTCAGCCTCCTCTTAATTGCTGCTTTGATGGTTGCAGAGTTGACTTTTAATGAATCTTACTGTTGGAGTATTTGAAGTCTGTTAAGATTTCTAAACTAGACAGCTGCTAAGAAATACTTAGTAAGGGTGTCTGGTAGAATTAGCTCTATTGTAGTTCTTCACCTTCTGGTTGAAAAAAAGGAGCATGACATTTTCAAAGCTATCCTCAAGTAAATGTTCGCCTATAAACCTCCCTTCTTAAGAATTTTTTCCCCTTCTTGCATGGTAACGCCATCCTCTGAAAATCCTAATGGTGCTACTTCTAGTGTCAGCCAAGGAAAACCCTCTTTAAGACGAATTAAGGGAAGACTGCCCAGAAGCAAAAGTCTGGATAGCTTCGATTTCTGTGAGCTCACTGTAAGTGGACTGGCTGATGCTTTCCTCATTTTTAAGATAGTATGAAAATTTTTATTTTACCTTTCTATTTTCATAAAAACGTAACGAGCTTATTTTGTGGTAAGCATTTTTTGTTTTAAAAATTGTTTATTCAACAGGTTACCGACCAGAATGTTTTCTTAACTAGTATGAGTGTTACATTTATAATACATGGTTCATAATGATGATTCTGATGCAAAGATGAAGATAGGGAAATGCTCTGAACTCTACAAGAAAAACTGAACTGAGTTCTACAAAGTATTAATAATATAAATTTCTTAGAAAGTCTCAAATCCACATGTTAATATAAGTGGGGACTTAAGGATCTGATTAATTCCAAACATCCAACTTCCTGGTAGTGCCAGATGATAATTACTCTAATTAGGACAGATCCCAGTTCAGTCAACAATGGTGCTTTCTTTCTATTCTAAGTGATTAACATTTATGGTCGTATTTTTTTTCATGCCAAGTTACAGGTTTTCATATGGGTATATGGTAAATTCGTGCATGTTTTTAGAATAACACACTTTCAGGCCTCACTTGAATAAAACTATTGTAATGCCATAAAGGAAGTACTAGAATTTTCCTTTCTGTGAAAAAGTTTTATTTGGGCCGGGTGCAGTGGCTTACACCTGTAATCCTAGCACTCTGGGAGGCCAAAGCAGGTGGATTGCCTGAGCTCCCAGGTTTGACACCAGCCTGAGCCACAGTGAGACCACTGTCTCTAAAAATAGCCAGGTGTTTTGGCTATAGTCCCAGCTCTTGGGAGGCTGAGGTAAGAGAATCGCTTGAGCCCAAGAGTTTGAGGTTGCTGTGAGCTATGGCTCCACGACACTCCACCAAGGGCAACAAAGTGAAACTCTGTCTCAAAAAAAGAAAAAGTTTTATTCAAATTTATGTATCATAGGGTTCAATGGCAGATTAACGAATGTTTAGGATGCCTGGTAGACTAGATGTGTGTCTTTCTTCCCTTTGAGTTCTGAAAAATTCTCAATTATAAACTTACCACTGACCATTGTTGTTTTAAAAAATGGTATTGAAGTATGAAACAAAATCCTGTCATTTACATCTCTTACCTATAATTAATGAAAATAAAAGCTCAGCAAATGGAAATGCTCTATATTTTTTACATTTTACTTTAATATTTTCATGTTTACTGAAGTAATTTAGTTCAGTAAAAGTGATCCTGAACATTTTTTGTGACCCAAGACACAAGAAGGTAAAATGAGTTATCAGAAGACATTTAATCAACAACTGAGAAAAGGAGTAAAAAGACTGTCATTTCTTGCTGTGTAGACCTAACAGTTAACGTGCCCAAAGAAAATATAAATGTTTTAAAATTAAGTGAATTGCTTTTCAGAAGTCAAACATTGAGTTCATGAGAAACAAATTTTAATTATTTGTTGGAATATAAAAATATATTTTATATATATTATGTATAATATTAATACATATAATATATATATTATGTATAATATTAATACATATTAATATGTATTTATATATTATATATATAAATATATATATATTTATATATATTATTTATATATTTTATATATATATATTTTATATATTTTTATATTCCAACAAATGTTTGGAAATGTTACCTGGTTTGTTACCAGGTAACCTGAAATGTTATACCAAGTTTTTTTCTGTCATGTTAAATATTGTCATTACTGAGGCATAATCAAATATTTGATTAATTTGACTTGTCATAAAATATGTTTACTTGCTTAAACAGCATCATTCAGATTGGGGAAGATAAAATTTCTCTGGAATATGATAGTAAAAAAAGCTTTACTTCATGTAAGGTTGAGTTCAGTTTCTCACAAATAGAAATGGATTATTTCCACTATGGAGAAAAGTTGGCATATACAGTTATCTTTTTATCATGATAAAAAATATATTTAAAAATTTGATAGTTTCATCACTTCTTGACCTTTTGGCTAAGATCAAGTGTAAAAATTTGTTAGTTTATTCTCTGCCTCATTCCATGAAAGAGTTGATCTGACTGAAGTTGGTACATAGTCCAAGCAAGGAAAAAAATAACACTACCCAGGTGCAGAATTAATTTGTTTTCTTTTTTCTGGTCTTTTCTATTTGACTTTATCTCAAAAGTGAAATGTCTTAGCATTCTTGAAAGGAGGGCATTTTGACTTTGAGATTAAAGAGAGGAAAAATTTAAGTTCACAGAAGGCCAATTCCAGGGAGGGGCTGTGCGCTCTGGCTTACCGGGATTCAAACACTAAGTTGTTTTTGATTTTGGTTTTCTACTTCTAAAGAATGCATTGAGAGGTTATGGACTTTGGTATACTGACGTTTCATCTCCCTCTCAGTAACGAGAATGTGTTGATAAATTCTAATTACTTCAATTTGAGTTTTTTGCAATTTGCGTTCATTTTTGTGGTTTTCATGGTCATGGTTGGTGGGCAGCAATTTATATTTATTTTACTCTTTCAACATTTTTAGAGTGTTAAAATTTTTACAATGAACATGTTCCATTTTTAGAAAAACAATAAGCTGATTTCCCAAATAATAAAATATAAAAAGAACAGCTTAACAGCATGGCTAGTCCCATTTTCTACTTTATGATATGGCAATTAATACTATAATATCCAAAATACGTCAAGGTACAGAGCATCTTTGGCATGGTGATAAAAAATATTTTTTCCCATGCTTTCTTGGAGGATTTTTATTGTTTCATGCCTTAAATTTAAGTCCTTTATCCATCCTGAATCAATTTTTGTGAGTGGGGAAATGTGTGGGTCCAGTTTCAGTCTTTTACATGTAGACATCCAGTTCTCCCAACACCACTTATTGAATAGGGAGTCTTTCCCCCAAGGTATGTTCTTGTTTGGTTTATCAAAGATTAGGTGGTTTGGCCTGGGGAAAGACTTCATGAAGAAGACTGCCATGGCAATTGCAACAACAAAAATAAACAAATGGGACTTCATTAAACTGAAAAGCTTCTGTACAGCTAAGGAGACAATAACCAAAGCAAGGAGACAACTTACACAATGGGAAAGGATATTTGCATATTTTCAATCAGACAAAAGCTTGATAACTAGGATCTATAGAGAACTCAAATTAATCCACATGAAAAAAGCCAACAATCCCATATATCAATGGGCAAGAGACATGAATAGAACTTTCTCTAAAGATGACAGACGAATGGCTAACAAACACATGAAAAAATGTTCATCATTTCTATATATTAGAGAAATGCAAAGTAAAGCAACCCTGAGATATCATCTAACCCCAGTGAGAATGGCCCACATCACAAAATCTCAAAACTGCAGATGCTGGCGTGGATGTGGAGAGAAGGGAACACTTTTACACTGCTGGTGGGACTGCAAACTAATACAACCTTTCTGGAAGGAAGTATGGAGAAACCTCAAAGCACTCAAGCTAGACCTCCCATTTGATCCTGCAATCCCATTACTGGGCATCTACCCAGAAGGAAAGAAATCCTTTTATCATAAGGGCACTTGTACTAGACTGTTTATTGCAGCTCAGTTTACAATCGCCAAAATGTGGAAACAGCCTAAATGTCCACCAACCCAGGAATGGATTAACAAGCTGTGGTATATGTATACCATGGAATACTATTCAGCCATTAAAAAAAATGGAGATTTTACATCCTTCGTATTAACCTGGATGGACGTGGAAGATATTATTCTTAGTAAAGCATCACAAGAATGGAGAAGCATGAATCCTATGTACTCACTTTTGATATGAGGACAATTAATGACAATTATGGTTATGGAGGGGGAAACAGAGGGAAGGAGGGAGGAAGGTGGGGCCTTAGTGTGTGTCACACTTTATGGGGGCAAGACATGATTGCAAGAGGGACTTTACCTAACAATTGCAATCAGTGTAACTGGCTTATTGTACCCTCAATGAATCCCCAAAAATAAAAAAAAAAAATACATTTTCACTTCTTTCCCTTCCTCCCTTTCAGGTTCTAAGTGTGTAGGCAAAGAGGTGTGAGCAATAATGTAAAATGCCACAAGATTGCTTGAAATTTTATAGCTTGTCTTGATCAACCCCAGGGTGCCTTTCTCACTTCCATTCCAATCACCACTGCTCACTGCACCAGTGTGAGAGCCAGGAGAAGGCAGCAGTGGTGAGCCTCATGCCCTGGGGACGTGGCTGCTCCCCTCACCCCGGACTCTAGCGTGTCTTTGGGTATCTTTGTGTTCACTCTTATATCTCTCCAGTGTCAGTGGAGGTGCTAGTCCCAAGGCCACTATCACATCTCCTCACTATGCCCATGTCCTTTGTATTCCCCCAAATATCAAACATGACAGATATTATCCTCATTAAATCTATGTTGTTTGATTTTTTTTTTGACTGATTGCTTCATGAACTATGGCCATTGAGTAAAGGAAAGCTTAGAGACAAATATTAAAATAGTGGGCGTCATGGGCTGAGTGCAGTGGCTCATGCCTGTAATTGCAGCACTCTGTGAGGCTGAGGCAGGTGGATTGACTGAGCTCAAGAGTTTGAGACTAGCCTGAGCTAGAGTGAGACCACATCTCTAAAAATAGCTGGGTGTTGTGGTGGGCACCTGTAGTCCCAGCTACTTGGGAGGCTGAGGCAAGAGGATCACTTGATCCCAGGAGTTTGTGGTTGCTGTTAGGTATGAGGCCATGGAATTCTGCTGAGGGCAACAACGTTGAGACTCTGTCTCAAAAAAAAAAAAAAGGAGGATCCGCCAGGTGCAGTGATTTATGCCTATAGTCCTAGCAGTCTAGGAGGCCGAGACAGGTGGATTTCTTGAGCTCAGGAGTTTAAGACTAGCCTGAGCAAGAGCAAGACCCCTTCTCTAAAACTAGTGGGTATGGTGGTAGGCACCTGTAGTCCCAGCTACTTGGGAGACTGGGGCAAGAGGATCCTTAGCCCAGGAGTTTGAGGTTGCTGTGAGGTATGACATCATAGCACTCTACTGAGGGCAACAGTGAAATTCTGTCTCAAAAAATAAAAAAAGTAGGTATCAAAAAAGCAAGAAGACATACAAGTTAATAAAAACACATTTGACATATGGGAGATAAAATACCCAATTTACTTTGTGGACTTCTCTTATGGGCAGCAGACCTAAGCACTAGGAAATGACGAGGAAATTTGTTGGACAGGCAAAGTAAATGCGGTGGTAGAGTAGAGAGGTTGGAGGTGGAGGTAAAGGTGATGTTGCAGGTGGTGTGATGAGGGAGGAGATGGTGGCTAAGGTAGATGGAGGTGCTGGGGGTTGTGGCAGTGGAGGAAGTAGTGGTGATGTTGGGGTTGGTGGAGGTGATGATGATGGTATGGATGGTGGTAGAGAAAATGGCGGCAGAGGTGACAATGGAGTTGAAGATGAAAGTGGAGGGGGTGATGGTGATGGTGCTTGTTGTGAAGGTGAAGATGTTGGTCATGGAGGTGGGGGAAATTGGAGGTGAAATTTTTATCCCTAGGGTCCTGTGCTACCACACTCCCAGTTTTTCATTCTTCCCTAGCACAGGAAATGGCAACCTGACGTAGTTCTTGCCAAGGAGATGCAAGAAGAAAGACATCTCTGGGGAGGGCATCTCCTCTGACACAGAAGAGAAAGCTTTGTGCTCCTTTATTCTACCCCCTTCTTTTTGGCTGGAAGTGTAAGAAGTGAGGGCACTCCTGGAGTTGGAAGTGCTGGTGGTGGCGGGTGGAGGTGGAGGGCTATTGTTAGTGGGTGTGGTGGTGGAGTGGACTGCACCAGCTTCTGTTCTCTCAGTGGACTACGCCTTTCACTTTTTAGGCAGTTGGAATGTTCCTGTTGGCAGGTAGCAGAACACTGACTCAAACTGGCATAAATAGTGAAATCATGTATTAGCTCATATACTAGAAGTTCAGTGGTCGGATGATCTTCAGGACTAATTGAATCCTGTGGTCCCAGTTCCATTTCTTGGGACACTTCTACTTTCCTCTGCGTAGACTTCGTGAGTGGGCTTGCACCACGATGGGGGCAGCAGTTCAGGCCTCACATCCACATGAGCAAGGCAGGGAGGGCCAGTGTCTCCTGTCCATGGGTCTCTTTTTTAAGCATGGAAAACCTCCATTCAAGCTCTTTCTCCCACTTTCCATCCCAGTAAATGCCATGCATTGATTTGCTTAATAGCATTCTTTGACCATAAGAAAAGTCTGAAAATCTCTAAGTAATAGCCATAAGAATGTAAGGTAATTCTTACATAAAAGGCATGGTAAAACAAGACTGTTTAGAGTCCTCAAAAATCGGTGCCTTTTGCTGATCAAATAATACTCATTTAAGGTAAACAGGAGCTTTTTTCTTACGTGACAAGGCATCTGAGGTAGGCCGTCCAGGGTTGGTGACCCTGCTCTAGAACGTTCCCAGGAACCCACTTTTTCCGCCTTCCCAGGCTCCCCTCTTTCTGTGGGCCTCAGCCCGCGTTGGTCTCTCCATGGCTGCTGTGTGTCTGCCCTCACTTCTTTCACTTCCAGCCAAAAAGAAGGGGGCAGAGTAAAGGAGCAGAAAGCTTTCTCCAAGGGAAACTTTGCCTCTCTGTGTCAGAGGAGATGCCCCCCCCAGAGATGTCTTTCTTCTTGCATCTCCTTGGCAAGAACTACGTCAGGTTGCCATTTCCTAAGCTAGGGAAGAATGGGATTCTGCCAGGAAGGAGGAGGAAACAGATACTTTGTAGGTGGCCAGTAAAGATTTTAATTTAATTTTCAGTTAAGATTTTCCTAAGTGTTTCTCTGTTAATATTTACTTGGTCTGGTATGCTTCTTAAGAGTCAGCTGAAAATTATGACGCACAGTTTGAAAGAAGAATGAAAACTTGGGAGTTTGGTAGCACAGGCTGCTGGGGATAAAAATGGGATTCTGCAAGGAAGGAAGAAGGAGGAAACATACTTTGTAGGTGGCCAGCAGGGTCTTCTCCACCTACATACCCCGGCAGGTCTTGATCTCACCACTGTAGAGACCAGAAAATTAATCTGCAGTCAAAGCCAAGTCATCAGTAGCTTAACTTCTGATTGCTACCCTGGTATGTTGTGAGAGATAGAGATCTGATATATATATATATGATATATCTGTGCATCTGTAGATACAGATCTGAGACCTCTGCATAATTCAACAGTCATATAATTGTGAGACTAATTTTCCCATAGGACTCACAAAGTATGGTGACTTATTTCTGTTTTCCAGATACAGTGATTTGCCATGGGCCAGTAGCATAGACACAGGTTATAGTCCCGTCAGCCTGCCAGTTTGACATTGTGTAATTCTCAATGCTTGTTATTAATTTGGAGCTTTTGCATAATTTCAGATATGTTCATGAAGTGAGACTTTAACTCTTTTAAATAATCATTTTTATGTTGCATTATTTAGGTTTGTACAACAAAACTTGTCATAAAACCTGACCAAATCATATTCAGTTTAAGAAGGCAGAAAAGTATGTAATATCTTTCTTCCCTCCCCTCCCCTTCCCTCTCCTCTCCTCAAGACAGGGTCTCCATCTGTTGCCCAGAGTAGAGTGTAGAGTGCAGTAGTATCGTCACAGCTCACTGCCACCTCGAGCTCCTGGGTTAAAATAATCCACCTCAGCCTCCTGAGTAGCTGAGACTAAAGAGGGAAGTGGCTGATTTTCCTGCGGTTTTGGGGGAGATGGGGGTCTTACTAGTATTGCTCATGTTGATTTTGAACTCCTGGCCTCAAGTAATCCTTGGCTTGCCAAAGCATGAGAATTATAGACATGGACTGCTGTACCCAACATACATAATACGTTTTAGAAAAAAAAATGCAGGGCAGCACCTGTAGCTCAGGGGGTAGAGCACCGGACACATACACTGAGGCTACTGGGGTCGAACCCAGCCCAGGTCAGCTAAAACAACAATGACAACTGCAACAAAAAACAGCCGGATATTGTGGCAGGCACCTATAGTCCCCGCTACTTGGGAGACTGAGGCAAGAGGATCACTTAAGCCCAAGAGGTTGCTGTGAGCTGTGATGCCACAGCACTCTACCCAGGGTGATAGCTTGAGACTTTTTTCAAAAAAAAAGAAAAAAAAAGAAATGCAGCCAAATGGTTCAAATACAAAAAGGTTGAGTACCTGAATTAGAATATTTTAGCTAGTTCTATTAAATCTTGTCTATTCAGGGATAAGTTTTCCCTAATTCTAGAAGTGTTTTAATGTAAAACCTTATAAGGTCTCTTATGTTATAATTTATGTGTCCATGTTGCCTCCCCAATTTCAAAGACAGGTTATGTGTAAAGAACTAGATTGTTTTATAATACCTGACATAATGTTAAGTGCTTGATAGAACTCAGTATAAATATTTGCTAAATGAATAAAGAGATGTGACTAAGTAAATACAAGGTCTGACAATTAAGTCTGGAAACTTGTCCTAAAAAAGTGTTCCGTACCTCACTGCTAAAAATCACTACTGTCAGCTTAGAACCTGTGGCTCAAGCCACTAAGGCACCAACCACATACACCTGAGCTGGTGGGTTCGAATCCAGCTGGGCCCACCAAACAACAATGATGACTACAACCAAAAAATAGCCAGGCATTATGGCGGGCACCTGTAGTCTCAGCTACTTGGGAGGTGGAGGCAGGAGAATCTCTTGAGCCCAGGAGTTGGAGGTTGCTGTGATCTGTGATGCCAGGGCACTCTATCCAGGGTGACAGCTTAAGGCTCTGTCTCAAAAAAAAAAAAAATCACTACTGTCCCCTTCTCAGTACTCCCCTGGGGAAGCTGTGCCCCTCACAGACAGTGCTATGGGAGCTGGTGCATTGTAGTGATGCAAGAGCCGCACCTTTCTTGTACCAAGATTTTCAGTTAAGATTTTCCTAAGTGTTTCTCTGTTAATATTTACTTGGTCTGCTATGCTTCTTCAGAATCAGCTGAATTTTTTTTTTTTTTTTGTAGAGACAGAGTCTCACTTTATGGCCCTCGGTAGAGTGCCATGGCCTCACACAGCTCACAGCAACCTCCAACTCCTGGGCTTAAGCGATTCTCTTGCCTCAGCCTCCCAAGTAGCTGGGACTACAGGCACCCGCCACAACGCCCGGCTATTTTTTGGTTGCAGTTTGGCCAGGGCCGGGTTTGAACCCGCCACCCTTGGTATATGGGGCCGGTGCCTTACCGACTGAGCCACAGGCGCTGCCCGAATCAGCTGAAATTTTTAACGCACAGTTTGGCACATTTTTGCCGTGTTTTCATCAGTTCTGCTCTAACTGCCCACCCTGACCTCTCTTCATGCATGACACTTTCTCGCCCCTTTGAAAATCATTTAATCCATGTGTACACCGCCCTTTTTTTCATGGCATTATCCCCATAAACTTGGACTGACATGTCCCTGATTTCACTTACACTCTGCCAAGTTTAACAAGAAATTTAATGTCCCAGAGTAGCTGGGACTACAGGCACCCACCACCACACCCAGCAAGTTTTTGTATTTTTAGTTGAGATGGGTTCTCACTTTGTTCACTTTGTTCTCAAAGTCCTGAACTCAAGGGATTCTCTCATCTCAGCCTCCCAGAGTGTTAGGATTACAGGTGTGAGCCACCACACCTGGACCCGAAACTTTTTCTATCAGTGCACTGACCTATATTTAGGAAACAAACAAGCATTTATTAAAAAGCACATCTTTTTTTTTTGCAGTTTTTGGCCAGGGCTGGGTTCGAACCCGCCACCTCTGGCATATGGGGCTGGTGCCCTACTCCTTTGAGCCACAGGCGCTGCCACCCCCCCCCCAAAAAAAAGCACCTCTTTTTAAAACATATTTTTTTGGTGGCTCACATGTGTATTCCTACCACTCTGGGGAGGCTGACAGTTAGATTGCCTGAATTTATGAGTTCAACACCAGCCTGAGCCAGAATGAGATCCCATCTCTAAAAAAAAGACCACTGTACACAGTTATGATTTAATAAAAAATAAAATAAAATTCAAGTGATCTGATAAAAAAATTAAAAAATAATAGCCCAGCTCTGGCAGGCACCTGTAGTCCCAGCTACTTGGGAGGCTGAGGCAAGGGGATCACTTGAGCACTAGAGTTTGAGGTTGCTGTGAGCTATGATGCTGTGGCACTCTACCAAGGGTGACAAAGTGAGACTCTGTCATAAAATAAAATAATGTATTTTTTTCTTTTTAAAATTTCTCCAGTATTTATTTCAAAACAAATACATGGATAAAAATCATCAAGAAGAAAAGTCAGTATAAACACATTAAAAATGGAAAGAAGGAAATATAAGAATTTTAGCAATTAAAGCATATTTTTTCTAACCAACAGAAACGAAAAATATTTAATTCTTCTGTTTGGTAAATTACTGAAGTATTTCTTCCACTAGATGTCACTGTTGTACTTGAAAAGTGGTCTGTCACTAAAGTTCTTTAGCCCCAGGATGGCATGTTTCATTCTTTCCTCTAACAGAAGACACCACCAGATTATCCAGACTGATTTTATTCCAAGATAATTTCCTTCAAAGGGAAATCAAGATGGAATTTGTTGTGCAGAATTGAGGATTTGGGCAGTGCAGTGGCTCACACCTGTAACCCTAAAACTCTTGGAGGCCAAGGTGGGAGGATTGCTTGAGCTCAGAAGTTGGAGACCAGCCTGAACAAGAATGAGACACCCCCTACACACTGTCTGTACAAATAATAATAATAAAAAAAGATTAGGCGCCCTAGTCCCAGCTACTCTGGGATCACTTGAACCCCAGGAGTTTGAGGTGGTTACTGTGAGCTAGGATGATATCACTGCACTCTATGCTGGGCAACAGAAAGAGACTTGGTTTCTAAAAAAAAAAAGAAAGAAAGAAAGAAAGAAAAAGGAGGATTCAGCAAGATCTAGAAGCATCCAGAGCCTCCTCAAGAATGGCAAATTTGTAAAAAGCAGCCCCATAAAAAAACTTTTAATTTTCCTGTAAACCTGTTTATTTGAGTTTTGTTTTGTTTTGGTTTTTGTTTTGGAGACAGAGTCTCACTCTGTAGCCCTCAGTAGAGTGCTGTAGCGTCACAATTCACAGCAACCTCAAACTCTTCAGCTTTAAGGGATTCTCTTGCCTCAGCCTCCCAAGTAGCTGGGACTACAGGCACCCAGCACAATGCCCGGCTGTTTTGTTATTGTTGTTGTTGTAGTTGTCATTGTTGTTTAGTAGGCCCAAACCAGCCAGCCCAGGTATATGTGGCCGGAGCCCTAACCACACAGCTACTGTGCTGAGCCCATTTGAGCTTCTTTTGATGAGCTCTTTTACTCTTTGTGACCTGTGTTCTGTTTTTATTTCAGAACCAGCTTTGTTCTGAGGATAGAAGGCAGTTAGTCTCCAATTTCCTTTCTCTCTTTCACATATCAGGCCTTTTTGTGATCCAGTTCTTCAAAACAGAAAGTATAATAATGTTTCAATTTAAAAATTATAATACTCAAGACATTTCTCTATACAAGGAATTACAAAGATAAATAAGAATTTTTTGTGTTCAATTTTCCCCCGTCATATTTATTAACAGAATAGGAAAAAGAAATCTCTCCAGAAAATTGTTTGTGAGCTTTTGAATGTTTCCCTATGCCTGAAGTTACATGGAAATATGACAGATGTGAGCACAGTGGGAATTTTGCAGTGTCTGCCAGATACAACACTTGCTTCACAGAGAGTAGATACAGTATTTTACTGCAGAGTCAATAGGCTATTAATACTTACCAACCAACCAACAAATAAACATAAAATAAGCAAAAGATGTTAGTCACAGTTCTGATATATGGTTAACTTACTATGTAGAGCATCAAAACTCTTCTGACAAGATGATTTTAAAATTCTCAAATGTTTGGAAATTGAGCAAAATAGTTCCCAAAACAAATGAAAGAAGAACAAGAAGAAAACATAGGAGAAATTTAAAACGATTTTGACTAGAAAAAATTTGTGAAATACTTACAAAATATAGTTTTAAGTGCAACATAATAATTTTAAAGTTCAATCTGGGTGGGTGTGGTGGCTCATGCCTGTAATCCTAGCATTCTTTATTTTATTTTTTTATTATTAAATCATAGCTGTGTACATTAATGCAATCATGGGGCACCATACACTGGTTTTATAGACCGTTTGACACATTTTCATCACACTGGTTAACATAGCCTTCCTGGCATTTTCTTAGTTATTGTGCCAAGATATTTATATTCTACATTTACTAAGTTTCACATGTCACATGAACCCTTGTAAGATACACCGTAGGTGTAATCCCACCAATCACCCTCCCTCCACCCATCCTCCCCCCTCCCTCCACTCCCTCTCCCCCTTCCCCCTATTCTTAGGTTATAACTGGGTTATAGCTTTCATATGAAAATTAGTTTCATAGTAGGGCTGAGTACATTGGATACTTTTTCTTCCATTCTTGAGAAACTTTACTAAGAAGAATATGTTCCAGCTCTATCCATGTAAACATGAAAGAGGTAAAGTCTCCATCCTTCTTTAAGGCTGCATAATATTCCATGGTGTACATATACCACAATTTAGTAATCCATTTGTGGATCAATGGACACTTGTGCTTTTCCCGTGACTTAGCAATTATGAATTGGGCTGCAGTAAACATTCTGGTACAAATATCTTTGTTATAATGTAATTTTTGGTCTTCTGCATATATACCTAGTAGAGGAATTATAGGATTGAATGGCAGATCTATTTTTAGATCTCTAAGTGTTCTTCAAACATCTTTCCAAAAGGAATGTATTAATTTGCATTCCCACCAGCAGTGTAGAAGTGTTCCCTTTTCTCCACATCCACGCCAACATCTCTGGTCTTGGGATTATGTGATATGAGCTAATCTTACTAGAGTTAGATGATATCTCAAAGTAGTTTTGATTTGCCTTTCTTTGATGATTAAGAGTGATGAGCATTTTTTCATGTCTGTAGGCCATGCACCTGTCTTCTTCAGAGAAGTTTCCCTTCAAGTCCCTTGCCCAGCCTGCGATGGGATCACTTGTTCTTTTCTTGCTTATACGTTTGTGTTCTCTGTGGATTCTGGTTATTAAACCTTTGTTGGAGACATAAAATGCAAATATCTTCTCCCATTCTGAGGGCTGTCTGCTTGCTTTACTTACTCTGTTTTTGGCTGTGCAGAAGCTTTTTAGTTTGATCAGGTCCCAGTGGTGTATTTTTGAACCAGATTCAATTGCCCAGGGGGGTCCTCCTCATAAAATACTTGCCCAGACCTGTAATCCTATCATTCTGCAAGGCCAAAGAGGATGAATTGCCTTAGCTCACGAGTTTGAGACCAGCCTGAGCAAGAGCAAGACCCCAAATCTAAAAATAGCTGGATGTTGTGGTGGGCCCCTGTAGTCCCAATTGTTTGGGAGGCTGAGGCAAGAGGATCACTTGAGCCCAAGAGTTTGAGGTTGCTGTGAGCTATGAATCCTGGGCACTCTACTGAGGATGACAAAGCAAGACTCTGTCACCAAAAATAAAAGTGCGACCTGAACTACCTAGTGATCCAATCAGCTGGGCATGGTGGTGTGAGCCTGGGGTCCCAGCTATTAGGGAGGCTGAGGTGGGAGGGTCGATTGTGGACCAGGAACTTGAGGGTGCTGAGAGCTATGATGATGCCACTGCTCTCCAGCTTGGGGGACAGCATGAAATCCTCAAATAAATGAATACTTAGCTTAAAAGTCACTTATCCAATAGCCTATTTAAAAAGTAGCAAATTATACTCAAAAGGGGAAAAGAAAAAAATAAAGAGTGATGGAAAATGGATATACAATTGAAAAAAATAATGAAAAGTTGGTTATTTGGAAAGAATAACAAAATTAATAAACCCCTAGCACAACAAAAGGCAGGAAATATTGAGCTAAAGGGAGAAACAGAGGCAAACATTAACATAAGTAGAGAGAGTTTATTGGGCCAATGTTGGGGACTGCAGCCAGGAAATCATAGGAAGTTACTCTAAACAGATGCTCTGGTTAGCAGTAATTACAGATAAGTTTTTAAAGAAAAAAAAAAAAAAGACGAGAGTATTTTCTAAGTTGTTTACCAAGAATTTATATTGGTTTGTTAAAATAACATAAGCTACTGAAGTTCTCTGTGTCAAAAATTCCAGGAGCATGAAGATAGCAGGTCAGGGTCACACTTGTGCAACTTGTAGTATCATTTAAGACATTTATCAGCTAGTCTGGAAACTACTGGGTAGGAAAGAAAAAATAAATTACTTAAAACAATTACCAACAAGCATGGGTACAGGGGATATAACTGAAGTCTCATGCTCATGTCTTTCTGGGCCCGATACATTTTGCATACTTCACATTTCTCAGCTTGCTCTGAGTCACTTCTCTTTCTCAAAAGCAAAAATTATCTAATTGAAATAAAAAGTAGACATTGCTGTTGTCGATGTTAAATACAGATACTCAGAAAAAAACAATTAAGTTTAGAGTTTATGCAAGCACAAAGCTTAAGGACAGCCAGCCAGGAAGCACAGATTCCAAATAATAGATTTCAGTGTTACAAAGTGTAGAAGTTTGGAGTCACTTATATAGACAAGGTTTGGGGAAGCTTAACAGAACTTCAACATCTTTCTAAGCAAGGCTCAATGCATAGTTACAAAATGGTCTGATTGGGCTTGGCATCTGTAGGTCAGTGGTCAGCACCAGCCACATACACCGGAGGTGGCGGATTGGAATCCAGCCCAGGATTGGATTCCAATCCAAACAGTGGTAACTACAACCAAAAAATGGCTGGGCATTGTGGCAGGCACCTGTAGTCCCAGCCACTTGGAAGGCTGAGGCAAGAGGATCACTTAAGCCAAGAGTTTGAGGTTGCTGTGAGCTGTAATGCCACAGCACTCTACCCAGGGTGACATGGTGAGACTCTGTCTCAAAAAATTAAAATAAAATAAAAAAGGTCTGATTGGTCAATGAGTTGGTAAACGTATATTTAACTTTTCACGTTGAAGATGTAACAGTCATAAGGTCTTTTGCACCATCTAGTCTAAATTAGGTTCAGGACAAAGAAGAGGCAGTTAAATCACAACAAAGTTCAGTGATTCTAAGAGCAGGAGGTTTGGTCTTTGGTTTCTCCAAGTCATTTACAGAGTAAGAACAATAAGAAAGAGAGTTAATGTATAATCTTAGAAGTAACATCTCTCAAGACTTAAAAGTGTTCTTGGAGTTCCAACAGCTTTTAAATTTTATTTTCACACTATAGGCATTTAAAAGATAAGAAAATATTATGAATAACTTTGTCAATAAAATATGACACTTCAGATCAAAACAGGAACACTCACAGAGAAGTCTTTCTATAGAAATGTTTTCATTTTTCCTGGATAAATACTTTTTCCTTTTATTAAGTCATATATACATAGATCGTGAATACATTTATGCTTTTGTGGGATACAATGTGTTTTTTTTTATACAATTTGGAATGGTTACATCAAACTAATTCAGCTTTCACCTCATTTACTTAATTATTGTGTTAAGACATTTATGTTCTATACTTGATAGATTTGACTTGTACCCTTGCAATATGCTCCCTGGGTGTGGTCCCACCATTTACTCTCCCTCTGTTGAACCTCTCCCCTCCCCTTCCATCACCCTCTACTTCTCTCCTTCATCCTGGGCTATAGTTGTGATCTTTTATAAGAAAGTGTGAGTAATTATAAATTGATTTCATAAAAGTATTAAGTACATTGGATACTTTTTCTTCCACTCTTGAGATACTTCACTAAGAAGAATATTTTCCAGCTCCATCCATGTAAACATAAAAGAGGTAAAGTCTCCATCTTTTTTAATGCTGCATAGTATTCCATGGTATGCATATACAATTTATTAATCCATTCATGGGTCGATGGGCACTTGGGATTCTTCCATGACTTGGCAATTGTGAATTGAGCTGCAATGAACAATTTGATGCAAATATCTTTGTTGCAAAGTGATTTTTGGTCTTTTGGATATATAACTAGTAGAGGAATGGCAGGATCAAACAGCAGGTCTACTTTTAGATCCCTGAGAGTTCTCCAAACTTCTTTACAAAAGGAACGTATTCCCACCAACAGTGCAGCCTGGATAAATACCTAGGAGTCCAATGCCTGGATCATATAGTGCATGTTTAACTCTTTAAGAAACATCCAAGCAGTGGTCGTATCATTATACATTCCCACCAAAAATGTGTGAGAGTTCCAGATGCTGTACATCTTCCCCCATGTATGGTTAGTCTTTTTATTTTATTATTTTATTTTTTTCAAACAGAGCTTGTTCTGTTGCCCAGGATAGAATGCAGTGGCATCATCATAGCTTACTGTAACCTCCAATCTTTAGACTCAAGTGATCCTCCTGCCTCAGCACCCAAGCATCTGGGACCACAGGTGCATTCTGCCATGCCCTGTTACATTTTTAGAAATTTTTTTAGAGATAAGTTCTTGCTATGTTGTCCAGGCTGTTTTCAAACTCCTGGCCTCAAGTGATCCTCCCACCTTTGACCTCCCAAGGTGTTTGTTTGTTTGTTTGAGACAGAGTCTTACTCTGTTGCCCCAGACTTTTTGGTTGGTTTTCTTTTGGTTTTTAGAGTGCCATGGCCTCAATATAGCTCATAGCAACCTCAAACTCTTCAGCTAAATCATACCTCCTGCCTCAGCCTCCCAAGTAGCTAAGACTATAGGTGTACACCACCACACCAGGCTAATTTTTTTTTTTGAGACATTCTTATTATGTTGCCCTCAGTAGACTGTTGTGGCGTCACAGCTCACAGCAACCTCAAACTCTTGGGCATAAGCAATTCTCTTGCCTCAGCCTCCCCAGTAGCTGGGACTAAAGGGACCTGTCCCAATGCCTAGCTATTTTTTTTTTTTTTTGCTGTAGTTGTCATTGTCATGTTGTTTGGCAGGCCTTGGACCAGGTTTGAACCTGCCAACCCCGGTGCATATGGCCAGTCTAAGCTATAGGAGCTGAGCTAAGCTAAGGAGCTGAGTGTAATTTTTCCTATTTTTAGTAGAGACAGAGTCTCACTATGCTCAGGCTGTTCTCAAACTGACATCAAGCAATCCTCCCTCCTGGCCTCCCTGAGTGCTAGGCTTACAGGCAGGAGCCATCATGCCTGGACAAATAAGATACATTTTAAAAATTATTTTCACCTATTCCTCTTTAATGTTTTATTTATTTATTTTATTTTTTTATTTTAGACAAAGTCTCACTCAGTCACCATGGGGTAGAGTGCTGTGTTGTCACAGCTCACAGCATCCTCAAACTCTTGGGCTCAGCAGGTCCTCTTGCCTCAGCCTCTTGAGTAGCTGAGACTATAGGCATGTGCCATAACACCCAGCTAGTTTTTCTATTTTTAGTAGAGATGGGGTCTTTCTCTTGCTCAGGCTGGTCTCCATACAGGCTCCTCCAGTGGTTTGTAAAAACAGAAATCCACAGATTGGGGAGACTGATATTTTATTTTTTAGCAGTAGGGGTAAGGATAGGGATAGAGGTAGGGTTAGAATTAGGGTTAGGGTTGGGGCTGGAGGTTGAGAGGAGAGGCTTTCAGTTAAGACAAAGAGAAAGAAAGAAAGCAGGAAGAGAGATTTAGTCCTCACTGAAGCAGTATGAGTTAATAATTTCTCTATCATTTCACTATAAAAAGATCATTTTTACAATGTTAATTAGAATAAGTTTGATCTCTGCCCTGGAAACCTCCTGTTTAAATTCATGAGGATGTGAATAAATACTGCACAGGTATATTACAAACCTATTCGCCATATAAAAAGGATTGTGCTTGTTTATTCAGTGGAGAAATAGGCTCAGTTGCTTAAAAGGCTAATTATAACCCTTACATTTCCCATAAAATACTTGGCCCTTTGTTGGATGCATCGTAGTTAAAGTGTTGCTGTAACTGCTTGCAGTTTAGAAATCCTTTATTTAACAGAAGGAAATGAGCTATATCACATTGCTTAGGTTACAGTCTTGGAGCTAAAAGTTAAATTAAAAAGCACCATAGAAAATGGACAATTAAAAAAGCTAATGACATAACTCTGGGGAAGATAAAGGAACAAACCAACATGGGGAAAGAGGTGGGTGTTACCACAGCTGGTGAGGGTAAGAATTGTCAGAGAAAAAAACAAACAGCAAGGAAAGAAGAATCAAGATGAACAAATTATTTGAGAAGGGCTTTTAAAATATGCTTTGCAAAGTTAAGTAAGGTTATCAATTCAGAAAAAGAAATGTCCTCTAAACACAAACCCTCAGAAAAAACAAAAGAAAACAAAGCAAAACATAACTAACCTGGGTACTAGAAAGCTAACCAATGACCCCAAGGGTTGGGCCTAGATAAATTATTAAAACCTATTTCACAAGAGCAAAGCAAATTGAGAATAAGAATACTACTGGTCAAAGGGGAAAGTAGAGGAAAATTGTGAAAATAAAAAGATTTCTTATGCAGGCGAAATCTAGACTCAATAACAATAATGTGCACATGTGATATTCCTGCCTTCATGTGCCAAACTCTCCACAAGACTGAAGTCTCCGCTTCTCAAAATAGCTGGCTGAACACAAGTATCTGTAACCACAGAGGAAAGATGATGAAAATGCTTATGGGTCAATGCTCTGATCCTCAAAAGGCAGTGCTGCCCTTATTCCCCTCTGTGTCCCCAGTCTTAAACTGTGTTAGTGGTAGCAGTTGAAAACTAGAGAGCCTCCCTCTAGGAAGTCCACGGTAATCTAACTCATGCACACAAGAACCCATGAAGCCATGGAGGACACAGAACATTCTCTGTAGTGTAATTAAAATGAAGGATTTCAGAGCTGGAATACACCTTAGAGGTCAGCTAATCTTCTAACCAATGATGAAGCGCCTCCAAAAGAGACGTACCTCTCCTCTCTAAATGCTTCCTGTCAGTACTGCTTTCCTCTCGTAATTTTTTTTTTTTATTTGTCTTCAAGTCTGGGTGACAGTGAGACATTTCACGTCCATGTTTCTGTGGCATTTTTCTTCTCCCTGTGTGCAGTCTGTAGTCCAGCTGGACCCCAAGGACACTAGGAAAGGACAACATGTATGATTTACCATCTCAAATGTCTGTGATTAGTGGAGATCTGCTTTACTATTCTGCTATGTTGGGAGGCATTTCTGAATGAGAAAATGTACATTCCACCCAGTCACCATACCTGGGAGAGTGGCTTCCCCGGCTGATGTTGTGCCTTCAGTTCTTCTATCTGTTTGTTCAGCAGAGTGACTTCAGCCTTTGCATGCAGTCTGGGGTTTGTTATTTATTTATTTATTTTTTTTACTGGAAGCTTTTTTTTTCATTTTGCAAGGGATGTCAATAGACAAATGTTTATTCATCACTTACCTATCATATAAACACAGTTATGTTCAGTAGACATCATGTTACTGTATTTGGGAAACAGGGACCAGATTCTCTAATAATCTACGTGAAGAGAAAAATCTAAATGAACAGGTATCTGGGCTTTATTATATGTTATGCAAGAACTGAAAAAACTGTAGCTGGTAGGCTTGATCTTTCTACTGTAGCTGAACATCCTTCAGCCTGATGATGTCTTTGAGCTCTACCACCAACTGCTCTGCACAAGCCAGGTGTTTCAGAACTCTCTCATGTGTTCTGGTAAAGTTCATCCCAGTTTCCTGGGTTGATTCCTAGTTTTCAGATGAAAAAGTGGCCAATCCAGCAGGGAAAAGGTATCAGCTTCCAAACAGGAGTTTCCTTACTCCAACTTCATCCTTTGTTTTGCCTGACTCATATCCTATTAACTTAAGAATCTTTCAAACTTTGATCCAATCATCATCATCATCATCATCACAAACATTATACTATCTTCAGCATTTCAGAAATGTTAAACATTTTATAAATGTTATCTCATTTTAAGTATTACCTTACTTGTACCAAAGTGAAAATTAAAGAGAAGTATACATCACATACCATTTAGAAAAGGAGGACAGGGTAGCACCTGTGACTCCAAAGAGTAGCGTGCCAGCCCCATACACCAGAGGTGGTGGGTTCACATCCAGCCCTGCCCAAAACCTGCAATAAAAAAGAAAAGGAGCTCAAAACTTAAGTTAAGAGAGTCATTGAAAGCCAATATGCCCACACAGAGATCTGTCTCAGTAGAAGAATCCTCACAGAAGCTGTGCCAATTGGAAGTAGGTATTGGAACTGCCACAGAGAGTCCCTATTAGAGTGATGCAGTGTTCTGCTGCTCAGGGCAGGACCGGGAACCCTATTTTCTCACCCTAGGTGAACACAGAAAGCAGTATCATTACAGACCCCCTTTGCAAAACACAAATAGGCTCCCTCATTCAAAACCTGAAAGGTTGGATGCCTCAGGATCATTTTTTGCACATAGTCCTCTGGCTAATTGTGCCATACTTCCCTAACCCCCCCGCCCACAGGATAGGAAAAGCAGCATTTAAACCCCCTACACTGAAAATTCAGGGGGCTTCCATATTGGATTCCCGCCTCCACTGCTGGAGGTTCTTTTCCCACTGGCTTATCACTCTTTCTAATCTTTCCCTGTCAATGAACTCTATCATGTTGGTTATCTGTGTGGTCTGTGGTTTCATTCTTCCAACTCAGAGACCAAAGACTAGGCATAGAGGGAACTTTTCACAATGAGGGCAATGCCTACTGAAGCTGTGAGAGCAACACCACTGCCAAGAGTCTCCACTAGGGTGATGCCCAGTGGAACCATGGTAGCAGGACTGCCACCAAGACCCCACAACCAAAGAGCTACCAGTGTGCAAGGTCAACTACGGAGAGCTAGGTCGACTCATTCCAGCCAAACCGTAGGCACAGGACTGCCCAAGTCCTTGGGGACCCATCCTGCACACCAGAGTGGACATAGAATCAAAGGAGATTATTCTGGAGCCTTTAGACCAGTGGTTCTCAACCTTCCTAATTACTGCCTTGTTCCAAACGGGGCCGTGACCCATAGGTTGAGAATCACTGCTTTAGATCCAATGTCTGCTGTCTTAGGTTTCAGACTTGCTTGGCCTTGTCACCCCTTTGCTCTTGCCTATTGCTCCCTTTTAAATGGGATCATGTACCCAATGATTGGACCACCACTTTATCTTGGAAGGATATAGCTGGTTTGGATTTTACAGGCTCACAGATAGGACTTTGTACTTTTAAACTGGTGCTGGAGGGACTTAATAGTTTGTAGCTATGAAAATGAAAAGAATTTACTTGTATGTCAGAAGGGGATAAGTTTTACAGGCCCAGGGGTGGAATGCGGTGGTTGGCATGTCCCCTCCAACACTCATATACAAACTTAATAGCCAATGTGGCAGTATGACGGAACGGGGGTTTAAGAGGTTACCGAATCATAAGTTCTGCCCTCAGTAATGGATAAATTCATTCATGGATTAACAGGTGAATGTCTTAATGGGTACCATGGGAGGGGAACAGGTGGCCCTATGAGAAGAGGAAGAGAGACCTGAGTCAGCACATTATCACAGTCAGCCTCCTCACCCTATCATGCCCACAACCCTCTGGAGCAGCACAGAGAGCCCCCACCAACAAGAAGACCCTCACCAGCTACAGCCCATGACCTTGGATTTCTCAACCTGCACAACAAATGAATTCCCCTATTATTACTAATATTTTTTTATTAAATCATAGCTGTGTACATTAATGCAATCATAGGGCACCATACACTGGTTTTATACATCATCTGACATATTTTCATCACACTGGTTGACATAGCCTTCCTGGCATTTTCTTAGTTATTGTGTTAAGACATTTATATTCTACATTTAGTAAGTTTTACATGTACCCTTGTAAGATGCACCATAGGTGTAATCCCACCAATTACCCTCCCTCTACCCATCCTCCCCCCTCCCTCCCCTCCCTCTCCCCTTGCCCCATATTCTTAGGTGATAACTGGTTATAGCTTTCATATGAAAGCCATAAATTAGTTTCATAGTAGGGCTGAGAACATTGGATACTTTTTCTTCCATTTTTGAGATACTTCACTAAGAAGAATATGTTCCAGCTCCATCCATGTAAACATGAAAGAGGTAAAGTCTCCATCTTTCTTTAAGTCTGCATAATATTCCATGGTGTACAAATACCACAATTTATTAATCCATTCGTGGTTCGATGGGCACTTGGACTTCTTCCATGACTTAGCAATTATGAATTGAGCTGCAATAAACATTCTGGTACAAATATTTGTTATAATGTGATTTTTTGGTCTTCTGGGTATATACCTAGTATATACACATTCTATGAAGTAAACATTACCCTGATACCAAAACCAGGAAAAGACCCAAACAAAAAGGAGAATTTCAGACCAATCTCACTCATGAATATAGATGCAAAAATTCTCAACAAAATCCTAGCCAATAGATTACAGCTTATCATCAAAAAAGTCATTCATCATGATCAAATAGGTTTCATCCCAGAGATGCAAGGCTGGTTTAACATATGCAAGTCCATAAACGTTATCCACCATATTAACAGAGGCAAAAATAAAGATCATATGATCCTCTCAATAGATGCAGAAAAAGCATTTGATAAAATCCAGCATCCTTTTCTAATTAGAACACTGAAGAGTATAGGCATAGGTGGCACATTTCTGAAACTGATTGAACAATAAAAATCCTCAAAGAAAGCATAGGAAAAACACTGGAAGATATTGGCCTGGGAAAAGACTGCATGAAGAAGACTGCCATGGCAATTGCAACAACAACAAAAATAAACAAATGGGACTTCATTAAACTGAAAAGCTTCTGTACAGCTAAGCAGACAACAACCAAAGCAAAGAGACAACCTACACAATGGGAAAGGATATTTGCATATTTTCAATCAGACAAAAGCTTGATAACTAGGATCTATAGAGAACTCAAATTAATCCACATGAAAAAAGCCAACAATCCCATATATCAATGGGCAAGAGACATGAATAGAACCTTCTCTAAAGATGACAGACGAATGGCTAACAAACATAAGAAAAAATGTTCATCATCTCTATATATTAGAGAAATGCAAAGCAAAACAACCCTGAGATATCATCTAACCCCAGTGAGAATGGCCCACATCACAAAATCTCAAAACTGCAGATGCTGGCGTGGATGTGGAGAGAAGGGAACACTTTTACACTTCTGGTGGGACTGCAAACTAGTACAACCTTTCTGGGAGGAAGTATGGAGAAACCTCAAAGCACTCAAGCTAGACCTCCCATTTGATCCTGCAATCCCATTACTGGGCATCTACCCAGAAGGGAAAAAATCCTTTTATCATAAGGACACTTGTACTAGACTGTTTCTTGCAGCTCAATTTACAATCGCCAAAATGTGGAAACAGCCTAAATGTCCACCAACCCAGGAATGGATTAACAAGCTGTGGTATATGTATACCATGGAATACTATTCAGCTATTAAAAAAAGTGGAGACTTTACATCCTTCGTATTAACCTGGATGGAAGTGAAAGACATTATTCTTAGTACAGCATCACAAGAATGGAGAAGCATGAATCCTATGTACTCAATTTTGATATGAGGACAATTAATGACAATTAAGGTTGTGGGGTTGGGGAGGAAAAGCAGAAAGAGGGACAGAAGGAGGGGGGTAGGGCCTTGGTGTGTGTCACACTTTATGGGGGCAAGACATGATTGCAAGAGGGACTTTACCTAACAATTGCAAACAGTGTAACCTGGCTTATTGTACCCTAAATGAATCCCCAACAATTAAAAAAAAAATACACTACTGGGACCTGATCAAACTAAAAAGCTTTTGCACAGCCAAGAACACAGTAAGTAAAGCAAGCAGTCAGCCCTCAGAGTGGGAGAAGATATTTTCAGGTTATGTCTCCAACAAAGGTTTAATAATCAGAATCCACTGAGAACTCAAACATATAAGCAAGAAAAGAACAAGTGATCCCATCGCAGGCTGGGCAAGGAACTTGAAGAGAAACTTCTCTGAAGAAGACAGGCGCACGGCTGTCTTCATATGAAAAAATGCTCATCATCCTTAATCATCAGAGAAATGCAAATCAAAACTACTTTGAGATATCATCTACCTCCAGTAAGATTAGCCCATATCACAAAATCCCAAGACCAGAGATGTTGGCGTGGATGTGGAGAAAAGGGAACACTTCTACACTGCTGGTGGGAATGCAAATTAATACATTCCTTTTGGAAAGATGTTTGGAGAACACTTAGAGATCTAAAAATAGATCTGCCATTCAATCCTATAATTCCTCTACTAGGTATATACCCAGAAGACCAAAAATCACATTATAACAAAGATATCTATAGCGGAATGTTTATTGCAGCCCAATTCATAATTGCTAAGTCATGGAAAAAGCCCAAGTGCCCATCAATCCACGAATGGATTAATAAATTGTGGTATATGTGCACCATGGAATATTATGCAGCCTTAAAGGAAGATGGAGACTTTACCTCTTTCATGTTTACATGGGTGGAGCTGGAACATATTCTTTTTAGTAAAGTTTCTCAAGAATGGAAGAAAAAGTATCCAATGTACTCAGCCCTACTATGAAACTAATTTTCATATGAAAGCTATAACCCAGTTATAACCTAAGAATAGGGGGAAGGGGGAGAGGGAGTGGAGGGAGGGGGGAGGATGGGTGGAGGGAGGGTGATTGGTGGGATTACACCTACGGTGTATCTTACAAGGGTGCATGTGAAACTTAGTAAATGTAGAATATAAATGTCTTGGCACAATAACTAAGAAAATGCCAGGAAGGCTATGTTAACCAGTGTGATGAAAATGTGTCAAACGGTCTATAAAACCAGTGTATGGTGCCCCATGATCACATTAATGTACACAGCTATGATTTAATGAAAAAAAGAAAAAAACAAGTTGTAATTTAGTTTCTTGCAAATGTTTTTGAGTGCTTTCAAGTTCCCGTGTCTTATTTTTCAGGTCATTTTTACACTGGTCAAGTTCATTTTTATTAGTCGTAAACTACTCTGGTACCTAAATATGTGAAACACTAAGAATTAAAACAGACTGATCTGGTTGTTAAGACATCTGGGTAACCCATAATATGCTATTAGAAGAATGAAACAAATTACTTCATGCAAAAGCTATAACAAGTGACCAGCTGTTTTATATGGCACCTGTCTTCTTTCTGTAAGTTTATTCTGAAGTGTGAGATTGGATAACAGGTCTGGTATAGGGATACCAATTCTTCAGTTTCCTTCCAACACTGTCTATGGATTTTAATACAAATGTATTAAAGTAAAAGAAGCATCAAAGGGTCCAGTCTGTTGCCTAACTTAGTTATCATTTTTACTTAATATCCTTTCTCTCCCAATATATGTATCCCTTCCTCTGATAATCAAGTCAACAAAAATGCCTTGGCACTCACTATTTTGTAGCTATACAACAAATCTGCATTATTCAGTTATCTTCTGAAAACATTGCATTCATTAGGCTTTTTCAGTATCATTGATGAGAGTAAAATCATTATTCCAACTTACTTTTGGTATAAGGGTCAGCCAGAAAAAAATCTTAAAGAAGGAAACTGTATCAGGTCCTTCACATTCTAAAGTTTCTTATAGTGTTTGCTTTCCATGTAACATTGAATGCCGTTTTAAATGCTTACCCTACTTAGTTCCTCCTCAACATCACCAATTTTTTCAATCAGTTCCACAATCTATTTTTCTTGAGCAGTTAATTTTCCATTCATGGCTCTAAAATAAAGTTTAATGTAAGTTTAGTAGTTATCTTATGTGTATCAAATTTGTAAAGCTAGATAGTCAGCAGAGTATTATAACTCAAAGTAGAGAGGGAGGGACTACAACTTAAGCTTTTGTAATCAGGGATATGGAATATAAATACTCCCCACAGAATGCTGGGAAGACCTGAGACTGGAAGGTATCAGGTATCACATTGGAAGGGGTGAGATAATGGGCTAAAAACTGGAGGCCTAAATTAAACTATGTGTACAGACTAATTATACCCCTGACCCTTGCACACATACCACTATCACACCACCACATAAACCTTCATGAGGTTTAATCAAGGGATTATTCTCTAGGGCAGTTTCTCTGCCTTAGCACAACTGATAACTTTAAACCAGATATTTCTTTGTTGTGGGGAAGTCCTGTGCATTTCAGTATGTTTAGTAACATCCCAGTCATGACAATCAGAAAATGTCTCTGGCATTGACATTATTCTTAGTAAAGCATCACAAGAATGGAGAAGCATGAATCCTATGTACTCAATTTTGATATGAGGATAATTAATGACAATTAAAGTTATGGGGGGGAAGAAAGAGGGATGGAGGGAGGGGATGGGGCCTTGGTGTGTGTCACACTTTCTGGGGGCAAGACATGATTGCAAGAGAGACTTTATCTAACAATTGCAATCAGTGTAACCTGGCTTATTGTACCCTCAATGAATCCCCAACAATAAAAAAATAAATAAATAAAAAACAAGTCAAGGCACAGGAAAAAAAAAAAAGATGGAGACTTTACTTCTTTTATGTTTATGTGGATGGAGCTGGAGCATATTCTTCTCAGTAAAGTATCTCAAGAATGGAAGAAAAAGTATACAAGGTTCTCAGCTGTACTATCAAACCAATATATAAGCTAACACACTTCCATATGAAAGGTATAACCTGCCTACAGCCCAAGATGAAGGGGACAGAGTAGAGGGAGGGGTGGGGAGGGGGGAGGGTGGGTGGAGAGAGGGTAATTGGTAAGACCACACCCATGGTGCATGTTACAAAGGTACATGTCAAATCTACTAAGTTTAGAGTATAAATACCTAAACACAATAATCAAGAATGTGCAGTGAAGGCTATGTTTGAAAGTAATTCAAATTGTATGTAAAACCAGCACATTGTACCCCATAAATGCATTAATGTACACAGCTATGATTTAATAAAAAATAAAAGATTGGCCACTTCCTCCTCAGACTCGGGATTATTGGGAAGCAAATCTCATATCATTTCATCCATTCACTTCAGCATATATCTCTTAGAGTTAAGAGCATTTAAGACCATTATCACATCTGAAATGTTTGACTTTGATTTCTTCATATCAAATGCCTAGTCAGTGTTCAATTTTACCGATTGTCTCATATGTGTGTTAAATTGGTTTTCTTGCACCAGGACTCATCACTAGATTTGGTTGTTAGGTCTTAAGTAGCTAACTAGATTATCATCCAAACTTTTTAGAGTGAAAGGGGCCATTCTTATTAATTCTCACAACACAACAAGGAGTGTCTCAAGCAAACTAGGACTTAACTCTTTCTAGTTTTAAGTTTCTTTCTCCTTCCCATTACAGGTGTGAGCAACCATGTACAGCTTCTAATTTCTTTACATGAAGAAATATATTCTAAGACCAGGCATGGTGGCTCTCACCTGTAATCCTAACACTCTGAGAGGCCATGGCAGTTGGATCACTTGAGCTCAGGACTTCAAGACCAGCCTGGGCAAGAGTGGAACCCCATTTTTACTAAAAATAGAAGAACTAGCCAGGTGTTGTGCCTGTAGTCCCAGCTACTCAGGAGGCTAAGGCAAGAGGATCTCTTGAGGCCAAGAGTTGGAAACCATGGCACTCTACCCAGGTTCACAGAGTGAGACACTGCTTCAAAAACCAAACAAAATAAAAGATGCAAATAAATAAAGTTTGTAAATGTAAATAAGTGCAAATTTTGTTGAGGATATCAACTGGGTGGAAGCTGATGAAAACAACAAACTGTCACTAGAAAATAGTTCAACATATAGCATATTTAGTTTAAATCACTAGATAAAAAGCCTTTCACTGGCAATTTAACAAATCCTATTTAACAATTACGTGTTTCTTGGCCAAGGAACGTGGCTCATGTCTGCAATCCTAGCACTCTGGGAGGCTGAGGTAGATGGACTGCCTGAACACACAGGTTAAAGACCAGCCTGAGCCAGAGCAAGACCTCATCCAGAAAAATAGCCAGGTGTTGTAGGGGCCACCTGTAGTCCCAGCTACTTGGGAGGCTAAGGCAAGAGAATCACTTCAGACCAAGAGTTTGAGGTTGCTGTGAGCTATGATGCCACAGCACTCTACCAAGGACAAAAACAAAACAAACACACACTCACACACACACACACACAAAAAAAACTATTATTTGTTTCAGTTCTTTGTTTTCATGTTTGTCAAAGTGAAGGGCCTGGCAGCGAATCCTAACCCTGTGATTGGGCAGAGAAGTGGGGGAAAACAGCTACTGTTTAAGACCATTTTTTTTCCTTTAGTTCTAAATGAGTAATTGACCTTGGGTCTTCTGCAGAATGCCAGCACCTTATCTCAAAACTACTTATAACATAGCAACCACAGTTTTTGGGGTTTTTTTTGCAGCCATTAAAAATAGTTTTTAACAAACTCTGTAGTAACTCTTTAATTGCTGGAAAGAGAGGGTTTTGATTGCAACACTACAATGTTAACTAACTCCCACCCAGACATGTTAAGGGCAATAGGAGACATAGGGGATATAAGAGAGAGAGAAGCTAAAAAGGCTAGTTAGCAGGGTGAGGAGGGCGGCAGGGCAGAGTTGGTCTTTCAACAGGGGCTGAGAGATTCTCAGCGGCTGCCCCCTGGGTGAAAGTTGGCCCTGGTGCCCCAGCCACCACCAGGGAAAGCCCGCCCTCCTGAGTCTCACAGCTTCCTGCGTGGTCAGTTCCAGATAGAGCCAGCCAATCCTAAACCTCCTAAGTCACCTCAGTCCCTGCCCCGACCAACCTCCCAACTTGGTCCTGGTCCCCCACCGCCATGGGAAACTCAAAATGCATCGGGCCAAAGAGTATAAAACCCACCATCATTTCTACCTTGGGGTTGTCCCCTCTGAGCAGAGTCCTGCCAGAGGTACAGCCTAAGCATGCTTGAATGTCACTCCTTCGTTTTTTGCATGTGTGTCTGGTGATCTCTCAGTGGCCGAATTTGGTCTTAACATTGGGAGGAGGCACCCGGATCCCCCTCCTGAGACGTCACTGCATGGAGTGCTTCAGGAACCTGCCGGTGAATTGTGAGTCTTGGGTGAATGGAATGAATGGTTGGTGTCTGGTAACTGGTAACTGTTTTGTGGGACCTAGGTGGACGCGCTGCAGAAGGGTTCCGACGTGAGCCGGGAGAGACGTCTCTGCTTCACCTGGTTTCAGGATTGCTCTGGTGGATTTTGCGTCCACAGAGCCTGGTTTCACAGAGTCGGGGAGGACGGCTCCATCTGGTTGTTTGGTTAAAGGCGCCTGAGTGAGTGAGTAATTAGTATCTGTGTTTGTGTGATTAATTAGTGTTTGTGTTTGTCCTGGATGGAATTAAGTGTTCGTGTGTCACTTTAGTGATTATTTTCAGCTCTTTTTTGATACTTTGTTAAAGGATTGGTCGCGCCACCCCCCTCCGCACTTGACCCGGGTGGTGTGTGTGAGTGGGTAGCAGACCTCTATCTTCAGGGGACCTTGGGAGATTTCTCCCCTGTAGAAACTGGGTTATTAACTTTCTTTCTACTATGTATCTTGGACCCTCACCCACGTGGGGCATTTTTGGCCTGGCAATCTTTGTGCTCTTTGTCTTTGTTATCTGTGTTGGGCTTGGTAGTGCTGCCCTTTCCGATTGGTCAGTCAGGGAGCGCGTGGCTTTAGCCTGCCTGTATTACCTTTTGGCAGTTTTGTTTGCATTTCTAACCCTGTCTAAAGAATTTTTTTTTCCATAGATAGGTCTAATTCCTCTGCTCTTCCTTAAAAATCTCCTTTAATACCTCTCTGCTCTGTTTCCTTGACTAGCCATGGGCCAAACACAGACCACCCCCTTAACCCTCTTCCTCGCCCATTTCTGAGATGTCCAGGCCCAGGCCAGTGATTTAGGCCTAGTGACAAAAGAGGCAAACTTACCATTTTCTGCCACAATCAGTGGCCCACCTACGGTGTCGGGTGGCTGGAGGAGGGAACTTTTAATCTCCCCACCATATACCAAGTGAAAGACATAGTTTATGGGAAGCCAGGCCACTCTGACCAGGTGGCTTATATCACCACCTGGCAGGTTGTGGTGGAACAGCCCCCCTCTTGGCTGAAGCCCTTCTTCCCTCCAAGCCCCGCAGTCCTCACTCTGCAGGAGAAACCAGGGAAGCACCAAACCAAGCCTTCAGCCCCACTTTATCCAGTTCTCCCACAAGCCTCTGAGCCTCAGGAGGACATGCTTCTGTTAAACCCTCCTCCATACCAAACCAGGGGGGTGGAGAGGCCGAGGCAGTAGGTGCCGGAGGGGGAAGGGAGGGACCTAACACAAGGGGAAGAACTCAAAGAGAAAGGGCCCAATGGACCGGCTCTGAGCCGGACCCGACAGTCCTTCCTCTTTGAGCCATAGGGTCCCCTGATGTACAAGGAGGCCAAAATGGTATCTATTGGCCATTCTTGACGAGCAACCTTTATAACTGGAAAATGCAGACACCATCATTTTCAGAGAAGCCTAGTGGTTTAATCAATTTGTTAGATTCCACCCTATTCACACATTAACCCACGTGGGTCAATTGTAGTCAACGCCTCCAGATCCTCTTTACCACCGGGGAAAGGGAGAGGATTCTGGCAGAGGCTCAGAAGCTAGTCCCTGGGGCGGGTGAGACCCCTACCTTGAACCCTGCACATGTTGCTGAGGAATTTCCCTCATCATGTCCTGATTGGAATTATAACACCTCTGAAGGTAAGGGGAGGAAGGTTCTCAGGAAGGGGCTCCAGGCAGCGGCCGGAAGCCTACAAATTTGGCTAAAGTTAGTCAGATTAAGCAAGGTAAGGCACCTGGGGCATTCCTGGAACGCCTCTTAGAGGTGTACCGGATTTACACCCCCATAAACCCAGATGACCCTATTAACCGCTCTGCTGTAATCATGTCCTTTGTTAATCAAGCAGCACCAGACATTCGTCGGAAGCTACAAGGACTAGAACACCCAGGGGATAAAACTGTCTCTGAACTTCTGGCAGTAGCAGAGAAGGTATACAACAACCGGGAGGAAGGGAGAGCCCCCCTTGGGAGGGACCAGTGTGCCTACTGCAAGAAAAAGGGGCACTAGAAAAATGAGTGCCCTGTGCGGTCAAGAAGGACACGACAGGGCCAGGCCCGAATCCTGGAACTAGGGGAACTGAGCGACTAGGGAAGATGGGGTTCAGAGCCCCTTCCCGAACCCAGGGTAACTCTACAAGTGGAGGGGAAACCCGTGGAATTCCTGGTGGACACGAGCGCTCAGCATTCCATCCTCAAATGGCCTCTCGGAAGCCTACCTAACCGTAAGTCATGGGTCCACAGGGACTAGTCAATATTCATGGACTACTCAAAGGACAGTGGATTTAGGAAACAACCAAGTAACACACACCTTCATGGTCATTCCTGAGTGCCCCTACCCACTGTTGGGAAGACTTGTTAACCAAAATGGGAGCTCATATCTACTATCAACCTCAGTGAATATTGGAGAAATAACCCTGGTGTAAGCCTGCTTCAGTATGTAGATAACCTCCTAGTGGTAGCAAACAGCCAGGATGAGTGCCATCAAGCCACCCGAAACCTCCTTCAGACCCTAGGGGAGTGGGGGTATCGAGCCTCAGCTAGGAAGGCTCAGACCTGTAAAACCTAAGTAACCAATCTTGGTTACATACTCAAGGGGGGATAGAAGTGGCTATCAGACTCTAGAAAAAAGCTATCTTAAAAATTCCTAGACCTGAAAACAGGAGAAAAATCAGAGAATTCCTGGGGTCAGCAGGGTTTTGCCAGCTGTGGATTCCAGGGTTTGCTGAAAAGACAAAGACATGGGGCCACCCGAGGACAGAAGCCCTTAATTTGGACCGAGCCAGTGGCTCAAGCTTTTGAGACTATTAAAGCTGACCTCCTATAAGCTCTGGCTCTGGCCCTGCATGACATGACCAAACCCTTTCATCTGTATGTGGACGAGAGGGCAGGAGTAGCAAAAGGAGCCCTAACCCAAGCCCTAGGGCCCTGGAAGTGACTGGTGGCTTACTTATCAAAACATTAGATCCTGTAGCCGCAGGATGGCCGCCATGCCTGTGTAGTATAGCCGCCACAGCCTTATTAATCAAAGATGCACACAAACTAACTCTGGGCCAAGACTTAACTATAACTCCCCCCCCCATGCTATTAAAGGGGTGCTCAAACAGCCACCTGACTGGTGGCTGACCAACGCCAGGCTGACCCACTACCAGGCCTTGCTATTAAACCCACCAAAGATCCAGTTTACCTCCAGTACTGCCCTCAACCCGGCTACTTTGCTACCTGACCCGGACCTGGCACAGCCACTTCATAACTATACCGAGATCCTGAGCCAGGTCCATTGCATCCGAGATGATCTCCAGGACTGCCCTCTACCTCATGCAGACCACCTGGTCCACGGATGGCAGCAGTTTCATCAAAAATGGCAACAGGTATGCAGGGGCAGTGGTCACAACAGAGACCAAAGTGGTCTAGGCAGAACCTTTGCCCCCTGGCACTTCGGCCCAAAAAGCAGAACTTATAGCCCTCACCCAAGCCCTCCGGCTAGGGAAGGATAAGTGGCTAAACATATACACAGATCGCCGCTACGCTTTTGCAACAGCACATGTGCATGGTGCTATCTATAAAGAGAGAGGACTGTTAGCAGAGGGAAAAACCATCAAGAACAAACAAGAGACATTAGACCTCATACAGGCACTCTGGTCTCCAAAAGAACTGGCTATCATACATTGTTCAGGGCACCAGAAACCTCTAACCCTGGTCACAAGGAGAAATTGTTATGCAGAGGCCACAGCAACTGACACCCCAGCCACCCTGGTCCTGATGGCACAACTACCCCCTGTACCTGTACCTAATCTGCCAGGGCCTGAATATACCAAAGAAGACCTGACCCAAATACACAGAAAAGTGCTATTGTGCTACCAGGAAAACAAATGATACTATACTCCAACTACAAGACTGATTCTCCCTGACAATCTTGGCCTAAACCTGACTTACCAGATCCACAGCAGCACTCACATGGGGCCACAGAAAACTGAGGATTTGTTGCGCAGAGGCCCCCTCAAGATATTTAATCTCTAGGCCAAAATGCAGTCTGTCACTTCCAAATGCAACACCTGCAAACTGGTAAACACTAAAGCCAATACGGGACCACCTGGCACAAGAGAACAAGGAACTAGGCCTGGGACTTAGCAGGAGGTGAACTTTACAGAAATAAAACCTGGAAAGTATGGATATAAATACCTTCTAGTTTTCATAGATACTTTCTCAGGATGAGTAGAAGCCTGAAACTGCCACCGTGGTGAACAAAAATTACTAGAAGACATCATCCCAGATATGAACTTCCCACTCAGGTAAGATCAGACAATGACCCAGCATTTATCTCCCCAATATAACAAAATTTGGCTTCACTTTTGAATATTAAGTGAAAACTACATTGTGCATATAAACCCCAGAGTTCAGGACAGGTAGGAAAAATGAATAGAACTTTAAAAGAGACTTTAACTAAACTAACCTTAGAAACTGGTGGTGACCAGGTAACTCTCCTCCCCTTCGCCCTCTGTAGAGTAAGGAATTCCCCCTATACCCTTCGTTTAATTCCTTTTGAAATATTATTTGGTAGGCCACCTCCAATCTTGCCTAACATAAAACCAAAACTGCTAACAGATTTTAATTACCCAGACTTCCGTTCTTCTCTAGACTTACTGTATGTTGTTCAGCAACAGGTGTGGCCTCAGTTGTGGGCTGTGTATGAAAAAGACCCTCCAGGGACAGCTCCTGTGGCTCAAGGAGTAGGGTGCTGGCCATATATACCGGAGGTGGTGTGTTCAAACCCAGCCCTGGCCAAAAAAAAAAAAAAAAAAAGAAAAGAAAAGAAAAAAAAAAGACCCTCCGCCTGAGCTGCACAGATACTGACCAGGAGACTGGGTGTATGTGAAGCACCACCACAGAGAAACTCTCGAACCAAGGTGAAAAGGGCCATACTTCATCATCCTGGTTACCCCCACTGCCATCAAAGTAGACAGGATCGCTGCGTGGATCCACCACACCCACGTTTGACCTGCGGACTCTCACCCAGAAAAAGACAATACCGCTGGACCCATGACTGGGCCCAGTCACTCAAAATTAAGGGGGGAATGAAGGGCCCGGTGGTGAATCCTAACCCTGTGGTGGGGCAGAGAGGGTAGGGGTATGGGGGAAACGGCTACAGTTTAAGAAGACCATTGTTTTTTCTCTAGTTCTAAATGAGTAATTGACCTTGGGTCTTCTGCAGAATGCCAGCACCTTATCTCAAAATTACTTGTAACATAGCAACCACACTTCTTTTTTTTGCAGCCAGAAAAAATAATTTTTAACAAACTCTGTAGTAACTCTTTAATTGCTGGAAAGAGAGGGTTTTGACTGCAACACTACAATGTTAATTAACTCCCACCCAGAGATGTTAAGGGCAATGGGAGCCATAGGGGATATAAGAGAGAGAGAAGGTAAAAAGCCTAGTTAGCAGGGTGAAGGAGGGTGGTGCAGAGTTGGTCTTTCACCAGGGGCTGAGAGATTCTCAGCGGCTGCCCCCTGGGTGAAAGTTGGCCCTGGTGCCCCAGCCACCACCAGGGAAAGCCCACCCTCCTGAGTCTCACAGCTTCCTGCGTGGTCAGTTGCAGATAGAGCTAGCCAAGCCAACATGCACTCTTTGTTCTCACAGCCTCCAGGTAGGGGCCAGGCCCGGATAAAGCCAGCCAATCTTAAACCTCCTAAGTTACCTCAGTCCCTGTGCCAACCAACCCCCCAACTTGGTCCTGGTTTCCCCCAGGAAACCCAAAATGCATCACGCCAAAGAGTATAAAACCCACCATCATTTCCACCTTGGGGTAATCCCCTCTGAGCAGAGTCCTGCTGGTGTTACGGCCCAAGCATGCTTGAATAAAGTCTCTCCTTTGTTTTTTGCATGTGTGTCTGGTGATCTCTCAGGGGCGGAATTTGGTCTTAACAAAAAGTTTGCATTGCTTCACAAAAATTCACAATTACCTTAATAAGAGCTTTTTTGGTGAGTTTCTGATTAACTTCAGGTTTATTCATTATGTTCTTTCAAGGTACTCAGAGTTTCCTGTCATAAAAAGGAGAGGACAATTACTGAATTGTGAAAATAACGTACTTCTGTTATCTAAAATATAACAGAAGTTGTACAATAACTTACAAGTAATAGTTGATGGTAGTATCTAAACTAAAAATCTACTCATTAAGACTGCTATGCCCAACCTTTAAAAAAGAAGTTGTGCCGGTGGCTGTCTACAGTCCCATCTGGGCCACCACTTGTCAGAGCCGCAAACACCAGGCCTGGCCTGTCTCTGGCCCGGCTCGTCTACTGTCCAGACACGGACCTCTGTGCTGCTGTCCTAGCCAGGGAGAGTGAGCGAGAGTGGGAGGACGCGAGAGAGAGCCAGAGAGAGGGAGAGAGAGTCTTTGTAGGAGGAACCCGAGCTGCCGAAGTGTCCCTAAGGCACAGCAGTCTCCTCACAAGGGGAATGCCAAGCGGACTTCCTGCAAGCTGGAAGCAGAGCCAAGGGAGGAGCTGGAGGCGGAGCGGCAGCTGAAGCCGGTGCTGCCTTCTCCCAGGGCTTTGATAGGCGTTGTCCAGTGGCTCTGTAGAACCACAGGTGTGGACACTGCTTGTACCACTAGTACGGTGTGTGTCTCTCAGGCTCTCTTGCTCTTGCGTTAAGGAGAGTAATCACCGAGGTCGTGGGTGTTTCTCATGCTTACTGATTGTTCCAGGCTTAGCTCTCACTTCACAATACTGTATGGTCTGCTGCAAAGTTGGTCAGAAGTGCCTTATCTTTTCATGCCTGTAATCCTACTACTTGAGAGGCTGAGGCAAGTGGATTGCCTGAGCTCCCAGGTTCGAGACCAGCCTGAGCCAGAGTGAGACCTCGTCTGGAAAAATAGTCAGGCGTTGTGGTGGGCACCTGTAGTCCCACCTACTGGGGAGACTGAGGCAAGATAATTGCTTGAGCCCAACAGGTTAAAGTTGATGCGAACTATGACACCATGGCACTCTATCGAGGGGAACAAAGTGAAAGGCTGTCTCAAAAAAAAAAAAAGTTTCTTTTATACTTTGAGGGCGACATAGTGACACTCTTTCAAAAAAAAAAAGCGAGCGAGAGAGAGAGAGAGAAAGAAAAAGAGGACAGGCTGGGCGTCCATACCTCAGTGTTTAGGGCACTGCCCACATACTCTGGGGCTGGTAAGTTTGAACACTGCCCATGCCTGCTAAACAAAACAAACAAACAAATAAACAAACAAAAAAATAACTAGGTGTTAAGGCAGGTGCCTGTAGTCCCAGTTACTAGGGAGGATGAGGCAAGTTCATCGCTTGAGTTTGAGATTGCTTTGAACTATGATGCCAGGACACTCTACCAAGAGTGACAAAGTGAGACTCTGTCTCAATTTTTAAAAAATGAGGACAATTTAATATTAAATCTTTTTATCCTTTTTCATGGCAATGGAAGATGGTCTCTCTCTTGCCTGGGCTTGAGTGCAGTGGCATCCTCATAGCTCGCTGCAACCTCAAACTCCTGAGCTCAAGCAATCCACATGCCTCAGCCTCTCAAGTAGTTGGAACTACATGCCTGTCTAATTATTTTATTTTATTTTTTTAAGTCTGGGTTCTGCTATGTTGCTCAGGCTGATCTCAAACTCCAGGGATTAAGAGATACTCCCTCTTCAGCCTTCCAAAGTGCTGCAATTATAAACATGAGCCACTGTGCCTGGCCAGTATTAAATCTTTGAGTATGAGATATAGCTAATTGTAAATGTTTATAGTTTTCACAAACTAAACCAGGGAGTTGCATATTGTCTTTCAGCATTTTGTTTTGAGTCTGCCTCAAGCTGTCGCCCATTGTAGAATGCTGTAGCATAATAGCTCACAGCAACCTCCAACTCTTGGGTTCAAGCAATACTCTTCTTTCAAGTTTTCTGTTTTTAGCAGAGTTGGGGGGTCTTACTTTTGCTCAAGCTAGTTTCAAACTTGTGATCTCAAGCAATCTACCCACTTTGGCTGCCCATCACAATACCTGGCTATTTTTTTTTTTTATTGTTGTTTAGCAGGCCCAGGCCGGGTTCAAACCCACCAGCCCTGGAGCATGTGGCTGGCTCCCTAAGCACTGAGCTATGGGCACCCAACTTGTGTTGAAATTTTTCAACTCCTGAACTGATATGTCAATATTTGTTGTTGTTTATTTATTTCAGAGACAGAGTTTCTGTCACCCAGGCTGGAGTGCTCAATCTCCTATCTCAACTTCCTGAGGCAAGTGGATTAGCTAGGACTTCGAGCTCAGTATTTTTTTGTTTTGTCTTACTGAAGTATGAGGCCCCATGTTTTTGTGACAGTTGTCTCCACTAATCTCAATAATTGCAGGCCTGTTTTAATCTCCGTCACTTCAGCTCCTTAAAGATCTCTGATGATGGCCTGACTGTGGTTGGAGAGAAGGGGTAATCTATGGTGAAGGCCTGTCACCATGGGTTTACAGAAAGATGCCTGGTACTTTGAAATCACCGTGGATGAGATGCCACCAGACACTGCTGCCACACTGGGTTGCTCCACGCCCTTAGGGAAGTTGGGGCCATGTTGTGGTGGTATCAGCCATCTAGCTAAGTCTTCAAGATTATTTGGTTTATTAGACTGGGAATAAAATTCAGTTCCCAAGGGTTTAATTTGTTTGCAGTTCTTGGAATATTTTTGCAATTCTTTGTAAGAAACCATTTGTAAGCAACTTTACATAAATAAAAAAGGAGTAGAATCTTTTTTCCTTCAGCAAACCAGAATTGCCTTGTATTCCTGACTTCCTATATATCTTTTTATTGGGACAGGTAATCTTCAAGCTCCCTTAGGTGATGATAAATTTAGTATTCCTGGCAGAGCAAAAAGGGAACCAAGTTTCACTAGTCCATTGGGAAACACTAGTCTTCTGGCTATGGACAGGGAGACATCAGACATCTGTCTCCCTGTCCAGGATTTTATATTAACCTTCCTGAAGACACAGAGACAGCCGTGGTTGCCTGATACTTATAAAGATAAGGTAGGTTGTTCCCCCTGCCACAACCTGGGGCATCCACTGCCTGGAGCTGTTGTGTCTGTGTGTTCTCTTGTGATGCTGACCCCAGTTCATTTGTCTGTCCTCCTGATATTTTATTACAAAAATTTCCAGATGGAACAGCAAGGTTGAAAGACTTTAAGAGCTGAATACTCACCTCCATATTCTATCATTTGAACATTTTTTCCATTCTCTCTTGACTTTTTTTTTAATGTGCTACAGAGAAAATTAGCTTAAGTTCAAACTTGTCTAATTTTTTTGTTATGAAATTTATATAGTATATATTTACTGGATTTTGAATTGACTTACACTATTGTAGACTCCTACCATCACCTCAGGATGCCCCTGCCCAGTTGGTCCCCATCCCCAAACCCATAGAGGTAAATCACTCTTTAAACTTTTTCCTCACCATATATTAGTTTTTACCTATTTTGTTGTTGTTGTTTGTTTCCTCTTTTTGAGACAGAGTCTCACTTTTTCCCCCTTGGTAGAGCGCCATGGCATCACAGCTTGTAGCAACCTAAAACTCCTGGGCTTAAGCAATTCTCTTGCCTCGGCCTTCTGAGTAGCTAGGACGACAAGCACTCGCTACAACGCCTGCCTATTATTAGAGACAGGGGTCTCTCTCTGGCTCAGGCTGGTCTCGAACCACTGAGGTCGGACAATCCACCCAACTTGACCTCCTCAGTGCTCAGATTACAGGCATGAACCACCATGCCTGGCCTGCTTTTACCTACTTTTGAATTTATATAAATGGAATCATGAAGTGTGTTGTCTTTTGTCTCTGGCTTTTTTGTTAGACACTGCTTTTGAGATTCGTCTGTGTTGCTGCATATGTCTATGGCATCTTTATGCCACAGAGTGGTATTTCCTTGTATGAATGTGCCACAGTGTGCTTATCCTTTTTCCTGTTACTGGCTGCATGGGCTGTTTCAGGTGTGGGGCTATTATGAATAAGATGCTATTATGAAAAGAACTACATAAGTCCTTTGTCAACATATGTTTTAATTTACTTGGGGTCAGTATATAGACATGGAATTATTGGGTCATAGGGTAGTTAAACATTTAGTTTTATAAGAAATTATCAGACTGCATTCCACCAACAATGTATAAGAGTTTTAGTTGCTATCATTTATTATTTTCTGTCAACATGATTTTAGCCTTTTTGATGGAGACATATGTAGTTTCTCATTGTGGGTTAAATGAGGATTTCTTTGACTAATGATATTGAGCAAAATTTTTTCGTGGGTTGTTGGCCATCTATCCATCTTTTGAGAAATTTCTCTTCAAATATTTTGCCTATGTTTTCTTTCTTTCTTTTCTTTTCTTTTTTTTTGAGACAGGACCTTACTATGTTGCCCTTGGTAGAGTGCTGTGGTGTCACAGCTCACAATGACCTCAAACTCTTGGGCTCAAGCAATTCTCTTGCCTCAGCCTCCCAAGGAGCTGTGACTACGGTCGCCCACCACAAATGCTGGGCTATCTTTTACATTGTTGCATTTGTCATTGTTGTTTTAACCGGCCTTGGCTGGGTTGCCAGCCTCGGTGTATGTAGCCAGCACCCTGCCCACTGAACTAGGGACACTGCCTTGTCTATCTTTTAATTGGATTAATTGCTGCTGAGTTGTAACAAGTTCTGTATGTATTCTAGATGACAATCCTTTGTCAGATATGGTGTTTCTAAGATATTCCTAATCTGAGAATAGATCCACTGAGAGGTATCTAGTTTTTCAAAAATGTTTTAATAGTTCACTTTATTATATAACTAATTTGTAATTTCAGATCAATGTATTGGCTTGTTAGGGGACATCATTCCTTCCTAATGTGTCATAGCCTAACATAGACCATTCCAGGTGTCAGAACATTGCCTTTCATTCAGTTTATTGATGACAGAGTATGGAATGAAAATGGACGGATAGATAGTTGCTTGTCAGAAAAGTTGTGTTAATGTTTCAACATACCCTGGTTTAAGTGGAGCCCTAGGGAAAGTTGTTCCATACACTATCTGCTTCCTCATCCAATATCATCACCAGTTCCTGTGTATCTTTTCCACTATTGACTCTGAGATGTCCTAAACCTAAAAGGTTCCCATTTAGATATATGTACATAGGAGTAAGTAAAAAGATACCTCACTCCAATTCTTACCTGTGGGATTAAATGGCCTGGAATGTGGATAACGAGCTATGGCCAAAGCCAAGATTTTTTAAGGAGCCTTTGACAGAAACATTAAGATTAGCATCTTAGCTGGGCATGGTAGCTCACCCCTATAAGCCTCGCACTCTGGTGGCCAAGGGGGTTGGATTGCCTGAGCTCATAGGTTACGGACCAGCCTGAGCCAGAGCGAGACCCTGCCTATAAAAATAGTTGGACATTGCAGTAGGCAACTGTAATCCCAGCTACTTGGGAGACTGAGGCAAGACAGTCACTTGAGCCCAAGAGTTTGAGGTTGCTATGAGCTGTGATGCTACAGCACTTAACGGAGGGCCACAAAGTAACACTCTGTCTCAAAAAAAAAAAAAAATATATATATATATATATATATATATATATATATATATATATATATATATATATATATATATATATATATATATATATATATATTAGCATCTTAATTCAAATCCAGAAAAAATGATACTGGGAAAAATAAGGTCTTAACTGTGTTTAAAAATGCCCGTAAGAAGCTAGGCACCTTGACTCACATCTGTAATCCTAGCGTTACCAGAATTTCTTTCTTCAGTAGGTCCTTGGTCTCAGGGGTTCAAAGAATGAACCTGCAGACAACAGATCAGTGGTTAAATAGGATTTTACTAGACAGAAAAGGGTAAAAGACCACCAGAGATTTTGGACACATCTTCTGGCAGAGGGAAAGACCCAAATGGGGAGTCTTCACATGGGTCCTTTGTCTAGAAGTATAAGGTCCTAAGGATAGCATTTATCCAGGACTTTGTAGAGGGAAACACTTTTTCAGTGTTCATGAGTGTTATTGACCAGTGAATGCAGTCCCTCCATAGGGGCAAAAGGTCAGGGGGTTCCCTTCATGAAGTTGCCTAGGGCTGGTGAAAGCTTAACTAGAGTTTCCCAAGGCAGGGGCAGGAGGAAAGCCAGGAAGACTAGGTCAGCTGTTGTGCTTCGGCTTAGCTTCTCAGACTCCATCTTGCAGGCCACACTTTTCTGGCTTCAGCTCTCACCAGGGTTTCCCAAAGTGCCAGTATGGACTTTTCATCAGTCACACCATGGGAGTAAATGCTTTTTGGGGTCAGAAATGTAGATCTATTTAATTCTTGAACTTGTTGTTCCCAGTGTTTAAGTAGAATGCTACTTGGAATGTAAGCATCTCTGTATAGGTGGTATACTTACTGACTTTACCCTAACGACTGACAGGCAAGCACTTTGGCCACAAGGTTAATGGGAATACCAGCTTCAGGGCACAAATAGCAAAGCTCTTGTCTGGTTGATAAATAAAAGGGGCTGCATACAAACCTTTTGAAAGTGTGTGCCCATTCTTTAATTTTGTATGTTGCTCAGTTATGAAGAGGCAAGGAAACACAAAATCTAAGTTTTAGGGGCAGCCTATGGGCTCATTTTGTTTGTTGGTTAGCTAACTTGTGTGTTTTTGTCTTATCTAAGCCTGTGAGAATATCTAGGAGGATAAAAAAACAAATCCCACAAGTAGGTGTGCAGTAGTTCACACCTGTGGTCCTAGCACTCTGGGAGGCCAAGGTGGGTGGATTGTCCTGAGCTCACAAGTTGGAGACCAGCCTGACCAAGAGCAAGACCACTGTCTCTAAAAATAGCTGGGCATTGTGCCAGGTGCCTGTAATCCCAACGGCTTCCAGAGGCTGAGACAGCTGGATGCCCACAGCCCAAGTCTGAGGTTGCAGTGAACTATGATGTTATTCCCTTACCCAGAATCAAAGCAGCTTTAAAGCCAGCTATAACCTGTCAACACTCTCCCTTCGCTTAAAAAGGTCCTGCCTTTCCAGGCCAAACTCATGTACACTTTCCACCTATGGACTGATGATTTTATATGTCATTCTCGTCTCCCTAAAATGTGTGAAGCTGAGCTGTAACCCAACTGTGGCGGGACCACTTGCGGGACTCAGAACCAACCTCTCTAAACTATTTTACAGAGTTTTGGGGTTGTTTTGCATTGACAAGTCACTTATTGTCACATCCATCAGTCCAAGAGCTTTTTCTTTTACATTTTGTCTTTTTCATTCACATTTTTGGACGCGATGGTGGTGGTGCTCATGGTTATCTCTGTACTGGCATAAGCCAGAGTTAATATATTTTATACCTGTGATGGGATAGCACTTACTGCTATGATCATAACCAGGCCTCACAGTATTATTTTTTAAAGCTGCTTTGACTTTCCACCTAAAGGGCATATAACCCTTTAAAGAAATGCTTGTATTGAGGTACCAGGAGTTTTTGTTTTGTTTTAAATCATTTAACTGATCTTCAACCCTCACTATTTATCATCTCCCCCTGTCCCCAAAATAGTTGATCTCTGCGGAAGATCTCACATAGTTTGTTTATCTGTGAAGGTTTTCTGCTGACTGTATCTAAGATGATGAGCACCATGCATTGTTTTCCAAGATTAAAATTGCATATTTCAGTATTAGTACATGTCCCTTCTTGTGTGAATATAGTGGGCCTCACAAAAGCTGATCTTAAGTTTCCACCGTATAGACCAGCATCCATTGCCCACCCCAGGGGAAGTGTCTTCATCTAAGCCATCATTGCCACCATCATCATCATAAATATGATATGTCCTAGAAAGTTTGGAAAGTTGCAAGGAGTAACTCATGGATAATGTTGACATTGAATGATAGATCTCAATCTGTGAATAAGCATCTGACCAGAAAGTACTGCAAGAGGAAGAGCGGTTTCATTTCCCTTGACATGTTATTTTCCTCGTAAGCAGTGTTTAATGGCTCCATATGCCCATAGACTGTCTACAGAGAGGAGACTTGGTGACCTGCCACACCACAGTTGACTCTATTCTCTGTCTTTCCCAGCAGGGTCTCAGCTGCTCTCTTGAGATGTGAGATTTATAATTTCAGAGGTGGAAAAGTATGGTGTATAGGGGGGATATGCTAGCTTTATGAGACTCAGAGTTCAAACCCCAGTGACGTATACATTAGTAACGTGAACTCTCTTGAGTCACATCACCCTCACTGAACCCATCATTGACTTGTGTTCTCGTTCTCTTTCTTTTCTTTTCTTTTTGCTTTCTGGACAAGGCCTCACTCTGTTCTCCAGGCTACAGTGCTATAGCATCCTCATAGCTCACTGCAACCTCAAACTCGTGGCCTCAAGCGATCCTCTCATTACCAAAGGAAGAGAGTTTGGCCACCTTTCATTGTCAGCCAGATGCAAAGATTGGGATTAGGCTCACCAAACAAGACTTAGCTAGATGGCTGATACCGCCATACTTGCTGTGATGCTAACACCAAGGCCCCAGCTTACCTAAGGGCTGGGACTCTAGGATAATATTTAGAAATAAACATATCCTACATCAAGCACACAAAATGAACTCAGTGTGAGTTTAAAATGACTTGCTTTTCTTCCAGAGGCTTAAGGGACCTGGGCCCCCCTGGGATACATGCAGAATTGGCTTCCCTGGAGTTATAAATTCCATAAGCCATTTCTCTGAAGCTGTACACACCGTGAAGCCTGAGATCAAAAAGCATGCCACCCTTCCTCAGAGATACGGGCCAGACGGTTGACATATGTTAACAACATATTGTCAGAGGTCTATAGGTGCTCTGCCCTGAGGGAAAGACACAGTCGTTACTTCATACTGAGTAAACTGAGTGAATGCTTGAAGATATTCTTCTATTAACTCTGTTCCCCTGTGGCTACTTTCTTCTTTATGATTTTGTTTACACACCTGCCCAGAGGTTAGTCAGTGTCTAGAAGAAGATGTTTACTACAAAAGTGATTGTGTTGATGTGGTAACAGGATATTTCCCTTTTAGTTGATTTCAGATAGGTAAATTGAGGTAATGGTGAAACTAATAGATAATAGATCAAGTGTGTACAAGACTATAAAGGTATAAAATCAAACCCCTAAATAAAGATCTTCGCTACATGCCATCTCATCTCGTGTAGTCCATTTCTTGACATAATAATTACAGGAGCGAGTTTACGGCGACTGTGGCCGGCGACTGCTCCTGGGCGTTGTGGCTGTGATAGAACGCACAGCTCCTCAGCGCCGCCCTTTGCGAGGGGACCAGGCCGGGTGACCACTTCAGCGCGACGCCCTCAGGACACCGGGGTTCTGCGATTCCAACCGTGAGTGTGACCTTCCTGTCCCAGCCCTGCCTGCCCAGGGGCAGCTGGTGTTCAGAGAACCGGGAGGGGGAGGTTCTGTGTTGAAAATGGAGAGTGCGCTGTGTCCGAGGTCCTCACACACCGGGCGCAGAGGCCATTGGGGTTCGCGCTGGCTCGGGCTCGGCTTGGCGTGATGGGTGATGGGGATGGTGGCTGCAGGATGAAGAGCGTTCTGTCCCCTGGAGTGAGGGCTGGGTTCGTTCCTGACTTTGGCTCATGGTTGATGTCTGGGGGGCCTGCGGCATGAAGAGAGTTCAGGCCCCTCAGGTCAGGGCTCCGTTTTGGATGATAATTTGGTTCAGATGAACCTGTGGGATAGAGGGTTTGGGTCCCTAGGTGTGGCTAAAGTTAGGGTCCTGTTTGGGTGGTAATTATGGTCAGAGAGGCCTGCAAGATAAAGTTTAGGGGCGTAGGGTGAGGGTTAGGGTTAGAGATCCAGGAGGGGGTGTCCGTATGGAAAATGGAAACGGAGACCACTCTGTCCACCACACTGAGGTCCTCCACACATGGGTTGCAGTGGCCGCTGGTGTGACATCCACTTAGTGGCTTTTCCACACTGAAGTGACATCAGACTGTCGGTTCCCAGCTGTGGTGACCTGGATTTGGGTCGGGCTTGGCCTTTGCAACCAAGTTTGATGTCATCTCTGCTTTACTGACAGGGTGTTGACAAGATTGTTTGTAAAAGTTGTTACTTACTGGTGCTGGTGACAGATGCTGGTAGTCCCAGCTACTGGGGTGGAGTCTATGGCAGGAGGATCGCTTGAGCCCGAGTTTGAGATTGCTGTGAGCCATGACACCAGAGCACTCTACCCAGGGTCACAAAATAAGACTCTGTCTCAAAAAAAAGTCTTTTACTTCCAATTATTTTATACTTATAGGGAAGGAACTCAAAATAGCAGCACAACGTGTTCTTTATCCTGCCTTTCATTTGCTATGTCAGATTTGCCACTGCATAAAGTACTATCAGGTGTTGGACCCAAAGCAGAGACATTGTCCTAGGTGGTGGCCGTTGACTCCCAAATCGGGAAATATCCAGTTCCTATCTGACAGTTCAATCCTGGGGCTCACTTGGCTTCATCACCTGCGGCTGCTCAGGGAGGTGCAAGTCCCAGCAGTCTGTGTACACCTGCTTCTCAGGCTTGTCAGTGCCACTTGCTTTACAACTGTTGCTTTGTCATTTGCTCCTGTGTGTGAGTGTGGCTGTTGTTGGACTAATGAGTCTGTCATTTAAATTAAATAATGGAAGAGTGGATAAGAGATAAAATATTTTATTTTTATTTATAGAAAAGTCAGTAATTTCAAACAGCAAGGATGTCTTTTTAAAGAGCTGTTCTTCTGGGGAGGGTGTTTGGAAGTTACTTTTTTTTATATATAGTAAAAGTAGAAGTAATGTTATTAACTAGCATAGTATATATTAAGTAGATCTCTTTGTCTATAGATTCTAAGGCTAAAAAAATTGTTTTTGTTGTTTTGGGTGGTGCCTGTGGCTCAAAGGAGCAGGGTACCGGCCCCATATACCAGAGGTGGTGGGTTCAAACCGGGCCTTGGCCAAAAAAAAAAAAAAAAAAGAAAGAAAAAGAAAAAGAAAAGAAAAAAATGGAAAAAAAATGTTTTTGTTGTGTTTTTAAAGTGGTTATATTTTTAAAGTATTTTTATTTAGACTAAATTTATAGTTAATATTTTATTGCATGTATAGAGTGTCCTTTGTCTTTGGTATTATGGGGTCTACCAACTCTATGATAGTAGAGTTTGGAAGTGAACACATCATTTTTAGATAATGGCATGTAGGCTTATCTGATTTCATCAGGGCTTGTCTAGTAGTGTCTAGTAGGTAGTGGTTGTTTAGGATAATCGCATCCATTATCACTTTTTAGTTTTGTTTCTGGGTTTGTATGTATGGATTTTGGGGATTTTTTGACATGGGAACAATGGCTATGATTTCAAGTATTAATTTTTTGATCATAAGGTATTTTAGTTGGAAATTAATACAATGAGCAAAGAGACAGGAGGGCAGGCATGTTTTGTATATAGTAATATAGATAGTAATAGGAGGAGCCCCCTCCTGTTACTCTAGTAATAGAGTAACAGGAGGAGCCCCCTTCCCAACGTGGTTATTGTGTTAGGACCATCGTGTTTGTATTTTAGTGTTAAAGAATTTTTTCTTTTGAGTGATGTTTTGGATTATATTATTAATAGTTTGTATTTTTTAATTGACTGGGCATCATTAGAGAAAATAATATGTATCTTTGAAATTTTGTCATTTATGGTTATAACTTAGTAAGGTGTTGTTTAGTGTACTTTGATCTTTTAAGTTTTTTAAACTGGTCTTCATTTTGTGTTAATAGTGTTTCTAGCTTGAGAAGTAGTATTTGAGTCTTTTGTACAGGCCAAGTGGCTAATCTGAATATTAAGACTAATAGTCATAACAGGCATTATAAAATGGTTAAGAAGACATATTTGGTAGAAATGAAGGGGTGTCTATGACTATGGCAGGTGTTGGGGAGATGTAGTTTTTGAGTATATTTATTAGGTGTGTCTGGTGAGTGTTGTACGTTTTTGTATATGGTTTATGAAAGGTGCAAGATGTGTAATAGTGTAGGGACCTCAAGTGTTAAATAAAATTTGATATATTTATTATTAGGTGAATTAAATAACTTTATACATTTTTATCTTGATGGAAGGGTAGAATGTCTATCTTTTGAGTCATTGTTACAGTCTCAGTTAATTAAGAAGATAGAGGGATGTATTGTTCTAACTGGAGTTTGCTGTCCTTTTCTCTCTGTTGTGGTCCACGAATCCCAGTCATTGACTGTCTTAAACATTTCTTGATGAAAAGGGGGCAGTGTGAATAGTGGGCTCTGGAATCAGTTCTGTGAGGGCAGAAGTGGATATTTGTTTAGAGCAGTGTTTTTCAACCTTCTTTATCTCGTGGTGCACATGAATCTATATTTAAACTTTTGTGGCACACGTAAATTATGTTGATCAAAAAAAGAGTAAAAAAAAATTGTGCTTTGAACTTCTTTTGAAAATAATGAAATTTAAAAACTATCATGGCACACCTAAGATCCAGATCCTCTCACGGCACACCTGTGTGCCATGGTCAACAGGTTGACAATCACTGGTCTAGTGGTTGTTTTTATATAGGCATGTGTTTTGTTTTTGTAAATGCAGATATCTTGTGGTGACTAGTATTTGTAAGTGGATAGTCTCTAAAGTGTAGATTGTGGTTGAAAGGGACAGTGAACTGGTCCCCTCTTTAAAAAGTTTGATGATCCCTGAAACAGAAATCATTTTACCACAAAGATATTTGCACCAGAATGTTTATTCCAGCCCAATTCTTAATTGCCAAGTGATGAAAGCAACCCAAATGCTCATCAACCCACATGTGGATGAACAAATTGTGGTATATTTATACTATGGAATACTATTCATCCATAAAAAGATGGAGAGTTTACATTTTTTGTTTACCTGGATGGAAGTGTAACACATTCGTCTTAGTAAAGTATCTCCAGAATGGAAAAAAATGTGTCCAGTGTACTCAGTACTATTATGAAACCAATGTATAAACACTTACAGACTCATATGTGTGATAAAAGACAAATATAGTCTAGTGAAGGGGAGGAGAGAGGAGGGATAAGGGAGGGGAAGGAGGGAGGGCAATTGGCCAGAGGAGGGAGGGCATTTGGTGGGATCTCACCTAATGTGCACAATGCAAGGGTATATTTCAAATTAACTAAGAGTGTATTTTAAATGTCTTAACTCCCCCCCAACAAATAAATAAACAAACAAACAAACAAACAAAAAAACAAGTAAATGAGGTAATGGTGATCTTAATCAGTTTAATTTAAGCATTCCACATTGTATATCAAATCATGACATAAATGTATAGTTATGATTTTAATTAAAATTAATAAAAAGAGGGTGGTGCCTGTACCTCAAAGGGGTAGGGCACCGGCCCCATATGCCCAAGGTGGTGGGTTCAAACCCAGCCCCGGCCAAAAACTGCAAAAAAAAAAAAAATTTATTCAATGAACTGTGAATGAACACAAGTTAACCATACATAGATCAATATTCTCTCTACGTCCCACTATTTCATTTGGATGCTTGAAATGCAATTCTGATGTCTTTGGACATGACTTACTTGCAAACTGCCTAAATGAAGCAGAAATCATTGGTTTTGTTTTTGTCTCAGTGTGTCTATTTATTGTTTGTAAAAATTACGTTAAATTTTTCACTTTTTGCAAGTGTTAATAAGTAATATCTTATCAGTGTCCAGGTCTTACACAACTTTTTTCAAACTTCATCCTACGTATTTAGTATTTTTGATGGTATTGTACATGGAATTACAGTATTAACAGACTTTTCCTTTTAGAACAGTTTGATATTTACAGAGCAGTTCAGCAGATAATGTAGAGTTTTCAAATACCCCCTGCACAGATGTCATGTAATCCTTACATTAACAACTTTTATGGTACATTTGTTTTAATTAACAAACCAATATTGATAACATCATTAAGTATCCATTTGTGGGAGGAAGATCACAGATAGAAAGTGCCACTTTCATCACATTGTATCAGGATACATACTGTCAACATGATCTATGACTCTTGACATGGACCTTGCTCATCTGGCTGCCATAGTGTTTGTGTGATTTCTCCAATGTCAAGCTATTCTTTGTTCCCTCTTCCATCATGTGCTCATTGGAAGGAAGTCAGTATGTCAAGCCCACACTTATGAAATGGGGCGTTGTGGTCCCGAGTATTAGGGTACAATATCTACACCATTTATTGAAAATGAAAGATTTCTCTCTTCTCCCCCACTTATTAATTTATCTATGTAGTAAATATCTATGGACTCAAAGATTTTTAGCTTATGTTATGAGTTATAATTCTATACTCCATTTTTGTTGCTTAAGTCGTTAAAGCTTTTGCCCTTGAGAGCTTCTTCTACTGGTTTTGTTTGTACTGTCGTGTTGAAATACGATACTGATGGATGGTGTTGTGGTTTGGGGTTTTGCTTTGTTTTGTTTTTAAGCACTTTTGAGTAATGTTAATCAAGGCTGAATAAAATAGTTTGCGATTTAGAACTTTTTCATTTTTTATTTATTTGCATTCTTCAAGTTTAGAACAGCAGAAACCCATTTGGAATAAGTAAAACAAAGTACTTCAGTGGCTCAGGGGAAACAAAGTCCACCGGTCAATCAGGCATAGCTAGATCAAGGTAAACCATGTAAGAACCCAATCTCTATTCTCTCCTCCACCCCAATCTCTTTGATTTATGTTCTGTTGTATTGACTTCTCTTTGGCCAGTTTCCCTCCAGGGATGGCTCCACTGCATATTTAAAGCCTTACAGTTGTAATGTCATCAAGTAATGGAAGGATTTTACTTTCAACATGTGCATAGAAGTCTCCAAATTGAAACTTTGCCCTGTCTTGGGCACATGTACGCTCTTGAACCAGATGCTGTTGTGGAGGGATTGAATTCTCAGATCAGCCAGGTCCAGTCACCAGCCCAGATGAATCTAATTGAGGTCAGCCCCTGTGAAGCGTTGGGACTGAGCATAGCGGACGTTCCCTGATGAAATAAGGCTTCCAATACCAGCTGATAGGAGTAGATGCTGGGCAGGTTACAAACAGAAGCCCTCACAGGTGATGATCAGCATGCACATGTTTTGGTTTGCCTCTTCTGCACTGCAGTAGAATTCTTCGTCCTTATTTCTCCTCCTTCAGGCTGGAAGTCATACCAAATTCATTTGTGGATACCTTCTTTCTCTTCTTTCCAGATTCATCTTCAGTGTTTGGAAAGTGACCAATCCTGGAACGATGAATCCTTGTTCTGATGAATGAATTTTTTACATGCATGACGTATCGATTGGTGTGTGTAAATAATGAAAATACAATAAATCCATAAACACAAGATAATCTGAGAAACGAATATTATATAATCTGATGAATGTGATCCTCTTCTTGTTTCTGAAAGACTAATTATTTTACATATCTGCTGATAATCATGTCTGAGTCTTATACAGCACATCTTAGTTGCCAGCATTTTCTATCTGGTCATTTAATCTTTATAACAATCCACTGAAGTATAGATGCCTTTACAGTGCCATGTTTCAGTAAGATGAATGCCTCAGTAAGAGTGAGAGCTGGGCCTATGAAGGTGGGGAGTCTGGATGGAGTCCACATTCTTTTTTTTTTGCAGTTTGTGGCCGGGGCTGTGTTTAAACCCACCACATCTGGTATACGGGACCGGTGCCCTACTCCTTTGAGCCACAGGTGCTGCTGGATTCCACAGTCTTTACCACTATGCATTCCTGTCAGGCACTGAGCTGAAGCCTGCCATGTGAGTAGGACAGAGTCTCCCATTTTAAAGACTTGTGCAAGCAGGAGGCAGACATCGTGTGCATACACATGAAAAGTGCTTGTAGTCAGAACAGCCCTGAAGGGGAGCTGTGTCTTGGTCCATATCACTAAAAGATATTGCATGAGGGCCTGCTCACGTACTGAGGCTGTAGTGGGGCAAGGTGATGTACTTAGAACCTCCCAATGTCATATTGTGTGGTGAATGCTTTACTATGTTTATGCTAAGTTTGGATTAATGTTGACATAGCACTGACTAGTCTTATGATTAGATTACATATCAGAAATGGTTCTTATGAGCATGTAATTGTTGATATATTGATTTCTTATGACCTTAATAACTGGCACACTAGGATGCAATGTATGGTGTACATTGGATATTTATTTTTCCATTCTTGCAACACTTTACTAAGAAGAATGTATTTCAACTTCATCCAGGTAAATGTAAATGATGTAGAGTTTAATAAAAGACTAATATAGTCCAGTTCAGAAGTAGAGGGAAGCAAGGTGTGGGCATTTGGCAGAAGGAGGGAGAGCGTGAGGCAGGATCTCACTTAATGTTCACATTGTCGGGGTGTATAACACACCCTTTGAGGGGCTCTTCAACAAAGTTCTTCAGGAAATTTACCCTGAAATGGGAACAATGTAACCTCATATTGTAACCTCATAGTATTTAAAAAAAATATAAAAAACATACTAAAAATAAAAGAACTGAGGAAGATAATTTGCTACTTACTGGTTGTTTCCTAAGGATCAAATACAAAATTGAAAGATAAAGGCGTTGCATCTGAATGTGAACATTTTAATTATTTGTATTATCAATTGTGAGTCTAGGCTTTGGGAGATAATAAGGCAAATTCCATGTCAGAGGAACAGTGATTCCGTTCATTTGCACCTCATGTCAATATGACACCAATGGGACAATATTTCTGACCCCTCTGCCTTTTACAGAGAAACAAACTGGATCATACTTTGATAAAACCCAAACTGTTGGGAGCATATTCACAGATACACTTCGATGACTGCTGATCTGTGGTTCAGAAGAACATGTGTGGGTTAAGGGGAAAGAGGGCTTAGGTATATGATGTTGAAAATAATTTTCTCTTGTTTTAGTGTACTTAGTGGCAAAGGTCATCATCAGCTGGGGATGGTTGTTAATCCAGAGCGTTCTGATTTCTTTCCTCATATACTAACAAAGGGAACTTGGCATTCATCTGTTCCTGATGGAATTCTGCACTCAGGTGGTGGCTTTCAGCAGCAGGTTCTGTTAGAAAAAAAAAGGAAAGAAAAGATTATATTACAGAAATGAGCTCAAAGCTAAGCTAACTCCTCACTTCTCTAAGGATGGTATGTGGACCAGCAGCTTCCACATCACCTCAGAACTTTATAGAAATGCAGAATTTCAGCCCCACCTCAGAGCTACTGAACCAGAATGTACCTTTTATGAGATTCCTAGGAGATGTCTGAACACAGTAAAATTGGAGCTAAAGTAAAAATAGAAAGTCAGCAGTTGGATTTGTCAGTATCATCTGATGAATCCTGATTGTCCTTAGCGGCTGAAGCAGTTTATCTTTACCTGGCAGCCTGGACATTCAGATTCCGTTCAGCCTGAGGTCCTGGCACATGATTAGAAAAGGCTAGCCTGACCACCAAAGAAGGGCAGAGATTCCTTGCAACACAGGCCCACGCAATCTGGGGCTCCTGGCTACCCTAATGTGGTCAGGGTTGAGAGGTGGAAACAGCAGAAGCCCCTCAGGCAGCAGAAAGAAAAACCGCTTGGGGCCAGGCACTGGAGTAAGCAGTGAGCTCTCCAGGAGCTTGGTGAGCAAGCCACCCCTGGAATGGGAGGAGAATAGTACCCTCTGCTGACAGTGCTGGACATCCCTGCTTCTGGCAAAGGAAAACTGTTTCATAGGTCCAGGTCCATTGTCATAGAGCAGGCAATGAAGCATGAATTTGGAGCTCACAGGCAATACCTTAATAACAGCACAATAGGATGCATTTAACCAGTTTCCCATTAGCGGACGTGTTGGTGTTTCCCGTTTTTCACCATTCTCAACAATGTTGCTATGAGTGACCATAGGCATACAGATTCTCACACTTGAATGATTATTTCATGAGAATTTGAAATTGCAGAGAGGGACATGAGGGGTTTTACATCCCATTCTAGTGTTAATCAAGTAAGTCCTGGGCTGAAGTTTGCTAGTGAAAACATAGAAATCAGCAGCTGCCCAGATTACTTAGGGATGCTCAAAGGCCTTAGTGGGAGTTAGGCAATGTTGCTTTTTTTTTTTTTAAGATTCACTGTAGATAAAAGAAGAAGAGTTATTTACTAAATCCTCAAAGGCCCCAGGTTTCCTCTTTCATCTCTGAATGATCTTAGCCATTGTTGGCTCTCCCAGGATAACACACCCCTAGCCTGCCACACCAGAGGACCATCATAGCTCCTTCAATTCCTTCTTTGTTTGGTACCTGAAGAGCCTATTTTTCACCCTTGGGTATATTTCTATATTTGTCTTGTGCTATTTGAAACTCGTACAGGTGTTTGTACAGAGAACCAGGAGGTCCAAAAGGCCCTGTTTCCTGCATGGAAGGCATGTCCATCCTTCCTTTCTTTGCCCCCCTTTATCCTCAACACATCCTCACCCAGAAATCCCTTCAGTTCAGCCTATGGGTGGTCACTGCTTGAAGACATACTTTAATCCATTCATCAGCTAAGCACCCTCATTATGCCAGGCAATCCGTACACGGATCCTGAAGGACAGATGCTGTTGCCTCCATTTTGTACACATGGAAACTATGGGTAAAAGCCTAAACGACATCTGAGGTGCAGTGTTTGACTGTGACACCAGATTCCCCAGTGGAAGCCCAACGCATGGCCACGTTTTAGAAAATATTGCAATTACTGGAAGGGGGAAAGGGCCAGTGGGCTTCTGTCCTGACTCAAAAGGCCTCACTGTGCCGTGCCTATGGTCTCTGGTGGCTTCTAAGGAAGTCCTTCCCTGTTAGTTCTGGCCCAGGTGGGGGCTTCCTCCAGTGACCCTTCCCATGGTCGCCTGAACACAGAGGGTCTTTCCTAAGTCTTTGTTTCTCAGACGCACCGTTGTGTTTGGAGTTCTTGATCCAGCCAGGTGTTACTAGTCAAGGTGCGGTGCTTCCTTCCAAGAGTCAGGCCCTTCTGGCATGGTTCACCTCTTAGAGATGTTACCGGGCAGAGATTAACAACAAGCAGTGAAGGTTTCACCAACCTTTCCTGAGCATCAGGCGGAAGTACAGGATGGGGACCACCCACCTATGTCTTTGATTATTGCTTCCCAGAAGAGCCAGTCATCCGTTACTTTTGTTAACTTACATATTTTTCCCAATTTCAGATTCACACAGAACACACACAAAAATACATCCACAAAGACCCCGAAACATCATCGCAATATGTAACCAAGACGATCTTCAAACTATTCTTCTCTCCTTACAATTATTAGTAACTGTTTGGTATGTTACTAATAACATACTAATTACATTTTAATGGACTATTTCCTGGGCAAAGTCAGGTGCTCAGCAAAATTGAACAGGGAGTTCCATATGGCGCCTGTCCCCACTCGCTCAGAGCCTTCAGACTACCAACATCCCCCACTGGAAAGGCACATCTGGAACAATTGAATAACGTACATTGATATGCCCTTATTATCCAAAGTCATAGCTTACATCAAGGCAACAACTTGATATTGTACATTCTCTGAGTTTGGACACATGTCGTGTATCCACCACTATAGTATCATACCGAGTAGTTTCACTGCTCTAAATATTCTTTGTGCTCTGTCTGTTCTTCCCAACCTTCCCCACAACCCCTGGCAACTACTAATCTTTTCACTGTCTCTAGTTTTATTTTTTCCAGAATATCATATTTCAGCTTGTATGGCATATAGCAATTTCAGAGTGGCTTGTTTGTATTTTTAAAATGTTTTGTGCCTAAGCTTACATGACTGTTCGTGTATTATATATTCATTAACTAGTGATAATATCAAACACAGTTTAGCAACTTTCTTCCATAAAAAGTAAGTCTTCTCCATATTTTCTCAACAGTATGAACAAAGATTAGGGTATCAACCACAATAGTCACTAACCGACTTGAACATTTACTGTGCCATGTACTGTTCTACTGTAACTGTTTTCCACCTGTAACGTGGACTGTATTGTGCCCCCCTGAAGAGCATATGTTGACGTGCTAACCCTCAGTATGTCAAACTGTGACTGTACGTAGACAAAGGACCTTTAAGGAGGTATTGAAGTTACAATGAGGTCATTAGGGTGAACTCTAATCCAACGTGACGGTTGTCCTTAAATACGGTGGAGATTAGGACATGAACACACAGACACACACAAAGGAATGATTATGTGAAGAGGGATGAAGAAGACAGCCATGTATAAGGCAGGGAGAGGGCTTTGGAGGAAGCCAATCCTGCGGTCATGATCTTGAACTTCCAGCCTCCAGAACTCTAGGAAAATAATTGTTCATGCCACCAGGTCCGTAGTACTTTCTTATGACTTCTCTAGCAAACTACTATAATGTGTAACATTTATTCTTGCCGTAGCCTCAAAAGGCAAGTACTACTGTCTGCGTTTTATAAGAAGAAACCTGAGGCCCAAGGAATTTTATAAGAAGATAAATAACTTGCCCACGATCCACCACAGTGTAATATCCAGCTACCAGGATATGCTGTGCTACCATAAAAATCCCCAAATCTTAGGTGGTTAACACAACAAACGGTTACCACTGACTGATGTGGACAGTGTATCAAGGGTTGGTGAGGGATACTTCTTCCTAGTTTCTCAGGGTCCCAGACTCATGGGCCCTTCATCCCAACCTGTTTCCACAGGCTCCTGAGATCAGGGAAGGGAACATGGTGAACCTATGTTGATTCTGAAGTTTCTGCCTTCTCATTATTTCCTCTTACATTTCCCCTACTAAGGCAAGTCATTAGGGCACATCTGTCTTCAAAGGGCTAAAGGAAGGAAGCATAACCCCACCACGTGCCCAGAAGGAGAGGAAAACCAGGATGTTTATGGATAGCGTCATGGTAGGTACACAGGGCAAGCAAGCTCAGGGTGAACATGTCTTCCCCGATACAGGCGGGGCAGTGTGGGGCAAAAAATTCTCTTCACCTGGAGAGAGGTCTGGTCTCTGGCTTCAGCTACTGGGAGGAAATCTCAAGGTCCCTGGAGTGTCCTGCCTCATCACAACATCGTTATCTGCCTGGGGGCTTTAGCCATGAGACAGTCTAAGAAGGTGATGTATGTTGGGTGCTTTGGGACATGCCATATGACTTCTGAGCTCCTGAGGGGCTGAAGGCTAATGGTCAGCTACACACACACAATGTGATCAAGTTCACAAAAAAGCCTGAACACTTGGGGATCGACTGAGCTTCCTGGGTTGGCGGGACTCTGTGTGTACTGCCTCACCTTGTTGATACTAGGAGGGGAACGTGTTCCCAGGACATGAGACTGCACATCTGGACCTGCTCCAGATTCTGCTCTAGGTGTCTCTTACTTCCGCAGTTCTAATATGCATCCTTTCACTCTAAGAAACTATACTCACTAATGTAACACTTTCCGGAGTTCTGTGAGTCATTTGGTCTTTTCAACCAAAAAGGTGGTTGTGGGAGCCCCTAAATTAATAGCCAGCTGGTCTGAAGTGAGGGTGGCCCTGGGATCCCCTGAACATCTAAGTATTCATCTTTTCCTTTTTTTATTTTTATTTTCATTTTTTAAATATTTATACTTAACATAACACTTTATCCTATTGCTCTGCTGAGACTTTTCCTCCATTTAGAGAAGAGAACCCATCTTTTAGTGGTTGCCACTTCCCTCTTTCCAAATTAGGTATAATTTGACATAGGAGAATTACAAAATTCACTTTTCAGTAATACAATCCAATTTAATTTTTTATACAGCTTGAAACTGAGGGTTACAATACATACATTTGAAAATAAAATGACATCTTTTCACATAACTTATTCTGAACAGTAAAAATTAACTTTATGTACCTGACCGTCAACTTCCATGCAAATGAAGAAGCAACATTGTCAAACAATATATCAATATTCCCAATGATGGTTATTACTGAGGTTTCAATTTCTGACTATCTTACAAAGTTAAAATTTGTTCTCAGAATTTTGTTTTTAAAAACCCTTTTGGAAGTGCTTTTATTTCTTCAGGGTGATGGCAACGTAAATTGTGAAAACAATGTGTAAGGTGTCAAAGATAGTATAAAAATACATACAGATACACAAATATAATAAATATTCCTGTTTTTTTCTTATTCCAAAAGCAGATATCTAGCCATCTTCCTTAAATGGTATCAAAAATCTCCAAAGAGCATCTAGGTAACTGGAATATGCAAAACCACTCTATAAGAAACAGATAAATTGGAAGTAGGGCTTCTGTCACAAACAGGATGGCTATAAAGAAAACAATCTATGGAAACATTCGTATGTTGGAAGTGGCGACAGAAACACAGGTATTTTTCTTGTTGTTTTAAGAACAGCTATTCTGATTTTTATAACCCTAAATTCTAATACATCAAACAAAAGGTATTAACATTTCACTTAAGATCACTCAGCATCCTCAGCTTTCAAAGAAATATAGTAAACACCTTAAAACCATGAAAATAGTGTTAACAAACTATACTCTAAATTAGTATGTGACCCCAAATGTTGGTCTTCTTAACAGGTGATGGGCAAAATCCCAATCGTAGAACAATCTTCAGAAAAGTTGGCATGACACTCATATTCACTCTTCTCCCAAAGAGGATGGGCATGACAGTGGGGCTCCTGGGCCTAAGCATCTGGTTGTAGTATAAAGCAGGAAAGGGGAAATGACCGGACAGGGCTCTCGGAGGGGAAATCACTAAGATACAGCCTGAAAGTACGGCTCAGGAAGGTAGATTTTGTAACTTAGAGTGTGGGTGAGGTAGCCCCCAGTGAGGTCTCATAAGTGGAGGGTAATACTCCCTCATCCCTTGTAGGATTTCATTGTTTGAAAATGATCTTGAAGTTCAGCTTTATCTTGGAGACCACAGTATGTGCTGCCTTTGCCATTTTCCTCCTGCCATTTCTCAATCAATGTCTCATCTCCGGTCCTCTCTGGCAGTTTGGCCCCTAAGAGCTTGGTGGCAAAAGACTGTTAGCATGGCAGAGCCAGACGTGAGCTACTTCCCTCCAGGAAGGCAAAGCTCTAAGAGCAGGCAGGACACACAGGCCCGCTGTCTGCTGCCTCCTCGCCCCACCTCCCTGGTGGCCTCATGGGGCCATTGTCTGCCTCTCCGAGATTATATGTTGGTGGCCTTGTCCTGTGATATTTGTGTGACGCTCATGCCTATGAATGTGGACAGGGAAGAATTGAATTGTTTGAGTGTTGGCATGTTGGGAGTGCCAGGCTCAACTGCTTCAAGTTTACGGGCACCCAGCTGTCACTGGAAAGTATGTACTCCCCGCCTCCCCACCCCCACCATCCAGGTCTGCCAGCCCTTAAAGGCAAAAACCTTTTGAAATTCAGGGTCAGCACTTGCAGCCAGACAGTGGTTGTACTGTCCACCTTCAGATAGCAGGGCCCTAGAAAACTTGAAGCAGTTAAGTCCCAACATGCCGCCACTCATACAATTCAATTTCTCCTCAAACATAGGCAGGAGCATCAGACAAGTAACAGGACAAGGCCTCCTACATATCATCTTGGAGAGGCAGACAACGGCCCCATGAGGCCACCAGGGAGGTGGGGTAGGAGGCAGCTGACAGCAGGCGTGGGTTTCCTGTCTGCTCTAAGATGAGAGCTTTGCCCTCATGGAGGGAAGTGGCTCACCCCTGGCTCTGCCATGCTAACAGTCTTTTGCCTGTAAGCCTTTAGGGGCCAGGTGGCAGAGAGTTTGGGAGATGAGGTCTTGACTCGGAATAGAAAGGAGGAAAATGGCAAAGGCAGCACACACTGTGATTATATCCTACAAGGGACAAAGCAGCAGGAAATGGAGAAAGAGTCCTCTAAGGCAGTGGTTCTCAACCTGTGCGTCGTGACCCACAAGAACTGTATTAAAGGGCCACGGCTTTAGGAAGGTTGAGAACCACTGCCCTAAGGGAACTCAGGGAAGAGAGCCACTTCTGATAGTTAAGCCAAGTAAGGAAATGTTTTAGGGATAAGAAGTCTTTCCCAATCCTATCAAATGCACAGACATCCAAGTGGGCTGCACCTTGTAGCTGCCAGCAAAGATGGCTCTCAGGGATTAGTTTTGGCAGCAGGGCCTGGGGTTAGTTTTGGCTTTTTAGCTGGGGGTGCGGCTGCAGAGTTTCCACAGCTTGGGGGAAGGCGTCGCTTGGGAGCTCGGCGTCGTGGCCCATCAGTGGCCTTATATGCAGTCTGGGGACTGGCTCCTGGATTTGACGGGAGAGGAGGTTTCTCACTTGAGGCAAAACTGATGGTCAGCGCTGGCTGGCTGGTGGGGGCTGGGCGTGAGGTGGTCAGGGTGCCGCCCAATGTACGGAAGCCACCGGAGCTGCTGCTGCTGGCTGTCTGAACAGCACTGGGAGGGGACTGGCTGAATCCAGAGGTGGTGACTGTGCTTGATGTATGGTTGGGAGTAAACATGGCAACCTGGACGATGGAAATCTGGGCTGGGATAAACCTGTCAGCAGAGGCAGGGAGTGCCCCAGAGAGAAAGGGCTGTGCAGCGTAAGTGGTGGCGCTCCTCACGCTGCTCCTGGTGCGGCTCACACTGCTCAGGGGAGATGAGGAAGACACAGCAGGTGCCGCAGAAGATGGAGGTGCCGCAGAAGATGGAGGTGCCACAGAAGATGGAGGTGCCGCAGAAGGTGGAGGTGCCGCAGAAGGTGGGAGGGGTAGAATGCTCAGCATTCCAGACTGAAATCGTTGCTTGGCGGTGGTGGATGGGGCAGATAGGGCTTGGGATTTAGTAAACGTCTTCGCTGGAAGAGCTACAGGTTCTGGGCTATCCTCAGTCATCTCGACGTCTTCGATGGCAGGGGGGGCTGCTGGCGGGTCCACCTCCATCATCTCGACTGTGGAATCGGTGGTGGTGTCAGTGTCTGGTGGGTCCACCTCCATCATCTCGTCTTCAGTCGTGTCTGCCAAAAACTTGTTCAGCCAGTCAAATGAAGCTTTCTTTTCTAAGTCCAGGTGTTTAGCAGTGACTGAATAGCCAGGGTCGGGAGCTGGAGGCAAAGTCAGAGGTTCCCCTCGCGGACAGCGCAGCAGCGGAAACTTCCGTTTTCGTGGCCTAGAGCTGTGAGTTGTAGATGGGGAACTGCAGACGTTTGTGGTCGTTTCTGCAGCCTTCTCTCCCCGGGACTCCTTGTCTGGGACAAGTGGAGTTGAGGAACTGAAATGATGACCCAGCTCTTCTCCTCTTATTTTCTTTGCTGGCCTCAGTTGTGTCTTGGAGCGGGATGAGGAGGGTGAGGAACTGGGGCCGCTTCTCTTCTGGAGCTGTGAGAAGCCTCGGGTAGAGCTGTAGGAGCTGGTAATGGCATTGCGCCTGGGGATAGGGATGCCACATGTGTACGTGCTCGCACAAGATGTGCACGATCTCTTATTCAAGGGGTCCTCTGAGCTCTGGGAATCGGGACCTTTCTTCAGACGCTCAGGCTTAGGCAGCAAAGGAGCCCGGACTCCTTTGGCCACCAGGGGCTCAAGGGCTGAAGGTCCAGTCCCACTGCTGTCATGGCAACTTCTTGTATTTTTCTGGCCATCAGCAAATATTTGGTCTTCCCCCCTCACTGTATTTTCCATCCTGTCTTTGAGGGCACTTGGGTCTGAGACGTCGCGTGATAGTGAGGACAGTGCTGAGCTGATCACCTGCTCCCGTCCTGCAGAACGAGTCCATTTTCTGTCAAGAGGGGGGATCCTCACAGTCCCCGGGCGGCCCACCCACCGGAAATGATGAACAGGTAGCCGGGTCTTCTTCTTGGGGAAGCCATCCCAGCACACCCTGGGAAGTACCCCCACATGGGAATACCCGGGCTGTCGAAGGGGATCCCATCTTCGAGGTACCATCATGGAGTGCCTTGAGGACATCCCACCGTCCCTGTGGCAAGGCCTCCTGGAGGCCGGGAGCAGAGGAGTGGGGAGCAAGGGGTAAACATGGCGGACAGGATGGGCCACCCGGGCTGGAGGCGAGGGCCGGGCGGGAGGTGAGGGCTGGGCGGGAGGTGAGGGCTGGGCGGGTGGGCTGCGGTCAGGCCTCTCCTGCGGGTCCCCGCCCTCCTGAGCTGGCGCAGGCTGCTGCGGGCCAGATTTGTCCAGATAACTGCCCATGAGGGCAGTTCAGCAGAGTCAGGTCCTTCGAATAGGGTCCGCTACTCTGGGAGGTTTGTGTTGACTACAGACTTTGCCAAGGTGAAGGGATCAGTGTGTTCGCTGACGTTCCGTGTTCTGAGCAGCGCGTTCTGAGTTCCAGCATCAGGAGCCTCCATGACCAGCCTGACCTGAGCACCTACAGGCGGCACCAGGTAGAGCAGGAGGGCAGGAGGTGGAGCAGTAGTGGAGGAGAAACACCCGGGACGGCCCTGACACTCGCTCTCGGCCTGTATATGTGCAATGTTGTCCATCTTTTCCACATGTGATGCTGGTGTTGACAGCATGGGTACTACAAGAGGGCATACACACTACTCAGACTATGATGAAATTAATGGCCTGATTCTTCACCCTTGTTGGTATCCACCATCTCAGCCATGCAACTTTGCACTGCTCTACTACTCAGCAGGTGGGTGTAATCTTCCAACCCCGAGCTCAGCATGTGTCTGGCTTTGGTCAATAGGAAATCAGCCAAAATGCAAGCTGCTGTGAAGGTATCATTTGGCCTACTGACCTTGACTTTCTGTCATCCCTGGGAAGACATATGGGGTCCAGCCATCTAGTCTGTGTAGGATGAGGGATTTGTGACACTGAGCTGCCCTAGCCAAGGCCAGATGAGAGCACATCTCCTAGGAAGCCTGCTGATGCACAAGAAATATTCATTGTTCAATATCCCTGTGTTCTGTGGTTATTTGTTATGCAGCTACAGCTAACTGCCTTATATTCTAATTAGTTAGGCTCCTTGGGTAGTGCACCAGCCCCATACACTGAGGATGGCAGGTTTGAGCCCTGCCCCAACCAAACTGCAACAAATAATAGCTGGGTGTGGTCGCAGACACCTCTAGTCCCAGCCACTTGGGAGGCTGATGCAAGAGAATCACCTAAGCCCAGGAGTTGGAAGTGCTGTGAGCTGTGATGCCGAGGCAATCTACCAAGGGGAATAAAGTAAGACTATGTCTCAAAAAAAGAAAAAGTCACTTTTAAACACTCTTTTCTTTAAACATCCCCCTCCACTTTCAGAAATAACACATTAGAAGCTGAGTGAAGATTGCCTCAATCTATCCCGTTCTCTTTTTTCATTTTATCTTACACTATGACTCTTCTTTCAAACTATGACTTACTCTTACTAACACTTACTATTTTTTCAGCAGGTCAAGTGCTGACCCAGCACCCCTTTGCACCAGTCTTTCAAACCCTGGCCACACTAACTAATCAACCTGATTGCTGTTTATGCCAAGATCTAGACCATGCAAAGCAACCTGAATTCATTTTCATCCCTGCTGATGTCAGTGCCTGGTGGAACCAATCTGGAAAAAGCATGAATGATAATATGTGGTATCCACAGCCAGAGAAGAAGCAACATACGACTTCACCTGCTGGTGAGACAACTGGTCTGTAAAAACTGTGGAGATATCTTTTGCTCAGGGACACATAACAACCTGATATGTGAATATGCCAGTGAAGAGGACAAGACATGACAATCCCCAGGCTGGAAGGTCACAGGTTCTAACCTGACTGTCTATAAATAATACTGGTCTTTTTATCTTGTGTGGTAATAAGGTATACAAATGGTTCCCACTAAAATGGTTAGGATGCTATAGTCTTGGCTATCTGACACGCTCTATTACCAAGTATTCCACTTTAAATTCCAGTCAAATTACAATCTTGGGCTCTGTTGCTCATAAGGTTGTACCTTATGAACATACAAAATGTGACATTATAAAAAATCCCCTTGTATATCATAACTCAAAGTTCTTTTCAATGCTCAGGATCCTTTATTCAGCATTTGGAACTTAACAGAATTGAAAGTGCAGTCATAAATCTCTCCATGGTAATAGAATAAGAGCTAAACATCACCATGTGGGCATTGGGAACACTTCAAGCAGAGATTAACAGCCTAGCATCTGTTGTAATTCAAAATCACCACATCCTGGATGCTTTGATAGCTCAACAAAGAAGAGCTTGTGCTGTTATTTGGGGGAAAATGTTGTTTTTGCATAAATCAGTCAGGGAAAACAGAGACTGATCTACATCTCTTAAAGAACAAGATAAACATTCTTCATCAAATTAATGAAGTGAAACCATTCTATTGAACTGACCTTTTCCCAGGAATGGGAGACTGGTTTAATGGGGGTATGAGGAAATGTGCTTAGATCTGTTCTTTTCTGCTTATTCATTCTCATCCTAATTTATAGTCTCTTATTTTTTGAGACAGAGTCTCACTATGTCACCCTTGGTAGAGTGTTGTGGCATAACAGATCACAGCAGCCTCAAAATCTTGGGCTGAAGCAATTCTCTTGCCTCAGTCTCCCAAGTAGCTGGGACTACAGGTGCCCACCACAATGCCTGGCTATTTTTGTTGTTTTTGTTGTCACAATTGTCATTGTTACCTTAGCCAGCCAGGCTGGGTTCAAACTTACCAGCCTCAATGTATGTGTCCGGTGCCTTACCCAAGGCAGGTATGGGTGCCACCTCTAATTTATACTATTATATGTCTTATCAAACATCTTATCTTATTACTAAATTGCTAACCTGCTTTCTCTCTCTCTACATTTACCACCTCAGCTCTTAATGTTTGAAACTTCTAGGGAAGTTCCAGACCAGAGAAATGAAGGAGCTAAGGAAATTTCACCCTCAAATATAATTCCTGGGTGTATATATATATATATATATATAATGAATTAAAAGGCAATTCATGATCAGAAAGCACTGGCCTCCCCTCTATAAAACCCAAGTACCCTGATTTAAAATCAGAAAAGGCTGCTGGCCTCCTTATCACATGCTAATAGATCTGGCTCCAGGGTCATTTGAAGCTCAATACCTGTCTCACATTAGTTTACAAATCAATCTGTTTACACTCATCTACACTCTCCCGCCATAGCAACCACTTGATACATGTATACTTTCCAGTTTCTCTCCTCTCTTCTTTCTAAAAAGCATCTTTAAAAGTCACTGACCATCACTGAGACTTTGGGTACTCATTCTTATGCTTCCCCCCATTCACGTGGTATTTGGAAATAACCTTTCTCTTATTGTTGCAGAAAGACAAGGCCCAAAGGAGAGAAAGAGCACCCAAACACCACATTTATAAGAGGAAGGGCTTTATTCACCAGCTGGGAGCTTATAGAAGAATTCCAAACAGCCGTGCTCCCTGACTGCCTTGGTCTTTCTCTTTTTATTGACAGTCAAAAAGTTCCACCCCACAGGTACCCTTCTCATTGGCCAGTTTGAATCAAGCGGGAGATGCTATTCCACCCTTACAGAACTACAGGATTTCACAGAACTTAGAAATTTCCAAGTTTCAGGAAGTTAAGTTTATAAATTCCCAAGAGCTGAGTCACCGTGGAGCAGACCCTGCATATGTATCCTGGTGGTCTCCTTGAGAAGACCTGTTCTTCTAGACCTCACCCTTCGCGGCTATCCTCTCTCATTCCCCTCTTTTGAGATTCCAAGATATTTTAATTTGAGGTCTCACTATCAGCTTGTTTCTGCAGGTGCCAAGATTAGTTACTTTTCAGCACTGAGGTTTTAGGGACTGTGACTCTTCTTGAGTTCTCTACTCGGGCCTTAATAGTACCATGGTGGTGGGCTAATATATATATGAGTTTTTACGTTTCCCTGTGACATTCCCCCACTTTTCCAAAGTTCAAAGTCCAAAAAGTCCCTTGAGGAGTTTCCTCAAGCTTCAGCTGTGCATTGACCAGCCAGCTCCCAGTATGTGGCTGGAGCATGGCATGTTGATTGTTTCAAAAGTTACCTTTACTTTCCAAGAAGCAGTGAAGCCCTAGTCAGCCAGCTATGATGATTCCAGGTATTTCTTTCACCTTTACTGCTGTGCATGTGGTCAGGATGATGGTGTAAAGTTCTTTCTACCTTGGTTTCAGGGGGACCAGGTTCTGATTCCAGACCTAGACTGGGTCCCCTTGATCCTCCAGAGAGAAAGGATGTACAGACAGAAAAGACTAAACAGAACACAGTTAATTATCCCAGTGGAGATTTTCCTTGTTACTCTTTCTAGGGTTTTTATCTATTCAGTTCAGACTTTTCTAGTTCTTTTAGGAGTTCCTGCTAAATTGCAGAGAATTGACAGAGACCTCTTTGAACAACACCAGTGGCAAGGCCTGCATCCAGTTAAGCTTTGCTTCCTAGCAGAGTTTACCAATTTCTGCTTTTATGGTCCTGTTCATACACTTTATCCTGTATAAGCTTTGAGGCCTATAAATTATTTAAAGCTTTATCTTATTATTTGCACTAGTTCTGTTATGAAGGCTAGCCCATTATCAACTTTTAAACAGAGTGGTAACTTAAACCATGGGATGATTTCTCCGGGTAATACTTTACTACTTTAGGAGTCCTTTTTATCCCAGTGGGAAAGGCTTTTACCTATTCCAAGTCTGCTAGACCATCACCAGCCAGTACTTGTTCCCTCTAAACCTGGGCATTTCAGTAAGGTCTACCTGGAAGTCCTTGAAGGGCGTTGCTCCATACGAGTGGATTCCTCGGGGTACTGTTAGTCCTTGGCACGCGTTGAACTGGCTGCTGGTGATACACTGTAGACTGACAGTTTTGGCCAGGGATGCCAGGTGGGAGATGTAGAAGTACTGGCTCAGCAAATTTATCAAACACTCTTGTCACCACGGTGGCTCCTAGAATCTGGGGGACTGCTACTTGTCCATCTGGCATCTTTATTCATTGTCCCTCTGCTTCCTGGCTCCCTTCTGCTGCCAAACATTCCCTCTCCTCCCTGGAGTAGATAGAGTGAGTTCCGGGACCCATGGGATGAGGGGAGCCACTTGCGACACCTGGTATGGCTGGGAGGCAGCCCTTTTTGCCTCAGTACTAAACCCAGTGTCCCTTTAGTGATGATGGAAGCATTTCTTTGATGTCCACAACAGTGCATAACTGCCACTTTTTGGGGATTCCATACTGCCTCTCGCGATTGGAGCATTTCTTACTGATACATAATGTCCTTTTTTCCCAGAATTTAATAGTCCCTTCTCCTTGTACAATGCCCTGCGTACTTGGAGAGTCAGAAAAGCATTCAAATTTTTCCCTTGACTTAGTTCTAAGGCTCCAGTCAAGGCAATGAACTCAGCCTTCTGAGCCAATGTTCCTTGGGGTAGGGGCTTAGTCTCTGTTAAGGTAACCGCTGCATACCCAGCCCTCCACTCACCTTGCACCGTCATGTAACTGCTTCCATCTGCATACAAGTCCCAATCTGCATCTGTCCAGGGCTGGTCACGCAAGTCAGGTCTGCTAGAGTACACATTATCTATAACTTCCGTAAGGTTACGCTCAGTCTCTCTTTCACTGACTGGAAGGAGCGTGGCTTGTTTCAGAGTGTTGCATTAGAGAGCCAAAAATGTCCCTTAGTGTCCATTAAATTGACCACAGAGTGGGGTACTTTCACTCAGATCCTGTCCTAGAGTCAGCTTGTCAGCTTCTTGCACAAGGAGAGCAGTAGCGGGTAGAGCCCGTAAGCATGGTGACCATCCTTTTACCACTCCATCCAACTGCTTAGAGAGGTAAGCTACAGGCCTTGGCCAGGACCCAACCAGCTGGGTTAACACACCCACAGCCATTTTATCTCTCTGAGACATACAGAGTAAAGGGTTTGGCCAAGTCTGGCAGTCCCAATGCAGGTGCAGCCATCAGCCTCACCTTTAGCTGGGAGAAGGCACATTCCTGTTCTCCTTCCCACTCCAAGGGCTCTTCCTTCTCTTCTTTAGTTGCGTCATACAAGGGCTTAGCTAAGACAACAATGTTGGGGATTCAAATATGACAGAAGCCGACCGGGCCTAAGAATTTCCAAACCTGCTTTTGGCTCATGGGGCTGAGGAGGCAATTAATGACCTGCCTCCATTTTGTGCCTAGATACCTCTACCCCTGCTTGACAGTAAATCTTAGATAACGTATTTGCTGCCGGCAAATCTGGGCCTTCCATTTGGATACTTTATAGCCACATACCTCTAGATGTCATAAAAGATAGTCCATGCCTTGGGTGCAGCCCTCCTGGGTAGGGTGTCCTGAAAGGAGGTCATCGACATATTGGAACAGCACACATTCTAATTCCTCAGCTGGGAATTTCTGGAGGTCACAAGCCAGCGCTTCTCCAAAAATCGTGGGTGTTTTGAACCCCTGTGGCAACCTGGTCCATGTGCACTGTTTCCATGTCTGGTCTCTCCCACTGGAAAGAAAACAGCCTCTGGCTTCCCAGAGCCAGCCTTATACTGAAAGATACATCTTTTAAGTCCAGACAAATGGGCCGCTTGGCTTCTGCTGACAGTAGATTCAACAGAGTATGTCTCATTTTATAAGTTGACAGTACAGACAAGGCTGGGATCTAAATACAGGTGGACCACAGCCTCTTTTTTCTCCTTTTAAACTATTTTTCTCTCTCCAATTTCTCTCTTTACTAAAGGCAAATTATAGTAGAACTAACTTATTTGCCAAAATAAACTGTACCTTCAGTATATGGGGTCTGATTATTTCCATAAAGTGCAGTAAGAATAATTAATTATTAGCCATCTAGGCTCTTCTTTCCTTTAAAATTGGCTTTGCTGGAACCTTTTATAAGGAATGTCAGGCTGGACTTTTTGAAAGCCTTTCAGAGCCCAAGTTTTATCTGTGCCATTAGATACCTGTATGTATTGGGTAAATCCCTCTTCTCTTGAGGTCCCCAAGCACATTTCGATTCCTGGACCCGTCAGCAAGCGACCTTCATTACTTACCAGAGATCAGGAAATGTTACTGATGGGTATCTGGCCAGTTTTCCAAAGGGCTTTTTTTATTGGCCTTATAAAGTCAACCTTAATTCTTTAATGCAGTCTGGACACCTCTGGAAATGCTATTCCAGCCAAAGCCTTGGTAAAATAATGAGTGCCTTCATCATGTCATATAGAACAAAACAGATTCTTATTGAATTTATGAAAATAACTGTATTGTCAGAAATTAAGAATACATACAAATGGCTTGCAAATTCCAGAGAAAACAAGGAGAGAGAAAAATACATGTTTCAAACTCTGCTCATAAGTACACACATTGCTTGAAAAACTACAAATAGCTCAAAAGACAGAAAATTATTTCTTGACTTCTGGAAAACAGAACACAGAAAGAATCAACAATATTTTGACCAAAAAGCCATTTCAAACTAGCCCAGATCCGCTTAACCGATTTCTATTCTGTTGAGTTAGGTTAGCAATACTCATAGACATGTTAACTTTCCAATGAACGTTCTAAAAATCTGCTTTTTAGTCTGGCGGTATTCAATTTCCAAAGACATCAGGAATTTGAATTTGAGAGAATTTGTCAGCCTCTCTTAATATTTTTTTTTTCTTTTTAGGATAAACTTTGGACTCAGCCAGTTACATAAAAAATACTTTCTTTTTTAGATGAATTAAAATTATTACCAACAATATATGTTAGGACAGACCAATGTCTTATACATTAGGACAGACCCATGCTTTATAATATTGGAACATATATATAACCATAACCTACATAAAATTAATCACCATTTCATATTTGACAATGTTTCCTATATATTTTGAATAAATCAAATAAGTTTAATTTGTTTTCCCATGACTTTCAGTGGTCTTAATATTTCAAGAAGACTAAATTTAAAGTTGCGTTTTTTTTTTGCTGTTGGCCTTGGCCAAGTTTGAACCCACCAGTCTCAGTGCATGTGGCCAGCGTTGCAACCACTGCCCTTTGGGCTCCAAGCCCCAGATTTAGAGTTTTTATTTTGAAAGTTTTGTCAAATATCAAAGGCCTAAAACATTTGTTTAAAGAAAATTACAAGCCAAAAGATTTTAAAGGAAATAAATAGTCAACTGGATCATATGTAAATTCTTTCACAAATTCTCTTTTATGAGCTTCATTTAACCTACACAGACCACTTACGAACATTCTAAACTTTCTTTAACTTTTTCCCTGCCTTTCACTTTCTTATACAACCATTCTGTTTTCAGTGCAAATTTTATCACACAAGATTCTTTCTTTACACAATGCCATTCTCCTTTCTGTTTAATTTCTCTTACTCAAAAACTCACTTCCCACAAAACAGGATCCCAGTTTACCATGAAGTCACCCATTCTCTCGGCCAAACTGATAACTAGAAGGTTTAAAAGGCAAGAATCTTATTCTTTGACAAAGATTCAGTTTCCACAACAATTTAAACAACCAAATTATTACATTTTACAAATGAGAGACATTTTATGAGATATAAGATTGATACAGGATTTTCCCACTCTGGAAAGGGAACCCCCATTTTTCAGGCTCAGGTGAGCTTAGACATCAGACTCCCATCTCCAGGCACAAACCCTCCGAGCCCCAGCAAGGTCATAAACAAAGCAGCCGAAATCTTTTGGAAGGCTCCACCCTAAGGAGCACACACCTTAATCCCCTCTCCAGACAAAAACTGCAACAAAGACCTAATAACCTTGCCCAGGGTGAGGCGCTGCATTGATTCATTTGATAGAACACCCTTTCAGTTTGTAAAGTTATTTTTCCATCTACCAAGTCCTGGACAAAATATCTCTCAGAGATAATTATTTACCCCTAGAAAAAGGACTTATGCAGGGAACCTCCAACCTGGGCCTCCTCCCCACTTCCAGAGGCTGTTCACCTTGGAAACCTGTTGCTTATATGGATACAGCCTCATTCAGCATGAAATTTACACTCTCTTCCCCATATTTCCAGGGGCCATCCAGAGCTCACTGGACTGCCTAAACCACAACACTTTTCAAGGCCCAACCCCTCTGCCAATAGCTCTGGCACTCTCCACTCTCACTGCGTGCCCCTCAGTCCAACAAAATGCCATTTTATCACTGATCTGTGGCCCGCTGGCACAATTCTCAAATTACTGAGACCAAACACTCACTGAAGAAATTCCGGTAACAAAAATACAACAACATTCTTTCTAATGTCTTTTCATACCCCCCCCCCCAAGTCCCACATGGCCAAGTCAGGAAGATTGTTCAAGTCACCACCAAAGACAGAAAGCAGAAAACCTGGAACTTCCAGTTTCTCTCATAATAGCCAGGAGGCAAAGTTGGAGCAGGAAAGAAAGGCACACTCACACATTTGTTTCACCCCATGAATGGAGGGGGGGTGAACCCCACCTATTGTTACCCATCTCGGTCGTTCTCAAAGCACTCACATGCACACAATTCCAACCCAATTCTTTTTTCTTTTATTAAATCATAGCTGTGTACATCAATATAATCATGGGGCATCATTCACTAGCTTCACAGACCATTTACCAAGTTTCACATATACCCTTGTAAGATGCACCGCTGGTGTAATCCCACCAATACCCTTCCCTCTACCCCCCTCTCCCCTCCCTCCTCCCTCCTCTCCCTATCCTCCTTCCCCCTATTCTTAGGTTGTAACTGGGTTATAGCTTTCATGTGAAAACCCTAAATTAGTTTCATAGTAGGGCTGAGTACATTGAGTACTTTTTCTTCCATTCTTGAGATACTTGACTAAGAAGAATATGTTCTAGCTCCATCCATGTAAACATGAAAGAGGTAAAGTCTCCATCTTTCTTTAAGGCTCCATAATATTCCATGGTGTACATATACCACAATTTATTAATCCACTCGTGGATCGATGGGTTACTTGGGCTTCTTCCATGACTTAGCAAATATGAATTGGGCTGCAATAAACATTCTGGTACAAATATCTTTGTTATGATGTGATTTTTGGTCTTCTGGGTATATGCCCAGTAGAGGGATTACAGGATCGAATGGCAGATCTGTTTTTAGATCTCTAAGTGTTCTCCATATCTCTTTCCAAAAGGAATGTATTAATTTGCATTCCTACCAGCAGTGCAAAAATATTCCCTTTTCTCCACATCCGCGCCAACATCTCTGGTCTTGGGATTTTGTGATATAGGCTAGTCTCACTGGAGTTAGATGGTATCTCAAAGTAGTTTTGATTTGCATTTCTCTGATGATTAAAGATGATGAGCATTTTTTCATATGTCTGAAGGCCACGCGCCTGTCTTCTTCAGAGAAGTTTCTCTTCAAATCCCTTGCCCAGCCTGCGATGGGATCCCTTGTTCTATTCTTGATAATGTGTTTGAGTTCTCTGTGGATTCTGGTTGTTAAATCTTTGTTGGAGACATAACCTGCAAATATCTTCTCCCATTCTGAGGGCTGTTTGCTTGCCTTACTTACTGTGTTCTTGGCTGTGCAGAAGCTTTTTTGTTTGATCAAGTCCCAGTAGTGTATTTTTGAAGCTGCTTCAATTGCCCGGGGGGGTCCTCCTCATAAAATACTCGCCCAGACCTATATCTTCAAGGGTTTTCCCTGCACTCTCCTCTAGTATCTTTATAGTTTCATGTCTTAAGTTTAAATCTTTAATCCAGTGAGAGTCTATCTTAGTTAATGGTGAAAGGTGTGGGTCCAGTTTCAGTCTTCTACAGGTTGCCAGCCAGTTCACCCAGCACCATTTGTTAAATAGGAAACCTTTTCCCCACTGAATATTTTTAATTGGCTTGTCAAAGATTAAATAACGGTAAGTAGCTGGGTTCATCTCTTGGTTCTCTGTTCTTTTCCAGACATCTACTTCTTTGTTTTTGTGCCAATACCATGCTGTTTTGATCACTATTGATTTGTAGTGTAGTCTGAGGTCTGGTAGCGTAATTCCTCCTGCTTTGTTTTTATTTCTGAGTAATGTCTTGGCTATTCGAGGTTTTTTCTGATTCCATATAAAACGAAGTATTGTTTTTTCCAGATCTTTAAAGTATGACAGTAGAGCTTTAATAGGGATTGCATTGAAATTTTATGTTGCTTTGGGAAGTATGGACATATTAACTATGTTGATTCTTCCCAGCCGTGAGCATGGTGTGTTTTTCCATTTGTTAATATTTTCGGCTATTTCTTTTCTTAGAGTTTCATAGTTTTCTTTATAGAGATCTTTCACATCCTTTGTTAGATAAATTCCCAAATATTTCATCTTCTTTGGGACTACTGTGAATGGGATAGAGTCCTTAACTGTTTTTTCAACTTGACTATTGTTGTTATGTATAAAGGCTACCGATTTATGAATGTTGATTTTGAAGTCTGAGACGCTGCTATATTCCTTGATCACTTCTAAGAGTTTTGTAGTAGAGTCCCTAGTGTTTTCCAGATATACTATCATATCATCTGTGAAGAGCGAAAGTTTGATCTCTTCTGACCCTATATGGATACTCTTGATCGCCTTTTCTTCCCTAATGGTGGTGGCTAAAACTTCCATTACAATGTTTAAAAGCAATGGACATAATGGGCAGCCTTGTCTGATTCCTGATCTGAGTGGAAATGATTCCAATTTACCTGCATTCAATATGATATTGGCTGTGGGTTTGCTGTAGATGGTCTCTCAGTTTAAGAAATGTCCCTTCTATACAGATTTTCTTAAGTGTTCTGGTCATGAAGGGATGCTGGATATTATCAAAATCTTTTTCTGCATCGATTGAGAGAATCATATGGTCTTTGTTTTTTAATTTATTTATGTGCTGGATTACATTTATAGATTTACGTATATTGAACCAGGCTTGAGACCCTGGGATAAAACCAACTTGGTCATGATGTATAATTTGTTTGATGTGTTGTTGGATTCTGTTTGTTAGGATCTTGTTGAATATTTTTGCATCCATATTCATTAGTGATATCGGTCTGTAATTTTCTTTTCTTGTTGGGTCTTTTCCTGGTTTGGGGATCAGGGTGATGTTTGCTTCATAGAACGTGTTAGGTAGTCTTCCTTCTTTTTCTACGTTTTGGAAGAGGTTGAGTAATATAGGTACTAATTCCTCTTTAAAAGTTTGGTAGAATTCTGACATGAAACCATCTGGCCCCGGGCTTGTCTTTTTAGGGAGGTTTTGTGTGGTTGATACTATTTCCGAACTTGATATGGGCCTGTTCAACATTTCCACTTGATTCTGGCTAAGTGTTGGAATGTGACGTGCTTACAAGTATCGGTCAATCTCCTTCAGATTTTCATGTTTCTGAGAATACAGTTTCTTGCAATATTCATTAGGGATTTTTTTTTTATTTCTAAGGAGTCTGTTTCATCTTTGCTGTTTCTGATTGATGAAATTAGAGATTTTACTCTTTTTTTTCCTGATTAGGTTGGCCAAAGGTTTATCTATTTTATTGACCTTTTCGAAAAACCAGCTTTTGAATTATTTATCTGTTGTATCATCCTTTTGTTTTCAATTTCATTTAATTCTGCTCTAATTTTGGTTATTTCTTTTCTTCTACTGGGTTTGGGGTTGGAATGTTCTTCCTTTTCCAGTTACTTGAGATGTCCCATTAAGTTGCCTCTCTTTCTGTTCTCTTGAGGAAGGCTTGCAGTGCTATAAATTTCCATCTTAGAACTGCTTTTGCGGTGTCCCGGAGGTTCTGATAGTTCGTGTCTTCATCGTTGTTTCATTCCAAAAAATTGGCGATTACTTTCATTTTTTTTTTTTTTTTCTTAGAGACAGAGTCTCACTTTATGGCCCTCCATAGAGTGCCGTGGCTTCACACAGCTCACAGCAACCTCCAACTTCTGGGCTTAAGCGATTCCCTTGCCTCAGCCTCCCGAGTAGGTGGGACTACAGGCGCCGGCCACAACGCCCGGCTATTTTTTGGTTGCAGTTTGGCCAGGGCCGGGTTTGAACCCGCCACCCTCGTTTTATGGGGCCGGCGTCCTACCGACTGAGCCACAGGCGCTGTCCGGCGATTTCTTTCTTAATCTCATCTCTGATCCAGCTATCATTCAACATAAGGCTATTTAACTTCCATGTTTTTGTATCAGTATGCAGATTCCTGTTGTTACTCAGCTCAAGTTTTATTCCATGGTGGTCCGAGAAGAAGCATGGAATAATTTCTATTCCTTTAAATTACTGAGGTTAGACTTGTGACCTAAGATGTGATTGATTTTGGAGTAAGTTCCATGGGCTGATGAGAAGTATGCGTATTCAGTTTTGTTGGGATGAAATGTTTTGTAGATGTCTGCTAAATCCAAATGTTGGATGGTTAGGTTTAAATCTAAGATTTCTTTGCTCAGCTTCTTGTTGGAGGATCAATCCAACACTGCCAAAGAAGTGTTGAAATCTCTGACTATTTTGGAGCTGGAGGAAATAAAGTTGCTCATGTCTGTTAGATTTTCTCTTATAAATTGAGATGCATTCTGGTTGGGTGCATAGATATTAATAATTGAGATCTCATCATATTGAGTATTACCCTTAACAAATATGAAGTGACCATTCTTGTCCTTCCTTACTTTTGTTGATTTAAAGCCTATTGTATCTGCAAATAAAATTGCAACACCTGCTTTTTTCTGATTACCATTTGCCTGAAATATGGATGATCATCCTTTCACCCTGAGTCTGTATTTGTCTTTTAGGTTAAGATGTGACTCTTGTATGCAACAAATATCTGGCCTGAGTTTTTGTATCCAGTCAGCTAACCTATGCCTCTTTAGAGGACAGTTTAAGCTGTTCACATTAATGGAGAATATTGATAAGTCTGGTGAAGTTTTGGGTATCGAGTTTTTCAAAAGTCCAGTGGGCACTTTTAATCCTTTTGCCAGTGTGGAAATTGGAATTTGATCCGAAGTTTCTGAGTGAGTTTACTTTTGTGGTATAGGATTGGGTTAGGCATTATGGAAGATAGGTCTGAGAATATCGTGAAGAGCTGGTTTTGTTATGGCAAATTTCTTCAACATATGACTGTCATTCAAGTATTTAATTTCTCCGTCATAAATGAAACTCAGTTTAGCTGGATACAAGATCCGGGATTGAAAGTTATTTTGCTTTAGGAGATTAAAAGTCAGTGACCACCTTCTTCTGGCTTAAAAAGTTTCAGCAGAGAGATCTGCAGTCATTCTAATATTCTTCCCTTTCAAGGTAATGGTTTTCTTTCTCCTGGCAGCTTTGAGGATTTTCTCCTTCATATTAACTTTAGTGAAGTTAATTATGATACGCTTGGGGGATGTCTTATTGGAGTTGAGTCATGCTGGGGTTCTGAAGCTGTCTCCTATCTGAATTTCAGAATCTCTTGGTATGTCTGGAAAATTCTCTTTCATAATTTCATGCAGAAGGGCCTCTGTGCCCAGCGAGGCCACTTCATCTGTTTCTGGAACTCCAAATTTCGGATATTCACTTTCTTTGAATTATCCCAGAGCTCTCGGAGAGAATGATCCATTTTTGCTCTCCATTTCTCTTCCTCTTTGAGAGTTTGGGAGCGTATAAAGGCTTTATCTTTAATGTCAGAAATTTTTTTTTCTCCTTGCTCCATTCTGTTGCTGAGGGATTCTACTGTATTTTTCATATCTTTGAGGGCTGCAATTTATTGCTTCAGTGTGTCTAAGTCTTTGGTGGTTTTGTCTTAAATTCTTGAGACAACTTTTGATTTTCTCCTCGAATTCCCAATTCCACTTTGTTAATCTTGTCTGCAATCCAAATTCTGAATTCGATTTCTGACATCTCAGCCAGTTGTTTATGAATAGGATCTTCAATTACATCTGCCATATCTTTCCTTGGGGGGGGGCGGTTTGATCTATTCTGGTTATTCATGTTACCAGAGTTTTTCTGCTGATTCTGCCCCATGGTTGTTTTACTCCCTTTGATTTTTCCCCCCTGGGGCTTTGTTGAGGGCCTGTACAGTGTTGTGGCCTGAGAAACTGAGACCCTGTCTGGTGTGGTGGGGCTAACTGGTTCTGTCTTGTTTTCAGTTGGTTTCTGTTCCACCCTAGTGAAACAGATACTCTAGATTGAAGTCTCAGCTGCGGAGAAATATCAGCAATTAAGTCACCCCACCCCACCCCCACCAGCAAACAATTGGAAAAGGAAAGTCAAACCTTCCTACCACGGTGCACCCAGGGCGCCACCTGATTTGTCCTCAGGCGATTGGTTCAGTTCAAAAAGTCCAAATCAGTTCTCTCAGTCTGCACCTGTCTCGGGTGAGAGTTTAAGAGGTCTGTGGGAACTGAATCACAGGGGTCTGGTGACTACTCTGGTGTGGCTTTCTCCAGTGCTGCGTGGACTCAGGAGGAGCCACCCAGGCAATAGATCAGTCTGGGAAGGTTGATGCCTCCTTCCCCACCTTGCACCGCTGTCACACCCAGTCACTGATAGCCCTGCAGTTGGCTGACCCAATTGCCTATAGTGAATCGGTACTCCAGGAGTTTCTACCTGCCTGAATCACAAGGAAGTCTGCCAGGCCACTGTGTTCTGCTTCTCTCTAGCAGAAGGAGGTGAGGCCTGACAACCTTGGGCGCTTGATGAAGGTTGGGGGGTTTTCACTCAGGTCCAGACTCGCCCCTGATTAATGTTACTGACAGAACAGAATAGAACAACTCTGCGGTTCCCCTGCAGAAGAGAAGCTGAATTGAGTTCCAAATTAGCTTGTCTTTGCTCTTGTATTGTCTATAGGCTGATGATCCCCTGAGGTCCAGGTGCATCTTAGGTTTAGTATAGCAGACCTCTGGGTCAGCCCCACTCTGGGAGTTTCCCCCGTTTGCAAGTTGGAGTTGCCTAAGGCAAATCCTATACTCACAGTCTCTGGTTGCCCAGGGAGACAGGGGGTGTGGCTTCAGAATAATTGGTAGTGAACCATATTGCTAGCAAAAGAGGGCTGCTGCTTTATGGCTCAGGCAACTGCTGCTCCTGTGTAGCTCCCTTCCGGCCAACCATCCTCTCTCTGCTCCTGTACCCCAGAGTCTGCACTGACCAGCTACAGCCCAGCACTGTCTACACCCCTTGAGCAATCGCCTAAGAGTCTGAACCCCTGGGGGACAGGCCTCTAGACCTTGGAGGGAGAGCAGAGGGGAGCACGCAGAACGCTGGGAGCCTGGGGTTGCGGGCAGAGAACACACACAGCTTTACACAGTTTTATGCCTGGCCGTATTGTCACCAGAAAACAGCTGTCACACTGTGCCTCAGGGAACTGCCACTCTGGTGCAGTACCCTCTCTGCTGACCAGGACTGGTCTCCAGACCTCACTGTGAGTGAAGGGGAGTGCTGGGAGTTCAGAATTCCAGGTAGATACTATATACAGTTTATACAGTTTTATGCCTGGCAGGAGGACGCCGTGACACCCTAGTAGGGGAGGTAGGTCAAGTTTTTAGAGGGTCTCTCCCGTGGTGTGTAGTGGGAGGACCTTTGAACTCTTCCCCATTGTTTGTGGGGCTCTCCGAGCCGTTCTCATGGGGGAGGGGACTCCCATCTGCTTGGTGATGGATTTTGTACCTTTTGTTTGTATCCTTGTGGTCGCAGCTTGCCTCAGTGGGGTTGATGTGCGTTCTTCAACCTTCTCTCTTAGTGCAGCTCAAATCCACCAGGTTACTTGCTGAATTTTTGTCCTTAAACTCTCCTACTGGACGGGAGCCTCTGTGGAAAGCTGGCTTCAGTCAGCCATCTTGTCTCCTCCCCCCCTCCAACCCAATTCTTAACCTGGACAGCTTCGATTTCCCACTCAAGCTGCTACTTAGCCATAGGAGGCAAACCAACACTCCCCTAGGCCCTGTGAAGGGAGGTCCAACTCCACCCTCGGAGTTCTTTCAGTCACACCACATCCACACACTCTCACATACCTCTCAACAGACCTGTCAACAATCTAATGCCCAAGGAGTTGATCAGGCTCCTTTTCCACTAAAACTGTAATGGGACCTCCAGATCGATCATACCTTGCCTTACACTTCTCCCTGTGTAAGTACCCGTTCCCGCATGTCAGTTCCTCCTGGTGTTTGACTCCTTGAAGACCTGCCAATGGGGTCCTTTCTCAGCCTAGTTAAGGCGTCTACACAGGGAGGCCAAACTGCCTCCCTGGAGTGCTCAGTGGTTCACGTCACCCAGGCTGATCAGGGGCCCCCACGTGGGTGTCCAAAGGATTGGCAGCAACTACCAGGTGCGTGTTCTCTCCGGGGGGATCTTACTTCCCGGTCAGGGAACCAAAAATGTTGCAGGAAGACAAGGCCCAACAGAGAGAAGGAGCACCCAAACACCACATTTATAAGAGGAAGGGCTTTATTCACCAGCTGGGAGCTTACGGCATAGAAGAATTTCAAATGGCTGTGCTCCCCGACTGCCTTGGTCTTTCTCTTTTTATTGACAATCAAAAAGTTCCACCCCATGGGTACCCTTCTCATTGGCTAGTTTGAATCAAGCGGGGGATGCTATTCCCACCCCTACAGAACTACAGGATTTCACAGAACTTAGAAATTTCCAAGTTTCAGGAAGTTAAGTTTACAAATTTCCAAGAGCTGAGTCACCATGGAGAGGACCCTGCATGTGTATCTTTGTGGTCTCCTTGAGAAGACCTGTTCTTGTAGACCTCACCCTTCTTGGCTATCCTCTCTCATTATTAATGTACCATAATTGTGAGTTGATCTTTCAGGAAACCAGATCAAGGGAAAAGGACAGGTTTTGCTATGACTCCTACAATACAGATTAGTAGAATAGATAAAAAACACAACCCTAATATCCAATGTCTCCAAGAAAACCATTTAGCTCATAAAGATTCTCATAAACTCAAGGTTAAAGCATGAGAAAAAAATATCCCATGCTATGGAAATCAAAAGTGAGCAGGAGGCCTGGTGTGATAGCTCACACCTGTAATCTTAACATTCTGGGAGGCCAAAGCGGGTAGACTGCTTGAGCTCAGGGCTTTGAAACCAGCCTGAGCAAAAGTGAGACCCTGTCTATAAAGAAATAAAACAAATGGCCAGGAATTGTGGTGGGTGCCGGTAATCCCAGCTACTCAGGGGGCTGAGTCAGGAGGATTTCTCAAGTGCAAAAGTTTGAGGTTGCTAATGCTATAATGCCATGGCACCTACCCAGGGTGATAGAGTGAGACTTTGTCTCAAAAAAAAAAAAAAAAAGTGAGCAGGAGTAGCTACTCTTAGATCAGATAAAACAGATTTGAAATCAATAACTGAATAACTTTAAAAAAAAAAGACAAAGATAGCCATTATATAATGATATAGGGATCAATTCAACAATTAGATCTAACAATCCTAAATATACATGCACCTAACACCAGAGTCCCAGATTCATAAAAGAAATACCACTTGATCTAAGAAAAGAAACAAACAACATATTAATAGTGGGGCACTTCAACACTCCAATGTCAAAACTGGACAGCAAAGAAACACTGAATAAGACAGGACTCTAGAACAAGTGTACTTAACAGACATTTACAGAATATTTTACTCCCAAAGTATAGATTTATGTTCTTCTCATAAGAACATGGGACATAATTATCCAAGATAGATCATATGTTAGGCCACTAAACAAGTATCAAAAAATTGATAAAAATCAAAATAATACTATGAATTGTCTCAGACTACAGTGGAATAAAACTAGAAATCAATTCTAAAAGAAATTTTCAAAACCATACAAATACATGCAAATTAAAAGGCATAATACTAAGTTAACTTTGAGATCAACAATGAAATGAAGGTGCAAAATTTAAAAAACATTTTTTAAATTAAAAGACGAACTAACAAAATCTCTGGGGTAAGTTAAAAGCAGAGCTCAGAGAGAAGTTTATAGCACTAAATACTTCCGATTAAAACACAGAAATATCATAGGCTTGATGCCTGTAGCTCAACGGCTAGAGTGCCATCCACATACACCAAAGCTGGCAGGTTTGAATCCAGCCAGGCCTGCCAAACAACAATGACAACTGCAACAAAAAAACAGTGGCCACTGTGATGGTTGCCTGTAGTCCCAACTACTTTGGAGGCTGAGGCAAGATAATCACTTAAACCCAAGTGTTTGAGGTTGCTGTGAGCTGTGATGCCGCAGCACTCTACCCAGGGTGAGAGCCTGCGACTCTGTCTCCCCCAAAAATAAATAAATAAAAGACAGAAATATCACAAATTAATAACCTAATGTCACACATTGGGGTTCTAGAAAAATAAAAACAAACCAAACCCCAAGCTGGTAGAAGACAAGAAATAACAAAAAATCAGAGGAGAACTAAATAAAATTGAAACAAAAAAGAACAATATAAAGGATCAAGAGAACAAAAATTTGATTCTTTGAAAAGACAAATAAAACTGATATACCACACAAAAAAAATAAAAAGAAAAGAAAAGAATTGATAGACCACTGGGTAGATTAACTGAGAAAAGAAGAAAATGATTGAAATAAGGTCAATCAGAGATGTAAAAGGAGACATTATATCATGATATCATAGAAATGCAAAAGATCTTCTGAGACTACTATGAACACCTCTGTGAACACAATCTAAAAATTCTAGAGAAAATGAATAAATTCCTGCAATCACACAACCTCCCAAGCTGAGTTGTAGAAAAATAGAAATTCTAAACATACCAACAAGTAGTGAGAATAAATTAGTAATAAAACATATGCTTCCTCCCCAGAAAGCCAAAAACCAGATCATAGTGATTCTTACCAGACATACAAAGAGGAACTGGTACCTGTCCTACTGAGACTGTTACATAAGATTAGAAAGAGGAAATCCTCTCTAATTCATTTAATGAAGTCAATACCAACCTAATACCAAAGCCAGGAATGAATACAACAACAACAAAAAGAAAACTAAGGGCCTGATTAGCATCTATCCAAAAACAATCAAGAAAACACTAGCAAAACAAACCCAAGATCACATGAAAAGTATAGTTTACCATGACAAGTGAATTTCCTCCCAGGGATACAAAGATGGATTAACATATGCAAATCAAGATGTGATTCACTACATAGGCAGAATTTAAAACAAGTATCATATGATTATTTCGATAGATACAGTAAGAACATTCCCTAAAATCCAGTGAAGGAGCTAAGGAAATTTCACTCCAAAATTGACTACTTGTATAAAGAATATTTTGAATTAAAGGCCATTCACAATCAGAAAGCATTTGGAAGGGGCTTCTTCTCTATCTACATAAAACCTGACCAATGTGATCAAAATATCAAAGGGGCAAAACTAACTTTCTTTGTTCACCCTGAAGGCTAGCAGACCTACTGCAAATTGTTTAAAACATAATAACTGTCTCTCAGGTTAATTTACAAGTCAATTCATTTCCCCCCATCTATTCATCCTCCTTAGCATTCACCTGCTGCTCCTGTACTCCACCTTCTCCCCCTCCCTTCTAAGAGGCATCTTAAAAGGTATCGGGCCATCATTAAAACATTGGGAGATGAATCCTTTAATTCTCCCCATGTGCATGATATTTGGAAATAAACATTTCTCTTACTATCCTGCCTTAATTGTGAGTTGGTCTTTCAGCCACCTTTTGGGGGGAAAGGGCACATTTCCCCTCACCCTACGCCAGCAAGTGTTAATGATAAAAAACCCTCAGCAAAATAGGCATAGACAGAATAAATACATACATCAACATAATAAAAACTACATATGATGTCAATGGAAAAGAAGCCATACTTGTAAAAATAATTTAAAGAGGTTCATGCTGAGCCAAATTTGAAGACTATGACCCAGAGCCACACCCAGGAAGCCTTGAGCAAGTGGACTCCCAGTTATGGGTTTGCAGTTTGGTTTTAGGAGATAGGAATTACAGGTGAAGTTATAAATCAATAAGCAGAAAACATACATTGGTTTGGCACAAAAAGCTGGGACATCTGGTGGGTTGGGGCTCACAGATTTATACGTGGGTTTAAAGATTCTTTACCTGATAATTGTCTGGAAGAGTTAGACTTTGGCTAAAAGACCAGGAGTCAGCAAAAAGACATGCTTAAGGTAAAGGGTTTGTTAATCGGAGACAAAGCACTGGACAGACTCAACTGGTTTGTTGTGTGTATTGAGGACGCACAGGTAAGTCTTCCACAGCCTTTGGCTGTTGTGAGTCACAGAGGGCATCTCTAATAAGAGGAGGGAGCATGATGAGACATGTCAGATTTCCTCTCTGCTGCCTAGCAACTCAATATAAGGGATCCCCTTGGCCAAGGGGGGGGTCCATTCAGTTAGTTGCTGGTGGAGGGGGACGTAAGATTTTATTTTAGTTCACAAGACAAACCCCTTCCAAATCCTTTCTGATTGTGAATGGCCTTTAATTCAAACACTATTCTGAATGAGATAAAGTTAAAAGCATTCCCAGTAAGAATTGAGACCGGACGATGCTCACTCTCACCACTTCTACTCAACATAGTGCTGGAAGTCCCAGCCAGAGAAATCAGGTAATAGAAAAAAATAAAGGACACTCAAGTCAGAAAAAAAAAAAAAAGTTACACTATCCCTGCTGCCAATGAGATGATCTTAAATCTAGAAAACCGTAAAGCCTCCTCCAAAAGACTCCTAGAATTAATAAATAAATTTAATTATCTCAGGTTACAAAATTAATGTACACAAATCAGTAGCATTTTTATACACTAATAAATGCTAAGGTGATCATCACATCAAAAATTCAATACCATTCACAATAGCTACAAAATAACATAAAATGCCTAGCAATACATTTAACCAAGGAAGTAAAAATCTCTAAAGTAAGAACTAGAAAACACTAATGAAAGAAATTGTAGATTACGTGAATGACAAAACACTGGAAGAATCAATATTGCTAAAATGTCATATTGCCCAAATATGACTTACAGATTCAATACAATTCCCATTAAAATGCCAACATCATTTTGGAAAGAATTAGAGAAAAAAATCCTAATTTTCACACGGAATCACAAAAGAGCCCGACTAGCCAATGCAATCCACATCTGGAGGCATTACATTTCCAATCTTCAAATTATACTGCAAGACCATAGTAACCAAAAAAGCATGATATTAGTACAACAATAGACACATAGATGGAGGACACAGAGTTCTGAATAGAGACTCAGAACTATACATAAATAGTAAAGAAAGGCCAGGTGTTGTGCATGACACCCTTAATCCTAGTGTTATGCCCAGAAGTTCCCCCAGAGATCACACAGCCACACGAGCCAAATTTTCAGGGGAGTCCTTTATTGGAGAGCCGACTGACAACTGCCTCAGTGTCCCAAAATGAAGTTTCTGAGAGCAGCCCCTAGTTGTGTGTGGCTGTGTGTGTCTCTGTGTGTGTATCTCTGTGTGTCTGTGTGTGTTTGTCTCTGAGTGTCCGTGTGTGTCTGGGTGTGTGTCTGTTTATGTATCTGTGTGTGTGTCTGTATGACTCTGTGTGTGTGTCTCTGTGTGCCTGTGTATGTCTGTCTCTGTCTTTGTGTGTGCCTTTGTCTGTGTTTGTGTTTCTGTGTGTTTGAGTCTGTGTGTTTCTTGTGTGTCTTTGTGTGTGTCTGTGTCTCTCTTTGTGTCTGTGTGTGTGTTTCTGTGTGTCTAATTGTATGTTTGTCTGTGCCTTTGTCTGTGCCTTTGTCTCTGAGTGTGTGTGTCTGTCAGTTTATGTATCTGTGTGTGTGTCTCTGTGTGTGTCTATGTGTGTGTGATTGTGTGTCTGTGTGTGTCTCTGCATCTTCCACTGTGTGTCTCTCTGTATGTGTCTGTGTGTGTGTGTGAGAGTCTCTGTAATATGTCCCTCTGGGTGTGTGTCTCTGTGTTTGGGTCTCTATTTGTGTCTATGTGTGTGTCTCTGTGTGTGTCTGTGTGTATTTCTCTACATGTGTCTTTGTATGTGTCTGTGTCTGCATCCCTGTGTGTGCATGTCTGAGTGTGGGTCTTGTCTGTGTCTCTATGTGTTTGCGTGTGTGTGTCTGTGTTTGTCTCAGAGTGTCTGTGTGTGTCTGTATGTGTGTCTATGTGTGTGTCTCTGGGTGTGTCTGTGTGTGTGTCTATGTAGGTGTCTCTGCGTATGTCTGTGTATGTATCTCTGTGCGTCACTGAGTGTGTGTCTCTGTTTGTGACTGTGTGTCTCTGAGTGTCTGTATGTTTGTGTTTCTCTGTATGTCTGCCTGTGTCTGTCTTTCTATGTGTGTCTGTGTGTGTCTCTGTGTGTATTGCTGTGTGTGTGTCTGTGAGTGTGTCTTATGTCTGTATGTGTGCCTATGTGTGAGTCTGTGCGTGTCTCTGTGTGTTTGTCTGTGTGTGTGCGTGTGTCTGTGTGTCTCTGTGTGTGCCTGTCTGTGTCTCTGTGTGTCTGTGTTTGTGTTTCTGTGTGTTTGAGTCTGTGTGTTTCTTGTGTGTCTTTGTGTGTGTCTGTGTCTCTCTTTGTGTCTGTGTGTGTGTTTCTGTGTGTCTAATTGTATGTTTGTCTGTGCCTTTGTGTGTCTGTGTGTGTGTCTCTGTGTGTATCTCTGTTTGTGTCTGTGTGGGTGTCTCTGTGAGTGTGTCTGTGTATATGTCTGTGTGTCTCTATATATGTGTCTCTGTGTATGCCTTTGTGTGTGTGTGTCTGTTTGTGTGTCTCTGTGTATGTCTGTGAGTGTGTCTGTGTGTGTGTACGTGTGGTTGTCCATTTGTTTCTCTCTGTGTTTCTTTGTGTGTCTGTGTGTCTCTGTGTGTGGCTCTGTGTGTCTCTCTGTATATGTGTGGCTCTGTGTGTGTCTCTGTGTTTGTGTCTGTGTGTGTGTCTGGGTCTGTGTGTGTATCCATGTGTGTCTGTCTCTGTGTGTGTCTGTGTATCTCAGTATGTGTGTCTCTGTACCTCTGTCTATGTATGTATCTGTGTCCATGTCTCTGTGTGTCTCTCTGTGTGTGTCTGAGTGTGTTTCTCTATGAGTGTCTGTCTTAGTGTTTGTTTACCTCTGTGTCTGTGCCTCTGTGTGTGTGTCTGTGTGCGTCTGTGCATGTCTGTGTTTGTCTGGGTGTGTCTCTGTGTGTGTCTGTGTGTTTGTCTCTCTGTGTGTCTGTGTGTATGTGTGCATGTCTTGTGTTCTCTGTGTGTCTGTCTCTGTGTGTGTCTGAGTGTGTGTCTGTGTGTGTCTATGTGTATATGTGTATGTCCTTGTGTGGGTCTTTGTGTGTGTCTTTGTCTGTGTGTGTGTCTCTGTGTGTGTCTGTGTCCCTGTGTGTGTTTGTGTGTATCCGTGTATGTGTCTCTGTGTGTCTCTCTGTGTCATGTGTGTGTCTGAGTGTGTCTCTGTGTATGTCTGTGTGTGGGTCTGTGTGTTTGTATCTCTGTGCGTCTGTGTGTGTATGTGTGTGTCTTTGTGTTCTCTGTGTCTGTGTCTCTGTGTATGTCTGTGGGTGTCTTTGTTTGCATCTGTGCTTCTGTGTGTATATGTGTGTGTCCTTATGTGGGTTTTTATGTGTGTCTCTGTGTCTGTGTATGTCTTTGTGTCCTTGTGTGTGTTTTTATGTGTGTCTCTGTGTGTGTTTTTGTGTGTCTGTGTGTGTCTGTGTGTGTTTTGATAGAAAAGTATAAAATTACTAGAAGAAAGTGCAGGGAAAACACTTAAAGAAATTGGCCTGGGAGAATATTTTCTGAGAATGACCCCCAGGCAATTGAAGCAACACCAAAAATACATTACTGAGAAATGATCAAATTAAAAAGCTTCTGCACAGCCAAGAACACAGTGCATAAAGCAAGCAGACAGCCCTCAGAAGATATTTTCAGGTTACGTCTCTGACAAAGGTTTAATAACAATAATCCACAGAGGGAGCGGTGCCTGAGGCTCAAAGGGGTAGGATGCCAGCCCCATATGCCAGAGGTGGCGGGTTCAAACCAGCCCTGGCCAAAAACTGCAAAAAAAAAAAATAATAATAATAATCCACAGAAACGCAAACATATTAGCAAGAAAGAACAAGTGATCCCATCTCAGGGTGGGCAAGGGACTTGAAGAGAAACTTCTCTACAGAAGACAGGTGCATGGCCTACAAACACATGAAAAAAATGCTCATCATCCTTAATCATCAGAGAAATGCAAATCAAATCACTTTTAGATATCATCTAACTTTAGTAAGATTATTCCACATCCCAAAACCATAGATGTTGGTGTGGATTTGGACAAAAGGGAACACTTCTGCACTGCTGGTGGGAATGCAAACTAATATATTCCTTTTAAAAAATGTTTGGAGACCACTTAGGGATCTAAAAATAGACCTGCCAATCCTTCAATTCCTCTACTAGGTACATATCCAGAAGACCAAAAATCACTTTTTAACAAAGATCTTTTCACCAGAATGCTTATTGCAGCCCAATTCATAATTGCTAAGTCGTGGAAGAAGCCCAAGTGCACATCAACCCATGAATGGATTCATAAATTGTGGTATATGTATGCCATAAAATATAGCCTTAAAAAAGATGGAGACAAACAGCACCTGTGGATCAGTGAGTAGGGCGCTGGCCCTGTATACCGAGGATGGTGGGTTCAAACCTGGCCCTGGCCACATTGCAACTAGAAGTAGCCTGGTCTATTGTTGTGGAGGGTGCCTGTAGTCCCAGCTACTCAGGAGGCTGAGGCAAGAGAATCACCTAAGCCCAAGAGCTGGAGGTTGCTGTGAGCTGTGATGCCATAGCACTCTACCGAGGGTGATGGAGTGAGACTGTCTCTTAAAAAAAAAAGGGGGGGGGACTTTACCTCTTTCATGTTTACATGGATGGAGCTGGAACATATTCTTCTTAGCAAAGTATCTCAAGAATGGAAGAAAAAGTATCCAATATACTCAGCCCTACTATGAAACCAATCTATAAGCATCCACACTTCCATATGAAAGCTATAACCCAACTACAGATGAAGGGGAAAGAGGATGGGCAGGGGAGGGAGGAGGATGGCTAGAGGGAGGGTAATTGGTGGGACCACACCTATGGTGCATTTTATAAGGGTACATGTTATATCTACTAAGTGTAGAATATAAATATTTTAACATAATAACTAAGAAAATGTGGTGAAGGTTATGTTAACCAGTTTGATGAAAGTATTTCAAATTACATATAAAACCAGCACATTGTACACCATAACTGCATTAATATACATAGCTATGATTTGAAAAAAAATAAATGAATGAATAAATACATAAATTTGACTTGATGAAAAATTTTAAATGTGTTTGTCAATGGACACAATCAAAGAGAGAGAAAGTCAAACACTAACAGAAGAAACACATGCTGATCACATATCTGAGAAGGCTCTACTATCTCATGTATAATAGAAAGTCTCACAACTGAACATAAAAGCAACCACCCTGTCATGGTGCATCATGGGCAGAGGGAAAGCAAAGCCAGCATCCTAGGCCTTTCCAACTAACAGGTCTTGGCTGGGCTGTCGCTGTCCTTTGTGGTTCTAGTGAGCTGACCCCACAACAAATCCACAGTGGAAGAAATGGCCACAGATTAAACTGCCAAGGAGTCCCTGTCACTGAAGTCAGCACTTAGCCAAGGTGAACAGCTGTCCTGTGGAGGAGCCACCGGGGAGTGAAGGGGTCCTTCTGTTGAGGACAGCAGCAGAGAAGGGGTGGGGAGCCCAGTGTTCTTCCCAGGGTCCCCTGTTGGGCATCCCAGACCTGAGCGAATCCACCCCAGGGGCAGTAAGGGGCACTGTGGGGCTGCCCAGCTGGAAACCAGCCACCTGTTCTCTGCTGGGGGCCTGGGGCTCACTGTCCCAGGCGACAGACTGGCTGCTTAATCTTAGTCCCAGGGAGGCTCAGGCCAGGCCCTGCCAGCCTCATGTAGAGAAATCTCCGTGCCCAGGGACTGGGAGGCCATGTGAGGGGAGGGGACTGATTTGAATGAAAGGCCTCTCAGTCCCCACAGTGGGAAAGTAGGTACAAGAGACAGGGGCAGCTCTGAGGCAGCTGTGGATCCCCAGGAATCAGAGCTGACAGGAATCTCCACCATGGCCTGTGCCCCTCTCCTGCTCACCCTCCTCACTCTCTGCCCAGGTGACAGGCCCTGGGAAGCAGAAGTGCCTGGGTGGGGTACACCTGGTTGATTTCTCCCTTTCATTTTGAGAGCATGTGGTGGAAAATGACCCCAGACTACCTCTGTGTGTCTCCATCTCTTCTGTTCCAGGATCCTGGGCACAGTCCAGACTGACACAGGAAGCCTGGGTGTCAGCGTCTATGGGAGAGACGATCACCCTGTCCTGTACTGGAAACAGCAACAATGTTGGAAAGTATAATGTGGGCTGGTACCAGCAGATTTCTCCTGGTGCCCCCCAAACTGTCATGCTTGGAATTTCACGGCCCTTAGGAATCCCTGATCAGTTCTCTGGCTCCAATACTGGCAACACTGACTCCCTGACCATCTCGGGCCTCTAGCCTGAGGATGAGGCTGTTTATTACTGCTCATCATGGGATGATAGCCTGAGTGCTCACACAGTGCTCCAGACACATGGAGAACTGAGACAAAAACTGCCCTTGGCCTCCCGTGAGGTAAATAACCCCATGACTGCCTGTGACAAATGCAGACGATGACTGTTGCCAACCCTGTGTTGTCAGTGTTAGAGGAAGTGAGGTTGAGCACATTGCACCTTCTAATTGTCAGTGGGGTTTTTTCCCACGTAGTATTCATTTATTAAAAATAAGAGGGCAGCGCCTGTGGCTCAGTGAGTAGGGCACCGGCCCAATATGCCGAGGGTGGTGGGTTCAAACTCAGCCCCAGCCAAACTGCAACAACAACAAAAAAATAGCCGGGCGTTGTGGCGGGCGCCTGTAGTCCCAGCTGCTCGGGAGGCTGAGGCAAGAGAATCACGTTAGCCCAAGAGTTAGAGGTTGCTGTTAGCCGTGTGATGCCACGGCACTCTACCCGAGGGCGGTACAGCGAGACTCTGTCTCTACCAAAAAAAAATAAATAAAAAAATAAGAGATATACTCGACATACTATAAAAGGTACAATTAAATCGTTTTACTATGTACACAGAATTATTCTTCCACCATCATAATCTAATTTTACAATACTTTTATGAACTCCCCCACCAAATCCCACAATTATCAGTCAGTCCACATTCTTCCCCCACCCCCAGCCACTGGTAATCCCTAATCCACTATCTATGAGGGATATAAACTTAAAGAGCAAAGAAACTTAGTGACTCAAAAACAGATACACTTAATAAAAACCATGTCCAAACAATAATAATGTGCTGAAACCAGAGATAAAGGCAAAGTCACATAAATAAAATCAGACAGAAAATATTATAATATATACAGAAGATCAACAAATGAAACAATTGTGACTATTTCATGTGCACACATTGAGAAAATATAGTGACATTAGATTTTCACACTGTTAAGAAAGAAAGAACTGTCACCATGTAATGAACTTTCCAGGTGTATTTTTTTTTTTTGAGAAAAAAGGACAAATTAAGATCTTGTCAGCTGAAGACAACCTGAAATGTTTCATCTCCAATAAATACCCCAAAGTCAAATAAATAAATAGATAAATAAATACATTAATAAATTAAAAAAAACACACAAAACGAAGGTCTTTGGGTGGAAGATAAATGCTAAATGAGAAAAATATTAAGCCTAAGGGATGTGGGAAGAAAATCAATAGGTATATTAGCAAAATATTTATTTTTCAGCTCTTAAGTTTTATCTAAGTTATAGCATTTTAATAGAATTTCTGCATATAAATTATGTAATGGGAAAAAATTGAGCTTAGTATTAACTCTACATAGACTATGAAAAGTTAGGCATATTGTTGTCTTTAGAACAACTAGAATAAAACTAAATAAAGAGATAAATTCAAACAACCAATAGAAATATCAAAAGAATCCACTAAATAATTTTCACGTATTCCAAAAGAAGGCAGCAATGAGGTACAGACAAACAGAAATCATGGAAATAAACAGAGAATGTATGTTAAAATTGCAATCTTAAATACATTTATACCAGTAATTTCATTAAATGTAAATGAACTAACCACATACATTAAAAGGAAGAGATTGTCACTTTTAAAAATCAATTATAAAACAAAGAGACAACCACATAATTCTACCTGAAACCCCACTTAAAATATAATTCTATACAGAGGTTAAAAGTAAAATGATAAAATGGCATAAAGCATTATTTCAATGTTAATTTCATCATTTTGATAGTGTATGTTGCATATAGTGTTATGAGACTCCCTCAGTGGGGGAAACTGGGCAAAGGGCACACAGGAACTCTGTGGATTGGAGATCTGGGTTAAAGATCAGGGACAGAAGTAGCTTAGGCTGACATTCTGGAGGATGGGCTGAAAACAGTCCAGATTCCTCAGACAACCCCCACTGCACTGCACACAGCACAGTGTTGGAAACAACCTGGGGGGTCTAAACAGAATATTCAGTGACAAGACTGCCCAGAGCTAACATTCCTGAGTCTGGACTCCTTCGTGACCTCCCCAGGCTGCGCATAGTGTGGTCTGTGGTCTGAACAGAATGTTTAGCAATTATAGATTAAGATCTGCTGAGCAAGTCAAAGTATAGAATGGGACCAAAAGGAGAGCTAAGGCAGTTAGAGTTTACACCCTAAACACTGGCCCTGTTTCTTTGGTAACTTTCTGACTTTATGATTATAGGACATTGTTCTTAGATGTTTCCTTCCACTTTTTCCTATTACTTCCTCATTCTTTACCAAAAAAAAAAAAAAAAGACTCTTAACCTTACATTGAGTAATGAGGTTAGAGTTTCTTAAAAAATAGTGACTCTTACCCTTACATTTAGTAATGAGGTTAGAGTTTCTCTGTGTTTGTTATTAACTGTTTGTTGAGTACTTTGTTAGCCATACACATTTTTCATGCTCAGTAAAAGACCACTGAGGTTTTTGTTTGAGGCAGCTCTTCCTTGCTACTTTCTGAGCATGTGAAGCAGCTCACCTCTCTGAGCCCCCTGGGTTATTTCACTGCAAGTGTGAGAGGTTTCCATCCATGCTGCACCCTCGCCAGCTTGTCCACAGATAGCAAATGACTACATAACTCAATTTAATATTTTTCATCTTAATTTGTATGTGTAATTATATTTAAAAAAACATGAAAGAAATGTAGACAGATGGGGAAAGTTCTATGTTTGTTATACTCTATCTAATTAAAAAGCCTGCAGTTTCTATGCTATGCAGGTATGTTTTTATTGTTTGTTTGTTTGTTTATTTGCGACAGGGTTTCACTATGTCATTGTCGGTAGAGTACTGTGGTATCACAGCTCACAGCAACCTCAGAGTCTTGGGGTTAAGAAATTCTCTTGCCTCAGCCTCCCAAGAAGTTGGGAGTACAGGGGAATACTGCAACCCCTGGCTACTATTTTGTTGTGGTTGTCATTGTTGTTTAGCAGGCCCAGGCTGGGTTAAAACCCACCAGCCCCCGTATGTGGCAGTGCCCTAACCACTTAGCTATGGGTGCCATGCCATAAACAAGGGATGTTTAATGTACCTTAATCCCCATGAGATGGTGTCCCCTGAGCTATCAACCCCCATATATAATTTAAATTTTGATAAATCCATTGAGGTGATGAGCAGAAACACCAGAAAAGTTGATCTAGGAAATCTATGACCCCCACAGGGGAAAGCTGAAGCACAGTAGATGGCCAGACGCAGACTGAGGCAATGCACTTACTGTGGGGCACTAAGGCTCTCCTGGGATTGTCCCATAAGTTAGAGAAACACTCAGAGCTTCTCAAGGAGCTGAGCAGATAACATGTGAACCAAGTCCTGATTGGCTGGAAGATTTGACCTGCCAAGAGCAGAGGCCTATCAGAGTCCACGATTCTCTTCCCCATTGGAACTGACTCAGCTCATTCTTCTCCACCTTCTCCTGCTGACATAAGAGCACACAGGGCAGGAAGGGTCTGGGTCTGGGGACAGACCTATATTAATTTATTTCTAAAGGTAGGAAATCTGACCTCTTGATTCCTGGAACAACATAAAGGGACTTAAAGAGCTCATTGTCTCAAATGGAGCATCAGGAAGTCTGAGTCCAGGCCCTTCAATTCCACGTACTCTCTATCTACTTACACAAGGACAACAAACATAGTTATGTCCTATGTTTACAATATACACACACGTTGATGAACATGTGTCATATGTACACACACATCCACAATCACATTTACACATAATATGCATTTAAAATACCAACTGATGTTATCATAACCATTTTACATACTCAATTTTTATTTCGTTTTACTCATATTTCTCCACTTTCTTAGTACTTATTTAATAATTATTTGTTGTTAAATTTTTAGCTACCTGTTGAGATTATTTTTCATCTCATTGATAAATAGTTTTAGAATTTCCTTTAAAGCAGGCCTGGCAAATTTGATGGCTTTTGTTAACAAAAAAATCCATCATTCTCTTTTTATTCTTTCCTTGTTTAAAGTTAACTTACATAGAATGACATTTGGGGATATTAAGTACACAGTTCAATGTGTCTTTACTAATGTAAATGATCCCAACAGCCCAACCATGCTTATGTTTTCATTTCTGAAGAAAATTTTCACACTTTCCCTTGTAGTCAATCTAATGCTCACTATGGCCACCACGGAGAATGTGTCCCTAGGGGCCTGTAACATTATCATTTGCCAAAGGACACTGAATAGAAAACTCAAAATCTGCCATATGCTCAGTAAAATCAGAATATCCACATCATCACTGCAAAATCCCACAAAGGACTTTAGGGAAAACTCTTGAAGTGAGGATGATGGGTTTGTGGGCTTTGTGTCCACAGATGAGATAATTAAACACTGGGAAAGTGAGTGGAGGAAGGCAGTGAATGATTTTCTGAGAAGTTATGTGCCAGGCTTAATTCAGGCTTAATTCCAACAGATATGAAATCACAACCATGAAACAGAATCCCTTTCATTTTCTGTACTTGACAGTCATGACAACTCCTACGTCATCTAAATAGTTTGATGAATGAAACACAGATAAACTTATGTGAAAGTAGTTAGATTCTATTTCCTGACTGTGCAGCAGTTTTGGAACTTTAAATACACAGAGCGAAAGAAAGGGAGAAAGAGGAGAGAGGAAAAGAGAGAGACGTTGATCAGTAAGTGACACAATCACTGGGTTTTTATAATATAACTCAGCCAGGGAGTAGGATATATGGTAAGAGGGGCAGATTTTCTTTTATTTTTACATATACATGTATTTATTAGGTTTCCGTTTTTTGCCATCACAAAATTAGAGGCCTAAAATTTAATAATACTAACAATGTTTAAGATAAGGACTAGAAACAAAAGCCACGTAAAGAATGAGCAAACATAAATACATTCAGAAAAGAAATCAGATAATTGCTGCATCAAAATATTCAGCAATACTACTACTAATAATGCAATGAAAGTAACATTCACATTGTCAAATAAGAGTATATCTATTATAGAATGCTTTGACTGTGAGATTCAGTGTGGAGTCATCAGTTAACTTTTTATTATTATTTTAAGTCTCAAAAAATAGACAACGAATATTTATAAATAAAAGTAAAAGGTCATTTCAAAAAACAGATCATGCCAAATCTTATAGACAAAAGAAAATGAAGAAATACTTCAAAATCATTCTACTTGATCTGGGTACACCTGATATTAAAACTGGAGAGACTATATTATTATAAAGGGGAAATTAAAAACATATTTCACTTATAAATGAGGATGCAATATCCCAAACAACATATTAAAAAGTTGAATGGAAAATTAATGTTTAAAGTAATGTATTTTAGTCAAAATTAAATCCAATTTATGTGAGAATTAGTCACTATTTTCTTTTCTTGTCTTTTTCTTTTCTTTTTTTCCTTTCCCTCACCCACTCCCTCCTTCTCTGGTCTTCCCTTCCCCCCTGCCCCACTGTGTCATTAATTGTTCTCATATCAAAATCGAGTACATAGGATTCATACTTTTCCATTCCTGTGATGCTTCACTAAGAATAATGTGTTCTACCTCTATCCAGGTTAGTACAAATGCTGCAAAATCTCCATTTTATGGCTGAATAATATACCATGGTAGACATATACCACAGCTTACCAATCCATTCCTGGGTTGAAGGACATTAAGGTTGTTTCCACATTTTAGCAATCGTAAATTGGGCTGCAATACAAGTATCTTTATAATAAAAGGTTTTGTTTTTTTTTTTCCGCCTGGATAAAAGCCTAGTACAAGTGTCTTTATAATAAAATGTTGTTTTTCCTGGATAGATGCCAAGTAATGAGATTACAGGATCAAACGGGAGGTCTAGGTTGAGTTGTTTGAGATTTCTCCATACTTCTTCCTTCCAAAAAGGTTGTATTAGTTTGCAGTCCCATTCACTCCATTTTTTTTTTAGCCCTCCCTTCCGGCATGACCATCTCAGTTAATCACACAGTTGTTCATGTCAGAATAAACATGGACTGTCACCAGAGCCAGGAAATTATCCCTTGAACATCTGTAATCCCTTCAAAAGAAGCCCTAAATATACTAATAACATTTTAATTTTGTTGTGTTGAATTTTATTGTTGTTTTCCTTTTTTAATTTCTTGGTTTCTCCTTTTTAGCAGAACCTCCTGTGAACCACAAAGCAGGGTAATTTCCTCTCTCCAGTGCTCAGTACTCTTCATCTGGGTGCTGATCTATTGAACAGTCAAGCAGGGAGAGAGAACCCTGGATCTATGAGTAGTCTGAGAACAGTCCCTGTTCTCACCTAATGCACATTTTATTTCATGCACCAGTTATATGTATGAGACACCCCTCCCTTGGAAGACATGTTAAAAGCAAGTGGCTGGTGTGTCCTGTTCCGCTGAGTCTCAAATAGAGAACTCAAGACTGAGACAGATAGGAGGATGTGCTAAAGTGGGGCCTCGCTGTGTCCTGGACAGGGAGTGGGCAGTGGTCAAGGCCCTGTTGGGGCAGGAGACTCTTTCAGGACGCCCTGGCATCTGGTCATAGACACGCGGGACCTGGGCCTGGGCAGCAGGGGGCACTGAGGGACTGTCACTGAGGGCTCTTGGGGCTCAGCTTCCACCTGGCCCTGGGCTCAGCTCAGGGCTCACTGGAGCCAGAAGCTATGTCCTCTCTGCCCCCCTGGGAGCCTCAGGCCAAACCCAGCATATACCCACTTCTACAAGAAATGATACTTAGCCACTGTGGTGGCACACAGGCCCAGGGAAGGTTTGGCTGGGTAGGGGAAGAGCAGCACAATTGCATGCAGGGTCCCTCTCTCTCCTCTGGAGTTAGAGGGAGGATAAGAGAGACCTGCAGCATGTTTGCCTCAGAAGAGCTCTGGGGTGTCTGCAGAATGGCCTGGACAGCACTCTTCCCTCTCAGCCTCCTCCTTCATTGCACAGGTCAGGATGGTCCTCAGCATCCTCACCCCCTAATCCACTCACACTTTCTCCCACACCCATGCTAGGACTGTCCTTCCTCCAGGCCATAAAGGGTGTCTGTGTTTCCAGTGTCCCTCTGCCAGCCTGTGCTGACTCAGCCATCCTCTGCATCTGCTTCCCTGGGAGCCTCGGTCAAGCTCACCCGCACCCTGAGCAGCGCACACAGTGACTACACCACTGAATGGTATCAGCAGCAGCCAGGGAAGGCCCCTCAGTACCTGATGTATGTTAGCAGTGACGGAAGCTCCAGCAATGGGGATGGAATCCCTGATTGTTTCTCCTGCTCCAGCTCTTGGGCTGACCACTACTTAACCATCTCCAACCTCCAGTCTGAGGACGAGGCTGACTATGTCTGTGGTGCAAGTTATACCATTAGTGGTTCATTTGCATGAAGCACAGTGATCCAAATGAAGGGGGAAGTGGGACAAAAACTGTTTCTCTACTCTGCTACCAACACTGCCACCTGGGTCCCAGAAACAGGGTCTGGTGACCTGACCCTTCAATAATGTTGATCTATTTGTTGAAAGTTTACACTAAGAGAGCCAGATGCATTCTGATGCCTTTTAAGGGTTCCCTGGGAAGCAGACTGTTAGGCCAGGCTGCAGTAGAGTGAACAGATCAGCAGCAATGACGGAAATGTTACATCTCATCTGTCACACATGCTGGTTTCTACGTGGTCACTACATAGGGGGAGGCGGTGCAAGGACAGTCTCCTTTCCACATTTAAACACTGAGACTCCACGACACACCTCACTCATGCCTCTTGGAGCTTTATTTAAATAATCACATTTAAAAATAATTGTATTCATTTCTAATAAACTCTGAAAATCCTTTCATATGGTGGAAAGCCGATCTGAAAAAAATAATGAGAGAATAAAACTTCGTGGGTAGTGTGAGGAACAAATCTTTTTTTTTTTTTTTTTTTTTGAGACAGATTCTTATTTTGTTGCCTTCGGTAGAATGCTGTAGTGTCATAGCTCACAGCAACCTCAAACTCTTGAGCTGAAAAGGTTCTCTTGCCTCAGCCTCCCAAGCAGTTGGGACTTCAGGTGCCCGCCACTATGCCAGGCTAGTTATGGAGATGGGGATCTCACTTTTACTCAGGCTCACCTCAAATTCCTGACCTCAGGCAATTCACCCACCTCACCTCCCCAAATGCTGGGATTACAGGCATGAGCCACCATGTCCAGCTTTGAGGAACAAATCTTTTTTTTTTTTTTTATTGTTGGGGATTCATTGAGGGTACAATAAGCCAGGTTACACTGGTTGTATTTGTTAGGTAAAGTCCCTCTTGCAATCATGTCTTGCACCCAGAAGGTGTGGCACACACCAAGGCCCACCACCCCCCACAAATCTTAAGCGCTTTGGCTGTTTCCACTGAACACTGAGGTGTTCAGTGCCTTCAGGATAAGGTTGAGGAATTTATCTCAAGGTCCAGTAGATGGCAACTGATATGCAATAATCTAAAAGAAAAAAAATAAACAGTCATTCAGGTCACTTTGATAACTCTGACCTAGAATGGATTTCTTTTTTCAAAAACAGGTAGTCAAGAAATACTTACCAGATAGTGGACTGACTGAGGCTCCCTGAAATCCTGTCCCACCATATAAGGCAATGTACACAATGGTATCAATTGTCTAAGTCAACTTTTTCACACTTTTTTAAAATTTTTTCACAATTATGGGCATTTACTAAGGGCTTACACAAATCTTAGGACCATTTGAAAAAGAGGGAGCTTTGTAAAAACGAAAGTCGTGTTGTTTTTATCATATCTTCTGTGTATTTCCTGAAACCTATGGCATCCCTGAAAATAACAAGCCTCAAAACCTTTGTAGCTGTGAAGCACAGAAGAATGATATTCCCGGAAGTTACAAAATGGTAAGATTCACATTTTTTTTCAAAAAAATCCTATCTACAGACAACTGCATTAGTGAGCTTTCTGGTTGTTCTAAGTGAAGCCTCATTCTTAGCACTTCTCCGAATTAGAACTGACTCAGAGTTTGTTTGTTGAAGCTGCCCCATCCTCAGTTTCTTGTGGTGTAAGTGTAGGCAGTTGTTAACATTGAGGGTGTCTGCGATGGTGGCATTGATGGGACAGACAACAAGCTGAACAAAAAGCTTATAAGGAAAAACTGCAAGGTGTGGGAGTCCATAGGTGGTGCTGACGAGCTCTGACACGTTCCCGTGGATACAGAAAATCACTTCTATGCTCTGAGCTGTGTTATGTCCTGCCTAGAAAGAACTAGAAAGGTCCTGATGCTTCTCCACCGGCTGAAAGTGAAGAGCTGTGCAAAGATGAAGTGAGGCCAAGGCAGAAATGTGAGGTGACAGAGTGTGGAGCTGGGCCCAACACATGCAGGGGCTTTTGGGAGGGGCTGAGAGCCGTGTTCCTGAGAGTGGTGAAGGAAATCTCTGCCCAGTAATTAGCCACTAATGTAACTGAACTGGGACGTCAGCGACCACATGTGCAGAGGATGCAGACCTAGCCCAGAAAACCAGGAAGCCAGAAATGACCAACAATAATAACTACAAAAAACATAAACCAAAAAAATAAAAACAGTAATCATCAAGGAAGGGATCGGACTTCCAGAGTGGTCACATTATAGTATTAATTAATTAATTTATTCATTTATTTACCTATTTATTTATTTTTCGAGACAGAGTCTCACTATGTCACCCTTGGTAGAGTGCCGTGGCATCATAGCTCACAGCAACCTCCAACCCTTGAGGTTAAGTGATTCTCTTGCCTCAGCCTCCCAAGTAGCTGGGACCACAGGCACCCACAACACCCCCCAACTATTTTCTGCTACAGTCGTCATTGATGTTTAGCTGGCCCGGGCCAGTTTCAAACTCTCCAGCCTTGGTGCATGTGGTGGGCACCATAACCACTGTGCTATGGACACTGAGCCCACATCGTATTATTTAAAGGTCTCATGTTTTAAGATGAAAGTAGGAGACAGATAAAGAAACAAGAAAGATTTTCCACCATACACTACAAGACACCAAGCATAACAGCAATGAGAAAACATTAAATGAACAATTAAAACAGCAAAAAAATCTGATAAATACTAACTCCAAAGAGTCACAGACACTAGAACTAGTAGAGAAAGATCTGGAACCAGCTAACATGCATTAAATGTGATCTTAAAAAGTCAAAATAATGAAATGTTCAAAAGAAAGTCATATCATGTATAAAAAATTAAAAAAGAAATGAGGAAAAATATAACTCGAGTTGGATCAATTGTTATTACTGTGCCTGAAAAACAGAAGGAAATAAGAATAAAAAATGCACAGAACTTGAGAAACTTGTGCAACACAGGTGGAAGTCTCAGAAAGATAACATTGGGATAAATGGACAGAAAAGGAAGAGCAGAGAGAGGGATGGAAGGAGGGAGGTGGGACCTTGGTGTGTGCCACACCTTTTGAGGGCAAACACGATTGTAAGAGGGACTTTACCTAACAAATGCAATTAGTGTAACCTTGCATTGGTTTCTTATACCCTCAATGAATCCCAAACAATAAATAAAGCAAAACTAAAAAATAATTAAAACCAAAAAAAAAAAGACAGAAAACACATTCAAACAATAATGACCCCAAACTTCCCTAATTTGATGAAACCTACACACCCGAGATGCTCTGTAACCCCCAGTAGAAATCAGTCAGGCCCGATTTCTCCAGGCATAAGCAAAGTATCACAGAGGGATGAAACCTACCCAATTCTAACAAGATAAGAAGGCAAAGACAATGACACCACACACCTGTCATGACCCCTGATTCCATCCAAGACATAGTAGACAGTAACTGGTGAGGTCCTTACACCTTGAACAATCCGAGGACTGGTCCAGATACATGGAACACAGCAGGTGTTTCCTGACACCGGATACTGAGGAGAGCCAGCCTCTGTGACCTCAAGGAAGAAAAGTGAATTTGTACAAGTACATGCACATACACATATGGACACCCAGGCACACATGTGTAACAGTGCATACCCACCACACATGGACACACACATACACACACATGAGCACAACATGCCTATGTGAACACACACAGGTGAGCCTATCTGGCTGCAGATTTATTTCTAAACTCAGTCCTGCCCAGATGAGGTGGAACCCCGGCTGATCATGACTGTGTCACTGAGCTGAGGACACAGAAGGGAGAAGTCAGGGGACAGGGATGACAGGCATTCTCAGGGCAATTCCCTAGAGAGTAGGTGGCTGCACAGGCAAGGTCTCTGTCCCCTGCATGTGGCCCCTGTGGCTTTGGCTGAGCACAAAGTGGCCACCTGCAGGTTTGGGGTTGTAACTAGTAGAGCTAAAGAGCGAACTCAGCAGTGTGTGGGCCTAGGGGGTATGTCATTCCTATCAAAAAAAAAAAAAACTCTTCTTCATTCAGGTCTACACAACCAGCTAGGACAGTATAAGTGTGTGGGATTATATATTTATTTATTTATATATTTTTTGGCCATACACCCTCAGTCCACCTTCACTGGGAAGAGTGGCGTGGCGCCATTCACAAGTCACAGCACACTCGAATTCTTGAGCTCCAGGGATGCTTTTGCTTCAGACTCCCGAACAGGTGGGACTATGCTGGGGATGGGGCGGTCGTCTCCTGTCTCCACCGGCCTCGGCCTCCCAGAATGCTAGTATCAGAGTGGAGATCAAACGCCCCCAACCCCATAACTTCTTTGGGTGTGTATGGAGCTGTTCCCGGCGACAGATCGGTCCTCTCAAAGCCCAGTGGGGAGGCGGTGCTGAGAAGGGCGGGGACAGATCCTAGGAGTTTTCCCTTCAACCTCGTCTCCGGTCAGGTCAGGTCAGGTCAGGTCAGCGCCTCTGTGCTTGGCTGCTTAGCTCTTCTGTAAAACGGAACAGATCAGAAATAAAGGTCGAAAACTTAACTGAGGGGCGGCGCCTGTGGCTCAGTCGGTAAGGCTCCAGCCCCACAGACCGAGGGTGGCGCGTTGAAACCCGGCCCCGGCTGAAATGCAACCAAAAAATAGCTGGGCATGGTGGCGGGCTACTTTCGTCACAGCTACTCGGGAGGCTGAGGCAAGAGAATCGCTTAAGCCCAGGAGTTGGAAGTTGCTGTGAGCTGTGTGATGCCATGGCACACTACCCGAAGGGTTTAAAGTGACACTCGGTCTCTACAAAAAAAAAAAAAACAAAAAAACACTTAATTCATTACTGAAGTTTTTTTCTGGATTGGAAAGCGGGGGTTCGGGGAGAGGAAGAGTTTCTGTTCCAGGAAGTGTGCTACGTGTCTATTTACTTCTTTATTAGATCAATTTTAACATTTATTAATTTATTTTTTGAATTTTTGAATTCAAAATTGAATTCATTTGAATTTTTTTTTTTTGGTGAGGCCGACCTTCACTGAGTCACCCTCCGTAGATTGCCTTGGTGTTGTGTCACAGCTCTCAAGAACCTCCAACTCTTGGGCGTGAACGATTGTCTGGCCTCAGCCTCCCAAGTACCTGGGACTGCATGAGCCCACCACAGCGCCAGGGTATTTTTGCTTTGTTGCAGTTGACATTGCTGTGTAGTTTGTCAGACAGGGCTGGAATCCGCCAGCCTCCTCGGTGAATGTGGTTGGTGCCTTAACCCCTGTGCTATGCACCACCCCCCCACGCCACGCCAGCCTATTTATTTATCTATTTATTTATTAAACATTTTCCTTCTTCTGCTGTGTTTGACTGGGGCCCGGTTTCAACCCGCCGCCTCTGGAACTTGGGGCCGGTGCCCTACTCCTCTCAGGAACAGGCACTGAACCACTTTTACTCTTTCAGATTCCTTCCTTCCTTCCTTCCTTCCTTCCATCGTTCCGTCCCATCCTTTCTCCTTCCCTCCATCCCTCCCTTCCTTCCTTCGTTCTTTCTTGTTTGTTTTCTTTCCAGTTTTTTGTCGGGGCTTGGTTTGAACCCACCACCTCCGAAATATGCGGGCGGAGGGCGGGGGTGCCCGCAGGCGAACTCTTTCAACGAAATGGTTTTGAGGAGGGGGCAGTTTTTCTCGCCACCCACCTCCTCTGTATATGGGGCCAGCACCCTACTCCTTTCACCCACAGGCGCCACCCGTTAACTTGTATTCTTTTTCCTTTTTGTAGAGACAGAGTTTCCCTTTATTGCCCTCGGTAGAGTGCCGTGGCGTCACACAGCTCACAGCAACCTCCATCTCCTGGGCTTAGGCGATAATCCTGCCTCGGTCTCCCGAGTAGCTTGGATTACAGGCGGCCGCCAGAACGCCGGGCTATTTTGTTGCAGTTCGGCTTGGCCTGTGGTTGAACACACCACCCTCCGTATATGGGGCCGGCGCCTTGCTCACTGAGCCACAGGCCCCGCCCCCGTTATTTTCTATACTTAACAATAGCTTCCCCCCACACATACATCTCTCCAGATACAGTGAAACCAGGTGTGGGAGAAGGATATTTATCTAAATCGAATTAGGTTGGGCGACGTGAGGTGGCCCAGGCCTGTAATCGAAGCACTTTGGGGGGTCTAGGTGGGCGGATCGCTTCAACTCACTGAGTTGAGCTCCCGAAAATGGGTTCGTTTCTTTGCTTTCCAGTTCTGGCGGAGTCCGGGCTTGAACCAACACCCACGGTATAATATGGGGCCGGCGCCCTAATCCTTGAGCCAGGGGCTGCTCCCACGCACAGGCACAGGCGTTTCTGAGCTGAGAAAAACCCCCGCTGAGGCCCCAGCTCTTGACCTCTTGTTGGCGGCCTCCAATTGGCTGCGGAGAGGGCCGGTCCTCCGTGTCTGCAGGTTGCTGACTTGTTCTGACTGCGTGTCCCAAGGCACCACTTTCGGGGTTTCTTTTTTCTTCTTTTATCCTTTGTTTCTCTCATGGCACATCTCACAATTGTGCTGGAACACATGATCATGACGCCTATGAACTACTAAAGGAGATGCTGCCACACACATCCCTCCGTCCTCCACTCCCTCTCCCCTTTCTTTCTCTCCTTCCCTCCTAACATCCCCCCTCCCCTGGCCCCCGCACCAGCATGTGAAACACGGGAGCTAGCTAAGAATGAGCACTCCGGGTTCTCCTGCCAGGTAGGTAGGCATGCATGACACCCACGTAGAGCACATGTGGGTGTTAGGAAACTTGGGTGTGCACGGTGCCCCGCGGATGACCAGACGTCCGTGGCAGACCTTACACCGGGGATCTTGTCACCTTAGCGCCTGTTGGTCGACCAGATGTCTCTTCTGCGTGTTTTGGCCTAGTCACTCCAGCAGGTGGCGGCCTTGTATAAGTTCTGGTTCCCCTGGGGCTCTGAGACTCGCCTCGCTCCTCCAAAGCCCGTGTTCCTTCTTTCGTGTTCGTTTTCTCTCTCTCTCTCTCGCTCTCTCCCTCCCTTTCTCCCCCCTCTCCGTCTCTCTCCCCCTTCATTCTCACTCTCCCTTTATTCTGAAACGGTTCTTCTGACAATACGCACTGCTTGCCTCCTGTGTAACTACTAGAGCTACAGAGCGAACTAGGCAGTGTGTGGGCCAAGCGGGTGTGTCATTCCTATCAAAAAAAAAAAAAACAAAACTCTTCTTCATTCAGGTCTACACAACCAGCTAGGACAGTATACGTGTGTGGGATTATATATTTATTTATTTATATATTTTTTGGCCATACACCCTCAGTCCACCTTCACTGGGAAGAGCGGCCTGGCGCCGTTCACAAGTCACAGCACCCTCGAATTCTTGAGCTCCAGAGATGCTTTTGCTTCAGACTCCCGAACAGGTGGGACTATGCTGGGGTGTGGCGCGGTCGTCTCCTGTCTCCACCGGCCTCGGCCTCCCAGAATGCTAGCATCAGAGTGGAGACCAACCGCCCCCAACCCCATAACTTCTTTGGGTGTGTATGGAGCTGTTCCCGGCGACAGATGGGTCCTCTCAAAGCCCAGTGGGGAGGCGGTGCTGAGAAGGGCGGGGACAGATCCTAGGAGTTCTTCCCTTCAACCTCGGCTCCGGTCAGGTCAGGTCAGGTCAGGTCAGCGCCTCTGTGCTTGGCTGCTTAGCTCTTCTGTAAAACGGAACAGATCAGAAATAAAGGTCGAAAACTTAACTGAGGGGCGGCGCCTGTGGCTCAGTCGGTAAGGCTCCAGCCCCACAGACCGAGGGTGGCGCGTTCAAACCCGGCCCCGGCTGAAATGCAACCAAAAAATAGCTGGGCATGGTGGCGGGCTCCTTTCGTCACAGCTACTCGGGAGGCTGAGGCAAGAGAATCGCTTAAGCCCAGGAGTTGGAAGTTGCTGTGAGCTGTGTGATGCCATGGCACTCTACCCGAAGGGTTTAAAGTGACACTTGGTCTCTACAAAACAAAAAAAAAAAAAACACTTAATTCATTACTGAAGTTTTTTTCTGGATTGGAAAGCGGGGTTTCGGGGAGAGGAAGAGTTTCTGTTCCAGGAAGTGTGCTACGTGTCTATTTACTTCTTTATTAGATCAATTTTAACATTTATTAATTTATTTTTTGAATTTTGGAATTCAAAATTGAATTCATTTGAATTTTTTTTTTTTGGTGAGGCCGACCTTCACTGAGTCACCCTCCGTAGATTGCCTTGGTGTTGTGTCACAGCTCTCAAGAACCTCCAACTCTTGGGCGTGAACGATTGTCTGGCCTCAGCCTCCCAAGTACCTGGGACTGCATGAGCCCACCACAGCGCCAGGGTATTTTTGCTTTGTTGCAGTTGACATTGCTGTGTAGTTTGTCAGACAGGGCTGGAATCCGCCAGCCTCCTCGGTGAATGTGGTTGGTGCCTTAACCCCTGTGCTATGCACCACCCCCCCACGCCACGCCAGCCTATTTATTTATCTATTTATTTATTAAACATTTTCCTTCTTCTGCTGTGTTTGACTGGGGCCCGGTTTCAACCCGCCGCCTCTGGAACTTGGGGCCGGTGCCCTACTCCTCTCAGGAACAGGCACTGAACCACTTTTACTCTTTCAGATTCCTTCCTTCCTTCCTTCCTTCCTTCCATCGTTCCGTCCCATCCTTTCTCCTTCCCTCCATCCCTCCCTTCCTTCCTTCGTTCTTTCTTGTTTGTTTTCTTTCCAGTTTTTTGTCGGGGCTTGGTTTGAACCCACCACCTCCGAAATATGCGGGCGGAGGGCGGGGGTGCCCGCAGGCGAACTCTTTCAACGAAATGGTTTTGAGGAGGGGGCAGTTTTTCTCGCCACCCACCTCCTCTGTATATGGGGCCGGCACCCTACTCCTTTCACCCACAGGCGCCACCCGTTAACTTGTATTCTTTTTCCTTTTTGTAGAGACAGAGTTTCCCTTTATTGCCCTCGGTAGAGTGCCGTGGCGTCACACAGCTCACAGCAACCTCCATCTCCTGGGCTTAGGCGATAATCCTGCCTCGGTCTCCCGAGTAGCTTGGATTACAGGCGGCCGCCAGAACGCCGGGCTATTTTGTTGCAGTTCGGCTTGGCCTGTGGTTGAACACACCACCCTCCGTATATGGGGCCGGCGCCTTGCTCACTGAGCCACAGGCCCCGCCCCCGTTATTTTCTATACTTAACAATAGCTTCCCCCCACACATACATCTCTCCAGATACAGTGAAACCAGGTGTGGGAGAAGGATATTTATCTAAATCGAATTAGGTTGGGCGACGTGAGGTGGCCCAGGCCTGTAATCGAAGCACTTTGGGGGGTCTAGGTGGGCGGATCGCTTCAACTCACTGAGTTGAGCTCCCGAAAATGGGTTCGTTTCTTTGCTTTCCAGTTCTGGCGGAGTCCGGGCTTGAACCAACACCCACGGTATAATATGGGGCCGGCGCCCTAATCCTTGAGCCAGGGGCTGCTCCCACGCACAGGCACAGGCGTTTCTGAGCTGAGAAAAACCCCCGCTGAGGCCCCAGCTCTTGACCTCTTGTTGGCGGCCTCCAATTGGCTGCGGAGAGGGCCGGTCCTCCGTGTCTGCAGGTTGCTGACTTGTTCTGACTGCGTGTCCCAAGGCACCACTTTCGGGGTTTCTTTTTTCTTCTTTTATCCCTTGTTTCTCTCATGGCACATCTCACAATTGTGCTGGAACACATGATCATGACGCCTATGAACTACTAAAGGAGATGCTGCCACACACATCCCTCCGTCCTCCACTCCCTCTCCCCTTTCTTTCTCTCCTTCCCTCCTAACATCCCCCCTCCCCTGGCCCCCGCACCAGCATGTGAAACACGGGAGCTAGCTAAGAATGAGCACTCCGGGTTCTCCTGCCAGGTAGGCAGGCATGCATGACACCCACGTAGAGCACATGTGGGTGTTAGGAAACTTGGGTGTGCACGGTGCCCCGCGGATGACCAGACGTCCGTGGCAGACCTTACACCGGGGATCTTGTCACCTTAGCGCCTGTTGGTCGACCAGATGTCTCTTCTGCGTGTTTTGGCCTAGTCACTCCAGCAGGTGGCGGCCTTGTATAAGTTCTGGTTCCCCTGGGGCTCTGAGACTCGCCTCGCTCCTCCAAAGCCCGTGTTCCTTCTTTCGTGTTCGTTTTCTCTCTCTCTCTCTCGCTCTCTCCCTCCCTTTCTCCCCCCTCTCCGTCTCTCTCCCCCTTCATTCTCACTCTCCCTTTATTCTGAAACGGTTCTTCTGACAATACGCACTGCTTGCCTCCTGTGTAACTACTAGAGCTACAGAGCGAACTAGGCAGTGTGTGGGCCAAGCGGGTGTGTCATTCCTATCAAAAAAAAAAAAACAAAACTCTTCTTCATTCAGGTCTACACAACCAGCTAGGACAGTATACGTGTGTGGGATTATATATTTATTTATTTATATATTTTTTGGCCATACACCCTCAGTCCACCTTCACTGGGAAGAGCGGCCTGGCGCCGTTCACAAGTCACAGCACCCTCGAATTCTTGAGCTCCAGAGATGCTTTTGCTTCAGACTCCCGAACAGGTGGGACTATGCTGGGGTGTGGCGCGGTCGTCTCCTGTCTCCACCGGCCTCGGCCTCCCAGAATGCTAGCATCAGAGTGGAGACCAACCGCCCCCAACCCCATAACTTCTTTGGGTGTGTATGGAGCTGTTCCCGGCGACAGATGGGTCCTCTCAAAGCCCAGTGGGGAGGCGGTGCTGAGAAGGGCGGGGACAGATCCTAGGAGTTCTTCCCTTCAACCTCGGCTCCGGTCAGGTCAGGTCAGGTCAGGTCAGCGCCTCTGTGCTTGGCTGCTTAGCTCTTCTGTAAAACGGAACAGATCAGAAATAAAGGTCGAAAACTTAACTGAGGGGCGGCGCCTGTGGCTCAGTCGGTAAGGCTCCAGCCCCACAGACCGAGGGTGGCGCGTTCAAACCCGGCCCCGGCTGAAATGCAACCAAAAAATAGCTGGGCATGGTGGCGGGCTCCTTTCGTCCCAGCTACTCCGGAGGCTGAGGCAAGAGAATCGCTTAAGCCCAGGAGTTGGAAGTTGCTGTGAGCTGTGTGATGCCATGGCACTCAACCCGTAGGGTTTAAAGTGACACTCGGTCTCTAGAAAAAAAAAAAAAAAAAAAAAAAAAACACTTAATTCATTACTGAAGTTTTTTTCTGGATTGGAAAGCGGGGGTTCGGGGAGAGGAAGAGTTTCTGTTCCAGGAAGTGTGCTACGTGTCTATTTACTTCTTTATTAGATCAATTTTAACATTGATTAATTTATTTTTTGAATTTTTGAATTCAAAATTGAATTCATTTGAATTTTTTTTTTTTTTTTTTTTTTTGGTGAGGCAGACTTTCACTGAGTCACCCTCCGTAGATTGCCTTGGTGTGGTGTCACAGCTCTCAAGAACCTCCAACTCTTGGGCGTGAACGATTGTCTGGCCTCAGCCTCCCAAGTACCTGGGACTGCATGAGCCCACCACAGCGCCAGGGTATTTTTGCTTTGTTGCAGTTGTCATTGTTGTGTAGCTTGTCAGACAGGGCTGGAATCCGCCAGCCTCCTCGTTGGATGTGGTTGGTGCCTTAACCACTGTGCTATGCACCACCCCCCCACGCCACGCCAGCCTATTTATTTATCTATTTATTTATTAAATATTTTCCTTCTTCTGCTGTGTTTGACTGGGGCCCGGTTTCAACCCGCCGCCTCTGGAACTTGGGGCCGGTGCCCTACTCCTCTGAGGAACAGGCACTGAACCACTTTTACTCTTTCATTTTCCTTCCTTCCTTCCTTCCTTCCTTCCTTCCTTCCTTCCTTCCTTCCTTCCTTACATCGTTCCGTCCCATCCTTTCTCCTTCCCTCCATCCCTCCCTTCCTTCCTTCGTTCTTTCTTGTTTGTTTTCTTTCCAGTTTTTTGTTGGGGCTTGGTTTGAACCCGCCACCTCCAAAATATGCGGGCGGAGGGCGGGGGTGCCCTCAGGCGAACTCTTTCAACGAAATGGTTTTCAGGAGGGGGCAGTTTTTCTCGCCACCCACCTCCTCTGTATATGGGGCCGGCACCCTACTCCTTTCACCCACAGGCGCCAACGGTTAATTTGTATTCTTTTTCCTTTTCGTAGAGACAGAGTTTCCCTTTATTGCCCTCGGTAGAGTGCCGTGGCGTCACACAGCTCACAGCAACCTCCATCTCCTGGGAATAGGCGATAATCCTGCCTCGGTCTCCCGAGTAGCTTGGATTACAGGCGGCCGCCAGAACGCCGGGCTATTTTGTTGCAGTTCGGCCTGGCCTGGGGTTGAACACACCACCCTCCGTATATGGGGCCGGCGCCTTGCTCACTGAGCCACAGGTCCCGCCCCCGTTATTTTCTATACTTAATAATAGCTTCCCCCAACACATATATCTCTCCAGATACAGTGAAACCAGGTGTGGGAGAAGGATATTTAACTAAATCGAATTAGGTTGGGCGACGTGAGGTGGCTCAGGCCTGTAATCGAAGCACTTTGGGGGGTCTAGGTGGGCGGATCGCTTCAACTCACTGAGTTCAGCTCACGAAAATGGGTTCGTTTCTTTGCTTTCCAGTTCTGGCGGAGTCCGGGCTTGAACCAACACCCACGGTATAATATGGGGCCGGCGCCCTAATCCTTGAGCCAGGGGCTGCTCCCACGCACAGGCACAGGCGTTTCTGAGCTGAGAAAAACCCCCGCTGAGGCCCCAGCTCTTGACCTCTTGTTGGCGGCCTCCAATTGGCTGCGGAGAGGGCCGGTCCTCCGTGTCTGCAGGTTGCTGACTTGTTCTGACTGCGTGTCCCAAGGCACCATTTCGGGGTTTCTTTTGTCTTCTTTTATCCCTTGTTTCTCTCATGGCACATCTCACACTTGTGCTGGAACACATGATCATGACGCCTATGAACTACTAAAGGAGATGCTGCCACACACATCCCTCCGTCCTCCACTCCCTCTCCCCTTTCTTTCTCTCCGTCCCTCGTAACATCCCCCCTCCCCTGGCCCCCGCACCTGCATATGAAACACGGGAGCTAGCTAAGAATGAGCACGCCGGGTTCTCCTGCCAGGCAGGCTGGCATGCACGACACCCACGTAGAGCACATGTGGGTGTTAGGAAACTTGGGTGTGCACGGTGCCCCGCGGATGACCAGACGTCCGTGGCAGACCTTAGACCGGGGATCTTGTCACCTTAGCGCCTGTTGGTCGACCAGATGTCTCTTCTGCGTGTTTTGGCCTAGTCAGTCCAGCAGGTGGTGGCCTTGTATAAGTTCTGGTTCCCCTGGGGCTCTGAGATTCGCCTCGCTCCTCCAAACCCCGTGTTCCTTCTTTCCTGTTCGTTTTCTCTCTCTCTCCCTCTCTCTCTCTCTCCCTCTCTCCCTCCCTTTCTCCCCCCTCTCCGTCTCTCTCCCCCTTCATTCTCACTCTCCCTTTATTCTGAAACGGTTCTTCTGACAATACGCACTGCTTGCCTCCTGTGTAACTACTAGAGCTACAGAGCGAACTCGGCAGTGTGTGGGCCAAGCGGGTGTGTCATTCCTATCAAAAAAAAAAAAACAAAACTCTTCTTCATTCAGGTCTACACAACCAGCTAGGACAGTATACGTGTGTGGGATTATATATTTATTTATTTGTATATTTTTTGGCCATACACATTCATTCCACCTTCAGTGGGAAGAGCGGCGTGGCGCCGTTCACAAGTCACAGCACCCTCGAATTCTTGAGCTCCAGGGATGCTTTTGCTTCAGACTCCCGAACAGGTGGGACTATGCTGGGGTGTGGGGCGGTCGTCTCCTGTCTCCACCGGCCTCGGCCTCCCAGAATGCTAGCATCAGAGTGGAGATCAACCGCCCCCAACCCCATAACTTCTTTGGGTGTGTATGGAGCTGTTCCCGGCGACAGATGTGTCCTCTCAAAGCCCAGTGGGGAGGCGGTGCTGAGAAGGGCGGGGACAGATCCTAGGAGTTCTTCCCTTCAACCTCGGCTCCGGTCAGGTCAGGTCAGGTCAGGTCAGCGCCTCTGTGCTTGGCTGCTTAGCTCTTCTGTAAAACGGAACAGATCAGAAATAAAGGTCGAAAACTTAACTGAGGGTCGGCGCCTGTGGCTCAGTCGGTAAGGCTCCAGCCCCACAGACCGAGGGTGGCGCGTTCAAACCCGGCCCCGGCTGAAATGCAACCAAAAAATAGCTGGGCATGGTGGCGGGCTCCTTTCGTCCCAGCTACTCGGGAGGCTGAGGCAAGAGAATCGCTTAAGCCCAGGAGTTGGAAGTTGCTGTGAGCTGTGTGATGCCATGGCACTCTACCCGTAGGGTTTAAAGTGACACTCGGTCTCTAGAAAAAAAAACAAGAAAAGAAAAAACACTTAATTCATTATTGAAGTTTTTTTCTGGATTGGAAAGCGGGGGTTCGGAGAGAGGAAGAGTTTCTGTTCCAGGAAGTGTGCTACGTGTCTATTTACTTCTTTATTAGATCAATTTTAACATTTATTAATTTATTTTTTGAATTTTTGAATTCAAAATTGAATTCATTTGAAATTTTTTTTTTTTTTTTTTTGGTGAGGCAGACTTTCACTGAGTCACCCTCCGTAGATTGCCTTGGTGTGGTGTCACAGCTCTGAAGAACGTCCAACTCTTGGGCGTGAACGATTGTCTGGCCTCAGCCTCCCAAGTACCTGGTACTGCATGAGCCCACCACAGCGCCAGGGTATTTTTGCTTTGTTGCAGTTGTCATTGTTGTGTAGCTTGTCAGACAGGGCTGGAATCCGCCAGCCTCCTCGGTGGATGTGGTTGGTGCCTTAACCACTGTGCTATGCACCACCCCCCCACGCCACGCCAGCCTATTTATTTATCTATTTATTTATTAAATATTTTCCTTCTTCTGCTGTGTTTGACTGCTGTGTTTGCCCGGATTCAACCCGCCACCTCTGGAATTTGGGGCCGGTGCCCTATTCCTCTGAGGAACAGGCACTGAACCACTTTTACTCTTTCATTTTCCTTCCTTCCTTCCTTCCTTCCTTCCTTCCATCGTTCCGTTCCATCCTTTCTCCTTCCCTCCATCCCTCCCTTCCTTCCTTCGTTCTTTCTTGTTTTTTTTCTTTCCAGTTTTTTGTCGGGGCTTGGCTTGAACCCGCCACCTCCAAAATATGCGGGCGGAGGGCGGGGGTGCCCGCAGGCGAACTCTTTCAACGAAATGGTTTTCAGGAGGGGGCAGTTTTTCTCGCCACCCACCTCCTCTGTATATGGGGCCGGCACCCTACTCCTTTCACCCACAGGCGCCAACGGTTAATTTGTATTCTTTTTCCTTTTCGTAGAGACAGAGTTTCCCTTTACTGCCCTCGGTAGAGTGCCGTGGCGTCACACAGCTCACAGCAACCTCCATCTCCTGGGAATAGGCGATAAATTTTAGTTTTCCAGGCCAAGTCTTTAACTTGAGAATTTAGATCAGTTCTCTAAAAACAGTTTGACAAATCAAAACCCAAACATATACTAAAGTTAGATTAAGATTTTCTTGGAAATCATGGACCAGAAAATGAGGATTACCACAATTGCAAAAATTACTTAGTACCTTTTCAAAATTCTTTCATCTATACACTCTTTAGATAACTAATCATTGGACGTTTTCCTATACTCCTAGGCCTCAAAACATTTTCTGATGATTATTCACATCTGGAGTTTTTCTTTATCCTTATCTTTGGAAAAATGGTCTCATGGCTATATGGCTTTATTGAAAATGCAAATTTATACTTAACTGCAAGAGGTGTTTTAATTTTAGTGATGATTCTAAGGCTCGTACTAAGTGCCATGTTGCAATATAAAGGGTACAACATTTTCCATTTTTAACTATAGGAGAAGTATTATCTAGAGTTATAATTTAATATTATGCAAATTAGTTGTTCATTTATTTCTTGTGTAATTTACCAAATAACTATTCGATGCCATCTGTCAATGTAATGTCATTTAAATTACATTCCTAGTGATAATTTTAATCTAAAAATTACAGAAAACCTTTCACTTATAGCATATTTAAAGAGCAACTGGCTGTGCTGATACTTAAAAATTTGTCAGATCATTTACTTAACATTATCTTGCGAATTTCATTGTTAGCAATGGAATTTTAGGGTTTTATGTTGAATTTTGAAACATGAAGTAGAGATTCTTCTGAAAGGGACAGGAACATTTATTCAAATGTTACTTTTGTAACTATACAGAGGGTTCATCATTATATCCTCAGTATCAAGAGTAGCATTTTATAAATATTTGTTTTAATTGAATAAGTTAAGCAGTACACAGAGTCTGATCTTATAAAGTAAATGAAAATTTTAAAATTTGCCTTACATAGAGTTTTATAGTTAATTTATATGCATTCCATATGTGTAACATACTCAGCATATACTTAAATAAATTCTTTTGATGTTAGGACAGTAGCTTATAATTAGTTTAAGTATATTGAAATGAATACTTGGAAGTCCCAAAAGAGAATACTGTGGAAAACAGTATTAAAAACAGTATAAAAAATAATACTGGTATTATTCAGCCTCATATACATGAAAAACAAGGTTAGAGATAAATAAAAAATGCCAGTAACTCTTGGCTATAATTCTCTATTTATAAAGAAAAAAAAATTTGATTCTAAAAACTAAACAATTGTATCACTATTTGTAGGAATTTTTTAAAATTAAGAATTAAATTAAAGCTGAAAATGGTTGACAAAAATGGAATCATTCCTGTTTTAAGTGCAATCAGAACTAGAAATAGGGTAGAGTATTGTAAAATTATATTTTTCTTCTTGATAGCCGAGATCACTAGTTAGGGAATTTGTATTTAGGATAGATTGGCCAATCTTCAGGGGATTTCAGAAATATACTTCAGGACCTCATTTAGGTGCTTTATTCTAACATAGGACTTCAAGTCCAGAGAGTCTAGAGAAAGGATTTTATCCTAAGGTTAATGTTTCAGAATGGAGAAAGAGAGAGGAAAGAGGAGGAGGAGAGAGAGAAAGAAAAACAAATACACCCGGGTCATAAAAAAGAGAAAACAGCAATGTGGAGGGATGAAGAAACAGGAAGATTTATACTCACCAAATACTGTCATTTAAACTTTCTTCCAAGGGGCTTAATTTTAAAATAATATATTCACAAGCACATTTTATTTCCTGTTTTATCTCCTAAGAAGTACTATATCTATCTATCTATCTATCTATATATATATATAGATTAAATCAACTGTGTACATTAGTGCAATCAAGGGGTACAATGTGCCGGTTTCATATAAAATCTGAAATATTTTCATCAAACTGTTTAATATAGCCTTCGTGGCATATTCTTCTTAGCAAAGTATCTCAAGAATGGAAGAAAAAGTATCCAATGTACTCAGCCCTACTATGAAGCTAATTTATACCTTTCATATGAAGGCTATAACCCAACTATAGCACAAGAATATGGGGAAAGGGCCAAGGGAGGGGAGGGGAGGGGGAGGTTGGGGTGGAGGGAGGGTAATTGATGGGGTCATACCTATGGTGCATCCTAGAATGGGTATAGGTAAAACTTACTAAATGTAGAATACAAATGTCTACATACAAAATCCTAAGAAGCACTTTACAGAGGGAAAATCTTAGTGAATCTCCTTTTATTACTGGTGGTGCCAGAAGATAAGACTTAGAGACTACATATGGTTCTTCTGAATTTTGAGTTTATGATAAATATAATAGGATTTACTAATAGGGTACCACGAAGATGCTGGATCCCTCTTCTGGCTAACAAATAGTGTTTTTCAGACTCTAGGAAGTGTTTTAGTTTATCCTTAAATGTTGCGTAGGATGGGTCTTCTGCACCTGCCCTAATTCCGGAGTCCTGTTTGGTTTGCCCTCCCCTTTTAGGTGTAGACGAAGGTGGTGGGCGTTTTCCAGGGCATTGGCCCTGCTTTTCCACGTGGGCTGCCTCATCCAGGGCTCTTTGAACTTGCTGTTTCGATCTTCAGCTCAGTCCTCTATCACACTGCATTTAGTCCTCCCTGGGGACCATTTCTCCTCCTTCCTTTGTCCCCCATGGAACTGTACAGATCTGTATAAAATTAAAGAGAAACATAATACTGATGATCATAAATGGCTTTGATAATAATTGGTGCAGCAGACATCAGGTTAAGTGCATTGTGCAGGGCAGCCTGCTGGGCATACTCCCAGGAGGTTGCACCCCTATATCTGGAGCTTGGGAGCACACTGTACCACTGCCTTCTGAGAGAAGGTGGAGCCCCTGTCACTTTCTCAGCACCGCAGGAGACAGAGGCTGTTCTATGTACTTGGCAGTCGGTTGAGGATGGGGAACACAGTTCCATTTCTTAGAGCCACCTTTTACATGCCAGTTAAGGTACATTATTTGGCCCTCTCCCCATTTTATTTCAGCTTTCTCATGGCTACAAAGGATGTAATAATAGTCCTTGTCTAAAATGGAGATTAAATAATACGTATAAAAGACTTAGAATGGTACCTGGACTGTACTGCTCAAATATTCTTTAGCTGTGTTACTATTAAGGAGAGGTCTGTTAAACTGTGAAGAGCTCTTAGGGATGATGTGGATCAGCCGAAGAATGTGGGTGGGTATGGTACATTCAGCAGTGCTTCTCTGGAAATGGGCAGGTGGACAGCCACGTCCTTCCTCATCATGCCCCTTATCTGTTTTTGGGATAAATAGGTAAAGCAGAAGCAGACGGCTGATCAGAGTCCCATTTTTTCCTGATCTAATTATTTGAGATCTCTGTTCACTACTGTGGATTCATATCCTCCATCAGTGAATCATGACCCACAGTGATTGCTTTTATGTATTTACTGGGCTGATTTCTTTCTATTGCTGTTGTTGCTTTGGTAATGTTATTGTTGAAATGCCTGACTTAGTATTTGAAAATCACATAAAACTATGTCAAAATGGAACAAATAGATGCAATGAGAAGTAGTTCAGGGGTCATGTTCTTCTGGAGGTTTGGAATGGAGATGGTAATGCTTTTTTTGATGATGTTTATTTGGTACTCAGAGCTATTGGTACTTTAAAGGCGAGTCAGTAGTTGAACACACAGTGTTGATGAAATTTTGCAGCAAATAAACTCCGTTTCTTTCATTTTCAAAGAAATACATGTGTTCCTTAGGCTATTTAATCTGTGTTCAAAAAGCAAACGAGTTCTTGTTCCTAGGCAAGATGCTGTGATGATTTTAAAAATATTGACAATATTAGATTCTGCTGGTGTTTTTTCGTCTTCAAAATATATAAAACCAAGAAATGGAAACTGTGCAATTGATGCATAATCACT